>NW_027556402.1:96378630-97636130 GCF_003287225.1 Phascolarctos cinereus | reverse complement strand
TTATTAATTGTGAGACCCTATACAAGTCATTTAACTTCTCTCAGTCCCAGGTTCATCTGTAAAATGGGAAGAGTTCAGATATGCTTTAGGGGAATCCAGAAAGAAAAGTAATTTAAAACCCTGTAATGTTCTTCCACTTTACAGTCTAGAGAACATGATAGTAATTAAGGGATTATGTATAAGGTACTTTTCCAATATTTCAAATACTTCATCTGATTAGTGATTGAATTCCAAATATAAAACTGAAATGTGAGGCCTACAAATATAGCTTAGTGTCCTCCTAAAGTTAGAAGTGAGGGATGGAAAATGGACTTGTTCTATTTGATAAATTCTACCATTTTCATATTGAAGTTTAACAGTACTTCCTCCACCCTTCCATTCACAGCAGGTCACCACACATAACTTTCCAGAGGACATTATTTTATAATATACAAACAGACCTTAGGAATCAGAAACCTTAACAGTCATTTTGCTTAGGAATCCTTAGGAATCAGAAACCTTCACAGTCATTTTGCTTAGGAATTCTTAGGAATCAGAAACTTTCACAGTAACTAAAATATCATTTAGCTCAAAGACCAAGGACACTGGGGAAAATATCTTCTATACCATATACGCATTTCTCAGAGTGGCCCAAGTTTTAGTGTCTTTGGACCTTGAAGGAAGTTCTTTTTTTAATTTTTTATTAATTTATTTTGATTTATCAACAATCACTTCCATATGCTTTTGAGTTTAAAATTTTTCTCCTTCTTCCTCCCCACCACCCTTGCCAAGATGGCACACAATCTGATACAGTCTATAAGTACACATTTCTATTAAACATATTTTCATATTAGTGATGTTGTGAGTTAAAATTAAAGCCAATGGGAGAAACCACCAGAGAGAGGAAATAAAACTCAACAGAAGAGAAAAAAAATAGCATTTCAACTTCCATAGTTCTTTCTCTGGATGTGGACAGCATTTTCCATCATGAGGCCTTTGGAGATGTCTTAGATCATTGTATTGCTGGGAAGGGTTAAGTTTATCAATATTATATTAGTCATCGCACAACATGGCTGTTATTGTGTACAATGTTCTCTTGGTTCTTCTCACTTCACTCAGCATCAGACCGTATAAGTCTTTCCAGGTTTTTCTGAAGTCAGCCTGTTCATCATTTCTTATAGCACAATAGTATTCCATTACATTCATATACCACAACTTGCTCAGCCATTCCCCAATTGATGGGCATCCTCTCAATTTCCAATTCTTTGCCACCACAAAAAGAGCTGCTATGAATATTTTTGTACATGTGGGTCCTTTTCCCATTTGTATGATCTCTTTGGGATATAGTCCTACAAGTGCTATTGATCAAAGGGTATGCACATTTTTGTAGCCCTTTGGGCATAGTTCCAAATTGTTCTCCAAAATGGTTGGATCATTTCACAACTCCACCAACAATGCATTAGTGTTCCAATTTTCCCACATCTCTCCAACATTTATCATTTTCCTGTTTTTCATGTTGGCCAATCTGATAGGTGTGATGTGGTACCTCAGAGTTGTTTTGATTTGCATTTCTCTAATCAATAATGATTTAGAGCATTTTTTCATATGACTATAGATGGCTTTAATTTCTTCATCTGAGAACTGTCTGTTCATATCCTTTGACCATTTATCAATTGGGGAATGGCTTGTGTTCTTATAAATTTTTCTTAATTCTCTATATATTTTAGAAATGAGGCCTTTATCAGAGAGACTGGTTGTAAAAATTCTTTCCCAATTTTCTACCTTCCTTCTAATCTTAGTTGCATTGGCTTTGTTTGTGCAAAAACTTTTCAATTTAATGTAATCAAAATTATCCATTTTGCTTTTCATAATGTTCTCTATCTCCTGTTTGGTCATGAATTCTTCTGTTCTCCATAGATCTGATAGGTAAACTATTCCTTGTTCTCCCAGTTTTTATGTATCAGCCTTTATATCTAAGTCATGAACCCATTTTGACTTTATTTTGGTATATGGTGTGAGATTTGGGTCTATGCCTAGTTTCTGCCATACTCTTTTCCAGTTTTCCCAGCAGTTTTTTTCAAAGAGTGGGTTCTTATCCCAGAAGCTGGGGTCTTTGGGTTTATCAAATAATAGATTACTATAGTCATTGACTACTGTGTCTTGCATATTTAACCTATTCCACTGATCCACCACTCTATTTCTTAGCCAGTACCAAGCAGTTTTGATGATTGCTGCTTTATAATACAATTTAAGATCTGGAATTGCTAGGCCACCTTCCCTGCATTTCTTTTCATTAGTTCCTTTGATATTCTGGACCTTTTGTTCTTCCAAATGAATCTTGTTATTATTTTTTCTAACTCTATAAAATAATTTTTTGGTAGTTTGATTGGTATGGCACTGAATAAGTAAATTAGCTTAGGTAGGATTGTCATTTTTATTATATTAGCTCAGGCTACCCATGAGCAACTGATGTTTTTCCAATTATTTAGATCTGATTTTATTTGTGTGAAAAGTGTTTTGTAATTGTGTTCATAGAGTTCCTGGGTTTGTTTTGGGAGGTAGACTCCTAAATATTTTATAATGTCTACAGTAAGTTTAAATGGAATTTCTCTTTCTATCTATTGCTGTTGGGCTTTGTTGGTAATATATAGAAACGCCAAAATTTATGTGGGTTTATTTTATAGCCTGCAACTTTGCTAAAGTTGTTTATTATTTCAAGTAGTTTTTTCTTGATTCTCTAGGATTCTCTAAGTATATCATCATGTCATCTGCAAAGAGTGATAGCTTTGTTTCTTCTTTGCCTATTCTAATGCCTTCAATTTCTTTTTCTTCTCTTATTGCTAAAGCTAACGTTTCCAGTACAATATTGAATAACAGTGGTGATAATGGACATCCTTGTTTCACCCCGATCTTATTGGAAATGCTTCTAGTCTGTCCCTATTACATATAATGCTTGCTGAAGGTTTTAGATAGCTATTTATTATTTTAAGGAAGACTCCATTTATACCTATGCTTTCTAGTGTTTTTAATAGGAATGGGTGTTGTATTTTATCAAAAGCTTTTTCTGCATCTATTGAGATGATCATGTGGTTTCTGTTGGTTTTGGTGTTGATATGCTCAATTATGCTGATAGTTTTCCTAATATTGAACCAACCCTGCATTCCTGGTATAAATCCTACCTGGTCATAGTGTATTATTCTTGTGATAAGTTGCTGTAATCTATTTGCTAATATTTTGTTTAAAATTTTTGCATCTATATTCATTAGAGAAATTGGTCTATAATTTTCTTTCTCTATTTTGACTCTTCCTGGTTTAGGTATCAGCACCATATTTGTATCATGAAAAGAATTTGGTAAGACTCCTTCACCTATTTTTCCAAATAGTCCATATAGTATTGGAATTAATTGGAGCTCATCAATGGCTTGTTCTGAGATAGGGTTACTTAAGTATTTTACTTCCTCTTCTGTTAATCTGGGCAATTTATATTTTGCAAATATATAACCATTTCACTAAGACTATCAAATTTGTGGACATATAGTTGGGCAAAATAGTTCCTAATTATTGTTTTAATTTCCTGTTCCTGGGTGGTAGCTTCACCCTTTTCATTCTTGATACTAGTAATTTTGGTTTTCTTCTTCCTTTTTTAAATTAATTTAACAAATGATTTATCTATTTTATTGGGTTTTTTTCATAAAACCAGCTCTTAGTTATATTTATTAGTTCAATAGTTTTCTTCATTTCAATTTTCTTAATTTTTCCTTTGGTTTTCAATATTTGTAATGTGGTGTTTAATTGAGGATTTTTAATTTGTTCTTTTTTCTAAAATTTTTAGTTGTATGCCCCAATTCATTGATTTCCTATTTTTCTATTTTATTTATGTAAGCATTTAGAGATATAAAACTTCTTCTAAGAGCTACTTTTGCTCCATCCCATAAGTTTTAGTATGTTGTCTCATTCTCTTAAATGAAATTGATTGTTTCTATGACTTGTTATTCGATCCAATCATTTTTTTTTAGGATTAGATTATTTAGTTTCCAATTATTTTTTAGTCTATCTTTCCATGGCCCTTTATTGCGTATAATTTTTGTTGCATCATGATCTGAAAATGATGCATTTAATATTTCTGCCTTTCTACATTGGATTGTGAGGTTTTTATGGTCTAGTACATGGTCAGTTTTTTGTGTATGTGCCATGTACCACCGAGAAAAAGTATATTCCTTCATATCCCTATTCATTTTTCCCCAGAGGTCTATCATACCTAACTTTTCTAATGTTTTATTCACCTCCTTCACTTCTTTCTTGTCTATTTTGTGGTTAGATTAATCTAGTTCAGAGAGGGGGAGTTTGAGGTACCCCACTAGTATAGCTTTTCTGTCTATTTCTTCCTGTAACTTCTTGAACTTCTTCTCTAAGAATCTGGATGCATATATGTTTGGTGCATATATGTTTAGTAATGATATTACTTCATTGTCTATGGTGCCTTTTACCAGGATGTAGTTTCCTTCCTTATCTCTTTTGATAAGATCTCTTTTTGCTTTTGCTTTGTCTGAGATCAGGATTGCTGCCCCTGATTTTTTTTTTACTTCAACTGAAGCATAATATATTCTGTTCCAGCCTTTTACCTTTACCCTGTATGTGTCTTTCTTTTTCAAATGTGTTTCCTATAAACAATATATTGTAGGATTATGATTTTTAATTCATTCTGCTATCTATTTCCATTTTATGGGAGAGTTCATCACATTCACATTCATATTCACAGTTATGATTACTATCTGTGTCTTTTTCTCCATCCTTTTCCCTGTTTATGTTTTTCTTTCGCCTTTCTCCTTCCCCCCCACTAGTGTTTTGCTTTTGACCACTGCCTCCTTCAGTCCCTACCCCTTCTATTAACCCTTTCCTTTTTCTTCCCCTTTACCTTTACTGCTTCTTCCCTCTCTTCTGTCTCCCTTCCTTTTGCTTTCCCCTCCCCCTCTCCTGCCTATAGGGCAAGTTAGATTTCTATACCTAACTGATTACGCTATTCCCTTCTTGAGCCAAATCCAATGAGAGTAAGGTTCAAACAATGCTCACTCCCACACACACTTCTTTCCCTCTTCTGTAATAGGATTTTGTGTCTTTTCCTGTAATGTAAATTACCCTTGTCTGCCTCTGCCTTTCTCAGTACATTTTCTAAGATAAGATTGATCCACTTATTTGGATCCATTTAACCCACTTGATTAGATTTTTTTTATCATTACATCAAAGTCAACTAATATCCACCCTCTTTGTGTATACTCCTTTAACAAGGTATAATAACAATACAGTTCTCAAGAGTTGCAAGTGTGAAATTCCCTTGCAGGGATGTAAACAATTTGCCCTTATTAACAACATATTGTATCTTTCTGTACCATTTACCTTTTTATGTCTCTCTTGTATCTTGTAATTAAAGATCAAATTTTTTGTTGAGCTCTGGTCTTTTTATCAGGAGGGTTTGGAAGTCCTCTATTTCATTGAATATCTATCTCCTCCCCTGAAAGATCATGGTTTTTTTTTGCTGGATAGTTGATCCTTGTCTGCAATCCAAGCTCCTTTGCCTTATGGAATATCATGTTCCATGCCCTACAGTCTTTTAATGTAGAAGCTGCAAGGTCCTGTGTAATCCTGACTGTGGTTCCATAACATTTAAATTGTTTCTTCCTGGTTGATTGCAGTATTTTCTCTTTCACCTGGTAATTTTGGAATTTTGCTGTTATATTCCTTGGCATTGTCAATTTGGGATCTCTTTCAGGAGGTGAGCGGTAGATTCTTTCTACGGCTATTTTACCTTCTGTTTCTAGGACTTCAGGGCAGTTTTCCATTATGATTTCCTGAAAGATACTGTCCAGGCTCTTTTTTTTCTTTGCAATTTTTATGTACACCAATAATATTTAAATTGTCTTTCCTGGATCAATTTTTCAGCTCAGTTGTTTTACCAATGATGTATTTTATGTTTTCATCTATTTTTTTTCATTTTGGGGGGGGCGTTCTCTTTTTTGACTGATTCTTGCTCTTTCATAGAGCGATTAGTTTCCATTTGCTCAAGTCTAATTTTTAACAAATTATTTTCTTCTATTAGACTTTATACTTCCTTCCTCAACTGGCCAATTGTATTTTTAAAGGATTTGTTTTCTTTAGTGTATTTTTTCCCCAGTTGGCCAATTGTGTTTTTTAGAGACTTGTTTTCTTCAGTGTACTTTTTTTCTAATTGGCCAACTGTATTTTAAGGACTCTTCTCCCTCTCTCATTTGACTTTTAAAATCCTTCTTGAGTTCTTCTAAGAAGGCTTTTTGGGCTTCAGACCAGTTCATATTCCCTTTTGAGGTTGCAGATGTGGGTTTGTTGACAATGTTTTCCACTTCAGAATTTCTGTCTTGATCTTCACTCTTCTCATAATATGAATCTATGGCATGTTTCTTTTTGCTCATGGTGTTTCTTTATTCCCTGGCCTTTAAAGAGATTGAACTCTCCTGCTGGGGAGCAGAGGGTACTGACCCAAGCTTCTTGTGTTGGGAGCCTAGGTCTTGGTCACTTGCTTTGTGTGGTGGGGTGTTAGCAGTTAGATACTGTAGGGTTCTGGCAGTTTACCTGGTGTTGGACTAGAATCAACAAGGCTTTAACTTTTGGGCAATTCTAGGTTGCCTGCTTTTCCTTTCCTTTAGCTTTCTTCAGCTCCTATTAGATGGGTTTTGCAGGGTGTTTATCTGCCTGGGGCCCTTTATAGTGCTGCTTCCTTTAGTTTTGCTGATGCACTGGGAGACTCCTTTGCTGTAGAATGCTGAGGCACCTGGTGGTTTTCTGAGTTGGTTTCCACCAGTTCCCCCACCCTCACTGAGGCACTCAGAGGTCCAGGTGTTGGTGTTTCCTGCTTGACCACCTGGGTTTCAGGATCTCCTCCTGGTTGACAGTTTCAGGCTGTAGGGTTCTGACAGCTTACCTGGAGATGGGCTGGAATCAGCAGGGCTGGAATTCTCAGGCAGCTCTAGGTTGCCTACTTTTCCTTTCCTTTAGCTTTCTTCACCTCCTTTCAGATGAATGTTGCAGAATGTTTATCCACCTGTTGCTCTTTGTAATGCTGCTTTCCTTATTTTTGCTGAGTTACTGGGAGACCCTTTTCCCATAGAATGTGGAGGCACCAGGACCTCCTCCTGGTGTGCCAAAGTGGGGTTCTGCTAGCTGGCTGGGGCACCTCCCATTCCATACTGATCCCCTTCCCCTAGGGCAAGAGGATCTTTTCCCATTAATCTCTCAAGGTATCTGTGTTACTGCACTGCTGCTTCCCATCTTTCTTCTGGTTCAGATGTTCCAGGGTTTTTCCTCGGGTGGTATTTTCTGGGCTCTCAGAGGTTGATAGGGGAAGGTGAGAGACACTAACTTTTTACTATGTCATCTCCTGGAAGTGGAAATCTTGAAGTTACTTCTAAAAAGAAAGCTTTTTGGGGAAGTGGAGCACAGGAGCAAAGGCAGAAGTAAGAGAATATCAGTGTAAAGCAGCTGCTAGGACTCAAATCTGAACCATCCAAGAACACCACAGGCCAGCAGCCATTGTTTATCTGACCAACATAAGTGAAGACAGTGGAGACTGAAGTTGAGACCAGAACAAAAGAGTTGCAGATTGAATGAGTTGCAGACAGACTGAGAGTAAAGCCAAGGAACTAGGGGCAGACTGGGAAAATGCAACATTGGTAAAATGCCCAGACCACGTCCATAGAACCTTAATTCTCTCTCCATCTCTGGAGCATGGATATTGCTATCCATTGACCTATCCAACAACTATTTGCCTACTAATCCAGGGGAAGGAGAGTAAAAGATATTCATCCATCCTTTATTGAAGATAATGAAACAGATATTTATTTGAAAAATTTATTTCTTTCATTGTTTATTCACATCACTATTCTCTTTGATGCAACTGTTGAAATTTTATGTCAATTCACCATGGGTATGTCTGACTATGAATGCAAGGAATAGACTAAACCTAACTGAAGGGAATAAAGCTTTTCCTCAGCTTAAATTGATGTGGAGAAGAGTCAATGAGAAAGAGAATTCTATGATTTTGTTAATATTTCACAGCATATATAAATTCACATCATATCCTACACTTCATCATTTTCAATGTGGATAGATACATACAAGTGAAATAATGCATAAGTTCTACAATATGTGTGTTTGTGTATGTGATGGTGGGGAGAGAGTGATGAAGTTTTTGCTTAAAGGCACTATAACACTAAAGCAGCTAAAATCTCCAGATGCAAACAGACTTGCTTGATGCTAAAGAATATCTGAACTTAGAGATCTCTGATATACAGCTTACAGAATTCTTTTCTGATATCTCACTCAATCAGATTTGTTGACTTGACCAAACTCTAGTGGAAAGGAGAAAGGAAGGAAGAGATGGAAGGAGGAAGGAAGGAAGGAAAATCAAATTCTGAACATAAGCATCAAAGGTTTTGTTCACTTTTATTTTTGACAATTCTAATTCTAAACTCTTTCCCAGTAAGAATGTCCATTTCAGTATTTTCCTTCCTGTAATGAAAATATTTAGCCAGAATAAAGAATGAAGGTGGTTTAAAAAAAAAAAGTCCATATGCATACGCTGCAGTTGCTATTTCTAAATACAATGGCTTCAGTTGATGCCTATAAAAAAGGAAAACAAAGAGAATAAAAGAACATCTAGATGCAAAATTACATAGAAAGGATGATGTGTAACAGTGCAACAAAATGAAGACTACAAACCCTGTTAGAACAACCAAGTAAAGTATGTAAATTCTAGAAAGCATAGAATTGAGTAGTCACCAGATCTTAGAGTTATAGAATTTGGTAAGGTGACTTTGTCACAGTTTTCATTGCACCAGTGACAAGAGCAATGAAATATTTTGTTGATAAGGTCCTAGAGCATATTCTGTGATTGACATTGGAAGATTGAACTTCTTATTCCAGAACAAATGGTATGTTCTCTATATATCTTTTGGTTAGCTACAGAGAGAAATTAATTAGTATGTGAAATTTGATCCTGTTAGATGTGTGACATTCTCTATCATTTAATAAGTTCTTATTTTGGGGTTTCTAAGGGCAAGAGTTATACCATGACTTTTACCCCACAGGTATGGTTGGTAACCAAAATGATGTTTATTTTTTTCTGAGTTGACAATGCATCATTATTTGATACCTGCAAATTAGCCCCTACATCTTTTTAAGTTTAATAGTATTATATTTCCCCAGTTACATGTCAAGAAAAGTTTTAACATTCACTTTTACAAGATTTTGAGTTCCAAATTTTTCCCCTTTCCTCCCTCCTCTCCCCTCTTCTGAAAATGATTAGCAGTTTGATATAGTTTATATATGTGCTATCATGTAAAACATTTCCATATAAGTCACAGTTGTGAAAGAAGAAACAGATAAAAAGAAATTAAAAAAACATGAAAAAGAATAAAGTGAAAAAATGCTTCCATCGGCATTCACAGTCCATGAGTTCTTTATCTGGATATGGGGATCATTTTCCTTCATGTGTCCTTTGTACTTGTCTTGGATCATTGTGTTACTGAGAAGAGTTGAGTCGTTCATAGTTGGTTATCACCCAATGTTGCTGATATTGTACACAGTGTTTTCCTGGTTCAGCTCATTTCACTTTGCATCACTTCATACAAGTCTTTCCAGTATTTTCTGAAATCTCCCTGTTCATTTCTCATTGCACAATTGTATTCCATTATATTCACATACCACAGCTTGTTCAGCCATTCCCTAATTGATGGGTATCCCCTCAGTTTCCAATATTTTGCCACCACAAAAAGAACTGTTACAAATATTTTTACACATTTAGGTCCTTTTCCCCTTTGCATAATCCCTTTGGGATACAGAATTAGTAGAGGTATTGCTGGATCAAAGGGTATGCACAGTTTGGTTGTCCTTTGGACATAGTTCCAAATTGCTCCTTAGAATGGTTAGATCAATTCACAAAGCCCCTACATCTTGATTAATTTGTAGTTACAATAATATGTCAATAAGTTGATAGGATTTATAATTTCATAAGTTTGAGAATTCTTTCTGATATGTATCACAGTAATTTATAATTTAGTAGACACATCTTAGCAAGGTGCCTGGGACTCACAGAGGTTAAATAATTTGTCCATGGATTACAGAGATAATGTCAGACAGGTTTTGAATCTAATTCCTTCTGATTTCAAATCTTGCACCCTTTCCACTATGATATCCTTCTCTTTTGATTTTCTTTCTGTCTAGCTGATTGATTCTTCTAAGTTTTGATTGTAGATTTATCAGATATATTATGTTCTCTATTTGTAGTTGTAATCCAGAGCTCTCTCCTGGTCACTTTGCTCTTCTCTTTCTATATCCTTTCAGATAGACGACTCTCAAATATATATATTCATCATTTTCCTAAGCTCTTGTATTACATCTTCAACTTGTTGGATATTTCCACCTGAATGCCTTAGGCATCTTATGCTTGAAATGTCTAAGGTAGAACTCGTAATTTTTCCCACTAAAGCAACATCATCTCCTAATTTGCTTATTTCTATCAAGTGATTGCCAATGCCCTGTATCTAGTTATTTTTAAATATATTTTATTTTTTAATTTTGGAATAAAACAAGCATTTCCTTAACATAGTATAATAAAAAAAAAGATGATTGCATGTGAAATTGCAAATATCTTATGTACAACTTAATTTTCCTTTTAAATATATAATAAAGTTATCATGTAAATTACTTTTTTCTTTCCCCCACAAAGATGGCTACTATTAGATACAAATGTGTGGGTGTATAAAATTTTTCTATACTTCTATTTATCAGTTCTTTGACTGAATGCAGATAATATTTTCTTTCATATGTCCTTTATATTTAATTTGGGTATTTATAATAGTCAAATGTACCTAGTCACTCAAAGTTGTTCTTAAAACAATATTGTTGTTACTGTATACAACATTTTCTTGATTCTGTTCATTTTGTGCTTCATTATTCCATGCAAGTCTATTCATGTTTTCTGATATCATTGCACTCATCATTGTTTATAGCACAATATTATTCCAATTTCTTGATATAGAGTCATAGACTTTAGGACTGGAAAGGACCTTAGCAATCACCTAAGTTCAAGAGAAGATGACACAACCTATTGGGTCTATTTCTGAGACCTAACTTTAATCTCATTTCTTTGAACTTTCTACCATTTTGTTGTTCATTTTTACTTATTAATTGTTGGTACCATCATTAGTTGTATATAAGTTCTTGCAAAAGGGAACACAAGGAAATACATTTGGCAATTTGGGAACAAAACAGCACAAAGTAATTGGTGTCTATTATTGTACAATACAGACAGCTTTACTGAGAAACATGGTACTTTTTTTCTTTCATTTGCATATTACTGTCAATGCTTGTTTAGTAATTTCTACATCATTTCACATTTTGCTTAGTATTTGTTTCAGTGTTTTGTGGTTTTGAACTCTGCACTAGAAGGCATAAGTGATGTATCATTACAAAATAAGATAATATATGTGAAATTGCTCTGTTAATAAATGCAAGTTAAAGTAAACTGGAAACAAATTCTAAGAATTATGGGAGTTAAATCACAAAAAAGCCACCAAATGTTGGACTAGGATGAACTCCTTTTTCTTCTTACTCTTTTTCCCTCATCCTGCATAGAAACCTCCCTAAATGTGACCTCTCCCAGGCTTTCCAGGTTCTCTATATCATGCCAATAGTTCAACATCCTGACTTCCCCTCAATCAAGGTTGCATTTAGAGCTGTTGTCCCCACCATAGATTGTGGCACTTACCAGTGGAGGAAAAGATTTTAAGTTAATGCTCTTTATGCATTCCACTTAAGTCTACTATCTTCACCTCCACAATTATCTCTCCCTCCCACCTATGTTCAGAATGCTGTTGATCTCAGCCATGTACTAATGGGATTATCTTGATCAAATGCATTTTTACTGTAGCAAAAATTATACTTAGATTTAATTTCCCAGGTGAAGCTATTTCTATTATAAAATAGTAAGGGAATTAATTTCTAATTGATTTTTTTTAAATTATGGAATCATAGAATATTAGCACTAGAAAGGGTCCTGAAGATCATGTAAATAAATTGTTCTTTCATACATATAAGAAATCTGCAATCCAAATTGGTGTGCTGAAAATGGTGCCAGATTTAGAAATAGAGTACTCTAGAAAAAGTAAATTTCTGACCCTTCCATCTTTTTCTGAACTAGGGTAACTCACTCTCCCTCTCTATGTTTTGGCTTCCTATTCTGTAAAATTAGATGATTGGACTAGATGACCCCTAAAGTATCTTTGAGCTCTAAATCAATGATTTGAAATGACTCATCCAAGGTCATATTAGTATTTAGAGGCAGAACTGGCATGGAGAGAGGAGAGATGAGACCTAAATTCATTTTGCTGCCTTCATATCAAGTTGTCTGTCCACTGTGCCAGAAATATTTTGAGTTCTTCCTAGCTTCCTTATTCTGCATAGAAATCTGACTCAAGGAATGAACATTGTTTTCTCTAAGATATGTGTAAGCCCAACAAGATTCAGTAAAAGGAAGATTCATTATTTAGAGAGCTCAGACTGCTCCATCTGAAAATGCTGAGTTCCATATATATATTTATGCATGGGATGCATTGTCTTTATACTGTCTTTATAAACTCTGACAAAAGTATTGCTTTCCTCCCAAACAATTCCAGAGCTATACCCAAGGCCCCACTAAGATAAATAAGCTCTGGGATACATTGAGGTGACAGCATGTTGTATTAGAAAAAGCACTGAATTTGCAATCAAAGACATTAAGGAGTAGTAGATATAATGCTCAAGCTAAAAAGACATGAATTAAAATCTTACTTCAGACTCAGTATCTCTGTGACCTTGGGCATCTATCTTAACCTCTCTGGGTCTCAGTTCCCTCATCTGTAAAATGGAGGGTTTGGATTACATGGTCACTAAGGTCCTTTCTAGCTCTAAATCTATAATTCCATGATCCTGTGACCTGGGCTTGAATTCCCAATCTGCTATTTACCTTGGGCAAGAAAATTTACTCCCCTGGGCCTCAGTACCCTGAACTGTAAAAATGAAAGCATTGAATAAGATAAACTTTATGGTGTCTCACAGATCTAAACCTGATGAAAACTATTTCTAGAAGAAATATATTATTATGGGATCATTTTGAAAGTTTTTGTTGGGGAAAACAAACTTTAAATTTCCAACCAAGTTGTTTCAAAGGGGGGTGGGGAAGGAACTGCATTCCTATTTGAAAGGAAAAGTCTCCTTTTTTTCCATTTCTTTTTGGAATTCCGAAAATTGTTAAAATCATCCAAATCAGTCAAATAACTCTCCTGCTTGTTCTTTTCCCATGTTGTAGAGTTTTTCAAGAAAGGAATAACCTGCAGGTTGTCCTGCTGTCACATTCTCTTCGTGTTTGAACCTCAGGCAATTAACATCTGCAGTGCTCAAAAGACATCCTGCAGCAGCTGTCCACCTGCTCCCATCTCTCAATTGCATACATTTGTCATAAGATTGGGTGACATAAGTTCAATAATCACAGCATAGATATGTCCTTGATTAGGGTAACAAACTGTCTCTATGTTTCTCAAGAGAGAAGTATCTATAATTAGAGATGGATGGGACAACAGCAATACAAAAGAGAGCAATTTAAATACTTTTAAAAACACTTTTTATAGCTAGAATATAAATAATGTATTACCCTTAAAATATATAATAATACATTATATATGTATGTGTGTGTATATATATATCTACATATATATGTAGATATATATATATTTATATATGTATATATATATAATGTATATATACATATGTATATATACATATATATATAAATATATATATAGATAGATAGATAGATAGATAGATAATGTATATATACATATGTATATATACATATATATATATATAAATAGATAGATAGATAGATAGATAGATAGATAGATAGATAGATAGATATATCTTCATGCCCCAAACAATATTCTCCTTTTTCTGTTTAATCTGTGAAGTCTGTTAGATAAACTACTAGGTAAAAAATGTATATGCAGACCAGCAAAGTAATATCAAAATTGAGTTCAAAACATGCAATTCAACTTAAACTACACTTTGTACTCTAACCTCTCATTCTCAGGGGATGAGGGAGGGGGGTGGGAAATTAATAGAGATCTCATTGTACAAGCCATTGAAAATCAAATAACAGAGAACTGACTTCAGAATGTAACCTAAAGAACAATCCTCAAATGTTAAACATATCTGGACAAAAAGCTTCTATAGGTTGTAACTGTGAGAGAGTAGAAAGAACTCAGTGTCTAGATTCAAGGGAACATTTCAGATATGTGATCATGTACAAGTCACTGAATTTCCCATGGCCTCAATTTCTTAATCTGTAAAATGGAAGAATTGGAATCAATAATGTCCAGCTTTAAATCTCTGATCCCAGGAACATATGGCCCTGTTATAGATCTTTCTCATTTCATTTATATAAAACCATTTAGATGCAAAGCAATAAAAGCGATCAAAGGTGGCAAAATTTACTTTAAAATGCAATGGTATTTTTTTTCTAGGGTAAGGGTACTTAACCTGAAGTATAAGAATTCTTTTCAAACATCTTAATAATGATATCTCAATACAACTGGTTTCTGAAGAGGGGTCCAGGGGCTTCACAAGACTGCCAAAAGAGTCCATGACACACAAAAAAAGTTAAGAACCTGTGTTGTAAGGGCATATTTATTAAGATCTTTCTTGTGTTTCCAAAATGTATACAGCCAAACCATTATATAACTGCAATGTCCAAAGAGCTCTAATTTGTATTTGTGTGTATTAGTGTCATTGCTCTTTCATTTGCCTTTTGTATGAAGTATAGCTATATGGCTAGATGAAGGACCAAAACTGATTCAGTCCATCACGAGCTAAATGCCAATAATATTTAGCTCTAGGAAGCACCTAAGAGAGAATCCAGTCCAACTACTGATCTTATGAAGCAGAGAATTGAAATCTAGGGAGGAAATGTAACTTGTCCCAAGTATAAAACTGTAGAATCAGGTTTTATACTCTAACCTTTAAACTCCAAATCCTTTCACCTGCAAAGAGTGTTGCTGGAAAACATTACCAAGAAACAATAGTGACCTTGTATCATCAAGACTTCATGATTTATCAGCAGCCCAAAGCTAATTAAGAATAACAACTCTAAAGGGCAGCTAGATGGCACAGTGGGTAGAGTACCAGCCCTGGAGTCAGGAGGACTTGAGTTCAAATCTGGCTGCAGACCAAACACTTGACACTTGCTATCTGTGTGACCCTGGGCAAGTCACTTAACCCCAATTGCCTCACCCCCCTAAAAAAAAGAATAGTAACTCTAAAATTTTAAAATTGTAAATCATTACTTATGCAAGCCAAGATGGAAGAATAAGCAGTTGATTGCTGTAGGTCTCTCATATTCAACTCAAAATAACCATAAAGTAGCAGCACAGAACAAAGCCTGGAACAGTGGAGCCATCAGAAAGATGGGGTAGAGTTGTCTTTTAGCCCAATAAACTTAGATAATTGGCAAGAAAGGGATATCTCACTCAGGTAAATGGGAAGTACATCACAGGACAGAAAGATTTCCAGCAAGTCAGCAGCAAGAGCCATCTCAGCAAACCAACAGAAGATCCTGAGCCCCAGTGTGGTAAAGCAGGCAAATACCAACAGTAGAGCTTAGCAGAGGCAGGGAATCTCACAGATTCCAGATCAGAAAATCACCACATGCTTCAGTGCAGCCCACGGCAGACAGGCACCCTTCAGCAGCCAGACCTCCACATGCTTCAGTGTAGAACCAGAGAAATGTAGAAAAACCCCACCAGAGCCTCAGCACACACCAGACACCCACCACTAGACCTCCCATCTCAGCACCAGATAAGGTGTCAAATCCCTGCAGCTTCCAGCTGCCAGTATCTGAGGCCCAGTACACAAAACCAGTGACCAGGTTCCTGGCCTCTAGTATAAGAAGCTCAAGACAGTGCTTACTGTGCTCCATCAGAAGAGCTCAACTTTAAAAGCCAGGAAATAGGCAAAAAAAGATGAGCAAGAAGAAAACAATGAACATTGACCATAAAGACAGGGAAGATGAAAACGCAAACACAGAAGAGGACAGCATTAATTTTTTTTCTAAGAAAGAAGGAAACCAAATATCCAGCATCAAAAATGAAAAAGGTGAAATCACTACTGATGAAGAAGAAGTTAAAAAAACCATTAGGAAATATTTTGCACATTTATATGCTAATAAATCTGATAACCTAAACAAAATTGATAAATATTTATGAAAATACAAATTACCTAGATTAACAGTCCAGGAAATAGAATGGCCTAAATAACACCATCTTAGAAAAAGAAGGTGCACAAGACATTAATGATCTTCCTATGAAAAAAAATCTCTAGGGCCAGATGGGTTCACTAGTGAATTCTACCAAACATTTAAAGAACAATTAACTCCAATACCATATAAACTATTTGGAAAAATAGGTGAAGAAGGAGTCCTGCCAAACTCCTTTTATGACACAAATATGATGCTGATACCTAAACCAGAAAGAGCTAAAACTGAGAAAGGAAATTATAGACCAATTTCCCTAACAAATATTGATGCAAAAAATTTGGACAAAATAGTAACAAGGTGATTTCAGCAATATATCACAAGGATTATACACTAAGATCAGGTGGGATTTAGATGAGGAATGCAAGGTTGATTCAACATTAAGCAAACTATCAATATAATTGACCATATCAACAACAAAACCACAGAAATCTTGAGATTATCTCAATAGATGCTATAAAACATTTTGACAAAATATAGCACCCATTCCTATTTAAAAAACATGAGAGAGCATAGGAATAAAGGGAGTATTCCTAAAAATGATAAGCAGTATCTATCTAAAACCATCAATAAGCATTACATGGAATGAGGATGAGCTAGAAGCCTTCCCAAGAAGATCAAGGGTAAAACAAGAATGCCCATTATGACCTCTATTATTCAATATAGTACTAGAAATGCTTGCTATAGCAGTATGAGAAGAAAAATAAATTGAAGGAATTTGAATCAGCAATGAGGAAACAAAACTATCACTCTTTACAGATGACATGATAGTATACTTAGAGAACCCTAAAGCATCAACTAAAAAATTACTTGAAATAATTAACAACTTTAAGAAAGTTGTAAGATAGCAGATAAACCCACAAAATGCATCAGTATTTCTTTCATGACCAATAAAGCACAGAAGCAAAAAATAGAATGAGCAATTCCATTTAAAATAATTGTAATCAATATAAAATACTTATGAGTCCACCTGCCAAGACAAACTCTGGAATTATATGACCACAATTACAAACCACTTTTTACACAAATAAAGTCAGATCTAAACAACTGGAAAAATATCAATTGCTCATGGATAGGCTTAGCCAATAAAATAACGTTGGCAATTCTGCCTAAACTAATTTACTTATTCAGTGCCATACCAATCAAACTACCAAAAAATTAATTTATAGATCTGGATAAAATAACAACAAAATTCATTTGGTAGAACAAAAGGTCAAGAATAACAAGGGAATTAATGAAAAAAAAATACAAATGAAGGTGACCTAGCAATACCAGATCTAAAAAAAAAAATACTATAAGGCAGTAATCATCAAAACTATCTTGTACTGGCTAAGATATATAATGGTGGATCAACAGAATCGATTAGATAAGCAAGACATATTTGTTAATGATGATAATAACCTAGTGTTTGCTAAATCCAAAGACTCCAGTTTTTGAAATAAGAGCTTTTGAAATAAGAAGACAAAACAACTACTAGGAAAACTGGAAAACAATTGGTCACAAACTAGGTAGCAAGATAAATTCAAAATGGATGCATGGTTTAGAAATAAAGGCTGAAACTGTAAGCAATTTAGAAGAGCAAGGAATAGTCTACCTGTCAGATCTATGGGTAGGGGAAGAATTTATGACCAAACAAGTGATAGAGAGCATTAGAAAATGTAAAAAATATAACATTGATTATATTAAATTAAAAGGCTTTTATACAAGGAAAACCAATGCAACCAAGATTAGAAGGAAAGCAGAATGCTTAGAAAGTCTTTACAGCAAGTATCTTTGATAAAAAGCCTCATCTCTCAAATATATAGAGAACTGAGTCAAATTTATAAGAATACAAACCATTCCCCAATTGATAAATGATCAAAGGATGTGAACAGGCATTTTTCAGATGAAGAAATCAAGGCTATTTATAAGCGTGTGAAGAAGTGCTCTAAATCACTTTTGATTACAATAATGCAAAATAAAACAACTCTGAGATACCACCTCACACTTATCAGATTGGCTAATATGATAAAAAAGGAAATATATATATATATATATATATATATATATATGTGTGTGTGTGTGTGTGTGTGTGTGTGTGTATACATATATATGTATATATGTTTACATATGAATGTTAGAGAAGATTTGGGAAAATTGGGACTCTAATGCACTATTGGTAGAGTTATGAATAGATCCAACCATTCTGGAAAGCAGTTTGGACTATCCCCAAAGGGCAACCAAATTATGCCTACCCTTTGATCCACCAATACCACTACTAGGTCTGTATCCCAAAAAAAATCATAAAAAAGGGAAAAGGACCCACATGTACAAAAAAATACTTATAGCAGCCCTTGTCATAGTGACAAAATATTAGAAACTGAGAGGATGTCCACCAATTGAGGAATAACTGAACAAGCCATTACAACATAAATGTAATGGAATAGTATTGTGCAATAAGAAATGATGAACAGGAAGATTTCAGAAAATCCTGGAAAGGCTTGTACAAACTGATGCAAAGTGAAATGAGCAGAACCAGGAAAACATTGTACACAGTATTAGCAACATAGGGTAATGACCAACTATGAATAACGAAGTTCTTCTCAGCAACACAATAATCCAAGCCAAGTACAAAGGATGCATGTAGGAAAATGTTCTCCATATCGAGATAAAGAATTAATGGGCTCTGAATGCAGAACAAAGCATATTTGTTTCACTTACTTCATTCTTTCTCTTTTTTTTTCTTTTGATCTATTTCTTCTTTCACAACTGTGACTAAGATGGAAACATATTTCACATGATAACACATGTATAAACTATATAAAATTCCTTACCATTTTCAGAAGAGGGGAGAGAGAGAGGGAGGGCAAAACATTAGGAGTTCAAAATCTTACAACAACGATTGCTAATGATTTTCTTGACATATAACTGGGGAAAATGTGAAATACTATTAAACTAACGAAAAAAGAGCATCATAAGGAGAAAAAATAGACAAAAATAACAAGCTGTGTATACCATGAAGAGAGAGTGTAAATCACAGGAATGCCCATGCATCAAATAAATCAATGAAAGCCATCTATCATTTCCATGAAATTGCATCATTAATAGCTATTGGTGATGCTGTGGGCTGGCAAAAAGAAACTTAGGGTTGTAAGGGTCAAATGGGATAATATTTGTAAAGCACCTAGCACAATGTCTAGAAAATAATACGTTCTTAATAAATGCATTCCCTTCCTTATCATACAAAAATTTTAATTGTAAATACAAATTCAGCCCCTGAAATGTGCCATCATGTAATTTCTAATGATGAAATCATGATAAAATCAGAGAGAGAGAGAGAGAGAGAGAGAGAGAGAGAGAGAGAGAGAGAGAGAGAGAGAGAGAGACGTGAACACAATCAACATTGGTTATTTTGAATGCAAGCTGCCTGAGAGCAGGAGATTTTTTTTTTTCATTTTGTCTTTGCATCCCTAATGACTACATAAAAAGCACATAATAGGCGCTTAACCAAAACTTGTTGAATTGGAATTAACTGAAGAGAAATAACAGTTCAAAAATTCACCTAAGTATAATATTGCATCAGAAACAATACATATACCAATGGGCATATGGCCTTTTTAAAGTTCTTCTATGACTGAGTAAATGAACATTTTAGCGCTCTCTGAACCTCCTTGCAGTCTTATGATCTATGACTCACAAACTGTTAGTCTTTCCATAACTGGCCACATTCCCTCTAAAAACGGTGATATTTAGGGCCATCAATCAAAATAGAGTTTCACAGATTTTCCCTAGAGAAACTAATCACCTGTGCTTAAAAAATATCTAAATAGATGGTGACTCTGGGGGCCTTTTGAAAATCTTCAAGATGGGGTTTTGCCAAAGTGGATGGTAAGAGATTTCTTCAGAGGTTATAACTCAGCAGAGGCTTATATTTAACATTAATTTCATCCCAAGGCAAATTACCTGTCATTTCTGTTTGTGAACAGATTGCATTTTACAGATGCTATGAAGTAGTTAAGTCAATTAGTCAACTCTAGTTAGAGCACAGTCCAAGTCCCCACTATTGCATTAAACATAAAAATGAAGCTAAGCATTGTTTGCCACTTATGTAAGTGAGTTATTCCTTACCTAGGGTCAAAGAAAGACACCCTTGTTAAGAATTTGTGCTTCCACCCATACATCCATGCCCCTCCCTCAACTTGTCTACCACAGAAAGACAGTGGAAAGAATATTGGATTTGGTGAAAAAGAGAATCTTATTTAGAATCTTAGGCCTGGTACTTAACACTCATATGATCTTAAACAAGTTATTACTCCCTTCTAGGATTCACTACCTCATCTATAAAAATAAAAAAGTTTACACTAAATGAACTTTGAGATCCTTTCTAGCTCTAAATGAATCATCCCATGATCATATCATACACACACACACACACACACACACACACACACACTTATACACATACATAAACACACACTTTCCTAGCTCTTTCAAATATATCTTTCTAGGATGACTATTTGCTGTTCTCCCTTTTGTAATCTATTTTCCAACCAAATTAATTTAATTGAAATCTTCCACCTAAACAAAGTATTTCATTTTGTACCTTTACATCTTTACATAGGCTGCCCCATCCCTTAGCACCACAACTCATCTGGGATGTTCTCTTCCCTAACATATGTTGCTTAGAAATTCTGTGTCTTTTAAGGTTCAACTCAAGTACCATCTCCTCCAAGAAACCTTTATTAATTATCCTAGATTCTAATTACCCTTCATGTAATTTATATTTCCTTTATGCTTTTTTTGTATTCATAAATTAATAAATAAATATTTATTAAGTAGCTACTCTGTGCCAAGAACCAAATTAAGTACCAAGAATACAAAAAGAGGCAAAAGGCAATCTCTGCCTTCAAGAAGTGAACGATCCATTGAGCAATATACATGTTATTTAATTAACAAAATGCATGTTGTTTTCCTATAAAAAAAAACATGGTTTTTGAAGTCATGGAAATTTTATTTCATTTTTTGTCTTTGTGTTTCCAGTGACTAGAAAAGTAGCTAGCAAATAGTAGATATTTAATTGAAGAGTAATGAATTAAATTGAACTCCAAACAAATGGAGTAATTTGGAGATGACCACACCTCTCCTTGAATCACACCACCTTCAAAGCAATAAAAATTTGTAGAACCTCAGAACTAGCTCTGAAAAAAGTAGCACAAAAAAGGCCTGAGGCTTGAGATAATACTGCCCCATTCCTAGGTGACCAGAGCCCAACTTTGACATGAAGTTCAAAGTCAGGAAATAGGCTGAAAAAATGAGCAAACAACAACCAAAACGAAGAACTTGTTGATAAAAAGGTACCACAGTGGGAGGGAAAACCAAGGCTTAAACTCAGAAGAAGACAACAAAATTAAAAGAGCTACAATCAAAGCCTCAAAGAAAAATGCTAATTGGACACAAGCCCAACAAGAACTCCTGGAGCAGTTAAAGAAAGAGATGAGTGGTGGAATAAAAATTAGGAAAATAGGTGACAGGATGCAAGAAAATTATGAAAAGAGAATTAACACTTTGGAAAAAGAGGTACAAAATAATACCGAAAAAAAAACCCCTTAAAAATAGAATTGGCCTAATGGAAAATAGGTACAACAAGTCACTGAAGCAAAGAACTTAAATATCAGAATCTTACAAATGGGGAAAAAAGGTACAAATCTCACTAAAAAAGACAACTACTTAAAAATTAGAATTGGGCAAGTGGAAGCTAGTGACTCCATGAGACATCGAGAAGAAATAAAACAAAGTCAAATGAATAAAAAAAAGAAAGAAAGAAAATGTGAAATATCTCATCAGAAAAAAAAAAAAAACAACTGACCAGGAAAATAGGTCAGGGAGAAATAATTTAAGAAGTGTTTTTGTTTAATGATAGCCTTCTCTAAGTTGTGGGGGAGGGGAGAAAAAAGGGAAAAAATAAATGTAGATGATATCTTTTTTTGTATATTTGGAAGGAATAGCAAGTTGTACATAGTAGATTTGGGGTTTCATATGCAATCTTTTTTTATACTACTGTGTTATGGAAATATTTTTTTTTCTGTAAATTGAAAATAAAATCAATTCTAAAAAAGAAAAAAAGAATTATTAGACTACCTGAAAACCATGATAATAAAAGAGCCAAGATATTGTCTTCCAAGAAATAATTAAGGAAAACTGCCCCCAATATGTTATATGCAGAGGGTAAAACAGAAATTGGAAGAATCTACCAGTCAACTCCTGAAAGAAATCACAAAATGAACCACCTCAGGAAAATTATAGCCAAATTCGAGAGCTGCCAGGTGAAAAATAAAATACTTTAATGAGCCATAAAGAAACAATTCAAATATCATGGAGCCACAGTGAGGATCACATAAAATTTGGCAGCTTCCACATTAAAGGAGTGCATGGCTTGGAATTTTGTTATTTTGAATATTTGGATATGGTATTTTGAAAAGCAAAGGAGATAGGATTACCAGCAAACATTACCTACCTGGCAAAACTGAGTATAATCCTTCAGGTGAAAAGTTGTATATTTAATGAAATAGAACACTTTCAAGCATTCCTGATGAAAAGACTAAAGCTAAGTAGAAAATTTGACATTCAAACACACAACTCAATAGAAATATTAAAAGATAAACATGAAAGAATAATCATAAGATTCAATAAAGTTAAACTGTTTATATTTCTATATGGAAAAATTATAAATGTAATTATTAAGAACTTCATCATTATTAAGACAGTTAAAAAGAGTCTACATGTACAGTGCCATGAGAGTGAATTGATTATGTTGGGATAATCTCAAAGTGGGCAGCAGAATGGATTACAAACCAGAATCCACACACTTGAAACAGAAAGACATGCAAGGAGTTAAAACAAACAGCTGAAACAAATTCTATTATGCTTCAGTTGAAGTAAAAAAAAGGGGGGGAGGGGTAATAAAGTTCTCAGACAAAGCAAAAGCAAATGTAGATCTAATTAAAAGAGATGGACTTCCTCAGGGGGCAGAGCCAAGATGGCAGAGCAAAGGCAGTGACTTGCCCGAACTCTCCCCAAACCTTTTTTAAAATGACTAAATAAATCCTAGAGAAGTAGAACACACAAAAAAGATGGAGTGAAACAAATTTCCAGCATGAGACAATTTGGAAAGTCAGTAGGAAAGGTTTGTTGCACCAAGGTGAGAGAGGAATGCATCCTACACAGCCTAAGCCAGAACAGACCTCAAGGCAACAGAAGCACTGGCAGCAGTGGCCGTTTCCAGACATCTGAGCCTACAGACACCAAAGAAAGCTTGGAAGATCAGTAAGAAAGGTCTGTCTCATCTACATAAGTGTTGAGCTCAGTTTACAACCCCAGCCATAGCAAATCAAGAGCAGGCCTTGGAAGTGACTGAATCAGCAACTGTAGCTGCTGTTTCCAGAGCTCTCAGCATACAGACAGTAAGGGGGTCAAACAACTGGTCAGAAGAAGATTATAGGGGCCTTTTGCTAGCACTGAGACAGGACTCTGGTGCTTTGTGCATATTCAGATCCCAGTTACACTCTTGGGTGACAGTCCCAGGGTGAGGAGGAGTGCTAGTATAGCAGAGCTTGAGGCAACAGTGGTAGGGGGTGCCCTTCTCCCAGTTCCAGGGAAGAAAAGAGTGCTTGTTGTCACTTAAAGACCAGAGCACAATCTGGGAGAGTAGTAAACACCTCTCTTTAGATCATGCCACCTTGGAAGAACTGAAAACTTACCAGTCCCTGGAAGTATCTCTGAAAACAGCTGCACAAAACCCCTAAAGCTTAGGATAGTGCACCCTCTACCCTGGAAGCAGAGCCCTACTTTAACAAAGACTTAAAAGTCAACTAATAGTCTGGGCAATAGAAAACAATGGGGAAAAACTCTAACTATAGAAAGTTACTATGGTGACAAGGAAGATCAAAACACACACTCAAAAGAAAACAACAAAAGTCAAAGCTCCTACATCCAAAGGCTCCAGGAAAAATATGAATTGTTCTCAGGCCATGGAAAAGCTTAAGAAGGATTTTAAAATCAAGTAACAGAGATAGAGGAGAAATTGGGAAGATAAATGAGAATGATGCAAGAAAATTATGAGAAAAGAGTCAACAGCTTGGTAAAGGAGACACTGAAAAAATACTGAAGAAAATAACACCTTAAAAATAGGTCAAATGGTAAAAGATGTCCAAAAAGGCCATGAAGAGAGATATGGCTTAAAAAGCAGAATCGGCCAAATGAAATTGAATAGAATAATTCCTTAAAAATGAGAATGAAGCAAATGAAAGGGAATGACTTTATGAGAAATAAACAATAAAACAAAGCCAAAAAATATATAACAGATAATGTGAAATATCTCATTGGAAAAACAATTGACCAGGAAAATAGGTCCAAGAGAGATCATTTAAAAATTATTGGACTATCTGAAAGCCATGTTTAAAAAAAAGAGCCTAGGCATCATCTTTCAAGAAATTATCAAGGAAATCTGCCCTGATATAGCAGAACCAGAGGGCAAAATAGAAATTGAAAGAATCCACCGATCTCCTCCTGAAACAGATCCCCAAAGGAAAACTCCTAGGAATATTGTAGCCAAATTCCAGAGTTCCCAGGTCAAGGAGTACATATTACAAGCTGCCAGAAAGAAACAATTCAAATTCTGTGGAAACACAATCAGGATAACACAAGATTTAGCAGCTTCTACATTAAAGGACTACAGAGCATAGAATATAATATTCCTGAGGGCAAAGGAGATAGGATTACAACCAAGAATCACCTACCCAGCAAAACTGAGCATAATCCTTCAGGGGAAAAAATGGTCATTCAGTGAAATGGAGGACTTTCGAGCATTCTTGATAAAAAGACCAGAGCTGAATAGAAAATTTGACTTCCAAATACAGGACTCAAGTGGAACATGAAGAGGTAAACAGGAAAGAGAAATCATAAGAGACTTATTAAGGTTGAACTGTTTACATTCCTGCATGGAAAGATGATATTTATAACTCATGAGACCTTTGTCAGTATTAGGGTAGTTGGAGGAAAAAAATTATATGTATGTATAGGTAGATAGATAGATAGATAGAGGGCACAGGGAGAGTTGAAGATTAAGGGGTCATATCTGGAGAATAAAATTAAGGGATGAGAGAGGATTATATTCGGAGAAGAAGAAAGGGAGAGATAGAATGGGGTAAATTATCTCACAAAAAAAAACAGAAAAGAAAATGCTCTTACAGTGGAGGGGAAATGGGGGAAGGTGAGAGGAAATGAGTGAATCTTATTCTCATAGGATTTGGCTTCAGGAGGGAATAACCTACACATTCATTTGGGTAAGGAAATCTGTCTTACCCTATGGGAAAATAGGGGGAGAAGGGGACAAGAGAGCAGGGGGATAATAGAGAGGAGGGCAGTGGGAAAGGGTAATCAGAAGCAAATACTGCTGAGGAGGGACAGGGTCAAAAGAAAGAATAGAATAAATGAGAGGGCAGGATAAGATTAAGGGAAATAGAGTTAATTTTTCACAACATGCCTACTATGGAAGTGTTTTGCATAACTGCACAAGTATAACCTATATTGAGTTGCTTGCCTTTTCAATGAGGGTGGGTGGGGAGGGAGGAAGGGAGAAGATTTGAGACCTAAAAAAAAGTTTGTACATGCTACTTGGAAATAAGAAATACAGGAAATGGGGCACAGAAGTCTGTCCTGCCCTACAGGAAAATAGAAGGGGAAGGGGATAAGAGAAGGGGGGGAAGAGATAGAAGAGAGGACGACTAGGGAAGGGATATTCAGAATGCATGCCATTTTGGGGTGGGGCGAGGGGGGAGATGGGGTGAAAATTTGGAATTCAAAATCTTTTGGAAGTAAATGTTGAAAATTGAAAATAAATTTATGTTAAAAAAATAAATTAGCTTCGGTAATATTATCATTTTTATTTCATTTTATTTTATTTTCTGGGCCTACTGATGAGCAACTAATATTTTTCCAATTATTTAGATCTGACTTCATTTGTGTGAAAAGTGTTTTGTAATTGTATTCCTATAGTTTCTGGGGGGTTTTTGGTAGGTAGACTTCGAAATATTTTATAATATTAAATAATATAACTTTAAATGCAATCTCTCTTCCTATCTCTTGCTGTTGGCCTTGTTGATAATATATAGAAAAGCTAATGATCTGTGTGGGTTTATTTTATAGCCAGCAATTTTGCTACAGTCATTTATTATTTCAAGTAGTTTTTATTTGATTCTCTAGGATTCTGTAAGTATATATCATATCATCTGCAAAGAGTGATAGCTTTGTTTCTTCTTTGCCTATTCTAATACCTTCTATTTCTTTTTTTTTTCTCTTATTGCTAAAGCTAATGTTTCCAGTACGATATTGAACAACAGTGGTGATAATGGACATGTTTATTTCACCACTGATCTTATTGGAAATGCTTCTAGCTTCAATGTGCCATTTTAAAAAAAAAAATCATTCTTTTTGGTAGCAGCTGTTTTGACTGTTGAAGAAAAATGAATAAGTTTGACTAGACAGTCATCTCATTTATTGATATTTGTCCTTACCTGGAACCAGTGCATGCATGCATGCATGCACGTACACACACACATGAATACCTGTTTGATGTCACTTTAAAAGGCAATTTTCAGGAAGCTGTTAATCATAGGGTCCCATCAGGTATTTGACATTTGGAATGAAGAAACTAATGAGAACACATGGAGTGTAAACATGGTCTTTAAGTTTCTAGTAGATGCAAAGGAGTGTAATTTGAACATTGCTACTGTGGCTTAAAGGATGCCAATATTGAATGTTATGGAATTTCATATCCACAAGATGAGAACCAAACACAGATGGGGTTTTAAGCTTCAAGTGAACAAATTCTTAAATTTAAATAACCATTTGAACAATTAGCTTTATGACAAGTAGAGTAATCTGGGATACAGCACATTATCCTCTTATAGAGATTTTCATCTGCTATGGTTAAACTTCCCAGAAGAATAGCTCAAGTAACACTAAAAACTATCTTTATCATCATTTTATTGTAAACATCATATGATATTTATTGTCTTCATGCATATGCCACTGTGCTGTGTACTATGCAAAGCTATAAAAATGATGCCCCAAGGTCTTCTAATTACTTTGTGATAACTGGGTTATAACTAGAGAGATAGATCTATATATAAATATAGTTATATAATAGTATAAAACTTCTAGTTTAGAGCTCTGTCTCTCTGTCACTTTCTATGTCTATGTCTCTGTCTCTTTGCTTATGCCTTTTGATTGCTGTTTCCCTCTTTTTGTGTCTCTGTTTCTTACTGTTTCTGTCCTGCTCTGTCACTGTCTTTGTCTCTTTTCTCCTCCTCCTCTTTCTACCTTATCCTTTCTTTTCTTTTTCTCTCATGAGGCTAATGATTTCATTGATTTAGATATCTCCTGATGAAGAAACTTCCTTTACAGCTGTACCAACTCCTTCATCTATAATCTTAGAGAGTTACCTAGGGGCATTGAAAGAATAACTTACATCATAGAATCCTAAATGTGAGGTTGGAAGGGCCTTGGAGGTCATCTAGTCCAACCTTTTCCTTTTACAATTAAAGGTACCGAGGCTTAAAGAAGGGAAATGACTTGTCCAAAATTACACAGGCAGTCAGTGGCAAAGGTTGAATTTAAACTAGTTGTACCTGGTAAATGTTTAACAACTGGATCTCTTGGAGAACAAATGTATGTATGACATATTTTTAAATTTAGTCTTCATTATTAACATTTTCTACATCTCTTTCTTAAGTCTAGACAATAAGCAAAACAGTAAATCAAGCCCTGACATATCATTTGAGTTTTTTTTTTTTCCTTTGCCTTCGGTGCTTATAATAATGCCTTGTATATAGAAGCCACTTAATAAATGTTAGCTGAATTGAATTGATTATATGTATCAATATTCCCTTTGTGCCAGGAAATGGGTCCTCTCCAAGGATAAAAGGAAAAATAATAACCATTTGCCACCCTCGCTTTACTCTTCTTCTTTATGCCCCATGACTATGACATTTTCTTTTCACTTCTGTAACAGTTACCAAAAAAAAAAAACCCTCATAGCAGTTGCTTAGAATGATAGTTAATCAGCTGGAAAAGGAATTCAAGCAGTCCATTCCCACAAGGTCACTGTTTCTGAACAAAAAGAGGAGAATCATAGCACTTTTGGCTTGAATGATCTCAGATTCCTCCTGACTTCCACATAAGAAAAGAATCTCTTCTCCTGATAGATCCTTGATACATCATTAAGTGTCTGTTAAATTGTCACTTGCAATGTCAATGAGCTCATCATTTTTTTGAGACAATCAATTCTATTATTATGTAACTCTAATTGCTAGAAGATTCTGCTGTACCCTGAATACTTTTATTTCATTATGATTAGACCCATACTTTTCTAGATCTAACCATTTGAATTCCACAGGATAAATTTAACTTCTACATGAAAGCTTTCAAACAGCTTAAGATAGCTGTTATGACCACACCCCTGCCCAACAAGGCTTTTAGAGCTAAACATTTCTACCTACTTCAATTAAACATCTTATGACACAATTTAAAAATCTCCCAAAATCCTGGTTGCCTTTTTTTTAAACTATAATGTGTGACTGCCCTTATCTACAAAGAGCAAATATGATTTCCCAGATGCAGCTTTACAAACAAAGAGGAAAGTGCAATTATTGTATCCCTTGATCTTGGACACTAATTTTACTAAATAAGTTAATTTTGCATTTACTTGTTAGCAGATGTCTGCTTGATTTTTTTTCTTGCCCGTACAAGTATAGATAGGGCTTTTCTCTAAGTTTACACGGCTCTAATTTTTAATATATTGGTTGAGGAACCCAGGAAAGTAATTATCCCAACATTTCTATGATTTTAGAATACCTCGTATCAATTACATGATAATTAAAATGATCCTTACTCATAGTCAAGAGTTTTATTTGTTCAATTTTATAGAAAAGAAATCTGAATCACAAGGTGAAGCAAGATCTTCTCAGTGCCCACATATAAGAAAGCTGTCACAGCTAGAACTAGAAGAAAAGATTTTTGGTTAGCATTCTCCCCAACAGACTAGATTTACTTAAGCTGTCACCTTATTTGAGTTACACACACACACACACACACACACACACACACAAACAAGAGTGAGATTTAAATTGCCTCATTTAAAAAATAAATACAAAATAAATAAAGTTGAAAAGATTGTGTATAAAATGAGTTTTTCAGTAAGAAGTACTCTACTGACTCTTCCCACCTCCTTCGCCAAATTCCCTCACTTGTCTCAGAAAGAAATCCATTTAACTTGATTTAGTTCAAAAAGAACATGGTACATGCTTATTTTGTTCAAGGCATTTTCCTAAGATCTGAGACTAGAGAAACAAAAATGAAATCAGACTTGCATTCAAGAAACTTACATTTTACAGGATAAAATTTCAAGTTGTGTTTTAAGCTTGGAGTCTATGAATACAGATTACTTTTTTGTTAATATACTCTGGTTTCAGGAGGACACTGAGCCCTTTTCTGGAAAGAGAAAGGATATACTTCAAATAGCAATGAATAAGTCAGCTCCTTGATATATGTATCCTTTCCAAATACATAGATAACCATTCATCCATGACTACTTGTCCCAGGAAATTTTTGTCCATTTTGTCCTATAAATTTTGAATAAAGGATCCATATGCTGCATGGATATCTCATCTGTATGTTTTTCAAATCAAAAGGCTTCCCATTCAACTAAATGCCATAGGCTGAGAAGATAGAACTGTTTACTTTAAAATTTTTTCGTATGGAGTTGTTGGGCTAATCTGTCTTGCATGAACACAGATGTTATTACTTAGGCCAGCTCTTGTAACCAACACATTGTCATTAAACAACAACAACAACAACTGGAAATCTGGAGACGCTCATGATCCGTTGTGAATCCTTCTTCCATTTGGATTGTGCAAATGAAAATTTACATGATGGTGGACAATATTTCTATTAGCAAATTTCCTTGTTTTATACTTTGATAGAGGTGATCAAATAATTGCTGAGAAAGGTTATCTTTGTGGTTGTATCTATCAAGGAATCTTATTGTATAAGAGTTTAACTTTTATTTGCACAAAATGTTTTGGAAGATAGAACTTGAGGTTGAATTTTACAAGTACGTTTTTACAATCAACATAAAATAAATGGTAAGATCATCGTTTAATTACATCTTTCAGTCAGTTGCTTCACTGCAAATGTGATCTGCTATAGAAAATAAATTGCCCACGTCTTTCTGGTATTTTCATCAAGAAAATTTTTGATGTAAGATACAAGCTTATCAAGATTTTACAAAAATGAGAAAGTGAGTATATGGTTTGATGGTTGTTGATGTCTTATTTTGGAGGTAATAATGCCATCTGTGAGATTTAAAAGATTTAGGATCTTTCTCTTTTTCAGGTATCTTGATCATAGTTCTCTCAAATCTTCCAAAATCATGTCACCTCTAGCATTGATTTCTTCTTTATGTGGTTGGTCTAGTACAGCTGCTTTTGCTATCTTTATCTAAAGGCATCTATTATATCTATTTTCTCATCATAGTACTGATGTTTTCGAGTTCAAATGTAATTGGTGTTACGTGATTGAAGATCAACAATTTTCACAGAAAAGTTAGTAGAGCTATTCTATCCTCATCCATTTGTTGCTCTCCTTCAAAATCATCAATATTGGCTTTTTATGACAGCCTGGTTGAAGTGGGTCTTATGCTAAGTAATGAAGCTCTGTAAGATTCATTTTCCTCATTCACTGACCTCCACAATTTTGTTACATCATACAGATAGCAGTATTCCACCATCTTGCTCTGTAATATTTTGATTTTTTTTTTGGTTAATTTATAACCAATATTGCCCTTGGCTTCCATGTTTCTCTACTTAACAAAGTTATCAAGAGTTTGATGAAACCATTGAAACAATTGTTTCTGGATATTACTGAGTAGGCAAATATGGCAAATGAGGTTAAATTGTAAATGGAATGTTTTTGTTTACAAAAGTAGAAAAATCATGATAAAAAATCTACTACTATGTCCTATATAAAATAAAGGGTTCTCAAAGACTGTGTCACCAAATAAAAAAGGTCTATTTGTATATTAAGCTAGTCAAACTTTGAATAAGGAGCTAGTGAAAGGCTGTGTTTACTATCTGAGACCTGAATCTATTTAAATTTGGAGAAGCACATCACCAGTAGACTGGATGACAAAATGATGAAGTCATTTAGACTCCTCATTGGAAACATTGATTTACCTAATTCAACATTTTTTTTAAAAAACTGACAGCTTGTTTCCCATGTGCAGTTCTCATTTTTGTAATATTAGCAGCTATTTTGTATTGATGATTTAGAACTTTAGTAATTGCAAGCCTTGTTTTCTTTTCGCTTGAAGAAGCTAATGATCACCATTTCCCTAATTGATCAGTGATTCCAGTCACTTCTTGTTTATTAAAATAAGGTCAATGTAAAATGATGGGATGGGAAGATAATTTCATTTTTTATTATATTTGGTGCTCATTCTTCCATCCCATTAGAACTCTCCTGTTGAAGAAAATTGTTCTTATTTAGATATGAAGCTGCTGAGAATTCAAAAAACCTTCTTTCCTTATCATTTCTTGCTTCTGAACCATATTTTTCATTTCATTTTTCACCATTTTCCCTATGTCCATCTGATTTTTGTACTTATTTTATGTAGAAAATTTATTCATCCAATTTACAAGTGACACTGTAAAATAGCCATGAATAAGCTAGACTATGAACAGTTCTGTTGTTATAGCTGTGAAAACAATAGAGTAAAACATCAAGATATCCTGAAAGCACTACTAGAATATGTGTGTGTGTATATGGGTGTAGGTGTGTGTATACACATATGTGTATATATATATATATATATATATAGTATATAGACAGAGTAGTTGGGCAAGGCAAGAAACAGAAGAAGATATATTATGATAAAGAGGCAAGATTCTTGAAACTGAATTAAAAAAACTTGCTTCAAACAGAAACTCTCTGACAACCTTCCTACTGTACCCTTTCTCAGGGTAAAAGAAAAAAAAGCAAGGTGGATGCTGCATATCATCAACTTGACATCTACCAGGTTGTGACAGAAATCCATGAAATTAAGAAGAAAATGAGTTTGACAGTCATCAAAAGTGTTTATGGCTCACACCTCATTCTCCAAAGGCATTAACATTTTTCCCAGCTATAGGACATGGAAAAGCAAAGCAAACCATGATTGAAGTCATATCTAGCAATTTTTAAAAGTATCACCTTATAAGTGTTTGAAAACTGAGTGTTCCAAATTTCTACTTATGCCACTTAGGAAAATGACTTGTGTTTCAGAAAATGACCTGAGGTGGGACACAGATAATGAAATGAATTGATTAAATAAATGAGTTTCTCAAGAAGGCTTTCAAGGGGATTTTTTTATTTTTCTAAGCTTACATGATCTGAAATCTCTCTCTCTCTCCCTCTCTCTCTCTGCCTCTCTCATTCTCTAATAGGGTGGATTTTAAGAGAGAAGTAGTTTTACTTCACATGTTATGATCAAGAATAGGCTATGATAATGCAACAGGAATATGATCACACCATAGACTAAGGATTTGACCATGAAAATGACATTGGACATGTGGATATCAAAGTATCTAATAACTATGCTAGAAAATGTGACAGTTTCTAAATGGAATAAATGTAGATGTTTCTATTCATTTGTTCATTTTTTTTTTTGCCCAGACTTGTCATTTCATATCTGTAAGGAACTTCCAGTGAAGATTCCCTACAACAATGCAGAACAATCAATCAGTTACTCAAACAGCATTTAGTAAGTTCACTGTGCCAAAGACTAGGAATACAAAGATAAGCAAAAAGAACTCTGTCCTCAAGGAACTTATATTTAATAGGGAAAATAACATGTAAAAGGAAGCTGAAAGTGGATGGGAACAAAGAAGGTTTAACAAAGAGAAAGTTGAGGTAGCAATATGGAAAGGAAGAAGACATGCCTGGTCTGATCAACCTCCTCAAATGGAGGTTCTAAAAAGGATCACAGAGAAAGAGCAGTTCCAGGGGCAGAAGGCACTTGTAGTGTGTGAATTTCAGGTTCAAAGTGAGCTTTCAGGAAAAAGAGGTTTCTGAGATTTGAAGAAATTTCAGAGTACAAACTGGAAAGGAATCAGATCAGCAAGTGTTTTGTAATTTATAATCTTCATGAAGTTAACAGTTGCCCAGGTTGACCCAGTCAGTATGCATAAAAGGCAGGATTTGAACCCAGGTCTTCTTGAGTAATCTCCCTTGCCACGATCCTTTTCTCTGCCATGACATGTGTTCCACCATACTGTAGGTTATGGGGGTCAAAATTTTTCTCTTCTACTGAGGAAGGAGCTTTGGGAAGAAACTAATCCACAAGAAAATGTAAATAATACTTTGCCAAAAATAGAAGTAAAAAAGTAAAAAAAAAAAGCAATACAAATTGACAATTCAATTTCCAATATTAGGTTTTTTATGTTTTTAACTGTTTCATTTCAATTCTATGCTATGTATTTGTCACTATAAAGGGACATAATAATAAATAATACTTTATAATACTTTATAATTTCATAGAGCTCTAAAGTTTATAAAGTGACATCTATATAAATGTATGTGAATGTGTGTATACGTATATATATATATATATATATATATATATATATATATATATATAGGTGTGTATGTGTGTGTTTTCATATCATCATCACAACAACCCAGGCAAAGTAAGTACAGCTGTTACCTCCACTTTACAAATATAGAAACTAAGACAGAAATGCAGTGTGTTGACCAGCATCATCAAGTCAGCAATGGAGACAGGAAGAAGTGGAGCTCAGGTCATTCTGATACGCTGAGCTAGCCCACCATCCATTCATTATACCACATTGCTTCTTAGAAGAAAGAATTTCAAGACTATCAAAGCTTATCAATTGAGTTTAATTTTACTAATTTGTCCTGGGTTTAATAGATGTATTAGCTCATGGCTCAGATTTGACTGCAAACACTATTCTATTTCAGTGGTCTTAACCTCCCACCGGTGACAAAGTCAAATAATAGATATTAGTTCTGATTTGAAAATTTGTGAAATATATACTTACTTATATGTGTATATGTATGCATGCGTGCATGTATAGATAATAGATATAGATAGATGCATTTCTTGCTAGGAAAACCATTAATCTGATTGACTTTGCTGTACATTATAATTACTTCCCACAGAATTCTGTTGTCTTTGCAGTGGATTCACCATATAAAACACTCTGCATAAACTCATAATCTTACCTGGAAGATTCTAAGACATTTGGAGTGAACATAGTAAATCAATTCTTCAGGCTTTCCTTTTACACTTTATTTTTTTAAATACAAAATTGGATTCAGAGACAATAACTGCAGATTTAAAATATGGCAGTGAGAAAAGAAAGCCTGGCTTACCCACTCTCCTTATCTCTGTGCACATCTGTCTCCCTGGTTTGGAGCAACTGTTCACAGTAAAATCACATCACTGTCAATGCTTCCCACACAAAGTTTTAGTAGGCACTATTCCCTTCTTAACAAGAGACAGAGAATAAGCATTTTCCCTTTCCTCCTTGGCAATGTTATTCAGTCTGACTCCAGAGATAAGTTATTTTAAGTTGTGGAATATGTTCACTAATTATAATGTACATATATAGAGATAATGTATGATATATCTACGCATACATATACATTTACGTGCATATATGCATATACATAAATACATATATAATAGGTATACATGTGTATGAGAGAGAGGGACAGATTTAAAAATTGAGAGATTGAGGGAGAGATTGAAAACAGAGACAAGGAGAGAAGAGACAGAGAAATTGAGAGGCAGACAGATTGAGAGAGAAATTGAGAAAAAGTGAAGTAAAGAAAAGACAAAACAAGAGAGAGACACACAAAGAGAAATGGTAGAGAGACATAGAGAAAGACAGAGAGAGGAAGAGACAGACACAAAGAAGATAGATACTTAGAGAGTAGGAGAGAAGAGAAGAAAAGATGAGGAGGAGGAGAATGAAGAGAGAGAGAAAGAGAGAGACAGAGAGGAGGGAGGGAGGGAGAGGAAGAGGGATTCTGTACCTTCTGATATGGAAATTCCCTACAGCAATTCAGAGCCATAACTCATCTGGACAGTCAAGTTGATAAACTGAGATGAGTATTAACTCTAGAAACCCAGGAACCAGAGAATTTTGCTTTATATGTTGGCTCTGTTATTTTTTGTTGTTATTTCCCCCCCCTTTTTTTTTTCAAAGAGGACCATTGGCAGTAGGGACGATATACTGACTTGGGTGTGAATTGGATTTAAGTGAAACAGAGTTGCACAGTTATCATCACTGTCTCTTCCAGAGTCATCAAAGTCCAGTGGCAAGACGAAAGTCAGGATGACTGGCAATGACCCAGGATGTAGGGGATGACTTTGGCATCTTCAGTGTCTGAATAAGCACTAAGTGCTCCTCAACACCTGCTGCAGCTGACTTCAGGGCCATTGGAACAAATTGTTCTGATCCACCTGTTTCACCAAGGGAAGTCTTCACATGCTTGGGGTAGACATCCCCCTAACTTACCAATGGGTTTGAGGCATGCTGGTTACCATCAACCTAGCTTAATCATCTGCCAAGATGGTTTTACTGAGACATGACTGTTTTGCATGCTACAGATTCTTGGAGCCACAGGTGAGAGTTGGGTGAAAGGTAGACACCAAAAGTAGATGAACAGTTCTGAAAAGGGCTTGGAAAGTCCTCACACTAGAGGTGTTAGTTCTCCTTGAACACCCCATACACCCCTATTTACTACTTGTATGTCCACAGAAAAGTCACTGTACCTGCTCTGGCTATAATTTACTCATCTGTAAAATGGCAGTGTTGGATAAGTAATCTCTGTGGTCTCTATCTACTATGAGTCTATGTAGACCCTATGATCTGTAGCTTATAATCTTTGTGTCACCACCTGGCAGCCCTGGCAGGTTGAGTGACTTGTAAATGTTCATACCTAATATGTCTCAAAGTCAGGACTTGAACTCAGGCTTTCCTCAGTCCAATTTCAACTTCTCAGTATAACTTTATTGTACTTCATCAAAGTATTTCATATAATCCATGTGATTAGAACGCTGAGTGGATTTTGTGGAAGTTTTTCTCTACAATTAACAGATTAAAAACCTTGTACACTATTCTCAACATTCCTGCATTAATTAGTATTCATGGAGTCTACTCTTTGAGGATCAGTTTTCTTTCCTTGTGGTGTCATGAGTATAAATCAGAAGAGAAAAATAAAAAAGAATTTTACCCATCTCCTGACAGGGAAATGATATACTGAATAGGCAGGATGAAATACACATTTTTGAAAATGATCATGTAGCAATTTGTTTTGCTTTATTCTACATTTTTACAAGGGTTTTGCTGTTCTATTTTTTAGAGGAGGAGGTAGAAAAGAGAACATAAATGCTTGTTAGATGGAAAAAATAATTTTAAAAACTTCTTAAAAAGTAATGAAGAATTTAGTGGAGTATGAAGTTCAACTCTTTAATAAATAGGCATACAAAATTATCTAGAAGATGCCTTTCCATTTCCCAAATTTATATGCTAGTACTAAGCTGCCAGGTCTGACAATTTTTTTTGAATGGCAACAGACCAAATGCTTTAGATAAGGATATCATTGTATTTCTAGGGGGCAGAGAAATCCTATTTTTCAGTCCCTGTGGAGTATTCTTGTAATGTTCCTTAGAAGCTTATTAACTCTTTTTAATTTTTTTTTATTTTAAAAATGTTTTTATTAATCTCAATTACATGTAAAAACAATTTCAAGGGTTTTTTTATGATTTTTAGTTCCAAATTCACTCCCTGATTTCCTCCCTTCCCTGTCTTTCAGAAAGCAAGTACTTTGAAATACCTGTGCAGTCATATAAAATCTATTTCCATATTAGCCATGTTGCAAAAGAGAATACACTACCCCTCCTCCCAAAAACCTCAAGAATAATAGAGTAATAAAAGTATGCTTTGGTGTTGATTCAGATTTAATTAGTTCTTTCTCTGGTGGTGGACAGCGTTTTTCATCATAAGTCCTTCACAATTGTCTTGGATCCCTGTTGATCAGAGTAGCTAAGTTGTTCACAGTTGATTATTATTACAACATTGCTATTACTGTGTACAGTGATCTCCTGCTTTTGCTTACTTCACTTTGTATCATTTCATGTAAGTGTTCCTAAGTTTCTGAAATTATCTTTCTTATCATTATTCCTTCACAATCTTATGACACAATATGTCTAGCCATTCCCAAATTGATGGGCATCCCTTCAATTTCCAAATCTTTTCCATCACAAAATGAGCTGCTATAAATATTTTTGTACGTAAAGATCCTTTTCCTTTTTCCTTTTTAATTTTTTGGGATACAGACCTAATAGTGGTATTGCAGGTTAAAGGGTATGTACAGTTTTATAGCCCTTTGGGAGCATTTCCAAATCATTAACAAAAATGGTAGAATCAATACATCTCCACCAAGAGTGCATCAGTGTCCCAATTTTTGCATACCTTCTCCAATATTTGTCATTTTCCCTTTCTTTAATATTAGTCAATCTGATATGTCTGAAGTGTTACCTCAGAGTTTGTATTTTGTAATTTGTATTTCTCTAATTGATAGTTATTCAGAACATCTTTATATAACTATAGATAGCTTTGATTTTTCTTCTGAAACTGCCTGTTCATGTTGATTAATAACTTTCAATGAGAAGTTTTGCTTGCAAATGCATCACAAGAGAAGCAAATACTCAAGACTGAATTATCAGAAATGGAACATTAAGATGGAATTTATTTTGCTAATTTATTTTTGCAAAAGAAATTTAAATTGCCACGGAATATCTTCAATCATTCACTGACACCCACTATTCATGGGGTTCAACATGCTCTTTAGCGAGTTCAAGTTCCAAGACATCATTGTTTTACATCTGGAAGGCTTGCCCATTGCTTTATCACAGAAGTGGCTTTCTTTCCTTTAGCCAGCATCCCCCTCCTTCACCACCATTTAGATGAATTGTATTTGAGGACCATAGAGGAAGTGTTAGAGTTGGAGTCAGGAAGAACTGAAAAATTGAAAACTGCCTCAATCCTTATCAGCACGTGACCCCCAAGTAAGTCATTTGACCTCTCTTACCTTCAGTTTCCTCAGCTATAAAATAGGGATAATAACAACTTCATTCTCACAAGAAGGTTGTGGAAAATCAAATGCAATATTACATATCAAACTCAAAACACTATATAAATAGCTATACTATCACTACCACCACCACCACTAACATGGCTACTGCTGCTGCTGCTGCTGCTACAACTACTACTACTACTACTACTACTACTACTACTACTACTACTACGAATAATAATAATAATAATATAATAATAATAATAATAATAATAATAATAATAACACTCTAGCTAGAAGAAGAATTCTGTAACTGTAGTTATCAGCAGTCTATACCAAAAGCTGCAAGGGTACTAAAATGGATTTAGTGATCTAGCTATGTAAGGTATATGCTCCACGTATAAGTTATGTGTATGTACACTTAGGTTATCTCAGTCTGACTCATGGTGAGGGATTTATAGATATCTCTGAAATATTGACCACCCCTTCCAATGATAGAGGGAGACTTTGATTCCTGCCAGGAAAGGAGCAAGAGGAGCCATGAAGCTGTCTACTTAGTTCTTCTCTGAGAGGGAATATAAGACTAGGATTAGAGACCTAACTACACCTTAAATAGTTATGATATAGGAACATGAATCTTTTAGGGTAAAAACATATATTTTTTAATAAAAAAACTCAATTTCTCAATTCTCAGAATTTTTATATCTTCTCTGCTCTTGGCTTCCCTGGATTCCTTTAAGTCCCAGCTAAAATCTTGTCTTCTACAAGAAGCCTTTCTCAATTCCTCTTAGTTCTAGTACCTGCCCTCTACTGATTATTTCCAATATATCCTTGATATAGCTTGTTTGTACATAGTGGTTTGCATGTTGTCTTCCCCAGTAGACTGTGAGGTCCTTGACATTAGAGATAGTCCTGGTTTATATCCTCAATGCACAGTGTCTGGCATATAATATGTGCTGAATAAATATTTCTCTTCTTACTGACAGACATGGCAAATTGTGGATTTGTTTTATTTGAAAGTAATTATTTGTTGTTAGGAAGGGCTTTTGGTTTTGGGGGAAAAGGGAATAGTTGTTGGAGGTGAAGTATAATGATGGTAATACCAGAAAAAAAAAAGGAAAGAAAATAGTTCAGAATGTGGGACAGGGACTAGCAAACATGGCAGTATTATAAATAATGTGCTAAATTTATACACACACACATATATATATATATATATATATATATATATATATACACATATATATATATATATACATGTGTTTGTGTATATGTGTGTATATACATATACATACATGTATTTGTGTATTTATATATATGTACATATGTAAATCTATCTATATCTATGTACTTATATATGGCTTGACAAAGGGAGTTGCTTCATTGGGAATTTCCTTTTACCAATGAAATCACAGGTCTAGTTCAAAATGTGTTCTCATCATTAGATGCTGAGGGAGATTCAGAAGCAAAAACCAAATGCTTCTAATGAGATTGTAACCTAATAAGGAAAAATCACATACAACAACAAAATACATTTATTAAGTGCTTACTAAATGAAGAGCCCTGTGGTAGATGTTAAGGGAAACTGAAAGTTGAGATAACTCACTGAGCTGAAAGCCAAGTAGGTAGATAAAATATTAACATAGTTCATGTGCTACTAATATTACATTGTAACTATAAGAATACACAAAAGGCATAAGGGAAACCACATTTTTCATCTACTTTGATCCAACTTGAAACCCAGTTCTCCAGTTCTCAGCTACTGCTCTATGCATGGCCAAGAAGCATGATCCACACACTAAAATTTACAAATCTTCACATCACCAAAAGACAACTAGAAAAGCATAATAAACTGAGTAAACTATACCTTATCTTGAATTCCAACACAATTAGTGTAAGAACACAAGAGTTTGTATCCTCTCCTGTAATCTTGCTTTTTAAACTAATTAAACATTCTTCCACACACACCTCTTCAGACTGATTATTGTTGGCAAATATAGTGCTTATCAAGCCAAACTTTAATGAAAATAATTTTTAAAAGTTCCTGACAAAGTGTGACATTTTTGTGGGTTGTAGGAATCAACTTCAGTTTTGTAAGATTTGTATATGATTTTCATGTTCTTTCAAAACAGAAGGGCAATATGATATAGTGGAAAGAATATGGATTTTAAAATCAGAAGACCAGGGTTCCAAAAAGCTCCACCATTTATTCCTTGTGTCAGATTGGCTAAGTTTCTTTACCGCTCTCAGCCTCAGTTTCATCATCTGAAAAATGAGGAGGTTGGAATTGATGATCTCCAGATTCTCTGATTTTCATTCTTGTGACTCTTTGGCATTCAACTTAAAGTAAAATACTTAGTTCTGCCCATAGTGACATATGCCCTAATTATAAATTATTCCATAATTATAAGATATCTTTGGAAGTATTACAAACCATTATAGACAGTAAAGGTAGTATTATTAATAGCAAATTGCTAATATATTGAACTTCAGCTGTTCCTATACCTAAAAGGGGGAAAGTATCATTTGTCAATTTTATCTATATCAATAAATCATGTTTCATTATAAACAATACATTTTCCTTGAAATGTTTTTACCAGTTTGATTCATTTACTCCATGTAAAAATTTGTAAAGAGGAGGATGGTGTACAGAAAGCATGTGGAATGCAAAGTACCCAACCCGGGAACCTCTTCACATATTGGAAAAATTTGGGACAACACTCATTTAATAAAAATATACTTCACAAAGCCCCCAATACATGATTCATCCAATTAGTTTATGTATTACTTTTAATAAATCAAGATGTGAATTTTTCAGTCTTCTATTTTAAAAAAATGTAAATACTCCAGATCAAGTCATTCACAACTTAGGATCTTGCCCAAAAATAAATGCCAAAATTTCTTTACCAAGTGGAAATCTGCAGAATCTGTTGGAAATCCCAAATGTGTATACCTTTTTCAAAATTGTACTGGCTCCTAATTTATATTCATCTGGTTTTATGGGCATTCTTCTTAAAATGTGTGTGTGTGTGTGTGTGTGTGTGTGTGTGTGTGTGATAATGTTAGTTTTTCATACACTGAGATATCTATTTACTATTACTCTCCCTCTCCCTATGTATTGGGAACCTACTTTGGGAAGTCTCAAGTGAACAATTACTTTGTTATAGTTCATATACCCAGCAGATTTTCAACCACATAGTCAAAACTCAATGTTTTCCTGAGTTTCTTTTTGTGCTACACAAAATGCTAGGGTCAGAATATTCACAAAAGGATTTCCATCACAGGAGATTTTTAGCATCACTTTTCAAAGGGAAGACTGAGGAATAGAGAACAAAAGGTTTCAAGTGATTTATTGCCATAAATTATTAGCTCTCCTTCCAGAGTTTATCCACCTCCCCCTGCTTTAAATTACCAGCTATCTTCAGCTAGGCAGTATAGCTATTATTTGTTTCACACTTCCCTTTCCTTTGGCCTTTGGTTGCTTAGGTCACAGTGTTCTAAATCAGTCAGACCAGCTTCACGTGAAATCAATGAGACAATTTTTTTTAATTAAATACTTACCTGAACTACATGCTAGACTTTTGGTTAGGTGTTAGTGACACGAAGACAAAAAATAACAAAATCCCTGCTCCAGGAATTTACTTTTTATCAGGTGTGACAGCATATAACTATATCAGTAGATGTTGAATATACACAAATTGGTACCAAATAAATATCTGATAATTAAATATAGATACAAGATTGTAAGAGAGGGTATTAGAAGTTGATGAATGATATAATGTAGAAGGTGATTTGTTAGCTGTGTATTGAAGGGCTCCAGGGATTTGAGAGGTGGAAGCAAGGAGAAAAAAACAGCGAAGACATGTTGGACAGAGAGTGCAAAGATGCAGGAGGTGGAAGATGGAGCACCAAGCATGAAGCACAGCAAATAGGCTAGTACAACTATACCACAGAGCACTTAAAAGGGCAAGTGGCAGCAGGGACAGCCAGTGGGGTAGTAGATAGGACTCTGGAGCTGGACTTAAGAAAACATGAGTTCAAATCCAGTATCAGACATTTACTAACAATGTTATATTGGTCAAGTCAGTTATCCACTCCCTGTTTCCATTTCCTCAACTTATAATGGACAGAAGAATAGCACCAACCACTCTGGGTGAGATAATGTTTGTCTGAAAAAAAAATCCATAGTCTAATGTCTGGTGCTTAGTAAGAACAGTGTAAATGCTTATTCCCTTCCTTTCCTTCCTAACTAAAAGGACTAGTATGTAAGACTAGAAAAATAGGAAAGGTACAGGATATGAAGAGCTCTGAAGGGCAGACAAAGGATTTTATTTGATTTTTGAGGTAGTAGGAAACCTTTGGAGATTATTGAGGCCAGGGAAAAGGGGATGACATGATTAGACTTACTCTTTAGGAAAAAATACTTTGGCAGCTATCTGGAGAATGGAGTCAGAGAGACCAATTTGGAGCCTGTTGTGACAATGTAAGAAGCAACGAGTGAGGGCTTAGACTGGGCTGACAGATTGTTAATAAAGAGAGAAAAGGTCAGATGTGAAGAATATTCTGGAGATAAAAATGACAAAATTTGCTAATAGATTTGGTATATGAAATAAAGGAGACTCAGGAGGAATCAAAGAAAACCTGCTATTTATGAACAAAGGACATGGAAGAATGGTGCTGCTAGTGGCAGAAATAGGTATGTAGAGAAGAGGTTCTTGGGGAAAAGATAATGAATTCTATGTTGGCTATGTTGGATTTGAGGTTTCAAAGAAAAAATAATAAAGAAAACAAAGAAAATAAAGAAACTAAGTTCTGTCTAAAATTTTGATCCTTCCTTGAGAAAAACTGAAAAATAAATGTTTGCTACTAAATATGATTTAGGTTTATTATATTTTTTAGTGCATAAAACTTTGAAACAACCAATCAAATGCAACATAGAACCATATCATTTAGGAAAGTGGGTGGGACAATATTGTTCCAGGAAGAAAGTGATCAAACTTGACTTAAGGTCTATTAGAAAAATGCTAATTCTATTTCAAACCAGGGTCATTATACATGCTTTGACAAGCAAATGTACATAATATTATTTCATAATATGTGATCACTTACTTATGCATTTACCAGAATAATGTTACTGTTGCAATGAATAAATCATGTTTTATAATGCATTATGTACTTAGATTATTTTTCCCAAAGACTTCCATGAATCTATCTTCCATTTGTCTAGATTAGTTGAGAATATTTATCAAATTTATTAGAAAATCATCAGATTTCCATTTCATTTTGACTCTCCCTATAACCCAAACAATGGATTGGGAATCTCAAATATTAAAACAGGACTTATATGACTACCTCAAAGGGTAGCTGTGAAGATAATTCTTGCTAATTTTAAAATGCTATATAAATGTCATCATTATTATGTAATGGTTTCCTACCCATTCAGGATTCACATATAATGTGGCTTCTATTGGGAGGGAGGGAGGAATACAACCTATAGCTTCAACCCCCATACATTGCTTACTCTCCAAACAAACAAGGCAGGAGCTAAAAAGAAAATGTCACAGTATATAATTAGAACAGAATACCATCATGAATAAAGGAAAAATCATTCATTTTCAACCCCCACATAAAATAAGTCTAATTTGCCACAGACTCACAAGTTGCTGGAGAAAGGGACAGATCCAAATAAAAGTTGCTCTCGAAGGTGAGGAAGGGCTCCAATGGCATCTGCTGAGTCTTATATGGGAAAACCATTTCTGCCTGAATTCTTACTATGCAGATGGTCTCTTAAGACCTCAGTCTTAAAAGAGTGGCTGAATTCTGTTTATTTCTTCCATGGAGCATAGTGAAGACAGAGTGTCCTCACAGAGCCAGCACCTGCTAATGATTCTTTCTGAATCTGAGGATAAATACACTTTTTCATTTGTCCTTTCAATTTCTATCTTACCCCTCTCTCACTTCTCTCTACCCTAGTAGTTGTCCTGAAAGTAGGAATAGAATTCATTATGCCTCAAGTAAATTCAAAAAGTAAGAGTGGCAGTCATAGTCAGGCAAAAAAAACCCAATAAAAATGGACATGGCTATAAGAAATAAACAAATACATTTTTTAAACCTTTAAAATTCTTCACATTCTATCTCCAACCAACTTTTCCAGCATTATTTAAAATTCTTCTATTTGACATGTAATATAGTATAGTCATACTTCCCCATTTGTCATTTACTGCACACAGCATTCCATTTCCTATCTCTGTTTTTCCATAGGATTTCCCTCAAGCCTGGAATGCACTCCATCCTCATCTCATCCTTAAAGAATTCATATTTAAACCTAAATATGAGATCATTTGCCATGTGCTGTAAAGGAAACTTGATCCTTGTAGTTTCTTGCACCCTCCCCCAAGAAATTATGCTGTACATATTTTTGCACTTTCTTTTATTTAAACAGTATTTTATTTTTTCCCAATTACATATTAGGAAGATTTTTCTAGCATTCACTTTTACAAGATCTTGAGTTCCAAATTTTTCTCCCTCTGTCTCTCTCTCCCTTCCTCTCTTTTGAAAATGGTAGGTAGTTTGATATAGTTTATACATGTACTATCATGTAAAACATATTTCCATCATCATCAGAGTTGTGGAAGAAGAAACAGATTAAAAGGAAATAAAACCATGCAAAAGAATAAAGAGAAAAAAATATGCTTCAATCTGCATTCTGAATCTAAGAGTTCTTTATTTGGATATGAATTTGGATATGAGCTTCTTGAGTCCTTTGTATTTGTCTTGGATCATTATGTTGCTGAGAAGAGCTGAGTCATTAATAATTGATCATCAGCACAATAGTGTACAATGTCTACCTGGTTCTGCTCATTTCACTTTACACCAGTTCACATGAGTCTTTCCAGGCTTTTCTAAAATCTGTATATACATCATTTCTTATTGCAAAATAGTACTCCATTATATTCATATTCCATAGCTTGTTCAGCCATTCCCCAATTGATAGGCATCCCTTCAATTTCCAATGTTTTCCCACTATAAAAAGGGCTGCTATAAATATTTTTTGCACATGTAGGCCTTTTTCCCTTTTTTATGATCTCATTGGGATATAGACCTAGTAGTGGTGTTGCTCATCAAAGAATATGCACAGTTTGATTGCCCTTTGGGCATAGCTCCAAATTGCTCTCCATAGTGGTTGGATCAGTTCACAACTCCACCAATAGTGCATCAGTGTTCCAATTTTCCCACATCCTCTCCAACATTTATTGTTTTCCTTTTTTGTCATATTAGCCAATCTGATTATTTCAGAGTAGTTTTAATTTGCATTTCTCTAATCAAAAATGATTTAGATCACTTTTTTACATGCTTATAGAAAGCTTTCATTTCTTCATCTGCAAACTGTCTGTTCATATCATTTGACCGTTTATCATCAGTTGGGGAATGGCTTGTATTCTCATACATTTGACTCAGTTCTCTATATATTTGAAAAAATTAGGCCTTTATTAGGGACATTTGCTCTAAAGATTGTTTCCCAGCTTTCTCCTTTCCTTGCAATCTTGGTTGCACTGGTTCTGTTTGTACAAAAGCTTTTCAATTTAATATGATGAAAATTATTTATTTTGCATTTTGTAATTCTCTCTATCTCTTGCTTGGTCATAAATTCTTCCTCTCCCCATACATCTGACAGGTAAACCATTCCTTGTTCTTCTAATTTGATTCCTTCAGTGTCTATGGTACTTTCTAGCAAGATGTAGTTTCCTTCCTTATCTCTTTTAATTAGGTATATTTTTCCTTTTAGTTTGTCTAAGATCGCAGGAAAGAGATACCAACATAAAAACCCCAAAGAACATAATAGCCAAATTTAGTTGCTACTCCTGCTGTTCTTTTTTTTTTTTACTTCAGTCAAAGTATAAGAGATTCTGCTCCAGTCCCTTACCTTTACTCTGTGTGTGTGTCTCTCTACTTCAAGTGTGTTTATTGTATGCAGCATATTATAGGATTCTGGTTTTTTATCTACTCTGTTATTTGCTTCCATTCTATGGTAGAGTTCATTCCATTCACATTCATAGTTATGATTACTACTTATGTATTTCCCTCCATACTATTCTCCATCCTGTTTGTCCTCTCTCCTCTTTCACCCTTTCCCACCTCTCTAGGGTTTTGCTTCTATCACTTTTCCTGATCTGCCCTCACTTATTTCCATCCCTCCCTTTGCTTAATCTCCTCTCCTCCTACTTTCCTGCTGGGTAAGATAGACCTCTCTACTCAACTGATCGTGTATATTATTCCATCTTTGAGCCAATGCTAATGAGAGTAAGATTCAAGTGATGGCCATTTCCCACCTTCCCATCTTCCCCTCCACTATAATAGGTTTTTTTCACCTCTTCATATGAGATAATTTACCCCAAACTACTTCTCTCTTCCTTCTGCACCCTTTGTATTCCTCTTTCTCATCTTTTAGTTTTTCATGTCATCTGCTCAAATTAATCTTATATGTATATCCTCTAGATATATTCCTTTTATGTGTACTGTTAGTGCTACAATTTTTAAGAGCTACAAGAACCATCTTCCCATGTAGGGATTTACAGTTTGGCTCTATCAAATCCCTTAATTTTTCTTTTCCTTTTTTTTACCTGTTTATGTTTCTCTTGAGTTTTGACATTGGAGGTCCAAATTTTGGTTTAGTTCTGGTCTTCTTCTTATGAAGGCTTGAAATTTTTCAATTGTGTTGAGTGACCAATTTTTTCCCTTGATATATTATGCTTAAATTTGCCAGGTAAGTGATTCTTGCTTGGAGTCCTAGCTCCTTTGCCATGCATAATATGTTCAATGACCTCCTATCTTTTAATGTTGTAGCTGCCGGGTCCTGTGTGATCCTGATTGTGACTCCTCAATATTTGAATTGTTTCTTTCCGGTCCCTTGTATTATTTTTTTCCTTGACTTGATAATTCTGAAATTTGGCTATAATGTTCCTTGGGATTTTTCTTTTGGGATCTTTTTTGAGGTGATTGGTGCATTTTTTCAATGCTTATTTTGCCCTCTGGTTCTATGATATGAGGGTAGCTTTTCTTGATAATGTCTTGGAAGATTCTGTCCATGTACTCCTTTTGATTATAGCTTTCAGGTAGTCCAATGATTCTAATGTTATCTCTCCTGAATCTGTTTTTCAGGTCAACTATTTTTCTCATGAGGTATTTTACATTTTCTCCCACTTTTCATTCTTTTGAATTTATTTGATTGATTCATGATGTCACGTGGATTCTTTAGCTTCTACTTGCCAAATTATAACTTTTAAGATATTGTTTTCCTTGATTATATTTTGGACTTTATTTTCCTTTTGAATAATTGTACTCCTTAGGGAGCTGTTTTCTTCAGTGGACTTTTGTATCTCCTCTTCATTTTGGCCAAATCTACTTTTTAAGCAGTTTACAGGCTGTGGACACTTTTTTTCATAATTCTCTTGCATCACTCTCATTTCTTTTCCCATTTTTTTCTTTCTTATATGATATTTAAGCTCTTTTTTCAGCTCTTCCATGAGATCTTTCTGGGCATGAAACCACTTCCCATTTTTCTTTGGGTTTTTCCCCATAGGTCTTTTGATATTGTTGCCCTCTTCTGAATTTATGTCTTGGTCTTCACTGTTACCACAATAATTTCCTATGGTAAGATTACTTTTTGTTGTTTTCTGCTCATCCCCACCCCATCTTTTTTTGGCCTTTTTGCTTTGTTTTAAATTTGAGCTCTGCTCCAAGGATGAAAAGGCCATTGTCTCAGGCTTCTTGTGCTAGTGGCTGCAAGCCATAGCTATTTGCCTAGTGCTGTACTGAAGTTGCCTGGAGGCCCATAGTGGAAATGTAGTTTCTTTCTTTTCTTTTTTCTTTCTTTCTTTCTTTCTCAGGATCACACAGCTAGTAAGTGTTATGTGTCTGAGGCCGGATTTGAACTCAGGTTCTCCTGAATCCAGGGCCAGTGCTCTATCCACTGTGCCAACTAGCTTCCCCAGAAATGTGATTTCTGATGCCGTACTAAGGAGATGGCTGGCACCACTGGAGGCCATAGGCATCTGGCAGCTTACCTGGTGCTGACCTGGAGTCCTAGCAGTATTGTCTGGCTTGTGCTGAAGCCTGATAGGGTGTTTCTGTGTTTCCCAGTGACTACATTGAGGCATGTGGAGTCAGGCCTGTTTTCTTAGGGCAATGCTGAGGCATATGGTGCTTCTCAGAGCTGGAGTCTGCTTGTTCCCCTGGCTATGCTAAGGCACTTGGGCAGGGTGGGAGAGATTTCTGGTGTTGGTATTTGCCAACTCTACCACACTGGGGCTCAGGATTTCCCACTAGTTTGTTGAGGTGGGGCTTGCTGCTGGCTTGTTGGGATGCTTCCCTTCCTGAGTTGCCCTCCCCTTTCACCCAAGTAAGATGGACCTTTCTTGCCAATCCGCAAAGTTTGTTGGAGTAAAATATTGTTTACCTCCTGTCTTTTTGCTGGTTCTTCTATTCCAGGATTTGTTTGAGGACTCTATTTTATGGTTGTTTGGAAGTGAGTATGGGAGAGTTACAGCAGTTTGCTGCTTACTCCTCCATCTTGGCTCCCAGAAGTCTCTGTATTTAATTTTCTATGCATATGTTGTATCTGCCAAATTAAAGCTCATTGCAGAGAGAGACTTTCACTTTTGTCTTTGAAATCTCAACATGTAGCACAGTACAAGGGACATAATGGGCACTTAATAAGTGTTTGTTGAATTGAATTGAAAATATAATCATTAATTATAATTATTATGAATTAAATTAGGCAAAATTAGAATTTTTTCACTAGACATTCAAGCCACTACTCTGCCCATTTGAAAGGACCATTCTTGCTCCCAGACTCCCCTCTAAAAGTCTCACAGCAAAAGAACATCAAATGGCTGAACTCAGCAAAGAAATATCAGGAGTAAAAGTTAAAATTAGCCTGACAGTCTGTTCAACATCTAAATAGCTCAACTGGCAATTTCTGCTAAAGGGAAAGCAAAATTGATGCCAACACTGAATCCCCTTTCTCCCCTAGAAAAGATGGACTGTTCTCAGGTCACTAATTCATCAGCATTGAGAAAACCTTGAATCCAGACCTAGTTCCTCTTCCCCATAGTCATCTCTCCTTAGTGGTCAATACATTCACTGTGAGAAGGAGCAAAAAGGTGAGTGTGGTCAGAGTTCAGGTACTTGGTACCTAAATTAAAGGAAGAGCTGAAGAGCAGCCATCTTCAGCTGCGTTCTGAAACTAATCTATTTAAAAACCACTACTTCCTTGAAAATTAAAATAAAACACATGTATTCAGTGACCCTGGCATGTGACATGTATATTGATTTTTCAATTCAACCAACAAAATGATGGAAACTAAATTAACTTATCTTTCTCTAGGTCATTTATGTTTTAGACAATTTATTTTTGAAATATTTCAGTCTCAATTTTTTATTGGTCACAGTATGTCAATGCTTTCTGATTTGACTAAATCTTACTCATCTCTTTGTATGCACAATAGATAGTCCTCAGGTTCTTTTATTCAAGATGAACTACACATTATTGAGTCATATAAACTTGGAGCTAAAAGAAATCTTAAAGATGCTTTAGTCCAGTTTTCTCATTTTAAAGGTTAGAAAGCTGAAGCTTATTATCATTTATCACATCTAGGTTTAAGAGACACAGAGATACGAATGTTATTTGATGATGAGAGATGGTTAGCGCTCACTCTAAGGATTCTTTCATTAAGTTTCAGTCAGTTTCCTAGTCAGCTGGAACTTTTGAGCCAGGAGAGTTGTGACCTTTAAGGCTTTGTGGTGAAGAAATTACCAATGGAGTTCTGAGTTCAGGGAGCTATGTGATATTTAAGTAGTGTAGGTTGCTTTGGGACAGGGGAGTTGTAACCTTTGCCCTGTGCTCAGCTGCTATTTACATTGGGCCTTTTACAGAAAGCTTCTGATTCCTGATAAAAGTCAGTTGAGTCTTCATTTCTTGAGAAAAGTCAGAATGTTTGCTATAAGTTAATAAACTCACTCAGGTTTACCCAGTGAAGTTAACAGACAAAGACTATTGACTTAGTCAGTTTACCAGATCACTTCATCAGGCATTTGGCCAAGAAAATTAATATCAAGAATGACAAAGGACTGAGCATTGAGAACTTCATTTTCAACAAATGTATAGAACAGGAATAATAATGGTGTAATAATCTACATAGGACATGCAGGGTTGTTTTGTTTTTTTTTTTTTTTTTTGCAGAGGGGGGCTGCCTTTTTCCCATGCCCAAGTAATTGCTTTCTATGTGTAGCTAATAAAAACAAAACCTAAGTCTATGCCTACTCAAAATTTATCCTTCAAAATGATTCATCCTCAAATGGATGGAAGAAGCAATGAGGGCAATTGCTATTCTAAAATTAATTTTGACCAACTAAAATGTATAGGCTTTTGAGCCAGAAATGATGGAAACTGTAGGAAGAAGGAATGACTCCATTAAAAATTTTAAAATATAGCTAAGAAATAGAGTGGTGGATCAGTGGAATAGGTTAGGTATACAAGACACAGTAGTCAATGACTATAGTAATCTACAGTAGCTTCTGGGATAAGAACTCACTATTTGCTAAAACCTTCTGGAAAAACTGGAAAATTGTATGGCAGAAACCAGGCATACATCAACATCTTACACGATATACCAAAATAAAAACAAAATGGGTACACAATTTAGATATAAGGGCCAATATTATAAGCAAATTGGGAGAGCAAGGAATAGCTTACCTGTCAGATTTATGGAGAATGGAAGAATTTATGACCAAGTAGGAAACAGAGAACATTATGAAATGTAAAATGGATAATTTTGATTACATTAAACTGAAAAGTTTTGCACAAACAAAGCCAATGCAACCAAGATTAGGACGGAAGCAGAAAGCTGGGGGAAAAAATGCAACCAGTATTCCTGATAACGGCCTCATTTCTAAACTATATAGAAAACTAAGTCTAATTTATAACAGTACAAGTCGTTCCCCAATTGATAAATAGTCAAAGGATATGAACAGGAAGTTTAAAGATGAAGAAATTAAAGCTGTCTATAATCATATGAAAAAATGTTCTAAATCACTATTGATTAGAGAAATGCAAATCAAAATGACTCCGAGGTACCACATCACACCTGTCAGATTGGCTAACATGACAAAACAGGAAAATGATAAATGTTGGAGAACATGTGGGAAAATTGGAACAATAATACATTGCTGGAGGAGTTGTGAACTGATCCAACCATTTTGGAGAGCAATTTGGAACTATTCCCCAAGAGGCTACAAAATTGTGCATACCTTTTGACCCAGCAATAGCAATTCTAGGTCTGTATCCCAAAGAGATCATAAAAATGGTAAAAGGACACACATGCACAAAAATATTTATGGCAGCTCCTTTTGTGGTGGCAAAGAATTGGAAATTGAGGATATGTCCATCAATTGGGGAATGGCTGAACAAGTTATGGTGTATGAATGTAATGGAATACTATTGTGCTACAAGAAATGATGAACAGGCAGACCAGAAAAAACTGAAAAGACTTGTATGGACTAATGCTGAGTGAAGTGAGCAAAACCAGAAGAACATTGCACACAGTAATAGCCACATTGTGCAATGACTAACTTTGATAGACTTAGCTCTTCTCAGCAATGCAAGGATCTAAGACTCATGATGTTAAAGCTATCCATATCCAGAGAAAGAACTATGTGGTCTGAATGCATATCAAAGTATACTATCTGCTGGGTTTTTTTTCTGTTTTGTTTTGTCAGAGGCACTGGTTACATTTTTCCCCCCATCTTTCTGCTTCCCTCCTAATCTTGGTTGCATTGGCTTTGTTTGTGAAAAAACTTTTCAGTTTAATGTAATCAAAATTATCCATTTTACATTTCATAATGTAAAGTAAAATTAAGAATTAGTAGAGGCAACAAGAAATATTTAGGAAAACAAAAATTGTGTTTCTTTATTTTTTTAACCATATTGCAGAAAAAGGGAGGACTAAAGAAATGGCAGGACAATTTCTCAAGGTGTATGGTAAGATGATAGCAGATAATGATGGGCAGAGAGCACCCTTCTGGCTTTATTTACCTTCTGTTTTTTTCTGACAAGGATAATAATCATTTGTAAGCTAGAGAGGACAAAAGAAAAATGCCCAATATGAACTTGAATCCCAGAATAAGTGAGGAGATTGTAACAAAATACCTTGCTTTTCTTAATGTGTTTAATTCACCAAGTTCAGATGATTTACATCATAAGGTACTTAAAAGAACAGGCACATATTATTGTTGCACTTCTCTCACAGTCTTTGATTGATCAATCATGGAGAAGGGCATGACAATGATAAGACTAGAAATAGTCAAATCTCTATTAAAAAAAAGTGGGGCAGAGAGATTGTGCAGTCTGCCAAATCTGGACTGATAAGTTTGACTTGATTGCTACAAAATTCTAGTGTTTATCTTTAAAAGTAATTTCTATATGCCTTTAGGAGGGGAGGGAAGCCATAATCATGAAGGCAATATGACTTCATCAAGAGCAGGTTGTGAGAGATTATTTTTTTCCATGATTTTTTTTCTTAACATAGTTACTAGATTTATTACTTAAAAAAAATGTGATCGATAGAATTTGCCCAGATTTTATAAAGCATTTTATAAAGTATCTTATGTTATTCTTGTGGACCAGTTGGAGGGATACAGATGAGAATATAATATAGTAAAATGAATTTTGAATTTGTTGAATAACTTAAACCCAAGACCAATCATTAGTTATTCAATGTTAACTTGGATAGAAGTTAATAGAAAAGTTTCTGAGTGATCTGCCAATGATTCTCTACTTTTTAATATTTTTGTATCAATTTTTCAGTTAAGATGGTGTTATAAGTGATGCATAGGGATCCAGGCTCTTCATATATCCCTCAAAAAACAACAAATGGAAACATCAAAGAAAATGAAAGTCACTGAATAAAAAAGACAAAATAGGAAATTCAAATCAAAATAAAAAATAACCAAAGCTTAGTGCTTACTTGATTTAAAATAGTTATGCATAGTATAAATAGTGTACGTATAGTACATATTATGTTTTATACATACATACACAGATGCATATACACATATATACCCAATATAGAACAGCAGAAGAAATATAGATGAGATAAGAAACAATACAAAATACCACAGAGTTATTTTCCAATGGATTTGTGACATCTGAAAAAAGTCAAACAAGAATGAATATTATAAAGAAAATAAAAAGACCAGCTAGAAGAGGAGCCTGAGGAAAGTGTTTTTTAAGTATAAGGATAACTCAGCTAGAATTTTTTAATGTTTTAAAAGATGAAGGAAAATAATGAAGCAAATATCTAATAATGGAGAACTTTACTTAACAACATTACCAGAAACAAGTTCAGTACCACTGAAAACATAATTACTGTCCATAGAGATAATTTGAAGTGAATGTTAGTTCAGAAAACCCTGAATTATCCAAATAACTGCAAAACATGCAAAATTAAGTGATCAAACTAAAGGTTGTTGAGATTTTGTGATTTCATTATTGCTGACATCCTAGAAATTTTAGAAAAATGAAATGATTTATATATGATATTTCAGGAAATGATTATCAGATAAAATTCCCAGAATTAAGTAAACAGATTTCAATATACAGAATCACAGAATCTGAGAGTTGAAGGAAACCTCAACTGACCAAAATATATTTGACTGGGAATTGCTTTTGCTGTGTACCCAGCGAGCAGTCTACCAGGATTCCCTTGAACACCCTCAAAGAGGAGTAATGCACTATCTCCTGAGATAGCCCAAGTTTGTTTGGTTTTTTTCTTTATACCAAGCCTAAATACACCTCTCTGAAGTTTCCACACATTATTTCTAGATATGATCAATATGAACAAATTTTAAAATGTCTAAAACCATTTCCATATGATAGCTCTCCATGTAGTTGAATGAACAAAAGACTTTAAAATGTATTAAATGCCTACTACGTGCAAAGCACTGTGCAAAGTGATGGGGATATTAAAAGGTAAGCTCTTAAGCTCATGTTCTAAAAAGTGGAGACACCATGTATATAAGAGGTTCCAGGCTATAAGTCAGATGGAAATGCCCAGTTGTCCTTAGGGTTTGGTGAAAAGGTAGCAATACACTTTTTTTAGTGTCATTTCAATTAATAAAATACATATTTCTGATGTTGAAACATTTGATGGCTGCAAGGATTTTGATGTCAAAAATTTTCTTTGCTGGTTCTACAGTAATTCCAAGGAGACTGGGTCTGTAATAAACGCAGAGGAAGTTGCTGGGTCAAATTTTCATGAAGACTGACTCCCTGGATGGTGGCTGTGGGAGTGAGCTTTAAGTAGACAGGTGGTTTTGAGAGGGAGATAGAACTACTGTTCCTGGGACTCTTGGGCTTACTGGCTCATGAGTGTTAATGGGCTAACAGTTAGTTTGGTCGTGACAAAAGATGACAATCCTCTTATTTATAGGGTTTCTTCCTCTGGATTATGGTTGGACATTAGCTGGAAATGCAAAATGTGATATAATTCACAAGATGTCTGAAAATAGCTTTTATGTTCCACTTGTCATCTCTTTTCCAGATTACACATTTCCAGTTGTTTCAGTGACTCCTCACAAGGCATAACTTTGAACATTTGCCATATTGGTTAAGTTCTTATAGATGTTCTGCAGCTTATCAATAAGCTCCTTAAATTCTGGGGCCCAAAGCTGAACACTCTCCTCTGGGTGTAGACTACACTCAGACTTACTGGAAAGACTTACCAGCACAAAGTACAATGGGATTCCACAGCTCCTGGGTCAAGGAGAAAATACGATAAGTAGCCAGAAAGAAACAATTCTCAGTCAGGATTACACAAAATTTAGCATTGGAGGGCTTGGAATATGATATTCCAGAAGGTAAAAAGCTAGGAGTACAACCAAGACTCACCTACCCAGAAAACTGAGTATAATCCCTCAGGGGGAAAAATAATAGAAATTCAATGAGACAGAGGACTTTCATGGATTCTTGATGGAAAAAAAAGCAGAATTGAAAAGAAAATTTGACTTTTAAATATCAGACTCAAGAGAAGAATAAAAAGATAATCAGAAAAGGGAAATCATAAGGGACTTAATAAGGTTAAACTGTTTATATTCCTATATGGGAAGATGGTATTTGTAACTCATAAGACCTTTCTCATTATTAGGGCAGCTAGAAGGAATATATGTATATATGTATAATATGAATATATGTATAGACTGAGGACACAGGTGTGAGTTGAATATGAAGGGATGATACCAAAAAAATAAAATTAAGGGGTGAGAGAGAGGAATTTACTGGAGAAAACAGAAAGAGAGACGTAGAATAGGTAAATTATCTCACCTAAAAGAGGCAAGAAAAAGCTTTTACAGTGGAGGGGAAGGGGGAAGGTAAGGGGCAGTGAGGGAACTTTACTCTCATCAGAATTGGCTCAAAGAGAAAATAACATACACATTCAATTGGGTATAGAAATTGATCTTAAGGGATAAGAGAAGGGGGGATGATAGAAAGGAGGGGATGATTGGGGGAGAGGGGAGTCAGAAGCAAAACACTTTTGAGGAGGGACAGGGTAAAAGGAAAGAGAATAAGAAAAAATGGCAACAGGGGAATAGAATGGAAGGAAATACAGTTAGCAATAGTAACAAAAAATTTTGTAGCAAGTTTCTCTGATAAAGGCCTCATTTCTTAGACATACAGAGAACTGATTCAAATTTACAAAAACAAGAGCCATTCCCAATTGATAAATTTATCCAGATATAATAAATTTTCAGAGGAAGTAATCAAAGCTATTTATAGCCATATGAAAAAATACTCTAACTCACTACTGATTAGAGAAATGCAAATTAAAACTGTTCTGAGGTACTACCTCATACCTGTTAGATTAGCTAATAGGACAGTAAAGGTAAATGACAAATTTTGAAGGGGACGTGAGAAAAAAATGAGACACTAATGCACTGTGGGTGGAGTTGTGAATTGAATCAATCATTCTGTAGAGTAATTTGGAACTATGCCCAAAAGACTATAAAACCATGCATACTCCTTGACTTAGCAATACCACCACTGTATCCCCAAAGAGATAAGAAACAAAAAGGAAAGGACCTATCCATGCAAAAATATTTATAGCAGCTCTTTTCTGGGGGTGAAGGATTAGAAATTGAAGTGATACCCATTAATTGGGGAGTGGCTGAATAAGTTGTGGTATGTGATTATGATGGAAAACTATTACACTATAAGAAATAATAAACAGTGTGATATCAGAAAAACCTGGAATGACTTGGATGGGCTGATGGAAAGTGAAATATACTGTGTACAAAGTAAGGGCAATATTGTAAGATGATCAGCTATGAATGACTTAACTATTCTCAGCAGTACAATGATCCAAGACATCTCTGAAGGACTTATTATGAAAAATCAGAGAAAGAACTGATGATGTCTGAATACAGATTGAAGCATCCTTTTTTTTTCAAACTTTCCTTATTTTTCTTTACTTTTTTTGTCTGTTTCCTTTCACAACATGACTATTATGGATATCTTTTTCATTACTACACATATGTAGTCTACATCAAATTGCTTGTGTTCTCAATGGCGAAGGGATGGAGGAAGGGAGAGAATTTTGGAACTCAAAGTTTTAAAAATGAATGTTAAAATTGTTTTTATATGTAACTGGGGAATAATGAAATACTAAGTTTTTAAAAAGTGATTTTCTATATTTTGGTAGTGTTTAAGTATCAAAAGATTGTACACACACATATATACATGTTTAAGCATATACAGGAGACATGCATGTACATGTACATGTATGTGGAAATTTATTTTAATTGGTTATGTATATTTGTTCTTAAAAAAGGGTTTTGTCCCCCTTACAGAGCCGTATTTCGGCCATGAATTTAAGCCCACTAAGTCTCACGAATATCAAAGAACTTAAATTTTCCAGCCTGTGTTAGTTTCACTAATTTTCCTTGCTTATTACCCATACCTTGTGTACTTGTACATATTCATCCGAAGCTATAGGCCTTACAAGTTTCTTCACAGAATAGTCAGAGAGCACTAGGCTTTGAGTCAGAGAACCTGGTTCAAATTCCACTTCTGAAACTTACTACCTACACTTCCTTGAAGGGCTTTGAATTTTTAGATGATCTTTTTGGATAAAACGTCCTCTGAGATCACTGCAAACCCTAAATCTATGATCCTCTCTCATATGTATCTCCTGTGAATTTATAAGGGTCTTATCCTGCCATTATTCCTAAATTAAAGCTGCCTTCTTTGGTATATAACTTGGTGGATATGAGTACACAGTTTTCTCTATCCAATACTCTTTTTAGTTCAAAACCATTTTGATTAGATTTGCAAGAATATAAGCAAGTGAATTCTTATGAGTACTTTTAGTTATGCTCCTTCATACTTTAAGTAGTGAACCAGAAAGAATTCATGTAGTCTGATGAGGAAGAAGTCGATATTCAACACAGAACATATTTTAGATAAACTACAACGTTTTAACAGTTAGGAAAATATGCTTCAGGCTGCCAGAAGAAAAACAGCATTTATCTATTAAAGAACACTAATTGGAATCCCAGCATATTTCTCAAGGAAAACCAAGGAGGACCAGAGAAAATGGAAAACAACTTACACAAAATTAAAAAGCACAGTCCATGAACTCAGAATTATCTCCCCCATCAAAACTCAATATGCTATTTCAAGGCAAGATGTAAAGATTTGAAAAGCAATCATACTGAAAAAGTTTGAAGAAAGACATAACCACTTCAGGAAGTCTTCCAATAGCAGCCAAGCCTTCCAGTCAAAAAGATAAGCATTCAAAGAAATTTGTACTTCTCAAATCATGATAAACCAGATGCCAACATTGTGAGAACACTCAGAGTATTGTGTTGGCTATATCATCAAATATTTCAGAATGTGTTTCCATGAAATGGAAAAAAGAAAAGAAGGGGAAGCAAGAGGGTCTAAGGAAACAAGTATCCCCCAAGGCAATATCTTCAACTAAAGTGAAGTCTAAGTTAGTGAAACTTACACAGCTTTGAACGTAAATCATGGAAAGTTCATTTAGCTTGATCTTGCTAAATCAGAATTAATAGTAGAAATAGTTAGAATGAGTGTATACTACCTTCCAATACAATAAATGAAGAAAATATAAACCTAATGATTATAAAACTAAATACAAGTGGTTTAATTTCTCCAACAGGCACATATATATACAAAACACACATGCATACATATATATGTATATATAATGAATATGTATATGCATATAGCATGTGTGCATGTATATATATATACACATTATTTGTATTCATATATCTCAATACAGGTATTACTGTGCATACCTATATCTATGTATGCACATATGTATGTATATGTATGTACTCTGTGTGAATATGTATGCATATGCATATACATGCTAAGTATATATATATATATTTGCATATATATGGGGATGTGTATGTGTATATATGTATGCAAGACTGTATGTATAGACTACAGTTACCTCTTTCAAATTATGATTTTCCTCATCATAGTTTCAATATAGGTCAACATAAGAAAAGAAATGGGAATTTGGAGGGAGTTTTACAGAAGCCACAGATAATTCATAAAGGCCAGCAGACAACTTAGAAAAAATTAGAAACTCAGAAATGTAGTATACACTATGTATATGTAATATGTACATATGTTATGTACTATTTATATAGTGTTGTATATATCTTACAACCAAACACAACCCATATTTTACAAAAAAGTACTGTAAACACCCCATAAAAGAAAAAGAAATAAAAATTCAGACTTCTTCTCTGATATGAAGGTAGGGACAAAAAATTTTACACAGATTTTTCCTGATCATGGGAGTTTTGTGCCCCTAACTCCTGTGATGTGGAAGGGACAACTGTATATGTTCTGTGCATAATGTATCATTATAGATTATGTATAATTTATACATAAATAAATGCATATAATTTTTCCATATCATGATCCTCATTTTACACAAAAGTGAGAAAATAAAAATTATAAAAGTTTAAAGTCATATAGCAAGTCAACATTAGAAGCATGATACAATACTATTTTTTTCCCTAACTCCAAGTCCAGAGTGAGTTCTTTGCAGTATGCTTTTCACAGAAAAATAGAATATTTCTCTATCTTACATCCATATTGCTGCCCAAAAGTTTCTGGTGTTTTTATTAAGAATTTCAAATATTCTAGGAGTAATATACAGAAACCATATTCCCCGATAACATTTTATCAAATTTACTAATTTTATCTGTTCATTTTTTCTTCCCTTAGTCCTAGTTAACCTCCACAAAAACCCTAGCCTATTCATCCTTATGGCATGGAGAGCTTTGATCTGGATTTTCAAAAATTATGCCATTCAAACCCAAGTTCCTGCCTACCAAGCTGTAAAGGGTTTTAGTATCGACCAAGTAGTTAACGGACTTTAATGTGTGTTTCCTGAGAACCTAAAAGCATATCACTTATTCAGCAGAAATATGATTTTTCTTTGTTTTGCTTTGTTTTTACCATGATAGCCATAACTGACCACCTACTTAGTCATAGGCAGATTTGCTTCTGTACCTGTATACCCATACTTATGAAATTATAGATCCTTGAAGTATTGAAATATTCAATATCATAGCTTCTTAAAATATGTGAAATAATTCTTATTCTTTCCTTTACCTTGTACACCCAGAATATATCTGAAGATGAATATACTCTCATTTTCTTTCTCTCCTAAATCACTTAGCTAGGTTATTCATATTTAATTCCCTTAATCGTTGCTCATACATCAATTTTTTCGGTCTTTTAATCACGTCTGTGTCCATTTCCAGAATTCCAAGATATAACTAGAAGTCTAAGTGGCATATTAAAGCTGGAAGTGGCATAAGAGATCATCTCACAATCTCTGTTCCAAAGTTTTATAATTTTATACTTATTCTATGTGTAGCTAATATCAAATTGTTGCAAAGGTTTTTTTATAACATTTTACAATAGTCTGAATTTATAGTAGCACTATATGCCTGAATACATCGCACAGGACTAAGAATTCTTTTTTGTCTTTGAGCCACCTTAAAATCTGAAAGCATTTGTTTCTGTTCTTCCCCCTTAGGCCCAAAATACCATTAGCTAAGTGCTTTCCTAGGCATAGCAGGTAGAACATAACTCGTACCCTTGCTCTCATCCTGACGGAGAATTGACATTGACTACTCTACATCCTGGCAAAAATGCATTTGTATAGAAAAATAATGAGGTGATAAAGCCTCACTAATCAACAAATGCTAGCCAATAAGACCCACTCAACCAGATATTCATTAACTAAATGTATGGGTTGGGAAGAGAGCTACACATTTTGGGTTACCTAAGAAAAGAATGATTTGTAGGCAGCAAAAGTACCTTCGATAAATAAATGCAAAAACATTTATTTCATTATAGATAGAGAGAGAAAACCAGATAGTTTCTTTAAAGATGAAAACCTACTTTTAGCTCATATATTCAACCCTTTTCTATAATTCATTGATGGTGAGTAAGTTTTGATGGGCTGACAAATGTGTTCTTTTCATTTGATTTTGGTTCATACTGCTCATTCAGTCTTCCTTGGGAAGCTCCTATATAGGTCTCAGTTTCTTTATCTTAGCTCTAAATCCAAAGCTTCTATAACTGAACTAGTATTCCCTGACATTGGTCACCTTAGTAATCCACAGAATCATAGAAGTGCAGAGGTACGAATGAGATCTGAGAAATCATCCCCATTGGTGTTCAAAACTAAATAGAAATACATCCCTACTGGCCAAAGACCAAAAACTAATATTATCTATGTTTAATTGTGCTTTTATTTATTCCGTTAAATTTGTTTTCAACTACATTTTAATCTGATTCCAGCTGGTGGGTTTCCAACTGAATTTTAAGACAACCCTCCACTGGGGCAGCTAGGCAGTGGATAGAGCACCAGCCCTGAAGTCTGAAGGACCTGAGTTCAAATCTGGCCTCAGATCAAACACTTGACACTTATTGGCTGTGTGACCCTGTGCAAGTCATTTAAACCTAATTGCCTAAAAATAAAAAATTAAAAAAATTAAAATTAAAAAAGACGACCCCCACCCCATATTTAACAAATAAAATAAATATGCCCACAGCTAAGAAGTTCTGGAGATTAACCTTAGATTGAGATCTTCTTATTCCAAATCTAGTGTTCTTTCCATTATCCTATACTGTAGTTTTATGAGGCAGAATGACATATAAAGTGCTAGATTTTGAGTCAGGAAGACATTGGTGCAAATCTTACCTTTGAAATCAATTATCTAGATCTCTCTGAGTCTTAGTTCTTCTTCTACAGAATGGAGATAATAACATCTCGATTATTTGTCTCATAAGATTGTTGTGAAAATCCAATGTAATTGTTTGCTTGCTATAAACCTTAAGATGTTTTATGGATATTAGTTTAAGAAACAGCATTATATAATGAGTAAAGAGCAAGTGTTTGATCAGGAAGACTTGGATTTAAATAATGCCTCTGACATATCCTAGCTCTGAGAGCCTGGTCAAATTCTTTGACTTTTCTGTGCCCCACACAACACTATAAGGCTATAAAATGTGGAATGTATGCTGACCTGAATTAATAGAGAGGCTGCTGTTACTAATGAAATTACAGGCCAGTTCTTATCTGCAACCTTATTTTTTCTAAACATTTTTTTCAAAGTATACAAAACCTTTTTGAGGCAAGGTAAAGTGTTTCATTTTTCTTTTATATCCCACAGTAGACATTACATCATTGCATATTAATTAATTACCAATGAAGGAAGTTGAAACAAGGGATCCATTTATATTAATCAAAAGTTTATTGTTATTTTCTATCTTTCATAGGATGAAATACAATGAAATAGAGAAAGTTATACTGTATGTCTCTTTCCCATTCAGCCTTGATGTCCTACAAGATGATTTAAAACAGAACTCTCCATCTTACCCACAAAACTTTTCTCATTGACAACTTTTTTCCAATGATAATATCCCCTTTCTTCTAATCACTTAAACCCAAAGTCAATGAATCATCTCACCAATAGGACAAAGACAATATATTCCTTCCTCAATTTGAAAATACAATCAGTCCAATATTCCTGTTTATTGATTCTATAAGCAGGCTTCCAGGAAGCTTACCTAATGATCAGGAATGAATAATTTGTCTCATAATCTAAGTGGATCTTCAACTCCAATTTCATGGAACAGAATGACTCCACAGGCCTACTTTTGACTTCTTCTGCCACCCAATAATTGCATTTCTCATGGGTCAAGAGGCCAATTGGCTTCTTCCTCCCAAAATTTTATTCTATACCTATAACATTCTTCTTTGCTCAACTGCCAAGTATTACTAAAATCACCCAGTGCTTATCCTTGTGACATCTACTTCAGGGTAAAACACTCATGACATCGCCAAGGGAAGGGAATAAATTTTTACAATCCACATCACACTACCTTTAAATGTTAGCTATCATATTTTCCACATATACACACATATAAAGATAGACAGAAGATGAATAGATATACATAGAGAAAGATACTAGATTTTTAAATAGTCAGTACATAGCCAGACTGCAAATGCATTGAGAATAAGGATTGTATTGAGTCTTTTAATTCTTTGTATCCCTATGGCCTAACCCAATGCCTTATATGCAGAAGCTGTTTAATTAATGTTAGTTAATGGTGACTAAAATGGGAATATTAGTTTATCTAAAAAAGGAATGGCACACATGAAAATTATATGTTCCCTTCTATATGCAATGCTATTTTCAAAGTTGACATGGCAACACAAATTTAAAACATTTCAAAATAATGTTTCACTTTTTTGCTTGCAGTTGTTAAAAATAATTCACTTAAGTTTTCTTCCAATATTTTATCTTGGTATTAAGATTATCCCCAGTTCTCAAAGCCCATGCTAGTAGAATACAATTTCTGACAGTTCTCACCAAAGGCTTTGAGTACCAAGCAATGGGGGAGAGGTTATGATCTGCTTTTGCTGAAGGTTTACACATGTTGACAAAACCACAGATCATGTGAATAATTGAAGAAGTTGATTAAAATTGCAAACTCGCATTCCATCTTTATCTCTTTTAGGAGACTATATAGTCTTCACCAGTTAGCATTGGGTAAATATTAACCTGGTTCATTTCATTTACTTTGAAGAAAAAAAAAAGTATCCATGAATGGTATAGTAGTTGACCTCAATTCCTTATCAATGTATACCTAAATAATTAGCTGTTCTAATCCTTCCACAATTTCACTATTGTTGTCATCTTTGAAGCAAACATTGGTTAATGCCTCTTGCTTTTGATCCTCAAGATGCCTCATCAATTAAGGGGAAAGCACAATAGACTAAGCCAATGTATGATAAGTCTAATGCATTGGGACCTGGTCATAGAAGTATAGCACCATAAAAGCTGAGAGTTGGAAGGAATTTTTGAGCTCATCTTTTCTAGCATCTAACTGCAGTATGAATTCTCACTATGACATTGCCAACATGTGGTCTTCAATCTTTGACTGATTCCAGTAACAGGGAATAACTCAGTAGAAAAAAAAAATAAGAAATTCCCTATGTGGTTTTTATTCAAGTTCCTGAGGTCACCTGCCTCTAAATATCTTCCTTATCCAGGTATAAAAGGTATCTGAAACTCAACTGTTAGTGATTAATTTCCTTCCATTAACTCTTAAAATACAAATAGTTGTGCAAGGGTCAAAATAACAAGTTGTAAGATTATTAGCTTCTCAATGTGGATTAGTTTATTAGCTTGGTCTCCTTTTTACCAATAGCTGCTCACAGAAATCTAACATGAGGATTCTGACAAGTAGGAGAAAGGATACAGGGTAAAGAAAAGAGGGAAGTGACACTCACATATTGTTCAATACAAAGATTTACTTGGGCCAGGACCTTGTTTAACAGTTAAATATGAATAGATACATTGTGCATCAGGGTACACAATGATTTTTCCCCTGCCATTGCCATAGTACAAATCATTTGACTACTCTTTGCCTTGGTTTCTGTCTTTTACAAAGGAGAACACTTACAAATGAGAATCTTTGTTTTTCATATACCTGAAGATATCATTTGAGAGTAGATAATTATAAGGCAAAATCCAGGATGGTATCCTGACCACGAATGTGCTTTTACAGACTTCCATCAGCTTGGACACCAGAAATCCTATTTCTTAGGCTTTATTAGGTGAAGTAGAAAACATTCGGGGCAAAATACAAAGTGATGTTAGATCTTCCTCTAAGGCATTTTATTCCCTCCTACCTCCTAGGTAATAAGGAAACTAAAATGTTGAGCTATCTTTAGAATGATGACTTCAATACAGATTATTGAATTATATTATTGTCTGTGGTTCCCAGCACTATAATGTTGATCTCCTTTTCTTTGTCCATTATTTTCTGGAATAAGGAAATCCTAACTCTGACCTTGGTCAAAAATCACTTCCTTATCTGGGCCTTTGTTTCATCACCTAATCAAATAAAGGGGTTGTACTATATGACCAGTGAGGTCCTTGCCAGCTCTAGAAATATGATCCTAAGAAGTTTGATAACATCTTTTTTAAAAAATTCTCATGGAATGGAAGATTTCAGCACTGTGGATAATATTGTATACATTTCAAGGGTTCAATATTTAACCTGATGATTGGTGATAGCTTGCTTTCTTTTTTGAAACTTTTTTGCAGCCTGGAAAAGCAAGGTATCATGATGGGGTAACTAGAAAGACCATTGGGTTTTCAGTTATGAGAAACATGGGTTTGAATCCTTGATGTGACCCTTATTAGTTGCACGACTTTGGGAAAATTATTTCACTTTTCAGAGCTTTGGTTTCCTCATCTGTCAAAGGGCAATTATACTCACCTGCAGGGATGTTGTGAGGAAAGTACTTTGAAAACCTTAAAGCACTGTGGGAATGTGAATCTTTATTCTTAAACTCTGTGAATTGTGCTTTCTGGTTAGCTCCTTGTGTGTCCAATAGACCTGCTTTGCAATGCAGTTCACATTGTTTCATTGATTCTCCCTGATTCTGTCACTGTTTTCACTTCAGATTTCAGCTTGCTATGCTGACAAAATTAATTGCTTCCTGTAGCACTGCATCAGTTTCATTCTGTGTCTCTCTCTCGGCCTTTCAACCTCAGTGAGATATTTCTTAACTCCTCTTCTCAGAAAACTTCTGATTGTGCATGAATGAGGACAAGAACCCACTCTCCTGTGGCAATAATAGCAAGCCAATGTTTTCTTCTGCCTAATTAGCCTGCAGCACATTAAAAAAAAAAAAGACTTTCTCAATTTGAAATCTGTATATTGTTTGAGGTACACTTGTCTGTATTTTGCATATGCTGATACATTTCCCCCCCTTGGCACCATTTCAAAGATCTTTTCCAAGCCTTTATTTTTATGTCACTGAAACTCTGGGAAACTGACTAAAAATGAACACTGAATATGTCATTTTTGCCTTACTGCTACACTTTTAAGTTTGGGTTGGGTCATGAGATTTAGAGCTGGAAGGGACTTTTAGAGGTAAAATAGCCTATCCCACTTGACATTAATTCTACTCTACCCCATGGCAAAACCCTGAAATTACTTTGTTGTTTACATTGTATTCAGGCTTATATGGAGTTTAACACCAGCCACTGACTGCATTTCCAAGTAACCAGACTCCAAAAAGGTCAAATCTCACCATGCTAGCACTACTATTGGCTTTACACTCTTCAAGGTTGTGCCTTAAATGGAAGGATTTGGGTGATCCACAAATAAAACTCCCTCTCTCTCTCTCTCTCTCTCTCCTCTCTCTCTCTCTCTCTCTCTCTCTTCTCTCTCTCTCTCTTTCTCTCTCTCTCTCTCTCTCTCTCTCTCTCTCTCTCTCTCTCTCTCTCCCTCTCTCTCTCTCTCTCTCCTCTCTCTCTATCCCTCTCTCTCTCTCTCTCTCTCTCTCTCTCTCTCTCTCTCTCCCTCTCTCCCTCCCTCTCTCTCTTTCTCTCTCTCTCATTCTTTTCAACTTTCCATTATAGTGTTAATTGGTTATCAATTTCATGCCTCTTCTTTTGAGAGGCAGTTGTCTTGGAGAATAAGGAGCCAGATCTGGCTAAGCCAGTGGTTACCTTCTACCCTCTCCATGTCTAGAATCACAATCCAATCAATCTTTTCACTATTCTTGGAATAGGTATCAACATATCATAACCTACACCACCACCACCCGCAACCATCTTGCCATCTGCTTCATTCTGGATCAAAGTGCCCCTCTACCCTAAGTGTATTGTTTTCTCCTATTAGAATATAAGCTCATTGAGGACAAGCACTGTGTCCTCAAAAACAAGAATGATCTTGTTATATTTGTATCCTCAGTCCTTGGCAAACAGTATGCAATTAATATAGTTTTTTTCCCCTTTCTTTCAAGTTCTGCCTGTGACAAATACTAGGTTACACCATGCAACTCTCTAAGACTGTAAATTACAGAGGTGGTGTCTCAAATTGCTAGGAGTTCCCTGATGCTATATCAATGAGTTCAAAGGTCCTCTTCCTATACACATATTTTGTATTTTTATATGTGTATATATTTCCCTCTAATCAAATTTAAGCTCTGGGAGATTAGATTTTTTTAATTTTTATCTTTGTGTTCCTAACACTCAGCATGTTGTCTAGCTATAGTTAACATTTAATAAATACTTGATGATGAGTTGAATGAGTGAAGCACCTTGTTGGAAGTAGCGTGGTTTTATGAAAAGAACAAGTAAATGGGAGGTAGAAGACCTGGGCTCTAGTTTCAGTAATATCACTCACTACTTGGGTCACCTTAGGCAAGACACCACACCTCTCTGAGCCTCAATTTCTTGGTCTGCCAAATGGGAAGATATTTGCACTTTTCATTTATAGGGTTATTGTAAGCGAATTGGTTTATAAACTTATTGTTCTATATCAATGAGATTCATTAGTGTAAAATCAACTGTAGAAAAAATTAGTCTTGAGACTTTGAACTGAAACCAAGAAATGGTTTTCATAGATAATGATTTCTATGCATTTTTTCAATTGCTCAATATGTCCAGCCAAAGTAAACGCACGCAAGTTCTAAGAATTTACTATAAATGGAAGTGATGTGATACTATGAGAAATCAGGTAGTAAAAAATCAAAGACAAACCTATCATTTGATTTGCTCTATTGAGAGTGGAAAGTTTCTGAGTAAGAGTTATTCCTCAAGATGGCCTTTGAAGACCATAAATTGGGAAGAAGCAAAAATATTCCAGAATCCTGTCATGACAGTTAGTGATTCAAAGAATGAAAATTGGTTTAGTTTTCCTCCTCCCAGTTCCTTGATTAATAGGTATTCAGAGATAAATCAATCTTTCTTTGGACTCTGAAAGCCTGAGCAGTTTCTGGTTTGGGGGAAAAAATGAAATCTATGTTTTTAATCTCTCTACTTAATGCATCAGTCATTACAAGGTGCTACACTAATGGGCAAATGTAAGAATCCTCTGGAGGGTTTCATTAAAATCAATGGCAAAATAGTACTGAGCATTATTAAAATATCATTAAGGTACTGGGGGAAATTGAAAGGATATTAATATGAAGTGAGCAACCAGATATTTAATCAAGTAGTTAAACATTGTGAGGATTATCATTAACTTTCCCCTTTTTCTCTACTGCAAAACATATCTTGTCAGTAATTATGTATCAAGGTACTTAATCATATAGTGCTCTAATTGGTTACTTAACTATTTTTTGTGTGAATAATAGCAACTGACATTTATATATCTTTATATAAGATTTTTATAGCAGACCTACATAGTACTTTGAAGTTTCCAAATTGCTTTATATACCTTATCTCATTTGAAATTCACAAAAAATAATTTATGAAGTAGGTATTATTTTCCCTTTTTTCAGGTGAAGAATTGAGGCCCAGAGTGGGGAAGTGACTTGCCTGTCATCATACCACTAATAAGGGTAGACTCATGAATGAATTATGTGATTAAGTGCCTAGATGTGCAGTAGAGGCAAGGTATGTTTTTCAAAACAGAAAAGGGGGAAAGTTAATGATAATCATCACAATGTCCCAAAGTTAATTAAGTTGTTGGTTTCCTGATTCACATGGCCTCTTGATTCCAAATTCAGCACTCTATGCAAAATTCCACTGTTACTACATAGATTGTAGGGCGGAAATTATTATTATGGCTTTCTTTTCTTGTTTGCATCCATTTTGCTTTCATTTTTAACTTAGCTCTTGTCCCATATTAATAGTACTGTTCCAGGTCTTCAAAAAATAAAAAGGCCAAGATTTCATTGGGATGAATATACCCTACAACTATTGAGGGTTACATACATGCAATTATTATCAAAGACATGAGCACAAACTCAGAAGACTTGGATTCATATCCTACCTCTGACCCCTTATAGCCTCTGTAACTTAACCTCTCTGGGCCCCATTTTCTTAATTTGTAAAATATGAATGTTGAACTAGTTGTTTTCAAAGATCCCTTGCAACTTAAAATCAATGATCTTATAAGCATTTTCTGTGTGAATTATAAATTATTTTTAAGACTCTGTTTTTCTATTTCATTTTTAATTTAGGTCTGAAAATAATTTTAATAGGATGATGCAAATAAGGTATAAAAGTTCCAGATTATTCTGGAATAAATAACTATTATGACTAATATTGTACCTTGAGACTATATGGGAGGGTTGATTGTAACACTGAGAGTAGAAGGGGAATACTATAAAATATGGCAAGATAATTAGATCGAAGCCAGATTTGGGGGAATTTTAGTGGCAGCCAAGGAATTTTTAGGTTATCCCACAAGTCATAGGAAGCCACTAGAGCTTTTTAGGAAGGAGAATAATATGGTAAGATCTATGCTTTATTGTTCCATAAAAAATGATGAGTAGGCATACTTCAGCAAAACCTGGAAAAACTTATATGAACAACGCTGAGTGAAGTGAGCAGAACCAGAAGAACATTGCACACAGTAACAGCAACATTGCATGATGACTAACTTTGACAGACATTTCTCAGCAATACAATGAACTAAGACAATTCCAAAAAACTCATGATAGAAAATCCTATCCACATCCAGAGAAAGAACTATGGGGTCTGAATACAGATCAAAGCATTCTATTTCCTCTTTTTTTGTTTTTGTTTTTCTCATTTTTTTTTCCCTTTTGTTCTTACTCTTCTTTCACAACATGACTAGTGCAGAAATATATTTAATATGATAGTACATGTATAGTCTATATCAGATTGCATGCCATCTTGGGGGAGAGAAAGGGAGGAATTTGTAACTCAAAATCTTATAAAAGTGAATGTTGAAAACTAAAAATTAATTAATTAATTTGAAAAAGAGATCTATGCCTTAGAAAGATCCGTTTGGAAACTGTGTGAAAAATAGATTAGGGAGGTTAAACTGAATGCAAGAAAATTAACTGAGGATGTTATTATAAAATATTTATGAGTACAAATAAAATGTGATAGAGGCCTAATACATGGTTACAATCATGTAAATAGAGGTTATGTTTTTGAGAAATAGAGTGAAGGCATAATCAATACGGCTTGATAATTAATTCAATATGGAGAATGAAAGAGTCAACTATGATGCCAAGATTTCTAACCTTAGTGACTAGAAAAGTGCTGTATTTATAACTACAATAGGAGAATTCACAGGAGTAGGTTTAGTGAAAACAATGATGAATTCATATAGAGACATACTAAACCTGAGGTGCCAATGGGTCATCTAGATAGAGCTATCCAGTAGATAAATGGAGAAGCAGGGAAGAGTAGGCTGAATATTTAGATTAAAATGATAATGAAAATATCTAGGGCTTAATCCTAGTAATAGATCTTGAAGATAGATCTCAAGGACTGACTTGCTTAAAAACTTTTCACCACTATCAATTGAATACAATGAATGGAAAGACAGGTTGGATTTGTTTTTTTCAACAACCTGATGAGTGATTGAGTCATTTACATAGTAATGATATTTGAACCACTGTGGAGGGAGAGAAACCCAGAGAGAGAGAGAGAGAGAGAGAGAGTCAGACAGACAGAGAAATAGACAAGAGAAGGGGAGATAGGACAGAAACCTAGAAGAAGTTGGAGAAATGATTAATAAATGAATATCTAGAAAAGAAGATTGAAAAGGAACAAATAGATAAGCAACAGGAGAACCAGGAGAGATCAATATCATGAAAGCCAAAGGAATAATAGCCAGTAGGAAGCAGTGCTCAAACATGTCAAAAGCTGCAGAAAGGCCAATGAGGAAAAGGACTGAGAAAAAAAAAAAGCATTGCTTTAGCAATTAGGAAAGCACTGATAATATTTGAAACAAGAGTTCTGTCTAGTATAGGGGTCTAAAGCTAGATGGTAAGAAGTTGAGGAATAGTTAAAAAGGATACTCGGTTACTTGGAAACAACCAAGTCTCTTTATTTAGAAGTTTAGCAGTAAAGAGGATATGATGCCTTTAGAGTGAAAGAAATGTATTTTTTTCATTGTTGATGGGGGAATGAGGTAAGGATTCTTTAAAGATAGACCCAGATACAATGGTAAGCAGAGGGAAAGAGATGGGACATAATAAAAAGAGAGGTGAAAGGGTACTGAATTTGAAGTCAGAATATCTGGTTGTTGTTTTCTTTGTTGTTGTTTTTAATCATCTCCTTTTCTAACTATGTGCATCACTTGGGTATATCACTAAGTCTTTCCAGGTCTCAGTTTTTTTATGTGTAAGATATGGATTTTGACCACATGATTTCTTTTTTCTGACAGTCTATTTCTTCTTTTTTAATTAATTAATTTATTTTTAGTTTTCAACATTCACTTCCATAAGATTTTGAGTTGCAAATTTTCTTCTCCTCCCTCCACACCTCCCTCCTCAATACAGCATGCAATCTGATATAGGCTCTACATATACATTCCTATTAAACATATTTTCACATTAGTTATGCTGTAAAGAAGAATTAGAACCAATAGGAGGAACCACCAGAAAGAGGAAACAAAACACAACAGAAGAAAAAAAAGAGCAAATAGTATGCTTTGATCTGCACTTAAACTCCATAGTCCCTTCTCTGGATGAAGATAGCATTTGACATCATGAGTCTTTTAGAGATGTCTTAGATCCTTGCATTTATGATAAGAGCTAAGTCTGTCAAAGTTAGTCATCACACAATGTGGCTGTTACTGTGTACAACGTTCTCCTGGTTTTGGTCATTTCACTCAGCATCAGTTCATATAAGTCTTTCCAGGTTTTCTTAAAGTGTGCCTGCTCATTATTTCTTACAGCAAAATAGTATTCCATTACATTCGTATATCACAGCCAATTGATGGCCATCCCCTCAATTTCTAATTTTTGCCACCACAAAGAGAGCTGCTATAAATATTTTTGTACATTGGGTCCTTTTCCAATTTGTATGATCTCTTTGGGATACAGCCTTAGAAGTGCTGTTGCTGGCTCAAATTTTAATAGCTCTTTAAGCATAGTTCCAAATTGCTCTCCAAAATGGTTGGATCAGTTCATAACTCTACCAACAATGCATCACTGGTCTAATTTTCCCTCATCTCCTCTAACATTTATTATTTTCCTGTTTTGTCATGTTAGCCAATCTGATGGGTGTGATGTGGTACCTCAGAGTCATTTTGATTTGCATTTCTCTAATCAATAGTGATTTAGAGCATTTTTTCATATGATTATAGACAGCTTTAATTTCTTCATCTTAAAACTTCCTGTTCATATCCTGTGACTATTTATCAATTGGGGAATGACTTCTACTGTTATAAATTAGACTTAGTTTTCTATATAGTTTAGAAATGAGGCCGTTATCAGGGACACTGGTTGCATTCCCTTCTCTGTTTTATGTGAGATAATTTACCCCATTCTGCCTCTGTCTTTCTCCTTCTTCCAATATAATCCTCTCTCACCCCTTAATTTTATTCTCCAACATCACCCCTTCATCTTCAACTCACCCTTGTGCCCTCTATCTATCTATTTATCTGGAATTTGGCTACAATATTCCTAGGAGTTTTCCTTTGGGGATCTTTTTCAGGAGGTGACTAGTGGATTCTTTCAATTTCTATTTTGCCCTCTGGTTCTAAAATATCAGGACAGTTTTCCTTGATAATTTCTTGAAAGATGATGTCTAGGCTTTTTTAATCATGGCTTTCAGATGGTCCAATAATTTTTAAATTCTCTCTCCTGGATATATTTTCCAGGTCAGCTGTTTTTCCAATGAGATATTTCATTGTTTTCTATTTTTTCATTCTTTGGATTTGTTTTACCTTGTCTCCATTTCACATAAACTAGCTAGCTTCCAATTGCTCTGTTCTAATTTTTAAGGAAGTATTTTCTTCAGTAAGCTTTTGGACTTCCTTTTCCATATGGCCAATTTTGCTTTTTAAGGCATTCTTCTCCTCATTGGCTTTTTAGACCTCTTTTGCCATTTGGGTTAGGTTATTTTTTAAGGTGTTATTTTCTTCAGTATTTTTTGGGTCTTCTTTAGCAAGCTGTTGACTTGTTTTTCACGATATTTTTTTTGTATCACTCTCATTTCTCTTCCCAGTTTTTCCTCTACTTCTTTTACTTGTTTCTCAAAATCCTTAATGAGCTCTTCCATGACCTAGGACTGATTCATATTTTTCTTGGAGGCTTTGGATGTAGGAGCTTTGATTTTGTTGTTTTCTTCTGGTTGTATGTTTTAATCTTCTTTGTTACCAAAGACAGATTCTATGGTCTGACTCTTTTTGTGTCTTTATTTGCTCATGATCCAAGCCAATTGCTTGAGTTTCAAACTCTTTGGTAAGGTAGGGGCCTGCTTCCAGTGCGGAGAATATACTGTCCCAAGCTTTAGGGCTTTTATGCTTCTGTAAATTTTCTAGAGACCTGTAAATTTTCAGTTCTTCCAAGGTGGTATGATAAGGGGCAAGGTGTTTACTCCTTTCCTGGCCTGTGTTCTAGTCTATGACTGACCATAAGCACTCTTTTCTGCATTGGAACTGTGAGGAAGATTTCCTCTTCACCACCACTACAAGCTCCACCATGCCAGCACTCCTCCTCACCCCAGGACTGCCACCCAGAACTGTGGCCCAGTTCCAAGCACAGGCAAAGCAAGGGCTTCCTGCATCAGCATTGATAAAGAGATCCCTGTAATTCCCCTCTGATCAACCACTTGATTCTCTCTCAGTCTGTGGACCACCTTCCAGGGGCTGCACTTAGGGACTGGGGCTGAGACCAAGCTTCTCTCTCTCACCACATTCACAAACTTTTTCCACTGCCCTTTTAAGTTGTCTTTGGCATTTGTGAGTTGACAAGTCTGGAAACCACCATGACTGCCCATGATTCAGTCCTCTGAGGCCTGCTGCAGGTTTACTGGCCTGTTTTGTTTGCAGGACCATGCTGAGCTGCACTCCTCTCCCCACCCAGTATGATATACCTTTGTGATCAACCACCCAGGCTGTCTTGGGCTGGAAATTTGTTTCACTCTCTCTTTTTGTGGGTTCTGCTGCTCCAGAATTTGTTTAGAACCATTTTTATAGGTATTTGGAGGGGTTTTGTGGGTGAGCTCAAGCAAGCCACTGCTTTTACTCTGCCATCTTGACACTGCCCCCCTAAGGTCCTTATTTCTTTAAACATTCTAATTCTATGATTTAAGAAGTAGGTCTTGGATAAGATTGGATAGAAGAAGAAAGCACAGAGAGCAAGAAAATCCATAAAATATCTAATATATGAGAAAAAGAGATTAAGGATGGGTGAAAATTTAGAATATATATATATATATATATATATATATATATATATATATATATATATATATATATATATATATATATATAAAACAGAGGACCTTAGGAGGCAATGCCACTTGCTGAAAAAAGAAAAAAGATGGGGAATGGAGTGGAGTTAGAAACTTGAAGAGAGAGATATTTTGGAAAAGTTAAGAATGCAATAAAGATGTTATATGAGGTGAAGAGAAGGACTGCTAATCAATGGCAAGACACTGAATATGAATAACATGGATTTGTAGTGAATCCAATCAACATGATTTCGTTACTTTACCCATCTTTACGCAGCTGGAACATTTGAGCACTGAGGTTGGGGTGGGGAGAGATCAAGATGGAGGAGAAAGTAACAGACAAACAGGTGTATAGAAAAATACAAAGACACATTAAGAGACAGAGTAGCAGAAGAAAAAGAAAAAAATTGGAAGAGGTAAGTAAGAGAATAGAAGAGAAGAGAAGATTAAAGAAAAGATGGCATCTGGCAAAGAACTGGAAATTGAAAGGATGCCTATCAATTGGGGAATGGTTGAACAAGTTATGGTATATGAATGTAATGGAATACTATTTTTCTATAAGAAATGATGAAGAGGTGAATTTCAGAAAAACCTAGAAAGACTTATATGAACTGATGCTGTGTGAAGTGACTTTAACCAAGAGAACAATGTATGCAGGAACAGCAACATTATGCAATGATCAACTATGATAGACTTAGCACTTCTTAGCAATACAATGATCCATGACAATTCCAAAAGACTTAAGCTATCAGCAAGCAGAGAAAGAATGAAGGAGTCTGAATGCAGATCAAAGCATACTATTTTTACTTTTGTTGTTGTTTTCTGTTCTCATGGTTTTCCTTTTTTGTTCTGATTTTTCTTTCACAACACAGCTAATGTGGAAATGTTTAACATGATTATACATGTATAATCTATATCAGATTGTTTGCTGTCTTGGGAAGGGAGCAGGGAAGCGAGACAGGGAAAAAAATTTGGAACTCAAAATCTTACAAAAATGATGAAATGTTGAAATGTTGAAAACTATCTTTACAAGTAATTGGAAAATAATAAAATACTATTAAGTGCAAAAAAGAAAAAATATGCCATCTCACAAATATTGAGGATAGCAGCTTTTGGGAAAGAAAGAGCCTAGAAAAACCAACCAAATGATGTAAAACTTTAAGTTGGTACTGCAGCAGTCTGATCTTATTCAATAAATGACACATTTGATTTGATAACAAGGAACAATGCAGAAGTGATTCTGCTGGAAGTATAGAAGTCAGGAAAATTTAATGGCAATTTTCCAAGAATATTTTTAACCTAGCCTGTAGGAAGACACAAGAGTAGAAGTGGAAAACTATATTTGAAGTCATTCTATCCATTGGGGCATAGAATGTATTTCTTGGCTGTGAAATTATATTCATACTACTGAAAGTTGCCTTCCACACCATAGTTTAGAATCTATATTTCCCATGATTCCCTGAGGTACATGATGTGAGCAAATAAATTCCTAAACCACAGATATGCTAGTGCTTTATTCATCAGTCTTTTTCAATGAAATAAAGATTGAGATTGTAGAAATTTAAAACTAATATAGTAGTTTTGTTGATTCTTTTACCCAGTTAGAAGTACCTCACATTTTAAATAACTGCATTGTAAAACAAACAAGTTTCCTGGCAATACTTTTTTTTCCCCAGAAGCAAAGTCCCCACTCACCATAGAGGTGTCAGTTACTAATGAAAAGGTGGCGGTATATTTTCATTTTATATTTAGCATAGTTCAATGGAAAGAGTACTGGAATTCTTGGTCTGTTTTCAAATCCTGGGATACCTTAAAATAGTGCTAAGACTTTGGGGACATCCTCTTTATGTTTGTGTGTGTGTCTGTGTTTGTGTGCATCCTGTATATATGTGTAGGTGCATTATATACACACACACATATAAAAAGAGATCTATAGAGAGAGAAATATACATATATGCATATGTTATTCGAATTTGACTCTCTTTAAAAAGAGATAAAATAGGGAACCTCACTCAGGAGCTTTCATTTTGTCCAGAATAGGTCAGAGAGCACTGAGCATACTGAAAACCTCACAAAATGAGGGCCAAGTGATATAACTAGAAGTGTTTATGCCAAAAAAAAGTTAAGGTTAGATAACATCATCATAACTCTGTTCAAATAATTGAAAGGTTGCAATATGAACGTGTAAATATACTTGTTTTCTTTGGTTCCAGAGTGGAAAACCAGGATTAACAGATGAAAGATACAGAGACTGGATCAGATTGTTGTTGGGACAAACTTCTTTTATAAAAATCATAGTGCTGGGGAGGCAGAGCCAAGATGATGAGAGAAGCCAGGAAGTTGCCTAAGCTGTCCTCAGTTTCCCTCAGAAACAATGTTAAATCAAGCTGCTAAATGGATTATGGAGCAACAAGACCCACAAAAAGACAGAGTGAAACAATTTTCCAGCTTAAGATAACCTATAAGGACTGTCTCACTTGGGTAAAAAGGTAGTACAGCCTAGTGCAAATGGTGTCCAGGTAAGCCAGCAGGAGGTTCTTAGCTGCAGCACACATCAGCAACCAAGGCCCCTCAGTCCTGTCTCATCAGGCCAGTAGTGAGGCCTCCAGCCTCAGTGGAGAAGGCATATTGTGAGCCCTGGAACCCCGGCACAACACGTGCAACTAGGTCAGTCCACTTTCAGGACAGTGGGCAAGTTTCAAGTACTTGAGGCCTCAACATGGAAAGCCAGTGACTAGGCCCCTGGCCCTCAGCATAAAAGCTTAGAATAGTGCTCCCTATGCCCCAGGAGCAGAGTTCAACTTTAAAAGTCACAAAATAGGCTGAAAATGAGTAGAAAACAGAATAAAGCCCTGACCATAGCAAGCTACTAGGGTGACTGGGAAGGTGGAAACACAAACTCAGAAGAGGACAACAATGTCACACTGCCTGCATGTGAACCCTCAAGGTGGAATATGAATTGGTCTTATGACCAGCTTAAGCCCCGTGCCCCCACCTGAAAAAAGTCAAAAGCCTGGATTGGCCAATCAGGAAAAAGATATTTTGGACCACTCTGAGATAATATGCCATAATCCTTGGCGTGCTCACTGAGTGAACCCAAAAATTAAGTTGACTGGAGGCATTTTTTCTGTTTATGACTGATAAGGACCAGGAGACTTGAACCAGGCACTATGGACACTATCTTGATTAACAACACTTCTCTTATTTTATTGTTGTTGTTGTTGTTGTTGTTTTAATGAACACTATCCAGTTATGACATTCCTTTGTTTACTGTTAACCAAAGAACAGACATCCTAAATTCAGGGGTATTTTCTTACCTAATGGAAACTACAGTTTTTGACTGACACAGGCATCCTGAGTCAGGAAGGGAAGGAGAGGGCACTTCTTTGCTCTATAGGTATATAGTCTCCTTCAAGTGATCTTTTTTTGAGTTCATTTTAATCTGACTCCAAGCGGGCATGTTTTGCTATCTCTTAGTGAATAAATACCATGTATACACCCTAATTCCATTTATCTCTTTTAGATCAAATACTGAAAGTTGATCTATATCCATTTCTCTCTTCTACACCAAACTCTGGAGATTGACAGTCTCAAGCTCAAGAATTCCTCTTGGAAGAGCTCAAAATGGATCTTAAAAATCAATTAAGAGAGGTAGAAGAAAAAGTGGGAAAATAATTATGAAGGAGAATTATGGGAGGGGGGTAAGAGTAAAAAGCTTGGAAAAGAATAAAAGTTTGAAGAAAGCAACTCCTTATAAAACAGAATTGGCCAAATGCAAAAGGAGGTACAAAAGATAACTGAAGAAAATAATTCCTTAAAAATTAGAATTTGGTAAGTAGAAGCTAATGACTCTTTGAGACATCAGTAATCAATCAATAATCCAGCAAACAAAATCAAAAGAATGAAAAAATAGAAGAAAATGTAAAATGCCCCATTGGAAAAACAACCGACCTGGAAAACAGATGCAGGAGACATAATTTTAAAATTGTGGACTACCTGAAGACCATAATAAAAAATAGCATGGACAGCATCTTTCAAGAAATTATCAAGAAAAACTGCCTTAATATCCTAGAAACAGAAGGTAAAACAGTCATTGAAAGAAATTACAAAAAAAAAACCTAAAAAGAAAAAAAGAATCTACCGATCACATCCTGAAAGAGATTCCAAAATGAAGGTAATGGGGTTAAGTGACTTACCAGGGTCACACAAGCTAGTAGGTGTTATGTGTTTGAGGCTGGATTTGAACTCAGGTCCTCCTGAATCCAGGGCCACTGCTCTATCTACTGTGCCACCTAGCTGCTCCTGTACTTGTAATTCTTAAGAACTGTATCTTTTTTAGGGTAGTTAAAAGGAGTGTACATAGACAGAGGGTGTGGGCATAAGTTGACTTGATGATATAAAAAAGATTTAAGGTGTGAAAAAAGACTATACTGAGAAAAGAGGAAAGGGATAAGCATACTAGGGTAAATTACATCACATGAAGATGCACAAAAGACCTATTACACTAGAGAGAAAGGAGGGAGGGGGTGAACATTGTTTCAACCTTACTGTCTTTGGATTTGGCTCAAAGAGGGAATAACATACACACTCACTTGGCCATAGAAATTTATCTTACCACACAGGGAAGTAGGAATGAAAAGGGGAAAGAAAAGACAGGGCTGATAAAAGGGAGGATAGATTGAGGAAGGTGATGGTCAGAAGCAAAACTCTGGTGAAGAGGAACAGAGTGAAAGAAGAAAGAAAAATATAAATGGGGGGAGGAATAGGAAGGAAAGAAATACAGTTAATGATCATAACTGTTCAAGTGAATGAGATAAATTCTGCCATAAAATGGAAGCAGATAGCACAGCAAATTAAAAACCATAATCCTGCAATATATTGTTTATGAGAAACACATTTGAAGCAGAGTGATACACACAGAGTAAAGGTAAAAGGCTGGAGCAAAATATATTATGCTTCAGATGAAATTTTTTAAAAAGCAGACAAAGTAAAAGAAAAAATAGATCTAATTAAGAGATAAGGAAGTAAACCACTGTTGCTAAAAGATACAATAAAGAATGAAGTAATATCAATACTAAACACATGTGCACCAAGTAGTATAGCATGCACTTAGGGAAGTTAAGTGGGTTGCCGGAAGAAATAGACAGCAAAACTATACTAGTGGAGGACCTCAACCTCACCCCTCAGAACTAGATAAAGCTAACCACAAAATATAAAGGAAAGAAGTTAAGGAGGTGAATAGAATTCTAAAAAAGTAAAATATGGACTTGGAAAAAATTAAGGGGGATAGAAAGAAATATACCTTTTTCTCAGTGGTTCATAGCATGCACATGAAAATTGACCATGTATTAAGATATAAAACCCTCACAATCCAATGCAGTAAGGCAGAAATATGTGTAATAAAGGGCCATGGAAAAAAAGCCTAAAAATGAATTGGCAACTAAATAATCTAATGCTAAAGAATGAGTGGGTCAAACAAAAAATCATAGAAACAATAATTTCGTCAAAGAGAATGACAATAATGAGACAATATACCAAAATTTGTAGCATGTAGGCAAAGCAGTTCTTAAGGGAAATTTTATATCTCTAAATGCTTGTATGAACAAAATAGAGAAGGAAGAGATCAATGAATTGGGCATGCAACTAAAAAACTAGAAAAAGAACAAATTAAAAATCCCCAATTAAATACCAAATTAGAATTTCTGAAAACTAAAGGAGAAACTAATAAAATTTGGAAGTAAGAAAAACTATTGAACTAATAAATAAAACTAAGAGTTGGTTTTAAGAAAAAAAAATAAAACTTTGGTTAATTTGATTTAAAAAAGAAGGAAGAAAACCAAATGACCAGTGTAAAAAATGCAAAGGGTGAATTAACCACCAATGAAGAGGAAATTAAAACAATCATTAGGAGCTATTTTGCCCAATTGTAGGCCAATGAACCTGATAATCTAAGTGAAATGGATGAGTATTTAAAATATATAAATTTCCCAGATTAACTGAAGAGGAAATAAAATGCATAAATTACTCCATTTTAGAAAAAGAAATTGAGCAAGCCATCAATGAACTACCTAAGAAAAAATCTCCAGGACCAGATGGATACATAAGTGAATTCTACCAAACATTTAAAGAAGAATTATTTTCAATACTGCATAAACCATTTAGAAAAATAAGAGGAGTCCTACCAAATTCCTTTTAATGCACAAATATGTTGCTGATACCTAAACCAGGGAGAGCCAAAAACAGAGAAAGAAAATTACAGACCAATTTCCCTAATGGATAATAATGCAAAAATTTTTAATAACATAGTAGCAAAGAGATTATAGAAATTTATCACCAGGATAATACGCTATGTCCAGGTGGGGTTTATATCAGGAATGCAGTGTTGGTTCAATATTAGGAAATTTATCAGCTTAATTGACCATATCAATAATAAAATTAACAGAAATCATATGATCATCTCAACAGATGAAGAAAAAGCTTTTGACAAAAAACAGCACCCATTCTTATTAAAAGCACTAGAGAGCATAAGAATAAATGGAGTTTTTCTTAAACTGATAAGCAGTGTCTATTTAAAACCATCAGTATATGTAATGGCAATAAGCTAGAAGCATTCCCAATAACATTAGGGGTGAAACAAGGATGCCCATTATCACCATTGTTATTTAATGTGGTACTAGAAATGTTAATGTTAGCAATAAGAGAAGAAAAAGAAATTAAAAGAATTAGAAAAGACAATGAGGAAACAAAACTATCACTCTTTGCAGATGATATGATGGTATACTTAGAGAATTCTAGAGAATCAACCAAAACAACACTTCTTAAACTGTGGTTCATGCCCCAATACAGGGTCGTGAAAAATTTGGCAACAGTAAAAGGTTTCTGACCACACAACAACCAAATATTAACTCAAAATCAAATGCATAATGAATCAGAAGTGTTTCTGTCAGTGCTTGTCTGTGTTGCATCAAGCAACTTCAAGGCTTCCTTGGTTCTGAACACAAAGCCTGTGCACTAACCCTCAGGCCATGCAATGAATGAAAGCTGTGAAAAAGGGTCTTGAGTGGAAAAAGTTTAAGCAGCCCTGAACTAAAAAAACTACTTGAAATTTCAGCAGTTTCAGTATATAAAATAAAAACACATAAATTAGACTTTCTACATTTTACTAATAAACTCCAGAAAAAGAAATATTGAGTGAAAATGCAGTTTGAAGCATACTATTTTCACTTTTGTTGTTGTTGTTTTTTCTTTCTCACACTTTTTCCCTTTTGTTCTTATTCTTCTTTCACAACATGACTAATGTAGAAATATGTTTAAAATGATTGTATATGTATAATCTGTATCAAATTGCTTTCTGTCTTGGGGAGAGGAAACAGGAGGGAGAGAGAGAGAATAATTTACAACTCAACATTTTACAAAAATGAATGTTGAAAACTACTTTTACATGTAATTGGGAAAAAAAAGTACTAGTAAGGAAAAAAAATCCCAATGCAACAAAAGTAGAATGAGTTTCCTGGTAAATTAGTGAGTCATCCATCTCTAGTTATTTTTTAAATTATTTTTAAGTGTTTCATTAAATATTTTGCAGTTACATGTAAAAAAAATTCACAATCATTATTTTTTAAAATTTTGATTCACAAATTCGCTCCTTCCTTCTTTATCTTATACCTTCTTGAGAAGGTAAGCCATTTCATATCAACTATACATGTGAATTCATGCAAAACATATTTCCACATTAGCTATGTTGTAAAAGAAAACAAAAACAAATAAAACAAAAATTTTAAAGTTTTTTAAAAGTACTATTCAATCTACATTCAGGGTTTATCAGTTCTCTCTTTGGAGGTGGACAGTAATTTTCATCATGAATTCTCTGGACTTATTTGTGATCATTGTATTGCTGATCATCTACAACATTGCTGTTACTGTTTAGGATGCTCTACTTCTACTCATTTCATTTTGTGTGAGTTCAAATAAAGTCTTCCTAGATTTTCTGGAACCATCCTGCTCATCATATCTTATAGCACAATAGTATTCAATCATAATAACATACCAAACGTTGTTCAGCCATTCCACAATTGATGGGCATCCCCTCAAATTTCAATTCTTTGCACCACAAAGAGAGCTGCTATAAATATTTTTGTACAAATTGGTCCTTTTTTTCCCCTTTGCTTTGATGTCTTTGGGATACAGACATTGTAGTGGTATTGTCGGGTCAAAGAATATGCACAGTTCTATAGCCCTTTGGGCATAGTTCCAATTGGTTCTCTAGAATGATTGGACACTTTCTTAACTCCACCAACCCTTATTTTGTCACTTCTCCTCCAGCATTTGTCATTTTCCTTTTCTCTCATGTTAGGCAATCTGATATGTGTGATGTGGTATTTCAGAGTTGTTTTAATTTGCATTTCTCTAATCAGTAGTGATTTAGAGCATTTTTCATGTAACTATTGATAGTTTGATTTCTTCTTCTGACAACTGTCTGTTCTCCCTATTCTTTGACCATTTATCAACTGGAAAATGACTCATTTTTATAAATTTGGCCTTTATCAGAGAAACTTGTTATAAAAATTTTCCTAGTTTCCAATTTTTCTTATAATTTGGTATAAATTAGCTTTGTTGGGGGAAAAGCTTTCAAATTTCTTTTATTCCAAATTATCTATTTTACCTTTTTGTAATCTTTTCTATTTCTGTTTGGTCACAAACTCTTGCCTTATGCATAGATCTTACAGTTACAATTTTCCATGCTCCCCTAATTTACTTATCATGTCACCTTTTGTGTCTATATCTTTCATTTATTTTGACCTGGTCTTGGTATATACATTGTGAGATTTTAGTCTATGCCTAGTTCCTGCCAAACTGTTTTTCAGTTTTCCAGGCAATTTTTGTCAAATATTGAGTTCTTACTATGAAACCTTAGATCTTTCAATTGATCAAACACTAGATTCCTATAGTCATTTACTACTATGCATTGTGTACCTAATCTATTCCACTGATCCACCACTCCATTTCTTAGCCAGTACCAGATTGTTTTGATGCTTTGTGATAGAGTTTAAAATCTGGAACTGTCCAACTACCTTGTTTCACTTTTTTTTCATTGATTCTCTTGCTGTCTTGACCTTTCTTTCTTCCAGATGAATTGTTATTATTTTTTCTAGCTCTTTAAAATAATCCTTTGTAAGTTTCATTGTTATGGTACTAAATAAGTAAATCAGCTTAGGCAGAATTATCCTTTTTATTATATTGGTTTTGCCCTTGTTGTTCTTGTTGTTGTTGTTCAATCATTCAATCATGCCTAACTCTTTATAACCCTGTGGACCATATTGTCCTTGAGATTTTCTTGGCAAAGATATTGTAGTGATTTGTCATTTTCTTCTATAGAGAATTACGGCAAACAGAGGTTAAATGATTTGCCCAAGGTCACACAGCCACTAAGTATCTGAGACCAGATTTGAACTCAGGTTTCTTGAAACCACACCAAGTACTCTATCCACTGAGTGATCTAGCTGTGTCTTACTCAAGTAATGCCTACCCATGAGCAATTAATATTTCTCCAATTATTTAAATCTGTATTTGTGTGAACAGTGTTTTGTAGTTGTGTTCATACAATCCTTGGTTTTGTCTTGGCAGGTAGACTCCCAAGTATTTTATGTTTTCTGCAGTTATTTTAAATGGAATTTCTCTTACTATCATCCTACTGGATTTCATTGGTAATATATAGAAATGCTGATGATTTGTAATGATTTATTTTATATTCTGCAACTTAACTGAAATTGTTGATTACTTCAGCTAATTTTTAGTTGATTCTCTAGGGTTCTCTAAGCACATCATCATATCATCTGTAAAGAATTACAATTTTGTTTCTTCCTTGCCTATTTTCATTTCTTCCATTTCTTTTTCTTATCTTATTGCTACAGCTACCATTTCTAGTAAAATACTGAATAGTGTTAATAATGGACATCCTTGCTTCACTCCTGTTCATATGACAAAAGGCCTCAAGTTTATCCCTCTTACAAATAACACTTGCTATTGGCTTTAGATAGATAAAATTTGTCATTTTAAGAAAGGTTCCATTGATTCCTATGCTTTTAGTATTTTAATAGGAATAAGTATTGTATTTTGTCAAAGGAGTTTTTGTGCCTCTATTGACATAATCATATGATTTTTGTTTTTGTTATCCAATTTATTTTGCTATAATGCTGATAGTTTTCTTAATATTAAACCAGCCCTGAATTTCTGGTATAAATCCCACCTACTCAGAACATATGATCTTTGTGATAAATTAATGTAATCTCCTTGAAAATATTTAGTTTAAAATTTTCACATTGATATTAATTAAGGACATTGGTCTATAGTTTTCTTTCACTGCTTTTGTTCTTCCTGGTTTGAGTACCAAAACCATACTTGTGTCATAAAAGTAATTTGGTAGGACTCCAACTTTACTGATAATTTCAAATAGTTGGTGTAGTATAGGGATTGATTAATCCTTAAATATTTGTTAGAATTCATAAATCCATCTGGTCCTGGGGATTTTTTCTTAGGGAGCTCATTGATGCCTTATTCAATTTATTTTTCTGAGACATGGTTGCTAAAATAATAAAAATAATAAAATAAAAATAATTTAAAAATACTAAAGTATTCTCTTTCCCCTTAGTTAATCTGACCAGTTTATATTTGTAAGTGTTCATCCATTTCACTTAGATTGTCAGTTATCCTGGGATATACTTGGGCAAAATAACACCTAATAATGATTTAATTTCATCTTACCTGGTGGTACAATAACCATTTAAATTTTTGGTGCTAGTATTTTGGTTTTCCTCTATTTTTAATCAAATTAACCAATGGTTTAGCTAGTTTATTGTTATTGTTGTTTTTATAAAACCAGAATCTAGTTCAATTTCTTAGTTCAATTTTTTTAACTTTCAATTTTATTAAGCTGTCCTTTTATTTTCAGGATTTTTAATTTGGTGTTTAATTGGGGAATTTTTTATTTGTTCTTTTTCTTGTTGTTTTTTTTTTTAAGTTTTATGCCCAAGTCATTGATCTTCTCTTCCTCTATTTTATTGTTGTAAGTCTTTAGAGATATAGATTTTCTTCTAAGTACTGCTTTGACTGCATCCTACATTTTTTTAATATGGTCTCATTGTTTCTATGTAGAATTTTTTTCTAACTGGTCTAATAATGATGAAGTTCTTAGAAGACACATGTATTATCTTCTTATATAGAAAAGTTAAGTGTGATCTTATTGAGTCCCTTGTAATTTCTTTCATGCTTACTTTTTTGTGCTTTTCTTGAGTCTTGTTTTTGAAAGGCAAATTTCCATTCAGCCTGGTCTTTTCATCATTAATGTTTTAAAGTCCTCTATTTCAATAAATGTTCATTTTTTTCTTTGAAAGATTATACTCAGTTTTGCTAAATCAGTTACTTTTGGTTGTAATCCAAGCTCTTTTGCCTTCTGGAATATCATATTCTAAGCCCTCTATTCTTTAATGTGGTAGATGCTAAATCTTGTGTCATCCTGACTGCGGTATAGGAATATTTGTTTTTGTTTTTGTTTTTTGTTTTTTCAGGCTGCTTGAAATATATTCTCTGACCTGGGAACTCTGGAGTTTGGCAATAATATCCCTGCAATGCCTCTAGGCAGTGATCAGGAAATTCTTTCAATTTCTATTTTGCCTTCTGATTCTAAAATATCACGGCAGTTTTCCTTATTTTTTTTTAAATTATGACATCTAGGCTCTTTCATGAATTTCAGGCAATCCAATAACTTTTAAATTATCTCTTCTTGATTTATTATCCAAGTTAGTCTTTTTTCCTGTGAGGTATCTCACATTACCTTTTTTTTATTCCTTTGTCTTTGTTTTATTGTTTCTTGACATCACTAGCTTCACTTGCCCAATTCTAAATTTTTAAAGAATTATTTTCTACACTGAATTTTTGTAATTCTTTTTCCATTTCATCAATTAGCTTTTAAAATTTTTTTTTATCATCAGTGAATTTTTGTACCTCTTTTATACTTTTTTTTTTAATTTGGCCAAGTCTGTTATTTTATTCAGTAATTTTTTTGTGCTTCTTTTGCCAAGTCATTAACTGTCATTTTATTTTCTTCCTTTGCTCTTGTTTCTTTACCTAATATTTCCTCTACTACTTTTATCTAATTTTGAAAAGCTTTCTTTTAACTCTTCCAAGAATTCTTGTTGGGCTTGTTTCCAGTTTACATTTTTCTTTAATGCTTTGCTCATAGCTGCTTTTACTTCATTGAGTTTGTGTCTTGATCTTCTCTGTCACTGTAGTAGTTTTATGGTCAGGTTCTTTTGTTGTTGTTGTTGTTGTTTGTTCATTTTCCTACCCTATTTTTTGATTTGGAACTTTATGTCAATATTGGGCTCTGTTCTCAATATGGAAAGTTGGGAGAGGCACTGTCTCAAGCTTTAGACTTTTTTTGCACTGCTATTTTCAGAGCTAGTTCTGAGGTGTGATCTTGGAAGAGGTGTGGTCAGTGCGATTCTGGTCTCACTTGGGTTTTTGCCCAGCAAGGGCCCCCGATCTTTTGGCATTGCAATCAATACTACTCCTCAAGTTACCTGAATTCTTGAGGCCAAAAGTAATACTGCCCCTCAGGGTTTCTATTTCCTCTTGACCAAAAGCATCCTTGATAGATATCCATCTATCCTTGATCTCAAACATAAGTACAGGCAATGGAGTTGTCAAATGATGTCTGATCCTACACCTAATGTTGGCACAGTGTTGGTACCTATAATCTCTTTCTGATCATCTACCAGGTCCCATTACTGTCTCTTCCTTGAAAGTTCTCAAAGCTTGTTGCTTTGTCACCACCACTTAGTCCCACTGGGGTTTCACCTACATGGACTCTGGGCCAGACTCTACCTTGATGTTATAGACTTGTCTTTCTGACCTCAATGTTGTCTTGGGCTTTTGAATGCCTCACTTACCTTTTTTTGAGTCTTATACTCTAGAATTTGATTTGAGGATTATTTTAAAGTTGTTTGGAGGAAAATGTTGAGAGAGTTCAATTGAATGTTTTCTCTGCCATCTTGGCTCCACCCCAGACCCCAGAAGCCCTCTACTTTAGGTATTGTGTTTTGGGTTTTTTTTTTAATAAGCTCGATTACTGCTTTTTTTGTTCCTATACATTGTGGAAAAGATCCAACGTCAGGCCTGGTTTGGTCCAGATAACCAACAATATCTGCTTCAGTTTTCAGATTCTGTAGTACAAAAGCCTGAAATATTTGTGGTATCAATTTTAATAAAATCTGAATGTGAAATCAAGCATAAAAAAGATGAATTAGAAACAATTATTAATGCTACAGATTGTTTTTGCCAAGGGCAAAACTATAACTAGGTCAGGGTGACTGAGGCTTTTTTCTCATGGCCCTGAAATTTAGAGGTTGCTGATAATGCTTATACTCCTTCTGTAGGTTGATACAATGGATTTCAGTACACAGTTGGCTAGGATAAATACTTGAAAATATTCCAAAAATCAGTCATAGCTCAGGTGATCTCCTACTTGGGCATCCCTTCCTTCCTCTTTTCCTTAGCTGTTGCTTGGTAGAAATAGCATTATGGTATTCCTGTGTCTCTGACTGTGAGGATCTGTATCACAGTTTCTACCTCTTTCCTAAGTTTCCCCTTCCCCCAACTAATTTAATTTGTTTTTAAAATTATAATTTCAGAGTTCCTTGTACTATATGCCTCAGCGCATGCTGTGGTCCTTGCCCAGGGCACCACTGACAAAAATGGCTTTCTGTAGACCACTTTTATTCATATTAACTCCCCTCATATGCACAAAGCATATTTTCCAGGAGAGAAATATAAAACTAGATGTTAGGAGCCTTTGGCGACACTAATTATGATATCAGTCAATGAAAATGCATTTTGCACACACAAAAATAATCTTACACACAGTTTTTCAGTAGCACAGCTATTGCTTAAATCAACATTCTCCTCTAGTCAAATCTCTTACTAACTAATTTCTTGTGAAATTCTCAGCATTGGGTGATCCTTGATACACAGGATTTCTCCAGGGCACCTGGGACTGTTTTTTACTTGAACAGTTGGGTGAATTTTTCCAAAATGCTCCCATTTCAAGTGCTAAAGATGAAAGGGGATGGATTTTCCTTATTTGGCAAGATTTACTGGAACAAACAGATTTGTCTCTATCTATGTAAAGGGGCTACCATTATTAATCTGTTAAACAACCTCTGCTGAAGAAATGGCCTCCCTGGTGCTTAGAAATTTGATTTAAAAAAAAAAAGACATTGCTGAAGGATAAATGAGGTCCTTTTAAAGTTCATAAAGTAAATCCTACGAAATTCATTCAGCAAATATTTATTTAGATTCTGTTGTGTGTAAGGTTTCAAGATATGCAGATCTTAATAAAAGAAAACCCTCAACCTCAAAGAAGCTATAACCTACTAAGGGAGAGAAGATGAAAAGATGAATAGTGAAAGTTAAAATGTGAAACATCTATAAGACAGCTCAAATTGAAGAGTCAGAAAAAGAAGAGGTGCCCTTGGATTCAATAACTGTATAAAATAACCTATCAATGGCAACCAAGCAAAGAAAGAACATTTTCCCTTATTAAAATGCAAAATATCATCTCGTCTTACTTTTTAGAATGTATGAAGGAATAATAATTATGAAAATAATAGAAATTCTGACACTTTACTACTCAGTGACCTACTCAATCTAGAAATAAAATTAGGTCAATGAAAAATCCTATAGGGAAAGAAAGAAAAGAGGGGAAAAAATAGTCATGTCCCTTTGATTTCTCTATTTTTGTATTTTACAGAAAACATTAGTTGATAACACCCAATATTTTTCATAACTGATACAAGTTATGTGGCTTCAAATGCATGACTGCCACTCCTTAAATACAGTAATGTTTAATTTACAGATAGTCATATTTAATCAACCAATCAATAAACATTTATTAGGGGTATCTGGTGCTGTGTGAGGTACTAGGAAATCATAGATAAAAATAAAACATTTCCTAAGAAAACTGAGATTCTACTGGGGAATTACAACATTTTCTCAGGTGAGAAAATAGATGATATACACAAAATAAATACTAAGTAATTTGAAGGCCAAGGGCATTGACAAAGTAGATAACTAGGAAAGGTAGTCCTTGAGGGCCTTGAAGGGAATCAGGGTCCAAGATGTAAAGATGAGAAGAAAGAGGTTACAAAAACATAGGAGCATACAAGACCAAATGAGTAGGAATAATATGGACCGGGTAAGATGAAGCCAAATTTTGCAGGGATTTAAATGCCAAATAGAGGTATTTGCATTTGTATTTTATCCTAGAGTAATAGGGAGCAACTAGAGCTTCTTAAGCAAGGAAGCATGGTCAGGTCGTGTTTTAAGGACATCATTTTGGCAGCTTTGTAGAGGACAACTTGGAGAGAGGATAGTGGAAGGAAGGAGACCAATTAAAGGCTGCTGTAGTTGTCTAGGTATATGGTGATGAAGCCCTAGTGCGAGTGTAGAGAGGGGAACAGATCCTATCAATCTTGTGAAGGTAAAATTAGCAAGACCTTGTTATTTATTGGATTTGAAGGATAAATGAAAATGAAGACTAGATGATGATTCCTTTTTGCTAACCTGAGTGACTAAAATGACAAGAGCCCTCTAAGGCTGTCATCATAAAGTCAGAGATCTAAAGAAAAAAAGAAAAATCATTGTTTATAGTTGTCATGTCACTGTAGATTTAAAGACTATATACAATTAAAATTTGAAATGGGGTGTCATATGAGCCCATTGCTCTTCCAAAGCCTGAAAACTCGCATATTTCCTTTATTTTCTCCCAATTCAGTCTTAAAATACAATTTTTGTGTGCTTTATTGCCTTTCCTTTATGCCTGTTTTTTGCCTCCCTCTTCTTTATCCTGTTCCTTAGGTCAGCCTTAACAAGGTTGCCTTTCAGGTTAGGGAATGCCCTCTGTGGAAGATTTCATTTTCTGCCTGGTGCCACACTGCCCTCTAGTGCTCAGAATGAGATATTCTTCAGGTTTCCACCAGCTCTAATCAGAGGGACACCATTTTAAGCTTCACTGACAAACCAGCAGTGTTTATGTTAAATCTCTGTGGCAGTTTTTTGTACCCATAAGATAACATACTCTGTGTTCCTGGGTATTTTCTTGATTCCTTTTTCCTGGAAATGGTTGCACCTGTTTTCTTTTAATGAATCCCAGATTTTTAAGCTGCCAATTCTTAATTATTCATAGTAGCCAATACCAAGATACTTGAGATTCCATATATAATTCCAGAATCTCATTTAACCTACCCCAAATCACTAAACCTATGATGCAGACAGGATATATTTCCATATTGTCAGGCCATAAGAAAATGATTTCTAAGGTCCTCTCTAGCTTTAAGTCTGATTCCATAATCCTATTAGGCAGACAGTATCAGAGTTAAAGACAACAGCTGCTCCCTTCCCCACCCACAATCCTCATTTCAGAAAAGTTCAGAAAAAACTGGTTACCCTATAGGCCAATAGGGTTCATTTCCAGGCTCTCCAAACCTCTTAAGAGAGCCCCCTTTCAAACAGTAAAAATGTATTTCTCTGAATTCCACTCTTTTCATCTGCCCCTTTCCTACCTTTCAGCAATGATTACTGAGTGATGCCATGCCAGATACAAATGTTACACACAAGATCTTATCACCAAAGAGTCCCCAAAGAGTTACTCTTGGATCCAAGATATAGTGGGTCAGAATCTCCTCTAAACCAAAGTTCACAAGCACTTTCCAGTGTGCTGCCCAGTAAACCAGAAGGCTCCCTTAGTTCAGATGAAAGGCATTTATCAAAATAGCATTGCAATAAAAGTAAACATAATACTCACCCCCATTAATTTTAAGCACTCTGTTCACAAATGCACAACCTTCAGCAAGAAGGATAGCTATGGATAGGGATATACATGGTGGCAACATATGTGGGGAACACAGGCAATCAGGACACATATGTGGAGGGCAGCTTCTGATGTTACAAAACTGTTAATGTCTTCTTGCTAATTTTCTGGGCTGCTCCTTTACTCTGCTAGGAATTGTTCTTTCCTTCTGCCTATTAGACTTCAAGTTCCTTGAGGGCAGGGTTTGTTTTTACCTTTTTTTTTCTTATCTGCAGCACTTATTAGAATGCCTGGTACATAATATGAACTTTGTAGTGCTTGTTCTCTGACTGACTGGCTGTCTTTTTGAGCCAGCTCTTTTAGTCAAGAGTTATATTCTTCTCAATCCAGTTTATTAAATTAGAAAAAAAAAAGCTAGCCAATGCCTGTGGTAAGATCATGTCTGTTCTTTTCATTCTTTTCTCCCCTCTGTCCTCCTTCAATTTCTCAATCCAGTTCTCACCTAATCTATTATCATACATCTGTTTAAAAATATTTTCTGTATCAACTATTGTTATCTTTTGTTTTTACATTTATCATTTCCTTACTCCTCCTACCCATCACATTGAACACTCTTCTGTAATAAAATAAAAGTTAAACAAAAATGTTGATAAAGAGATTCTTTCTGACAATGTATACAGTATTTGTCCTAGCAGGTTATCTGCTGAGAGGGAGGAGACATATTTCATCAATCACTTCTCTGGAATCTCGAACAGTTTTTCCACTATTCAGACCTCTGTTGGTGATGTTCTTTCATTTTGTTGCAGTTATTGTATATTCTTTCTTGGTTCTGCTTATTTTGGGCTGCTCCAATTCATCAAAATCTTCCCATATTCTTTTAATCTCTCATATTTGTCATTTCTTAATGCACAACAATGTTCCATTTCATTCAAATACCATTGAGTTTGCGTTTTTTTTGGCCATAATTCAATCAATGGGCACTTACTTTATTTCTAGTTCTTGGCTTCCAAAACATGCTATAAACATATGTGTATAAACACATAGATAGATAGAAATCTATGTATGTTTATATATACACAGATACATGTGTGTATAAAATCTTTGTTTCTGTCTTTGACTTCATTAGCATATATGACCACTAGTGATCAGGACTGCCAGATCAAAGTATAGTTTAATAAACAGAAAACCATTTTTAGTTCTTAATACTTAACATAACACCCATGAAAGAGGCAAATATCCTTAGGGTTCTTCCTCAAATGGAAACAGAACTGAGTAAACTCCAATAAGGAAATTGTTCATATCCTCTCCTGCCATGCTTCCCATTCTATATAGATCATAAAGGCTGGGCTAGCTGGAAAAGTCTAAAGGACTAGTGATTTCCCCTCAGTGATAAATCGAATACTCTCTCTACCCAAACATTGAAAAATATATATAGTAAACACCCCTGACAGAAAAGAAGCAATGAGAATTGGCTGATTCATTCTTCCTGCAATCTAACTTCAGCTTAGCTAAATAATTAAAATCTAACGTTCAAGAATGAATTGTTGTTTACCAAATGGCACTGCAGAATCCAACTGAAACACTCCTATCCATGTTGAGCACTCAATTGATGGTAGAGAAAAATGTGGTAAAAAGTCAATACTGAGGTCAGAAGAATTTAGGAAAACAATATATGATCCATCTGGCACTTTTATTTTGAAGCTTCCTTTACGCTAATTTAGATTTGCTATTATTTCAGCATATAGCTTTCCTCATAGGGAGCCCCCAAACCTAAACTCATAGTGAGAACCCAAATTCTACTTACCTGAAAGAACCTATTTGTTCCTAAGGCACAAAGATAGAACACATACATGACATTTTTTTAACAGGTTTTCTGTCATAGAGCATATCTATCTATCTATACATATACATACACATATATGTATGTACACATATATATTTATGTGTGTGTATGCACAAAAAAATAAAAGTAAAAATGCAGTCTTCATTCCTACTTCCAGATCAGCCCTTACACCCATCATTGAGGGGAGAAATCATTGAACAGAGGGATCATACTTTCCCAAAAACCACTAAAAACAACTTCTGACTAATTTCTGCCTAACAGGAAGAGAACACAAGAGCCCTAAGAGTGGCAGTCCCCCACCCAGACCACTGGCACTCCTTTCAGCCCAGTCCTCACAGCCATGAACCAGAGAATCAACTCTTGTGCAAAAGAGGCCAGCCATACCTACCAAACATCACCCAACCCAAGCAGTAAAGTACCCTAAAGAAGATAGGAGATAGCACATGCCAAGTGAGTCAAAGCATTGCCATCTTTCCTCAAACTTTGATGGAGACATCCCTGGATCCTGAACCCAAGAGACTTGGGAATAGTCATATTTCAATCCCACCAATCTCAGTCATCATCCTAGGAAATGACCCCAGTGGAGATTTCAACCTAGCAACTACTCCTTCCAGTTCTATAGCCACAGCTATTGAAGATCCAGAAAAGAAAGTTCTTGCCACCAAAATCCTTAGCATTGTCAAGTGGTTGACTATCAGAAACTGACATTAGTGGAAATGAATTAGAGCAAAGCTGTACAACTTGGCAGTAGGTAGGTGCCAAAATTTAAATAGGCTAAACTTCTTTGGGGTGCAGATAGGTCAGACTAGAGACAGACTGACAATGGTTGGTTGTCACAGGTCACATGACAAACAGGAAAGAATGTGCAGTGGCAACCCTACATTTTTCATAGGTCTGAAGGCCCTATGTTGTGCAAGCCCAAATTAGAGGCATTACCATCCACTTTTCCATAACCCAAGACTCATAGGACCTTTCCAATTGACTTGCAACTGAAACGTTTACTGTGTGTTATCTCCCTCCTTAGAATGTGTGGTGCTGGAGAACAGTGATTTCTTTGGTTTTCTATTTGTATCCTTAGCACTTAGCACAGTGCTTTATACATAGTAAGTACTTAATAAATGCTTCATTCATTCACTCCCTGTGATTTCCCAAACCAAATCACCTTTCCCTGGCAACCACTTCTTTATATGCATTATCTTCCCCTATTAAGCTCTACGAAGGCAAATATTGTTTTGTTTGAATATTTGTATCTCCAATGTTTGGCACATAGGAATAATAAATGTTAACAATTTTATTCATTCATTCAAGAAACCTATTAACTAATATTAAAAATAATAAAACATAACAGTAGATGCCAACTTAACTTTACACTCAAAAATTTTATTTGTAAAGTACTTGTTTGGATTTGGAATTTATTTTCCTGTGGAAACAAGGATGTGTATGGTGGTTTGATTCCTAGAGAATATAACCTCATATGTGGAATTAAAGTATTATATATAGAATATAAGCACTGGATGAAATAACTTTTCTGTGGGAAATTTATTCATAGACCCTGACTGCATCCTTGGCAGTGCAAACAGGAGACTTCTAGTTTTAAGCCATTGATGGCTCTTCTAGTAGCCTGGAGCAAGGGCTAAAGAATTAGGATGAATGCTCTGGGGGCCTTCTCCATTCAGACCCAGACTCAGTCTGAAGTGAGGCACAGATGTGGGAAATTCCTACGTGAAGAGACTCCTAACTCATGAGACCTTTGTCAGTATTAGAGTAGATAGAGGGAAAATATATGTGTGTGTGTGTATGTGTATGTGTGTGTATATGTGTATGTGTGTGTGTGTGTGTGTATGTGTGTGTGTATGGGTAGATACATAGATAGATAGATGGCACAGGGTGAGTTGAAGATGAAGGGGTGATATCTAAAAACAAAATTAAGGGGTGAGAGAGAATTTTACAGGGAGAAGGAAGATAATAGCATAAATGGGAGGGGGGAATTGAATGAAGGGTAATATAGTTAGTTTTTCACAACATGACTATTATGGAAGTGTTTTACATGACTACACACGTATAATCTGTATCCAGCTGCTTGCCTTCTCAATGACAGTGGATGTTGAGGGAGGAAGAGAGAATTTGGAATCCAAAGTTTTAAAAACAAATGCTAAAAATTATTCTTACATGCAAGTGGTAAATAAGATACATAGGCAATGAGGTATAAAATCTAGCCTGCCTACAGGAAAATAGAAGGGGAAGGGGATAGAAGGGAAGGAAGATTGGGGGAATGGGTATTCAGAATGCACACCATCCTGGGGTGAGGGAAGGGGAGAGAAGGGGAGAAAATTTGGAACTCAAAATCTTGTGGGAGTGAATGTTGAAAACTAAAAATAATTTTAAAAAGAGTTTATGTGTGTACATACATACACATGCACACATATATACACATATATGTATTTGTGTATGCGTATACATATAAATGCATATAAATATGCACATACATACAGGTGTTATTCAGATATACATATATACACATTTATGTCTATGTAATATGTGTGTACAAAACTATCTAACCCTAATATCTTTCCTAAGCTCATCTCTCATTACTTTAGACATGTAAAATTGGATATGTCATAAGCATCTCAAATTCCAAATGTCCAAAACAGAACTTAGTATGTCCCCCAACCCTTCGATTTTCCCAGTGTTCCCCAAAACTTTCAAAGGTATCATTTTCCTTTTAGTCACACAGGCCCACAATTTAATGTCATCTCCAACCATTCATTCCCACTCACTTCACATATCCAAGCTTGTAGTCAAGTCTTGTTTTTTCTACCTCATAAAATCTCTGATATATGTAACCTTCTCTTCCACAATTATGGTACCATCATCACTCATATAGCTATGACCCTGGTACAGGTTCATATTAACTCATTCCTGAACTGTTTAAATAAATTGTCTTTCTGCCTCCAGTCAATCCCCACTGAAATCCATCCTCCACTAAGCTGACAAGTTGATCTTCCTAAAGTATAAGTTCAAATATAGTTTGTCCCCATTACATCTAAAATCAAAAATAGAGTGTTGTTTGGCATTTAAACTCTATTAAAACTTACCCCCTTCTTAAACTTCTGGTTTTCTTATACTTCTCCTCTGATGCATACTCTATGATCTAGCTATATTGGCCTTCTTATCACTCCTCATTCATGACATTCTATTTCCTCATTCAGTACCTTTTTATTGGAACATCCTTCCTCCTTGTTTCCCTGACTTGCTTAAAGACTCAACCCAAATCCTACCATCTGCAGTGTGTCTTTCCCAGTGCCCCTCCAATCCCCACTGCCAGTGTCTTCCCTCTGAGATTATTTTCAATTTCTACTAAATGTATCTTGTATATACCTAGCTATTTGCTTGTTTCCTCTCCCAATAGAATGTGCTCCTTGAGAGCTAGGCCATTTGTTGTTCTTGTTGTTTCCTTTCTTCCTATTCCCAGTACCTGGGACATAGTAAGCACTTAACAAATACTTCTTGACTGATTAAGTAGCAAAGATATTGTCAGCCACCTCATGTGCCCTTTTATATTGTAGTCTGATATCACAATAAATCTAAAAAAAAAAAACCTGACAATGTGTTGACTGGCCCACAGGTCGTGTTGTCCTGGTTGGTCTCAAAAAAGCCAAAAACAATGTGTGTGTGTGTGTGTGTGTGTGTGTGTGTGTGTGTGTGTGTAGATGTGTGTATACATATATAAAGATATACATATGTATATCTATATATATGGATATACATATGCATACACACAGATATGCATATAGATATATATATAGATATATAGATATATATATAGATATGTACGCACACATTTCTTAAGAAGCCACAGCAGCAAATGACATCTCTAGCCTGTGGTAGAAGCTATTTGGCAGAAAAATCGATGCATTGTCCCTTGTTATTTTACTTTACTCTTCTATCCTAGTTAAATACTTCACTTTTTGCTTTATGGTTTCAGCCTATGACAGCTACTATCATGAAAGAAGTATTAAAGAATTATAAGAAGAAAAGAAGAAAGCAATATATCCTAGATGCCTAAGCACTGGACAACTGTAATCCAAAACCCACCTTGGGGCATTCTTTTAAGGGGAATAAATTTTGCTGTTGTGGAGGGCTGCAGAAGATTAAGAACCTATGCACTGTTTTGGCAGTCTTGAATTCCTAATCCCCCAGGTGACAGACACACGGAAATTAACCCATCCTCAAGTACCTGCAGACCCCTCCCAGCAATGTCATGGCACATCACTTAATTTACAAATTACTTCCCACCTCCTAGCTCTCTTGAGATTGTCTTGCCCAAGACTGTTCCAGATGATGCCATGAGGGAAGGGACAGAATTTCTTTTTCTGAGCCCCCTTACCTGTTTTTGAGTACAATAACTTTTCCTTAAGAGGGTCTTTTCTCAAGAGGTATTGTTTCAGCAATATGGCAGGATCCAGCAAACTGCCATTCAAGTCTGATAATACTGGGGCCAGCAAAATATTTCAAAATTAAAGACAATGAAGTTTAGGCTGGTGGTGCTAAATGAAACTGCTACTTCAAGGCTAGAATGAAAGGATAGAAGGACCACTGATGTATCAATAATAATGTTAGCTAGCATTTATATAGCACTTTAAGGTCTGCACAGTGCTTTACCAATATTATTTTATCCTCACAACCACCCAGGGAAGTAAATATTACTATTATCCCTATTATACAGATGAGAAAACTGAAACAGGCAGAAGTGAAGTGACTCAACCCAGGAACACACAGCTAGTAAGTATCTAAAGCACAATATGAACTCAGGTCTTCCTAAGTTCAGGTCTAGCACACTATCCAGCACACCACCATGTTGCCTCCAGCTAATACTAAGTATCCTTCAATAAACAACTCTGTTCTTGTAAATCACTTCTTGAACATTGTAATTCAAATATGAAGCACTGAGCACTTGATCATCTCTTGGTCTAATATAAATATAACAACTCTGGTTATGCAATGCTCTAGCTCTCTAGATAACTCACATATCAGAATTATGCTTTTTCATGATTCTTATGAAAGCAAAGGTCCATATTTCAATGTCAACACTGTACCAAAATGGCTATTTCATAGCAAGAATACAATGCAAGAGTCTCCAAAGAATTAAATATGGATGCCACACTGTGAGAAATGGAGAGAGGCATGGTGGGTGTGAGTAATTTCTGACATACAATCAATGAGGAACTCTGAAGAACAGACAAGAATGATACTCGAAAAAACTGTAATAGAAAGGAAAAATGTGCTTATATCAAAGTTAAAGAATCACAGGTGCATTGCCAGAACACTCTCACAATGCCAGGAAATCAAAGAATCAGAGGCTCCTAGATTTAGAGTTGGCAGGCCATCTGGTCCATCTCTATTTTACAAATGAAGAAGCTGAGGCTGATGGGGTAAACGGCTTTCTCAGGATCATAAAGCTAATCAGTGAAATGAGATTTCAATCTCAATTTTCCTGCTCCCAGTTCATTGGATGTACTCCCCCAAGCTTATGGGGAAAATGGGCAAGTACCACACAAGATGGGCAGAAATGAGTCATTTACAATGTGCATTGTTTGAAGGAACTTCCAAATTGAAGGGATCATAAATCCATTTGAACATTTGAGAGTACTACTCAATAGTAGTTAAGAGAATATTAATGATTTGCAACTTTCCAAGTATCTCTAAACTTGCCTAATTTGAGTGATCAAGCCAAGTAGTGAATTGCTGTCTCATACAGCAGAATGTGACCTCTTTAAAGAAATGTCAATTGCTCAAATGAAATATGACATTAATCAAATGGAATGAAATGACATGGAGTTCATGGGAAAAAATACAGTAAATAACCTAATAGAACAGAAACATGTTTCAGTGCTCAGAATTTGTCACACCAAATGTTATTAACTATAAGTGACTATTAGGGTTTCATAGATGATTTCAATCTATTTAAGCCACTTTCTAATTTTCTTTCAACTTCTTTCAGTAAGCTCCTTTTTGAAATCTTGATTTTGGTGTCAGTTTGCCATTATGGTGAACAGTTATTAGGCAAATTACACGTAAGTGATATAGTGATCTCTGATGAACTCAACTACCAACCATCAGGGTAAAAAAATGTTTTAAAAACGCATTTACTACTGAGTACAATAATCTGAACTGCCGGCTAAGTAAATACAGCAGATCACTAAATTGTAAATGGGAGCAACATTTTATAGCATTACATTAAGGAGACACATTTATATGTGCAGAATTAGAAATAAAATAACTTCTTTTATGTACAAAAGCCCACTTGTCCTTATAACTGAATTTAATTATCAACAGTCTCTCATGCTCTCTGTCAATAATTTATTCAGAGTCTTCCAAGAAAAGAAATTTCAGCTCCCTGTAAACACCCTTTGGGATTATTTTTCCTAAGCTTTTTTTTTCTTTTGTTTTTTTAGTGTAGCTAATAGGTACCTAATAATATCTAGCCTCATGATGAGCACACACAGAGCTAGTGAGAGTCCATATGAATGTCGAGAGATGCAAGGTGACTATTTTGAAGAAAGGACACTGAAAGAGAGAAAAAAACTTTGTGCTTGGGACCTCTCCAGCATACCTATCACTCACATGCAGTGAGATTTTAATATCTGAGTAGCACTATTTCACCTTAGGAAAGCCAGACAGATTTTGTCAGATGCAAGAAGCCAATCTTAGGTGAAAGGGTTAAGATACAGAGGAAGGAAAGGTGAAACTGTTGCCAGCTGCCTCCCTATCTACAACAGCTCAGACAAGGCACTGGGGCATCTAAGAGAAACACCAAATCAGGCTTTGTCCTTGCACTACACCCTGCAGCAAAGGGACCCCAAATGCTCATGAATGAAGTACCTTTTGCCCAGCTTCTGGCAGAGATAAGGGATGGGAGCTGGGAATGATCAAGAACCAAATTAGGTTCTTTCCCTCACTGCTGCTGGGAGAGTTGAAGCAGGGACTCCATGAGAGTAGTAGTCTGTGAGGCCCATGGTTAGTGCTCTGAGATAAATACACCTCTGCTTTTCATTATTTCTCTAACTAAATACTTTATAAAATTGTGACATTGATAGAGCTGATTTGATTGAACATAAGCAAGTGACAAGACAGAATGGGCCCTGTCTTATAGGAATAGTCATTTTGATTAATAAGCACTGTGTATCTGGTATGTACAATAGGAAAGGAAAAAAATTGCATCAGACTGTTTGTGTTTTGTTTCTCTCTCTCCTCTACTTAAGGACAACTCTAGGCAAATATCAAGATTTCATCCAGTAGCCAAAAGAATATTTTTCCCGTTTTCTTGAGGAGATGGGAGGTTTGTTATTTTATTTCTTCCCTCATAAACTTAAAAAAACAAAAATGCTATTTTAGGAAGACTATAGGTAACTCATTAGCTCAAGTTGGAATATACTTTAATGTGAACCTGAGAGGGTTGTCAGTGAGTGGGTAGAAAGGAAAAGAAAAGGAAAATGATAGCATGAAAAAGAAAACAGGACAAAAAGCCCAGATAGAGCACATTAAATCTGTAGCAAATGTTAGTATCATATTAGCCCTTTGGGATACTGGAGGTTGAGATGGATATAAGCAGGAGAATTTTAGAAAAACTCAAATATAAATCCCACTTAAGATACTTACTTGGCTGTATGTCCCTATGAATCACTTAACTTCAGTTTCCTCATCTGTAAAATGAAAATCATACTTCACAGAGTTGTTGTGAGGATCAAATAAGACAACATACATAAAGTTCGCTGCAAACCTTAAAGTATTATGTAAATGCCACTATATTACAATGTATTATTAAAACCAGAATCATGATGGGAACCAATTTAATTGAATGCAAAACACAATTGTTACTGTTATGCACTTACATCCAAACAAAAACAAATGATGATTATATTGATATGATTCAAAAGAGAATCAAAAAGATTTTAGTTTCAAGTCTCACTTCTGATACGTAACACACATACTAACCATGTGACTCTCTGCAAGTCACTTAATCTTTCAGTGTCCCATTCAGCTCTCTAAATTACAAATCCTGGGGCATCTAGGTGGTGCAGTGGATAGAGCACTGGCCCTGGAGTCAGGAGGATCTGAGTTTAAATCCAACATCAGACACATAACACTCACTAGTTGTGTGACTCTGGGCAAGTCACTTAACCCCAACTGCCTCATATAAAAATAAATTATAAATCCTATGCTAACTCTTTTTTGGATGTCTCCACTTGCATGTCCTCTAAGCAGCTCAAGCTCAATATATCCAAAAAAGAATTCAGTTTGCCCAAAACCATCCTTCTTCCATACCTCCCTATTTCTGTTGAGTTCACTACCTCACCTCTAGTCATTGATTACCATTGATCCTGGATTCATCCTTACCTCTTTTCCTATCTGTCATCTTCTGTATCGAGTCAATTTCATTGCCTTCTTGTTTTTATAGCAGAAATATTTCTTACATGCTTCACCCTCTCTCTACTCACATGGGCTGTAATTTAGTTCAGATACTTACAACCTCTTGCCTGGAATATTGTAATAGTTTCTTCACTGGATTCTCTTCTGTGCTTTTGCCTCTGCAACCCATCTTCCACTCAGCTGCCCAATGAATATCACTAAAATATAATTCTTATTATGTCAATCTCCTATTTAATAATTTTAAGTGACTCTCTATTACTTCTAGAACAAAATACAAATCCTTGTCCATGGATTTAAAGCCATTCAGTCTGTCATCCACCAGCTTTTCCAGCCTAATTCCATATTAATTTCCTTCACTCATTCTCTATTCTAGTCAAATTAGCCTACCAATTCTTTTTCTTTGTAAACACCTTCTATCTCCTGCTTCTGTGCCTTTCCAAAGCCTATCCCATGTCTAGAATTTAATCTTTCCTCACCTCTGCCTTTTTATTTTTAAAGCACAGTTCTAATGCTACTTCTGATACAAACTCTTTCCTTATCTTCCCAGTCATTAATACTCTCTATTTTGTAATTCACTTTGTATTATATTGTATACACTCTGTACTTAGTTCTAGGTGTATACATTGTAGGCTTGCAGTAGATTAGAAGTTCTCTGAAGCCGAGGACCATTTTGTTTTATCATTATATCCTAGGTGCCTGTCACAGTGTCTTGCACATAGTAGACATTTAAAACATTTGCTAAATTGAATTGATATATGTGTGTGTGTATATATACATATATGTATATGTATGCATATATGAGCATAATGATACAAAAATAGTATCTAGAAATTGAATTTTGGGACAAAACTGGATACCTGAGATCACAAAAGAAAGAGAGAAGGAGGAGGACAAAGACAGAGACAAACTGAGACAGAGAGCTGGTAGCTTCATAGAGGAAGGGATGGGAAGATGGATGTAATTTATATAGAGAGAGAAATAAATGGGAAGGATGATCAAGGTAAGGCCGAGATATAGAGATACAAAGCATTTTGGGATGGTAGGAATAAGTTACCATAATTATTACTCAACAAATGTATCAGAGAATTGTAGGAGAAATAAATTGATCCAGATTTTAGTAGATGGACTACATATACTGTAAAGCAAGGGGGAACCATTGAGACAACAAGATGATTGGTAACTGGGGAAAGTATGTTTAAAATGATTATCTTCATTTTATCCTTTCAATTCAGAAACTCAAAGTATAATTTCAATGTATTATATGCAGAAGAAAGCCGGCTTCAGTACTATTGTTCTCTTTTAATGTACCATTTTTTATGTACTTCATTATAGACAAAGAGAGACATCCTAAACACGTTTAGTGATCAGACTATAACATAAATTTTCTCTATAAATAGTGCATCATCATTATGTCAATCAAAAGTGAATTATCTGGCTTGTCCAAATAGAGAGATCTAGTTCTTTGCATTTATCTTTCCATGGTACTTGCGACAACAATTAAAGAAATAGAATAAGAAACGTTGAACAACCTCACTGGCATGCTAATTGTTCCACAGAAGTAATTAGACATTAAATCATGAAGGATCTCCTAAGATTTCATATTTGGATGAATTTAATGTAATAAAGAGGGGAAAACTTTAGAAATATAATATGCTTGATAGGAAAGAGAGGGTTGTCTGATATTTTTTGCTTCCATCAAGAAAAACTGGAAATAATTCAAAAGATATTTTCCTCATAATTGTTATTCCACTAAGGAATATTAATGTAAGTTTAGAATATAGTAATTATTTTCTGGGTGTCTATATAGTTTAATTTGTAAAGATTAACTGAAAATACCACTTTGTGTATCTGAAAAGTATATAAATGGCCCACATTAACTTAGTTTTTCCAAACTTTAAATTCATAGTTCTGTATTCTAATAGAAAAACATCTGTCTAAATTTTTGCTAATGAGCCATAGATGTAGACAGCAAAATTGATGATATAATGCCAGAGGAATCACAATATTTGGATATATTGGGTAATTGGTAATAATAGCATACTTTTGTTAATCTATTCATGTTCTTCCACTATGACATCATCATTTCTGTGGTTTTCATTATTGTTTATGTTTTTCATAGGTGAATAAAGACAATACAGAAAAGTATACTATTGCCTTATCTAGATCAAAACAAGTTCTCCTATGAAAGTCTACTTTTCTACACTGTGTTCATTGAAATGCCATGAAAACCAACCCAGGACAGATAATAGAGCTCCATTGTAGCATGTCTAAAGAAGCTTATTGCATTAAAAAATCAATATAAATATTCTCTCACTCTGATCATCTTAATACATTATAACCCTATTTATTTGAAGTGCAAGGGACTGGAAGAAAGCATACTTAGAATTAACTCAGTTTAGATTATCCAATGTTTTTATTAGGAAAAAAAACATTTAGCTAGCAATGGAAGAGCAATTATTTTAAATTATTTGCCAGTTTGAAGACTATTGAAACTAGCTCAAGGAGGTTTTGCTGTTACTTAACACCAGCAACAAATTCAATGAACAATTGTTAAGTATATGTGCGGAATATATCATAGGCTCATTGCTGGGGGAGAGTGTACAAAGACAAAAAAAAAAAATCATCACTGCCCTACAGGATTTTATAGTGTTAGAAGAGATGAGACATGCAGACAGTCAAAATGAAGGAAGAAAATAAGCACTTATTAAGTGCTTACTGTGTGCCAGGCATTGTGCTAAGCCCTTTACAAATATTATCTCATTTGATTCTTATGACATCCCTGGGAGGTAGGTGCTATTTTTATCCTCATTTTACAACTGAGTTAACTGAGGCAGATAGCATTTAAGTGACTTGTCCAGAGTCAAGCAATTAGTAAGTGTATGAGGCCAGATTCATACTCATGTCTTTCTTGACTTCCTAACTGACGTTATAGATTTTTGTATTCCACCCTCAGATGCAGATCATAACCCATTCATGTCTGCTCATTCAGTGCAATTGTTGTTTATTCTTTCCCTAAGTTCACCATGGATGAGGAGGAAGTATCCAACATATTAGAAGCCTTCCTTACTTTCTCCTGATATTGTGTGGATACCACTGGGGAACTTTGACTGTTCAGTGGTCATTACTCACATTCACTATTTTATCAACCTATTTTCTCTTCCTTTCATGTATTTCCCCAATGTCATATTTAACTTCTGTTTTTCTTTGAAGTTCCTCATTGATCATAAATTGTAGCCTGCTAAAACCAACTCTGGACTTCTCCATTTCTCTCTGTGTAATATTCATTTTTTTATTCTTCAGACATTGTTATATTCTATGTCTCTCTGCCATACAACATAGTAGAATGTTGGTATTAAAAATATGGGCCTTGTTTTCCTTAAAATGTATGGGAGTATTAAAGGACCTTTGTCATTTCCTAGAGGCAATCCATCCTCTTCATTTTTCAGTTTACATCTGGTTTACTTCTGTCTATTGTATTATCTATCCAAAGCATACATAACAATGAACAAGTTCAATGCATTGTCTATCCAAATGTATGTCATAATCTTGACAATATCTATTTTTCATCCTTTTGGTCTTTTGTGTGAGTTTGGTGAAGCCGAATCCTTTTAAAAAACAATGGATCTCTTCCAAGATGTTCTCCAGTATCCTAGGACTTGATACAAAAAGCACAATGTCATCTGCCAACAAAATCATCTGAGAATCCCTCTTCAACTGTGTCATGCATTAGTGAGCATACATCTCCCTATTTTATGCATTTCTTAATGTTTATGATTATATTACCTTTTAATAAGTTTATTTGTGTTACATATCCCTCAAAGACTCTTTAATGGTTTTGATGAATGAATGAGAGAAAACACCTAGTGGGAAAAGAGCTAAAAGAACTCTGGTCACTGCAATGATCCAATGATCAATCACAATTCCATTGTTCTTCTATGAAGATGTATGCTAACCACATCCATATAGAGAACTGATGCATTCAAGATGAAGGATAAAATACACTTTTTAAATTAGGCCAGTGTGGAGGTTTGTTTTGTTTAAGTATGAAAGAGGGTGCCACTTCCATGTTGGCTTCGTAATGTAGACTCGTATTGAAGTCATAGGGCCTTAAGCCACAAGAAGCCTCAATTCTGGATTTAGGAGAGGTACAGGTCCATTGAAATGTGCACTGAACACTAGTGTTTCTACATACACATACCCTTGAGAAGCCACAAGAAGAGACAATATTTATAGTTGACAAGGTCTATGGATTTTCATCTTTAGTTTTTATGGGGAAAAGAAATTATAGAGATGTTTTTTCCTTTTTTTTTCAATTGAAGAGGGAAGTTCAGAGGGAAAAGGAAGTCAGGTTAGTGTAGTCAAAAAAGTAAAGTAAAGGGGCAGCTAGGTTGAACAGTGGATAGAGCACTGGCCCTGTAGTCAGGAAGAACTGAGTTCAAATCCAGCCTCAGACACATAACACTTACTAGCTGTGTGACCCCTGGCAAGTCATTTAACACCATTGCCTAGCCCCCGCCCAAAAAAAAAGGAAAGAAAAGAGGGTTATTTAAGCATTTTTAAATGCAAAGAAGAGGACTAGAAGGAATCAAAGACAAACAGAATAGTTTGCAATTTATATCTTAAATTTATTGTATTTTTTTAAAACAAGCTATATATTATAGATATATGTCATTTAATGTATATTCCTCTTTTTATGTTCTGCTAAGTATACAGAGATACTCATTTTATTTGTCATTTCTTAAATTTAGAGTGAAAAAAGAAAGTGCCTTAAAAGCAGTATTTTGTTCTACCAAATCAAATGCTTTTCATCATCAACAAATAATGGGCACAATAGGATCCAATTTTCAATCAGTTGCAAAATAGCAAGGATGTGGTCAATTGTTGAATATTGTTTGTAAAATCATGTTTTCCCCTCCAATAAATAATAAAGAGATAAGAGGAAACTGCTCAAGAAAGTTATAAATAAGATAAATGAGATATTAAATGTATTCTTTGGGGGTATTTAAAAACTATTTTAAGGCATTTGAATAGTATGAACAGAGTTGTGGAACATCAAAACAGCCTTGAATGTATAGTACATCTATGGAGTTATTCTAAATCCAATCCATACCAGCAGGCTGGGTCTCCAGAGGCTGGGTATTACTGTTCCCCTTTGGTTCTGACTATCTCTGAACATTTGAGTGTTGTTATCTTAGCATTATACTTCACAGACCCCAGACAATGTGTTTCTTCATTGATTATGAGTTTATATCAACTAGTGAGTCAAATTAATTAGTTTTTATAAAAGGGTACTTTACAAAATTGGTATAGAATTTCCTCCCTTCCTGCAAGTCTCTCCTATCATTATGTACAAGAATCCAGATATAAGTGGGCTCAAGATTAGGGTACCTGTGGCAAAGGATAGCTCACAGACTCTGAGAATCATTTTCCTAGAGTCTTCAAGGATTTCCCCTTAGACATGGGAGAGTTTTCTGCTAGGATCTTTGTAGAGTTATGTAGCTTCCTTTCCTCGGTGTTTCTACTTTGTACTCAAATCCCAATGTATGTACTGCCATCAGTCACTGATCTTACAGGGATTCTGGAACATCAATGCCAATGAGAAGTCCTGATCCTCCACAATATCCCAAGGTTGTCCTCTAGTCACAAGGGAGGGAGAGAGAGGCTTTATCTCTCTCCTCTTCCAAAGTGATTTTTTTCTCAGGAACTTGCCTGGATTTCTCAGTTCACTCTGTTATCGGATGCTGGGATGCATGGTTTCTAAATTGGTATGCTATTTTATAGAAAACCCATTGGGTTTGGCTAAAAGCCCTCAGCTAATATCAATATGCCTTCTGTGGAGTATCACTCCATTTCATCCAATAGCTTTCAAGGATTTCTCACCTCTAACAAGACTGGTTGATTGATTAATGGAGATGTTCTTACAGGGCTAAGGTAATTTATTTTGTTGTGGGGATTGGATGACTGATTGATTGACCCCCATCAACTTCAATTCTTATAGATATTTTCAAGAACAAGATAGTGAGTAAGACTTTTATCTCCACTTACTGCAATGACACTTCCAGGATAACGTAAGACTGTTAGAGTTTAATGTCTATATTTTTAAATCATCTTTTTACTTTAGAAATCACAAAATGCACATGTGTGTATATATATATTATGTGTGTATATATATATATATATATATATACATATATATATATACTTATCTTACATTGCTTCCTATATTTTTTGTCCTTTTACTCCTTTATCAATAAAAGAAGTGGGAAATAGTCATTCAGGATAAATGTTTTGTCAATTTCTGCTTACAGTCTTAATCCAGGAATTTTCCAGTCCTACCAATATGTCTGAAAAGAAGACTGGAATTATAAGAGGGCTATACATCTTTTTAGGAGGATCTATAGATACTATTGACAACTATAGCAACACATCTGTGGATAAATTACGGGAACAAAAAAAGAGATAGTGATTTCCTCCTCAAAATTCGGGATGGAAGAAGAATTATGTGAGAAGAGATAATGTGAATAAATGTGAAGCCTAAACTGCAAAATACCCTTGCAGGTTTTCCCAATAATATTTTGTTTTTCTTTCCTGTTTAAAATCTTAATGAATTGTTCTATTTTTTCACAATAATCTAAACCAAATCTACATAAAATTATTTTAGATTTAACATAAAATCATAAATAACTGGAAGATAAATGTTATATACCATATTTTAAAAGTTAAAAAAGGTAATTTCAGAAATCAAAGCTCTGGAAGAAAAATTACATCATTTCTTCGAATGCTAATGGAAAAAAATAATAAAATAACTATTTTGATTACCTAAGCATAAAAGTTTTTTTTAAAAATAGCTTTAAAAAATCACACTAAATCTGTTTAATTTCCTTCTATCATAAAGTAATAGATCACACTTATCTGCCCAAGTTTAAAAAGGTTTTGTATTTTATCCCTGTCAGGGGTAGCAGTTATATCATTGGCCTGTGAATTGGCTCAGAAGGCCAAAATCCTATATTGACTCCTTCTACCTTCTGTCTGATACTCACATCTTCATATCCTGAGTTTTCCTTTTCTACATAACTTCTTTTTACCCAAGATTTAGCTTCTTTCATCTCCTAACATTCCCACCAGAGGTAAGGAAGTCATGTACCATTTTCCCCATGCTCCTGACTCCCCTCAACTGTATTTCATGCAGGGCTAGTTTGGACGGTTTTCATCTCAGTGATAAAGTCCCAACCCCTGAGTCATAGGCTTGGCTGTATTCACCTACCCTGTGGGAACTAGGCTCAGAGAAAAAGTCAGCTCCATGAGTACTTTTCCACCCAGATCCTGAGGGGTATAAAGTCCAAAGCTGGGGACTTGTCACTTATCGTGTGAGGCTAGTGGCCCTTATTTACAGTGCCTGATAATAAGCTCTTAATACGGCTTAAAGACTGATATGTTCTTAGATGTTTCTCATTGAGCCTCTCCTTACTACCATCCCCTTGTTCTCTGGTCCAAGTTCTGCAGCTAAATGTTGCCACTTCATTTGCAGAAGCTGATTCCTGTGGATGCCTGTAGTAATTTCCTGAACTTCTAAATTCAAACTTAAACTCTAATCAACTAAACATCATCCACACGGTCAAGTACTCACAAAATTACAAAGTAGGTGAATTTTATTTCAGGCACTCTTTAGTTTGTCTCTAAGTACCATACAGTCTTATGGCTTCTCAATGCTCCTCACTTTAATCTTCCAGGAAACGAGAACATTTAAAGGCTATTTCATGTCCAGACTGACTCACACACCCTCCCACACCATCTCAACTTTATTTATTGTGGAAAGAAGTAGTGCATCAGAATGAATTGACTGCATCTGTGCCCTTTTTCAGAGGTATGGAGCTGAGTAACTAGGAGAAACCTTGTGTTAGTACACAGACCATCACTAAGAGAAACCTATGGGGAAGACTCACTTGACAATCCATAGGTCAATGCTTATACTTCCCAGAAATAATTACAGTTGATGATCAAACAATTACTATCATATCCACTTCTAATCCAACAGATATTTATTAATCATCTATTTTAAAGAAGGCATTGTGCTAGACTCTGAGGACATAGAGACAAAAATGAAATTGACCCTGCTCTCAGTAAGCTGACTTTCCACTGGAGGCACTTTTATCTATTTACTTATTTATTTATTTGATTTGATTAGGCAATGGGGTTAAGTGACTTGCCCAGGATCACACAGCTAGTAAGTGTTATGTGTCTGAGGCTGAATTTGAACTCAGGTTCTCCTGAATCCAGGGCCAGTGCTCTATCTACTGTGCCAGCTAGCTGCCCCGAAGCCTTTTTTTTTTTTTTGGCAATTGGGGTTAAGTGACTTGCCCAGGGTTACACAGTTAGTAAGTGTCAAGTGTTTGGTCTGAGGCCGGATTTGAACTCAGGTCCTCCTGATTTCAGGGCCAGTGCTCTATCCACTGCGCCACCTAGCTGCCCCAGGCATAAAACTTTTAAACAGATAAGTAAATACAAGGTAATAGAAGAGAAATATGGAAATAATAATCAAGGTGGTGAAGTGAGGTGCTCTATCTATTGCACCACCTAGCTACCCCCAGGCATACAACTTTCAAACACATAAGTAAATACAAGGTAATAGAGGAAAATATGGAAATAATAATCAAGGGGGTGAGGTAGCCCCTTCATGAAGAGTGCTGAAACTCAACTGAGCCTTGAAGGAAGAGAAGGATTCTGAGAGGCTAAGATGAAGAAGGAGAATATGCCAGATTCATGTGAGCTAACAAAAGCATAGATTGAATGTGGACTTCAGAGAAAAGTTTGGCTGAAGTGTACAGTGTGTGGATGGGGAAAATATGAAATAGGTCCAATGATAAAGTTGAAGCTAGAATATGGTAAATTCCAGGCTGAGAAGTTTATATTTTATCCTAGAATCACTGAAGATTTTTTAAAAGAAGCATGGTCTGACCAGACCTGTGCCTTAAGAAGCTATATGGAGGATGAATCAGAAAAAGAAAAGACTTGAAGCAAGGGACGCTATTATAAGGTATTACAGAATTCCAGGTGAGAGGAGATAAAGAACTGAACCCGGAAATGGCATATGAATGGAGAGAAGAAACAAATGTGAGAGATATTCTTGAGGAAAAGAGTTGTTAACTCTAACTGCTCTATCTAAAGTTTCCAAGGATCTCCTAAATGACAAGTCAAATGGCTTATCTCAATCATCTTTCTTGACCTCTCTGCAGCCATTTGACATCATTGGTCACATTTTCTTTCTGGATACTCTCTTTTCTCTGAGTTTTTATGACACAGCTTTCTCTTAGTTCTCCTCTTGGCTGTTCTTTATCCATTTCCTTAGCTGGATTTTCATCCATACCATACCCAGTAATTGTGAGTATACCCCAAGTTTCTGCTCTGGGTCCTCTTCCTTTTTATTTTCTCTGTATTTTCTCTCTTGTGAGAAATTAGTTAATTTTTACATTTGTATGTGAATGATTTCCATATTTATATAACTTAGAATCTCTCCTGAAGTCCATTTTCTTTTTTTTTCACATTTTTTTCTGGATATAAGAAATAAAACAAGCATTTCCATAACAAAGTAGAATGAAAAAAAAAAGAGGATTACACTTGAAACCGCAACTCTATTATGGGCAACTTTTTTTTCCTTTTAAATGTATAATAAAGCCATCATGTCACTTTCTTTTTTTCCCCTCCCTCCCACCTAGCATAGAGATGGCTACCATTAAATGCAAATACACACATACACACACACACACACACACACATACAAACGTAAATGTATGTATGTATATATGTATGTATGTGTATATGTATGTATGTACCACAGTATACATACTTCTATTTATCAGTTTTTTCTCTGGATGCAGGTAGCATTTCCTTCATAGGTCCTTTGTAGTTAATTTGGGTATTTAAAATAGTCAAAATTACTCAGTCACTCAAAGCTGTTCTTATAACAATATTGTTGTTATTGTATACTATGTTCTCTTGGTCTGCTTGTCTTGCTCTTCATTATTTCATGCAAGTCTTCCCATATTCTTTCCCCTAAGATCACTGAGCTCATCATTTCTTATAGCACAGTAGTATTCCATTACATTCATATACTACAACTTGTTTAGTCACTCCCCAATTGATGGGCATTCCCACAATTTCCTGTTCTTTGCCAACACAAAGAGCTGCTATAAATATTTTAGAACATAAAGGCTCTTTTCCTTTTTCCCTAATCATCTTGTGAAACAGACCTAATATTATTATTGCTGGGTCAAAGAGTATAGGCAGTTTTATAACTCTTTAGGCATAATTGCAAATTGCTCTCTAAAATGGTTGGATTCCTTCAGAGTTTTACCAATAGTGATTTAGTGTCTCAATTTTTCCACATCCCCTCCAATATTTCTGGCTTTCTCTTTCTACCATTTTAGCCAATCTGATAGGTGTAAAATGATATCTCAAGGTTGCTTTAACTTGTATTTCTCTATCAATAATGATTTAGAGCATTTTTTCATAAGGCTATAAATTGTTTTGATTTCTTCATTGGAAAACTTCCAGTTCATATCCTTTGACCATTTATCAATTGAGGAATGATTCATTTTCTTGTAGATTTGACAAAGCTCCTTATATATTTGAGTTATGAGTCCTTTTTTCTGAGAAACTGTCTATAAAATTTTCCCCAATTTTCTGCTTTCCTTCTGATCTTGCTACATTGATTTTGTTTGTGCCAAACGTTTTTAATTTAGCATAATTGAAATTATCCATTTTATATCTCCCAGTGCTATCTCTTGTTTATTCATAAATTCTTCATCCATCCATAATTCTGTTAAGCAATATGTTCCATTTTCTTCAAATTATCTTGTAATATTTCCCTTTATAGCTAGGTCATGAATCCGTTTTGACCTTATCTTGGTAAATGGTATACTGAAGTCCATTCTCATATTAGCAAGTGTTATTAGATATTTTAGACCTGAATAGGCATCACAAGCTCAACATAGTACTAAAACAAAACTTATTACCTTTTCACCTAAACCATTCCTGCTTCTAAAGTATTCTATTACCATTCAAGGCAGTGTCATCTACTAGTGACCCAGGTTCACAGCCTCTGTAACATCCTCCATTTAGCTACTAGTGTTATTACTAAAGATTAGGTTTGACCATGTCACTCATTTACTCAATAAACTCCAGTTCCTATTTTGTCCAAGATCAACCACAAAGTCATTTCCTTGGCATTTAAATCTCTTTACTATCTGAACCCTTCCTATCTTTCCAGTCTTCTTATACTTTAGTTTTCTCTTTTTATGATCCTGATATACTGACTTACCTTTCCTCAAGCACAACACTCCATCTTTCATCTCTCATCTTTTATAGGGCTATCCCTTATGCCTGAAAAGGTCTCCTTTTTTTACTTCTACTGCTTAAAATGTCTATCTCCTTTCAAATTCAGTTTAAATACTATTTTCTTCAGGAAGCCTTTTCCGTATTCCCCTGCTGCTAGAATCTTTCCCTCCAAGTTCACTTTGCATCCACTCTGTATTTCTATGAACTTATTTATTTATATGTTGCCTTCCCCATTAAAAAACATATACTTAAGAGAAGAAATTGAGGTTTATTGATTGGGAATTTATTATCAGCAGTGGTCTAATTTGGTCAGACCTGTGCTCTAGGAAAATCATTTTGGCAGCTTTGTGGAGGATAGATTGGAATAAGGGAAAATTTGAGGTCAGAAAAGAAGGCTATGGAAACAATCCAGTTGAAAAGCTAATGGCTTGAACTGGGGTGGTGGTTATGTGATTGGAAAAGAGATTTATATGAGAGAGGTTGTAAAGCCATAGGAACTAATCAGATCATAAAAGGAGAAAGGAGAAGAAAGCCACAAGGATAGGACCTTGGGGAACATGTCCACTACAAGAAAAGAGAGGATAATGATAAAATAAAGAGAATTGAGGAAAAGCAATCAGATAAGCAAGAAGAAAACCAAGAGAGAACAGTGACATGGAAGACAAGGGAAAGGACTGTATCCAGGAGAAGGCAGTGCAAAGTAGTGCCAAAACTTCAGGGCAGTCAAAGGAAATTAGTTTATAAAAAGCTATCAGATTTAGTAGTTAAGAAAATTGGTAAAGTCTGAGAGAAAAGAAGAAGCCAGATTATAAGAGGTTAAAAAGTGAGTGACTGGTGAAGAAGAAGAAGAAAAAGCATAGATAACATTCCCAAAACGTACTTTGATCTCCTAGTTGCCAAGTCCAAAGGACTTTTCTCAATCCTCATCCTCCTTGACCTCTCTGTACTCTTTGACACTACTGCTCCCACATGTCTTTGATTCTTTCTTTTCTCTGGGTTTTTGAGACCCTACTCTCTCCTGGCTTCCCCTCTGTCTCTTCTGCTGGATACCCTTCCAGATCATGACCTGCAACTGTAGATATCCCTCAGGGTTCTGTCCTGGGCCCTTTATCTTCTCCCTCTAAACTATTTTCACTTGGTGATCTCCTCAACCTCATTATGGATTTCATTACTCTCTCTATATTGATGATTGTCTAATCTACCTATTTTGCCCAAAGCTCTCTGCTGATCTCCTGTCTCACATCTCCAGCTGCCTTTCAGACATAATGAATTTAAATTCCAGTACACATCTTAAGCTCATTATGTCCAAAACAAAACACAGTATCTTTCCACCTAAAATACCCCCCTCATCTCCTACCTTCTTTTTTACTATAGAGGGCAACATCATCTTCCCAGTCCCTCAGAATTATCCTGGTTCTTCACTATATCTCATCCCCATGTCTGAGCTGTTGCCAAGACCTGTAGATTTCACCTTTGCAACATCTTACAAACACTCTCTCTTCTCTCCTCTGACACTGCCACCACTCTAGTGTAGGTTCTCATCACTTCATACCTGAATTATTGCATTATCCTAGTGGTGAGTCTGACTGTCTCACTCTAATCTATTCTCCATTCAGCCATCAAAGTGATATTCTTAATGCTCAATTTTCCTACTAAATAAGTTCCTAGGGCTTCCTTTTGTCTCCAAGATCAAATACAAAATGTTCTGTTTGGCATTCAAATATCTTTATACCTATACCCCTCCTACCTTTCCAGTCTTCTTTCATTTTACACCCTAACACATACGTTTCAATATAGTGATGTTGGCCTCCTGGCTATTCCATGAAAAAGACAATATATATGTCGACTTCGGTAATTTTCTCTGGCTATCCCCCATGCCTGGAACACTCTCCTTCATCCACTCTGACTATTGACCTACATATATTCCTTTAAGTTATAACTTAAATCTCACCTTCTACAGAAAACTTCCCCCAACCCCTCCTAATTCCAGCACCTTTCTTCTCCTAATCCTATGTATAGCTTGCTTTGTATATCTTAGTTTGCATTTTTTTCCCCTATTAGATTGTAACTACTTGATGGGAGGGACTTTGCTTTGCCTCTTTTTGAATCCCTAGCACTTAGCCCAGTGCCTGGAACATAGTAGGCACTTAATAAATGTTTATTGATTGATTGGTAGAATGACAGCACTAAGAATCAATCAACCTTTAGAAGTGAACAATCCTAATGATTATTTTAAAATTATTTGCTATTGTTCCTGTAAAGCAAAATACCTAAAACCCTAATTTTTATAGTTTGGTTACCATGATGAAAGACTATTTTACAACTATGTCTCCTAGTGATATTGTATAATTAATTATTCATATAAAGAGTGTGGTGATCATGTTTCATCATATAATTAGACCTCTTGTATAGTATGGTAATATTTGGAACTTGTGTAATATGGCAATATCTGGGAAACTCCCATTATCTATGATACTAGACTAGTCTGTAGGACAGATCTAGGTTCATTTTAATCATGTCGGAAACTGCCAGCTGAGGGAGGCTGACCTCAGGCTCCGCTAACTAATATGTTCTTCTAATGATTGATACTAAAGCATTTCCCTCCATCACCATTAGAGTATGAAGGGATAAGAAAGTAGAATCTAATATAGTCACTACTTTAGGCCTTATTTGGGACCTATAATCTTCAGGCAATACCCAATACTACAGACTTTTCACCAGTCGTGATATACCAGTCCTCTGTGCCATTTTTTCCAAGATCCTGCTTCCTTCTGATGAATTCCAATGTGCTAATACAGGATAACGATATAAAATGCTAGCTTCCCTAGATAACATATCTTCATGCTTACAAGAACTTCATGGAAAAACACGTTTCCCCAAAAGGCTGAAAATAATAGAATTTTAGGCTTGTGTGACTAGTAGGGAAAATATTCATGGGCAGATGAGCCTCTCATTAACTTTCCAATGGTTATTCCAATCTCCATCTATGAGATACACTGGTCTATTCTTTTTTATGAAATAAAACTATATGATCTAAGTGCATTTCAATATAATTGGTTTCCTTTGCAATTTGATGGGGGAAAGAAAAAAAGAAATTATATAACTTTATTGTATATTTAAAATTATATTACATATTATATTAAATATTTATTATTACATGCTTAAAAGGAATAGCAAGTTGTACATAATAGATTTGCAATTTCATGTACGATCATCTTTTTTTTCTATTCTACTATGTTATGGAAATGTATGTTTTATTTTTTAAGTTCAAATTTAAGAAAAACAAAATTTAAAAAAATCAGTTCCATAAAAGACTGCCAGCAGGGTCCACAACACGCACACACACACACACACACACACACACACACACACACACTAAGAACTTCTGCTCTAAAAGGTCACACTATTAGTTAATACTATAACTGAACTTGAAGATTCCATACAAAGGTTCAGTTTTAATGGAGACCTGCCCCAAGCTCATTCTAATTAATATTTTTGTTGATGACCTTCAAAGAAAAATTGAGAATATCCTGAAATTTTCAAATTGAACAACAAAAGCCTAAAACAGAGACCCTAGGGCCTAGGCTAGGCTCTGACATGAGTAAGATTTGCAAGGACAGAATATAGGGAGATAATAGCAGAGGACCCAGCAATGAATAAGCTTTGGGAAGTAGCCACTTTGAGGTAGGAAGAAGTAGTACCAAAGGAGGAAAAGTATGAGTGGTTAGAGAATCAGGAGAAAACATAGGATACTATAGAATAACAGAACCCATGAGAAACGACAGTTTCAAAAAAAGCTAACTAATTAAGCATGTTAAATAGTAGAAAGAGGTCAAGAATAGTGACAACTGAGTAAATTTAACAGCAAATTATTTTAGAAGTGTTAAGAACTAAAATAAGAGTATTTGGATATTAACTGCTTAACCCATGTCGCCTCTGATACAACTAAGGAATAGGTATGCATACATTGTCACTAACATAAAAGAATTCTTTCTTGAGTGGTGATATTGTATGAGACAAACCATCATTCGTTGATGCTATGTGCTATTTTTTTAAATGTTTCCTAAGTAATCCAAGGTTTGCATTCTCCCACAGTTTGACCATGGCTTTAACCTCCATTCACAAATACGGTCTAGACCCTTGGAATTGTTGAAACTAGTGAACTCAGCCTTGGCAATATTATCATATTTTACATATACTCAAGGGTTACCACTTGGATTATGGATTTTTTCCCCAATGTCTATTACCCACCTAATTCCTGGTCCATTGCACCTAGTAGTCTTGTGTTTCATCTCCATAGAGAGAAGAGATCTGGCATTCCACATTTGTGGGTAAATTGCAGCTTACCTCCATACAATTTTTTTCCTATTTTTCCTTCGATAATCCTGCCTCTTTATATTTTCTTATATGCACCTTATGAGAGCATTGAATTATGCAGTTTATTAGTAGAAGAATTTATAAACATTCTAGTTCAATTCCCTCATTTTACAGATGAAGAAACTGAGACCCACTAAGGGAAATCATGAAAGTTATGCAATCACTATATCATGTACCATTTAGGTATTAAGTAAGCATAGGGTATACTTATTTTTTTCATCATTAAGAATTTGATGGACATTAAAAAATCTTGCTCAAGATTCTGAATCTCATAGAATAGTTGTAGAGAAACACAGCCAAGCATACTAAATTGTATTGAGTTACATTCTCTCAGAGCTGAAAAAGGCCTGAAAAGCCATCTAGTTCAATCTTTGAGCTATAGTTATCATCCAAGGGAAGTTAAAAAGAAATAACATTTGCTTAAGTTTCATTAAGCATAGGTATGAATGCACATATAAATTCTCTACTTTTCCTGAACTCTGATATATTATTTCATTTTATCTTTCCTTGAATTATGGCATATAATCAAGCTTCTTTCTTCTTCTAGGTTAATACATTAAATATGTGCCCATTTAAACTGAAATTTGCATCTCTTATCTATACATGCAAGTAACCAAATTCATTTTGGATCTCAGCAAATATTAAATCACCATTATGATGATATTTGTTTATCAAGTAGCCTAAGGCAGGGAATTAAGCACAATATGGTTCACTAGAGGGCAGCAAAGATCAGAGAACAGAAAAAAGCATTAAAATCCAAAGATGGGGAACTCACAGTTTAACCTGGAGCTGTACTATAAACAGTGTTTTCCCCATATGTCCCTGTGTAGCTTGCAATCCTGACTATAACTCTTAAAATAAGAAATTTCACCAACTTTGGGAAGTTGGCCATCTTTTCTAATCCACTTTTTAGTGTATAATAAATACTTTACAACTTTCTCAAGAAAGGAAAAGTGCATCTTTATGCGCAACTTTCCCAATAACTACAGTCTTTCCAACTGTTTTTTTTTCTCTTCTCAAAGTAATGCTTATGAAATTAGCCAAGTGGGAGTTGGCCATGGACTTTCTGCTACTTCAGGGAGATCATATGTTTCCTAAAGATTTCTGTTTCCCTAACTAGAGCAATAAGAATGGAATAGATTTATATCTCTTTAAATATATAACCCTTTCTCCACTTTCATAATGATAGTAACTATTACTAAATAAAAAAATAAAATAATGAGCAAATCTAGAGCCCATTACCAATTAACAATATTGTAATTTTAAGATCTTTTCTTAATTTCTAAAGGAAAATTATTCAGAAAGAAAATTAACAAACTATCTCCTCTTCTCAGAATTTCTGCTCTTAATATACACATACACATATGCTCATTAAATAAACATCTGCTCTATTAACATCTGGAAGGAAACTGTGAACTTATGTCATCATCTCCACTTCAGAATAAAGGACATCCTGCTATTGTCATACATACAAAATTCACATTAAAATCCACTGCAGGTTGTAGCTCTAAAACATTATGTTATATGGTATTTACGCTAAACAATTGCGAGGCATAATAGAGCATCAAATTTTATAGTCATTATTTTGGAAATAAATGTTATCTTTTAATATAACATAATGCTAAAGATGTAAAATTACGAGAAGAAAATATCATTTGTTTTATGATGAGCCCTTAACAATCTTAACTTTAGTCACATAATGTTGCCCTTATTTATGGTTTATAGAGTATCCTGATATCGCACTTGCCCTTGAATTTAGAAATAGATGTATTTTGTTTTCTTAGTACTCCTGTAATACAGTTTTGTGAAAGAGTATTATATATTAAGTCCAAAGACATGGGTTTTATTCCAGACTGTCTGACCTTAAATATATCACTTAACTTTTTATGCTTATTTTTTTTTCCATCTGTAAAGTGAAAGGCTTTAACTAGATGACAAAATAAATGTGGATTGCCTGGGGCTTTATTTTGTTGATTTTGTTTTGTTAGAGCACATTGCCATCAAAACATCTGCTGCGTTACTAACCTACTTCTGGATTCTGGGTCACTACTTCACCAAAGTTGTGTGGCCCCGATCCTTGGAGCCATCTTTCCACTGGAAGCTACTTGACCTGGGGATTTTTTTCCAGGATCAGCGAGGGGAGGAAATTAGATAGATAAAAAGGGGATGCAAAGGTTTTTCATCCCTAATATTAAATTAACCCAATCCTCCCCAGTTCTTAAACTTCTCTTCTGTCCCATTCCACTATGCCTTCCAAAATCTTCATCTATAGTTAGCAAACTCCCTTTTATCCTAAATCGCTTCTCATATTCCTTCTTCTTTCCATCTTCTAATACTCAAAAAATCCTCAAATTTTTTTATTCATTTTATTTTTAACAAATATGCCAACCCCTTTTGAAAATCACTGTATGGCTGGCTGATCCTTCTCTCACAACCTCTGGTGCAAAAGGGCAAGAGTAAGAGTTAGCATGGTCCTCCACTGCTGCTTCCATGTCCTCCTCCTACCACAATCCCTCAGCAACCACCTCTCCTGCTTTAAGCTCACTCTAACCTGTCCAAAGCCTTGTTGTTTTCATCTATGCATCTCCAGGTCACACTCTTTCCTCCCAAGAAGTTCAGAATCTGGATCATAATTTTTCTTCTCAGCCAATTTTTAATACCTTGGACTCCCAATTCCTCAAGTTCTTCAAATCATAGGATGTCTGTATCTAATCTACTTTAGTCCTGTATGGTAATATCTAAAAACTCAGCTTCTACTAATAAACTTGTTCCAGGAATTCTGAGTAACATAGGTGTTAAGTAGTTAGTAGGTGCCCCCTTACACACCTAACATTCTTTAGTTCTGTGATCTTAAAGTCAGAGAAAAACATTAGACAGGTATAAAGGAAACACAGCTGGCCTCTGAGTCAAGAAGACATGGATTCAATTCCTAGTTCTGACACATATTGGCTACATGATCTTAGTAAGGTCATTTTACTTCTCAGTGACTCAGGATACTATTCTAATACCCTCAACTTTCTGAGAACATAAATTACAGAGGAGGTACCAGCTGGCATTAGAAGAGGGAGTTTCCTCCTAGAGAGTTCCTAGCACCAATAAAATAATAGGTTATTTCAGTCCAATCAAGTAGGCAGATTAGCTCAAAGGTTGACTTGTGAATTGTGAAATATATCACAATTAACCAAATCAAATACGAACATGCACACACACAACACACAGACATAGAACAAACAAAAATAATGCTTTTCAGTTCAGAAACAGCACTTAAAGGTTTAACCATAGAACATGTTGATCAATGGTTCTGTGATTCTAAACTGATCATCAAAAGAGTTCTTAAAGAATTCTTAAAGATTTTTAAAGAATCAATTTTTGGAATAGAAAATGAAATTTAAAAGTCCAGGGAAAGAGCCAAGTCTCAGGAGAGGTTTTGCCTCCAGCTCAGTCAATAGCCTGGAAAATTATTAGGATCAATCTTTATATGTGCAATGCCAAACTAAGCCATCAAGTAAAAGGAATCAGGGCCAGACTTTTAGACTGAAACTAGAAACAAGGACACTACTATTTCAGTGAAGTACCTGCAGCAAAAAAGGAAGCAAGGGCAGGAACAGAGGGGGCCAAAGTCAGGTTACCAAGGAAAAATTGAACACAGAAGTCTGTTAAACCAAAGCCACATTCAATAAGGTCAGGAAAGTACCAGAATTTGGGATTGGATGCTGGTAAAGGGTAAAATCAGGGGAAAAAAGGATCAAAAACCAGTTCAATCAGTCATGTCCAACTTTTCATGACCCCATTCAGCTCATAGCAAGTATATTAGAGTGGTTTGTCATTTCCTTTTCCAGCTCATTTCACAGATAAGGAACTGAGGCAAACAGGGTTAAATGACTTTCCCAGTCATACAGCTAGTAAATATCAGAAGCCAGATTCAAACTCACAAAGATGAATTTTCCTAACTCCAACTGGTACTGCATCATCTAGCTGCCCTCGAGTTCAAAGGGCATTTAAATAACCACATCTCCTTTGCAGAGTTTCTCTACCTACAGTGACTACCTGCTTCTTTACTAGGTCCTTATGCAAACTTAGATTCATGCTAGGTGGGACTTAGGTAGTAATTTAAAATGAGAAAACAATGGGAAAACAAGATGTGAGAAGACAGTTTGATAAAATTTTGGGGGTTGTTCTGAAAAGTGAAGTAGTGAAAATCAGGGAGAATAGATTAAAAATTGTACTAATGCTGAAGGAAGTTTCCCAGAAACAATGACCAAAAATTGTTAAGAAGAATGTGTAACAGAAGGAAATATCTATGAAAATGTGGGGCTAGGAATTCAAGTGACGTTGTCTTTTTTAAACTTAAAGGGAAAAAATCATTTCTATTTATTAGTACTCTCTCTCTCTCTCTCTCTCTCTCTCTCTCTCTCTCTCTCTGTCTCTCTCTCTCTCTCTCTCTCTCTCTCTCTCTCTCTCTCTCTTTTTCCTCTCTCTCTCTCTCTCCCCCTTCACATTTCCCCTTCAAATAACAATTTTTCTGTGCCCTGAAAATGAAATCCCTGAGACTTGTACAAACAAAGAGAAGTCATGGTTGGACATTTCCTCTGAAGAAAAGATGGAAACCAAAACAAAGGTGCTTTCATCTTCTGTTTGCTCTTGGTAAACTGTGAGTGTTAGAGAAAAATCTTTGATTTGTTCATTCATCTCCTGCTATAGAGGAGCCAGACTAGCCAGTGTTTACAGAACAAAGCAGCTCATTTCTTTCCCCAGGAAATCAGATGGCTGCAACTTGGGGAGACTAATTAAAATAGCATTAGAGGAGATGAAGGAAGTGGCTTGTTAGTCAGTGACAAGAAAGTTGATGCCCGTTGAATCACAAAAATAAGAGATATAAAATACCATCTTAGTGATTCTTTAGTAAGGGAAAATTGGATTCTTGGTTTTTTAATGTACTTTTCACTTCTCTGATTATTTGTTTCATCTGAGTTAAACTTAGATTCAAGTCCTACCTCTCACACACTAGATATGCGGCCATATGAAGTCACTTTCCCTCTCAGTGTGCCAGACAAATCTTTAAGACTATAATATAGGCTATAGAGGAGTTGTTGATCTGTATTGATGGAAAGAATTTCCATACTGGGAGTTCCCTATAGTTAAGGAATCATGGTCTAGATCCCTTTCCCTAAATCCATCTTTTTTATATCATTAATATCTAGTTATTCATCTATCTACATATATATCCCTATCTCATACCAACATTTTTTTACTTTAATGAGTTTTCCACTAAAATGATTTCCCCTCCCTGGTTTTTAATATGCTTAATTAAACAACCATTTGAAGCGTTATAAAGTCTGTTATTCAATATGGTCACCTGGTGTTAGCATTGTATTAAAATTCATGAATCAACACATATATTGAGTGCCTACCATCTAGAAGATCCTATGTGTTTTGTAGAGATAACAATTTAAGATAATGGTCCCTAATATCAAGAAGCTTATAATAATGTTGAGAGGAAAAGGCCTAAAAGTACATTTAAAGTTATATAACAATATAATGGTACTCCAAAGGATGGATCTGTAATCTCAGAGTGTATTTCCTCAATAGTATAGACAGCAACTCATCTATGCCCTCTCATTGTTTGTGACTTATATACACATCCTCCTATCATTTTTCCACATTGGTTCCATAAAACATGTTGGGCACTTCCCTCTACATAACTTGGCAGTATGTGAGTACCAATAAAACACATGGGCTATCATTCTTAGCATTATGCGAGTACCAATGGAGCACATTTACTTTCTCAATCACCTTTAGCTTATTTTGTTTAATTTTTTTTTTTTACTCTTAAAGAAATGGTTCTGTGGGGGACAGGGTGTAAAATATTGGAATTGAAAAGAAAAAGAACATTGATACAATATTTATAAACAAATAAAACAAAAGCTCAAAGCTTGAAAGTAAATTCTTACAAAATTCTAGAACACATATACACAGACTATAAGCAGAGATCACTAAGAGTCAGCATGGGCTCATTAAGAAGAACTCAGGACAAATCAACATTATTGCCTTCTTTGAAATAATTAACTTTTTCTGGATTTTTTTTATATTTCCTCTAAACTTTAATCAAGAAAATCAGAACTACATAGCAATTCATACATAGGAAAGGTCTTGAACCAGAGTCCTTGGTATTATCAAAAGGTTCAATACAGAAACTAAAATGATTTCATCAATGGAAATAATAGTGAAATCTGCTTTGATGCTGTACAATAAGTACTATGGAACCTTTCTATCCAAATTGCAGCTGGAACCTTCAATATATTTTGTCTCCTCCATTAGAGTGTGAGCTCCTTGAGAACAGGTGCTACCTTACTTTTCTATATGTATGCTCAGTATTTCGCATATAATAAGCACTTAATAAACACTTTTTTCTTGTCATTAATTCATACAATTTTGTATATAAGTATACATATGTAATTCATATCTGACAGTTTTATATTATTTATTTCTGAATGTATTAAACAAAATGTCATTTCTTCTTATACAAAATATAAATTTCATAAAGAGCCAGGAAATAGAATTGTCCATCAGTTCCTTCTGGTGACTGATATGCTACTTGGATTAGTTATAACTGAAATTACTCTCTCAGTGCAAGAAGAACAGAAAATCAGCATAATTAGAAAAGAATAGTTTTCTAATTATGCTCATTACATTCTTTTCCCAAGAATACAGAAACTCATTTTTATTTTAATCACTACGAGCAAGGTATGTCTAATTGAAATTCATGTGGAGATAAACAGATGATAGATAGATAGATAGATAGATAGATAGATAGATAGATAGATAGATTTTAATTATTCACATATATACACATATAAATGTGAGATATAATCATATAAATATATGTACATAAATATGTGTATACAATAGCAACACATGCATTGTGTATATATGAGATACGATTTACATCCACTATCATTGATGATAAACCTCACCCTGCATCCCTCATACCTTCAGACATAAACACATGTTATTCTGCAGTCATCACTCACAAGTGATATTTAAAAATTAAACTTTTGTTGTTGAAAATAGTGTGATACACACACACACACACACACAATTTATAGTGAGAGGGAATCTTAGAGACTGAGTTGTCAAAAGGCCAGGATTGATATTGATTGAGAGGTGTGCGTTTACTTACAGTGAAATAGAGATTTAAAAGAAGTTGCATAGATTTCACTACCAAGCATATACCCCAAGTAGGTCAATCAGAAAAAAAAAATAGGACCAAAATATTTTATAACAGCTCTTTTTGTAGTAGTGAAGAACTGGAAACAAAGTTGTTGAATCATTTTTCAGTTGTGTCCAATCCTTCATGAGCCTATTTGGGGTTTTCTTGAAAGGATACTGGAGTAGTTTGTCATTTCCTTCCCAAGCTCATTTTGCAGATAAGGAACTAAGGCAAACAGGATTAAATAACATAACCAAGGTCACAGAGCTAGTAAGTGTCTGAGGCTGGATTCAAACTCACAAAGATGAGTCTTCAGGACTCTAGCCCAGAACTCTATCCATTGTGCCACCTAGCTATCCCTATTTTGGAAACAAAGCAGATATCCATTAAATTGCAAATGGCTAAAATTGTGATACGTGAAATGTAATGAAATAGTATTGTATTATTCAAAATGTTGAATATGGTAAACATAGAGAAGCATGGGAAGACTTAAATGAAGTGATGTGAGGTTAAATGAACAAAGCTAGAAAAAGAATACGCACAATGGGTACACCAGTGTAAATAGAAAGAACAACAAAACAGCTAAAACTGAATTCTGTGAAAATATAATGAGCAAACATGGCTCCTAAAAGTGATATGAGAAGTTTCCCCCACTGTTTTGTAGAAGCAGAAGCCTTTGGGAGTGTATGACACTGTATGTAATATTAGATTTATTTGCTATGTTAGGTAGTTTTTCTTTTTTTTCTTATTTATTATAAAGTGCATGTCTCTGTGAGGGGAGAGAAATATATAAATTAGGAAATGCAGAGATGTAACAATAAAGTATATCAATAAAAACAGTTTTAAAAATTAAATGAAGTTAAAATATAATTATTTAAAGTAAAAATTCACATTATTACAAGTATTCTTCACTGTAAGCTCAATGTAAAGGAACTGTAATTTACACTGAAAAAAGAAGAGTCAAATTTATTTTAGACAAAGTAATCCTTAAATTTATGGACATTTTTTTTCCAGACTACATTTCATTATATGTCAGTAACATGTATATAGCAATGAGATTCTCAAAAAGAGAAGAAGAAAGTTCTAATAGAGAATATGGTATCAAAAGATACTTAATTACAGGAGAAAATCCTATGAGGTATTGGGTGTAACAGATGAAATTAGGAGGAAACTTAAGAGAGGCTGCAAAACAGATAGGTGGGGAATGTAATTACCAGCAGTCATAGCACTTTTTAGTAAATGCTATTGTTTTATCCAATTGCATGTAAAGGTAGGCTTCCATCTTCATTTTTATAAGATTTTAAGTTGCATCTTTTTTCTCCTTCCCTACCATCCCCCCTTCCCCAAGATGGCAAGCAATCTGATGTAGGTTATAAAGTGCATCGTGTTAAACACATTTCCACATTAGTCATGTTGTGAAAAAAGAAACAGAACAGTGGAATAGGTTAAATATGCAAGACACAACAGTTAATGACTATAGTAATCTACTATTTGATAAATCCAAAGACTCCAGCTTCTGGGATAAGAACACACTATTTAACAAAAAACTGCTGGGAAAACTGGAAAATAGTATGGCAGAAACCAGGCATAGACCAACATGCCAAGATAAAGTAAAACTGGATACATGATACATGATTTAGACATAAGGACTGATACTATAAGCAAACTAGGAGAGCAAAGAATAGTTTACGTATCAGATCCATAGAGAATGGAAGAATTTATGACCAAAGAAGAGGTAGAGAACATTATGAAATGCAAAATGGATAACTTTGATTGCATTAAATTGAAAAGTTTTTACGCAAACAAAGCCAATGAAGGCAAGATTAGAAGGGAAGCAGAAAGCTAGGAAAGAATTTTTACAGCCAGAGTCTCTGATAAAGGCCTCATTTCTAAAATATATAAAGAACTGAGTCAAATGTATAAGAATACATGTCATTCCTTAATTGATAAATGGTCAAAGGATATGAACAGGCAGTTTTCAGAGGGAGAAATTAAAGCTATCTATAGTCATATGAAAAAAAAACTCTGGATCACTATTGAATACAGAAATGCAAATCAAAACAACTCTGAAGTACCACATCACACCTATTGGATTGGATGATCTGACAAAACAGGAAAATGATAAATGTTGGAGAAGATGAGGGAAAATTGGACCAGTAATGCATTGTTGGTGGAGTTGTGAACTGATCCAATCATCCTGGAGAGCAATTTGGAACTATGCCCAAAAACTATGCATACCCTTTGACCCACCAATAACACTTCTAGGGCTGTATCCCAAAGAGATAATAAAAATGGGAAAAGGACCCACATATACAAAAAATATTTATAGCAGCTATTTTTGTGGTGGCAAAGAATTGGAAATTGAGGGTATGTCCACCAATTGGGGAATGGCTGAACAAGTGTAGTACATGAATGTAATGGAATACTATTGTGCTAGAAGAAATGATGAGCAGGCAGACTTTAGAAAAACCTGGAAAGACATATATGAACTGATGCTGAGTGAAATGAACAGAACCAGGAGAACATTGTACACAGTAACAGCCACATTATATAATGACTGACTCTGACAGACTTACCTCTTCTCAGTAATGCAAGGATTTAAGACACCTCCAAAAGACTCATGATGGAAAATGCTATCCTCATCCAGAGAAAGAACTATGGAGTCTGAATGTAGATGGGAACATACTATTTACTTTCCTTTTGTTTTGTTTTGTTTCTTCTTTCTCGTGGTTCCTCCCATTAGTTCTAATTCTTCTTTACATCATGACTAATATGAAAATATGCTTAATATGAATGTATAAGTAAAATCTATATCAGATTACATGCTATCTTGGGGAGGGGAGAGGAGAGGGAGGAAGAGAAAATTTAAAACTCAAAATCTTATAGAAGTGAATGTTGAAAACAAAATAAATAATATATATGTATGTATATATGCGTGTGTGTGTCTATGTGTGTGTGTAATATATATACATACATATATACATATACATATATATACGTATATACACATACATATATGTGTGTGTGTGTGTACATATATATCAGATACCAGCAGTTCTAAGTTCCATGGACCACCAACAAATCAATGGATAGATTTCAAAGGGGTCCAAAAAGTTGGATAGGAAGAAAAAAATAAACCTTTATTTCAACTAAAAAAAAATAGAACAAAACCCTCCCCTAAAAAAAGATGAAAATTGTATGCTTTGATCTGCATTCAGACTCCATAGTTCTTTCTCTGGATGTGGATAGCATTTTCCATCATATGTCTTTTGGAATTGTCTTGGATCATTGTATTGCTGAGGAGAGCAATGTCAATCATAGTTGATCTTTGCACAATGATACCATTACTGCATACAATGTGCTCCTTGTTCTGCAACAACTCTCAGCATCAATTCATGTGAGTCTTTCCAGGTTTTTTTCTGAAATACACCTGCTCATCATTTCTTATAGCACAATAGTATTCCATTACATTAAAATACCACAACTTGTTTAACCGTTCCCCAGTTGATGGGCATCCCCTCAATTTCCAATTCTTTGCCACCATAAAAAGAGTTGCTGTAAAAATTTTTGTATGTGGAGGTCCTTTTCCCTTCCTTGTGATGTCTTTGAGATACAGACCTACCAATGGTATTCCTGAATTAAAGGGTACGCGCGGTTTGATTGCCTTTAGACATAATTCCAAATAGCTCTCCAAAATAGTTAGATACATTCACTACTCCATCAACAATGCATTAGTGTCCAAATTTTACCACATCTTTTCCAACATTTATCCTTTTCCTTTTCTGTAATATTAGCCAATATGATAGGTATGAAGTGGTACCTCAGAGTTGTTTTAATTTGCATTTCTCTAATCAGTAGTAATTTAGAACATTTTATATGACTATAGATGGCATTAATTTATTTATCTGCAAACTGCCTGTTCATATTTTTTGACCATTTATCAATTGGGGAATGACTTGTAGTCTTACAAATTCTTTAGTCCTCTATATGTTTGAGAAATGAGTCCTTTATCAGAAATACCTCCTGTAAAAATTATTTCCCACCTTTCTGCTTTTCTTTCAATCTTGGTTCCATTGGTTTCATTGGTGCAAGCCCTTTTTAATTTAATGTACTCAAAATTATTCATTTTGAACATCAAAACATTCTTTGTATCTTGCTTAGTCATGAAGTATTGCCTTGTGCATAGATCTGACAGGTAAATTTTTTTTGCTCTCCTAATTTGCTTGTGGTATCATCCTTTATATCTAAATCGTGTATACATTTTGACCTTGTCTTAGTATATAGTGTGAGATGTTGGTCTATGCCTAGTTACTGGCATGCTCTTTTCTAGTTTTCTCAGCAGTTTTTGTCAAATAATGAGTTCTTATCCCAGGAGCTGGAGTTTTGGGGTTTATCAAACAGTAGATGACTGTAGTCATTGACTACTATGTCTTGTGTACCACACCTACTCCATTGAGTCACCACTCTATTTCTTAGCCAGCACCAAAATAGTTTTGATGATTGCTGCTTTACGATATAGTTTTAGATCTGGTATGGCTGCACCTCCTTCATTTGCATTTTTTAAATTAATTATCTTGGTAATCTTGACCTTTTGGTCTTTCAGATGAATTTTCTTATTATTTTTTCTAGTTCTAAAAAATATTATTGGTAATTGGGTTGATATGGTACTGAATGAGTAAATTAATTTATGTAGAATTGTAATTTTTATTATATTAGCTTGGCCTACTTGTGAACAATTGATATTTTTCAAATTGTTTGGATCTGAAATTATTTGGGTGAAAAATGTTTTGTAATTGTGTTCATGTAGTTCCTGGGTTTGTGTTGACATATAGATTCACAAATATTTCATATTATCTACAGTTATTTTAAATGGAATTTCTCTTTATACCTCTTGCTTCTAGGCTTTTGTGGATAATATATAAAAAAGGCAATAGCTTATTTGGGTTTATTTTAGATCCCATAACAAAAGATGTTAATAATTTCAAGTAGTTTCTCAGTTGATTCTCTAGGATTCTCTAAGTATCCCATCACATCATCTGCAAAGAGTGATAGTTTTGTTCCTCATTGCCTATTCTAATTCCTTAAATTTCATTTCTTCTCTTATTGCTAAAGCTAACATTTCTAGTACAGTATTGAACAATACTGGTGATAATGGGCATCCTTGTTTCATCCCTGATCTTACTGGGAAGGCTTCTAACTTATCCTCAGTATAGAAAAATACTTGCTGATGATTTTAGATTAATACTAATTATCATTTTAAGGAAAACTCCATTTATTCCAATGCTCTCTAGCATTTTAATAGGAACACATGCTGTATTTTATCAAAAGATTTTTCTGCATCTATTAAGATAATCATATGATTTCTGTTAGTTTTGTTATTGATATGGTCAATTATGCTGATAGTTTGCCTAATATTGAAACAGCACTGCATTCCTGATATAAATTCCATCTGGTCATAATTTATTATCCTCATGATAAGTTGCTGTAATCGCTTGACTAATATTTTATTTAAAATTTTGCATCAATATTCATTAGGGAAACTGGTGTATAATTTATTTCTCTGTTTTCACTCTTCCTGGTTCAGCACCATATCTGTGTCATAAAAGGAATTTGGTAGGACTCCTGCTTGTCTATTTTTCCAAATGGTGCATATAATATTGAAATTAATTGTTCTTTAAATGTTCATAAAATTCACTTATAAATACATTTAGCTCTGGCAGTTTTTTCTTAGGGAGTTCATTGATGTCTTATTCATTTTTTTTCTAAAATGAGATTAAGTATTTTATTTCCCTTCTGTTAATCTGAGCAATTTATATTTTGTAAATATTCATGCATTTCACTTAGATTGTCAGATTTATTGGCATACAGTTAGGCAAAATAGATCTCAATTTTTTTTTAAATTTCCTCTTTATTGGTGATAAATCCATGCTTTTCATGTTTGATACTTTTAACTTGGCTTGTTTCTTTCTTTCTTTGTGATCAAATTAACCTAAGGTTTATCTTTTTTTTTTTTTTAATACAACCAGCTCTTAGTTTTATTAGTTCAGGAGGTGGTTTTTTTTTTCAGTTTTATTAATCTGTCCTTTGATTTTCAGAATCTCTAATTTGGTTTTTAATTTGTTCTTTTTCTAGCGTTTTTAGCTGCCTGCCCAATTTGTTGATCTGCTTTTTCTCTATTTTATTCATGTAAGCATTTAGAGATACAAAATTTCCCCTAAGAATTGTGTTGGAGGTCAAGGAGGAGCATTGGCATGGTGGTGATGCAGAGCAAATCCTCCTCACATTTCCAAGTAAGAAAAGAGTGCTTTTGGTCACTTGTAAACCAGAGCACAGGCCAGGAAAGGAGTAAACACCTCCCCTTTGATCATACCACTTTGGAAAAACTGAAAATTTACAAGTCCCTAGAAGTATCTCTTAAAACGGCTGCATAAAACAGTGCATTCTCCATGCTGGAAGCATACCTCTACCTTACCAAAGAGTTCAAAAGTAAGTAATTGGCTGGGAAAATGAGTAAACAGTGCAAAAAAAAAATCAGACTATAGAATCTTACTTTGATGACAAAGAAGATCAAAACATACAACCAGAAGAAGACAACAAAGTCAAAGCTCTTAAATCCAAGAAAAATAGGAATCAGTCTCAGGCCATGGAAGAGCTCAAAAAGGATTTTGAGAAGTAAGAGACATAGAGGAAAAATAGGGAACAGAAATGAGAATGGTACAAGTAAATCATGAAAAACAAGTCAGAAGCTTGCTAAAGGAGATCCCAAAAAAATACTGAAGAAAATAACACCTTAAAAAATAGCCTAACTCAAATGGCAAAAGACGTCCAAAAAGCCAATGAGAAGAATGCCTTAAAAAATAAAAATTGGCTAAATGGAAAAGGAAGCCCAAAAGTTCACTGAAGAAAATACTTCCTTAAAATCAGAATGGAATAAATGGAAGCTAATGAGTTTATGAGAAATCAAAAAATTGTAAAATAAAACCAAAGAAAGGCTTCTTACAATATTTTCTCCTTGACCTAATAATACTGGAATTTGGCTGCAGTATTCCTTAGAGTTTACATTTTGGGATCTCTTTCAGGAGGTGGGAGATTGGTGGATTCTTTCAATGACTATTTTACCCTCTGGTTCTAGGATATCAGGGCAGTTTTCCTTGATAAAGATGTTTTCCATGCTCTTTTTATTTTGATCATGGTTTTCAAGTAAAATAATTTTAAAATTATTATTAATTAAATTCTTAAAATACCTCTGCTGTATCTATTTTCCAGGTCAATTGTTTTTCCAATGAGGTATTTTACATTTTCCTCTATTTTTTTTCATTCTTTTGATTTTGTTTGACTGATTATTAATGTCTCAAAGAGTCATTAGCTTCTACTCACCCAATTCTAATTCTTAATTAATTATTTTCTTTAGTTAGCTTTTGTACCTCCTTTTCAATGTGGCCAATTTGGTTTTTAAGGAGTTGTTTTCTTTAGTGAATTTTTGTGCTTCCTTTTCCCAAGCTGTTAACTCTTTTTTCACAGTCCTCTTGAAAAATTCTCAATTTTTCTGATTTTTTTTCTAGTACTCTTACTTGATTTTTAAAATCCTTTTTGAGTTCTTCCAAGAGGACTTTTTGACCTTAATACCAATTCATATTCCCCTTGGAGGCTTCTCATGTAGGCATTTTGACATTGTTGTCCTCTTCAAAGTTTGTGTCTTGATCTCCCCTGTTGCCATAGCAGCTTTTTACGGTCAGGGCTCTTTCTTTGCCTCTTGTTCATTTTTAAGCCTATTTTGTGACTTTTAAAGTTGAGCCCTTCTCCTGAAGCACAAGGGGTATCATCCCAAGCTTCTTGTACTGGGAGGCAGGGGACTGATCATTGGCTTTCTGCACTAGGACCTCCAGGCCCAGCCTAGTCACGTATGTTGTGCTCTGGTTCCAGGGCTGGCAGTTTGTCTACTGTGCTAGGGTTGGAAGCCTCACATCTGGAGGCTTGCTGTGCCACCAGCTTGCTAAGCCAGGAACACTGGGCCACAGTTGCTGATCTGTGCTGTGGCTGAACCTCCCACTGTCTTGCCCAGACACTGTCTATGCTGAGCTGTGCTCCCCTTTTACCCGAGAGACAGACCTTTCTTGAAATCCTTCTTAGTTATCTTGGTCTGGAAAATTATTTCACTTTGTCTTTTTATGAGTTCTGTAACTCCAGAATTCTTTTAGAGGCTTGATTTAAAGTTATTTCTGAGGAAACTGGGGAGAGCTCAGACAACTTCCTGGTTTCTCTTTGCCATCTTGGCTTTGTCCTCAGTCATAGCACTTCTGAGCTGCCAAGTCATGCATGACTGGCACTTGTCTTAAAGTTTCCATGAAATCACCGAGAATAATAATAATAGCTAACCCTTACCTAGCATTTATTATGTGCCAGGCATTTTGCTGAGAGCTTTATAAATATTCTTATGTCTTTCCCACAACAATTGTGGGAGATAGGTGCTATTATTATCCCCATTTTACAGATGGAGAAACTGAAGTAAACAGAAGTTAATTTTCTGGGTCATAAACTAGTTAAGTGGCTAAGGCTATATTTGAACTCAAGTGTTCCCAACCTCAGGCTCACCACCTAGTTGTCTGATAGGGAACCACTTCTCTATTCTACATCTCTATGAAAATGGATCAGTGGTTAATAAATGGAAGTTAATTGGAAATTAAGATTTCTCTCACAGAAATTCTACTAGAAAAATCCATTACTAATATCAGTGGTATCCAAAATGGGGTGTATATACTATAGGAATTACATGAGATTGTCCATTGGAGTTCAGAACAAAATATTAGAACTATTTATATTTATTTTTAGTCTTTAAAAGTAAATAAAATAAACTTTGCTAGTATTTAATATATAGATTGTTGATGGTTACTCACACATTCATATAATCAGTTGGTTACCTGTCAAGTACAGCATGTGGGGAATAATAGAATGGGTTTTATGGATTATTTTGTCTAGTTTTAACTAAACAAATCCTGATAAGATGGATGTCACTTAAAAAAAAACACTTCACAGAAATCACAGGTTGAAGACAACACTAATAATATGAGTACAACCACGCAACAAGGAAACAGGAAAGGCTAACATTTCCACTTCTGTTATGAGCCTTTCATCAGCTACAGAATGAGATATAATTAAATTTGATAACAAATAGGCTGAAAAATAAAAATCATCACAATTATTTGAAACATGGTTTGTATCCACTATCACCAATGGTGGACCTCACTTGTGTCTATGCCTTGTAAAATAAGCCCAGGATACTATAAAGCTATCACAATTATCAAGAAATTTAAAAAGTAATCTTTTGTCACTAAAAATGATACGTTACCTGTAAGAATTCTTATAGTCAAGCTTTAAAATCTTGGAAACATAGTTATCTAATCGTGTAAAAGTCTTTCCAATTACAAGTCTCAATGGGTTTTCAGTTCTTCTGTTAATTTTTTTAAAATGGAATAACTTCCATTTAATTTGTAAAAAAAAAAAAAATTGACATAAGAGAAGACCAAAATTTACTAGCAAGGTTCAACAAAAATCTTTGTATTATCTGGGGATAGGAGCGAAAATTAATATCATTGTGTAGCAAATGTATTCAATAATGCCTCTCTATTTGGATTTATGTAAGTTTGTATGCTGCCTTTTTTTTAATCTATGATAACCATTAAAATGCACAGAACTTAGATCTATACTTTGTAGCTATTGTATCACAAAATATTAAGATAATATTATGAAAAAAAATGACAAAATGTACTCAATCACATCAACCTCAGGAATGAATGCCCAAAAAAGTTTTTGCATCATGAATATATTAAATACAAATATTTTAAAATATTTTTATTTTTGTACATGTTTTATAATGTTGATAGTATTAGTATAGTGTTTACATGTCAATAACAGAAATAAATTAATATGTATCCATTGGGAGTGCATGCTATAAAAAAATTTTGCTTCCATACATACATGATTTTAAGTTTAGAGACTACTGGCCTAAAGCAATTACACACATACTGTATTTTGTGAACCAACAACATTTAATAAGGTATTTCAGGTTTAGTCTCTTAATTATATAATCTATAGCTTGAAACTGCAGACCTGGATCATGTGGACTGCTCTTTCATACTTAATGCAATTTTCAATGGTAACACTCTTTGATTTGTGTCCCCATCTATCACTTAGCACTGGGAAAACATGAATTGACTCTTTTCTAGGTCTCTCCTGGAGTATTCAGTCTCCTGCAAGCATCGCATTAATAAAACATGTAATATAGAACAAGTTTATTAAAATTTACGCAAAGAACAGAGAAAAATAGTATATTAGACCTTCTATCAAATCAACAATTATAATTCACTGACAGATAAATATCATTTCCATTTTCTTTTACCTCAAAGGTCATTCAAAATCCATAGCAATCTAAAAAGAAAAAAATAAACCCTTATAACACAGATCAATGAAACCCCAGTAGAATGAGTGGTGTTGAAGGATGTGTTGAACACAGTTATGGTGTCTCTTGTCTTCTTGCTCCCCTTGAGGTCATGACTTATTCCCTCACTTCAATAATCATTTGCCAGTCTTCAAACCATCTCTTAGATGTCAGTCTTAAAGTAACTCAACAATCTTCATAGCACAGCCAGATCACAGCTTTCATCAATTCTGACTTGGTTCTGTATTCTCCCATCTTGTTCAGCAACCAATGACTTCATCTATTGACATGCAGGGCCCTTTTTCACTATGGCTCCTTTTACCTAGCAATGTGTGCCCAGAGATTGCATGTATATGAAACTTTTAGGTCTCTTCTGTCCATAAAGAATATAAAAGCTTCAGAGTAACTTCCTGAATTATTTTTGAAAGTGTTTGGATTCTCTTAGGAAGTATCCCATATCCTACTTAGTAGCTAGTGACTACAGACAAGTTATTAACCTCTATGAACCTTGATTTCCTGATCTGAAAAATAGAAATCATAATTACTGACATGATTAGCATCCTGTAGTATTCTAAGGATAAAATGAGAATGAATGTGTGTTTCAAAATTCTTATCTTCTGTAGATTTGTAAGTTGCTTTTATCTCTGTATGTGTATATCTCCTTATGGCCCTGATTATTTAAAGTTGAAAGCAAGTGTAACATGGTGGATAGTAAGCTGTTTTTGAAATCAGGATGATCTGGATTTAAGTCCTGCTACTCTAACATATACCAGATATATAGTCATAGACAAGCCCCTTAATCTCTCAGTGCCCCCAGGAAAATGCCTAAGCCTAAATTAAAGATGAGTTGCCCCTCTCTATTGGAGGAGTTTGAACACCAGCAGCTCCCTAAGCTGATGAAGTTGCCAACCTTATCCACATCAGTCCCCAACCTCTCCCTTTTCATTCCCACCAAAAATCTTTGAAAATGGCACTATTGAAAACAATTGTTACCTGCTTAGATAACTGACAAAAACAAACAAAACTAATGCTTGGTAGTGTACAACAAGCTCTCCCACACAGTGCATATATTGTAATAATGGCCAAAAATTGAAAATTAGTGTACCAAGAAGATACATACAATCAATTAGAGAACAGCTGAACAAATCAGTATACACACACACACACACACACACACACACACACACACACACACGTAATGGAATATTATTGTGCTGTAAGAAATGATGAAAGGATGGTTTCAGAGACACCTGGGAAGACTGGCGCAGAGTGAAGTGAGTTCCTGCTCAACTCATACAATCACAACATTGTAAATACAACACTTTTGAAAATTAAGAACTCTGAATCATGAACTTAAGAATTATGATTAATCATGATTCCAGAGAATTGACGATGAAATGGTCTGCCTACTTCCTGATGAATTTGGGACAGAGAATGAGACATACGTAAAAAGTAAAATGAACCAGAAAGAAAATACTGGTACTTCATTTGCTTAACCTTCTACCACTGTGATTTGGTACAGTCTAATTGACAGGAAATAGAACATCTACAACCATTTATAATGTCTTAGAATTATTGCTCATGCAACTTAATTTTGGCAGAGAAAATGTCTGAATCTACATAGCACAAAATGAAGTCATTTTTTACACTTATTCAATTTATATGGAAGGTTCCCATTTAAACAAATTTGGCATTAATTTGTAGTTAGGGCAAGTCTATTGATTACAAAGTGAATTGATGGGTTGGGCAAAAATCCAGATTATTCAGGAACAAAGAGGTGAGGCAGGGTGGAGTGTACATTATTTCCTTATTGCCAGCCTGCCTGCTGTTAGCACATTGGGAGCTTGATTTGCTATTTATGATATGGTGACCTGACCAAATTAACATGGCTTTCCTGTCTCATGACCTGTTCCTGAAGTTCACAAGGCTTCAGCTTCCTAGAAGCTCCTCCTCTTTACTCATTTTCCCTGTTCTTTTTGGTGTGTAATAATGTCTGGTATCTGGTATCATCCCAGCTTTAAGGTGAACTTTTAGATTCTATGCTAAGTCAGAATGGCTATTCTTATAGGACTGGTGTGTGACAGTTGTCCAAAGACTAGCCTATCCAAATTGGGAGAGGCTTATCACCATGTTGGCCACAGAGTAGTGAATCATTTGGTCATAATAACTTTAGAAGATTGTCTACTATTTTATAGACAGGCACCAATGTAAGCAGTACCCACACTTAAAGCACAGCAGATCCTGGAAATGCTATTATTATTAGGATTACTCTGGTGGTACTATTCAGAATCTGGACTCCTGGATGGTGCTTCAAACAGGTTGCTAAAATTCAGGCCTCTTTGCTCCAGTTCCTTGATAGAATGGAAATGAAAGATACCCCTTAAGATGAATAAATAATTTTTCTTGTAGTCCAACTAAGTCATGTTTCATACCTATCCCCTAGATTCTTTTCCTAATCTTCATCTTTCACAATAATAATGTTCAAGCACTTAGGATAGGCAGTACTGAATATTAATCTTTTTTTAACCACCTCCACACACAATAAGGGTAGGGTCTGATATAAACTGCTTGCACAAGCAGGCTAGTACTTCAGGGCCTGTATTATCTGACCTCTATATACATTTCTGACCTTATTTCCTGTTAATCCCATTCATGCACTTTATCCTCCATCCAACTTGAACAACCTTCTGTTACCTAAATGTCCCTAGTGGTTTCCAGTCTGTGTATTTTTGTTCCCATGCCCCCTGATGTAGAATGCCTTTCCATACAAACTCTGCTGGCCCATCCTCCAATATCCAAATCAAATATTAATTCCTCCATGAATCTTTCTCTGTGGCCCAAAGTCAGAAATCAAAGCTCTTTTATCTGAATTAATATAATATGTTGCAATGTTCCTATATTTTATCTCAATTTTCTACCTTGTGATAAAGTCATTCAAATATTTTCTTTTCTTTGGTAGACCACCAGCTCCTTAAAAGGAAAGATTTATTATTCTTTAAATCCTCAACCCCACCCCTATCTGCAGTCATCATCACTGAATTTACACATAGTGAAATTTCAATATTTGTTGAATGAATGCATTCATGACTGATAATTATGTACCCTGGGAATTAGCATGAATTTACTTCGATATTTCACAGAATTGGACTCAAGAACAAGATATTAAAGAGAAGACCAACCCACCCAGGCTTCAATTTGCTCCTTAATCTAAAAAGAATGACTTCCATGTCTGCTATGAGTAGTTACCATATACCCAAAGTAGTAGCACTCTTTTATGGTAGAAAAATGTCAGTGAAAAATGATTGCTTATTGACAAGAATATGGCTTAAACAAATGGGTAGATAAATGTAGTAGAATATTATATTATCATAAGAAATGGTGAATAGGGGAAATTCAGACAAACATAGGAGAACTTGCATGAAATGATTCACAGCAGAGAAAGCAGAACTAGTGCAATATACACACTGACTATAGTAACATAAAATAAAACATCACTAGAAGGCAACTAATCTCATATTAGATGCAATGACTACTCTTGGTCCTGTGGAACAAATGATAAAAGAGATGAAGGACTCTGGCCACAGAAAGTTGCACTGTTACACACGTGAGCCAGAACAAGAGGTCTTTCCTGGATCCACCCTATTCCCTAGCTACTTATTCCTTCCCCTCTTAAAAATATCTTCTGTCTTTTCTGCATATATCTTGTATGACCTATTTATTTACATTACTTAAGTCTTCTCCATTTGAATGAGAATTTTTTGAAGGCAGATGTCATTTTTGTTTTTTTTTCCTTTTTCTTCCAGAATTTTAAAAATTATTATTTATTTTAAACATTTTTTCTTAAATTTTTTCCTTAAAACTTTGAATTGAAAATGTTTCCATCCCTCCCACATCTTCCCCATCCACTAAGAAGACAAACAAAATTATTTCAATTAATCATGCATGTGAAATCGTGCAAAACATATTTCCATTTAGCCATATTGCAAAAAAAAAAAGGAAAAAATTATAAAGTGAGAAAATTATACTTCAGTTGGCACTCAGAATTCATCAGTTACCTCTCTGGCAGTGAATAGCATTTTTTTTTCATCAAGAGTCCTTTGGAATTTTCTTGAATCATTGCATCGATGATCATCATTACAACATTGCTGTAACTCTGCACAATGATCCCCTGTTCCTCTCACTTCACTTTGCATCAGTTCATTTAGTTCTTGCCATGTATTTTCACCAATCAGTGTCAGCAAAGGGACCCCTATAATCTCTTTCTGATCAGTTGTCCAAATCCTTATTATCTCTGAGTAGACCTAAGCTTCAGAAGCTGCTGCTGCTGCCACTGTCATGACGGCCTCTAAAGCCCACCACCTGTGTTCCTGCCATGTTCCAGTCTGGCCCTAAACCTGTTGTCACAGACTTCTTCTGCCAACCTTCTAAGACGTATTAGTTTGGGAAAATGACCTCTTGATGTCTCTGCTTCTCCAAAATTTGATTTAAGTAATTATTTCAAATGTTTGGAAGGGAATGTTGAGTGAGTTCTATTGGGTTGCTCCCTGTACTCCACCATATTGATTCTACTTCCAGTGCCCAGAATTTATTGAAAGTGGCACACAACAAACACTTAATAAATGGTGGTTGACTGATTGACTGTTAGTTACTTCTATTTAACTGCTTAAGTGTTGTTGTTTTGTTGTTGTTGTTGTTGTTGTTGTTGTTACAAAGGTGGGTTCTATGGAGGAGGGCAGATGGACTATGCTAGGACATGACTGTAAAGTTTTTTTAAAAAGTCATATGTGTGTTAACAGAAAAAGAGTTTATTGCCTTGAAAAAAATAATTATTTTGTGCACTCAGAGTTCAATATTTATAAATGATGCTTCATCTTTGAGAAGACCATTTCAACGCCTGGCTCTCTCATGTTTTTGCAAATTCGTCCATCTATCATTTCAAGGATTTTCTGGGGGCATAAGCTGCCCCAGGATACTTAGATAATTAATATATTCTTCCCAAAAAATAAAATTCCTCAGCTTCTCAACTTTGCCCTGTATCACAGTTAAATCATCTCCTTGATGATTTCTGCATTCCAGAAATTCAGAAGTGCCTGGAAGCATTATTATTGTTCCCTCTTTGGTAGCAGATACAGACAATCTCTAGCAGCTCAATGGTGCTATGTTTGCAGTTACAACATTACCAGGAGTTTTTGGGAGAAGGCAGTGGAGGGGAGGGCAGACAGGCTCAGACTCTGATGGAAGGGTGGCATACTATCTTATAAGGTGAGGTAGAATCAGACAAGTTACTATGATGGCCTAGGTCCTCCAGATAAGTGAAAGCCTGGTATTCCACATTTTGGGCAGGAGGGCACAAAGTTACATGGATCTAACTTTTCAACTTGTAGGCATTTCCTTCATTTCTTTTGATCAGAGCCCATCCACGCCCTTTGGAAAATCTTCCACAAGAAATGAACTCAAAATGCCAGGGGTCTTCTCCTAGAATTCTCGATAGCACAAGGATACCATTGGAGCATGTCAGATAGGCATCAGCTATCCCTCACTCATACCATATAACTGGATTGCCTTTGTTTCCTATTACACATCTCCCTAATGACATATCTTTATGCCATTTCTTCCTTGCAATTTCTCATTAATAAATGTATCATAGCTTACTTATGTCCAAATGGAAGGCAGAGTGATGTAGTGAAAAGAATGCTGATTTTGGAGTTCTTGATTCAATCCTGGCTCTATTACTTTCATGAGTGACCATCAGGAAGTCACTTCATTCCTCCAGGCCTCACTTCATCTGAAAGGGTTGCTAAGAGTGTGCTGGTAAATGTTTAACAACCAGCTTTCTGGAAGAAGGAAAAAAAACAGGCACATGCAAAGTATTTTTAAGTTTAATCTGCATTAACATTTTCTCCATCTTTTTTTAAGCCTACACAGTTAACCAAACAAGAAGTCAAGACCTGCTTTATAGCATTTGCCAATTTGAAGTGTAAATGTCTGTATTGAAAATTTTATGTCTATTGACTTGAGCTGGCTACAGCACACACCTGGAGTTGGCCTAGATGATGTCTAAAGTCTCTGACGGTCTGAATCCATGCTCTTATGACCTTTTGTATCTTCATTGTCCTTTAGGTGACTTCAATTCTAGTTCTTTAAAAATTTTGGTATTCCTTTTGATACAACAATACCACCTCTAGGTCTGTATCCCAAAGAGATAAAAAAAAAAGGAAAGGGAAAAGGACCTACTTATACAAAAATATTTATAGCAGTTCTTTTTGTGGTGGCTAAGAATTGGAAATCAAGGCGATGCCCATCAATTAGGGAATAGCTGGACAAGCAAATAAAACCATATCTTGAGATCACAGAAGACAACAGGAGCATGGCATAGACAAGCATGCCTATAACATTCAGAAGAAAACTACACAGAAAGAATCAAGAATTAAACTTATGTCTTTAGATATTTCTAAGTAGCTCTCTACAAAATTTTAACACTAGTATGTAAATTAAATCTCATAGGCATTCCTTAAACTTGGTATATGACCAGAATATGGAATAAACCTATTTCAGATGAAAAAAAAATAATTTTAGTATTCCATGACTTGGAGTCATGAAATAAGATTCCCTTAAAAATGGTGTTCAAAAGGTGGGCCTTGATTTAAGGGGGAATCTTTGGGCCATTTAAATGACTACATGGTTTTCTAAAGGCAAGCCAGTTGGTTTTCCTCCTCCCTTTCAGTTCTGGGCCTGCTTGTTGTTCTTTAATAGCATCCAAGATATATGTAACGATGAATGGATTCTGCTTGTTGTCCCCCCAACAACGTTCAATCAGCATTCTTCATCCATTGCTTCTCTGCCTTATTTACTAAATAGCAATAATAATTCATTCATATTATATTTAGAAACCTATGAGAAATACGTAGTGAAATAGTTATTCTCATTTCACAGATAAGGAAATCAAATGTCAGCAAAGTGGAATGATTTGCCTAAGGCCATAGTTCTTACAAGATTAGAGCCAGGGGTCAAACCCATGCCCTGGATTTCTTGGTCTGGGGTATTTTCCACCACATCACACTTTTACGTGGACATAGATTGATCCAGGCAATCTCTAAGGCAATACAGAAGACAAGGGAGCCAGATGTTATAATAGATTCTGGATTTGGGTTAACTGACCAGGTCTCAAATCTTAGCTATTTTTTATACCTACCTGTGTGACCTTTATTGCCTAGGTTCATTTAAGCATTCTCTGTCTCAGTTTACTCATGTATAAAATGAGGGCTTGAACTAGATAATCTCTAATTTTCTTTTCAGCTTTAAAGCCTGTGATTGTGTGATTCCAGCAAAAGCACCAATCTCCATAGACTCTGCTGATGTGTGCAAATAATAAAGAACAAGATTATACTTCTGGGAATGTCAGGCTAAGTTGATTCTCACTATTATATCAGCTGAGACTCCAACCCAGTCCAACAGCATTTTAAAATATTGGCTCCTTAGGAATAAAGAGGTCCTGGGAGCCAGCAAGCCAGGATGGCTCCAACCATGCAGAAAAAGCAACAAATAAAATGCATGCTGTCATCAGAAAGGCAGGAATGATTTCTTCCCATATGTTTGAAATATATGTGGCATAACAATGTTTATTAAGGTTTTTATACTCAAAAGCTTACACTACTAAAGTAAGGTAGAAGAAATTCATTGATTTACTTCTAGCTTCCCATATTTGTGAAAGTACTCAGGAAATGTATGCCCATGTTTATGAATATCACTATATCAAGGTTTTTTTTTCATGTATTAAATATAAAGAGCCAATCTAATCCAGTGATAATGGTTAATAATAATAGGTACAATTTATATAGTGCTTTGAGTTTTGTAAAACATTTTAGATGTGTTATTTCATTATATCCTCACAGAAACCCTGTTTAGGTAGACGCTAATATTTTATAAATGGGGAAACTGAGGCTGAGAAAGGTTAAGGGATTTACCCAGAGTTACACAATTAGTAAGTGTATGTAGCATGAACTCGGGCCTTCCTTAGTCCAGCACAAAAACCATTAACTAACCACCTATTATGTGCAAGGCACTGGGCTAGATGCTACATACATATATACACACACACACACACACACACACAAGTCATTAGCTTCACTTTTTTTGTTGATCAGTCATTTCAGTGATATCTTATTCCTTGTGATCCCATTTGGAGTTTTCTTGGCAAAATGGTGGAGTGGTTTGCCATTTCCTTCTCTAAGTCATTTTACAGAGGAGGAAACCAAGGCAAACAGGGTGAAGTGATTTGCCCAGGGTCACAGAAAGTGTCTGAGGCCAGATTTGAACTCAAGAGAATGAGTCTTCCTGACTTCAGGCCCAGCACTCTCTCCACTGCACCAGCTAGCTGTCCATCCTACCTTCAAGGAGTTTATTTTTGAGAATGCAATGAAAGGTCCTAACCCGTCTGGGTTAATCAATGAAATATTCCTGTCACTTGAGTGAGAGACAATGAATGAAAGGATTGCTACACTCATAAGTAAATAGAATTGATAAAAGCAAGCTCTTCTGAAAATGGTCTTGGGCATACCCATGGGCATGAATTTATAGTATGAAAAGACTAAAGCAAATTGTTCTAATTTTCCTTGACATAATAGTGGCTCACCTTGATTAAGTGCTTTACAGCATAAAGAGTACCTTTCCTATGACAGACCTGAAGGGGACAATTGAAAATATTATTGCTGTTACTGTAAACATGAAGTAAGTGAGGCTCAATGAGTGACCTGCCATGGTTCATATGGCAAAGTAAGATGAACTTAGGATTTAGGGTTGCTTAAGTTCCATTCCCAAAAATAAATGGAAAAATCCCTAATTTGCTACTTCTCTGCCCAAACCTGTACTAGGATAGTCTTAAGAATCTTATTCATTAGCAAGCCACATGAGACTCACTTATTATCATTAAACTTAGTATCACAGGAGCAAAGTCCCTTTGTCCCTCATCTTGTACATGCCGTGCTGTAGTAGCACTTCTCAGCCATGCAGATATCAAGAACAATTTTCCTGTTGTTCAATAGTAGCCTCAAAAAATTGAAATATGGGAAAAGAACTCTTCAAGTCTGATTCAGTTGAAGCTAAATTCTTCTTAGCATTTCTATAGATTAGGTGTTTACTGTGAAAGTAAGGACACATCTGTACTCTGATAGAAAATTCCAGTTCTGTAGAAATTAAGCAATCATTTTTATATCTCCCTGTTTATCTTATTGAGCAATTTGTTAGTTAAGTTGACTTCATTTGGAGTCCATTACTGGACTAATGAGACTTCACAGAAGAATTAGATTAGCTGGTCAATGCTGAAAACAATGAATTCTTTTATTTGGTCAATTTAAGTAAAGAATTTTAGTTTTAAGTAGAGACACAAGAAAGTACAGAGAGGGGCAATAAGGGAACAGTAGTAGGACAGCATCTGTCCTATTAATTAAGGACAGCCCAATGACCCCCAAAATACACTAGACCTGTGATTGGAGCTGCTAAATCAGGGAAAGGTTTACAACCAGGAATTTCACCAGAGATCTTCTGCCATAAGAATCTCCAAACATGGCGGAAAGATGGTGTCTATAACAGTGCAGAAAGAGGCTGCTCCCTGGTCCTGGCAGATGATTCCATAAAATTCTTACTGGAGTTCACAGGTAAAATTTTATTCTGTGAAGGAGGTCAACTCAGGCAACTTCAGCAACTTAGGCATTTTAAAAGGAGGGGCATGGTCGTGCTCACTGAGGCAGGTCTTATTGGTTTCCCACCTCTGAGGTCATGGGGAGGGAGCTGCCAATCATCTAGGAAATGCAAATTTGTTAGTTAGGAAATATCTAACCAAGACAAAGGCAGATATGGAGACTCCAGAGAAGAAGCAAGGCAAATGGGTGCTGGGTAGAAAAAGAGAATATAGGTAGGGCAAAGTGTGCTTATTAGTGGGGGGAAAAAGACTAGACCCAAAACATGAGAATGTTTGTAAAGATGGCAGCACCATAAATCATCAAGTGATACAAGCAGTAACAGCCAAATGAAGACAGATTGCTATATCCTATTGTTATTTTATGCTCACCAATATGAATTAATGCATACCCTGATATTGATGAGACCAGAAAATAGTATGTTATTGATATTTACCCTATTAGTTTACTTCTACACCACAGCTGGGAGAAGTTAAGGCTGAAAAGAATATTCAAGATCCTTAAATAATGCATCACTTGCATCATTAAAAAATAATTAAATGTGCTATGTCTACAAGTTACTCTGTCACTTAGATTTATAATACATCCCCAATCATGAACAATTCCAAAAACATAACAGACAAGATGAAGGTAACAATAATAACTAGGCAGCTAGGTGGCATAGTGGTTAGACCACTGGGATGGGAGTCAGAAGACCTGAGAGTCATATATCTAATAAGTCTCTGAGGCAGGATCCCAACTCAGGTAATCCTGCTTTAAGCCCATTTTTCTCTACTGGGCTAATAGAAATTCTAATCTTGATTCTGCTACTTTCTACCCATGTGATCTTGGGCAAGTCACTTCAACTTCTCTGGGCTTCAGTTTCCTAATCTGCATAATAAAGGGACTGGACTAGACAGTGAGACTGAAGACCCTTCCAGCTCTAAATCCATTATTCTATGATGATAATAATATCCAAATTCTTTATAGATGTTATCTCATTTGATTCTCACAATAACTCTGGAATAGAGGTACTATCATTATTATTCACATTTTACAGATGCAGAAACTGAGGCCCAGAGAGCTTAAGTGATTTGTTCAGGGTCACATAGCTAAGAAATTTCTGAGGCAGGATTCAAACTCAGGTCTTCCTGACTCAAAGCCTGACATGCTATCCATTATACCACATCATTGCCTCAAAACTTCTTCCTAGGATGCTATAATTTAAAAGTGAGTTGGCAATGCTTTCAGACCTTCAGTAGCTCAGAAATAGTTATATATAGCGCTTAATAAGAATAATTAGTGAAAGTAATAAGCTCTCCGATGGTGATTTGTTCTTTTCCATTGCTGACCCCAACCTGGATTCTCAGAATATCATGCCATCACTCTATCCCAGGCGTTATTAACCAGGAATCTCTAACTTTTTCTTCTTAGCATTTTGATAATTGTATTTAATTACAATCAGTTTCCTTTGTAACCATACGTATTTTTATACACATCTAAAAACATTATTCTAAGAAGGGGTCATAGGTTTCACCAAGACACAAAAAGTTAAGAATCTCCATCCTCCAAGTTAATTGAAGATATGTCTTTTTCCCTTTTAAATTCAACAATGTGCTTTCATTTCCTCATTCATCCCACAAACTATTATGTCTGAGGTCCCTACAGAGAAGAAGCTATGCTAGGGATTAGTGTGTCATTAACAAAGAGTCATCAAGCCCTCTCATTTTAGTGGTCCAAGCATAGTGGTCTCTGTTCCAGAGGCCATTTTGGTTCCTGGTAAGATAGACCAAAAATCAAAGGCAGAAAACCAGAATACACCAGATCCAAGGAGCTGGTGAGGGAGCTGGGGGAGGAGGAAAGGGAAAAAAAAAAAGAAAAAGAAAAGAAAAAATTCATGGTCTGAGTTCAGAAGCAATAGATATAAAGCCACTCTGGATTCACGCTACCCACCATCACTTCATCACTTAGAGGTGATTGTTTCCTCCAAGTATAATGCTCCCACTGCAATGGAAAGCTGTGCAGCTGCAACTAATTTAGGTGAGGTTGGAACATGGGCTGTCCTTGGGCACTTGGGCATAAACACAGACATACAACTGCAAGAAGCTGAGTGCTACAAATTGGGATTTCCAATCCTCTCTCTGCTGTTTAGGCTTTGGACCCTTATGCCTGATGGTCAGACCACATTATTTGGCTTTCTTCTTGAACACTAATCATTATAAAGATTCATTTTGCAGATCTAGGCCCTCTTTCTTGCCTCTAGCCTCTTGGCTTAGCAGTCTCCTGCAAATACTGACTTCAGCTGATCAAACTAATGCTTGTGGGCCCTCCCTGAATGGGAAGCTTCTCAACATAGTCTTCCCCAACTCCACAGCCAAAGAAGACTCTCTAATTGCAGGTTCTTAATTTTTTATCTCATAAAAATGCCCCTTTGACAGTGAAGTCATATGTGAAGTCTATAAACCCTTCTCAGAGTATCATTTTTAAATACATATGATGAGATACTTTGGATTGCAAAGGAAACTAATTGTTATTGAAATATATTTATCAATTTTTCTTTTTTTAGTCAGGCAATTGGGGTTAAGTGACTTGCCCATGGTCACACAGCTAGGAAGTATTATGTGTCTGAGGCCAGATTTGAACTCAGGTCCTCCTGACTCCAGAGCCAGTGCTATATCCACTGCGCCACCTAGATGCCCCTTAAAATATTTTTAAGTTACGCCCTAAGTTAAGAAACCCTGGACCAGGCCTGAGGGGCCTGCAAGCTCTGCTCTTGGTGAGTCTTGGCCCATGGCAGGGCTACAGAAGAGCCAGGTACTTATTGAGTGGTATCAAGAAAACAAGAAATATCAGTCCAATGTTTGAAATGATGATGATTTATTTCCCACAGATAACTGACCAGAGGTAGGATTATTTCTTGGCAGTAGAGTGCTGACACAACCTTCCCCAACTCCAGCCCTAGCCCCAGCCCCACAATTTAGCTGAAGACAATGAAACTGCAGGTGTCAAAACAACCTAACAGTATACTGATCCTGATTTTCCCTTTTCCATACAATAGAGACTTAAGAAAAACACAAGATTACTAAAGCATCTAATTTCCTCTATACTTTACTTCCAAAAGGGCACACCAAGCCAAATGGCAAACTCATGATAGGTGGAGAGAAGCCTAAATGAAAATGGAAGCAGGGGATGTGGGGAACCTGAAAACTCTTTGTGTGATATGTTGATGCCAATTCACTTACCTGGCTTTTTATCAGAGGCGGGCACAGAGCAGAAGGTTGGAGAGAAGCTCATAGGATTTTGGAAGGTGAATAAAAAGGGGAGATAAAAATGGCAATCAGAATGGAACCTGCCCGCTCCCGTCCCCATGCTTAGCTCAGCTCATTGTTCAACAGTGAGGTTGCATACTGTTTTGGTCATGAATCAGTTCCAAGAGCAGGGGGTGAATGTAGGCAGATGAGCCAGGAAGCAGACAGCTTTCAGGAGCTATGGCTCCAGAAGCAGATTTTGCACTAGGAGCCCTACTGGGAGCAAGGTCCACTCAATGACACAATGTGATTCTCAGAGTATGGAAATGTTGAACCTTCTCCAGAAATAGGGGACTAGATCTCCTCAGTTTCGTCTACATTCACACCCTTCAGTCAATGTATGGGCAGAGTGGATGGAACAACCACTTCAGCTGGGAGATCAAAACTTGTGACTATGTGAATCGATACATGATTTGATGCTGACTCATTGATTTTTCCACTTTGTTATCTTACTGTTCTTTTGATCAGACATTTATTTTAACTATGGATGGAGGCTTGAGTGATTAGAAAATACAGCAGAAATGATATGCAAGGGGAGGATTTATCCTGGAGTAGGATGTTGGAATGAGGAGGCATGGTCTCATAGATCATTCACTGTCAACCCTAAATCAGTGAGAAAAAGATTAAGACACCCTCAAAAGGAGGAGAAATAAGGAAAGCACCTAGCCATCTGAGAAATAGAATAATCTTGGTGATAACTGCCAGAGTACCCTACTATGGTAGGTGGTAGGTATGACAGGTGAGAATGAGCACTTTGAAAGATTGACAGCACCTGCTGCTTACTACTAAACAGCTTTAGGAATTAACCACAGTCTTCCCATTCTGCTCCCCTCCACCCCCAGTGTTATACATGTTTGTTGATTAGTTTGTTTTCTGTGAGCAGTCATCTAAGACTTTTTTTTTAAACCTTTATGTTCGTGCTAACTATCTATATGTTGAGTCCAAAACCACTGAAACGACAACTGGAAAATTTTGATACGATGAATACCACTCTGACGAAGAGTAGTAAAGAACATTTTCAAAGAAAAAAAGATGGATTGTTGACATGGAAAGAACTCCCAAATTGAGATGAACGTAAAACTATTTGAGCATTATCATCAAGATACATTATTGCCAACATGACAAAAGTTGTTAGACTATTTTAAAATTATGTCAATCTGTCACACAGTCATACAATTCCACACAGTAGTTTATGTGTGTGTGTGCATTTTTAACTGAATTGACCATTAGAGCATTACATACAGTGGGATATTTCAAATAAATTGTGACAGTTATCAAAATATGAATGAGTAAATTTTTTTTCTCTCCATGGGGAATACTAATGCATTTTTGTCCAGAAAATCAAAACTATTAAAATATGGGGGGGGGGGGTTGAAGGGGCAGTCTCAATATGGAGCACTTCTATAGCTTTCACCTTTCTCCATTTATTCACATTTCAGTGTGTATTCAAGCTGCCTAAGAATGTCAATTCTCTACCAGCACACAAAAGAAAAGGAGGTGAAGGATGCCTGTACTCTGCTTTCAAAGCTTAGTTTCTAAATGCCTTTCTTTATGTGGTAAGCAACCCAACCGAATTCTCAAAGGAAAAGGTAACCCTGTGCACTATAATTGTCAAGACTATTTTGGGCACTAGCTGGGTGACCAATACAGAGAACAACATTTCCTTAGAAGGGAGGGATATAGCCAGAGATATCCCTTCTTCCTCTTCTTTATACTTTTCAAGTCACATATTGTTATTGGCAAAGCTATTTATCATATGCTAATGGCATAATAATAACTGTTTTTATTAGGAAATGGCCTGCTGGAAAGGGTCCCATCCATTGTGTCAGAGGATTTTTTCCCAGCCGGATTGGAACTACAAGCCTCACATTTCCTCACTAATTCTGGAAAATTCACATCATGAATAATATTGTGTGGACTTTTTTTTTTATGCTTCAACAATTGCTGGAAGAGCTTCATCTTGTAACAGAATTCTAAAAACTATCCAAATAAAGTAGCAAAGGACGGTCGTGGTGGTAGAAAGTGTGCACGTGCATCATGCAAGTCCCTTAAAGGACAGCAATGTTTTTCTTTCAAAGAGACTAGGAGAAAGGCTCTTAAAATATACGTGCTGGGGGTTTCCCTCTTGTAGTGGCTTCAGAGCATTTCTGTGTGTTGTAGTAGATCATGTCCTGAAGCAGGTAAACCTTAATTAGAGTGAAGTAACTAACTTAAAATTCTGGATCCTTATCCACAACTTAGAGAAAGACATTGATCAGTACTGCTAAGATCATAAAAAACCGTTTCCTGGTAGAATTCAGATGGAATTTCCTCATTTCAGTGAGGAAAGAAATTTTCTATAAAAAGAGAGAATATATAGGAATTGAGGCCTGAATTTATCCAAATTTCAACCAAATCCCCCTCTCACAGCAATATACACCCAAATTCCATCTCATAGTTTCTCTTCTCTCTCAGTATTATAGTGAAGAATAGATTACAGTATGATATAATACATTATAGTACAGTAATACCATATAGTTTAGTATAACATAATAGCTAATATACAACATGCTACAGTATATTATAGAGCAGGGGCTGGCAAACTATGGTCCATGGGCCAAATCTGGGCTGCTACTGCTTTTTTGTATATCCCACAAGCTAAAAAATGCCTAAATTTGCAAAAATAAATGAATAGGTAAACAGATAAATGAATGAATAACTGAATAAATAACTAAATAACTGAAAAAATAACTATCTAAAATAAATGGAATTCTTTCTCAGTTCATTGTTGTTCCGTCATTCCAGTTTTGTCCAATTGTTCATGACCTCATTTGGTACTTTCTTGGCACTGGAGTGATTTTCCATTCCCTTCTCTAGTTCCTTTTATATATGAGGAAACTGAGGCAAACAAGGTTAAGTTACTTGCTCAGGGTCACACAGTTAATAAGTCTCTGAAGCCAGATTTAAACTCAGGAAGATAAGTCTTCCTGACTCCAGGACCAGCATTCTATCCACTGTGCCACCTAGTTACACCTTAGCCATCTAAAGTAGATGGCATACTAGATTTGACCCATGGGCCATGGTTTAAAACCTTTAAAAAGAGAGTATAGTATTAGTACAATATACTGTAGTATGTACAGCGTATACTGTGTGTGTGTGAAAAGCCAGATCATTTTTTAAATGTTGCCCCAGTTTTAGATTTATTTGGCATGGATGTGACTAAAATCAAGACAGATTATGAAGCTGCTAGAATTAATGGAAGTTTGTGTGTCTATATGCAAACACATGTGTACATATGCTATATATTATATAGATATATGTCTATTTGCATACACATATAAGCTGCACATACGTATTGTAGGGAGAACAGGGTGCCAACATCTAAAGGGAGGCAGAACTTAACCTCCAGATGTAAAGGATGTAACTATTTCACCTGGCTTCATTAAAGCATCTGAACAAAATTCATTTTCTTCTGCAGACCTCCAGTGCCAACAAATATCTAAGTCTATAGGATGCTATGTAGAACCAGTGCCTGAAACATCAGGCTTCTCCTCACCAAGACCCCAGTCAGAACAAAGTCTTTGCTTTCAGTCCTAACAGAGAGCCAAGTGCATGCTCTACGTAGAAGATGGTTTTGGAATGTCCATCATCCCTCTGCAATCTTGGAATGAAACAGAGGAACTGGGACAAAGACTGAGTTGAGAGTTTCTTGGAGCTTAGGGAACATGATATTTACCTAAACAAATAACCAACCAAATTTTATTTCTGCCTGCCCCCCATCTCACTTCACCAGGGAGCTCCTACTCCTTGGTGTTTGAGAAAGATCAGAATCATAGCTGCCTAAATTGCCAAAAGTTTCTGGAGGTAGAGGCAATAACCAGTTGATAATCCCCTCTATCCTGTGGATATAAAACTCCCATATCTTCCTACTCATATTCCTTTGTATCACAGTCATAGCCTGTAGACTTTGAAAACAAAGCACTTTTCCCCTGCTATCACCCCCTCCCCCTCTTCTCTCATCCCCATTCAGCCCATTCTTACTCCTCCCTGTTCCTAACTTCTTTTTTTCCATACATTTCTATCGTATCCTCCCGAATCCCCACTTTATTAACAAAATCCCCTTGATCATAGATCTCTTCCTCTCATTCTCTTTTCATCTTAAGCTTGCAAAACCTGGCTCCCTCTGTGACAATGCATTCTGACCACCCTCTCTAGAACTCAGGGATCTTTATATAAGTTAACCAATGTGCTGTGCCAGGAGAAGGGCAAAATGTATTTCTTGAGTCTCCTGGCTACTCCAAAGCCCTTCCTGGCTGCTGTCACTCAGCAACCTTTCCTCCTCCTGAAATTCACTTTAGTCATAGCACTCGGTCCAGATCCTTACTGTAGGGAACATTGACCTTCCTCTACCTTTCTCAATCAATAAGCATTTATTAAGCGTACACAATATGCCAGGCACTGATCTCTAGGATTTCAGTGTCTGACAGTCTTCCTTGCCACAGCACCCCTGCTCTCTTATTATGAGACTTCATTATACAACTCCCCTTTTCTCCTCTTTTGCACGACTCTCTGAGGAAGGGGTTGCTCTTGAAACACTCTAATCTGTCAGTCTATCCATCTCTTTTCCCATGACTTGTATCTACATTTCGCCTCAGTCACTCACAGGGATGGATATATCTTAGAGCTATCTCATCTACATATGGTGCTTCCACCATGATCCAAACTCTGAAATTCCCTTCTGATCACAATCTTCTGTCCTTCCATCTCTCCCTCTGCTCATCATGATTTCTCGTACTTTCAGCCCTATGTGTTGTCTATGTCAATAGCACCTGTTCAGGCCTCACTTTCTTCCCTTCATGGTCTGGTCCCTTTAAATCTTTTGATCCCTTTATCTTAGAGGTACATATGCCTTTCCAGACTCCAAGTCTAGCTTATCACCATCATCCATTTTCTCCATCCATATTCCATTGCTGCTTTCCAAACACAGCTCAGAGGAGTCAAATCACCATACTACCTGTGTCCATCATTAAGGTCATCATCTGGATCTCCTGGGCCCTCTCTAGTGTACAGAAATCCTTTTCTTCTTCCCTAATTGACCCCTTACCATGCTCCCTAGAGCGGCTGATACAATTATCCTTTCTCCTCATTACCTTCCCCTTCTTTCTCAGGAGATGATCTCACTTCTACTTCACTGGGGAAAATCAAGTTATCCACTATGACATCCCTCCTCTTATCTTCATCTGAAAACTCTTCTGCATATTCCTCTATTCCTTCTTCTTTTCTTTGCCAAAGGCCAGCCTCTGTACTTCTGTCCTTCCTCCTGTCTCTTTCAGGAATTTCCCCCTTCAATTATTCCCTTTTTCTTTCTCCTCTTAAATTTTGCTCCAGCTCCCCTGATGCCTGTAAACATGCTCATGTCTTAGTCATTTTAGTGATGATGATGATGATGATTATAATAACAATAGTAATAGATTTATGTAGGACTTTATTAATGTGCCCATTTTTTAGCTGATAAAACTGAGGAAGAAGGACATTAGGTGAATTGCCCAGGCTAACACAGCAGGATTCAAACTTAGCTGTTCCAGACCCCAAGTCTAACACACTCTCCTCTATGCTAAATTACTACCTCCAGAGCTTTATCTCAGGTGCTAAAATTGAGAGGTGAGCTGACAGTACTTCTGGGCATTCAGCAGCTTTGAAACAACTGAGTGTAACAATGTCAATTAATTGAATAGTAAACTATCATGTGATGTTTACTCACTTTCCCTCACTGAAAGTCCAGGCCTGGCCCTGGTTCTGCGGGGATTCTCAACTTGGGGTCTCTGAACTTTTTTTTTGCAAGGCAATTAGGGTCAAGTGACTTGCCCAGGGTCACATAGCTAGTAAGTTGAACTTTTTATTTGTTTTTGGGGGGGGTTTTTGGTTGTTTTTTTGGCTAGGCAATGGGGTTAAGTGACTTGCCCAGAGTCACACAGCTAGTAAGTGCTATGTGTCTGAGGCCGGATTTCAACTCAGATCCTCCTGAATCCAGGGGCAGTGCTCTATTCACTGTGCCACCTAGCTGCCCCAAGTTGAACTTTTTTAAAAAAAAGTTTCCTTTGTAATCCTATATATTTTATTTTATACATTTAAAAACATTATCCTGAGAAGAGGTCCACAGGTTTCAGCTAAATGAACTGAAGGCATGCTTTATTCTGCTTACTCTGGTTACCTTATGCCCCAGATGTAAAAATGGCCAGCTACTTCACTGAAAATCTTCATTGTGACTTTCTGCTGATAGGAAAGCATATTTTGCACATCTGCAGTTCTCCATGATTGTCTTTAGTGGTCTGTAAGTAAGATGAATGTTAGTGTGTGCAAGGAGGATTTTGTTATTCCTTTTCAGAAAAGAGTTCCGAGCTCCTTGGCCAAAATAGATAATATTTCCCATGAATTATTGTTGAAAACATCTCCACCATGCTTCCACAGTGAGATATAGGGATGACATAATGTATGCCTGTGCTGTGCTAGGTCATGACAATACTGCTAAAGTTAACCAGTGAGCTTATTGTTGGCAATATGCCTTCTTTGTCTGTTACCCTATAAAACAAGTAGGTACTGGTCAGTAAGTGGAGAACCCACTTTGGAATTTGGGTGAGGCATAGAGGAATGTATGTGCCTGCCTTGATCAGCCCCCATTAAGGCTTGGGGGGAATCTGTGTTTGCCTCAATCAGCCCCCATTGAGGCTTAGGAGATGAAGAGTTATACACCTATTTTTGCCCACCTCTGTGAGAAGTGTGATTAGGGAATGCTGTAGGAGTTGGTGCTCCCATTATTGGCAACCTTACTGAGAAGACTAGACTAGAATAAAGTAAGCTTATTTAACCCCTCCAAAGCTGTCTTCCTGTCTGATCAGATCAAAAGCAAACCTATGCTAGAACAACTGTTAGTGTTAGAAGCCCTCCTGTGTTCTCCTGCCCAGCAAATGATGTTACCTGTGTGTTTACCTGTGAAACATGGTCTTTCCTTCTTCTGAACTCAGCAATGTCCTTTATTTCCTTCTCTACCCATAAGATTTTGTGTCTCAGGTGCTGGGAAGGTGAAGACAGCTTGTGTGCTAGAGATTAGAATGTGATTAACAAGCTCTCTCTTTTTGATCATCCCAGTAAGATGGCTTTTGTGTCAGAGATTATTTTTATCTCTATTAAGATAGACAAAAAAGAGAAAGGAAGGAAAGAAGAAAGGAAGGAGGAAAGAAAGAAGGAAAGATGGAGAAAGAAGAAAGAAAGAAAGAAAGAAAGAAAGAAAGAAAGAAAGAAAGAAAGAAAGAAAGAAAGAAAGAAAGAAAGAAAGAAAGAAAGAAAGAAAGAAAGAAAGAAAGAAAGAAAGAGGTAGAAATTTAGAAGATACCAGAACCAAGATGGCTGGGCAAAAAGAAAAAATGGTTGAGCTCAGAAGTAATGGATCTAAAATCCAAGCTCGATTCCCACTGTCTCCCACCACTTCATCATTTAACCATGTCTGTTTCCTCTGGGGCTAAGGCTGCCTTTGGCTGTGGGGAGCTATGCAATTAAGGAAACCAGGCTGAGAGAGGCTAAGTATCCCTCATCTAGTTAGTATCTAGGTAGGATTTGAACTCAGGTCTTTTTGGCTTCTAGACCTGTACTCTATCAACTAAACCATCTGGCTACATTTAAAATATTTGACCCTACCACCCCCTCAACCTTTCAATTTGTATTTCCATTTACTTTTACTATCAAAATCCTAGAATAAGCCATCTATGTTGTCGCCTTTACTTGGCCACTTTCTAATGGCTTCTCTACTTTTTTTCATGCTGAAGTTCAATACCACAACTCAAAAACGAAACTTTTCCCCAAGGTTGCCAAATCTCTCTTCAGTACTACATCCAGGACTTTTTATTCTGTCTTCATTCCCTTTGCATTTTCTGTAGCCTTTAATAGTCAATCACTCCCTTATCTCTTGGTTCCTATGATACTGCTCTCTCCTGGTTCTCCTCCTCCCCATCTGTCTACTCCTTTTCAGTCTCCTTTGCTATATTATCATCATTTGCTTTCCCCAAACATGGCTGTCATCCAAGACTTTGTCAGTATCTTCTCTACTCTCTCTGCATTTGTTCCTTAGTGGCTTCATTCATTCTCATGAGTTCAGTTCTCATCTCTCTTTGTATGTCTTCATAAGCTACTAATATAGTCTTATTCTAACCTTGTGACCTCAGTTTACACGTCACCAGTTATGGCCTTTTTGATTCAGTTTGCCCAAGATGAGAATATTACATTCAGTCATGTTCATCTCTTACTAATGAATTATTTGCAAAAAAATTCAAAATTACCACTACAAGTATGCATTCACTGGAAGCAATAGGTAACTTTATTCTTGGGTCATCAGTTTTGAATTCATCAGACAGAACCCCCATTTGTTTCTAGTGATCCTGTCACCTTTGAAAGGCAAGTTCATCAATGTCATTGGTAGGGGCTGTGATGTGTTCCCCTTATTTTGATTGCAGTATTTCACATGAGTCTGAAAGAGAGTTCTTACAGGCCAAATAGCACCAGTCCAATTTGCTTTAAAACATAATACAGCAAAAATTTAAAAAGTATTCCACAAAATCATAGAACCACAACTATATTTAATTTAAATCAAATAAAAATTGCTTTTGCTGTAATCACCTAGTTAAGTGGGAAAGGAAAAACTTTTGGCCTGACACATACAGAGTGTGTGTCCATCTCTAACCCAAGTTGTCCAGAAATTTGCAATCCTGAAGAATTCCTTTGATTTTTGTAGAATCACTAGGAATATTTTTTAATCTTCTAATTATCAAGATAGTATATTGGTGTGGGGGGGTGGGCATTAGAATAAAAACAAGAAAACATCAGATAACACCATACATACCATTGTGACACAGCTTGTCTATTAAAGACTGTTAAAAGTAAATTCTAGTCCTAAGCCATGAAGAAGACAAGGGCCCAGTATGCAGAGACCATGCCCTGAGCCAAACCAGGTTTTATAATATGACTGTAGACAATCAAACATTTAAATTATTTTGGTGATATTACTTCTGACAGATTCAGGTGATCTGGGTTTTAAATCTGATTTTGCCACTACCATTGATAAACTATGTGACCTTGAATGGCTCAATTTACCTTCAAGGCCCTCAGTTTCCTCACCTATAGAGTGATGGAGTTGGATAAGGTGATTTCTAAGAAACCAATCAGCTGTGTGATTCTGAATGATAACACTTGAGATGTGGTGACTTTGTAAAGAAAGTTACATTAATAGCCTAGAATGGACTTGTGTAAACAATGTATTTTCATCATTGTTTTACATATTCACATATCAGTGTATGTTAATATTATTTCCTTACACATATATCCAAGATCTCATCAATGTGGGCACTGCCTCCAGATTAAAAACTATCCATGCCTTCCAATCTAATAGAATTTTTATCCATGTTTCCATATTTTTAATAGCTGACAATAAAAGCTAGTGTTTATATAATGCTTTAAGGTTTGTAAAACACTTTGCAACTGTTATTTCATTTTATTCTCACAAAACCCTAAGAGGTAGATGTTTTTATGATCCCCATTTTCCAGCTGAAGAAACTGAGGCCCACGGAGGTTAAGTGACTGGCCTAGGGTTACCCATCTTGTAAGTATCTGGTACTAGATTTGAATTCAGATCTTCCTGACTCCAGGTCCAGTGCTGTAGTGTACCACCTAATGCCTTACAGGCATTCTAACTTCTTTAATATTTAGTACAGCATTCAAACTGTCCATCAGTTATTCTTGACTTTCACCACGTAATAGGCCCACCACCCCCACCACCTTTTCTAATCATGAGTGTTCCTTTAGTACAATAAGACAGTGTTTGGCAACTGAAAGAAGGAGGAAGTGTTGGTTGAATTGAAGAAAAGTTCATGTGAACCTTGTTCTGATTGTTTGTCCTTTATTCTCGAAGAGGACCATGGCCTGGGGAAGGTGGTACCATGACTTGCATGGATTTAAGTGAGGGAGGGCATGCAAAGTCACCAATTTCACTTCTCTCTGGAGCCATCTGGGTCCAGTGGCAAGATATAGATGAGGATGGCTGGAGATGGCCTTGTATACAGTGGGAAACCTTGGCCTTTTTATGTTAAGGTTTTTCCCAGGTCTCAATTTGACTGATTCAGTGATTAAGGCTTAAGAAATGAGGCAAAGAATGGCCTCTTTCACCTAGCTAAAAAAGTCAGTCTGGGAGCGAAATTCTCAGGGTTTCTGGCCAAAACAGAAGAAAAATGCTATTTACACTCATTCTGAACCATCAGGACCCAAACAATGACCAAGTGAGGCTTGGCTGGGACCTATTGTTGGCCAATCAAAGACAACAAAAGTAATTTGGGTTTAAGTCATCTTGAGTTTAAGGCATGGTTCTTAAGAAAGAAATCTAGCCCATAAACCCCAAGATATCTTAAACCCCATGATATCTTCCAAGGTTTCAATGACCAAAATTTACGTTCTTTTGAGCAGAGCACCCCCAGGTAAGGGTATGATACCTTATGTGGACAGAGGGAGAGGAGTGAAGGAGGGAGGGGTAGAAAAAAGGAAGGAAGGAAGGAAGGAAGGAAGGAAGGAAGGAAGGAAGGAAGGAAGGAAGGAAGGAAGGAAGAAGGAAGGAAGGAAGGAAGGAAGAAGGAGGAAGGAAGGAAGGGAAAAGGGAGAGAGGGAGTTGCCCTTCAGTTGCCCAAATGGAATTGTTGGGCCTGTTGGGTCCCCGGTAGGGCAGCTCATACTACTCGCAGGTTGTTGTTTGTCCTTCATTCTCTAAAAGGACCATGACATCAGGAATGTAAAGGCTTTGGACAGCCACCATACAACCATGATTTAATATGTTTTAATATTTGATGAATTAGTTACTTTATACTTTTCCATCTGCTCTGTATTGACTAACTACAGTTTGAGTTATTCACCTACCCTACATAAGACTATCTAATTATATAACATTCTGCATGAATTGCTGTGATCAAAAACATCTATCACCTGGCAGCCTGGTGATGAACCTCTTAGCTAAGATGATTAACACCCAGCAAACATACAGGTTGAGTTTAGACTAGAGGTCTTTCCAGACCGGTAGCACCTCCCAAGGCTTGCGCTCTGTGGGCACAGCCTTCAAAACCCAAGATCACCTCCTTGTCATGATAGGGCAGTAGAGTATACTTTTATCGATTGGGTAATTTTACATAATAATGAAAAATAATGCCTTGTGTTGCTAAAGGACTTCTCCCTAAGACAGTTTTGTTTTGTTTAACCTAAGGTCTATAGATACCCAAATGGTTCTGAATTGCCACTTCTCGTCCCCTTTCTAGCCATCTGGTCATTGTTGACATACTCCCTGTAGAAGCCATACTAATTTCCTTAGTTTACTTGCCTTTTGTTTTTTCATCTAGGTTTTGGGGGGCGGGGTTTGTTTGGTTTTGCTTATTAACTGTTGATACTTATTTATGCTATGTGTATGTGAGCTCCAGAATGTTTTTAAAAAATCCTTTTACTAATGTAAATCAACAACTGTTCTGCAACTTATATTCTTAGAAAGTTGCCTAGGACATTGAAAGTTTAAATGAATTTTCCAAGGTCACACAGTCAGTATGAATCAGAGGCAGGCCCTCCTTGAAATTTTAGCCAACTATCTATCTGCTATGCCATGTTGGTATTATGTATGTGTTTGTGTGTATCTGTGGGCATGTGTGTACTGGGGAGGGAATATGAGAGAGAGTATATAAATGTACATATTATATATATATATATATATACATAATATATGTAATATATATATATATATATATATATGTAATATAATATATGTGTGATATAATGATATGAATGCATATGTATAAATTGTGTCAATAGTTGAGAAAGCAATTATCTGCACAGGTATACTGTGTATATGTGTCTATATATTTACATGTGTATATATATGTAATATGTGTATATATATATATATATATGTATGTATATATACATATGTATTCATCATACACATATATATTTACAATCAATTCTCAACTTTCACAGGGCTTAAAGCTCCTAGAAAATGGTGCTGATAGTCAAAATCATGAATAATGATTAATTGAACCTAAGGGAAATAGAGGGTTAGGTTCCTGTAACCACCAAAAACTGTAAACTTTGTCTAGATTGCTGAATATACTTTTTTGCATACAATATTTTTATTTTTAAAATAATTTTTTCATTAAATATTTTCCAATCACATGTAGAAAATTTTAATAATCCTTTTTCAAAATTTTGAGTTCCAAATTCTCTTTCCCTCTCACCTCTCCCTATTTCTTGAGAATGCAAGCAATTTGATATTGATTATATATGTGAAATCATGTAAATTATATTTCTATATCAGTTGCAAAAGATAATAGACAAAAAATAAAGCAAGAAAAATAAAGAAGTATTCTACATATAACTTCTTATAACAAAACATTGATTCTCATAATATACACTTTTCTAACAGTATCCGAGAAATAATTCATAAAATGTAATATACAAAATAAGATTGGTAACATGCAACACATTTTTCCTGCTAGTAATTCCCTAAAATTCTATGACCTTTAGTGATAACATCTCAATTTTAAAAATCCTGGGATCTCAGACAAAATTCACTTTTCATAACACATGAAATCTACAGTAGCATAAAGACTGTACAGTAAATACCATTCTTAAAACTAAAACATTTTTAACCTGAATCTTACTTTCCAGATCTCATATGTTGGTATGACAGCATTGTATTATATGCCATACTGCTGCCAACCTCTCTACTTCAGCCACCCTCTGAAAAACAAGGGAGAGGTTGCTGGAACTTTAGTTGCTGCTGTTGGAAGATCCTGAGATTGGTGAGGTCTTGACATCACCTCCAAAACTCTGTCCTTTGTGGTCAGCGGATGACATCGAAGCTCCTGAAGGCCTACTTCCTGGGCTGTTTGAGATCCTTAAGTGTCTGGGAGTATGGCAGCTCCACGAAATGCTTCTTTTTTTCCTCTACTGTGCAGAGCCGCAAATGCCCATAGTTGCCAACACAAAAGTGAAAATGAAGTGACCGTTAAAACCATGGGAATTCTTGAAGTCCGACTGTATATGTATATGCCTACATATGCAATGGGTATATAATAGTTTTCTTGGCTATTGATAAAATTTGATTTCTCAGTATTGACTATGCTTTAATTTTGCAAATATATCATTCTTCTCATTTTCCTCCAGGAAATGGAAGGTTATATACCCACTCACATGTATTGCAAGCTTGATTCTACTAATTTTTATTTAGACATAATTTGGACCCAAGAGTCTACCATTTAGTGAATTGGATCTTTTAGAATTTTCAAGTGTTTTTTTTTAACATAGACATAGACACAAATATTTAACTCTAACATAAAAATTTCATAGGCCTTGAGGAGTAGTGAAGTAAATTTTGATAAGTGACCTTTAAGATGTTGTACAGGGATGAGTATTTTTTTTCCATCTGAATTTTATTGCTCCTTGTCATTCAATAATTAGCATTATAACTTTGCAGCTTGTCCTCTCTAACATATTTCTGCAAAGCTTCCCTTCCCTGTCAAATTCATCAGGAGAATTGTGAAGAGTTGAAGGATGTTTCTTTCTTTGACATAAATCAAATCTACACAGCAGGTTACAATGTCCTGACAAGCTTGGCATGATTGCAGGAAGGAAATCTCTTAATGCTAGAAGGAAGGAAAAAATATGTTTGGCTCGGTTGTGTTTCTCCTGTATCAGTACAAAACAGGAAAATCAGTAGTTAAGTCTGAAATCTACTCCCAAATAAATGGGAATGGGTTTGTTTTTCTTTGAACTGGTTCTTTCTTAACATAAAAGTTACCTGGACAAATATAATTTGCTACTCAAAAGAAAATTGTCAACAAGAATAAGTTTAATATCATGTGGCAGACCTAGGAAAAACTGAATTTTCATATTATCTAAAAAATATAAACTATGTGTCTTCTGACATCTGCTTTTGGAGAAAGGAGTACAAGAAAGCAAAAAAGCTGACAGCAAATAGTGATTAGAAGAGAGGGAGTTGAAAGATGAATATATTCAAACTGAGAAAGTTGAACATTGAATTCTATGAATCTCCATTCATAAATACCAATGTAAGAAAAGAAAACAGAGTAGACATAAACTACCATTGTCTTTCTATAGTAAGAATGAATAAGAGAGAAACTATATGCTATGCTATAAAGAGGATCATTATCTCTGATATTAAAAAGCTTATTTAAATTGTGTTCTAAATGTTCTGCTATATGTAATCATAGTTTCTGTATGTTTTCCTTCATTCAGCAAATATTTTTAGCACTAATTATGCAAAAATCATTATGTTAAACACTGTGGTGGCTATAAAGATAAAAAAGACCAGCCCTTCCCCAAAGGGGTTTATATTTATACAGGAGTATTGCAAAGCTAAAATGAGGTAATGGATCTAAAGCACTTTGCCAACTTAAATGCTATATAAATGTTATTTGTTGTTGTTGTTGTTATCCTGTGGTCACCATGCCTCTTTCTGGTGATGACTTCATTCCCCAAGCCATCTACTATGCTCCTGGTGAGCTCAAGCAATGTTTATAGAGCAATACTGGGCTCTCCTAGCAAACGTATAAGAACTTGATCAAGAGGGGGAAAATGTATATACACACTTTTAAGTTTAATTTGCATTATTAATATTTTGTAAGTCTAGGCAATCAACAAAATAATAAAGCAAACTCTTATGATTTCTGAATTCTGAATTATAAATGCTCACACTGAAATTTTAACATTAGCTTTCCCATGTGTTACAGCCTGCTCCAACACACTTCTACAAGAATGCACTTCATTCTCAGCCCATCACTCAATCAACAATCCTTTATGAAACACCTACTATGTGACAAATTAATGATTTCTGAGACCTAAATACTCACACTGAACATTTAATAATCTGCCAGAAGAATTAGCATGGCTCTACCACATCTGCGTTTCTAGTCTATGAAGCCTTGATCTCAAAATGTTGCTAAAGAATTAACTCAGAAGGATCAATTACCAGACATAAGCACAACTGATATCATTTTTGTTTTTCCAGAGACATCTTAATGCTTCATAATATTTTTTCTCATTGTCCTTTCCTAAATATAGAAGAAAGAACAAGGGCCTCTGGGCATAGATAAATTGAAAAGGTGAGCTAAATCTCTTCTCAGTACATTAATAAATTATTAATTTATTTTAATTATGCTTATATACTCTTATTTACATATCATATTTATAATTAATATTAAAAAATTGTCAATAAATCTATTCACTTAAATAGCCTAAAGAAGAGACCATCTGGAGCTAAAACAAAGAAAATTTGTGCCTGGTTAGAGTTAAGCAATCTTGAGATTTGAGTCAAAAGCAGCACAAAGATTGAGGATGGATGCCCAAAAGAAAGATTTCAACTAAGTCCTGTGATTCAGAAAGAGTTAAAAACAGAAGAATTAAGGAAAAAAGTGGAAGGATAAAAGTAGATACAAGTGGATACCACATTTTACTTTGAGTATTTTTTTTTCCTTTAAAAATTACTCTACCCTAGGACAGTTAGGTGGCACAGTGGATAGAGCACCAGCCCTGAAGTCAGGAGGACCTGAGTTCAAATCCAGCCTCAGAACAAACACTTGACACTTACTAGCTGTGTGACCCTGGGCAAGTCACTTAACCCCAATTTTCTAAAAATAAAAAATAAATTTAAAATTTAATAAACTTAAAAAATAAAAAAAAATTACTCTACCCCCAATTGAAAAATGGTCAAAGGATATGAAGGTAGATTTTTGATGAAAAAATTAATGCTATCTATAGTCATATGAAAAAATGCTCTAAATTAATATTGATTAGAGAAATGCAAATCAAAACAATTCGGATATCACCTCACACCTGTCAGATCGTCTAATATGACAAAAAAGGAAAATGATAAAGGTTGGAGAAGATATGGGAAAATTGGGACACAGATGCATTGTTGTGGAGTTGTGAGCTGATCCAACCACTCTGGAGAGCAATTAGGAACTATGCCCAAAGGGGAACCAAACCGTGCATACCCTTTGATCCAGCAGTAGCACCACTAAACTAGGTCTGTATCCCAAAGAGATCATAGCAATGTTAAAAGGCCCCACATGTACAAAAATATTCATAGCAGCTCTTTTTGTGGTGGCCAAGATTTGGAAACTGAGGGATGCCCATCAATTGGAGAATGGTTGAACAAGTTGTGGTATAGGAATGTATTGGAATCTATTGTTCCATAAGAAATGATGAGCAGGTAGAGTTCAGAAAATCCTGGAAAGACTTGTATGGACTGATGCTGAGTGAAGTGAGCAGAACCAGGGAACATTGTGCATGATAACAGCAACATTGTGCGATGACCAGCTTCAATACCTAACTCCTCTCAGCAATGCAATGATCTAAGACAACTCCAAAAGACTCATGATGGAAAATGCTGTGAACATCCAGAGAAAGAATTATGGTGTCTGAATGCAGATCGAAACATTCCATTTTCTTTTTTTGTTTTTTCTTCTTTCTCATGGCTTTTCCCTTTTGTTCTGATTCTTCTTTCACAACATGACTAATATGGAAATATGTTTAATATGATTGTACATGTATAGCCTATATTGGATTGCATGCCATGTCGGAGAGGGGAGAGAGAAGAGAGGAAGGAAAATTTAGAATTCAAAATCTTACAAAAGTGAATGTTAAAAATTAAAAATAAATATTTTTAAAAAACTAAAATAAAAGGATCAGAGCCTTTAAGCTGAGACAGAGCCTAAAAAAAAATTACTCTAAATTTCCCAAGGAAGTCCATGAAAAAGAGAGTTCTCATATATACCAAAATATTTATAGCAGCACTTTTTTTTTAAAGTTGAGAAGAGTTAACAAAGTAGAAGTCCATGGACCTGAGAATGGCTAAGCAAATTGTGGTACATGAACATTACGGCATTTTACCATGCTGCAAGAGGCAATGAATGTTAAGAATCCGGATAAGCTTGGGAAGACTGATACAAAGAGGAGTAAGTAGAGCCAGAAAAAAACAATACGTACAATCACTACAACCACATAAATGGAAAGATCAACAAAAACAAACACCTCCCCCTGCCCAGACAAAAAAAAAAACCTGAAAGTGAGTGTTACAAAATAACCATGCTTGGATCCTTCTTTGTGGAGGTGAGAATTTCTTTCCATTACCTAGCACAGTCTCTGATGCATAAGAGATTCTTTTTTTATTTTTATTTTTTTTAATTTTTTTATTTTTTCCCATATGCTTTTCAGTTGAAAATTTTCCTCCCTTTTCCTCCCCCCCACCCTCCCCAAGATGGCACACAATCTGATATAGGCTTTACATTTACATACCCATTAAACATATTTTCACATTAGTGAAGTTGTAAGCAAAAATTAAAACCAATAGGAGGAACCATCAGAAATGAAACAAAACTCAACAGAGGTAAAAATAAGCGATAGCAATTTGACTTCCATAGTTCTTTCATTGGATGTGGACAATATTTTCCATCCCGAGGCCTCTGCAGATATCTTAGATCCTCGTAATGCTGAGAAGCCGTTCAGTTTAACAATCTTAGTCATTGCATAATGTGGCTGTTATTGTGTACAAAGTCCTCTTGGTTCTGCTCACTTCACTCAGCATCAGACCATACAAGTCTTTCCAGGTTTTTCTGAAGTCAGCCTGTTCATCATTTCTTATAGCATAATAGAATTCCATTACATTCATATACCACAACTTGCTCAGCCATTCCCCAATTGATGGGCATCCTCTCAATTTCCAATTCTTTGTCACCACAAAAAGAGCTGCTATGTATATTTTTGTACATGTGGGTCCTTTTCCCATTTGTTTGATCTCTTTGGGATATAGCCCTAGAAGTGCTATTGCTGGATCAAAGGGTATGCACATTTTTGTAGCCCTTTGGGCATAGTTCCAAATTGTTCTCCAAAATGGTTGGATCATTTCACAACTCCACCAACAATGTATTAGTGTTCCAATTTTCCCACATCTCTCCAACATTTATCATTTTCCTGTTTTGTCATGTTGGCCAATCTGATAGGTGTGATGTGGTACCTCAGAGTTGTTTTGATTTGCATTTCTCTAATCAATAACGATTTAGAGCATTTTTTCATATGACTATAGATGGCTTTAATTTCTTCATCTGAGAACTGTCTGTTCATATCCTTTGACCATTTATCAATTGGGGAATGGCTTGTGTTCTTATAAATTTGTCTTAATTCTCTATATATTTTAGAAATGAGGCCTTTATCAGAGAGACTGGTTGTAAAAATTCTTTCCCAATTTTCTACCTTCCTTCTAATCTTAGTTGCATTGGCTTTGTTTGTGCAAAAACTTTTCAATTTAATGTAATCAAAATTATCCATTTTGCTTTTCATAATGTTCTCTATCTCCTGTTTGGTCATGAATTCTTCTGTTCTCCATAGATCTGATAGGTAAACTATTCCTTGTTCTCCCAGTTTACTTATGGTATCAGCCTTTATATCTAAGTCATGAACCCATTTTGACTTTATTTTGGTATATGGTGTGAGATTTGGGTCTATGCCTAGTTTCTGCCATACTCTTTTCCAGTTTTCCCAGCAGTTTTTTTCAAAGAGTGGGTTCTTATCCAGAAGCTGGGGTCTTTGGGTTTATCAAATAATAGATTACTATAGTCATTGACTACTGTGTCTTGCATATTTAACCTATTCCACTGATCCACCTCCCTATTTCTTAGCCAGTACCAAGCAGTTTTGATGATTGCTGCTTTATAATACAATTTAAGATCTGGAATTGCTAGGCCACCTTCCCCTGCATTTCTTTTCATTAGTTCCTTTGATATTCTGGACCTTTTGTTTTTCCAAATGAATCTTGTTATTATTTTTTCTAACTCTATAAAATAATTTTTTGGTAGTTTGATTGGTATGGCACTGAACAAGTAAATTAGCTTAGGTAGGATTGTCATTTTTATTATATTAGCTCGGCCTACCCATGAGCAACTGATATTTTTCCAATTATTTAGACCTGATTTTATTTGTGTGAAAAGTGTTTTGTAATTGTGTTCATAGAGTTCCTGGGTTTGTTTCGGAGGTAGACTCCTAAATATTTTATAATGTCTACAGTAAGTTTAAATGGGATTTCTCTTTCTATCTCTTGCTGTTGGGCTTTGTTGGTAATAATAGAAATGCTGATGATTTATGTGGGTTTATTTTATAGCCTGCAACTTTGCTAAAGTTGTTTATTATTTCAAGTAGTTTTTTAGTTGATTCTCTAGGATTCTCTAAGTATATCATCATGTCATCTGCAAAGAGTGATAGCTTTGTTTCTTCTTTGCCTATTCTAATGCCTTCAATTTCTTTTTCTTCTCTTATTGCTAAAGCTAAGGTTTCCAGTACAATATTGAATAACAGTGGTGATAATGGACATCCTTGTTTCACCCCGATCTTATTGGAAATGCTTCTAGCCTGTCCCCATTACATATAATGCTTGCTGAAGGTTTTAGATATGCTATTTATTATTTTAAGGAAGACTCCATTTACACCTATGCTTTCTAGTGTTTTTAAATAGGAATGGGTGTTGTATTTTATCAAAAGCTTTTTCTGCATCTATTGAGATGATCATGTGGTTTCTGTTGGTTTTGTTGTTGATATGCTCAATGATGCTGATAGTTTTCCTAATATTGAACCAACCCTGCATTCCTGGTATAAATCCTACCTGGTCATAGTGTATTATTCTTGTGATAAGTTGCTGCAATCTACTTGCTAGTATTTTGTTTAAAATTTTTGCATCTATATTCATTAGAGAAATTGGTCTATAATTTTCTTTCTCTATTTTGACTCTTCCTGGTTTAGGTATCAACACCATATTTGTATCATAAAAAGAATTTGGTAAGACTCCTTCTTCACCTATTTTCCCAAATAGTCTATATAGTATTGGAATTAATTGTTCTTTAAATGTTTGATAGAATTGCATGTAAATCCATCTGGCCCTGGAGATTTTTTCCTAGGGAGTTCATCAATGGCTTGTTCAATTTCTTTTTCTGAGATGGGGTTATTTAAGTATTTTACTTCCTCTTCGGTTAATCTGGGCAATTTATATTTTTGTAAATATGTATCCATTTCACTAAGATTGTCAAATTTGTTGGCATATAGTTGGGCAAAATAATTCCTAATTATTGTTTTAATTTCCTCTTCCTTGGTGGTAGCTTCACCCTTTTCATTCTTGATACTAGTAATTTGGTTTTCTTCTTTCTTTTTTTTAATTAAATTAACCAAAGGCTTATCTATTTTATTGGTTTTTTCATAAAACCAGCTCTTAGTTTTATTTATTAGTTCAATAGTTTTCTTAATTTCAATTTTATTAATTTTTCCTTTGGTTTTCAATATTTCTAATTTGGTGTTTAGTTGAGGATTTTTAATTTGTTCTTTTTCTAGTTTTTATAGTTGTATGCCCAATTCATTAATCTCCTCTTTTTCTATTTTATTTATGTAAGCATTTAGAGATATAAAACTTCCCCTAAGAACTGCTTTCGCTGCATCCCATAGGTTTTGGTATGTTGTCTCATTATTGTCATTCTCTTGAATGAAATTATTGATTGTTTCTATGATTTGTTGTTTGACCCAATCATTTTTTAGGATTAGATTATTTAGTTTCCAATTATTTTTTAGTCTATCTTTCCATGGCCCTTTATTACATATAATTTTTATTGCATCATGATCTGAAAAGGATGCATTTAATATTTCTGCCTTTCTGCATTGGATTGTGAGGTTTTTATGCCCTAGTACATGGTCAATTTTTGTGTATGTGCCATGTACTGCTGAGAAAAAAGTATATTCCTTTCTATCCCCATTCAGTTTTCTCCAGAGGTCTATCATACCTAACTTTTCTAATGTTCTATTCACCTCCTTAACTTCTTTCTTGTTTATTTTGTGGTTAGACTTATCTAGTGCTGAGAGGGGGAGGTTCAGGTCCCCTACTGGTATAGTTTTGCTGTCTATTTCTTCCTGTAACTCCCTGAACTTCTCCTGTAAGAATTTGGATGCTATACCATTTGGTGCATATATGTTTAGTAATGATATTACTTCATTGTCTATGGTGCCTTTTAGCAGGATGTAGTTTCCTTCCTTATCTCTTTTGATTAGATCTATTTTTGCTTTTGCTTTGTCTGAGATCAGGATTGCTACCCCTGCTTTTTTTACTTCAGCTGACATAATATATTCTGCTCCAGCCTTTTACCTTTACCCTGTATGTGTCACTCTTTTTCAAATGTGTTTCCTGTAAACAACATATTGTAGGATTATGGTTTTTAATCCATTCTGCAATCTGTTTCCGTTTTATGGGAGAGTTCATCCCATTCACATTCACAGTTATGATTACTATCTGTGTCTTTTTCTCCATCCTTTCCCCCCATTTATGCTTTTCTTTCTCCTTTTTCCTTTCTCCCCTTCACTAGTGTTTTGCTTTTGACCACCGCCTCCTTCAGTCCCTTCCCCCTTTTATTATCCCTTTCCCTTTTCTTCCCCTTTAGTCTTACTGCTGCTTCCCTCCCTTCTTTCCCCCCTCCCTTTTTTCCCCCTCCCTTTTTTTTCCCCTTTTCCCTCCTACTGCCTATAGGGCAAGTTAGATTTCTATACCTAACTGATTATATTATGCCCTTCTTGAGCCAAATCTGATGAGAGTAAGGTTCAAACAATGCTCCCCCCCTTCTTTCCCTCTGCTGTAATAGGATTTTGTGTCTTTTCCTGTAATGTAATTTACCCTTGTCTGCCTCCTCCTTTCTCAGTACATTTTCTAAGATCAGATTGATCCACTTATTTGGATCCATTTAACCCACTTGATTAGATTTTTTTTTATCATTAATCACATCAAGTCAACTAATATCCACCCTCTTAACAATACAGTTCTCAAGGGTTGCAAGTCTCATATTCCCTTGTAGGGGTTTAAACAGCCCCCCATTAACAACATATTGTATCCTTCTGTCCCATTTACCTTTTTAAGTCCTTCTTGAGTCCTGTACTTGAAGATCAAATTTTTTGTTGAGCTCTGATCTTTTTGTCAGGAATGTTAGGAAGTCTCCTATTTCGTTGAATATCTCCTCCCTTGAAAAATGATGCTCATTTTTGCTGGGTAATTGATCCTTGGCTGCATTCCAAGCTCCTTTGCCTTACGGAATATCATGTTCCATGCCCTGCGGTCTTTTAATGTAGAAGCTGCAAGGTCCTGTGTAATCCTGACTGTGGTTCCATGATATTTAAATTGTTTCTTTCTGGCTGCTTGCAGCACCTTCTCTTTCATCTGGTAATTTTGGAATTTTGCTATTATATTTCTTGGCATTGTCAATTTGGGATCTCTTTCAGGTGGTGATCGGTGGATTCTTTCTATGGTTATTTTCCTTCTGGTTCTAGGACTTCTGGGCAGTTTTCCTTTATGATTTCCTGAAAGATACTGTCCAGGCTCTTTTTTCATCATGATTTTCAGGTAGTCCAATAATTTTTAAATTGTCTCTCCTGAGTCATTTTCCAGGTCGGTTGTTTTACTGATGAGGTATTTTACATTTTCATCATTTTTTCATTTTTTTGTTTTTGTTTGACTGATTCTTGCTCTCTCATAGAGACATTAGTTTCCATTTGTCCAATTCTAGTTTTTAACAGATTGTTTTCTTCTGTTAGTTTTTGTACTTCCTTCTTCAACTGGCCAATTGTGTTTTTTAGGGACTTGTTTTCTTCAGTGTATTTTTTTTCCAATTGGCCAATTGTATTTTTGAAGGACTCTTCTACCTCTCTCATTTGACTATTAAAATCCTTCTTGAGCTCTTCTAAGAAGGCTTTTTGGGCTTCAGACCAGTTCATATTCCCTTTTGTTGTTGCAGATGTGGGTTTGTTGACAATGTTGTCCTCTTCAGAATTTCTGTCTTGATCTTCACTCTTCTCATAATATGAATCTATGGTATGTTTCTTTTTACTCATGGTGTTTCTTTATTCCCTGGCCTTTAAAGAGATTGAGCTCTCCTGCTGGGGAACAGAGGGTACTGACCCAAGCTTCTTGTGTTGGGAGCCTAGGTCTTGGTCACTGGCTTTGGTGCTGGGGCCTCTTACTGGGAATTGGAGGCTGTAGGTTTCTGGCAGCTTACCTGTTGGGCTGGAATCAGCAAGGCTGGAACTTTCAGGCAATTCTAGGTTGCCTGCTTTTCCTTTCCTTTAGCTTTCTTCAGCTCCTTTTAGATGGGTGCTGCAGGGCGTTTATCTGCCTGGGGCCCCTGCAGTGTTGTCTCCCTCGTTTCTGCTAATGCACTGGGAGATTCATTTAAGGTAGAGTGCCAAGGCTCCTGGTGGTTTTCTGAGCTGGTTTCCACTGGTTCCCCCACCCTCACTGAGGCACTCGAGGTCCAGGTGTTGGTGTTAGCCTGCTCTACCACCTGGGCTTCAGGATTTCTTCACAATTAGAGGCTTCAGGGCTCCTACAGCTCACCTGGTATTGGGTTGGAATCAGCAAGGCCTGGGCTTTAGGAAGCCTTTAGGTTGTTTTCTTTACCTCCTTTCAGATGAATGCAGCAGGGTACTTGTCCACCTGGGGCCCCTTGTAGTTCTGCCTCCCTTATTTTGGCTGAGGCACTGGGAGACTCATTTGCTGGACTACTGCACTGCTGCTCCTCCTCTTTCTTCTAGTTCAGGTGTTCCAGGTTTTTCTTTTTTTCTGGGGTGATATTGTCTGGGTTTTCAGAGGTTGATTGGGGAGAGTGAGAGCGACTACCTTTTCACTCTGCCATCTTGGCTCCTGGAAGCGGAAGTCCTGCATAAGAGATTCGTAATGAATACTTGTGGATTAATTGGTTGATATACTTGACCAGCAATAACTAAAATTTTTTCAGATCAGACTTTTTGAAATTTGAGGGAAAAAAAAGAAAGAACAGGTAATACACTATGCTGTGTCTAGCCTTTTGTCCATGTGTTTCATTATTCTGGTCTTAACAGAAGGGACATCAGAAGTCATCAAGTCCAACACTCTCAATTTACAAATGAGGAAATTGAGGCCCAGTGAGATGATGTGACTTTCCTAAAGTAACAAAAGTAGAAAGCAGAAAAATCAGAATTCAAACACGGATCTTCTAGCTCCAGATCCATTGATCTCTCCAGTACATCCTGTATGCTTACGGGAAAAGTTTGTCTCATAATGACTGTAAGAGACTGATAATATCGATCAGTCCATCAGTCAATAAGCATGTATTGTTCACTGTGTGTCAGAGGGCAATTAGGTGATGCAATGGATAGAGTGCTGGGCTTGAAATCAGGAAGATCTGAATTCAAATCCAGCATCAGACACTTGCTAGCTATGTGATCCTGGGCAAGTCACTTAACCCTGTTTGCCTCAATTTCCTCAACTGTAAATGAGCTGAAGAAGGAAAAGGCAAACCACTCTAATATCTTTGGCAAGATAATTCCAGATTGGGTCACAAAGAGTTGGACACAACTGAGCAATAAGAACAACAAATTTGTCAGAAACTGCTAAATTCTGAGTAGAGGAACAGTAAAAATACCATCACTGTCTTTAAGGAGCTCACATTCTAGTGCTAACATGCAGATAGCATTCAGTAAAATGTAGATGTTAAAGATAAATACAGGGCAAATGGGAGGTTTCAGTTTTGGCCAACTCTGTGATCCCATTTGGAGTTTTCTTGGCAGAAATACTGGAATGGTTTGCCATTTTCTTCTCCAGCTCATTTTACAGACATTGAAACTGAAGCAAACAGGGTTAAGTGACTTGCTCAGGACCACACAGTTAGTGTCACATTTGAACTCAGGTAGTAAGTGTCTGACATTGGATTTGAATTCAGAGCTTCCTGACTCTAAGGCCATTGCTCTATCTACTGCACCACCTTGGCTGCTTGGCCATACAAAAATAGGAAGGTAGTGCAGTGGATAGAGCAAAAACCCCAGAGTCAGGAAGATCTGAATTCAAATCCAATGTCAGACAGTTACTATCTGTGTGACCCTGGGCAAATACCTGTTTGCCACAGTTTTGACATCTGTAAAATGAGCTGGAGTAGGAAACAGCAAACCATGCCAGTATGTTTGCCAAGAAAACCTCACATTCCTATACATATGCATGAAGAAATGTAGGGCTGGCATTTTCTTCTTTTTTGAAAAATATTATTTGAAAAAATATTATTTGTTTTTAATGTTCTTTTCTTTTTAAATTGAGTTTCAAATTATCTCCCTCCCTTCTACCACTGCCCCACCTACTGAGAAGGTAAGTAAAATATATTAATTATACATGTGAAATCATGTAAAATATATTTTCATATTGGCCATATTAGATATATCAGCAAAAATTTTTTTAATGATTTTATTAGTTCTTTGGAAATCGATGTCATTTTTCGTCAAGAGTACTTTGGAATTGTCTTGGATCATTGTATTGATCAGAGTTGCTAAGTTTTCGCAGCTGATCATAATTATAATATTGTTGTTATTGTACACAATGATCTCCTAGTTCTTCTCATTTTGCTTTCCATTAGTTCATTTAATTCTTACATTTTTTTTTGTGAAGCCACCTTCCTTATTTCTTATAACACAATAACACCCCATCAAAATCATAAGCCACATCTTGTTCAAGCCATTGTCCATGGTGAGTCTGCCTTTGGTATCCAATTCTTTGCCACCACAAAAAGAGCTGCTACAAATATTTTGGTATATACATACATACATACATACATACATACATACATATGTGTATATATACATATACATACACACACACACACACATACACACACACACACACACATATATATATATATATATATATATATATATATATATATATATATATATATATATCCTTTTCTTTTTTCTTTGATCTGTTTGGGGTACACACCTAGTATGTATGGTTGGGTCAAAGGGTATGCACTGTTTTATAGCCCTTTGGGAAGAGCTCCAAATTGCTCTCCAGAGTGGTTAGTCCAGTTCACAACTCCACCAACAGTTTTTTTTTACTTATCTCTATTTTCCCTTATCCCTATTTTGCCTTATCCCTGCCAACATTTATCATTTCTGATGGCTGTTAAGTGGTACCTCAGACTTGTCTTAGTTTGCATTTCTCTACTCAATAGTGATTGAGACAATTTTTTCATGTAACTGTAAGTGGCTTTGATTTCTTCTTCTGAAAATTGCCTGTTTAAATCTTTTATCAATTGAGTAATGGCTCTTATTTTTATAAATTTGACTCAGGCCTCTGTATAGTTGAGAAATGGGTCCTTTATTAGAGAAACTCCCTATAAAATATTTGATATTATTTTATTGTTTATTCTACCCTTTAGCAAATTGCAACTTCCCTGATTATCCTTTTTAATTGTGTCTATTTTTCCTTTCCCATTGTCTGAGAACATGATTGCTACATCTGCCTTTTTTTTTACTTCAGCTTCTGTTTCAAGTGTGTATCATAAACAACATATTGTTGGATTCTGGTTTCTAGGCTATTTTGATTTCCACTTCCATTTTATAGGTGAGCTCATCCCATTCACATTCACAGTTATTATTACTATGTATTTCCCTCTATCCTATTTTTTTTCTGTTTATCCTCCTCTCTTTTCATCCTGTCCTTTCTCAAAAGTCTGTTTTGCTTCGACCACTGCCTCCCTTAATCCACTTCTTTTATTTTCTATCCCCCCAATCTGCTATCCTCTTCCCCTCCTATTTCCCTATTGGGTAAGATAGATTTATATACCCAGCTGAATGTCTATATGTATTCTTCCCTCTTTGAAACAATTTTGATGAGAGTGAGGTTCAAGAATTTCCCAGCTCCCCACATTTCCTCCTCCTCTATAAAAGTCCTTCCTTGCATGCCTCATTTATGTGAGACAGTTCTCCCCATTCTACCTCTCCTTTCCCCCTTCTCCCAATGCATCACTCTTTCTCACCCCTTCATTTTTTAGATCATCCCAACATAATCGACTCACACTCATATCCTCTGTCTATGTAGATTCCTTCTGTCTTAATAGTGAGAAAGTTTTTGAGTGTTTTATATAAATATACATACATACATACATATATATTATATGTATGTAATCTTGCTATATAGGAATGTACATAGTTTAGCTTTGTTGAGTCTCTCATGATTACTCTTTCATATTTGCCTTTTTATGCTTTTCTTGAATCTTTTGTTTTAATGTCAAATTTTCTATTCAGCTCTGGTGTTTACATCAATAATGCTTGAAAATTCTCTATTTCATTAAATTTCCATTTTTCACCCTGAAGGACTATACTCAGTTTTCCTGGGTAGGTTATTATTGGTTGTTATCCTAGCTCCTTTGCCTTCTGGAATGCCATGTTCCAAGCCCTCTGCTCCTCTAACATTGAAGACACTAATTAAATTTTATTTGATCTTGACTGTGGCTCCATGATATTTGAATTGTTTCTTTACGGCTGTTTATAATATTTTCTCCTTGACCTGGGAGCTCTGGAATTTAGGTATAATATTTCAAGGAGTATTCATTTGGGGGTATCTCTTAGGAGATGGTTGAAGAATTATTTCTATTTCTATTTCTATTGTATACTCTGGACCTAAGATATCAGGGCAGATGTCCTTGATAATTTCTTGAAATATGATGATGTTTAGCTTTTTTTTTTTTTATCATGGCTTTCAGGTAGCCCAATAGTCCTTAAATTCTCTTTCTTCAATTTATTTTCCTGGTTTATTCTTCTGATAAAATGTTTCATATTTTCTCTTTTTTCATTTAAAAAAATTATTTTCTTGTTTCTTGATGCCATATAGAGTCATTAGCTTCCACTTGCACAATTCTCATTTTTAAGAAATAATTTTCTTCAGTAGGCTTTTGTACCTCTTTTTCCATCTGGCCAATTCTGCTTTTTAAGGAGAATTTTATACTTCTTTTCCATTTAACCTGTTCTGTTTTTTAAGGTTTTCTTCAGTATTTTTTTGTGTTTCTTTTTACCAATCTGTTAATTTTATCTTCATACTTGCCTTGCATCACTCTCATTTATTTTCCTATTTTTTTCTTCTACCACTTTTATCACTTTCTTTAATGCTTCCAGAAATTCTTGTTGGAAATGGGTCCAATTAGCAATTTTCTTTGAGGTTTAGCTTGCAGCTGTTTTTACATTGTTGTCTTCTTCTGAGTTTCTGTCTTGGTTTTCCCTGCCACTATAGTAGCTTTTTATGCTCCAGTTCTTTTGTTGTTGTTACTGTTCATTTTTCCAGTCTATTTCTGATTTTGAATTTTATGTTAAAGTTGGGCTCTGCTTGCCTAGGGGAAGACACTATCACACATACACACAAAAGTTCACACAGCCTTTAAATGACCCTTAGGATGAAAGATCCTAGGACCCTGATATTCACTCCTAAACACGGGGAAAAGAGCCTCTCAGTGCCATGTAAAGCATAAAAGACTTCCCTCCAAAGATTTATTAATAGCCAATTCTTCAAGCTGTGGCTCAGAGTCAGTATGCCAGTTATTAAGAATTATCTTAGGAGACATTAGGAGAACAAAAGGTTTAGGCTATTTCATGATGCCATTTTCAGAACTAGTTCTGGGTGTCTGTAAACTTTCAGTGTTGCCAAGTGATATTGGAGAGGTATAGTGATTGCTCTCTTGGTCTGCTTCCCTACAGCCACAAGCACTAGTGCTCCTCTTGGCCCTGCAACTGGGACAGATTTTCTGCTCTCCTCTAGCCGCAAGTGCAAAACACTCCTCTTTGCCTTGGAACTATGACCAGGACCAACCACAAGCATTCCTCCCTGCTCTAGAACTATGACTCAGAACTGCTTATGGGCACAGAGTGGTTAATCAGCTCCAGTAGCACTGAGCACCAACAAAAAGTCTCCTCTAATCTTTCTGATCAATTATCCAACCCCTTTACCACCTCTGGACTGAGTGCTCCTGAAACTGCTGTTGCTCCCTCTACAATTTACTTCTGCTGGTGATACTTCCTTCCATCACTTGTGTGTCAGGCCAGCTGCCACCTTGGTATCGTAGACTCCCTTATTCCAACCTCCTAAGTTGTCTTAGGAAGGAAAAATGTCTCACTCTGACCTTTTATTGGCTCTGTTACTCCAAAATTTGATTTAAGGCATTATTTTAAAGTTGTTTGGAAAGGAATGTTGGGACAATTCATCTGGGTTTCTGCCTGTGCTCAACATCTTGACTCGACTCTCCTAGAGCTGATAACTTATTCTCCAAATAAAGGAATTGATCCAGAGAAGTTCAGTGACTTGCCCAATGTCACACAGATTGAATTTTCAGATAGTTTATCATAATATCATTTATAATTTTCAATGAGGCCTTTATTATTGTCTAAAAGAAACTGAACTTATTTTTTTTTCAAGCTTCAGAAGGTTTGACTCCCCTCTTGTGTCAAATGTATCTCCCTTCACTTAGACTTTTTATTTAGCTTGAATTTCCTCTCTAACCCAGCAATCCTGAATGTAGAGAACAGCCTACTAACAGCTCACCTGTCTTTCTATCTTGCTGTCAGTTTCATTCTTAACCTGGGGGAAGGACTCTCTAAAGTTGTATACACATGTGGTTGCCATCTGACATGTTTCTGTTTTGCTTTCAGTGATGCATCACAGTCCAGCAAAGTATCCTTAGGTAACATCTCTCTGCTGAGCCCCCCCTTCCAAAAACACACATATACACAAAAGTTCACACAGCCTTTAAATGACCCTTAGGATGAAAAATCCTAGGACCCTGATATTCACTCCTAAACAAGGGGAAAAGAGCCTCTCAGTGCCATGTAAAGCATAAAAGACTTCCCTCCAAAGATTTATTAATAGCCAATTCTTCAAGCTGTGGCTCAGAGTCAGTATGCCCAGTTATTAAGAATTATCTTAGGAGACATTATCTTAGGAGACACTAGGAGAACAAAAGGTTTTCACTACCTTGGCTCAAAATCATCTGCTTTACTATCACAAAGGATGCTAAAAAGTCAGTGAATTGTTCATTCTCATCTTGTTTAAGTAAACTTATCCACTCTGCAAGACATTTTTAACTTATAGGAAAATATCACTGAGTACAATTGAATATATACAACTTAAAATACATGTGTTGTTTTTATTTTTTTCCGCTTTTAACTAAATAGTTGCGAAGTGAATGAAAGATGGTGTCTTTTATTTGTGAATCTTTTGTCTTCAGAAAGAATAGAAAGGGTGTATTTTAATTCTTTGGCCTATGTTGAACTATGTTAGAACCTTTCAGATCTGATTGATTACAATGATATAATGTGCATGTGGGTGGGGGGTGGGGAAGACGGTAACTGCAAAATATTAGATCTGACTTCTAAGTCTAACTGTGAAAGTGAATCACAGACCAATGTCCATATGGACAACTATCAATGTCATGCTTAAGGAATTCTCATAGCTAAGCAAATGCCTCCGAAAGAATATTAGCTATCTTATTCTTCTGAGTTCAAGTCCCCAAGAAAAATTCATGAAAATATTTTTCTACCTCTCCCTACTGGATCCATGCATGAATTTCTTTTTTTACCAGGAACATATGGCCAAAGTCGTAACTAGCAATTCTGCTTCTAGGGTGAGATTTATGAAAAGTGACCTTTTTAAAGGGAAATTCAATTGGAGGGGCTATAAAAAGAGAGGGCCTTCAAATGACATTGAATCTTAAGACATGAAGCACCATAGAGGAGGACTGGGAATTCTCTTTAAGAAACTTCACTGTAGCAGAAATACAGACTCGAGAATACCTGTCTACATGGGTTGGAATACCATGAGGTTTCTGCCAAGCATATTAGATTCTGAGGTTTGAGAGCAAGGACTGTCTTTTGCCTTTTTTGTATCCCCAACAATTAGCACATAGTAGCAACTTAATAAATATTCATTGACTGAGTGTCTGAAAGAGGTAAATATTAGCCAGGAGGATGCTAGGCTAGGGAAAAGTTCACTTAGTAGTGACCACCAAAGCATAGTATCTAATACTTTCTTTTTATTAATTATTCTTGCTAAGTGTTAAGGAAAATTATTTCTACCTGCTAAAGAATATGTGTTGTCATGCCCTCTAAAATTTTAGCATCTTGAAGCAAAAAATGGAGTCATCCTACCTTCAGTACGGCTCTGCATATAACTCATTCTACAATGATGTCTCATCATAGCTGTTAGCAATTCTACATCTTCAAAAGCTATGCCAGGATATTTAAGCTTTGGCACATCATACCAAAGCTGAAAGGCTTTAGATATAGGTCCAATATCAGATTTTATGACTCATCTGGTATCAACCATTAAAAAGTAGAAGATAGGGCAATAGAAAATGAACTTTTTTTGTTGTTTGTTTGTTTGTTTTGGTCATATCAGTTCATAAAGACTACTTACTAAGGAATATAGGGATTCTGATATGCACCTATGAAGAAAATGCCTATATGCATAACATCTTCTATACTTGAAGTACTGGTGTATCTTACCCATAGCTTAAAGTGCTATAATCACTCACCGAGTCCCATTCCAAGTGGTCACCAATCATGCCTTTAATAACTCTCAAAAGTATTTGTGATCTCATCAATTAAGTAATTGTGATTGTTGCTCAGCCTTCATTTTCAAAGAGGACCAATGACATCATAGAGTGATGCATGTGCTACAGTTTCCTCTTTCCTAGCCATCTTGTATAAGTCTTGTCCCTATCTTCCAAAAGGTTAAGACAGGGGATCCACCCAACATGCTGGAGACCTTCCTTGCTTTCTCATGACATTATAACAATACAAGTGAAGTATTCTAGGCAGTCTACCTGTTATTCTTCATTCTGGTCACATAACTATTCAATTATCTCTTCCTATTCTTTGATGGTATTTCTTATTCTTATTTAATAATAATAATAATAATGATAATAATAATAATAATAATTGCTAACACTTACATACCATTTACTATATGCCAGGTACCATGTTAGGAATTTACTATTATCATCTCATTTAATCATCACCACAGCCCTGGGAGGTAGATGCTATTATTTTGAAGAAGCTGAGGTAAACAGAAGTTAAGCAACTTACTCAGTCACCCAGCTAATAAGTGTTTGAGGGTGAATTTTAATTTGAGCCTTCTGGAGTCCAGTCCTGGCATTCTATCTACTGTGCCACCTAGCTACTCATAGCTGTTCTTTAGAGTTCCTGCTTCATTATGTGTCACAGCCTATATGTAGCCACCATGAATCTTTCCAGTGGCCTCTGGGTGATGTACATTTTTAATTATCTGGAGACTGTTATGTTTCCAATTTTCCTGTCAAACAGAAACATCAGTAGAATGTTAGTACTGAAAGATGGGTCTTCACTTTCATATGAAGTTTAGAGTCAGTAAAAGAGCTTTGCAACTTCCCCAAAACCATCCAGCCTGCTCTCCCCCTACTGAAATTTGTACCCAACTCACACTCTATCAATACTATCAGTCCCAGGTATCCATATCCATTCAGTTGCATGTTGAAATCTAGACAGTAGACATTCTTCATTTGGTTCTTCCTATGTTCCTATATTTTTTTTTCAATAATTACTGGTCTCTTCTCAGAGGCTCTGTAACATTTGTGACTTTGTGCATTCAACACAATAAAATTCACAAAATATACTGGAAATATCTTAAAATTATAGAAACTCCAACACTGGTATGGAATACTGATGATGAACTTATACCTTGCTGGATGTTACAAGAGGTTAAGAGATGGAGAAAAAGTATGGTTCATTACACTGAGAACTTTCTTGATAAACTTTATTTAAAACTTATGAGGTATACTCAAGGCTAGATCTGGAAAAATATACTACTCACCAAGGATTAATATCTACATACTTAATATCTAATGTTATAAAAAGTGGTTTCATGAATAAGAATTAAATCATACACACCAAAATATTGAGAACTCAATGCTAAATGGTATGAAACAAGCAATTACAGCAAAAGAAAATATATCACATTTTATTTTTTTAAATACGAAGTCTTAAATTTATCATATAAATCAATAAATAGAATCATTTTACTTTATCCCAGGTAATTTGTTCATAGTTCTAATACACTTGAGTATTAAAAATAATAATAGTAAACTATATAAGGTATGATATTTTAATTAAAAACTAATGCTTTCTTCTGCATATGAATTCAGAAACTGAAATCAAGTATAGCCTTTAGTTCAAAGACTCTAACTTATTTCTCATTTTGAAAATGGCACATCTGTCTTTCTCCATTACTATGGTACTTCACAAATTCTCCATGATCTGCTGATTATTTCAGCATCTTGAAATGTAATTTGCTGTTGCGAAGTGACTTGAATTCATTAAAGGCATCTAAATATTGTCTTATGATCTCCTCATTTATCTTTAGTTTCAATCCTCTATTAACCATTTATTCTCTCTTTCCCACTGAAAATCAATGTTTTTGGTAAAAAGCACAGGAACAAAACAGTAGCTAAGTGGTTTTGTCCTTTTTTTCCCCATTCTTCATTATTGTTCCTTCCACTTCAAATAACAGTCCTGTACTAATCTTGATCTTCTTACCATATATGTATGTGTATATGTGTGTGTGTGTATACATGTAATATATAAAATTTAAATTTAATAGTATTTTATTTTTCCAAAATTCCCAAATCATGACAATTTTTAGCACTCATTTTATAAGATTTTGAGTTCCAAATTTTTCTCCCTTCCTCCTTCCCCTCCCCTCTTCCTAAAATGGTAGGCAATTTGATATAGGTTGTGAATGTACTATCATATAAAACATATTTCTACATTAGTCACAGTTGTGAAAAAAGAAACATATCAAAAGAAAAAGTCACAAAAAAGTATAAAATAAGTGAGAAAAAAAACCTATGGTTCAATGTGCAATCAGGGCCCATCAGCTCTTTGTCTGAATATGGATAGCATTTTCCTTTGTGAGTCATTTGTACTTGTCTTGGATCATTGTGTTATTGAGGAGAGCTGAGTCATTCACATTTGATTATCACGCAATGTTGCTGATATTATATACAATGTTTTACTGGTTCTGTTCATTTCACTTTGCATCAGTTCCTACAAGTCTTTCTAGGTTTTTCTGAAATCTGCCTGTTCATTATTTCTTATTGCATGAGAGTATTCCATTACATTAATATAGCACCAATTGTTCAGCCATTCCCCAATTGATGGGCATCTCCTCAGTTTCTAATATTTTGCCACCACAAAGTGGCTGCTATTAATATTTTTGTGCATGTGGGGCCTTTTCCCTTTTTTATGATCTCTTTGGGATATAGATCTAGTATTGGAATTGCTGGATCAAAGTGTATGCACCTTTTGGTTGCCCTTTGGGCATAGTGCCCCCAATACATTTAAGAGAAAAGAGGGGGAAAGACTTATACTTTTGTACTATTGGACGTTAAAAAATATAAAGGGAAGAGACCATTGCCTACTCTAGAGGCATTTAAATAGTTCGATGGATAGACTACAGGGTTTTAGTCAAGAAGAGTTAAGTTTGGATCCAACTTCAGACATTTACTAACTAGGTGACCTGGACCAGTCACTTCATCTCTACTTACCTCAGTTCCCTTACCTACAAAATTAAGATAAAGATAACATCTGTCTCCTAGGATAATTAAAATGACCAATCTTTGCCCCAGAGAAGAGAAGAAAAAACACATCTTTCTCCTTTCTCTAGGGAAATGGAGGCTTATGGGTGTGGAATATGGCATACACAACTAAATTTGGTTATTGTTTATCTTTGTTACAATGGAAGGCCCACAGGGATGAGAGTGGAGAGAGTGATGATGTAGAATAGAGTATATCCATAAATGTCTGAGTTTTTAAAACACTTATATAAAGCAGAGAAACAGAGACAAAGGGAAGGAGACATACAGGGAGGGGGGGAGAGAGAGAGAGAGAGAATGAGAGGAGATTGAGAATTGGTACTGACATCTGCTTTAGTTGTAGTCAGTAGTCAATAAACACTAGTTATTAATTATTTATTACATGCCAGGCACTGTGCTAAGCACTTGAGATGCAAGTAATTAGAAGAAAGGCAGTCTCTACTGTCAAGGAGCTTATAGTCTAATAGGGAAACTATCCGTTAAAGAGAAACTTACAGGTATATGAACAATATTTGAAGATAAGATTGATGGTTTATAAAGAATCAATATTTCCAGGTAATACTGGACTTGAGACAAACATGATGCAAAGCACTAAAAATTATAAAGGAAAAATATAAACTATACCATGAAATCAATTAATATACAAATATTTTACAAAATTTCATGTAGTAAATTGATGCAGAATGCTAATAGAAAGATTAAACTGTACAATATGATTATCACCCAAATAAGAACTAATCTGAAACATTTAGGAAAAATAAGGTGGATTGACAAGTGGCACAGTTTTTTTCCTAACAAAAGGTACACTAAGCAACAACCTTACCCTGAAGGTAGTTGTGCTTTCAGACAATTCTACAGATCCAGGAAGAAATACATCACCCTGTTCTTGCCACGATTTTTTAGTAACTTCAGAGATATTTTCCCCAAAAGATCAAAGAAAAATAGAAAGATATATAATAAAAGGAAAGAAGACAAGAATTATAACTCTTGAAGATCAGAGAAAAGGAACTTCTCCAATAAATCTGAGGAAAATGACACTGGAGACTTCAGACTCATTCTCCTACCCATGAACAGAGTATGATTATTTATTGAAGACTGGTTTTTGGAATTACTAAGGGAAATAACCATAAAGGAATACGTGAAAACAGACCCAAATGAGTGATCCTTTTATCCCATGCAAATAACTCTGCTCTCAGCTAATCATTGATATCATTACCCAGTTGCATCCTAGACATGAGATACAGTGCTGTCCTGACAAATAGAGCTGAAATAAATTGAAGGGTAACCTCAGCGAGAATGGATAGGTCTGTGAAAAAGTTTAATTAGTTTAAATTAAGTAAGAGATTAGGACACTTGGTCTGAGGGTGGAAGGTAGTTGGAGGGGTCCTCATTTGCACAGGAAAATTCCCTCTTCACCTCTCAGTGTAGTGGGTGTCACTAGAAAGAAAAGCAATTAATTTCTACTCCATGAAGGATATTTAGGGATGGTCAAAAGTAGGTTGAGGGCAGGTGTACATGGCATTAGAGTGATTATAAATAGAAATGGGGTCTGTGAATATAGAAACATGGAAACATGGATTAATGATTATGAGGAGTGTGTTTTAGTTGTGCATTTAGGGCAGAATCTCTCTATTGTAAAGACTTAAGAGAGAACCCCTTTATCTCCTAGTTCATGCAAGAGGTGGTGCATAGGCATAGAACTTGCAACTATCAGCATCCGAGAACCCTCAATTTAATTAAATGGACACTTATTAAGCCTCTTCTATATACAAGGGGGTATACACATACAAAAGAGTATAGGGGTAAGAAATAGTGAGAACTATAATATGAAATTCTTTCTAGTACAATTTTTCTGAATTGTGGGCACATCTGAGTTAGCCTCCAGGTCAATAAATCAGTAAACATTTCTTACTGGCCAATTATGTCATGTGACAGGCACTGTGCTGAGTGCCAACTTTTATTCACAAAACAGAAAATCACTGGCCTTTGTAACCCTTTTGCAAGTCATGGCTATTATCAGAAAGAAACATGATATTTAGTAGACAAATATGTAGCAGCTCATATCATCCTTGTCTCATATTGACTTGCAGTCAATGACAAGTAGATCTTTTTTTTAATTTTAATTTTAATTTAATTTTAAATTAGTTTTAGCTAAATCAAGTTTCTCCATCCAAGTGTTTTCTAACCTAAATACAGATTTTTCCTTATCTCCCTGAATCTACATTTTAAGAAAGACACTGACAAGCTGGAATGCATCCTAAGAGTGACTAGGATAATAAAGGACCTGGAAATCATATCACGAAGACCATTAGGAATCCCAAAGGATGTTTAGTCTAGGGGGGGAAAAAAGACAAGAAGGGCAAGATAGCTGTCTTCAAATATTTGAATGACTATCATATGAGAGGCATTAATTACATATTTAATGAAACTCCAGAGGGAAGAACTAAGACTAGTGGACTGACTCCCTGGAGAATTTTAGTACATGATAAAGCAATAACTAGCCATTTTAATGCCCAGTATAAAACATGCCCTCAATCACTATGGTTGGATCTCTTGGCATATATCCCCAAGAAAGATCAGTAGCCATGATGGGAATAACTCTAAGGTATCATCCTATTGAGAAGCCAGAGATCTTGACTCACTCTTTTCTATGGCAGGAGATCCTAGGACATCATTAAGCTACTGTGAGGGAGACTGCCACCCAGGAGTAAGTGGGTTAGTGCCAAGAAGTCACTTGATTTATTTTTTTCACTCTGAAATTTGGTCCCCTGAAGCAAGAACCTGGTTGCCTTGCCATAATTTTGGTTTCAGACCATGGGATCCTATCTGTCCTTTCTCTGAACCATTGGAAATCTACTCTCATCAAATGTAGGGGGAATTTGTTACACTTTTCCAAATTTTACTTTCCTGTATCAAGAACTATATAAAGAAGGAAGCACTTTTTTTTTCCAAAGTCTCTTCGCTTTACATCAGCAACCAGTTCCTTCCTACTGGTGAGAATCAGATTCATAAGAGAATTTCCCATAAATATTCTCTAGAAGATCCCCCAGACTTGCTAGTGGTTTTCTTCTAGACCAGTGCATCATTCGGGTTATCTGTTATCCCTCAGTTTCTCTAGTTGATAGGCTCACTTACTTTTCCTGTCACATATCTCTTGAATATCTATTATGTCACTTCTTGTATGCAAGTCATTATTGATTATATGCACACATGCTATATCTCTCTTCACTGCTCTTTATATTACTCACTTTTTTTATTTTACATGTTGTGGTAGTTTATTATTCACGGCAATATCATTTTTCTTCCATGGGAACCTATGATGCAAAGAAGACTAGAAATGATCCTTGAGTCTACCTGGTCTCCTTCTGATTCTACAGTGGTGGTGACAAAGTGTTGCAAAATGGGGGCAGAGCATTGCCGTGCGTCAATATTTAGACGTCCATAAACATTAACTTAATTAGTAATCTAAATATGATATCCTTGGCTGATCAATGAATGGGCACATTCCTACAGGAGCAGAATGATATCAATCTTGAAATCTTGGGATGTAATTGAACCTTAACAAATTTTTGCTTAATTGAATTAACATTCTTGATATAAATGAAAGCAGAAGGCAAAAAGGAAATTGAAAATAAATGGAAAAAAGGCTCACGCATTCTTCTTGGAGAAGAACATGAAAGAATTAACAGTATTTGTTTCATTGAGAGTTCAAGGGCAAAAAGAAGTACTGTTTCATGGGATACTTGTTGATCTTGTACTTATAATAAGGATTTGCAAAAAAAAATGAAAATGCTTGTAACATCTGTTTAGAGGAAGAGGAGGCAGAGAAATTCTCAATAAAAATTGATATTACATTAACTTTTACTTTACCACTCAGGGATTTCAATGAAAACATGGGCACAGGGGTAGATGAGAAATAATTGGTTAGAAAGCATGGTTCAGGAGTTCAAAATGAGAGAGGTAGAAGTTCTGTAGAGTCTACAAAAGCTTTATGCTTCTGTTTTATAAATACTTTCTCCAAAAAGTGATTAAGGGGGCACTAGAAATGATAAGTACCAAATGACAAAAAAAAAAAAAAAGGAACTTGATTACATTTTAACAGACAGGAAAGTATGGATTCCCAGTGTGGGAATTATGTGTTTGTTTCTTTATTTATTAGTTATTGTTGTTTTTTTTTTTAAGTCAGTTGTCTGTACAGGCAGACCACTGAGTTCTTAGAGCAAAATCAAAAAGAATACCTGATTAGAGCAATAAAAATGTGGCAGCTCCTGCCAGAACTCTTTAAACAACCTGTTGATGCCAAAAAATGTGAAATGGCTAAAAAGGCAGACATTGAGGCAGACTGTCACTATTTCCTAAAAAAGCTTAACTTAACTATTTCAATCAACAATAAGATCTGAAGCAATTGCTGACAATGTTTCAAATTTCTTGAATGTAAAACCTGTGCACTATCCAGGGGCCCCTCCTGTCAGTGTTACTATATGCTGTACTTTACAGCAGAAGGTCTAAAGTCCTGTCCAAACTACTTGCCCAAAAAGAAATCAAAAGAGCCTAGAAACAACTCAGCCAACTTATGTCTGGTCTTCTTGCCAAGAGGAGAGATATGGGAGTTAAGAGTAATACCAGTTTAGAAAATAAAATTGCTTGTAAAAACTTGCGAAAGAGAAAGGTAAACTATTATGAATTATGGTGTATTATTAAAGAGAAAAGTAGTAGAGAAGGGAAAACATTTACAAAAATCTTGCTGAAAAGCACAAGCAACAAAATAATTATAACCAGGGCATTTAAGTATGAAAATTGTCAGAAGGACTACAAACAAAGAAAAATAGAAAAGATTTTTATACTGAATTGTTTTCTCTAATGACAATGAGACTGCTATATCTGGACTCTAATATCATAGTCCTATATCAGCTGCATGAAGAATTAGAAACATCATTAAAGAAAATAAAGATGGAAAGAATAGCTTGACTAGATCAAGACTACTTAGATCAGGTCTGTGGTAGAGTCAATATGTTACCTTAAATGTAGGATTAACCAACAAGGTGTCTCCCAAGCAAAATGGCACACAATTTTTTGAAAGATAGAAAGATAATTTTGTTCAAAGAGCCTTTATTTTATAGCAAAGCATAAAACTATTCTGTGAAAACAATGATTTCTGATCTTCCCATATTACTGCTGTCTTTCCGTTTTCCACCTTGACAACAACTTTCACAGACCTGTTGATTTACCACCAAGTCTTTCTAGTGCATATTAGAGATGGAAGGTCCATTTGAAGAATTGCTTCATTTCTATATTTAAATATGCAGAAATGTCTTATGAAGGATAAGGACATTTTTCTCTCATAGGCTTCATAGCTCTTCTCCTTATTTGCCCTAGTCTTCCACTTAGTATTCTCAGGAACTAATGCAACACGCACACACACACACACACACACACACACACACACACACACACACACAGAGTCCTTCAAGATGATGTCTTATATTTACTTTACATATATATGTATATATGTACATGTGTGTGTGTATGTGTATATACATATATTTTTCAGAAAGAGAAAGAACTGAATATAGGCTATGATGGCATCATCGAAAGGGTGGTCGTACACCATAATTTTCTTTTTTAAGACTATGTCTTCCTACCTCACCCGGGCAGGAATTTCAGTAGCCATTCCCAAGCCCATTATCACTACTGATAGGCACTAGAGCTTTAACCTGTTCCACTTTTCCAACCTGAAATGATTTGCCATGAATTAGTTTGCCCTGCCTCAGGCAGCCTAGTGTCCCCATCCCACCTCCACCCCCACTACTCAGGGTTAGCTATATTGGCACTAAACTTAGTGCAGAGTGTTCAGAATACCCTACTATAGCTCAGGACTGCTGAATCCTAGTGATCCACTGGGCTAAGCCTTACCAGCATCAAGAGTTACAGACATCTACCACTGTACCTGACTCTACCATCATTTTCCATAATGATCACAATGTCCTTGAGCAACTTCAAACTGCATGGCAGCTTAGTCATTGATAGGTGGACTGGGCAACATTTTCAGCAGGTTCAATTACATTGTGATCAACATTACTGGATATGGCTTTAGGACCACAGCAAAATTATAGGAATAACATGCTCCTAGCTAGGGAGGGATGGTACAAATAAGGGCTCATAAAAAAGATTTGTCTGAACAATTAATTAAAAGATCCTTTATATTAAAAGAAAGGTTGTAAAAGTAAACTACTTGTGAATATGCAATTAGCTAGACACTAGAGAAAATAAAGAAGTATCAGTAAAGATACTCAGAAATTTATCAGAAACAAAATCCAAAAAAGGCACTAGAAATGGGATCTATGTTGTTTTGACAAACAAATGCACACCTAATGCAAATAGGTAAATTTGACTTTATGATATAAAACGTATGTCTATGGAACTTCATTTCTAACAATACTTTGGTCTAAAATAGCATTTCCTAAAGGAATATGAAAGTACCTAGAGTATGGTGATATTATAAAGTGAGGACTCTGGTATGTTACTAAGAAGATCATTAGAAAGCAGAAATTTAAGAAACTCAGGGGAAAGTAGATGACAGAAGCAAGCAGTAGGCTAATCATCAGGGAGCACATTATCAATCAAAAACAAATATTTATTAAGTACCTACTATGTTTCAAGTACTGATCACCCCTTGCAATGATCTAGCTATCTGTGACTTCATAATCAGCCTTTATGATTCTAGGGCAAATGTGAGAGAAAGTATGTTTGTCAGGCTGCCTCAAGAAGGTGAATGCTTTCCTTTCTGCCCAAAAGAAAGATACCTCAAGAGGAAGGCAGTAATTCAACTGTTAAGCATCCACAAACGGAACTGAGTTTCAAAGTAGCTGTGCCCTTGCACATTGCTGGGGAGTCAAAACAAATAAAGGAGTATTTGATAACTTCTTTGGAGGAACAAGGAATTCTCACTCCTTTGTGAATGAATGCAGAGAATGTTTTCTTATCTGATTCCCACTGCTGTTATTGATGTGATTTCACATATTGATTGAACATTTTTGCCCCTGGGTTTATATATCTTTGGTACAGTCTAGCAATAGACTAATACACCAGATGGAGTTTTAGGCGATGGATTGACTTATCACTACCCCCTCAAAAGAGCACATTGAACCTGGGAATAACTAAGGGATGATATATTTGGTATCATTTGGACTTTGACGATAAAACTCAGCCCAGAAATGTACCTGTGGCAAAGCATGCCTTTACCAAAAGTAACAGAATAGGTAAAAGAGAGAGCAGAGTAGTATTACTCCTTTGACATTATTCCTACTGCAAAAAAATTATTTAAAATGTATAAAATATATAAAATTTAAAAATTATTTAAGTTTAAATATTTATTAAATTATTAAATTATTTATTACAAAATGCCTTTTGTGATTGCTGCAACATCCATAAAACAATTTGAAGTTAAAATGGTTTTGTAAAACATAGCCTTTATGTTCTGTAAATTGCATGTGTTTTAAATACTAATTGAATATACTAATATTTAAATGAAATATTTTCAAAATAGTACCTGTCATGTAACCAACAAAATTAGGTCCAGACATTTTTCCTGATCCTCATGACCTCTCAAACCTCTCCAGAATAATTGTGTGCAAGAGATAAAACAATTTCAGCTATTTCCATAATCTAGGAAAATAAGATTTAAAATAAGATAGCTATTCAAAGAACTAACAGTAGAGAAAGCTAATCCCTAACTGCTTATATTCTCAGCACCTACTTCCCACATCCTATCATGTTTCAGCAGCAGGCCTGAACACATGGACTTTCAATATAACTTAAGTCTACCTCTCCTCTTAGTGCCATTGAAAGCAAAAAGACAGAAGCTCACTCTTGCTAGGACAGCAGCTTGGCTACATACTTGTCTCTATGTCTCTATGACTGCCTCCAACCATGAGGCAATATCCTATTTCCTGAAGGAATTAGTATTTCTAAGAGCAAAGGACAAAAGATAAAGGGGAGCAGTGAGCAAGGCAATAACATGGAAACTGTTTAGAATGGGGACCCCAAAACAGGTACATTCCATGAAGAATAGAGTCTAAAAAGGAACAAAATAAGTATAAGGGGCATGAATTAAAGACTGAATAAACAGAAATAGAAGACAAGTAATGAAGAGAATGAAAGGAAGAAATTCCTTTTAGAAGATGTAGTCTGTCCAAGAACTGTTGTACAAAGGGAGAGAAACACTAGGAATGATCTGAAATCTAAGTTTTATGAGAGCACACTTTAAAGGGTTCAGAGTAAGCTGAATAGGATCTCGTGGATTAAGATTCTGCAGAGAAATCAGCCTAGGAGCTAACGCAAATAAAATTCAGAAAATACAAAGAGATATAATTCTAATAAGTAGGAAAAGGAGTTTTCTAAAAAGATAGGTGGCCATACATGGGGACCTCTTCAACTACTTAGGTATCTATAGAAAATGTAAACAAAGGCAGATAATGGAGAATGTACTTTTAAATGTTGTAAAAACAATCATTAAAATAGTGTTAGGATTTCTTAAACACAGAGTTAGCTGAAACTAAAGAGGAAAATTAGGTACAATAAAGCAAAGTATTTAAACTTTCCATTAATACCATTTCTCCAAGCCAAGGCCTCAAGATAACTTGGAGGATTCTGGTAAGATAGATGTTACACTACTCCCACCATCTGATAGCTGTATGTCAAGGATACATGCATTCTGAAGAAGCATCATGGGGCTGATTCCAAATCACTCAAGCATAGTAGGTGATGGGGCAGGTAATATCAGCAGCCAATCATAAAAGACCTAGAACCTCCTGACAAGTCAAGCTAAACCAACAATCAACTTCATCTCCACTTTCCTGATCTCACACTGATTCTTTTGCTTGAATCTCTTGCAACTGATGTCCCATTTGTCTCAGTCCTTTGTATTATGACATCCTCTAGATGATTTGGTATAAACGTGGTCAGACTTTCAGTAAATGTCTGTATTGTCCCCATTCTAGAGCCTGACCCCTATATTCCCAGGTAGAGATTCCCTTTTGAATACCCATTGTTTGCTTGATCCCCAGCAAATGTTAGTCTCCTGATTAGATATATCATATTAAATGGCTTGTCCATGTATTATTGCTAGACCTGGGACACAGTTGAAAACCTTTTTTTTTTTTTATTTATTTCAAATATAGTATTCTTTCATTATGCCAAGCTGCCTTACTTCTACTAAAGAGGTCTAGGTGAACATTTCATTTACAAAACTAATGACCGTTTAAATATGTTAGCAGCATGATGGGGGGAAAGAGCCAATTAAGTAAAGTTGTGAAATACTAGAGATCAAGAATACTGGGGTAAAAATTAGTAATACTGCCAATATACATAAATTAGATTGAGCTAGATTATAGTGAAGGGTGGCTGCTGTATTTCCCAGTGGACCCAAGAGAAAGATCAAATTTGGCATGCATGTGCTATGTCTGCAAAAATATTCCCTCTCCCACCATCTGTATGCTAGATCAAAGACGACTTGCACAGAGGTAGGCAGACTATGCTGATCCATCATTCTCACTGTCATCACACAGATGTTCTCAGCTGAGTTAACAGTCAAGGGCTGTGTCTATATGTGGCTTCTGGATCTACTATTTTGACTAGAATTTTAAAAGTCAGTCCAGTACATTGGTTGATACAAGAGCCCTGTGTAACACATTCTTAATGCTAAGATGACGCGATGTCCAATGTGCCACTATTCATATTTTCTCTTGTTTAAAAAAAACTGACCTAAGGAAATAACTCTCATCTATATAAGACTCTGGATATTTAGTCATTCAAAAGATATATTCAATTATTTCATTCTGTGACCATACATTTGATTTTAAATGTGCACTCATAGAAAATTGTACTTTAAAGTTTTTAAAAGCCTGTTATTCCTTAGTATATATCACTGTAAAACTTATTCCTATTGCCATATTACTTTTGACTTTTTTACTGAATCAATTCCCCTTTAGAATATCAGTGTAGGGGGGAGAGGGTTAATAAATCTTTATTCGCAACAGTATTGTCAACTGGAAGATTAAACACTTTGTATATAATCTGTGTATGATCTCTGATGACTCAGAACTTTTTCTTTCAAATTATATACAATAGCAAAGTTTGTAGTTCCTCTCTGGGAGGCAGGGGGACAGAGACTGAGTTGCTGAATGTGTATGTGACTGGAAACATCTCTGAGGATGTATTTATATTTAAAAACCAAATGCAATGTAAGTCATTATTGGGTGACCCAGTTTTGTGTGTGAGAGACAGAGAGACAGAGATAGATAGACAGAGACAGAGGCACACAGAGACAGAGACAGAGAGAAAATATGGTAGAAAAAAAATGCAAAACCCCTTCCACATTTCTTCTCTCAAAGTGACCTCCCAGCTTGTTCTTTGAAATGTGCATCTTTTAAAATGAAGGGTCCATATATCTTGTATTCATTGAAGGAAGACTCATTTTTCTTTGCCTTCCATCTTCAGCTTTTTGAATTTTTGCTGTACATAACATATAAATATGACTCCTTTCACAAGTAAAATGAAATCTTGTGAGTTGCAGGCAAGCATTCTCTTCAGAAGGAAGAAAGATTGCTGCACACTTCTTTAAAATGTAAGGAATGTGACCCCTTATAGAAAGAGATTTTTCTTATTTAAAAAAAAAAGAGCTCTATGACTATAGCTGTCAAGAACTTGAACTATTATGCTCATTTCATAAAAATGACAAAAGAATTACTGAATTTTCCAGAGATATTCAAATAGAGGAAAAGGAAAATGGTCATGAAACAAGAGGAATTGGCAGAAAAAATACAAATGTTCCATTGTTAAAAGTTGGGGGGGAGGCATTTTTTTATTCATTCTATGCTTTCTTGCCACAGGAGCATTTTGTTGACCTTTGACATTTAACAAATAGTTGCTAAGTAAAAACATTATCTGGAATGATTCCAGTGAGCATCTTGCGAAGTATTCTAACTATGCCAGGAAATAGGATATGCTCAGAGAAAAAAGTTCTGAAAAAAACAAAAATGCTTGGCTTATCTAAAAATATTAAGCCGTTCAGATTTGTTTTCAAAAGCTATCACACATGGGAGAATCTATGTCTAAATAAGAAATAAGTTTTCCTGAACATACATTTGGACACATTTTCAGGTCTTGCATTTTTAATTTTTAATGTGGCATCTGTCCTCTTATCAGTTAATAATAGGGTATTCAACAATGAACACGCTGGCTAAGAGTTCTGAGTGTACAAATGATAAATGCTCTATTGGGAAAAAAACAGGCAAGACCATTTTGAAAACTTCATTTCCACAATAATACAGTTATTTAAATTGCACCTTTTCATCTGGAGAGCTGATAAAAATATGCTTATCTGGACCGATGGAATTAAGCAAACATGGCTCCATATTTAAAATTAGTTTAAATCCTTATAATTTTATCAGTTCCCAAATCTGCTTTTTTGGTTAAAAAAAGACATATATTTAGTGCTGTTTATAATTATAAAGAGAAAACTTCTAACTCCAAGGAAATATATAGTTCCCACCAATCCTCTTTAAAGAAAAAAAAAAGATCTCTTCCAGTTTCTTTCCTATATCTTATAGAAGTTGAAAAGAGCTTAGCAATTCTAGGTGTTCCATTAGCACACAGAACAATAAAATAGGAAGCAGAATATATATTGTCTTTAAAAGAATATTTAGCCCACTTGTCATAAATAGCATGGCTAATTTGAATTGAATATCAGTACTAAGACAATATATTTAAAATTTTAGTGTGTTTTTATTACATATTCACATATGTTAATTTCACACAGTAGTTTCTGGGCAGATTCTTGGCGTTGTACTCACAATCTGTGAGATTTGAGCCACATTGTTCAACTTTCTGGGCTTCACTTTCCTCATCCACAAAATAAGAGGATCAAATTTACTGGATGACCTTTAAAGTCTTATAGAGATAGAAATTTATAATCACATGATTCCTTGTTAATAGATCTATGAATATATTCTACTCTTTACTTCCTTGTCATTTTATCTTAGGCTGAGGAACTACTTTTGGTAAGGTCTGTGGTGTTTAAAAAAGTTCGAGAGAGATCATTTCTGGGTAATAGAATCATTTTATTAATAATGCCAGCATTTTAATAAAAGGATCATCATTTCGCCATCTCTCTCTTAAACCAAAGACCTCTCATGTTGATGAGCTCATGGTTTATAGTTATATGCTATAGAAGAGTAGGGGTTCCTAAGGGTACCAATCATCTCTGATTGGTTAACAATTAATGAGAGAATGAATGAGATGCTGGGCTATATTACAAGAAGGATCTTGGGGTACATGATTTGGATCACACAAATCTTGATCAAAGAGACTTATCAATTTCCATATCACCTGTCTGAAAAAAGGGAGAATCAACATTTTCCCAGACCTGTCTGGGTAAACACAATGAGCAGGAATACTCACATTAGCCCAAACATAGAATTTATTTTACTATCTTTGATTAGATCTCAGTCATCCTAGCTGGAGAAGTCTTTTAAAAAGCTTTCCCACACCGGTTTATTTCTGGATGAGGAAGTAGAAAAGAGAAAAAACTTTGATTCTGATTCAGTAATTAATTATTAATGAAAGAGAGAAATAATCATTTCTGTCAAATCAAATTGATACAGAAAGGTAACAACTAGTGCACAGAGAGAGAAGAAAATCTAAGTGTTTAATGGCTAAAGAAAATATTTATTAATAATAAATAAAATGAATATTTCTATATTGACACATGTATCTGTTATGCATATGAATGGACAGGTAGGTCCATTCATGTCACATTTATCATATATAAGTAAATATGCATATGTTATATATGTACATGTATGTATGTTTGTTTAATAACAGGCAATCTCCACTTATGTATGCAGTAAAGTAGATCTATTTGGTATTCAGGCATTATCTCCATAGAAACAAGGCAGCCCAGTTTCCAGGGCCACATACAGAAGTCTATTTCATCCACATCCTAAACTGTAATAATATTTAGTACTAGCCTAAAGTCTAAGTCCTGGGGTTAAATGCTATGAAGTATAGGAGGGAGGGAAAGAAGGAAAAGGACGCAGAGTATAAACAAGAGAATTTCCCTTCCTTTTATTTGTGTAGAATAAACTCTAAGCAAAATTTTGAGATAGGTGAAGGTCATCATTGGTATCCTTCTAATGTTTCCTGTACCCTTCTTGCCTGGCCTAATACCCCTCTCCCAAGGCTCCTAAGAGACCAATGAATTGGTCCTTGGCAAGATGGTAATAGATTAAGGGGAAATCAATGAGAGGGACAACAGATAACACAAATTTATTTTCCCAAATCACAAAACAATTCCCTAATAATAGGTATTTACCTGCTTCTTTCCCCACTCAAATATGCAGATGTTGGAATAGAGGATAGACAGACACAGACTTGATTTAAATACATGCATAATTTCTCAGTGATTTCGTACAGTTTAACTCCAGGAAATGATCTTAACAAGGGAGAATTCTGAATTCAGGTTAAGTTTATGATCGAAGTTCAATATCAAACAATTATTTTTTTGATTCTAGTAGAAAAGTCCTCTGAAACTGAAAAAGCTTGTGCTTCCGTAACAAACACTATGACATGATCTGGATTCATTTGGAATTAAGCTTTTAGTTTTAATTGTGTGGGTAAATTTCACTCATATTACTGTTAGAAAAAATTAATTTAAATTTACCAAATAGTCATTTATTAAGTAGACATTTGCTGTTGGCAAGTTGCTTGTGTTATGCATTGGAAATACAAAGACAAAAAATGAACTAGCCCCTGCCCTAAAGGGGACATATGTTCTACAAGGCTTGGAATTGATGGGAGAGTGAGAGAGGGAGAGGAGAGATAGGACATGGAAACCATTAAGTAAAAATAAAGTATATAGAGAGTAATTGAATAATTTCAAGAGACAAAGGGTACCTGGGGAGAATAAGACCAGGAAAAACCTTATACAGTAGGCGGATCGTAAATTGAGTTTTGAAGGGAACTAAGGATTCTCAAAAAGTTGAGTGAAGAGAGAATAATTCCAATCATTGGAGACCACAATTGCAAAAGCATAGAAGTGGAAGATAAAAATGTCCCATATAGGGAACAGCTGATGGGTCGTGTTGACTGAAACAGAGAGTATGAAGGTAAGTAATATGAAGTAAGTATGAAAGATAAATAGAAACCATACAGCTCTAAATGTCAGGTTGAAGAAGAATTTGCCTTTTGTCCTAGAGGTAACTAGGAGCCATTGAAGATTTTTGAGCAGGTCTATAACATGGTCAGATAAGTGTTTGGGGCAGATAAATTTGTAAAGGATGGACTGGAGAAGCAAGAGACTGGAGAAAGGAAATCCAATGGAAATACTATAATAAGGAGCTTCTAGACAATGCAGTGGATAGAGCACTAGCCCTGGAATCAGGAAGAACTGAGTTCAAATGTGGTCTCAGACTCTTACTAGCTGTGTGACCCTGGGCAAGTCACTTAATCCCAATTGCCTCCAAAAATAAAAAGAAAAGAAAAAGAAGAAGAAGAAAGAAAGAAAACACTATAATAATAGACAAGATGTGAGGTCATTTGGACAGGGTAGTAAAGCACCTACTTCAGAAAGTATTTCAAGTGCTATATAAATGTAAACCATTATTGTCAGGTGATGATAGCGATAAAATCTGTGGTTTCATTGATTTAAGAAGTTCCTGGATGAGGAAATTCCCTCTACCTATGGCAGGTTGGCACCTTCTCTTCAAATTAATATCCTCTTAGAGAGCTGCCCAAAGCAGTGAGAGGTTTATGTGACCTGCCCGGGGTCACATAACCAGTGTGCGTCAGAATCAGAATTCAAACCTAGATCTTCTTGCCTGCAAAGCCAATCTCTATCTACTGCATACTACTCTTCCATATCCAGGAGTCCCCTGTAACAATGACCAGTTATGTTTATATAATATACATATATATGTATACATATGCATATATAAGGATCATACTCCATGTTGTCTCCCAATAAGAAAATATTATTATTATCATTATCATTATTATTCATTATTTTCTACCTCCATTATAGGTTCCCACCAGGGGCCCTGTTCTACCATTGACAGTATGATAGGACTCAAAATAACTCCTTCCCTTCTATAATGAAATTTCTCTAGTTTGACTATCTCAGCTAGGTATTAGTGAAAGGTCACTGATTGAACTAAGTCTTAATAATGTGTGAATGATCGATAGCCTCTAAACCCTCCAAAGATTTTTCATTTTTTAAAAAGAATACTTTCTCCAAATGAATGAAATGACAGAATTTCACACACTATAACACAATAAAGTGAAATACTTTATGTGTTGTAGGGGAAGATATTTCAAGATCAGAAGGCCATCTCATGGGCAGAACAGATATACCCTCAAGTATTTCCTTGGCAGTAAATTCCAAAATTTGGAACCACAACCAGTGAGCTCCAAATTAGGGCTTTTAGTCAAAGGACTGAATTTAAAGGTTGCTTATATAGCATTTCCATTCTTTGGGCAGTAGAAGATTTTTGCACCTACTTAGTAAAAATAATTAAAGTTTGGGGTAACCTTTCTCCCCACCCATTCTGCTCTCTGCCTCTACAGTCTCCTCCCACCAGCCTTGTACCAGACCTCCCTAACAGCAATCTCCAGTCAGGGTCCTGGGGTCTCTATCTCTCCTATTACCCACCTCACCTAAGCATGCTAATTATTTCTTAGATACAGCTCAACTGAAGTAGCTCCATCTTTATACGACTCTTTTACCTTAGCAACTTCTAAAGCCACAAGTTTTCTGAAAGATCCAGCTCTTTTTTTTTTTTCAAAATGGATTTCATGGCAAGGATAACAATGAATACACCAGATTTAAGGAGAGAGGACATGACATGGAAACATGGAGGATGGGAAACAGGGTAGTGGCTGCCGTTTCTATATAAAGTGGTTTGCAAATCGTGGGGTTGCCTAGTTTTTTATTCTGTTGTGGTTCAACAGCATTCTAGCCTACAGATCTTTAAAGTTAACTCCCATCCTGGATTTATCCTTTTTACATTCTTTTACATTGATTTCATAGTCCAGTGAGGTTCTGTTTATTGATTTCACTTGTAAGTTTGTTTGGGTTTTTTTTTAACATAACAAAGCAATCAACTTCTAAAATGTCATAATAATTCTGCAGATAGTGTTTAGAGATGTTTAGTTACACAGATAGATTCTAAATATATATATATATATACATATATATATACATTATATATATATGTATATATATATATGTATATATATATATATGTATATATATATATATATATATATATATATATATATATATGTATATATGTCATCTAGGTCAAAGCACAGTTGAATGTTGAATCCCACTGCCCAAAATTAATTTTAAAACTATTCAACACCATTATAAATTTCAGTATGTCTTTGACATGTTTAATTTAGAAAACACAAGCAATTCTAAAAATATCACCAGTCCTTCATTTGGTTTCTCTTTCCTTGTCAAATCTGATAGATTCAGTCACTATCTAGAAAAGAAAGCTGTAGAAAAGAAAAAAAAATTCAAATGAAAAGTTATTTCTCCACAGGTAAGCCGTGGTGGGATCATACACACACACACACACACACACACACACACACACACACACACACACCCTCCTGAAAATATGCTCCTCTATTTATTGCTTCCAAGTATAGTATGGGCCTTGTGATAAATTGTATGTGTGTTGCCTGAGGACCAGCCTAGACAAGTTAAGAGGTTCATGACCCAGCTACTGAGAGATAAGATCTTCATTCTCAGCAGTTCTCAAAGACCATCTACAACATAGATATAATATAGATACAATCCAAAGGATCATAGACCAAAGAATTGAAAGGAATGTTAGAGGCCATCTACGCCAACACCCTCATTTTTGCAGTTGAGAAAACTGACACACACAGAGATGGTAGGTGATTTGCTGATGGTACTAAATGGCAGAGCCTGGGTTAAAACCCAGGATATTGGATTCCAAATCCAACGCTCTTTCCAATATATGATCCTGCTAGGTTAGAGGAGAGAGAGCTAACAAATGAAATTACAGGTCCTAAAGTTCATGTTTGGGTTTAATGGAGAATGGGGCTGTTCTCAAGTTCTGGAGACTTGTGGGACCAAGTTTTAGTAAGAACCTGTTCAAAGTGGTTTGGGAAATTATTATCAGTTGTTGTACAAGTAAAGTGTCTATGCCTATCTATGTATCTAAGCATCTAGCCACAAATCTGTGACTGCTTTGTGATTAAAAAAAAAAAACCTCAGGGTGTGGGCATATATGCTTTTGTTCCCCTTTTGTAAACCTGTAATGATGGTGGTTTCAGAAGAACAAAGCAGGGGCAGCTATGTGGCACAGCGTATAGAGCACTGACCCTGGAGTCAGGAGTTCAAATCCGGCCTCAGACACATAACACTTACTAGCTGTGTGACTCTGGGCAAGTGGCTTAACCCCAAATGCCGAAGAAGAAGAAGAAGAAGAAGAAGAAGAAGAAGAAGAAGAAGAAGAAGAAGAAGAAGAAGAAGAAGAAGAAGAAGAAGAAGGAGGAGGAGGAGGAGGAGGAGGAGGAGGAGGAGGAGGAGGAGGAGGAGGAGGAGGAGGAGGAGGAGGAGGAGGAGGAGAAGGAGAAGAAGAAGAAGAAGAAGAAGAAGAAGAAGAAGAAGAAGAAGAAGAAGAAGAAGAAGCAGCAGCCCTGGGATAGTAATTTGATTAGGGGAAGAACAAGAGGGAGTGGAGCTGGTGACAGAAGTTTGTATAATTCGGATGTTAAATGAGGAATCTTTGAACACAGAATTCATTTCTAAGCTGCAGTTTTTCACAGGACCAAGGAGCTAGGGATATCCAAGAAATAGGAACCTAATGGGACTTAGGTGCTTTAAATGGAAGAATAATTCAGTCTATCCAAGGACCCTAGAAGACAGATCATTGTAGGGGACTAGGAAGTGAAGAAGAGAAGACTTTATCACAACCACTATCTAATCTTTGTGGTCTAGATATGGCTCCAGACAAAGGGAGAAGGCCAGATTCCAATTTAGGCCAATTGGATATAGAAACCAAACTCTCTGAAGCTACCAACAAAAACTGGGTATCTGCTTCAGGAAAACCTAGATGAAGAGAAAGGAAAAATCCAGTGCAGTTAAGAAGTCTAGAGCTATCTGGATCCACAGTGAAGAGAGCAGAGCTGAGTGAGGAAGGGTTGTAGCCAGCATACCATAATAAAAGAATACTGTCTTGGTTGGGGCGATTGTGTGAGACAAATCATTACTGACTGATACCTAAGTTACCTTCCATAGTGGTGTTTTTCCTGAGACTTCCCTTCCTCACCTTTCCCCCAGGGACTCAGGGTCACTTCTATAAACTCTTTATGACTTTTAGCTCAGGAAATATCACTTATTAGATCAACTTCCCTCTAATATCACAGTTTGGATTCCTGCCTTTCCTTAAAGGCATGTTAATTGCTCCTCAATATTCCATAGTCTTTGGCTTCACCCCTATAAACAATGAGGATCAAACAGGAGTCATCCAAAATGCCCAAAAAGGTATAAAAGTAATCTCTCGTTCAGTGGCAGTTGATTTTAAATAAAAAGGAAGAAGCTTTGGAGTCCAGATAGGTAGACAAAGGAGAGTTAGATTTTCTCATATTCTGTATCTATTTACATGTTCATGGCAACATATATAAATTGCTATGGAAAATAGGGGAAATATTTGAGGATCAGATAGTAAGACATCATCCTCAGGCCGGAGTTGAGGAGCGGGCAGTGTCTGCTTTTGTAAGGCCCCTGAGCCAAACCTCACCCTCAGTCATAGTTTACTAACCAACGTGATAGAAAGACCAGGTAATATATTAGAAAAAGCTCTCATTTTAGAGTCAGAAAAACTTGGTTTAGATGACAGTTCTGCTCCTTACTACCAATGTTAGTTTAGGCAAATAATTTCATTTTCTAAAGCCTTAGTTTCCTTATTTGTAAAATGAGGCTACACTAAATGACCTATCTCTAAAAATACTTCCAATTCTAAATCTATGATTCTATGATCCATACACTGGAAATACAAAGTTTCCTTTCCCTGGCAAAGATAGTTATATCTAAGGATTTTGGCCCTGTCCCTCCTCCATTATTTATGGAGACCATTTTCAAAACAGCAATGTGGTGATGTGAATAACCCTGATCAGCTAAGTCAAGGGAAAACAGGAAGATGAGATGTAACAGTGCTAATTCAAATCACAGACCCAGAAGGACATGTTGGCTTGAGAAAGAGATGTACAACTGAGATTTGGGTTAAGAAGGGGGTAGATAGTAGAAACTCACCATAAATCTATATAGGGGATGAACACAGATAGCCACAGGATCCCCTATGATGCTTAGAGTTATGAGGACCAAAAACAAAGGAAAATTTAAGAGTAATGGGGGCTCAGAGGTTGAGCTAGAAGAAATACTTTCATTAAAGACTTGTCCAATGAATATCTGCTTAAACAGCTAGTTGCTGGGAAAACAGGGGAGATGGCAACTGCTGGAGGAAAACCAATCTATAAAAATCAAGAAAGCAGAGCTAGGTAGCAAGGCTACACAGGATGCTGGGGAGTATCAGCCAAGACCACTGTTGCCATTTCCTTCTCCAGCTCATTTTACAGATGAGGAAACTGAGGTACACAGGGTTGAATGACTTGCTCAGGGTCTCACAGTTACAAAATGATAAGCCAGATTTGAACTCAGGTTCTCCCAGCTCGAGGCCTGGCAGTCTATCTACTGAACCACCTAGCGTCTGCTGGGTATGAATAGGAACTTCAATACAGCAATGGAAAATAGTAGATGGGGAGACCTGATGGGAAGCAGCAATTTACGGTGCTCAGTGGAAACAGAAGAGGACTATAAGAAGGAACCAATGGAGCACAGATGGTGGAACAATGGAAGGAAGGACAAACACAGGGGAACCAAATTTTCCTAAAATTTAATTTAATTATTTTTTTTTCTGAACAAAAATATATTTTCTCTCCCCATTTCTCTCCCCACTGAACAGTGAAAAATAAAACCATAAAAACAATTTTGCACACTCAAACAATGACCATAAAAGACTACATTTGCCATGTCCAGAAATACATGTCTCATTCTGCCTTTTAAGTTCATTATGTCTCTTTCTTTATATTGTTGTTATCATCATATACATTGTTCTGGTTCTACTCACCTCACTCTCTGTCAGAACATCAAGGTCTTGTCAGTTTCCTCTGAAACTGGGAATTTTGTCATTTTATGATGCAATAATATTCTGGTATTGCAAAGGTAGATAGATAGCACAATAGTTAGAGAGCTGGACCCAGAGCCAGGAAGAATAGATTTCATTTCCAACCTCAGACACTTATTTACTAGCTGTGTTACCATGAAGAAGTCACTTACCCTCTATCTTTCTCAATTTCTTCATCTGTAAAATGGAGATCACAATGAAACATACTTTTCAGGATTCTTGGAAAGATAAAATGAGATAATCTCTGTAAAGTGCTATATAAATATTTTTATATTCCTATGCTATTATTTGTTTAAACATTTTCCAGTAGGTGGACACCATGTATTTTGTTTCCAGGTTTTTCTTTCCATAAACGGAGATGCTATAATATCTTGGATTTACCCCCTCTGAGCTCTACCTTGAGTCTTTTTCCTTCTTTCCCTAGTTGATGAGAGAGGGATGCTTGTGTCTCCACCACCACCACCACCACACACACATGCACACACACACACACACACACACACACACACACACACACACACACACACACACACACACACATACGTCTGGCCAAAATTTTTATTCCTCATTGCTATGAAGCTCTAGCACTTCCCTAAAGTTGAGGTCTTCTATCTTCTGTTGCCCTGAACAATGGGCTGCCCTATCACTGGGCTCTGCTCAGGGATTATCTCACCCTTTCTCCATTGTCATTGGGTTCTAGGATGCCTTGTTGCTGACACCTTTTTTCTCCTATTGCCACTCTTTTTACTTGGCCCAGCCCAGGGTCCTTCTCTTCCTTTCTCTTGTCCTGGAACTCAAAGGATAGCCCATCACTGAGCTTTGTTAAGGGCTTTTTTCCTCCTTGCTCCCATTGCTGAGGAACTCAGCTAGGACTGCCCCTTCTACTACCTTTGCTTATCTATGTGGCAGATTTGCATAAGATGTTGATAATCTTTTTGTTCAGTCGTAAACTGGGAGGAGAAGTTTACAGCTGGTCCTGTTTATTTTATTTAAAACATGGCTAATTCTTAAATTTTTACTGAGCCCCATCAGTAACACAACACTGTCTTCCCATGATGGAAAGTAGCATTGATTATATCCAATCACAGCCCTATCAAGTGCTATCAATAAAAGGAATCCTGTCTCTGAAAGCAGATTGCTTCCCTGTGAAGCAACACAATTTGCCACAGGGTCATTTTGAGTCCTTTTTGTTTTCAATAACCTCAAAATATATCTGTTGATATTATGAATCTCTGTCCTTATAAGAGTAGCTGATGTCTATTCTTGGCCATGGCAGATACTGAAGTTTCCCAATAACCTAAGAGAGGCAACACATCAGAGAGGTAGTCATGATGTGTCCACAATACTCCATGGCAGAAGGAAGTCTCTGTAATCAGGGTTACATATTCATATTCTATAAAACATTAATATCCACTCAAATGAGACTAATGTGCTCACAAGGAGTGACCAACTGTACTTAGCTTACACTTATGTGGGGTTAAATACAAATTCATCTGTAATTTATTAAAATGTAATGGAGATTTATTTGAGAATGTCCCCTCATTTAGATTGAGAAAAGGGTGTGTAATGGTATGTCATAGGATATTTTTTTTTGGCAAGCTTGACATTCCTAAAGGATAAACTAATTGGTCTAAAAATTTTACTAGAATAGGATCAGAGATTTCTACCCGGGACAGACCTTAGAAGTCAACTAGTTTAATCTCTTCATTTTAGAGGTGAGAAGAATGAAGCCTTCCTAGTCAAGGAACTCACTCAAGGTCACAGAGATAACAAGTGGCAAAGACAAGATTTGAGCCCAAGTGCTCAGATTCCAAATCCAATGTTCTTTCCTCTGCACTATGATCTTTCAATGTGTAAATATATGCTTTTTTCTCTTGTTATTAACAATATCAACTCATATTTCAATATAATTTTGCAGTTTACCAAATTATTTATTCATAAAAATCCTCTAAGATTATATATTCAAATATTGTTATCCCCATTTCACAGATGATAAACCTGAGACTAAGGGAAATTAGGTGACTTTCCTATGGTCACACAATTACCTAAAGTCAGAGACCACAGACTAAGTGAATGTCAGAGCTGGGAATTGGGGCCAAGCCTTCTGACTCCAAGGTTAGTGATCTTTCTAGTGTATTGTGGTATAATAATGAATAACGAAAAAATACTTATTAAGGGTTGACTACATGCAAAGTAAGTTCTTGGAATACAAACAGAAAACCGAATCAGTCTCTGCTCTCAAGAGGCTTACAGTTTAAAAAGGGGAGACAACACATATAGAAGTTTCACCTGCGGGACAGATAGGAAAACAACCTACTTTGTCCTTAGGGTGTAGTGGCAAACGTAACAGCAATGCATCATGTTCAATGTCATTCCCTTTAATAGTCATACTGTTTATGATATTGAACAATTTAACAATGCCAAGGACTTTAGTGTCAATGATGTTCTTCTTTTTATTAGAATAAACCAAAATAGTGGAGTAAGAGAAAGACATACAGCCAAGCTTTACCACAAAGATTTAGAAAATGCACCAACTGATTTTTGAATGGGGAATCCAAGAAAAATCCCAGCGAGTCATTTTCCCAACCCAAGTCAGCATAGTGAGATAGACTGAAAGATCTGTGGACAGTTGGGACAAATTCTAATCAGAAGCATGACAGCAGCACATAGCTACCCATTGAAAGGATTGAATGAGGGACTGCCTTTGACTATGTATGAGGGTAAGGAGAGGTCCCAGATCCACACGGAGGGGAGCTGGCCTTGTTTAAGGAAAGGAAAGTAGGTGTAAACTGACAGCTCTGCCTGTTGCTGAATAACAGATGCAATGTAGGACTGAGGTGAGGACCTAAACTTAGTGATGATAGTGAAGGATGAGAGGTAATCTTGGGTCTCAGACTGAGTAACTGAGCAAGCAGCAAGCATAGAACAAACCAACAGCTGTGTGGTACCAGCCCCAAACAGAGTACAGTCTCAGATCCAGTTGCAAACCTGCCTGAAGCCTGCAGTATAGATTACAAACCCAGAAAAAGAAAATAACTCCAATGTCTACAAGAAAAACCTCAAAGAAAAATACCTTTGGGTATAAGAACACTGGTCCTCCTTCCAGCTCAACCTTTACCACCATCATGTGGGGGAGACAGCTCCTGTGGATCGGGGGTGAGCCATCCTCACTCCCATGCCAAACAATTGTCATACACAAGGAAAGAAAGGCAGCCTAAGAGAAGTAGCAAGGCACACGAAGGGAGAAGTAGGAGGCAGTGTGTACCAATCAAATCAAAACACCACCACTACCTTGATTAGTATTTCCCCTCAGATACTGATGGAGATAGCACAGAAGTCTGAGTCCAAGAACATTAGGAATTGCAGCATCTTCTAATCCACCAGACCTACTTCTAGCCAAAACCTTTACAGCTGTCATTGAGGGGAGAAAGCATTGTGGAGAAAGAAATCAGCAACAACTGCTGACCAATTGGACCAACAGTCAGAGTAGCACAGGAGCCTTGGAGTGCCAGCACCTCTCAGACCATTGGCTCTACTTCTGTCCCAGCCCTCCCAGCCATCATCTAGAGAGACAATTCATGTGGAGCAAGGGCCAGCTATCCCTATCAACTACCAGCCAACTATCACTCAAAGGGCAGGCAAGCCAGTCTGGCTAAGAAAACAAAACACCGTAAGGGGAGATAGAACATAGCATGTGCCAGACAAGTCAGACCACCACATTGACTAGCATTTCCTCTCAGAGCTTGACAGATACAACCCAGGACCCTGAATCCAAGAGCCTAGGGAATAGCAATGTTTTTAGCCCAGTGCCCTCAGCCATCATGGTGGAGGCAACCTGTGGAGATGCAGCCTGGTCACTGTTCCTGCAGGTACAACAGCTCCAGCTACTGAAGACTCTGAAAAGAAAGTTCCTGGCACCAAAGTCCTTGGCACTATCAAATTGCTCACCATCAGAAGCTGATGTTTTATCAGTGGAAATAACATGAAAGAAAAAGTATAAATATCTGCTGATCATAGGACCTTTCCAACTCACTTGCTGTTGAAGCATTCCATATGTGTTTTCTCCCTCATTAGAATGTGAGTTCCTTGAGAGAAGTGGCTGTCTTACATTTCTCTTCGTATCCTCACTACTTAGCACAGAGTTTTGCAAAAAGTAGAAACTTGGGGGCAGCTAGGTGGCACAGTGGATAGAGCACCGGCCCTGGATTCAGGAGGACCTGAGTTCAAATCTGGCCTCAGATACATAACACTTACTAGCTGTGTGACCCTGGGCAAGTCACTTAACCCCACTGCCTAGCCAAAACAAAACAAAACAAAACAAAAAAAGTAGAAACTTAATAAATATGCATTCAAGTTCAATGTGAATTCCTGCAAGAGATAAAAAAAGAAAAATGAATTTTAAGGTGTTAAAATGATCTTATAAATGGAATGAAAGCACTAGAGGAAAAGATCGGAAAAGATATGAAGCACTGGAAGAAGGAATTGGAAAGAGAATAGCCAGCTTGGCTGGTCGGTTGGTTGGTTGTTGTCCTTCATTCTCAAAGAGAACCAAAATGACATCACTCTGCTAGAGTCAAGTTTCAATGTGTCCAACTGTGGCTCACAGACCAATATGAGCTCAGAGTGCTCTACCACAGGTCAGGCACAAATAGTCCATGTGAACATTTGGGGTAAATTCTCTAAATCTGTGGGTCTTGCATTTCTTTTGAGCTACTTCAATTCTGCTTTGCTTACAGAGCACAGCCTCTTCTCTGATGTGGGCACGCCAGGCTGAGCAGTCCCGTGGCAGTGTCTCCCATGTCACACAATCAATTCTAAAGTTCTGAAGAGAGAGCGTCCTTGTATTGCTTCTTTTGACCACCACGTGAATGCTTGCCCTGTGTGAGTTCTCCATAAAATAGTCTTTTTGGTGAGTGTACATTTTGCATTTGAACAACTTGGCCAACCCATCAGAGTTGCACTCTCCAAAGCAGAGTGTGAATGTTTGGCAGTTTAGTTCGAGAAAGGACCTCAGTGCCTGGTATCTTATCCTGCCAGGTGATCTTCAGAATCTTCCTAAGACAATGCAAATGGAAGCGATTCAGTCTCCTGGCATGGCCCTGGTATATTGTGCAGGTTTTGCAGGCATACAACAATGAAGTCAGCACTATGGTTCTGTAGACCTTCAGTTTGGTAGTCTAATATCTCTTCTCTCCCACACTTTCATTCAGACTCCCAAACATTGAGCTAGCTCTGGCAATGTATGTGTCAACCTCATTATCAATGTTTACATCCTTGTAAAGTATACTACCAATGTAAGTGAATTTACCCACAGCATTCAAAATTTCTCCATTTGCTGTAACCAATGGTTCCACATATGGATGGTGTAGTGGTGGCTGATGAAGCACCTGTGTTTTCTTGGTGTTAATTGTTAGGCCAAAATTAACACAAGCAGCAGAAAATTGATCCATACTTTGTTGCATCTCAGTTTCAGATATTGTATTGATTGCACAATCATCTGCAAACAAAAATCATGCACCAACGCTCCCTCCACTTTGGTCTTGTAGCCTTTTCAAGTGGAAGAATTTACCATCAGAGTGGTAGCTGACCTTGATACCATGTTCAATGCAACATGGATGAAAACATCATGTTAAAAACATGGGAGCAAGCAGATAGCCTTGTTTCAATCCATTAGTGACTGGGAAAGTCCAAGAGCATTGTCCAATATCCAGAACCCGGGCAAGGATGCCATCATGAAATTGATGTACAATGCTGATGAACTTCTCAGGGCAACCAAATTTTGACATAATTTTCCATAAGCCCTCATGACTAGCATTATCAAAGGCCTTGGTCAGATCTACAAATGTTGTGTATAGACTTCTGTTCTGCTCCTGGCATTTGTCCAAGAATTGTAGGGCAGCATATACCTATCAACCATTTATCAGCCTTTTCTAAAGTTATGTTGGCTCTCAGATAGAAGATCATCTTCCAGGTGAAGGAGCAGCCTTTTAAGGACTCTGGCAAGAATATTGCCAGCAATGACTAAGAGAGAGATCCCCTGTAATTGTCGTGGGACAATTTATTTCTTTTACCTTTATAGAGATGGACAATGGAGGCATACTTGAACTCCTGGGAGATAACCTTTTCTTGCCATATAATCTGGAAAATTTCAGTCAGCATTTGTATGAGCAATGGACCCCTACCTTGTAAATCTCAGCTGGAATAGAATTAGTACCACATGAAAGGAACCTAATGCCATTCAAAACCTCTTCTTCAGTTGGTATATCCATGAAATTTTATTGCATTTAGGTAAATGGAAGACATTATTGGTGATGAGAAGGTCATGAAATGCACAAAGTCTTCAGTAATAAGTAACCATTGCTGTTGCTGTTTCCAACTCTATTTCTCCCTAGGACTCCCTGCCAAGTCTGGTAGTCTGAGCCTACTCTAGCATTAAAGTCATCCAGAATTATAAGCTTGTCCTCTTTTGGCACATTGATGACAAGGGTCTCCAGGTGTTCATAAAATTTTTCTTTGACCTCATCAGAGTTTGTCATGGCATGACGATGGTAGCATGACGTTTTCTTGTAAGTGACATTCAGAATGTCATGAGACTGTCAATCACTCCTTTTAGTAGGAGTCAACAACCTTGTTGACTAGATTAGTTTTGATTGCAAAACCTATGTCAGCTTCACAGCACTCCCCTTCACTGTGGCCACTCCAGAAAAATGTGTATACAGCTCCAACTTCAGTAAGCTGGCCTTCATTTGCCAGTCTGTTTTTCGCAGGGCTGCTATTTGGATACAATGCCTCCTGGGGTCTCTTGCAACAAGAATAGTTTGTCTTTCAAGTCTATTGGATTTTGTGTTGTCTGTAAGTGGGTACACATTCCACGTGCTGATGTTGAGTGGAATCATCTTTGCAGATGTTTACCTTTTTTTTTGGTGTCTTGACTGCAGAGTGGGATCCGCACCTGCCACAGCAATCAAGCTAGGGTTGAGTAAGTAGACAATTTTTAAGGCACCTTTTCTAGCCCCTTCTTCACACCAGGAGGTGAGCAATGTGGTCCTTAAAAGGCTGCTCAGACACCCGGGGGCTGCTGAATTTCACTGCTGTTTCCAGTCAGAAGACAACCCATGGCCTGGGCCACCTGTGTGCAGGATTATGACTACAGCCCCCAATATATCCACACCTGTTGCTTCATCACTTGCCTGTTGCCACAGGGGTTTCAGATAGGTAAAATGGTATGTGTAATGTCTTTTGATTCATGTGTAAATCAGATCTAAGTGAGGCAGAGTTGCACAAAGTCTCTCCTCCAGAGTCAGCACAGTCCAGTGGCAGGACAGAATCTAGAAAACTGGTGATGGCTCAAGATGCACTGGATGACCTAGGAGTCTTTGATGTCTAAGTAAGCTGTAAGTGCTCCACAGCACCTATTTTGGCTGTCTTCATGGCCGTTGCGACAGATTGTTCTCATCTGCCCATTCCACCAGGGGAAGTCTTCGCATGTTTGAGGTTGACACAACCCCAACTCACCAACAGGTTTGAGACTCCTCAGTTACCCTCAACCTGATTTAGCCTATCTGTCAGAATAGTTTACTGAGATGTGGTGTACATGCTACAGCTTCTTGGAGCCACAGGTGAGAGTTAGGTGGAATAGGTGGACACCAAAGGTGGAAAGCTTGGCACAAAAGGTACAAAACTTTTACCAATCAACAGAAAAACTGAAAATCAGAATGTATCAAATAGAAATTGATTTCATGTGAAAACAAATATTAAAGGAAAGTCAAAAGAACAAAAAGTAAAAGAAAAAGTAAATTATCTCATTAAAAAAAAGTGATTTGGAGAAACAGATCAGGAAAAAACAATTTAAGAATCATGAAAATATCTGAAAGCCATGACCAAAAAAGGGGGGAAGAGATGGCTATGTATCATATTTCAAGAAAGGATAAAAGAAAATTGTCATGGGTGGAAGGGAATTAGAACCAGGGGGCAAAGTGAAAATATGAAGAATCCACCAATTACTTCCTGAAAGAAATGCCAAAACTAAAATTCCCAGGATAAATATAGCCAAAATCCAGAGCTTCTAGGTCAAAGAAAAAAACTTAAAGTGGCCACAAAAGAATGAATTCAAGTTCCAAGGAGCCAAAATCACTATCATGGGAAGGGGAATGGAATAAACATTTTTATTGTTCCTGCTGCATGCCAGGCACTGTGCTAAGAGCTTTAGAAACATTATCTTATTTGATCCTTAGAACAATCCTGCATGATAGGTGCTGTTATTATCCTCATTTTACAGTTGAGGAGACTAAGGCAAACAGAGATTAAGTGATTTACCCAGGGTCACATAGCTAGTAAGTCTCTGAAGTCCTACTGAGCTCAAGTCTTCCTAATTCCAGGTCCACTGTTGCACCACCTAGATACCTAAAATGAGATACTTCAGCCACCATTTTGAAAGTATACAGAACTAGAATATAATATTCTAGGAGGCAAAAGATATAGATTTTACAATCAAGAATATCTTACCCAGGAAAACTAGATATAAAAATAAATCATAAATGAGAGGACTTATAAACATTCCTGATGAAAAGATTAGAACTAAATGGAAACTTTGAAGTTCAATCTCAAGAGTCAAAAGAAGCATAAAATTGTAAATATGGGCAAGCAATCATAAGATACTTTTTTACATGTTGGTTTAAAAGGATGAATCTTTTACATTCCAATATAGGGAAAATATTCATATATTCATATTATTAGTCATAGAGGATTTCAGAAAAATATGTGAAGACCCTTCGGAACTGATGCAAAGCAAAATGACCACAACAAGGACATCATTGTGTACTCTAATAGCAATGTTATAATGATGATTATCTGTGAAAGATCAATACAATGATTCAAGAAAATTCCAAAGGACTCATGATGAAAAATGTTACATTCTTCCAGCAAGAGAACTGAATTCTGAATGCAAATTGAAATATAATTTTCTCACTTTATTTTTTGCTTTTTTTGAAATATGGATAATATGGAAATGTTATGCATGACTTCACATTTATAATTGATATATTGCTTGCCTTCTCAGTAAGTGAGGGAGAGGTCAGAGAAAGGGAGAGAATTTGAAACTCAAAATTTAAAAAGGAAAGAATGTTAAAAATAAATAATATCTTTAAAAGAAAGAAATAAGCATAATACAGTGAAATAAATTCCTACATTGGCCATGTCCAAATATTTCTGTCTCCTTCTATATTTTAAGTCCATCACCTTTCTGGAACAAAGTGGGGAGCATAATTAATTTTCAGTTCTCCAGACTTAGGCTTTATCTCTTTATTAATCAGAGTTCTGAAGCAAAGCTGTTGAACACATGGTTGCTAGATTAAAATGTAATTGGGAAATATTTAACACATAAATATAAATAAAATACATTTTAAAAAAGCCAAAGAGGAAGTATAACAAGACAAAGAGCCTGGGAACAGTTTGTATATGTTTTAATCATTTAAAAAGAAAGAAAGAAAAGGAAAGGAAAGAGAAAGGAAAGGGGCAAGGGAGAAAAGTGGGGAAAATATTATCATATTTCATAGAGTCAGGACGCAGACCAGGAAAAGGCAGAAAAAACAGGTGACACTTTAACCTCATTTTCATCTGATACAAGCACACACACACACAATTGGATGGAGAAATACAAATTTAACATAACAGGAAAACTAAAGAGAAAGTAATTAAGAAAGGAATTAGTCCTAAGTAAAACAAACCCTAACCACTAAAGTTGGGTCTTTGAAGAGGAAGGGGAAAGGGGGCAGCTAGGTGGAGCAGTGAATAGAGCTCTGGCCCTGAAGTCAGGACAACCTGAGTTCAAATCTGGCCTCAGACCAAATACTTGACAAACACTTGACATGTTCTAGCTGTGTGACCCTGGGCAAGTCTCTTAACCCCAATTGCCTAAAAAAAAAAAAAGGAAGGGGAAAAAAGAATAAGGAGCTTTTATTGGAGTTTAGGAGAGAAAAAGAGAAGAAGGGTATTGAGTAGAAGTAGGCTGCATCAAACCTAGAGTACTGGCAGTGAGTATTCTCCTCTATCATCACCCCCTGAAGGGAACAACAAAAAAAGGAAAAATATAAGAAAAAAAGGAATAATAAAAAGACATAATTAATAATCATCACTCTGAGTATGAATGAGATTAACTCACTAAAAAATCAAAGACAGCAGAATGGATTAGAACGCAGAATCCAACATATGTTGTTTAAAAGAAACACGCTTAAAAAAGAAATAAAAACTCAGTTAAAATAAAGGGCTAAAACAGAACATATTGTATTTTAACTCTCCTTTAAAAAGCAGGTGTGGAGGAGAAATAGCAAGCATGATTTCAGACAAAGCAACAGCAAAAGCAGACTTAAGGAAACTATATTTTGCTGAAAGGTATTATAGACAATAAATTAATATCAATATTAAACATATGTGCCAAATTTGTAGCATCTGCATTCTTAAGGGAAAAGTTAAATGTATTCCACAGGGTGAAATACACAGGAAAATTTTAATAGCAACCACAAGTTAGCTTCCTCAGATCTACATATATCTAATTTTTAAAAAAAGAGAGAATCTAAATAGCTTTTAGAAAAGTTAAATGTGATAGACTTATGGAGAATATTGGAAGAAATAGAAAGGAATATACCTATTTTTAATTGTATATGTCACCTTCACAAAAAAAAAAGACCATGTATTAAGATACAAAAACTTCAAAAATGCAAAGCATTAAATACATGTTTTACAGAATTCAAAGAAATAAAACTATATTAAATAATAGGCTGCTAAAATTATTATCATTATTAACTGCAGACTAAACAGCTTTAGCCTAAAAAATGGGTAAGTCAAAGAGCAAATAATAGGAAAAAAGGGTTATTTTATTAATGATAATGACAACGTTGAGATAACAAAGCAAAATATTTGGCCTGTAGCCAAATCAGTCCCTGGGAGAATATACATATCATACATACTTTCATCAGTAAAAGAGAAAAGAATAAAACAATGAATTGGACATGCAAGTAAAAAATTCTGGAAAACCGGCACATTAAAAAGCCTAATTAATCACCTGAATGCTGAAATGCTGAAAACCAAAAAGAAAACTGAAAGAAGGAAAAAAACATCAATTAATAAAAGGAACTTCTAAAAAGCAATAAAATAGATAAATCATTAGCTAATTTGGTTTTTGAAAAGAAAGTGGAAAACTAAATTACCTATATCAAAAATTAAGATGAATTACAAGAAATCAAGATGTTAAGAAAAAATATAAGAAACTATTTTCCCAATAATATAATAATAAATTGATGATAAAACTGAAATATGCTAATACTTTCAAAAAACAAAATATCCAGATTAATAGTACAAGAAATAGGTGACTTAAATATACCAATCTCAGAAGAAGGAAAAAATTGCACAAATCATAAATTAACTTCTAAAGAAAAAACAAGACCTATTGGATATACAAGTAAATTCTACCTAATTTTTAAAGAACAATTCTAATATGACAAAAACCTGTTTTAAAAATAGGAAAAATGATTACTGACAAATTCCTTCAAATGATCCCAATTAAACAAGGGTTGGTCAAAACAGAAAAAGAAAATACAGAGCAATATTCTGAATGAATATAAATGTAAAAAAATAAATAAAATATAGCAAGGAGATTATAGTAATATATCACAAAGATTGGATACCATAATAAAAAACTAAATTGATACCAGGAACTCAGAGCTGGTTCAATATTCGGAAAAATATAACGTAATTGATGATATTAATAACAAGAACAAAAAAGCATATGTTTATATCAGTAGATACAGACAAAGCTTTTTTCACAAGATGTGACACCTATTCCTGTTTAAAAAAAAAAAACTAGCTAGCAAAGGAATAAATAGGTCGTTCCTTAATATTGTAAGTATTACTCATCTAAAATTTTAAAAATAGCATTATTTGTAATGAAGATTAACCAGAGCCCTTTCCAGTAACATCAAAAGTAAAGCTCGGATTCCATTGTCACTATTACTATTCATCATAGCACTATAGTGAAAACCTTCCCTTGGGCAGAACACTTTCAGGTAAGGGAGGAAGACAGGAGGGGAAAGGAGGGGAGAAGTCGATGGCTGCAATGATAGAGTTGGGACAATAATAACTAATTTTTATTTAGAATCTTTAGTTTCACAAAACCTTTTCCTCACAACAATCCTAATAGGTTGCATGTATGTAAATACACACACACACACACACACACACACACACACACACAATGTTGACAGCAAAACAAGGTCAATGAGGGTCACTATGCCAAATCCACTTAATTTCATGGATTAAAAAAATTATATCCATGAAACACTGTCATTGGCTCAAAACTTGGATATGAAAAATGGGTGGCTTTCACTTTAAAAACCCACAGCACTTCAGAGAGCAGCAAACAATCATCTGAGTGAATTGATGAAGATATTTTCCTGCTGAACTCATGAATTCTAGTGATGCAAAAACAGTGAGCTGCTTCCTTTAAAACTATTCATCACCGAAGTCAGAACTTGGCCACCAAAAAAACACAATGTAAAGGAAAACAATTGCAATTCTAACATAATTCAAGGCTGCAAAGCATTTTGTAGAGAATAACTTAATACAATTGAGGCAAAAGGATTTTTGAAGGCCAGTGCCACCTAACTTATTTCTGAATGTTTCACTCTATGAATGTAGATACAACTTATTGGTTTTTATTTTTTTTTAAGTTAATCATTCAGCCATCTACTAAATGCTATTACATTCATAGCACTATGTTAGGCAGTAGAAAAACTATAATGTTTAGTTCCTCATTGAACTTGTAGAAGCAAAGACAAAAATACAGAAAACTGTAATATACAATATCATATGACTAATGTATGGCAGCTAGGTGATGCAGTAGTTAAAACAATGGACTGGACTTGAAGTTAGGGAGATCAGAGTTCAAATATCACCTAAAATACTATGAGTTGTGTGGTTCTGGGTTAGTCATTTAATTATAATCTGCTTCAGTTTCTTCTATTATAAAACAGGGAAAATAATAGCACTTCCTCTGAGAATTTTTGTGAGGATAAAATGAAAATATTTTTTTTTCTTTTTTTAAATTTTTTTAAAATTTAAAACAATTTTAACATTCATGTTTGTATATGTATGTATGCATATATACACACATAAACAAAAAGTATATATACACTATATCTATCTGTCTGTGTGTTTGTGTATTGCAGTGAAGAAGGTGCTACAGCATATTATTTGGTTATTATATTAAAAGAGGACAATCTGGTCACTCCTGACCTCTAATCATATATTTTCTCCTTGATCTGGGAGTTCCAGAACTTGGATATAATATTCCTGGGAGCTTTTATTTTGAGATCTCCTTTAGGAAATGATAAATGGATCCTTTTCATTTCTATTTTACCCTCTGGTTCTAGGATGTCAGGGCAGTTTTCCTTGATAATTTCTTGAAATATGACATCTAGGCTCTTTTTTATTATGGTTTTCAACTAGTTCAGTAAAAATGAAATAATATTTATGAAGTAATTTTCAAATCTTAAAGTGCATATAAATGCTAATCATCATCATCATCATCATCGTTATTATTACCTGCAACAAAGAGGTTCGAAACGCTGTGTGATTTCTGAACAGGAAGTCCCTTATCAATTGAATTGGGGTGGTCAGGAGTGACCAGATCTTCCTCTTTTAATATAATACCTAATATCATGCTTTGGTACCTTCTTCACTGTAATACGTGTGTGTGTGTGTGTGCGCACGTGTGTGTGTGTAATAGATAGATAAATAGATATATTGATATAGATATATGTGTGTGTATACATATAGTACAGACAGATATATAGTGTGCATATACTTTTTGTTTATGTGTGTGTTTGTATATACATATATAATACATATATATGCACATATACATATGGGGATGTGTATGGGGGTGTACTCAGGACTTTCATGAATATCCTTGATAAGCCTAATAGAACCAGTTCCATGAAGAAGAAACAAAACATGTAAGAACAAAAACCTTCCTGCCCAGCATGGCTGACAATAAAGATTCTGGAGTTTTTTGAAGGTAATAATAATAATATGATCAAAGAAATCGTTCTCACATGTTCAGGTGCTAATCTCACTAAAGAAAAGGAAAGGAGATAAAAAAGCTCAGCAAATAGTCTCCTTCAAATAAATAAGCAAATCTGTGATGGGAGATCAGAAGAATTTGAAAAAATGTGGTTTCTTTGATTTCTGCTTCTAATTTAGCATCTGTTCAGATAATTTTTTCCCTAACACTAATTGAGACCAATTTTGTGCTTGCATATGTTCTTGTATGTGTTTTCTCAGATTAACTTATTTTGTAAACAGAGGTGCACACATTAAAACTCTTTAAATCCCAGTTACTACTTTCCTTTCCCCAAAAAACATACAATATGTGGAGTCAAAATGTATAAATGATAATTCCTAAACTCCTTTGCTTCTAAAAGTAAAGGTATGGGCCTGAAGGAGAGGGTCAGGATTTAGACTGTAGTACTCATGACTTTACAGACAACAACTTCGGTAGATTTTATGGGTTCAGTTGGCTAGGGCAATTAGAACTTAGCATAATAATAATGCACTGAGATGCTAATAAATCCATCTCTTTGGTGACTCAGTATATATCAAGGACGATATAAATAATAAGAACCCTCAAAGATGATACACTCGGGCTTCAGAATTAGAATTATTACATGAGGTCTAGAGCTAAAAATTGTTTCAAAATTGAGAATACTCAGTCTAAAGATAACTAAAATTAGTTCATAAGCTAGCATTTACTAAGGGCCTACTATGTTCCAAGCACTGAGTTAAGCACTGGATATACAAAGAAAAGCAAAAATATCCCTTGCTATCAAGGAACTCACAGTCTAATGGGGGAGAGAGCGTGCAAATAACTATGTACAAACAGGAAATAGATATAGATAATTTATATATGTATCTTTGTATGCACCTATGCGTATATGTGTGTATGTACATGCATGCCTGATTAGATATGTATAATTATATATAATTATATTTCTGGAATTATAACCTATAATTACATGAGTATGTATTCATACATCTAGATATGTGTATGTGTGCATGCATGTGTATGTGTGTGTGTGTGTGTGTGTGTGTGTGTGTGTGTGTGTGTATGACAAATTGGGGAAAATCTCAGAGGAAGAGGGAAAACACTTGCAAAAAGGTGGGATATTAGCTACGTCTTGAAGGACCCAAGGGAACCTAGGAGGAAGAGATAAGTAGTGAGAGTTATACAGGTACAGGGAACAGTCAGTGAAAAAGTTAGAGTCAAGAGATAGAGTATCATGTGTGTGTAAGGAACACCAAAGAAGACAGTGTCACTAGATCTTAGAGAACATTCGAGGGAGTCAGAAGACTGGAAAGGTTGGAAGGGCTCAGATTCTGAAGGACTTTGAAAGCCAAACAGAATTTTATGTTGGATCCTGGGGGTAATAGTGAGCCATCAGAATTGATTGAGTTTGCAGGGTGGGGAAAGGGGGTAGGTAGATATGATAGTTAGAGCTGTACTTAAAGAAGATTAGCTAGTAGAGGATGGATTAGAGGGGAAGAAACTTGAAGTAGGGATACAAATGAGCAGTCTATTGCAATAGTCTGGGGGTAAGGTGATGAGGACCTACACTGTGGTGGTTGTGGTGGTGTCAGAGGAGAGAATGGGACATACACAAAGATTAAATTGATAGGACTTGACCATTGATTGGATATGGAAGGAGAGAGAGGGATGATTTGAAGATGACTCCTAGGCTGCAAGAAAAGTGGTAGAGTATTACATTTTCTAAATCAGAAATTTTGAAGAGAAAAAGTAGATGCCATATCCGAACAATCAGTTGATCTTTTCAAACTGTAGACTAAACATAGAAGAGCTAAAGCTAGTTCAAGAATTAATCAGTTTCTTAGCTATCTAAGACATCTGAGCAGAAGATTTCAAAATAAAGGAAAAGATTGTAGATGATGCTAATAAGAAGACAGAAGTAATTATCAACCCATATTCTATCTTTCACACACACACATATACAAATGATTATATGTGTATAATTATACATGATCATATTTCTAGAATAATAAAACATGACAGCATACTTATAATTATTATGATTGCATGTTTAAAATATATATTAATATGTGTGTCTATGTTTATGATGGTTTATGTATATGAAGATTATATACAAACATTTCTTATTTATTCAGTCATTTTTCAGTCATTTCAGTCATGTTTAATTTTTCATGATGCCATTTGGGGTTTTTTTAGCAAAGATACTAGAGTGGTTTGGCATTTCCTTCTCCGGCTCATTTTACAAATGAGGAAACTGAGGCAAAGAAGGTTAAGTGACTTGCCCAGGATCACACAACTAGAAAGTGTCTGAGGCCACAATTGAACTCAGGAAGATGATTCTTCCTGACTCTAGACCTAGCACTCTATTCGTTGTGCCACCTGGCTGTCGTATATACAAACACAGTGTATCATAATGAATAGAGAATTTACCTTAGAGACAACAAAGTTCAAGTCCTGCTTCTAATGATACTGGCTTCTCTAGTGAACTTTCTACAATTATAAATGGCAAAGAACATGGGAAAAGAGCATCAATATAACCATTTTTAAAAGAAAGACACATGGTAGATATGAAGTCAATTACCATTAATGTTTTGCATGTGTAAGGTACTATAAAAGAAATTGTTAAGGAATGGAAAAGGCCAGTAATTTAACATTTAACAAGACTGAAGGATAACAGATGAACATTGTTACATTGTTATCCACAAAAACATAAATAAGTAAATATGACCAGAAGAGAGCTTCCAGTAAATTTGGTTGATCACTCTAAAGTATATATCAGAAGGCATGGACAAGAATCACCCCAAATTCGAAGGCATGGAGAGGTTACAATCTGAACTATTTTAGGAAATGTTCATAAATCTATGAGGTCAAGAATTCTTTGAAATACCAATTCTCTGGACTTTAGTTGCCTTATTTGTAAGAATAAGAACAAGTTTATAGGATTTAGAAATGTTTCGATCATTTAGTCCAGTGCTATTATTTTACAGATGAGGACACTGAAGTCCAGAGAAGGTAAGCTATTTGCTCAAGGATATATGGGTAACAAAACCAGATTTCAAATACGCAACCCCTAAATGAATTAGTTTCTCTTTCCACTCTGCCAAGACCAAATTATCACTAAAAGTATTTTTCCAGCTCTAAGATCTGTGTGTTCATGATATTCTAAAAGGACACAGGAGCTTGAACAATATTAGATTAACTAACCAGATTTGAAATATATCTTATTTTTTGCTAAAGTAGGTTTGAAAAGATATTAATTCAAGTTTTACCTTTAACTTTGGTATCCTCTATAGCACTTATTACAACATCTTGAATGTGATTATAAATGTTCTCTGAACTGATTGAGCTGAATTGATTCACATAGTAATTCAAGAGAACAAATATTCTTGAGAAAAGGAAAATAAGCCCAAATATAATTACTTAAAACTCAAATTGACCCAGTGACAGGACTATAACTAGCATAGAGTAGGATGGATTTTGCCCCCAGGATGCTGACTTTCCCCAGAGGGAAATCACTTTCTTCCAGTAGAGATGGCCATCCCCAAGGGGTTTCTAACAACCTTTTCTGCTGCTACGTAGCACAACCACATCAAGACACCCTCTCCCCCAGAATCCTATTGCCTCTGGGTCTCTCTTCCAGGAACTTTCTCCACCAAAAGACCTATGTGGGTTGGGGATTGGGTACCACCTTTCCAAGCATGACTGCACCCATGGTGAGACTGTTCTGGGGGTAACTGCTACACACAACTACACCACTGCAGACTTGGTTAGACTATATTCTGGGCTCTTAAGCTATCTACCCAAACACACCTTCAATTCATCTGAATTTGCCCTAAGCACAACAATTCATGACAAAAAAAAATGACGGCTCTTCTTGGTGAAATTCTCTTGTCATGACAATAAGATCGTATATAAAAATGGGAAGCACATTATTGCTGCATAACATGGATGACTCTGGTTATACTATGAGGAAATCAGTTATCCCCCATAGTAGCAGCAGAGAACAATGTATTTTGGTTGATGCCTGAATTCTGTCTTGATTGAAGAGCTCTCTGAAGAATAGCTTTATTTTTGTACTCATTCCTTCAGCAAACATTAACTGAACTCTTTCAGTACAAAGTCCTATGGCTGGTTTTGGAGACACTGAATAAAAAATGACCAGAAGAGTTTATGATCTAATAGTGGAGTAGAATCTAATATTACACAAAATAGAGCATATTAAGTGTAAAGAGAGGTTTAAAATACTATGAGAATTTAGGGAAGGCTAACATTATCTTTCATCTGGGAAATTCAAAGAAGGCTTCATAGAGGTTATTTAATCTGGGTTTTGAAGAATGGTAGGATTTTAATATAAAAAGATAAAAGAGGATTGTATTCCAGTCAAAGAGAAGGCATAGAAATAAGAAATCATATGATATGTCTAAAATAGTTTGGGATTTAATTGAAATATAAGTTACCTAAAAGAAACAGTATAACAAAGGTTAGAAAAGTATATTGAAAATAGATTAAAATTATCCTTGAGTATCAAAATAAAAAGTCTAGATTTTTTCAGTCAACATGCAGCTTTTGAAAGTTTTCAGTCAGGGAAGAAATGATCAGATTACCTGATAACAATGCTCAGAATTGCTTAGAGTGGGAAGAGAGTAAAGGAAACCAGTTTGGACACAGAAGCAACAGATTAGGGAAGAGGTAATATGGGCTTGAACTAGTCTGATGGCAGTGAGAGTATAAACAAGATGATAGAATCAGAAAGAAATATAGCACAGATGGAATTCACATGATTTAATCACTGTTTGGATTGGGGGAGGGGATGTGTATGTGTGTATAGAGTGTGTGTGTATGTGTGTCAGTGTGTGTAGTTGGAAGGTAGGTACAGTTTTAGATCAAGGAACTTCAAGCAAGGTCAGGAATTTGTAGGGGTCATTAATTTGAATGCTAAAGACTCCAAGAATGCTAGCAACAATGTTTTCCTTCAAACAGATGACTTTAGATCAAGTCTTTTGACAACTCTGCTGCTGACATGTGAACTGTACAGTTGACTGTTAAATCAAGACTTTAAAATACCACTTGACATATGAGTCATTGGAAAAAAATGTGACAGTACAACAAAATTATCTCTCAATTTAATCCAGTAGATGGCCAGGAAATCTTTTATTTGGGAATTAGAATTTAAATAATTAATTTGAATGTGGCAAAGATGTACATTGCTCACAAATACTCTAAATTTTTTAGCAAGTGAATCGCCCATAATCCATTTTATAACCATCTATAAATCATAAAACATGTATCAAAATTATCAGTACGAATATAATTACTTATCAAAGAGTATATGTGGGTATATTGAACATATGTGGATACATATATGAAAGTAGAAGTACAGTCATGAAGACATATAGTGATTTTAAAGAGCACATTTTAAATTAAATTTATAATCTAGCACATTTTCTAAAGAAAGATACTACTTTAAATTTTTCACATCATTTTAACTGTTAAGAAATGATAAAATGACAGAATATGATAATATATCAGTCATTAAGAAATGACAAAATATCAGTTTTTGTCATCATAATCATGAATTCTCTGCAATAAAAAATATCTAGAAAATGATTTATCTTAAGATCCTTACATAGGACTGGAAGAAATTTGGACAATACTACAACTATAAAAAATACTTCATATTTATAAAATACTTTGACATATATTAGTTAATTTGAACTCTGTGAGTTAGGTAGTGAAATTATTATTATTCCTATTTTATAGATGGAGGAACTGCAAACTAACTTTGAGTATAGTAGCAATAATACCAAGTTTAGTCTCAGAAGACCTGGTTTCAAACCCTGGCTCTGCTACCTCCTAGTTTATGAGTTTAGGCTCAGGATTTGGCCTAGATGATCCATTAGAACTATTGCAGTTTTTACAATCTATGATCGGACAATTTTTCCGATATTATAGAGCCACCAAGGGTGAAAGCTGGTACTTCAGGCCAAAAATTATAAGTCCAGAGGGCTTTTTTCTAGACCAGGAGGGAAGAAGAGATCCAGATCCATTATTTCATCAGCATAAATAATTCCTGCTGTGGAAAGTCCTTCCAAAGATGAATATTGGCAACTAGTCTATAACTCAGAGTCTGTATTTAACCGCAGCACTGAGGGTTAAATGATTTCCCAACAGTCAAAGAAGTAGTATGTGCCTGACTGTGTTTCTTCAAGATACCTAACTTGTTGAGGAGGAATAGGAAGAGCATGACAACTGCAATTAGAATTTGCAAAGCATTTTAAGTCTACAAAGCAGTTTACAAATATTATCTCATTTGATATCTCAAATTATCTCATATCATTATACAAATATTATCTCATATCCCACAACAACCCTGGTAGGAAAGTGGTATTATTTTCCTCATTTTGCAAATGAAGACACTGAGGCAAACAAAGATTAAGTGACTTGCCCATGCTCATATAGCTAAGTAAGTGTTTGAGGCCAGATTTTACCTTAGGTCCTCCTGACTCCAGGTCCATCACTCCATCTACTGCACCATCTACTTGCTAACCAAGGAAACCATTAATATGTGTGTAGATCACTTGGATAAAGATTTGTAATGATGAGAAAAGAGAAGTATGGATGAGTAGTTATTGATTATCTCCTGACTCCTCCTTTTTTGGTAATTATGTTATCCATATTTCTTTGAATTATTTCGAATTAATTCTTCTTTTTAAGACACCTTGTTAATTGATCCCTCAAGGCTTTCAAGATTGCATAGGCTCCAACACAAATTTTCTCTGTAGAAGTTTGGTATGGCATTGACGTCCTTCCCATATTCATCTTCTTGAGTCTCTTTTCTACTTCATTATAACCCATTGAAGATTGAGGTGTTAGACCCCAAATGCTCAACACTATAGATGAAAATGGGAACTATTACTTTTTTCCTTTCTTTTCTTTTTTGTTTTGTTCTTCTAGTTGCATGATTTGCTGTAACAGGGTTTCAACAAAACCTTCTACAGACTAATTTTTCACTATACTTCTTTTTTCTGCTCTGTGAAATAATGCTGCTCATAATTTAAAGTAGAGTGTGTGCCTAGGAGTAGCCCCTTGTTTCTCCTTAATAGAGTGTGAGACCATCTTGTCAAGGTCAACTCCTTTTCAACAGAGTTGAGATAGGGACAAGGTCACTGTTCTTGCATTGCTGATGGATTCTTGATGAAGTATGAGTATAACTTACCCTGGCATTCATTGAACCTATGGATACCACACTGAGCATGCTTAACTGATTTAAAGGCTGGATTAGCTCTGAATCAATCAATTGATTAATGTTAAAGGACAAAGAAATATCAGATCAATGTGAGTTCACATCTTACTTATTTAAAACTTAACTCTGTTAAGGAGGCAAAAAAAAAAAGCTTTAGGAGGGCTATATCTATCTACTCCTGGAGACAACTTCATTCTTCTACCATCCTCTTCAGTAATGTATTAAAAATAAAGTTATATTCTAACCAGATGTTTCCTTTGGCTGCCACACCCCTCTGCTTGACATAGAAGAGGTACTGAATAATATTTATTGAATTCAAATCCTGAATCTACGCGGAGGCAGGGGTTGGAAACAGACCATTGTATTTTCATAATATTATTGTGACCTCACGATGGGAAGAGATATCATTATTCTGATTTTATAGATGAGCAATATAAAACTCAGAGTAGGCAAAGAATTGGGGGGAGGGAGGCAGTGGTTAGGGAGGAAGTCTATGTGTAAAGATTAAAACCTAGTTTTCCTTATTCCCAGATATTTTCTCCCATAGAGATGATTAACTTCCTTCCTTAGTATATGGCACATTGAAGTAAAAAATATGATACTTTCCTCAAGAAAGCAATATAGTTGGGTGTTAAACACATACACACACACACGCACACACACACACACACACATCCATGTAGTATATTGGATATGTAGCTGGATGTGGATCAGGAAGACATTGGTTATAGTCTTGCTTTTGATGCATACTGTTTGTGTGACCCTGAGAAAGGCAGTTAACCTTTAAATGCCACAGGGAACTCTCTAAGATTGTAAATTGCAAACCTCTTACATATCAACTTTGGTAGGAATAGGAGAAGAATAATTCACCAAAAATTACCTACCCCAATAAAATTAAAGGTCCAGTTAAAAAAATAAAATTTCTTTAGTTACAGACTGAGGTAACTTATTAGTTTCAGTTAGATTTGATTCAAGAAGAATTTATTCAGTATCTATCATACGGTATCTATCATATGCTTGGCAATAGGACAGATACAAAGCTCAGACATGGTTCCTACCCTCATAGGGTTTACAATCCAGTAGTTGTTTTTTGGGGTATAATTATTCTATAGGGACTAAAAAGTTTCTCTCTCTATCCCAGCTCTAGGCTAACTTGATTAATCCACAGAATTCAGACAATAAGATCATTTTTTCTAAGGGAAGTTCTTCAAAAAGAATATAAGTCCATTCAGGTTTGGAAAAGCTTTATTCCAAAAATAATAATATGTACTGAGTTTAGCAGTAAAGATCAAAAACTGTTTTCTAGAAATACAGGAAGAGAAGAAATGGAATGAAAAGCAGAGTTAAATCCTCCATAAAATGAAACCTATATTTTCATCGGTGAAGATATACAATGAAAACACTATTCTCTTACTGTGCTGTAAAATCTAGGGTCATACTTTTTATCCATTTTACTGCTAAATCCTATCATTTCTACTCTATGTTTGCATTATTCAATGCTGTTACACTTTTTGGATGGAACAAAATCTCTTAGGTGACATGGTGTTTCATTTATAACTCATGATAATTACGTACTTGCATCAAGGACATGTGCCCTGAAACCCCAAAGAGTTAAAATGGACTAATGATTCTTAGAGGAGTATCTTCCTATGACAGCAGTACCTAATGCACTGTTATAAATGTTCAATGAAGTTCTCATCGACAAATGCCTTGTCAAAGTGAGAACCAATTCCAAATTATAGTGTTTCCCTGGAGTTCTTTTCTTCACATACTCACTTTAAGCTGAACTCAGAAGCCATGCACTTAAATTGTCCCTGATATGTCATTAGTTATCTTCCTGTATTGCAGTCTCCAGTGTCCTCCAAATGTACTCACCAAGCTTGTCTGAATCATTAAAATGAGACATGTTCTTTCTTAGGAATCTCAATCCAACTCATTTAATTCCTAGGAACCATTCTTATCGTGTTGCAGTCCTACAGAGACTCTATTAGAAGTCATCACAAATTCCAGCAGGACTTATGCTCAGTTCAGTCACTCGGGCCTACCTTCATCATTTGCCTATTACTGGCCATCATTCCCTTCCTTTCACATGAAGGCTGGCTACTTGCATATAAAGTAAATGGTGAAGATTATGAAAGAGCACAAATTAGCAAGATCGAAATCAATTATTCCGCAGCTTTGCACTGTCAGAGATTTGACTTCTTGCCGCAAGAAGGTCTGAAGCACACTAAGGTAATTTAAAAGACTATGTACCAATTCATACAGAAATCAGGTAGCCCCTCAGCTTCCAGCTCGTGGGTAACAGCAATGCAACTGTGTTTAGTTGTCCTGAAGTTGGGTTTATGCAACACCAAGAGCCACCCTTCAGTGTTCACACCATGCCCCCAATTTTGTCACTACTGTGCTCCTCAATCTTAATCCTACTGAGATTAAGATTTTTTTTTTTTTGATGCACTGGTGGTGAAATTGTTGTCCATCCACTTTGGCCCTCAGAATTGGTCTCCTGGATTTGTCTCTCAGAAGGCAAGTGATGACAATGCCAAGGCAAGTGATGACCAGGGAGTGCTGTGGATCCCAGTGAAGCTCACCATTAAGAATATCCATGCTCAGATCAGATTCTGCTGCAGATTTGGTCATCAAAGTCCTGAAAGAAGTTCTCTGAAGAAGAAGTAGAACAAAAGTATTTAACATACTGAAAACACCATAAGGTCACCAAAGTTGAACAGATGAGGCAGCAATCCCTTGCATCAGGCCTCTCTGGAGCCATTCAAAAGAGGAAAGCACAGCCTGTTGGTTTGCAATAGTGATGGCAGACATCCTCATAACATCATTGCTGACATAAATAGTGGTGCTGTGGAATGCTGCACTCACAAAGGAGACTATTGTAATAAAGAAATTTTTGACGATAGACAGAGGCTCTTCATTTTCAGACCAGAGAAATTTTGTGTCAGAAGACAGGAGACTTCTGTGGAAAAATGACTCTGCTGGCTTTATTTCTTTATAACTCTTTATCTCATTCCCAAGAAGTTTGAGCATTCAGAGGGATAGTTGGATGGGCAGGGAGGTTAAGGCATCTTGGTAGCTGGCCAGGGTAAATTGAGATAAGATTTTGTGGGCAAGTATTACCTTACCCCAAGCAAAAAATTGTTGTTAACTGATAACAAAAGGTTTATTCATTAGCATCTTTGAAAAAAGTATGAGTATCAGGGTAGCGTGAGGAGCCCCTCAATACAGATTTAAGACAAGACTGCTCCCACCATGTTATTAGAGCTGGAACAAGGATCAGGAGTGAGGAAGAGAGATTCTAGAGAGTCAGGATTGCATAGTGGATAGCTATCTGCACTGGGAGTCAGCAAAACCTGGATTCAAACCTGCCTTTGACACTTAGTAGCTCTGGGACCTTGGGCAAGTCACCTAATCTCACTGAGGCTCTGTCTCCTCATCTGTAAAATGAGGGAGTTGGATTAGATGGCCTCTAAGGTTCCTTTCAGCTCTAAATCAATGATCTTATGATCCTTCCATTTATAAATAGCGATGTTAGATTCGGGTTTATATACCATTAAAAACATTCGTGAAAATATAACTGAAGTTATTTTCTTCATGGATTAGAAAATGTCTTGTACAGGTATGAATTAGTTTTGTAATACTCTTCATGGATTCTGGAAGGTTAGACCACATTCTCTGGTAGCGCCAACCAACCTGAGAAGATCTTAATCAAAGTACATCATAATAGGGAAAAGCACTGGCTTGGCACTTGGAAGACCCAAATTGTATCTCTCACCTTTATTAGCTGAGTGATGTTGGGCAGATCACCTAACTTCTCTCCGGTCCCAAGATTCTTCATATGTAAAATGGGAACAATAATTCAGGGGGAATCTTGGAGTAATGGAACAAGCACTGGATTTGGAGTCAAAGGACATAATGACAAATCTCTGCTACTCCTGGTGTAAATACTGCATTTCATGTGGAGCCATTTTGTTTTGTTTTATTTAGAGCTCAACTACTCTTTCTAGCATGCTGTAAGCTAAGATAGATCATGTGAGATTGTTTGACTTTTTTTTTCAGCATATCTACTTGTTCTTAATCTCGGGAGCGTCCGTGAATTATACATCATTGACACTCTTTCTGCAAAGTTCTAAAGACACAGCAATCAAGTAGAAAGGACTATCAGTCAGAACCATACTTTGTGCCAATCCATAAAAGAGAATCTCCACTGAGGACTCAGCACATTTCCCCCTCCGGCCTTGCTTCTACAGAGATCTTGAGTTGCCGAGGTTGCTTTTCCCTCACTCCTACCAAATGTCATTAATATCTGCCTTGCAGAAGACCTGCCAGGGAAGGAAGATATACTCACCCAGATCATCCAAAGGAAGAGTTCCTGGATGATGTCATTCCTGAACCCAGTCTCTTGGTTAGAGAAAGTGGAGGTGGAGTGGGTGGGTTTCTGGGCAGGACAATCCTTGAACTAGCCTCAGGCATCATCTCACAAGTAACCTCTCTTGAGAGTTCGAGGATCCAGCCTTCTATTTAGTGAATCTGTGGGGACATGTCTAGAAATGAGCTGTATGTGGAGAGATTTGCCAGAGTGGGAACGATCTGAGCCAAAGAGAGATTAATATTTTAGGGCCTTCTCAGAGGCTGGAGCCAGATCATATGTACCACGAACTCAGGGGAAACTGGACCACAGATTACCTATGTCACCTCGGGTAAGGCAAAACTTCTCTGGGCCTCAGTTTTCTCATCCGTAAAAATAGATGGGGAAGTTGGGCTAGAAGATCTGTAAGGTGCCTTCGAGCTCTGAATTTAAGATGTAGCATCGTGTTGTTGAAAGGGAACCAGATATTTACCCAGAAAAACTTTGTTCAAATTCTAGCTCTACTATTAACTCCATGTTTGATCCTACGCTAATGTTCTACACAATAATACTCATGGAGGATCAGAAGAGAGAATGGAGGAGGGAATGATTTAAAGTTTCACCATTAGGTATTTTAGCATTGTGTGGGACAGCGACCCTAACCCAAATTAAACTCAGAGACTTCTCAAGGTGGAAAGCAAAGGTTACCTTTGTTACAATCTCGTGAGATGGCTGTCTGCTCCTTCTATACACATAGAGAGAGAGAGAGACCGTGTAAGAGGGGCTGCCTTATAAAAGCAAATCTCTGCCCACCACTCAAACAAGTCTCCACCCACCACTATCCCTTACCCCCTTAACTGGGAGGTGGGGCTTACATTCTAAGCTGGTAAGTTTCTTCCTATCCCCTTAACTGGGAGGTGGGGCTTACATTCCAGGCCGAAATTCAAAGACAAGGAAAGAGGTGGGAAGCCAAGGGCAAAGGCTCAGGGGGGGTGGGACAGGGCTTATTCTTTCTGTTAAGTGCTTAAAAACAAGGTCTGAGTCGGGGAGGATTTTGAAAGTAATAATCAAAAATTATTGACCTTTTGAGGAGGCTTCACTTCTGAGAGTTCATCTCTCACAGCATTGTGAGCTCTGTTTGGGGGATATGTGTACCTGTGTCTGTCCTGATCTCCTGAATGAAACTATTTTGTTCATCATCTCTCCTGCATGAGAAAGAATGAATAAGGCGGGCTTACTTCATAGAGTTATTGTGAGAAATAAATTCTTAAGCCCAGAAGCTCAGGAAAAATGTGTCTTCTGTGAACAATGTGGTCTCATGAGCCAGGAGAATACACAAAGAGGTAATTCAGCTTAGTATTATAATTAACATTTACCAAGCAGCCTCAGGGTACCTAGCACTATAGGCAACAGGATCATTTCAGCTAGACTTCTCGCCTTTTTTTCTTTAATAAGTGGTTGTTGGACTTTTTGCAGTGGTGGGACTTGTCACTTTAAGGTTTCCAAGAGTTCTGAACTTTTTTAATATCATGGACTCCTTAGCAGAATAGTGTTGTTTTTAAATGCATAAAATGAAATTACAAACTATTACAAAGGAAATCAATTATGCTGAATAGTTATCATTTTTTAAAACATCATAAATCACAGATTAAGAACCCTTCCTTTAAACAAAATTTCAGTGGGACCCTGGCATAAAATTCATGTATCACAGTCCCTCAAGGCACAGAATGTTTTGTCATAAACCAAAAAAACAAAAAAGTTTGGAAACTGTCACCTTAGTGGCACCAAGAAACATGAGATTGATTTTTGGAGTTAAAAATCTTTTCTGATCAAATATATTCCAAATCTAATAATATCACAAATAACTTTGTGACAAGATTATTTTCTATCAGTTTTTTAAATAATTTTGAACAACATTAAAAATCATTTTTGTTGCTTTTGTTTTCCTTCACTACATTCTTTGGCCTAGGTCAAGGAATCTCAGGGTTCTGTAGAGTACAGTAAGAAAATTCTGTACAAATCTGTTGTAAAGAGGTTTTTGAAAGAGTTATAGGCAGTGATTGCACATGTATAACTTGTATCTGATTGCTTGCTGTCTCAGGGAGGAGAGAGAGAAGGACAGACTTTGTAACTCAAAATTTTTTTTTAAATGTTAAAAATTTTACATGTAATTGAGGAAAAATTAAATATTTATAAAAATATATTTTAAAAAGTTATAGACAGCATCAGAAAGACTTGGTTTCAAATTCAATCTTTGTCATTACAAGGTGAGTGAGTATGAAGAAGTCCCCTAACCTCTCTCAAGCTTGATTTCTTCACCTAGAAAAAGGAGATAATAGTACCAGAGTAATACCTACCTCCCAAGATCGTTGTGAGACACCATTCACAGCACTGAGTCAGCGAATACCATCGTAATTAATATCTTGTTCCCACATTTTCCAGTAGAGTTTAGCTAGAATTGGTAGTGGAATAAGTCATTACCACACTTATTCTTTTATTATTGTTGTTGTTGTTATGATTATTATTATAACTAATATTTATGTGTTTGATCTTCACAACAATCCTGGGAGGTAGGTGCTATTGTTATCTCCATTTTACAATTAAGGAAACTGAATCAAATAGAGGTTAAGTAACTTGCCCAGCATCTCATAACTAGGAAGTATCTGTGGTTGAATTTGAACTCAGATCTACCTAACTCCAGGCCTCGAACTCTTTGTTATCTAGATGCCCTTAGGTGTTAATGTTCTATGGACTACTTAAGAGTTAGATAAAATAACTACTTTTTAAAAATAGATTAAAACTATTGAAATGTAAACATCTTTAGTAGGCTCACTAAAAGAAAGCTTCTTAGGCCACATACATCAGCAGAAATAATGATGGGAATGATCATACCCCATCTGATTCCCAGCTGGCTTTTATTTCTCTGGCTATCACAACATTTTGAAAGCTTTTCATTCTGAGTAGTTTGGAGATCATGAACATGGTGACACCTTCAGGGTGCTGACACCTATTTAAATCATTGCTCTTAAATTTTTGTGGATCATTTTTATGACTCGGCAATTGAGAGTAACAGTTTTATCCATGTTTATAATCTGGTTCTAATATAGTTTATTTGCTGAATTCTCAAAGGGAGTTTTATTGTTACTTTTTTGTTATTACTGAAAAGTTGTTGTTCTTATCTTGTTAGATGGAGTTCATATAAAAACGGTCCTGGGACAAGTTGTGATTTTGTTATTATGTCTTTATATTTAATGTTCTGCAGACTGTTGTATTGGCAGATAACCACTTTTTGTAGTTGAATGAAAGCATTTGGATACATGTGCCTTCTGTCTGCTCACTGAAAGCCTCATACAACTCCATTAGCACATAGGACAGCAGAGATGTTATGTCTAAGATCTTGTTCCTATAGATTCTTCCTAATAGTCTTTATATTTATAAATTTTTTGTTTTTGTTTTTGCTCGTAGCTTGGAGATTTTGAGTGTTGGTACAGTGATATCTATTTTTAAAAATTGGTCTTGGTTTTTGATGGATCATTATTATGTCTGCTTGATTATGGGCAATACTTATATCTATGATTTTGCTCCACTTCCAGCAGAACTTATTGGTTTAATTCTCAATCATATTTTCAGATCTGTATTCATAGTATAAGAATTTTTCATCTGTCAATTCATGAAAAATAATGGGAATAGGATGTATTCTAGCCACAAGGCCATGTTTTGCCAGGTATTTCATAGATGCTAAACATCAGCAAAGAATCTCACAGCTTCTACCATCTTCTTGAATAGTCTACATTGATCACTAAGTTCAAGCTAGTTAAGGATAACATTCCTGAAATATCTGAAGGCAATGACTTGACCCTGAATCATCACCAACATCATGAATCCCTCCATTTCTATAATCAAATCCATGTTAACTAAGCCATGTCTTCACACTTTGTTGCTGACATATTATTAAATAAGTTCATATAGATATCACCTAAGGAGAACCCTTTCATTCTACTCTTGGATCTGAGTGTTTTCATTAAGCTCCATCCAGAAGAAATTTATTTTCTTTTTTAAAAATATTATTTATTTATTTTTAGTTTTTAACATTCACTTTCATAAGAGTTTGAGTTCTAAAATTTTTTCCCCTTCCTCACCTCCCCCTTCCCCAAGATGGCATTCAATCTGATATAGGCTACACATGCATAATTATATTAAAAATATTTCCACATTAGTCATGTTGTGAAAGGAGAATCAGAAAAAAGGGGAAGAACCAAAAGGTAAACAAAAAGAGAGAGAAAAGATAGTATGCTTCAATCTCCATTCTGACTCCATAGTTCTTTGTCTGGATGTGAATATCATTTTCCTTTATGAGTCTTCTGGAATTGTCTTAGACATTATATGGCTGAAAAGAGCTAAGTCTATCAAAGTTGGTTATTACACAATGTTGCTGTTACTATGTACAATGTTCTCCTGGTTCTGCTCATTTCACTCAGCATCAGTTCATTCAAGTCTTTCCAGGTTTTTCTGAAGTCTACCTGCTCATCATTTCTTGTGGAATGATAGTATTCCATTACATTCATATACCAAAATTTGTTCAGCCATTCCCCAATTGATGAACATCCCCTCAATTTCCACATCTTGGCCACCACAAAAAGAGCTGCTATAAATATTTTTGCACAAATGGGTCCTTTTTACTGTTTTATGATCTCTTTGGAATATCTATCTAGTAGCGATATTGCTTATTCAAAGCATATGCAGTTTTACAGCCCTTTGGGTATTGTTCTAAATTGTTCTCCAGAATGGTTGGATCAGTTCACAACTCCACCAAGAATGCATTAATGTTTCAATTTTCCCACATCTCCAATATTATCATTTTCCTGTTTTGTCTTGTTAGCCAGTCTGATAAGTGTGATGTGGTATCTCAGAGTTACTTTAATTTACATTTCTCTAGTCAATAGTGCTTAGAGTGATCTAGAGACTTTTTTTCATATAATTATTGATAGCTTTAATCTTCATCTGAAAACTGCCTGTTTCTATCCAGAAGGAATTTATTTTCAATAAATCTAATGGCATTTACCTGTTACAAGCTTTTCCTATTGCTTGGTGAAGAAATGAAAGCTTATTTCAAAAGTATTTTTATAGTCCTTAGGCATATTTATCAAGTTCTCTGAAAATATCTATCATTCCTTTTCTGCTTTTTTTATGAAAAAGCACTATATTTTTCTTAAAGTATTTAGTTCTATCTTTTGATAATATTTTATGAGTTTTCATAGTTGCAAAAGTGTACACAGAGGCTGATATTTGTTGTCATTAAGTCATTTCAGTCATGTCTGATTCTTTATGACCCCATTTTGGGGTTTTCTGGGAAAAGATACTAGAATGGTTTGCCATTTCCTTCTCCAGATTATGAAGTGATTTGCCATTTCTTTCTCCAGCTCATTTTACAGTTGAGGAAACTGAGGCAAACAGGGTTAAGTGGCTTGCCCAAGGTCACACAGCTAGTGAGTGTCTGAGGCCAGATTTGAACTCAGAAGATGAGCCTTCCTGTTTCTATCCACTGTGCCACCTATTTGGTTCTGTATTAATATTTTATGAGTTTTAAAGTTTCAAAAGGGTACTAGTATTGCATAGATATTCATTGCTTTAAACCTGTCCTTCCTATTGAGCTTCAATTCTAAAGCCAGTAAGTCTCAATATATTTAGCCACAGTCTACTCACTAATAGCTTTTTGCCTGGTGTCATGTCTGTAGGAGACTGAAGTGGAGGAGAGCTTCTTTTGCAATTATAATCAGGAAATTTTGTTGATTTCCCTGTTTTTCACAATAACATAGTCTGCATTTCAGTTTGTAAGTACTGCCTTTGTCCATCAGTTCAGTTCAGCCCAATTTAAATTTGAAGCCTTCAGTCTCTATATTTCCTTTTAAAATACTGTATTTGCCAAGCACAGACCTGTAATCCCCAACACCAAGGTGGCTGTGGCTGGAAGACCTAGATTTCAAAAGTTCTGAGCAATAGTGGGCTAAAGTAAAGGAGCAAACTAGAGCAGGTTGAAAACAGAGCAGGTTAAACCTCCTGTGAAACCAGCAGTAAGACCAGGACCATGAGTAGGCAGACCCTGCTCTTCTAGCCTGGGAAACACAGGAAGACCTAGTCTTCAAAATAATAATGATAATTTTACACTTATGAAGTCCAAGTGGCATTTTAATACCATTGGAAGAAGATTTCACAAGATAAAGGAGGAGTTTGAGATGTTTTCCAGTAGAGGTTTGTAACTTGATCTAATCTGTGTACATCTTGTAATTAATAAGATGTTTAGTTCAACTCCCTTTTAATTTGGAATCCATACTTAATTCTATTTAGGAGAGATATAACAAATTTATTTGGGAGAAATGATAATGGATTTATTAGAGCTGGACCAAACAACATCAGGATTAACTATCTCACTGAAAAATACGATGCTTTGTAGTAATTGTTTTACCATCATTGCATTTATGGTGTGTTTTAAAATAGAAAATGATCTACATGAACACAAAATATTATTGGAGTTCTTTCTGTATTTGTGAAGACAGACAGAGACAGAAAGAGACAAAGATAGAAATAGAGACAAAGAGAGACAGAGGCAGAGAAGCAAAGACAGAGATATACATACACACATATGCAAATGTTTGTGTATATGTATTTGTGTACATGTATATTTGTGGTACATGAATAAGCCATAAGTGCAAACCTAAGTTAAAGACTTTACAATAAACTATAAAGCTTAAATGTTTTAACACTTTTGGTTAATAATTAAGTTGAATTAAAAATAAGTTCCTTGCTACATCCCTATGAGTTTTTTGACACACCATTTTTTGCTTTTCAGATAATATGATCTTTTTTTTTGTATTTATAGACTTTTTTAGTAATTTAGCCAAGTACAGTTCACAAATAGTACATAAACATGTAACTGGCCCACATTTGGAGGAGTGACTTTTAATGGTACGTATGCAATATTCTAAATGCCTTTTGTTGAGAAAATTGCAATCAGGTGTATGTGTCTGATGAAGCTGGTGAAGTGCATTGCTAGTAATTAATTTATGCACAACTATAAAGCATTCAAACCAATAATTAAAGATCTTATTCAGCTGATATAACTTCTGTCATTTATTTTGTTAACCATGTACAAACTCTCTGTTTCTCTTTCAATTCAACTTTTATTTCCATTGTATTGAACTTCTGGGGATCATATAGATGACCAGAAATCTTCCGCATCCTTCTTCAGGGGTTCTTTTTACTGCTATAACTTTTTTGCTTCTCAAGTTTCTATAGTAAAATTTTGATTGGTGTTGAATAATTTGTTTTCATCATGCTGCACTGATTCCTGGAATTGTCTTAATTCTTTGGCTTTTGTTTTCAAATGATGATTAAGGATCTAGCATTTCTGATACACTTTTCTTTGTAATTGATTCCTTTCTACCTAAGTCAATTTTTTTTGGCCTTAATTGAATGATTAGATACAGGATGTAATAATTATATACTATGTGCCAGGCATTGTGCAATCATATATAGCTCAAGTTTTCTACTATTTCTATCAACTAAATATTGATGTATTCTTCCTACATATCAATGATTCTGTGAGGGCAGCGACATGGCACTGTGGGCAGAGTACCAGCCCTAGAGTCAAGAGGACCTGAGTTCAAATCTAGCCTCTGACACATAAGACTTACTAGCTGGGTGACTCTGGGCAAGTCACTTAACCACAATTGCCTCACTCAAAAAAAAAAACTGAAATGGTTACTATGATAATGGTGTATGATACCTGTCCTTAAGAGTATTCTTTGATAGTACAATTTTTTTTATTATTTTTACCACAGTAACAGTGAACTCATGTATTTTTATGTGCTTTTACACTTTTTCTACAATATTGTAGGAGAACGTGTTTATTCATTATGTAACCATCATGTAGTAAATGCCAGCTTTTAAAAACTTACTCTGTTTTAGTAAAATTGGTCAGCTAGTTGGAATCATGCCATGAGACTCAAAGTGAACTTTTTGAAATTTTAATCTAAGTATGCCTGTCACCTTTCCAAAACTCATTTGAGACACTGGTATTGTTTTAAACATGCAAATTATTATTATATAAAATTTCTCAAGTTTGTGTTAACTGAAGTTTTTAAATGACATCAAATTCTTCAACTATTCCCTTCTTCAGATTTTAGTATTTCCTCTTTTTCTTCTCTTATGTCACCTAAACTAGGCTTGGAAACAAAGTTATTTCTTATGATTGCATAAGAATGGATTTTATGCAATTATTGATAATAATAATAAACTGGTTGGCATATGTCAGGTTCTTTTTACTTGGAGGGGATAAAAAGCAATATGAAAATGACGAGATGTCTTCAGTTTTGCTATGATACAGTCCTGCCACATAAAGAAGGCATTTGTATTTTCAATCCATTTCATGCATGCAAATATTTTGCCTGCTTTTCTGATAACCACCATCTATGTTTTTAATAAGTGAGATATTGATATTTCTGATTTTTTTTCCAATGTGTTTTGCTGTCTTGTGTCATAAGAACAAAAAGGAGTGTCACTTCATTATATTCTTTGGGAAGCTGATTGTCACTATAATTTTGAGTAGGATAAACCTGCCACCTGATGTTGCTTCATTTATTTCTTTAACTCATTGGAGCAATTATATGCCCAAGACTAGGGTTCCGTAACATAACCGTTGGTATTAACAGAGCCATCTGTCTGTGTTTCAGGGCTCACTTTAGGTCTTCATAGCTGCTGGGAAGAGTTCAGGGCACACAAAATCCCCACTATACATCAACCTGATTGGCATTCCCCTACCTTATTACTGCCCTCTCCCCTGACAGCATGGATAATTGGAGGAACTCTAAGGGGATAATAATAATAACAACAATAGTAAGTAGAAATCACTTAACCTTGATACCTACTTTTCAATCCTTTCATTCTATAAATTTTAGCTCTATTATTAAGTTATTGATATATATTAATGACTTTTATGAAATGCTTTAGTAAAAAATAGGCATCTAATAAATATTGGTGCAATAAAGTAATTTGTTGAGATCACACTTGAATATAGAAAACTGAAATGTTAGGAAATTGTTTTCCTTGACCTGTTCTGAAGCATCCCATGTACTATATCTTAGTCAGCCCATTTCAAAAACCAAAAACAGCAGTGGCACTAGATCCCTAGGGTTTTATAACTGGAAAGGAACTTGGAAACCATCTATTCTGACTCCATTTACAGATTAGAAAAATGAGTCCTAGAGAGGGCAAGCTGCAATGTCAGTACTCTGCTTTGGGGGCTTTCTCTTCTAGGTATGAGCTCCTGACTTTTATTTCTCCACCATTGTTCTTTCACTAGCTATAACGAAGTATCATTTCCTCTACTTCTGTCCCTCCCTACAAAATTATTTGAGGAGTTTTTCTGGTATGTCCTATCTACAGAGCAAAACTATTTCATTCTGTTAGTCATATGCTTTCTTAGATATACAATAAAAGTCATATAGGCTGCCAAAGGATCTTGCAGGTCAAAAAGTTTTCAGATTTACAAAATGCTTTCCTTATAAATTATTATTCCCATTTTACAGAAGAGAAAAATGAGTCACAAAGAGATTAAGTGATTTGCCCAGTATCACTCAGCTACAGAAGTGTCAGAGCTCCTTCACATTTTCTAATTCAAAGATCAGGCCTCAACACACTGCAACAAATTAGACTTCATTTAATTTAGCACTTCTCAAATGTTTGGTTTCAGGACTCCTTTACACTAAAAAAATATTGAGAATCCCCACAAAAAGCTTTGTTTATAGGTATTATTTGTTTACATGTATTATTTCTATAGATATTTGCCATATTAGAAGTTAAATTGTCATCATCGTTATTATGGAATATTTTGATGTTTTAGTTTTCCTGAAAGACTCTTGGTAACCCCAGGAGCCCCAGTACCACACTTTGAAAATCTGTGCTTTAACTTTTTTGCCATGTATGAATCCCATCTACAATATCCCTGACAAGTAATCATCTGGGTCTGTGCTTAAATTCCTCCAGGGACAAAAAATTCACTACCTCATAAGGTAGTCCATTTTATTTCAATTATTTTAGAGATTTTTAACGGCCTCAAGTTACTGAGAATGTTTGTTGGCAAAGATTTTTCAATGATAGAGAATGATTTTATGAACGAGCCTATTTTCTCTAAGGCTATGTCTTTATTATCCTAAAATATCTAGTCAACCAGTTCTCCATTTGTATGATGTTCATTATTTTTTTCCCAAGTTCCTTTATCTCATCTTGCTTTCACAATGCCATCATAAATGAAATGGGACAGATAGCAGCTTCTCTACTTTGCAGATGAGAAAACTAAGGCACAGGAGAGTTAAATGTCTCATACAAGATCAAAAAGCTAGTTAGTGGCAGAGGCTCAGTTAAAACCCAGGTTTTCTTGATTTCCTTATGCAGCACATGCTCTATTGTTATCATATACTGTGTAAGCCTCCAAACAATGGGATGTATATGTACATTTTATATATATATATATATACATATGCGCATATATACAATGTATGTGTACAGGTATGTATATGTGTGTTTTCATATATTATACATATGTAGATTGCATATATGTATATCAGTGAATACAAGTACATATGAATATTATGTGCATGTGTGTATGTCTATATATAGCCATGTTTGTATACATATGTATATAGAAATGAAGACATTGTCCTCTCTCCTCATGTACATATATACATGTATATACATATATACATATATGGAGCAGCAAGGTAGTGTACTAAATAGAGTGCCAAGCCTCGAGTCAGAAAGACTCATCTTCTTGAGTTCAATCTGGTCTCAGACCCTTACTAGCTATGTGACCCTGAGCAAACCACTTAACCCTGTTTTCTCTGCTTTCTCATCTATAAAAAGAGCTGGAGAAAGAAATGGAAAATCATTCTAGTATTTCTGCCAAGAAAACTCCAAATGGGGTCATGAAGAGTCAGACACAACTGAAACTACTCAACAATAACCATACAAATATATATACACATATATGCTCATTTACATATATATGAATATATATATAGATTCACAATCATATACACAGATAAAGATACATGTATTTTTCATCCAAAAATTCCAAGAACTAACCAGTTACTTTGTTGAAGGAGCCCAGATGTATGAATTGCCAAACAGCTATGCGTATTGAAATACTTGAGGGAATGAAAATCATTGCAAATGCTTACAGTAAGCTGATTACTACAATGTAGTACAATGGGGAAAGAAGAACAAGCATAACCTTGTAGGCTGTTTGTTCAGCCCCCAAATATGAGTGGGCTGTGCAACCATGCAGAAAATTTTCCAACAGGCTTGCAAGAGTTTGCAAAGGCAGTGGGTGGCTGACAAGGCACTGTGCAGTAGAGAAAGAGTCAAGCAGCTGGACAAAATGATGAGCTCAGAGAAAGCAGAGGGGGCACAGAGAGGGTGGCAAGTGGCTGTTTAAGAGGGTTGTGTAGACAGTGATGGGGTATACCCTAATGGAGTTAAAGACAAAAAAAGAGAAGTCTCTTATATAACAAAATATCCCTGGAAGCTCTTTTTTTGGGGGGAGGGGGTAACATAAAACTGGCAACAAAATAGGGAAAAACAGTTGGAGAGTGAACAAATTTTGGTATATGAATATAATGGAATATTGGTAAAATATTCAATAAATTCAGGAAAGCATGTGAAGCCTTATTTCTTCTGATTTCAGGGTAAAGAAACTTGAATAATAAGAGCAATTATACAAGGAGTAGATAATGGAAAGAAAAACAATAAAAGGCAGCTGAACTCTGATTAGATGCAATGACCAATGTCCATCTTAGAGGTCCTAGATACAGAGAAACACACTTCCCATGCATATCAAAATGGAAAGTTGCATATATTGTAGGACATAATGTGCCAATTGGTTTTATTTAACCATTTTTCTCTCATGTAAGGGAGGGCTCTATCTAGTGAAGTATCATGCTGGAAAATGATTACACTATAAAAAGTAAAAAGCATTAACAGTACTTTAGATAAAAACAACATTTATTAAACTCTTACTATATGCTAGATCCTAGGCTAAGCACTAGAGATACAAAGAAAGGCACAAAAAATAGCCTGGTGTCAAAGAGCTCACAATTTGATGGGGTAGACAATGTGAAAACAACCATGTAAAAATATGAGCGGAGAGAGAGAGAGAGAGAGAGAGAGAAGAGAGAGAGAGAGAGAGAGAAGAGAGAGAGAGAGAGAGAGAGAGGTTAGGGAATGTTTCAACAACTTATGGTATGTGATTGTGATGGAATACTGCTCTTATAGAAATTATGAGCTTAATGACCTTAGAAAACATGCATAGACTTGCATGAAATAATGAAGAGTAAAATGAGCAGAACCAAGAAAATATTGTGTATAGTAACAACAGTATTGTTTTAAAAACAACTTTGAGTAGCTAAGTCATTTTGACTATTTTAACTACAAAGGACATATGAAGGAAGACATTATCTGTATCCAGAGAAAGAAGTGATGAATAGAATTATGTATAAAATGATTTTACACACACACACACACACACACACACACACACACACACACATTTGTGTCTGATGGTAGCCATCTCTAGGGTGGGAGCAGGGAAGAAAAAATAGAAATCTGCCTGATAACTTTATAATCTATTGGAAAGGAACAGCAAGTTTTACATAATAGAGTTGCAGTTTCATGTGAAATCATCTTATTTACTGTATTATGTTATAGAAATACTTGTTTTATTCCATAAATTAAATAATTTTGAAAAGATAGATAGATAGATAGATAGATAGATAGATAGATAGAGATAGATGCATGGATAGGTAGATATAGATGATAAATTCAAGGTAATCTCAGAGGTAAGGCACTGAGATTTAAGGAGAACTAGGAAAGGCTTCTTGCAGAAGGTCAGAGTCAGAGACAGTAAACATGTATTAAACTCCTGCCAGCGCCAGGCACTGTGCTAAGTGCTAGGGATACAAAAAAAGGCAAAAGACACCATCAATCTAAGGGGGGGAAAACAACACATAAAAAGAAGCTGAAAAGCAAGGATAGAGGCTACAAGGTGGTATAACCAGCAGGGAGACATGATGGAGTCTTGCAGCCCAGGTATGAAATGATATGAAGAGGTGTGAGTTACAAAGCTGAATTAGTCTTGCAGAATTATGATCTCCAGAATTCTGGAGATCATGAAATCGAGGAGATTAGGAGGGAAATTTGGATTCCCTGAGTTCTCTCCTCAAACATAGGGTTTACGTGGAGCACTCAGATATCCACCCTCTGCCTTGTCTAATCAGACAGAGAGTTGGACCCCAGGGGCAAGGGGTGCAGAGGAGGTATGAATTTCAGAGTTGATTTTATCTTGCAGAATGATAAGTTTCTGGAGATCTTGAAATCCAGAAGACTAGCTGAGAGGAAAGGAAAGTGGAATTTTAGCTGAAACTTGAAGAAAGCTGGGGAGCTAGAAGGCAGAAAAGAGGAAAGAGAGTACCATAGGCATGGGATATAGCTACTAGTTAAAATGGCTGGAGTCAAGAGATTGTTATGTTTGTGAGAAGAGCAGAGAGAAAGCCAGTGTCCATGGAATGCACATTCTTGGGGGAAGAACAGTGCAAAATTGGAAAGGTAGAAAGACACCAGATTACAAGGCCTTTGAAACCCAAATAGAGGATTTTTATACTTGATCTTGGAGACAATAGGAAGCCACTAGAGTTTATTGATTAGAATGGGGGCAGGAAGGGTGATATGATCAGACCTCCTACGTTTTAGTGAGATCAACTTGATAGCTAAGCGGATGATGGATTGGAGTGGGGAGAGACAAGGCAGGGAAACCAACCAGCAGGCTACTGCAAGGGACCAGCTATGAGATGATGAGGGTCTGTACAAGGGTGGTGATGGTATCGAAGGAGAGAAGGGAGCAAAATAAAAGGGTAAAAATCAACAGTACTTCACCACCAATTGAATATGAGGTGTTAGAGAGAGCAAAGAATTGAGGATGACACCTAGGTTGTGAGCCTGAATGACTGGGATGTTGGTGGCACCCTTGACAGTAATAAAGATTTAAAAAAGAGGGTTTCATATTTTAATGTTTATTTATTTTATTATTAATGTATGCAATAAAACGAGCATTTCTATAACAGAATATATTTTTAAAATATGATTAAAGGAGAGTTTCATATTGAGAGTTTCAGGATGTTGGGATATTATAGAAGTAGCAGAGGAGACAATAGATATAGGACACATGAGGTAGAAAATGTTTGAGTAATGTTTTTATTTTCACTTTTGTGAAAATAAAATGTATTTATTTTCTTCATTGGAAAATTGGCATTATGAGTGGTATAACTCTTACACCTAATATTAACTCATTTATATAGCACTTTACATAAATCCTCCCACTGAATACTCCCAGTCACCTTGTGAAATAGATACTATTATCCCCATTTTACACATAAGGAAACTGGGACTCACAATGATGACATAATTTACAAAGATCCCAAAGGTACTAAACAATGGATTCGAACTCAAGTCTTCTGGCTTTGAGTTCCTTGTTCTGCTCTTCCTCTTCTGCTACATATGCTGCCTGTAAATACTACAATCAAGGATGGGTAACAATAATGAACTTTAAATTTCCTCACTTTTCTATAAACATTGAACCTCAGAAAGGAAATTTTCTCAGTCTCAGATAAAAGAAAAGATTGGGTATGAGGGTTGACTTTTTTTTTATGCTTCAGTTTGGGTTCTTTAAAAATGACTGGTGTTGGGAAATGTTCTTAAGTGGCCTGAATGATAAAACGAGGATCAGAAAGTGAGAGAGACATGATAAAGATAAAGGAAATAACCATCTAAGTGCAATGCTTGGTGAATGGGATAGACAACAAGGGATCTAAGATTTCAGAGGTTAACAAGGTCACAGTGCTTGTGGGAAAGTAGCTTTAGAATTACCTTTTCAGATAGTCAAATGAGTCTGGGTGATATTAAGTGAGTTACTGAACCTCCCTGGGCCTGATATTCTTCATCTGTAAAATGATGGGGTACAACCAGCTGACCCCTTAGGGCCCCTTCTAGCTCTCACACTCTGACACTGCTATCTTAAAGAGGCAGGAGTTAAATGGAGGGAGAATGAGGGAAATGTACCGAGGAAATGTTGGAGCTTTACTAGTCTAGCTGAAAAAAATATATAACCACTGTAAACTTTAAAAAAAAGTATGGAAATAATTGTGATTCAGTGCAATAACACCAATGCTTCTCTATCTTTCCATTCCAGTTCGGATTAGAGAGGTCACCTGCTGTGAATCCAGGAAATAAAAACCATGCTTAACAAGGTGCAGAAAGGTAGGATAACCAACATTATCAACTGAAAGCTGAACTAAAGTGAAAAGTTAGCATTGTATAGACAGGTCATAATCATACCACACATTCATACAACACTGTATTTCACAAAGCACTTTCTCACAGCACTTTTATGAAGTAGGTAGCATGGCTATTGTTATCCTCTTTTTACAAATGAGGAAACTGAGTTTCTTTGATGTGAAGTGACTTGCTCAGAGTCACACACCTAGGTGTGTGACAAGTATTAAAAGAGACTTACTAAAGAGTTGCAGGAAGTTTCTAGGACATCACAACATGGGGGTTAGAGCTAACTTTAAACCAAGTTGAATATTCTAGGGAACAGAGAAGAACAATTAAGGCCACTCAATATAGGAGAGAAGGAGAATAAAGGATGGGCTTTGATCTTTGTTCCTGAGAACTGTTTTTCCCCTAGGGTTAGGAAACAGAGGACAATGCACATGTATCACATAGATGAACAATAGTAACATCGCCATCACTGAATTTATCAGTTGAAATGATATAAAACATTAACATCTGCTTTGCCACTGCACCTACAGATCACCGGACCTTTCCATCTGATTTGCAACTGAAATTTTCTATACATGGGCATTCAAATGTGAACAAGCTTCTTAAGATAAGGACTGCCCTACTTTTTCTATTTGTACCTTCAGCACTTAGCACAATACTTTGCACACCATAAGCATTTTATTTTCCATCTCTTGCTCCATATCCTGAAGCACAATGTGAATGCAAATACTGGAGAGCAGAAGCTACAAACCCAACCATTACACCTGAGAATACATCCCACTGATGACCCAAGCAAAGGACAAAAGTCATGAAGGCACTGCCTCAGTCCTCCTAGACTCTAACCATGGATTGTAATCATGTGCACTGTTGACTACCATATTCTCTTACCATCTCTCTCCCTTCCATGTAGATACCACCTCAAACCATTTCTATCTATACTAATAGGCATTCTACTATCCAGAACTCTTAAAAAATCTAACAGAATTTCCTTCTCAATATTCCCTTCCAATTGCCTTAATTGTTTCCCCTACAGGCTAGAAGTGGGGAAAGGACACTCAACCACCTCCCCTTGTGCTGAACACAACAGCACCTGCACTCACTTGTGCCTTCCAACTCCATTGAATCTCAATGGTCTCTTAACCCCAGTGTTTTTCCGGCCACTATTATGGTTAGGTGGCACAGTAGAGTGAGCACCAGGCCTGAGTTCAAATCCAGTCTCAGATACTTTACTATGTTACCCTGGACAAGTCACTCAACCTTGTTTGCCTCCGTTTCCTCATCTGTGAAATAAGCTGAAGAAGAAAATGCCAAACCACACCAATATCTCACCAATCACACAAGAAAACTCCAAATGGGATCACGAAGAGTTGGACACAACAATAAAAACTATGCACTTTTACAAAAATGGAATAGCCCTTTCCCATAGTTAAGTGCAGATGGCTTCAGTTGTGTGGATGCAATAATTTCTATTACATTTTGCTCCCTGTTGTTGCTTGGACTGTGACTTCTTTATAGCTGAGTGAAGAAGATAAACTTGGACAGAGGACTTCAGATAACACCATAGGAATAAAGGGAGGGAGGGAGGGAGGAAGCTGCCAAGCACTGTGCTAAATGCTTTACAAATATTATCTCATTTATTCCTCACAGCAAATCTATGAGAGAGGTACTATTATTATCCCCATTTTACAGTTGAGTAAACTAAGACAGACAAAAGTTAAGTGACTTGCTCAGGATCAAACAGCTAGTACATGTCTGAGGCCAGATTTGAACTCAAGTTTTCCTGACTTCAGGCCCAATTTTCTATCTACCATACTACCTCTCCTCAGGATCACTAACTTAGAGCTGAAAAAGACCTCAGAAATCACCTAGCCCAAACCTGTAATTGTTTAGTTGAAGAAATTGAAACCCAGGGAAATTAAGTAACTTGCTGAAGTCACTTAGTGAACATCAGAGGTAAGATTTGAATAAAAATCCTCTGACTACAGAACCAGTTTTTTTTTTCACTGCACTATGACCCTGGACAGTTATTGTCAATACAACTGTATGTGGACCAGGAAGTGGAAAAACAGGGCATTGAGATATCTTGATATAACCCGCTTTCCCCATGATTTTAGAGAGAAGAGTCTTTATTTCTTTTACAACCTAACATTTAGTGAATCAAAGAGGCAAAAAAGGAAACTGAAAATTACCGTGGGCAGCATCTGGAATAAGCCTCTTATTCTACAGGCCCAATTGCCCAATACCATTATCTAGCTCCAGTAGAACCAGGACTAGAAGCCAAGATGTCTGAAGACTCCTGGCCTTATGCCCTCTCCATTATATTAAGTTGTATCTTCCACAGTCCCTGGCATAGAGTAGGGACGTAATAAATGTTAATTGGCTAAGAGAAACTATAATAGAAGAGAAGGAAAACTAGGCCTAGAATCAGTAGACCTGGGTTTCAGCCCTGACTCTGAAATGTATGCGTAAAGTACTTTACCTATACAGACCTTGGATTCCTCATTTATAAAATGGTGTTAATAACACCTTACTATTCACTCCACAGGGTTCCTGTGAAGAAAGTGCTTTCTAAACTTTCAAGTCACACAGGTAATAAACAGATCCTTAATTCAATGTAATTGAATAAGCGTTTGTTAAATTCTTTCCACATAGGCTCTGGAAAGACAATGGCAAAAATGAAAACAATCCTCATCCTTAAGAAGCTTATGTTGTCCAGGTGGTAATCTCCAGGATCCCTTTTCATACTCTAGGAGCTCTTACCAAGAAGATGAAGGTTATCTGACAGGAGCTTCCTCAATTGTTCCCTCCTCCTCACCTTAAACCTTTTAGGTTTTAGGTCTTAATTCACGCTCTGTTCCTTTCCTTCTATTTCATAGAAGAAGGTATACACACTTCCTTCTAAGGTAAACACTCTATCTGTGCCTTCCATTAAAAACCATTACATATTTATTGATCTGCTTATATCTCCCCACCAAGAAAGTATAAACTCCTTTTAACAACAAGGGACTTTTTAAAAAATTTGTCATCATATCCTAAACTCCTTTTAATGACAAGGGACTTTTTAAAAAATTGTCATCATATCCCCAGAACCTATGTAGTAGCCACATATATACTTATTAAATTGAATTGAATTGAATTGAATTATGGGTATATTTACTATTTCTATGATTTTGGTCAAATCACTCTTTCTGGACTTAGTTCTTCATCTGTGTAATGAAGGCATTAGACTGGGTAGTTACTAACATCCCTTCTAGCTTTAAATCTTTGATCCTAATGAGATGTCCACTTTGCTATTATTAGGAAAGCTTAATTATTACTGTTAAACTAGCTTAAACAACAAAATAGTTTTAGTGAATGGGACAAGGCTGTTAAGAGGGAATTATTTTGTAAGCCTTAAAATAGAAGTGTTATATATATACATACATACATATGTGTACATTTATACATGTACATGTGTCTTGTGTATGTATGCATATGTCACTACAATTTGTTGTCAGTATTACTGTGAATGGCATATAACATCCCTACCCACTAGAAACAAGCAATAAACATTTCCCTCCCACTCAGACTCCACTATATTTGGAGAAAAATTCAATCAAATTTTCCATGGAAAGAATCATAGAAACAAGAGAGATATGAACTTTTTTCCCAATAAAACCATGTTTTTTTGGGATGGATATGTGTTTTTGTTTCTTAAGAAGAATTAAAGTGTATTCAATTCCACTTTTTCCACTCTCAAAAATTACTCAATTCCTCCAATGAGCAAATTAAAACCACTGGTAGAGCCAGGGCTTTCCACATGTAGGCCTCACTCTAGGATTTCTTTGTTAAGCTGGTGCCTTTCATGACTCTGAGACAGATCTGAGCAGATGGGTGCAGCCTAAGGCAGACCATCAGTGCCTGTCTTCCCTGGCCAGTCTAACCATGACAAAACTCCTAAGCAGCTCCACCTGCTTCCGGCAGGCATTTGTGTGTGGACACAGAACACAGAGATGGGAATAATAAAATGGAAGCAGGCCAGGCAAAAGCCTCATCTATTCCAATAAGCCCAGAATGCTGTACTTCATTCTTCTCCCTCCTTTTGCCCAGGCCTAAGTATAGAGGCAAAACCTTGAAAACAGAAAGGAAATTTCTATAATACTTATGATTTATTCCACTAAATCTCTTAATCTAACATTTTCACACAGGTAATGATACCTGAAATTGATAGAAAGTTCTATTTCCCTGGCCCTTTCTATGCATATTAATTTTAACATTTATATCTATTAACATATTAATATTAAGTTAGATGTTAATTAGCTGGTTTGAGTCTCACAACAAGCCTGTGAAGTAGGATGTGCTATTGTTCCCATTTTACTGAAGAGGAAACTGAGGCTCAGAGATATTAAGTGACTTGTTCAGGGTTACAGAACAAGGAAGCTGGATTAAATTGAGGTCTCCTGACCACAGGCTAGTACTTTATCCATTGCACCATGTGCCTTTATTTAGATGGGTACCACTTCTAGTAGCTATAATAACAATAATATTGTCTACATCTGTAGCTTGTGATGTAATATACAGAAAGAAAAAAAGTAATAGAAAGGGAGTCAAAAGATCTGGCTTCTGCTCACTCTCCTCTTTTCTATTTAAAGCCCTTTGCAATGTGGTACAAGGCTCGTTTCACTTTACTTGTCATCTATTCTGTATTCCAGCTGTTGCCCAGACTTGGCATCCCTTCTTCTGGTCTGTGCCTCTTCCCAGGCCATCCATAGCCCATTCCAGGAATGCACTTCCTTCTCCCCTCCACCTCCTCCTTAACTAGCTTCCTTCAAGGTTCAATGTATGTGCCCTTTCCTAAAGGAAGCCCTGTCTGATCCTTCTTAATATTCCCTCCCTACTCAAATTATATATTATTTATTTTTTCTATCCTGACTATGAACCTTCTACCTGTGTGCATTGGGGCAAGTCACAACTTCCCTGAGTCTCAGTTTCCTCACCCACAAAATGAAGGGTTTTGACTCAACTTCCCCTGAAGCCCCTTCCAGTCCTACATCCATGATCCTATGATCCATTTAAATGTTATTTAAATGTATCCTTCCCTCTCTCCTCCCTCAGAAGAATCCAAGCTTCTTGAGGACAAAGACCAGCATCTCCAACATCTAGTGCTAGGTCTTTCTGATAGAGGAATGTGTGAATGATGTCTGTTGGATTAAATTGAATTCATTTCAACCATACATTTTGCTATTAAACTAGTTGTTTTTTCAGACACCGATCTCTCCAATATGAGCCTCAATTTCCTCAAAATGAGAAAATTAGACTAGATCTCTAAGGTCACTTCCAGAAAGGAAGGAAAGACTTAAGTACTCACTATATTCCAGGAACTGTGCTAAGTGCTAGAGACACAAATGCAAAAGCCAAGATATTCTCTGTTCTCAAAAAGTTTGTATTCTGATAAGGAAAGTAAAATCGCATAGGGCCATAGCCATGGAGGAGTGCTTTGGTCTAAGTAGTCACAGGAATGGTGAGTGGAGGCATAAAATTCATGAGCACATTATTTCCAGGAATGCAGATGATGATTTGATTACTTCCTAGAGATGTAAAGGGAAGGAAAGTGCAGAGGAAGGATGTGGGGAAGTAGCATGGCATAAAATTGGCTGAACAGCAGCAGAGTCGGGGATCTAGGTCTGGGTTAATCTAGATAGGAAGAAGTTTCATCAATCAGGATTAAAGTTCTGGCTTCACTACCTACTAGTCATGTGACCTTAACTTCTCTAAACTCAGTTTTTTCTTTACAAAATGGAGATGACCATTGCAGACATCTGCCTTACAGAATTGTCATGAAGAATAAATTTATGAAAAGATTTTTTTGTAAAATGTACAATGCTATAGAAATAGGAAGTATTCTGATGATTCTATAATAGTCTGGACTGAACAAAGGACTGGAATTTTATACCTCTGCATCACCTTATTAACCATAATGCTTTTGTAAGTTTCCACCAGAAAAATTCTCAAAGATTCTCCTTGAGAACAGGAGAATTTTCATCCTCCCTCATAAAAGGAAGTACTTAAATCCTGCCTTTTCGACTTACCTTTATAATTGCTACCTTATGTACACTTTATTCTTTAGATTACATATTTCATCTTCTACATAAATTTGAAATAAAGAGATATCACATAGCAATACATGGTTAATTGACAACTGAATTTAGAGAAAGGAAGAACTCATCATGTGTAACTACTGCATAACTTGGATCTTAGGGTTAATAGTGTTTGATTCACCGTTCTCTGTATTTTAAACATCATAGTGTTTAGGACTTGAAGAGATTTAAAAGATTATCTAAATCTGTAATGTACCCAAGTAACACAGGCAGAACCAAGATTTGATCCTAGGTCTTTCAACTTCAAATCCAGTGTTTTCTTCATCATGAATTTTGAAACATAGAGGTTAGCTATTATACAGTCTAATTTTCTTATTTTAAAGACAAAGACATTAAGAACTTTAGTGATTTTCATGGACCAGACCCCAAGTTTCTAGACTCCCAATCTTAGGAGAAGCCTTTTTCAATTGGCTGTGCAGCCAGAACTGGAGGTGCCTTCCGAAAGACTCAAGCGGCCAGAGCCTGGACCATTCATTTTCTTTGGTTGCTTACTCTTAGTTTGACTCCTGTCCCGATGACAAAAGAAAATGCTTGGACCTTCTCCTATGAAAACAGATCTTTTGTTGCCTCGATGTTTGTTCTGTCTTGTTTTAGGTGAAAAGATTGGATTTGTGAATCTTTCGAATTTTGAATGGTCAGGAGAGAGTAATCTATTGTCTTGTTTTTGCAGCTATCCTAGTATCCTGCTCCCCAAGGAGCCAGGAGTGACCTATGGAGCCCTGCTCAAAGATAGCAGAGACGCAGACTCATCAGGCAGCAGTGCCACATTTGGTCCAATGTTATGTAAAAGCCTTGCAAAGAGAATTTATTCTCCTCAGAGACGAAGATGTGATAGGGAAAGAGTATGCCCCTTAAATGTTAGGGAGAAATGCTTACACTTGTGTTCCGGCTATATCTTTGAAGTAAATATATCTTTGTAAAATCTAATTGAGGCAGCTAGGTAGGTAGGTCCTTGAGTTCACTGGCCTCAGACTAGCTGTATGACCCTGAGGAAGCAAGCTGGAGAGGGAAATAGCAAACCATTCCAGTATCTTTGTCAAGAAAATTCCAAATAAGGTCATAAAGAGTCAGATTCAACTGAGAAACAACTAAACAATAAAAATCTAATTGATGTTCATTTATAGTGAGCAAGAGAGTGCTTATTATACAAGCAACAATGGCCCCATGACTATTTTTCAATTTTTACTTTTATTTTTAGATATAAGCATTTGCCACTCTTTTCAACGTCATCACTTTAGATTTTCATGATAACTATTCTATAATAACATGTTATAAATGGGTATCAAATGGCAATAAAGGAAGAATGGTGTTTTGGATAGACAGCTTGCCTCAAAGCAAACTTGGGTTCATTCCTGTCTCTAACAATGTGAACCTAAGGAAGTCACTTTGTAATGTCTCATTGCCTGAGTCAACTTTCCAAGACTGTAAATTTGCACAACAATTGCTGATCTGCACTGTTAAATGGAATTTCCATTTTGGGAGTTCTCTACATCAATAAAATCACTGGTCCAGATACAAAATCAAATGGCAAACATTATTTTTCTCTATATGGTATTCTTAAATTTTGTGTGCATGCTAACAATTTTTCAAAGTGATTTCACATGCATTAACTCATCTGAACTCCCAATAAACTGAATAAGGTAGGCAGGGCAGGTGATAGTATTACCATTTTGAAACTGAATCTCAGACAGTTTAAAAGACTTACCCAAGGCCATGCAACTAGTAAGAGTAAAATTCAGGTTTTCTGAGTCCTTGTCTATGGTTGATTTTTTTTTTCTACTTCGTTAGGTCATGTTACACTTCATTTCAAGAAATAGAGAAACTGGAGATGAAATAGGTGATTTTCTCATAAAGTTCTCATGAGACAGATTTGAGCCTTAGGTGACAACATGATTCATCTAATAAGAGTTTTCATTCCTTCTCACAGTCATCTACAGCCAAACCTTGGCTGCTCAGATTCCTTAGGGACTTTGATTTCCAGGATACCCAAGATTTGAAAGAGAGGGTTGAACCCACTGTTAAACACCAATTCATTCCACTTCTTTTAATGCTTTTGGATGCTCTTTTCTGTTTTGTACTGAACATAATTTAACTTTTTTTTTCCTCAATGATACAAGATCATCATGGATATAAATAATCCCAGCATACAGTAATTCAATGATGCTATCAGGACAAAATGAGATGTATAGAGCCCCACCCACTACACTTTTTGGATTCTTGTATCTACTTTCATAAAATCTCTGTCTCTTGGAAAAGCTAAGATATTCATCTTTGGAACTCTGCCCTGAGGCTGGGCTACCTTCATTAGTGAGAACCCATTATATCTAACCACTCAATACCAAAGAAGACATGGTTTTATGGATAGATACTACACTAAAGAAAACATCACAAGTTTCTTTGCTACTGTGCCCTAAGGATCACAGGACCTTTCCATCTGACTTGTAGCTTAAACTTCTTTTGTGTATGGTCTGCCCCTGTCAGAAAATAAACTCTTTGAGAGCAGAAATTTTCTATACTTTTCTATTAATATCCTTAGGGCTTTCTACATAATAAGCCCTTAATAATTGCTTTTTCATTTATTTATCTCTAACAATCTTCTTTTCTAAACAGTTTTCAAATTCACGAATGAATCTAAATCCAAACATTTACTATAAGGAAGGATTTAGCAACTACCACTAACCTAAGATAGCTGCATTCTTTTAAGTAAAGGAAAATAATTGAAATAATTGAATTTGTACCAGCCGAATTCTTTTAATTGCTGATAAATCTAAGCCTGAATTGGACATTTAAGGAAATCTAACTTAGTTGAAATGTTAATTGGGCAAATGCTAGAAAAATGTTTCATGCTACAGAGAAGTGATGCTCCTTCAAATACCTAGTGAGTTATCACTGTTTTTAAATGCTATCAGCTTTTTTCAATTCAGTAGATAAGTCAAATACATATATCATCTTCATTTTCATTTTCAAGGAGAATCCATAGGGATGCAGATAAAGCAAATGCAGATAAAGCCAGACACACCAGCTGCTGAAGCCTGTAGAATATATGGAGGGATGCCCAGCAGTCTTTTTCCTAGCACAGCAAAGCTCAAAAGGTTAAGTTTCAATAGCTTTACATACTACCCACTCTTATATTACTCCTCCACTCATGAATTCAGGAAATGGAGGTTCTGTTTTATATTCTTCTAGTGATATTCTGGTTGATCAATTTATTTTGATATTGATTTCTCTAATTCTTGCCTGACATCTATGTTGTATGGCTCTCGGAGCGGGTAGCATTTTGTCCTTGTTTGTAAGGAGGTAGATAGTCTGTGGCTGGATTTAATATCAATACTTTAATGCTTTCATGGAGTTCTGATGTCATCCATATGGCAATTCCATCCATTGGAGTTATCCTTACCTTCCATTACTGTGGATTCTTGTTCAAGTTCTCTGAAATATTTTCTATAGGTAGGCCTACTCAATATGCTGAAGTCCCACTTCTAGTTGTCTTAATCCCATATGGATCCCAACTGAACATATGGACTCTTCTCATATACCCCTCTCCGTCACCAAACTGCCTTTTTTTGTCCCCCACAGATCAATAAGTAGTCCCATTTTATACTATGCTATGCCTTATAGCCCATGGTATAGTATTATACTGGCAAAGTGGATAGAGCAATGGACTTACAATCAGAAAGCCCTAAGTTCAAATTGTGCCTCAGAGACTTACTAACTGTGTCACCCTAAGCAAGTCACTTAACCTACAAGTGCTTTGAGGAACTCACTAAGACTTATCTACTCAGTCACTAATGGTTGCAAGTGTTTGCCATGCTAACAAAATTCATAAATCCTTCCAGTATCTTCTAGCCTTAGACTAGTAAGGAATATTCAACCTTTGCAAAAGTACTTAGCAGATCATCTTAGTTTCAAATAGTAACTTATATCAGTGACAAATTCTAGCACCAGAAAAAAATCAAATCTAAAAGTATTTATTAAGCACCCACTAAGTGCCAGGCTCTGTGTTAAATGCTGGTGATAAAACAAAAGCAGAAATAGTCCCTGCCTTACAATCTAATGGAAGAAAATCAAGGGTTAATAGCCCATGACAGAATACTGAGACGGGTAGTGCATGGCCCTGATCTTCATCCAGGGAGCTGGACCTCTGAAAGGGGATCAGGGAGGAATGAAGGTCAGCTTACACTAAGCCACAGTTAAAACCAAATGCCAGAGAAAAGCAGAAGATCCGGCTAAATACTGTGTTTGATATCAACCATGTATCTACTCTAGAACCTAACCCGGTGATCCTCAAATAGAAGAAACAAAGTGATTTAAGATTCCTATGGCACTTTACGTATACTATCTCCTTTTGTTCTCAACAGTCTGGGAGGTGGTTGCTACTATCATCTGTATTTTACAGATGAAGAAATGAAGACTCAGCAAGATGAAAGGACTTGTCCAAGATCCTATATCTAGAGGCAAGATTTTAATTCAGATCTTCCTGACTCCAAGTCTCAAACTCTGTCCACTATAACACTCAATGTGTGTTGATTGAATAGATTCACTGTTTTCAGTGCAATAGCCCATTGTGTCAGGAAGGAATAGGGTAGTTAGGATTTTTAAAAAAGAGTCAAGTGTCCATGTGGGAAGTTCTGGAAAAGTTGTGTTAGTGAAGGGTTTGGATAGGTGAGAGAAAGAACAGTTTGCCAACCACAGGTCAGCTGTTTTGCTTTTGGTTTTATTTTGTTTTGTTTTTAAACTATGTTCATCCCTCTTTCTGTTCCTAAAGAGGGTAGGCCTGTGGTAAGCTGTGTCTGGACCACATCTCCAGAAGCACTGTGGTGTTTTCTGCAGAGATACAAAAACAATAGACTCATAGATTTAGAGTCTGAAAGAAGGGACCTTAGAAGCAATTTAGTCCAACTCCCGATTTTACAGAGGAGGAAACTAAGGTCTCAAAAGTTTAAGTAACTTGTCCAGGTCCTTAGTGTTTTTGTATATAATTTATCCACCATGTAGAAACAGTTCCGGTGTTAAAAATATAATAGATCATCTTTCCTGTGATCGTCAAGGTCAGCACACTAAGATCTGTTTGTTTCCCAGAAATTGTGTTGATTTCCTGCCTTGACATCTAGCCTACTTCAAGTTGTCAGGATTCAGCTATGTGACTGACCTTGGCTGTGTTTGCTATCTTCCTACACACATTCAGGGAAAAGCTTTACCAAGGAAGCACAGGAACAAGTCAACTTCTTTTCTTTCTTTTAAATGAAATCTCTATGATTGTCTGCATGCCAAGGTCTTCTCAGAATTGCTAAGGTTTTAATGTTATCAAGGCCTCAAATTGGGGAGCCAATAAGCTCTTTGGCTATCCAATAAATTCACAAGATTCTTCTCAGGAAATGTTATCTGGTTCAGGAAAGGGAAGCATTCACTTAAAAGGTTTGCTAAATAAAGCATTTTTAAACAATTGTTTTGCATCAAGTATGAAAAGAACAATGAATAATGTTTTGTCTGTTGAGCTGTTTTTAAAAATAAAAGCATGATCATGCATTATAGTCTCTGTGAAAAGAGATGCTGCCATGGAGGGGGAAAAAAAACAATACATAGTGAAACACTACTAATTCAGGATGACTAGAAAGAAGCTAGTCCAATTAACGAAAAGAGTGAATTATGGAATTTAGAGAAAGAAAATATACTCAATAGTTCAACTACTGGGTAACAAAGTTTTGACATGTCAAGATCCTATGGGATCGGTTTTAATCAATAGATATGGAAGATTTTGTTGCTTTGCTCAATTGTTAATTCATTCAAAAGATACTTAAGTTCCTAACAAACACAAGGCACAAACATAAACATAAATTGTCCCCCTCCTAGATTAAAGTCTAATAATGTTTACACTGGAATTCAAGGCCCTCTACAATCTGGCTCCAATATCCCTTTCCAGATTTATGTCATGCTATTTTTTTTTCCATACTCTAAATTACAAAATAGTTTATGTCATCTGCCTTCTCCACTTAGTTCCACAAGCCATTCCTCAGGCCCAGAATTCATTGCTTCCTCACCTTCACCTTAAAGAATCCTTCTCAAATCCTGGTATATGGTATATGCTGTGGTATATGGTTGTGATGGAATACTACCGTGCTATAAGAAATGATAAGCTCAATTATTTTAGAAGAACACTGGGAAGACTTGCACAAAATAATCAGCAGAACTAAAAGAATGTTTCATACAGTAACAGCTATATTGTTTTAAGAATGACTTTGAACAAACAAGTTGTTTTGACTCATAAATACCCGAATTAACTATAAAGGGTACATGAACAAAAAATATCTGCATCCAGAGAAATAACTGATAAATAGGAGTACATATAGAATAATTTCACACACACAAACATATCATTTGTGTCTAATGGCAGATATCTCGAGGGTGGGGGTGGGGAAAAAAAGAAAAAAATTGACATGATAATTTTGTTGTATATATGAAAGAAATAGCAAGCTGTGTGTAGTAGATTTGCAATTTCATGTACAATCATCTTTTTTATTGTACTATGTCATGAAAATGATTGTTCCATTCCATAAATTAAAAATTAAATAAACTTTGAAAGACAAAAAAAGAATACTTCTCTTACTTGAAGGCACATTTCACTTGCTATTTCCCAATCCCTTATGCCTTAATTCATCCTCTCTATGTGTACATGTAGCTTCTTTCAATAGAACGAAAGTTCCTTGAGAACAGGAATATTCTGTTTTTGTTTGTGTATCCCTAAGAAGTAGTGCAATATCCTCACAGAGGAAGTGCCTAATAAACATTCACTAAATTGATCTGAACCTCAACCCTACAATGTCTCATTATTCACTGATCCTTCCCTACACTCCTAAAGTGGACTATCACCTGCCTCTCTTCTTCCTTTCATTCAGGGTCTACTTCAGCTACCTCCTCCTTCATGAAGCCTTCCTCTATCCCCCTAGCTAAATGTGATTTCTCTTTTCTCATGTGGCTCATAAGTTTCTTTGGATGTTTCCCTTCACTGCTCATACCCTGTTTTATATCACGGTAATTTCTTTGTTTCTCCCTTTCAATAAGCATTTATTAAGTACTTACCATCTGAGGCATTCTGCTAGACACTGGGGACATGAAGGTGAAATAAGACCCAGCTGCACCTTTCAAGACGCATGCAATCTAGTAGGATGATTAGGCAAAAAATTATACAGAAAATGATGTGATAAAAGCTGCATAAGATATTCAGACATGATAGATTTGAAAGGGGAAAGAGCTTATGATCCTGTTGGGTTGAAGGAAGAAGCTATCTCATTTTACCTTTGTATCCCCCAAGTTATATGACATGTTTAATAAATATTTTAAAATTAAACTGAATTGCCTCAGAAATTGACATTTTTTAAATTTAGTTTTATTTTTGGGTCTTCACTCTCTCCCTCCCACTTGCCCTGATCATTGAGAAACCAAGAAAAATGTAACTCCAGTTCTGTTCAATTATTTCAGTCATGTCTGCCTCTTTATGGTGCCATTTAGGGTTTTCTTGGCAGATATACTAGAGTAATTTGCCATTTCCTTCTCCAGCTCATTTTACAGATGAGGAAACTGAGGCAAACAGGTATAAATGACTTGCCCAGAGTCACACAGTTAGTGTCTGAGTCCAGATTTGAACTCGATTGTTCCTGACTCCAAGCCTGCCACGCTAGCCACTGTGCCATCTAGCTGCCCAAAACTCTAGTTACAGACATGTATAATAAACAAAATAAGTTCCCATATTGGCCATGTTTCTTCCCAACTCCCAAACCCCACCCTCCCAAAAAAGAAGTTTCAATCTGCACTCTTAGTCAATCACTTCTCTGTCAGGAAGTGGGTGACATGCTACATCATGAATCCTCTGCAAATGTGATGGTCAATAAATTGCTTAGCCTTCCTAAGTCCTTCAAAGTTGTTTACTTTTATGATATTTTTGTTATCCTATAAATTGTTCTCCTGGTTCTGCTTGCTTCATTTTGTATCAGTTCACATAAATCTTTCTAGATAATAGTATTTCATAATAATATCATTATTACTGACAGTAATAATAGCTAGCATTTATATAGCACTATAAGGCTTAGAAAGTATTATACATGTTATTTCATTTGATAAAACATTTATATATCATATTTACATTCATATACCATAGATTGTTCAGCTATTTCCCGATTCATGGCCACCTTCTCAGTTTCTAATTCTTCGTCATCATAAAAGAACTGGGGTATTTTTTGTATGTATGAGCCATTTTCCTCTTTCTTTGATTTTTTTTTGGGTATAAACCTAGTGGCATTGCTGGGTCTAAGGGTATGCACAGTTTGATAGCTTTGGGGGCGTAGATCCAAATTGCTTTTGAGAACAGCTGAACTAAAAACTTGGCATTTTATAAGACTTACCCTTCAGGGTCAATTTATACCCTCCTGTGCAGGCCACTTTAAAATCAAGGGAATGCCGAAAGCCAAACAGCCATCAGAAAGTATCAAGAATCTTTATAGTCAAAGAATTTGCTGGCTGGGTAGGACTGAGGGACAGATTATTCTTGTTCAGTCATTTCAGTCATGTCCAACCCTTCTGGTTGGACCTATTTGGGGTATTCTTGGCAAAGATACTATAGTGGTTTGCCATGTGCTTCTCCAGCTCATTTTACAGATGTAAACTAAGGCAAACATGGTTAAGTGACCTACCTAGGGTCACACAGCTAAGTAAGTGTACGAGGCCAAATTTGAACTCAGGAAGATAAGTCTTCCTGACTTCTGGCCTAACACTATCTACTGTACCAGGAACTGGGAAAGAAAAAGAATGCAATGATCTCTGACCTCCCGGAGATTTTAGTCTAGTAGTTGAAGGGATAAGACAGGTAGGTAAATAACAATAATATGTGAAAAAATTGGGAAACATATTGAGAATTATACATAGTGCATATGTAATTAGCATCCTAATTCGGTGAAAATGGATGACATTTAAGCAATTAGAAATTCAACAACCTCTTCTTTTGAGCACACTAAACACTCTCTCAGAATATCCACTTATTTGTTGTGCCTTTTGGTTTAAATAGTACAAAAGTGAACATTAGTCCAATTTGATCTGAGTTATCACAGCTTGCCATTATAAATTAAACTTCAATATCATAATACTTTTTAATAGAACATGTATTATAATTTACATTTTTGTTTATAATTTTCTTAGGTAACTGAATCATCATTACAATCAGAATTTTTTTTTTTTACTGGAAATACTATGAAAAGGATCTGTGGTTCTCTCCACACAGGTAATTGCCTGTATGGGAGCTCCCAACAATGACAGCTTTCAATCTATCTATGACCTCACTAAATCTCTCAGACTTGCCTAAAATTAAATGACTTCCCCAGGGTAACACAGCCAGAGACAGGACTTGACCCAGTTCTTCTGAAACCAAGCCAGCACTATACACATTTAGGCAAAGAGATACTTTCATAAAGAGGGATTTGAATAAAGATGCTGCTGTGAGAGGTGCCAGAGTTCTGTCAATAACAGCAGCAACAAAAGTTGCATGATTTAGACAAGCAAAAATGTTTTAAATGTTTGATTTAAGTGCTTCAGTCATACACAGCAGCTATTTTAGAATCTGAGTGTTTTATGCCAAGTTAACTCCATTTAAATTCAACTGCAAAAGAGATGGGAAGAAAATTAATCTTATTCCAAGAAATTATTTTAGGATAGATAATTCTTCTTAGCCAGAAATGATGTCAGGGTATATTTTGTATTCCAAGCTTTGAGCCAAGCATAAAATCAGTTGAATAATGGTTTAAGAATCGCATGGCCCTTTGAGACAGGACACAAAGGATTTCCACAGTAGTATTGGAAAAATGAATTAAAAATTAGCTTTTGGCAAGTTTTAAAATGTACTCCTGATTTGAATACTCTTATCTCTTAAAGAAACTTCCCTAGAATATTAACATGATAAGAAGGTCACTAGGGCACCTGCTTCATTCAAATGTTGTGTCATTAAAGGTCACAAAGCTCCACTAACACTTGAGTGAGGGAAGTTTTCATGATGATTCAAAAGGCCATCAATGAATAGAACATTGAGTGTTCAGATCATCCTTGTTCATACCTAATTCCATCCAACAGGTGTTTATTAAATGCCTAATTTTCTGTGAGAGAAGCAACATGGTGTGAGGACCTTACCTAGAGTCAGGGAGATCTGGATACAAGTCTTACCTTTCACACATACTAGGTATGTAACCATAGGCTAGTCACTTAGCTTCACAATAACTCTTCTCTAAAACTGTAGTTGGCTGCTATGCTTCAGTGGAGAGAATTTCTACCTTCAGATTTTGAAGCTTATGAAATCACTTATTCAGACAACAAAGGAAAAATCTCTTTGTATGAAATAGACAAAAATGAAAAATAGTCTTTGTCTTCAAGGAGCTTACATTCTACATAAGAATACAATATGCAAACAGGAAAGCAAATATGCAATAATTTAAGGAGGAAGAGAATATTAGAAACTAGGGGGTCAGGATTGTATTCTAGCGGGAAGTACCACATAAGCCAAGACTTGAAGAAAGCTAGAGCTTCTGAACAGATCTACATGAATTGGGGATTTAAATGGTGACCTTTCAGGATATTATGACTTCAAGCAATTAAAAGGGTAGATTTTTAAAAGCAAGAGAAGTAATCAATTATAATATGCTAAGAAAGATGGCAGATTCCCAAAGATCTAAGGATCCACTTTACAAAATAACATTCTCATTCTGTTTTAGAAGGGTCTTTTCTTTTAGCATCGACCAGATCACTGCCATCTTTGGCTTTGCCCTTTTCCTCTAACAATGTTTATATCACCAACTATGACAAAATAAAGTTCTGCTTAGTGTTGGCTAAGCTATTTATTTACACAGTACACATTCCTACAAAATAACATAAACCTGAAATATTTTGAAACCATTCATTACTCACTCAAATGACTACATCCAAAAGGCCAAAGAAAGGTCTTGTTCCAATGTAATAGATTCAAGGTTATTTGACTCTCCACAGCAATCTTTAACTCATATTAAGTCACCACTGCCATTCTTTGACTGCCCTTCCTCTCTCATTTAGTGGAATGAAAAGTGCCAGGCTATTTCTATGCCACCAACAGAGCTGTCGCTGGTGGGGGGAATTGCTGCAATTATGCTGCCTCATCCTTACATGTCCTGGACAATGCCCCATTCTGAGAGATGATACACAAGGTAGAGTAATATAGTTTTGGCTATTTGACTTCACACAGCGACATACTTCTCCTTACTGCCCACTCCCAATACGGTTGCATCATTTAAAGGGACTCGTGATTTCCTTACATTTCCCCATAATAATGCATGTTCTCATTCCCTCTGTAGAGCCAGGAGGAAAGCAGGGAGGATCTGGCTGATTAGCCTGCCATCCCTTGGGTTTGTCACAGGAAATGAATCAGACCCAGGAGAGATATGGAACATCTTGTCCTTCATCTTATAGCTGACGTACTTAATATAGTTGGGATTCTCCCCATTCTTGAGTAACTCTAAAGACTCTAGGCAGATGAATTCTTTGCTTTTGGAGGTACTTTATTACTTCACGTGCTATATTTCTTCATATATTCTGAACATTTTCATAGAGTTTTATTAGGGCTTGAAGGCACTTGAGGGATCATTCTGGGAAGAGTATTGTCTCTGGAGTCAGAGAACCTGGGTTCAAATACAAGTTCTGTTGCTTAATACATGTAAGTAATATATGTTATGATACAATTACAATAAATAATGTTCAGCTGCAGTCTCATTAGAGAATTCTCCAATATTATTTCTTTTCATAAGTTATAGTACTTTGAACAGGATAACAATCTAACTTCATTCAAAATCACCATATGAACTCTTACAGTAGTTGTATTAAAGTCTGACCAGATTAAGAGTTTAAAACACAGTTCCTAATAAAAGGAATACTTTCAAAAATCTCTAGTCATATACAGTGCATAAGTTGCATGTTACAAGGGTTTAAAATGTGTGTTTCTCTCCTCTGCAACCACAGAGCCACCCCCATTTATGTTCTCTCCACTTTCTTAGGTGCCAATGACAGGCACTCCAGTTTCATTTAACTTCTCAACATAGGATTAGCTTTTACAAAGGAATATTTACTTCAAAGAGCAAACACACAAATATTTCCCCCATCCTTTGGGAGCATAATCCCCTTTAAACTAACTTAGTTTCTGGAGAGGGGAGGGGATTAGATTCACAGTCTAGCTCAGTTCCTTCATAGCATTAATCTCACCAAGTTCCCTCCCATGCCCAGCATCTAGGACCCTGGTTTCCCAGGGCTTCTCTGTTTGGCTGGCCGCAACATCTAGCTTGAAATCCTGGGCTCTACGGTCTCCAAGTCCAAGGTCCCTAGTCAGGGCTACACACCTTGCACCTAGAATTGAAAAGGTCAAACAAAATGGATTAATATTCTAAGCCCAATTGTAGGGCCCACATGGCCTAAAGTGGGGGAGTTTGGAGGTAACCCTCAGGCCTCCCTTCCTTACTACATAGTGTCATTTGCTGTGATTAAAATTAGTCCTTAATCCATAGACATTAATGAGAGAGAGAGAGAGAGAGAGAGAGACAGAGAGAGAGAGAGAGAGAGAGAGAGAGAGAGAGAGAGAGAGAGAGAGATTTTCCCAGTGAAGTCAAAGAGTCCGGGCTCCACAGCCTGTTCCCAAGCATGCAGAAAGTCCACTTGGGCACCAGTTCTATTTTCTCCCAGAAGCAGGTCCTCTCCTTGTACTATATACGTGATTCTATCACATTTGATTTAGGCACGTGCCAAATCCCATCACATACATGTGCATAACTAAATGTCATTTAAATAACTTTAATAACTTGGGTAAGTTACAACCTCCTGGGATTCATTTTCTTCATCTATAAAATGAGAGTTGGTCTCTGAGGCTCTTTTCTGTACAAGGATCACTGATCCTATAATTTATCCTAATACCCATAAAGAATGAGGAAAAACAAGGACTAATAAAGCTTATAAAATATTCAGAACTGGAAGGAACCTTAGAGGTTCATAGAACCATAGGTTTTGGAACTAGAAGACATGTTAAAGGATATCTAATCAAAGCATCCCATTTGACAGATAAGGCCCAGAAAGGATTTGTAATTTGCCTAAGGTTACAAAGAAAGCATGCAGCAAGGGTAGGACCAGAAACCAGGCTGTCTGATGCCAAAACCTGCATGCTTTGAGCTGTCCCTTCCCCCACCCCATCACCATCCTTGTCTGGGAGCCAGCTGCTCCCTACCACTACAAAAGGGTGTATGTAGCACTTTCTAACCACAGGGAGAATGTAGACCTAAAAAACACTAAGACAATAGACATTTTTCCCTTTTGTCTCCAGGCATAATGAGTACCAAGCTCCAAAGAGGACAACATTTACTAGCTCATATCTGGAATATTCATTTTATAGAGTTGGTTTAATTTTTAAAGAGGAAGCCCAACAGCAAGGATAATAAATTTTAAAAAATCATAATCCTTTATTAGAAAAAGCTGGAGAAGGAAATAGCACTTTGGCCTTTCTTTGAAGTACAAACAATGCTAGACTTGGAGTCAGAAGACCTAAATTCAAATCCTTCATCAGACACTTAAGTGTTATCTCTGAACTTCTCTGGGCTTAGTTTCCTGCACTGTAAATAGAGATAAAAATAGCACCTGCCTTGGGTGTATAAGTATTAAATGAGATAATATATGTAAAATGCTTTGCAAATCATAAAGTACTATATTAACATGTACTATTGTCATTAAGTCCTCTCGCAAATTAAAGGTAATCCTATGCAGACCATGGATTTACTGAATGTATGGAGGCTGAGCTTAGAAGATGTCAGACCAAAAGTAGGACACTTTGCAAACCTCTTTAAAGAGAAAGACAAGACCTTGTACAACATGGTGGTCTCCTACACTTAGCATGGGGGTTACCACGTGGCTTCAAGAGAGGGAGAATAGTCATCTCTACCTCTCTGCAAGGAAGAGTTTTATTCCTGTCAGGAGGGGAAGCTGAAGAGGCCACTATTCTGCTCTCTTGGAGAGAGGGGGTGCCAAGCTAGAATAATATCTATCTGTTCCCTTAAATATAGTTAGTCTACAGTATGGAGTTTTCAGGTCATGTAAACTCCTGATAACAAATTTTAATGTGGAAGAAGGACTCCAGTTTTATATGCAAGACGACTTTTTTCTCACTAAATACCAATCCCACAATGAATATGTGTAGCAAATAGCAAAGAAAACCAATTAATTTAAATTAATAGCAAAACAGAAATCAGAGAAAGTATACTTGTGAATATATGTTACACATAGAGACATAAATATGTGTATATATATATATACACACACATATATGTATATAATATATTGGTATATTGTGTACATGTTTATATTTATGGGTACATATGTACTTGTATACACGAAATATACATACACATACACACCAGACAATCCAGGTTGAAGGAGCTCTCCCAATGGGAGTGAGGGAACTCAGCACAACCAAGTGAGACAGTTTCAGAACTCACTCAAAAAGGAAATTCCCCAAAGTCTCTAGTGTAGCAAGCTGTGGACAGGATGGAGTATGCCAGCTACTCTGATGTCAGCTTCTTCCCAGAGTTTTTACTCCTTTCAGCAAGTTGATATGGGATTGCATTGTCCATCTTGTCTCTCGAAACTGAAGTTAGAAAAGCCAGAGACTGAGAGTCTAAGGAGACTGAAGAGATCTGTCCTCTCTCCTACCAACTGTACCCCATCTATCATGCAGATGGGGCATTGATCTCCACCAATGAGAAGAAAGTCCCATGCCAGTGGGTTTAGGGGCTCTGGTTACACATTCACATTAATGGATTGCCTTAAGGACTAGTTTTAACTGTCTTTCATTGAAATGAGTGACACTAAAGGATTCTAAGCCACCTAGATGCTTATGATGACCATAAAATACATGATTCAAAATGGAAATACTTAGATTTCTATTTTCCTTTTGAGAAGGAAAGAGGGGAGACTAAACTGAAAAAGACAAAAAGACAAAACAAAAATTAGGATGCTACTCACTGGAATCGGCATTGTGATACAGTCTGCCATTGTTTAATAGCTGAGTCTGCTTTGGTCACCTAGCAATCTGAAGAACTCAAAACATGTCTGGGAACTCCCTGCTAGATATGTCAGGGAGACATGCTCACAAAAGCTTTTGATTGTCTGCATGAGCCTCCCAAAATTCCTAATCTTACAACCATGAGGAAAGTATGATTATTTCTGCTTCCTCTCCAGACTGACTAGCTTCTTTGATAAGGGCTGGCTGAAAGCTGAGATTTAGTGGCCTCAAACTTTCCTACTTTCTTCAGTTTGTCCACAAAGCAGTGAAGGAGCTAAGAATAATCCTCAAAATCAATAAAATAATAATAATAATCCACTATAGTTCTAATACCTTACAGAGAAAAAAAATAATGAATTGCTATCTAGTTCTCTCTTTCTACTCAGAAGATACAAAAGTCTCAGGTCCCTTCCAGCTCTAAAACTTAATAATTGTATGAGATGTTGGGAAGATGCTCTTCCCTACACATAAGCTTTCCCTCCCAACATTCCCTGCCTCAGTCAGTAACACTAGCATTCACCCAATCACCAGGCTCAAAACATTGTCATCATCTCTGTGAAGAATTCTAAAACCATCATAAAGTTATAGAAAGAGTTTCAAGGGGTCTTAGCACCAGGGGTGGGGAACCTGAGGCCTCCAGGCCACATGTGGCCTTCTAGGTCCTTGGGTGTGGCCTTTTGACTGAGTCCAAGTTTTATGAACGAATCCTTTTATTAAGGGGATTTGTTCTGTGAAGTTTGGATTCAGTCAAAGGGCTGCACTTGAGGACCTAGAAGGCCACATGTGGCCTTGAGGCAGCAGGTTCCCCACCAACCTCCAATTTAATGGAAAAACAAAAAGGAGGGGGGATAAAGCAGCTTTTATGTAATCATTACTACTCTGGCTAAAAGTCCCAGGGTGTTTGTTGGGTATTCTGATGCTTACTGGCAAGGATCCTAGTTGGCCAGCTTGTAAAAGAACCATCACAACCTGTACTATGGACTCTGGTATTTATTCAAAGGGTGTACCCATCTCCCTTTCCCAAGTCCCCTTACAGCTAGAAAACTGAAGATGATCCACAGCTTTTTTTTTGGTAATTATTGTTTGGTGTTTTTTTTGTTTTTCTCTGAGTTTAGAGAAAAGCCCAGTGTGTCCTTACAATGTTCACAGTCTCTGAATTCATAGGGCTCACAATCTCTGGACTTTGGCTGGTGGCTGGGGGCTGGGGGGAGGGATCAGGTGGAGGTTGGGGGATGAAGGGTCTTCTTTCCTATTTGCCAGCAATATTATTAAGTTCAGAGTCACAAGACTTGGCTCCCACACTGTTCTGATTGTTTGCTTCCAGTCAGGGCATAAAGGTCTGGCCGGGTGAGGAAACAGCCCATACTTTGCAGTGCCTCTCACAGAGCTTATATTACTCAAAAAGAACTCAGTCTATCACTCTAAGACTAAATCCCCTCACAAAAGGGCCTCTGTTCGGTCTTTATATTTTGCACACTTCAAAATTAGTACATCTGAAAAATCAGGAACAAAACCTTCCTGGAGTCCAACTTATATAAAATTGTCTCTACCCAGCTTGGCTTTCACTGTGAAGAAATACCCTGTGGGCACTAAAATCTTGAAGGTTTTGAAAATATGGAGAACTCTGAAGAGTCTCAGTTCCAAATGACTGACATCACAAACTCAGAGATGTGGTACTTTGCCTTGTTTCTTGTCCTTATATGAATTGCTTCTTCCTCTACAGATTAACCTAAGTAAAATAATAATAATAACAAATCACCCAGGTAAAAATCTTAAATCACATCCACTTACTAGAGGAGGAGGGAGAGGAAGAGAGGAGCAAAAATAGAGGGTGATACCTCATATTCTTCTCCTGTGCCTGGGAAAGCACAAGATCTGGTTCTTTTCTTCTCTATCTTATGGTTGCCCTAGACCACCCCACCCCCATACCCCACTGTTCTGCTGCATATGTTCTTTTATTTTCCATCTGCTTCTATAAACTAAATAAGAGAAACTACTGCGTTCCATATCATACTAGGTCATAGAGCTATTTTCCAGTGAGGAAACTGGGGCCCAGAGAAGTGAAGGGATTTGCATAGAATCCCACAGACTAAGGATTCAAACCCAAGTCTTCCTCACTGTAAGTACAATACTCTATCTACTAAAATAGACTAGTTTAAGATTTGACTGCTGAGCCACATGTCCACTAATCCAAATTAAAAGAGATTACAGAGCAATGTATTTGAGTTGCAAGAAACCTTAAGTGACTGTCTTGGCCAAAAAGTAGTCTGGATCAGAGGGTGCAGGAAGTAGAGTTAGAATAAGTTATAGTAATCAAAATACAAGATGGCAAAGGTATTAGACAAGCACAGAGTCTATGAGAATTGAAAGAACGGATAGATAAAAAAATTTGGAGGAATAAATAAGCAAAATATGCTAACAGATTGGACACAGGAGATGGAGAAGAGGAATGAGTCGAAGGTAAATCCCTTTCATTTTTCATTTTATGAGTGACAAAAATGGAGACCTAGAAAGCAGGTGACTTGCCAAAGGTGTCACAGTTGGTGACTGGAAACCAGGTAGTCTAATTTCCAGTCTCACCCTCTTATCATATTAAGACTGATCACTTCAGCCAAGAGACTTACAATATCACTGGAAATATAGAACAAACATGACATGTCAGCAGCTCTCCCAACTAGTTCTTCTCCTTTTCACAGGTGAAGACCTAGAACAAATTGCCTATGCTCAGTGTCCCACTTTGACTTGTCTTTTTTTTTTTCTTGGATAAATTAATTTATATATTTTTAGTTTTCAACATTCACTTCCACAAGATTTTAAGTTCCAAATTTTCTCCCCATCTCATCCCTCCCCCCACCTCAAGATGGCATGCATTCTGTATACCCCTTCCCTTAGTCTGCCCTCCCTTCTATGTCTCCACTGCTTCTCTTATCCCTTTCCCCTTCTATTGTCCTATAGGGCAGGATAGATTTCTATACCTCATTTCCTGTATTTCTTATTTCCCAGTTACATGTGAAAACAATTTTTAACATGAATTTTGAGAACTTAAGATTCCAAATTTTCTCCCTTCCTCCCTCCCCACTCACCCCCATTGAAAAGGCAAGCAACTCAATACAGGTTATAGATATGTAGTCATACAAAACACTTCTGTAGTAATCATGTTGTGAAAAACTAAGCATATTTCCCTTCATCCTATCCTGCCCCCCATTTATTCTATTCTCTCTTTTGACCCTGTCCCCCTTCAGAAGTATTTGCTTCTGATTACCCCCTCCCCAATCTGCCCTCCCTTCTATCATCCTTCTGCTCTCTTCTCACCTTCCCCCACCATTTTCCTGTAGGGTAAGATAGATTCCCATACCCAATTGCATGTGTATGTTATTCCCTCCTTAAGCCTAGATCTATGAGAACAAGATTCATTCATTCCCTCTCACCTTCCCCCATTTCTCCTCCACTGTAAAAGTCTTTCCTTGTCTGTTTCATGTGAGATAATTTACCCCATTCTACCTCTCCCTTTCTCCTTCTCCCAGTATAATCCTCTCTTACCCCTTAATTTCCAGATATCACCCCTTCATCTTCAACTCAACCTGTGTCCTCTGTCTATCTATCTATCTATCTATCTATCTATCTATCTATCTATCTATCTATCTATATTATATATACATACATACATATATATACATAAATACATATATATACATACATACATATATATGTGTATGTATATATATATGTGTATATATATATTATTGATATATATATATATATATGTGTATATATATATATATATATATATATATATATATATATATATATATATATAATTTTTCCCTCCAACTACCCTAATACTGACAAAGGACTCATGAGTTACAAATATCATATTTCTATGCAGGAATGTAAACAGTTCAAACTCATTAAGTCTTTTACGATTTCTCTTTTCTGTTTACCTCTTCATGTTTCACTTGAGTATTGTATTTGAAAGTCAAATTTTCTATTCAGCTCTGGTCTTTTCATCAAGAATGGTTGAAAGTCCCCTATTTCACTGAATGACCATTTTTTCCCCTGAAAGATTATATTCAGTTTTGCTGGGTAGGTGATTCTTGGTTGTAATCCTATCTCCTTTGTCCTCCAGAATATTATATTCCATGCCCTCCAGTACCTTAATGTAGAAACTGCTAAATCCTGTGTTATCCTGATTGTGTTTCCACAATACTTGAGTTGTTTCTTTCTGGCTGTTTGCGTTATTTTCTCCTTGACCTGGGAACTCTAGAATTTGGCTGCAATATTCCTAGGAGTTTTCGTTTGGGGATCTCTTTCAGGAGGTGACCAGTGAATTCTTTCCGTTCCTATTTTGCCCTCTGGTTCTAAAATATGAGGGCAATTTTCCTTGATAATTTCTTGAAAAATGATGTCTAGGCTCTTTTCTTGATCATGGCTTTCAGATAGTCCAATAATTTTAAATTAATCTATCCTGGATCTATTTTCCAGGTCAGCTGTTTTTCCAATGAGATATTTCACATTCTCTTCTATTTTTTTCTTCTTTTGGTTTTGTTTTACAGTGTCTTGATTTCTCATAAAGTCACTACCTTCCAATTGCTCCATTCTAATTTTTAAAGAAGTATTTTCTTCAGTAAGCTTTTGGACTTCCTTTTCCATTTGGTCAATTTTGCTTTTTAGGGCATTCTTCTTCTCATTGGCTTTTTGGACCTCTTTTGCCATTTGGGTTAGGCTGTTTTTTAAGGTGTTATTTGTTGAGGGCTGATCTTAAGAGTCTGATAAGGGTTTAAGATCCAAGGCAGAGTTTGACCTGTGCCCAGGCTTTTACCCGAAAGGGCTCAATGATCAAGTGGTAGGGCTCTCCAATCCCTTCGTGATTAGGAGGTCGCTGAGACATTCCTTCTCACTCTTTGAACCTTAGATTTACACATTCACTCCTCTATGCAGTGGCACCAAGGTGCCTGGGAAAAACTTGGAAAATACAATCCAATCTAGGAACCATGATAACGAGGAAATTCATGTTGTCACATCCTCAGCAGATGTTCTGGGGAGTATCTCATGGGAAGGACTCTTTGAAGTTAGGCTAGATTTTCTCTATATATCCTGTACCCCTCAGATGAATAAACCGAGTCAGTAATGCTGCTCCACCTGGCCCATGTCACAAGTTATTCCATGCCTCTCCGTTCGGTGTACAATCTGGTTGCGGGCAACATTTTGGCGCCACCGAACAGTGACGAAAAGTCAGAGGGAGGATGGTTCCTTTGAAAAGCTCCAGAGGAAAAAAAAACCCTTGCTGGTCACCACGCCAGGAAACAAGGTCCTTAAGTGGCTGGACACCACAATACTAAGGTAAAAAGGAATAAGGGTCATTACAGGTTTCCCCTTAGAAATATTAAGGCTAAGAGGGGAAGAAAAAATCAGCAGGCTTACAAGAAATTGATTAGAAAAAAGTTTAGAAACAGGCTCAGTACTTAGAGCACAAGATATAGTGTTGCTTTGGAAAGGCCACACACACTTACTTTAGGTTTTGGGAGGTGTGCCTGGGATCGAAAGTATGCGTCAAACACAAAGCAGAATCATAGACAAAGAATGCTATCTAAAACTTTTCAAGGAAATAGTGACAGAAAGGGGTTTATTTATTATAAATAGTCAGCTACAGGAATTTTGGAACATGCTAAAAATACATCTCACTCCTCCAGAGAATGCCCCTTTAGCAACAAAAGTGCCCAGGGTAAATGCGGGAGCGGGAACAGAGGAAGAAGAAGAGAGGAATAGACTATTTGATGAGAAGCTTAGAATTGCAGAAGAGGATGAGGGGAAAGGTGTATTCCTTTTCTCTTAAACAACAGAACTAGAGAAAGCTCATTCTCCAAAGGAGTTGTATGATTTGTAAAGGGGATTTCTAACTAGTCTCCCTGTCATTATGTTATCTGTTCTATGTGAGTGTCTTTGTGTATGTGTGTAATCTGAAACCTTTTGCAGCTAGCTAGTTTTCTCCCCTTCTCCCTCCCTACTACCAGCCACTTCCCAGGAGCGGGTGGATGGGGGGTGAGATGGAGAGAAAAAATATTTTATTATTTACATTATATGATTGATAAAAGACAAGAAAGTTTAAGCATGCAATAACGAGAGAAGTAGGGGTAGAAAGAATGGCATAATCTGTCTGCATTAATAGCATGAATGGAGGATTTGAGAATAAATGATTTGAAAACTGTTGAAGAGTTATTAGGAAGAAATCTCTTTCTTTTTTGCATTCTAAAGCTCTGGCCAAAGCTTTTGGGTGTAAAATTGAAAGATTACAAAGATAAGTTGTTGGAAAATATTCTCTTCCTTTCTTTCCATTCCAACCCTGGCCAAGTTGGGGTGTGAGAGACAGAATGAGAATAGTGAAAAGGAGGGTGCACCCCCTCAGTTCATAAAGCAAGGTTTTTTATGTATTTGGAAGGCAATCAAAAGATAATTTAGCTCATTCAAATTAGTAATATGCTTGTTTCAAATTTTAAAAAATCTAGTATCATTACAAATTGGTAAACTTTTGTATTGTTTTGTGCTATGTCAAACAATTTTTAATAATTTAGATGTTATTTAAAATATGAATTAAAAAAGACTGAAAGACTGTGGGAAAGCTGTGTAGCGCAACCAGCTAAATTATTTTATCAAGTCCAGTTAATTTTGTCTCATAATGTTTTATAACTGTCAATTAGAAAGTCAGGTATTTCCATCTTTACCTGTAATTAAAGAACAGCTTATAGTTAAAACAATTTGACTATCACTTATGAAAATTATCAGATTGTTAATTAAGTTATTTGAAGTTACTGTTTTAATGTTAACACCTAGAATTTTTAATTATTTATGAGTGAAAAGGAGGGGCACAAGGCAATTCTCTCTACTTTGTAAATTTGCCAGGGCTCCTGGAAACTATCTGTTGTGGTCAAGGTCATCTGCCCTGAATGAAAGAGAGAGAGAGAGAGAGAGAGAGAGAGAGAGAGAGAGAGAGAGAGAGAGAGAGAGAGAGAGAGAGAGAGAGAGAGAGAGAGAGAGAGAGAACTTGTTAGGATTATGCAGTTCCTAAACAATTAATTTAGCTTGCTGAGAAGCTGCAACTATATGAAATGATTCCTAATAATTGACTTTTTACCAGAACAAGTTTAAATTTGAGAAAGATGTTAAGTGAAATCTATTATGTATGCGACTCCTGGTAAATCTTTGTTACTTATTACAACTCCATGGGAGTAAAATTAACTGTACCTGGCTTTAAGCCAAGATTAGTGAAACTTGCTGTTTGAGGTAAAACACTCTTAGGACTATAACTAATTTTGTTTTGAGTTTGAATTTCAGTATAGTTGTCTCCATTAAATCAGTATTTGAAGTTTTCCTATTATGTTCCTTTAAGAAGGAATGTTTTCCACCATGTGCAAAAATTTTGTTCATACCACTTTTAAACTTGTTAGGCAGAAATATTCCCAGACAAAAATAATTTAGTATATGGATGATAAATTTTACAATTGTTCTATTACCGGCGAACTTTCCTTATTAATGTGTGAGCTTTAACAAGCTATTCAGTTTCCAAGATTTATACTTACTCCTGATAAGGCACAAAAGAAATCACCTTTGCTTACTTTGGACATATTGTTTCACAGCCCATAATTAGACCCCCAAAATATTAAATAGGAAAGATTCTTTAAGAACTCTTAAAGATATTAATTAGCTTTAGCCTGCCTAGTAGACCACTAATCAATTATTTTAAGATGAATTTAAACTAAGTAGAATAATAGATAGCTGAAACTCAATTAATTCCCTTTAATTTGTGGGGGCAAGATATTTTACATCTAAGGGGAGCTGTTAGTTTAGGTGAAACAGTGGCTTTTGACAAAAAGGAAGCTTTTTGCAGTAAAGCAATTAGTTGAGCAAGACTTTTAAAAGGACATATAGAATTCTTTACAAATCCTTGGAATTCACCTGTTTTTGTTATCTAAAATGAAGTCAGTGAAATAGAGGATGCTTCAAGACCTCTGAGCTATTAATGAAGTCTCCCTTCACCCATTATGAATTCTGTTTCCTAGCCTTTGATAGTTTGCTTTTTTTACTATTCCACTGCAAGAAGCTGACAAATGTTGTTTTGCTTTTACAATACCCAGTGTTAAACCTGCAACCAGGTTTCAATAGAAAGTCCTTCCTCAAGGCATGAAAAACAGCCCTACAATGTGTCAAAATTTTGTTAATAAAGCTATACAACCAATTAGGAAAAAATTTCTCAAAGCAAAAATAATACACTATATAGTGACATACTTTGTAGCTGTTCCACTGAAAACACACATTTATTTCCTCAGCCTCAATTAGCTTTACAAGAATATGGGCTTATTATAGCCCAAGAAAAAGTTTAAGAAAAATCTCCATTTTCCTACCTAGGTCATATTGCCACCGAAACAACAGTGAAGCACTTGATGAATTTTCAAAAACTTTTAGAGGATACTAATTAGTTTTGACCATGATTCCAAATTACTACAGAACAATTGGCTAATTTCTTTTTTTACATTTAGAGGACATCCTAATCTAAATTCCCCTAGGACATTAACTCCTGAAGCAAAAAAGGAGCTTTATTTAGTCAAACAGAAAAATTCCTGAAGCTCAACTCACCCATTTTTTTTAAATGAAGAGGTACCAGGTGCTATTCTTAGTACTCCAGTGTCCCCTACAATTTTTAACTTACAGGAAATTTACTTTCTGTCATTAATCAACCTTATAATAAAAGACAAAGAGGTACTCGTTTCCTCTTTAGAAGACTGGCAAATTGCTATTACTATTTTTTCTGGTGGTATTGAGATTGATAATTACTTACCATTTCTTAAGATATTAACCTTTTTTTACTAATTATTCATAGGTATTTCAAAAAGATTGTTAGATTTAACCCCATTCCTTCAGCACCCATGACATTCATCGATGGGTTAAGTACAGGTATAGCAGGATATTATGAGCCTATTAATGTTGTTTCTGATAACAAGTAATCTGTTTATATCTCTCAAATATAGAGACTGCAAAGTTAAAATATATTACTATACACAATTATATACTGAAAGCAATGCCATTATTGATTCTTAACTACAATGCTGCCACTTAACTTTTATTAAACTTTTATTGAGCCTTTTATTAACTATATTCTCCCAATACAACAACCTTAACTGTAGAGAAGAAAACATTTTGTGACTATTTTTGAATAAACTCCTACAGTATTAGAAACATAATATAAAGAATAATGATTTTTTTAATTAACAGCCTGTTTCAAATGTATCAAGAGGCTTTTCTCCCAAACATATTTGACAATTGGATGTAACCTATATGCCTTCTTTTGAAAAGCTTTCTTATACTCATGTTATAATGGATACTTTTTTCTTTCATTTTTGCCACTTTACAAACAAGTGGTACAATTAAATATGTGATCAATCATATTTTACAAGCCTTCACAGTTATGAGTGTACTTAAACGAATCAAAACAGATAATGCTCCTGAGGAGCTTCCATTAGCAAAACATTTTCTTCCTTTTATGCTTTTTATAACATTTCTCTGATCACAAACATTTTATATAATTAAAAACAAAGATATTAAAATTATTCTTTTTAAGCAAAAAAGGGGGAATCTGGGCTATTGTCCCTCATTGATAATTGGTTATTAATTTTTGACAATTGGCTATTAATTTTTATAATTGGCTATTAATTTTCTAAATATTAACAAAGATGAGTACACTCCAGCCTAAAAACATCCAGAGGCCCAGATCCATTACTGGATCCATTACTAACAAGGGGATGAGGGTATGCTTATAATTTTATCAGAAAACTTTGATAAACCTGTCCAGATACCAGAAAAGATGTCAGAGTGTATAACAACTCACAGCTTGAATACAGAGTATGACAATTCAGGGAAAGTGCAGAAGGAGCCAATCTACAGTGACAGTAGCCTTCCCACATGGGGTCCAGTGAAAGCTCCCTCTCATCGAGCGATAGAAGACTCCTGAACTTGTATTTTTAACAGTAGCTTTACTTTCTGCTCAAGTGTATAATGTACAGAGTGCTCAGCACTGGACTTATTTTTCCTTTTCCACCCTGGATGCAACCCCTCACATATATGGACAAATTGGGACTACATATATACTAATAACACCTGTATATTCGGAAGACAAGAAGATCCCTATCTCCAGGACAAAGTCAATGTTACAATTACCCTCAGATCTCTAGCATCCAGGACACCTATATGTTTTTCAAAATTTAGCAACAATATTGAATCCTGTTTTCCTTGTTACATCATTTTTAATACCAGTTTGTCTATGGATATGTAATTTTATTCAATCTAATACTACTTTTGAATAATGTTACTTGTGTCAATTGTACTCTCAAACAATGTATTGATAATAATGACTATATTGTATTTTGGTAAACAATAATCATTTGCTATTTTCCCCTAATTTACATGAATAGTTCAGAATTCTGGTGAACATGTTCTAAATTATATTTCCTCCTTAAGTCAATCAAATCAATTTATTTGTCTCCTTATTATTGGTTTAATCATTGTTGCTTCTTTTATTGTATCTACTGCTGTTTCATCTATTATGCTACAATCTGAAATCTAAACTGCATAATTTGTATATGACTTAGCAAAAAATATGTTTAGTACTTAATGCACAAGAAGCTATTGATACATTGTATAAAGTCAATTTATTAGAACAATCAGTATTGTATTTAGCAGATAAGTTAGAACCCTTGAAAATAAGGTTGCTATTGCAATGTGATTACAGATATTCATATATTTACATTATCTTGCTACCCTATGATGCTTCAGATCCTAATATCTCATGAGATAGGACAAGTGCCTGCCTATTGTGGGCCTGGCACAATTCTAAATACCACCCAGGTGATTGCAGATAGTCACTCTCAGGGGATTAACCCAAAAAATCTGGCTGTAGAGATCTTAGAGAAATTAAGTGTGATCAATATATTTAAGAATTTACCTGCCTTGTTACTTCATGCATTTTCTTGGGCAGTGTTATTATCCCCTGTATTGTTACCTTAATTAAATCAAGGATCACAGTGTTGGGAACAGATGTTCACCACCTTAAGCTGCTTGCTAATTCGAAAAGGGAGGAAATTATTGAGGGCTGATCTTAAGAGTCTGATAAGGGTTTAAGATCCAAGGCAGAGTTTGACCTCTGCCCAGGCTTTTACCCAAAAGGGCTCAATGATTAAGTGGTACAGCTCTCCAATCCCCTCCTGATTAGGAGGTCCCTGAGACATTCCTTCTCACTCTTTGAACCTTAGATTTACACATTCACTCCTCTATGCAGGTGGCACCAAGGCACCTGGGAAAAACTTGGAAAATACAACCCAATCCAGGAACCCTGATAACAAGGAAATGTATGTTGTCACATCCTCAGCAGATGTTCTGGGGAGTATCTCACGGGGAGGACTCTTTGAAGTTAGGCTAGATTTTCTCTATATATCCTGTACCCTCAGATGAATAAACTGAGTCAGTAATTCCACTCCGCCTGGCCCATGTCACAAGTTATTCTATGCCTCTCTGTTCGGTGTACAATCTGGTTGCGGGTAACAGTTATTTTCTTCAGTGTTTTTTTAGGTGTCTTTTAGCAAACTGCTGACTTGTTTTTCATGATTTACTTGCATCATTTTCATTTTTTCCTCTACATCTCCTACTTGCTTCTCAAAATCCTTTTTGAGCTCTTCCATGGCCTGGGACCAATTCATATTTTTCTTGGAGGCTTTGGATATAGGAGCTTTGACTGTGTTGTCTTCCGGTTGTATGTTTCGATCTTCTCTGTCGTCAAAGAAAGATTCTATGGTCTGAATTTTTTTGTGAAGTTTGCTCATGATCCTAGCCAATTACTTGAGTTATAAATTCTTTGTTAAGGTAGGGGTCTACTTGCAGTGTGGAGAATGTACTGTCCCAAGCTTCTGGGGTTTTGTGCAGCTCTTTTCAGAGATACTTCTAGGGACCTGTAAATTTTCAGTTCTTCCAAGGTGCTATGATCAAGGGTAAGGTATTTACTCCTTTCCTGGTCTGTGCTCTGGTCTATGAGTGGCCACAAGCACTCTTTTTTGTCTCAGAACTGTGAGGAGGATTTTCTCTTCACCATCACTACAAGCTCCACCACACCAGTACTCCTCCTTGCCCCAGGACTGCCACCTAGAACTGTGACCCAGATCCAAGCACAGGCAAAGCAAGAGAATCCTGCACCAACAGAGAGAGCCCTGCAATCCTCCTCTGATCAGTCACTTGATTCCCCCTCAGCCCATGGACCAGAAGCTCTGGAAGCAGCTGCCGCCCCGGGGCCGAGCTCAGGGACTAGGGCTAGGACTGCAACCATGCTTCTCTCTCACCATCACAGACACAGACTTCTCCTACTGACCTTCTAACTGTCTTTTGCATTTGAGGGTTGAGAAATCTGGAATCTGCCTCAGCTGCCCACAATTCAGTCTTCTGAGGCCTGCTCCAGGTTTACTGAGGGCTGTCCTGCCTGTGTGCTCACTCCAAACTGTGCTCCTCTCCCAGCTTTGTGCCATATACCTTTCTGATCAACCATCCAGGTTGTCATAGGCTGGAAATTTGTTTCACTCTTTCTTTTTGTGGGTTCTGCTACTTTAGAATTTCTTTAAAGTCATTTGTATAGGTATTTGGATGGGCTTGGGGGGAGAACTCAAGGAAGTCGCTGCTTTCACTCTGCCATCTTGGCTCTACCCCCTTGACTTCTCTTTCAATCTGGCTTCAAGCACCCAACTGAAATTATTTTCTCCAAGGTTACCAGTGATTGCTACCTGCTAAATCTAAGGCCTATTCCTCAGTGTTCATCCTTCTTGACCTCTCCTTGACCTGTGATACTATTGACCCTCCACTCCTCCTGGTTACTCAATCTTCCCTTGGCTTGCATGACCTTACATTCTTTTAGTAATCCTCCTACTTATCCAATTACTCTTCCTTGGGGCAGCTAGGTGGCACAGTGGATAGAGCACTGGCCCTGAAGTCAGGAGGACCTGAGTTCAAATCTGGCCTCAACCAGACACTTGACACTTACTGGGCAAGTCACTTAACCCCAATTGCCTAAAAATAATTTAAAAAGAAATAAATTAATAGTCTTCCTCAGTCTGCCTTGTAAATCACCATCCATCCTACACCCCTAATTGTGGATGTCTCCAAAGTCAGACCACTTTCTCTGCCTCTTCTAGCTTTCTTGATAGTATTATTTGCTCCCGTGAATTTAAGTGTCCCGTCTAAGGAGATGAGTCAGATCTATCTAGCTGTCTATCCCTGTTCTCTCTCCTTAATTCCCATTCTGCATCATTAGCTATCCGATGCATATCTCGCCTGAATATTCACACATCTGTCTCAACTCCAGTATCTTTGCCAAGAAAACCCCAGGGACAGTATCGGCAAGCTATGGTCCAGGGTCACAAAGAGTCAAACACGACTGAACAACTAAACAACAGCAACAGGCCAAGCACTGGGCTAAGTGCTGGTGATATGCAAAAAGACAGAAATAGCACTTGATATCAAGGAGCTTACATTACAAACTACAATTCATTGAATTGAATTGAATGATCTAACAATACAAGGACCATGAGCAATAGAGCAGTTCAAATTATAAGGGCAAAAGTGGTCTGGGCCTTAAGTGAGGCTGTGAAGATAAGCAGAAAGGAAAGGGAAGGACATTCCAGGCTGAGGTCACAATGGCAGAGACTGGTGAGTATATTAACATCCTGTCCGGGAAGGTAGTGAGGAAACTGGTTGGATTGGATTGCATTGGAATGCATCTACAGAATAGGGCTAAATAGGCAGATTAGGTCAGATAAAAGGAGATTTGAAAGCCACCAAGAGGAATTTTTATTTGATTCAGTAATCAAAGGGGAGCCACTAAAAGTAGCTAATCAGAAAAAGTGTCATGGTAAAATAATGGAATATCAGAACTGAAAGTGATCTTGAGAGGTCACCTATTCAATCTATTATTATTTACAGATGAGGCTTGAACAGGTAAAGGATCTTGATCTGAGTCATATGTTTAATTAATGGCAAATTGAGACCTGTAATGCAAGTCTTCTAACTACTAATCCAGTGGTTTTTTTCCACCATATTACACTACCTCTAAGTGAAGAAGATTAACCCTAAATAGTTGGTAGCATGGATGGGCAGGACAGAGCTTGGAGACCAGTTAAGACATTACTGTAAAAATTCATTTGCAATATATTGAAGGTACTAGCTAAGCAATGGGAAGAAAGAAAGAAAGAAAAGAGAGAGAGAGAGAGAGAGAGAGAGAGAGAGAGAGAAAGAGAAGAAAGAAAGAAGAAAGAAAATGAAGGAAGGAGGGAAGGAAGGAGAAGGAAGGAAGGAAGGAAGGAAGGAAGGAAGGAAGGAATTTCAAAGAAAAAAATTAATGTAACAACAAAGATTAAGGAGAGGAAAGTCAACAGATGACTTCAAAGTTGCTCATCTTAGCAATGAGAAAATGGAGTCACTATTAATAGTGATAGGGAAACTAGGAAGAATAAAGAGGTTGTGGAAGAGATTGGAAGTGAGGGTAGGGGGTTTGTAGGAGTTGGTTTTATGCAATCGCTAAGTACCTTAAAGATGAAGAGTGACAGGCCTAGGAAATTCAAGGTATGTACAAAGACCAGAAGAGACTATGTTCATATATAGCTACCATATAATAATGAAAACATTCTCCCTAGTAATTACTACAGGATAACATACCCTTAGGATATTTTTCTAATTTTTACATGGTAATAGTGTGATGTGAAAAAATCATAAATGTGACACATTCTTATTATTTTATTTCTGAACTTCCAATAATTTGTGTACCTCAAGTAATCTGATTCTTCAAGGTCCTTCTTAACCTCAGATTGCCTAGGTTTTCTTCAAAGTAATTATTGACACTGAGGTTGTTGCTACCTTAGGTATATGTGGCTACCCATATATGTAGAATTTTCATGACTGGTTAAGGATCTGTGATTGTTTAGGGACAAGAATTCCTTCTACCAAATGTAAATACAATCAATATGGCAAATAGCTTGAAGAATTTCCTGAAACTTTGAGGTTGAGTGACTTATCCATGGTCACACAGTTCGTGAATGTGTCTGGTAAGGCTGGATTTGAACCCTCATCCATCTGACTCAAAGTCCAGTTTTCTATCCAAAAACCTATACTACCTTGTGCATGAATTCATATGAATTTATCAAGATGAAAAACCATCTTTTTACTATAGAGTTTTTAATCTTAGGTATATAAAGTCCTTTTCTGTATAAGACAAATTTAATTATACCTCTCATTCCACTTGAGTGAAACTATAATAATTTCAATATTCCCACCATAGAATACCAACACTGAAGACCTTAATTCACAGATATTTATTAGGTGCCTCCTGTGTGCAAGCCACTGTACTAGGTACCAAAGACATTGTGCTAGGTATAACTCAATCTTTAAATTTGTGGGTCACTTTAACTTCCCTTTCCCAATCTAAATTGAAGACTTTCCAGTCTTCATTGTAGAACCTAAACACATAGCATGAAGGTCAATCTAAATTAAAAATTAACTAAAATAAATTAGTTGCCTTAGGCAACCCTTGATACATTTTTAGACTTTCCAAAGGCTGCCCATCTTAATTCTCTTGCTATCAGTTTGTTGCTATTATTTATCACTTGAAGCTAAGTACCTTTCCTTCCTAGAAGAGATAAATCCTGACCCCTTTGCTCCTAGTCACAGAGCAGAGATATAAAATATAGACCCCTTTTATATATATAATATTAGAAAGAGATGGTCCAAATGTTGTCTCAAAGAAGGGGGTCTCCCTTTCTGAAGTTGTACAAAAAGAATTAAGAAGTAACTTGTGACATAGTAACTTAAACAATTGTTTGAATTACAACATGCAATCACAAACTCTTAAACTGGGAAGGGGCTTTGGAGGTCACATGGTACAAGAATCCCCACCAAATTATAATCTACGGTCCATTGCCAGCTCTCTCAGTAGACTCCCACAGACTGGATTTCTTCTTGAGAGCTGACTTCAAAAAAATTAGGATTCTTTCTTTGGCTTATTGTTCCCATCAGGAATTTACTTCAGGAAACTCTCCAAATACAATTTAGGTACAGATTATATCTAGGTTTTTCCCAAATGTGAGTAATGGAGTCCATAGATAGTGTATATGCAGTCAAAGCATATCAGATAAGACAACCTTTACATCATCCTACAGAAAATTCAGATGGTAAAAAGGACTCACAGGAGTCCATAAACGACATCTAATATGCCTAAAGCACACAGAATCCAAACTCCTCTACAAGACAATTATATGTGGTGGGAAGGGGGTTGAGAAAAGGGGGCAACTAAACAAACTATATCCCTTACCATTAGACCTGCCCTGTCCAACATGTCATAATAAGAGGTGGTGAGACCCTGATCCCTTGCTTCCCCAAATCACAGTCCTCATTAATCCTTTGGCAATAAGGAACCGCATGGGCTATGCCTTCTTCAAGGAGCAATGCCGCTCAGGAAGTTGCTCTTTGTTTCTAGAAGGTTTGTCTCTTAACTCTTGAACTTGGAGTCACTCAGGAGCCAACCCCCTAGGCTGGTGGTATTAAGGAAATCTTCCTTCTCTGGCTAGAAGACCATATTTCTGGTTCATCTTGCCTAGGTAATCAATACCTCCCTCAAAGACTACCCTTTGCAATTACCCACGACGCCTAGAGAGCTAAGTGAACGTACATGTGTCTGTTTCCAATATAGAGTTCTGCAGGAAATCTCTCAGTGGCCTACATAGCAATGGCAATCTCTTGGATTCTACGAGACAAGAGATCTGCTCTCAAGACCTCTTCTCTCAGTCCATTTACAAACCATGTCACCCTCTACCCTGCTCTTCTGCCGCAAACTATCGTGAAGTGCCATGGAGGAGAGGAAGGAGAAAAGGCGGCTGTCTAACCTTTGCTTTGACATGCCCATTTGGTAGAAGCTGCTGCCTCCTGAGGAAGCCCATTCCACTCTTAGATAGCTCTAATTGTGGAGTCTAAATTTGCCTCTTTGCCACTTCCTCCCAACCACTAGTAAGACAACTCCAATTTCACTCCCATATGATAATCCTTCAAAATCATTGAAGACAACTATCAGGTCTGCCTTAACACATCTCTTCTCAGTCAACAGATGTTTTATTGTTAGTGTTGGTGTTCAGTTATTTTTCGGTTGTGTCCAACTCTTAGTGATCCCATTTGGAGTAGTTTGCCATTTTCTTCTGTAATTCATTTTACAGATAAGGAAACGAAGCAAACAGGATTAAGTGACTTGCCAAGGTCACATAGCTAGGAAGTGTCTGAGGCCAGATTTGAACTCAGAAAGATAAGTCTTCTTGACTCCAGGCCTGGTATTCTAACACTGTACCACCTAGCTGCCCCAGACATTTATTAAACCTCTACTACGTGTCAGTCACTGTGCTAAGCACTAGAGATACAAGTGAAAGATTAGGAAAGGCTTCCTATACAAGGTGGGATTTCAACTGCCACTTGAAGAAAACAAGCAAAGTCACAAGGCTCTCTTCCTTTAGCTAAACCTTATATGGCAAGAAGTCAAAGGTCTTCACCATCTTCATTGTCCTCCCCCTGACAGTATGTAACTTCATTCGTATGATCATAGACTCAGAATTGGAAGGAACATCAACAGCCATCTAGTTCAACCCCCTTCATTTTACAGATGAGGAAACAAGCTCCAAAAGAAGGGAAGTGACTAGAGCCTGAGGTCATACTGGTAGAAGGTGGTGGAACCAAAATTCGATCCCAACGCTTCTGACTCCAAATCCAAAGTTTTGTTTTTGTTTTTGTTTTTGTTTTTCCATTCCACCATGGTATCCATGCTTATTAATATCCTTTCTAAAATGGAGTACCTAGATGTGAACCCAATATTCCTGATGTATTCTAATCAGAGCATGGTAGTGAGACTTTCCTATGTCTTCCTCAATGCAGTCTAAAGTTATAGAATTTTCTTAGCTATCACATCAAAATGCTAACTCATATGGAGCTTGTAGTTCACTAAAATAATATACACATATATTAATGATGCACATTTAACACGTTAAAACTTCCTTTCTAAGTTCTTTTTTGCTGTCTTAAAACCTCAGGATAAGGTTCCTCAGGATCCTCTACTTAAAGCTCAAATTCCCAGTTTTCCATGGGCTTGGTGAGTTTCCTTTGAGAAGCTGCTCTGAATATAAGAAGTGGGTACGCATATGTCCCTATCACATTCTTAAATGAAGATTGATTTATGCTCCCAAAATTAGGCAACAAAAATTCAAATTTACTCCTTCTGCCTTATACCTTCTTCCCTACTTATGCTTTTTCCAATTTTGAATTTCTATCCTATCAGGAAACTCAGGCTTTGGTGATGTCTAATGTCTCTATTCAGTTGTAGAAATAAAATAAAGTGATGTGCTTTGTTTGTTTATTCCTGTTTTTTTTTTCTGGACTCTCAATGGAGAAATATTCCAAAGTATGCTTGGACTCCTCAGCTCCATTTCTTGGAATCCTTACCTTCTTTTAAGAGTAAGTTTACATGCAACCTCCTACATCAGGTTCTTTCTCTCTGTTTCTGTGTCTATCTCTGTCTGTCTCTCTTTCTCTGTGTCTCTGTCTGTCTTTCATATGCATGTGCACGCATACACACACCCCCACACTTTTTTATGATTTCCCCCTCTCAAAATAACTTTTTAAAAACAGACTTTGCACACACTTTTTAACTTGTCTGCTTACATGTTGTTTCCCACCAATAAATGTAGACTCCTTGAGTTTAGACTCTATGTCGTTTTTGTTTCTATGTTCCTAATACCTTGCACATTTCCTGACTCATACATCTAACAAATGCCAGTGGAATTGCAAATAGATTTGAGCTTCTACATCATAAAATATCTTGCTTTCCCTGGTACAAATTCCACAACCAAACCAAAGAAAGGAAATTAAGACTATCTAAAATGTAGTTTTAGGGTTAGAGGAATTTGGTTCTCTTCATTCATTTATTTAATTTAGTTTGAAATATTTAAATGCTTATTATGGGTATATTTATGCAAACAGAACAATATAGAGATTTGAAAGATTTACCAATTAATTTGACTAGCAGATAACTTGTTTCATTTGTCAACAAATAATTTTTTTGCTATTACATTTGACCAGAGGGATACAATATCAATACTTTATCTATCTGAACCTCAATTTCTTCTTTGTAAAATGAAAAGGGGAGTAGATGTTTTCTACGGTCTAACCCAGCTGTAAATCTGGGATCCTACACAAATAACTTAGTAAAAGGACATTTGGAGAGGAATTATGCTACTGATCGGAGGATGGAGAATGCTTCACAGAAAAGACTGTTCTGAATCTTGAAGATGGGAGTGTCTGAGAGATAGAAATGGAAGAGTACATTCCAGATATGGGAGTCAAAGCCCAGAAGCAAGAGATAGAAGGTTAATGTCACAGGACAGCCTGTAGGTCATTTTGGCTAGAATTCAAGTCCATGAAAGGAAGTGAGATGGAATCTATCCAGGAAGGCAGACTGGCCTTAAATGCCAGGTTGAGCTGTTGCCATTTTATCCTAGAGGCAATAGGGCTTAGCAGATTTGTGAAGAATGACATGTTCAGAACTGTGCCTTAGGAATTTTGTTTTGTTTTGGAAGCTGTGTTGAGGATGTATTAGAGAGGAGGAGATGCTACAGGTAAGGCCAATTAATAGGCTATTACAAAGTCTAAACAAGAAACAATAAAGGCCTGAACTTGTGTAGTCATCGTGGTGAAAATACATGGAAAGAAAGGAGTGCATTAGAAAGAACACTGAATTTGGCGTCATACAATCTATGGATGAGTCCCAGCTATGCTACTTTCTATGTGGCTTTTTGCCTAGTTAACTTCTCTTAGCTTCCTCATCTGTAAAATGAAGGTCTTAGAAGAGAAGATCGTTTCTAACTCTAAGTCAATGATGCCATTATCCTTTGAGATGCTATGGAGATACGCCGCCAGAGCCCTTATTTTCTTTTCACATCCTTAACGTGCCTCCTACTGACTCTAAGAGGATGCAGCAATTTGGTGAAGAAAGTCTCATGCTTGAGAAAAACATCCTGAGCAAACAAACGTAGTGATGCATAGTCATGAATTAATTAGAAGTGATACACTCAAAGCTTTGAGGCCAGGTCTTTTTCTATATAGCAGAAAGTTTTGTTTTATTTTTTAATGATTTTTTAAAAATACTATTAAACTAGAGAAGGAGATTTTCGTTTTATTTCTTGACATGATGATAAAGGATGAAAACCTCCCCATTATGGTCTCACGTGTCTTTACTATCATATTTCTAAAATATTCTCTCATTTGCTGCTCAAGTGACCTCCTTCCCCACCCTACCTCCACCCTACATTGGCATTTGCCATTCAACAAATTTCTCTTCCAATCTCTAAAGCTAATGTGGAGTTGACACTGGTCTCTGGACGACTCTGGAATCAGAGTGTTGGTTCTGACAGGTTCTGTCAAGTAACAAAGACTTTAAGTATGGGCGAGATTGTATGCCTGCCTTTTGAAAAACAATCTAGTTAAACCCAAAGGAGTTTATAAACAGCTTGACTGAAAGATAGTGATGTTTGGGGACGCAGCAAGTCTCAAAGATAAGCTACTGAGTTAGAGTCATTTCAATCTTCATCCATAGGAAGAATACACATACTTGCAAATTATGGATTCTTAGAGTTTTGAAATGTTGATTTGGGAGCCCTGTAAGAGAGAACTTTGTATATGCATGTGACTGTGTCTGTGTATATGTGTGATAACTCATGAATAAGATTCTCTCCAAAAGAAGAAGTCAGCCTAGGACAAATCCCAGTGTGTGTTCTGAATGAATTACCGAATGAATTAATGAATTAATGAATCAAAAGTATTTATTATTTACTATATGGAAAATACTGTGCTAAGCTTTGGGGACACAAGTGAAAAAGTAAGATGGTCTCTGCCATGGAGGAATTTATGTTTTAATAGGAGAAGACACTAAAGGAAGATTATGTCTATGAGGTTTCAGCTGCAATTTAGGTAGAAAGGCTTAGAGGTCCTTAGAGTACAGGGGCAAAGTGAATAGCAATGCATCTTCAATAAAAATCAGTTTCTGCTTCTGATAGTGAACCATTTGATAATGTCAATGACTTTGTTGAGAACTCAATCTTCTTGGTTTTTAACAGGTGTGGCTACTGAGCAGCAGGACTGCAGCCCCTGCAGAGGAAGCTGCCAGGTTCTATTTCCACAAGGAATCCTTTCCTGGATAATGGTTGAGAGGGGGGCTGAGATGGAATCAGAACCAATCTTCTGGGGGTTGCCTGTCTATGAACTCCTTCTGTGATTAAAGGACCAACCTTCCTAAGTTTGAAGCTCATCACCATAGGGTTGAACACTTTTGTCTCTCTCTCCTTTACTTAGTCCAGTACCTGGTATTTAGTGGTTACTTAACAAATGTTTGTTGGGTGAATCTGACCATAGCAACTCAAGGAGACTGTCTCCTAAGGCAGAATGATGTGGTGATCTATATTAGTGGTATATCTTCAAGGTCAAATTATAGCAATGTTACAGTATTTAGATCGAGTTTTAGGATCCTAATAAGCAAAAAAGAAAATGCCTCCAGCTGTTGGGTGTATCCTCCTGGAGAATTACAGGGAAAACACTGTGAATAAGAAGCAGGGAAGATGAGAAAACCAGGAAGGGTAAGAATCTGAGTAGGTGAAAAAGATTGTTACAAAAATATAAATTGCCCAGATTAACAGAAGAGGAAGTAAAATACTTAAATAACCCCCTCTCAGAAAAAGAAATTGACAAACCATTGATGAAGTCCCTAGGAAAAAATCTCCAGGACCAGATGGATTTACATGTGAATTATATTAAACATTTAAAGAACAATTAATTCCAATACTATATAGACTATTTGGGAAAATAGGTGAAGAAGGAGTCTTACCAAATTCTTTTTATAATACAAATTAGGTGTTGATACCCAAACCAGGGAGAGTCAAAACAGAGAAAGAAAATTATAGACCAATTTCTCCAACGAATATAGATGTAAAAATTTTAAGTAAAATATTAGCAAATAGATTACAACACTTATCACAAGAATAATACACTATGAACAACTAGGATTTATACCAGGAATGCAAGGCTGGTTCAATATTAGGAAAACTATCAGCATAACTGATCATATCAACACCAAAACTAACAGAAACCACGTGATCATCTCAATAGATGCAAAAAAAGCTTTTGACAAAATACAACACCCATTGCTATTAAAAACACTAGAGAACAGAGGAACAAATGGAATCTTTTTTAATATAATAAATAGCATCCACCTAAAACCTTCAGCAAGCATCATATGTAATGGGGACAAGCTAGAAGCATTTCCAATAAGATCAGGGGTGAAATAAGGATGTCCATTATCATCACTGTTGTTTAATATTGTACTGGAAACATTAGCTTTAGCAATAAGAGAAGAAAAATAAATTAATCGGCAAAGAAGAAACAAAGTTATCACTCTTTGCATATGACATGATGATATACTTAAAGAATCCTAGAGAATCAAGTAAAAAACTACTTGAAATAATAAACAACTTTAGCAAAGTTGCAGGCTATAAAATAAACCCACATAAATCATTGGCATTTCTTTCTCTATATTACCAACAAAGCCCAACAGCAAGAGATAGAAAGAGAAATTCCATTTAAACTCACTATACACATTATAAAATACTTAGGAGTCTACCTCCCAAAACAAACCCAGGAACTATATGAACACAATTACAAAACACTTTTCATACAAATAAAGTCAGATCTAAATAATTGGAAAAACATTAGTTGCTCATGGGTAGGCCGAGCTAATATAATAAAAATGACAATCCTACCCAAGCTGATTTACTTATTCAGTGCCATACCAATCAAACTACCAAAAATATTTTGTTAGAAAAAAATAATAACAAGATTCATTTGGAAGAATCAAAGTTCCAGAATATGAAGGGAACTAATGAAAAGAAATGCAGGGGAAGGTGGCCTAGCCATTCCAGATCTTAAATGGTATTATAAAGCAGCAATCATCAAAACTATTTGGTACTGGTTAAGAAATAAAGTGGTGGATCACTGGAATAGGTTAAGTATACAAAACACAGTAGTCAATGGCTGTAGTAATCTATTATTTGATAAACCCAAAGACCCCAGCTTCTGGGATAAGAACCCACTCTAAAAAAAAAAAAACTGTTGGGAAAACTGGAAAACAGTATGGCAGAAACTAAGCATTGATCAAAATCTCACACCATATACCAAAATAAAGTCAAAATGGTTACATGATTTAGATATAAAGGCTGATACTATAAGCAAACTGGGAGAGCAAGGAATAGTTTACCTATCAGATTTATGGAAAACAGAAGAATTAATGACCAAACAGGAGATAGAGAACATTATGAAAAGCAAAATGGATAACTTTGATTACATTAAATTGAAAAGTTTTTGCACAAGCAAAGTCAATGCAACTAAGATTAGAAGGAAGGTAGAAAATTAGGAAAGAATTTTTACAACCAGTCTCTCTGATGAGGGCCTCATTTCTAAAATATATAGAGAATTAAGACAGATTTATAAGAACACAAGCCATTCCCCAACTGATAAATGGTCAAAGGATATGAACTGACAAGTTCCCAGATGCAGAAATTAAAGCCATCTATAGTCATATGAAAAAATGTTCCAAATCACTATTCACTAGAGATATGCAAATCAAAACAGCTCTGAGGTACCACATCACACCTATTAGCTTGCCCAAGATGACAAAACAAGAAAATGATAAATGTTGGAGAAGATGTGAGAAAATTGGAATATTAATGCATTGTTCGTGGAGTTGTGAAATGATCAAACCATTTTGGAGAGCAATTTGGAACTACGCCCAAAGGGTGATAAAAATGTGTATACCCTTTGACCCAGCAATAGCACTTCTAGGGCTGTATCCCAAAGAGATCATACAAATGGGAAAAGGACCCATATGTACACAAATATTCATAGCAGCTCTTTTTGTGGTGGCAAAGAATTGGAAATTGAGAGGATGTCCATCAATTGGGGAATGGCTGAACAAATTGTGGTATATAAATGTAATGGAATACTGTTGTCCTATAAGAAATGATGAACAAGCTGACTTCAGTAAAACCTGAAAAGACTCGTATGGTTTGATGCTGAGTGAAGTGAGCAGAAGCAAGAGGACCGTTGTACACAGTAACAGCCATGTTGTGTGATGACTAATAGTGATAAACTTAACCCTTCCTGGCAATACAATGATCTAAGACACCTCTAAAGGCCTCATGATGGAAAATGTTATTCACATCCAAAGAAAGAACTATGGAGCTTGAATGCAGATCGAAGCATATTATTTGCTATTTTTTTTTCTTCTGTTGAGGTTTGTTTCCTCTTTCTTGTGGTTCCTCCTATTGGTTCTAATTCTTACTAAGAACATCACTAATGTAAAAATATGTTTAATAGGAATGTATATGTATAGCCTATATCAGATTATATGCCATCTTGGGGAGTGTGGTGGGGAGGAAGGAGAAAAAAATTTTAAACTCAAAAGCATATGGAAGTGACTGTTAATAAATCAAAAAAAATTAATTTAAAAAAAATCAAAATGTCAAGTTCTCCCACTGAAAAAAAAAAAGATTGTGGAGCCTTCCAAGACTCAAAATAAAGTAAGAAATTGTCTAAGGTAACTATTGATGGCTGCTTCAAATGGAAAAGTTCAAAAAGGGTAATGCAATGGTAAGGGGGAGGGGAAGGGAAGAGGAACAGAGATGAGTCCTCAAACTTTGCCTTGGTAATGGTCCTGGGGTAGAAGAAACCTTGGAGCGATAGTATATTGACCTGGTTGTTTGTGTACATTTGAGCCCCAGGTGCTCATTTACCTTCATCTGGCAGGAACCACAGCCTCCTCTCTGCCTGCTAGGAACTGCCACAAGCGAGAGCCTGAAAATATCTCTTCTATCTCTAATTCCTAAAGAAAATTAGAACCTCTTGCACTGTACCCCTTGCCCCCAAAAAAAAAAAATTCATCTCTTCATAATTTGTTTCCTGGGGGTTGTGTGAACACAACCAAGACAATATGCCTGTCCCATACTGAGATTTTAGATGATGTCTTCTGACGCTCTAAGTATGAGTCATCAGTGGTGACTGGTCATCTTCTTTTACAGCCTCCCCAACCCCAAAAAGGAGAGAAAAGACTGCAGAAGTCTCAAAGCCAAATAACTAATCAAATATAAATTCCACAGAAGAGTCCTAACTCCAGAAAACAGGAATATGTTTCCCAGTGCTGTTTTAAGCCCTGAAACAGTTTTTTTTGTTGTTGTTGTTCTTACTTTTGGTCCATGAACTCCTCAGTCTATCAAGAAAGAAATATTTCTGAGTGGGGCCCTGAGAAACCAAGCAAGTGTTTTGTTCTTGGCTTCGGACATTAGTATCAGCAGCTGCCTAAGCAGATGCTCACTTCCTCTTTGCCAGAATGAAGATGGGGTAGGAGGGAATTCTCCAAGGTCACAGTTCTCCTAAGATATTCAATACATGGAAGAAAGGAAAAACTACAGCAAAATAAAGGATAAAAAGAGAAGTATTAAGGCAAGAAATATTTTATCTGCCCTGAATCAATTTAAACGCACTCCAAGGCTTTCAGCAGCTTAATAAACAGAGTTAACCCCCAAGCTCTTAGAACCCAGAAGCAGGAACTCACAGGCAACATGATTACTATCTAAAATGACTTCCTCATCTTCAGGTAAAGAATACAAGAAGTTCTTAAAATCAGGCTGAAACCTAATGCTTAATTCTAGCTTTGTGCAGCATTAGCAAGGCCTTTCCTTTCCTTTCCTTTCTTTCATTCCTTGAAATGTTCTACACTTTGAAAGGATCACAAACTGAATTGGAAGGTACCTTACAGGCCACTGATTCTAGAGATGAGGAAACTGAAGGCCCTAGAGTTTAAGTGACTTACCCAGAGTCACAGAGGTAGGAAGTGGCAGATACAGGTTTCAAACCTATGTCTTCCTGACTCCAAATTAAATACTTCATCAGTTACCCTATGTTGCTTCTTTAATCAAGCGTGTATATATTCAACCTGCACAGAGAAGCTATGGATTCTTAATCATATATATGCTACAACAAGAGAAAGCTATCTCTGTAATCAGAATTTATCAAAGCTAAATTGTAGTGGGCTCCAGTAATATAAAGGAAAGAGCCCTAGCTGTCAAGAAAGAGCTTAATCCTGGCCCAGATACTTACTACCTGTTTAACGTTGGGCAAGTCATGTAACCCCAATTCAAGTAATCAAATTTTAATACAGTGTATGCTATGTGAAAGGCATCTCTGGACCTCAACTGGTTTAGACTAGTTGGTTGCTAAAATGGCTGCCAACTTAATACTTTGATGTCTATTTTATTCAATCTGAGGCCAATCTAAATTCTGCATCTGAGAATAAAGTAGAAAGTAGCTTCAGCCATATGAAGAGGTTCACAGGGACCCAGGATAACAGAGCCTTTTTTTTTCCTTTTTTCACTAAATAGTCCTAAGTGTATACTAATATTTGATTGGGGATTGAGGAGTTGAAGGGGAGGGGAGGAGAGAGGAGGAGAGGGAGGAATGAAAATGTTTTCACAAATTCAAGGAAAGACAGGGTCAAAAGCAAAGTTGACCTGGTGATCAATTTGTTCTTCATTGTTAATTAACAGAAGTTCTGGGAAAGCAATTTGGAAACTTAAAAGGTCTATAAAAATGTTAAGTAAATGCTACCTGAATAATTGCCTCCTTGGTTATTCATGGTGACTTCAGCATTAGAGGTATGCTGATCTGATAATTGCTTGTGTCAGCTTTGTTATAAACAACCAGATTAATTTCCTGGCTGCAAAAATGTCCCTGCTTCAATTCTAACCTCCACATGGGGTGGGTGGAGGGGAAAACACATCTGGATATCTGGCTGTGTCCAAGGACCAGCAAGGCTTCATATATTGCCCTGCCAATTTCTTTTAGGGGAACTGTTATCAAGGATCTGCTAATGAAGGAGATTAAGCCAAGGTTTCTGAGGAGGCCTAAGACCTCAAGGGAAAAGATAAAGACTTGGATTACTGTCAGGGATCACCCAGACAAGGAGAGGAGCCAGAAATCCACAGCTGGCCCCAGCTCTGCACCTCCTGGCTTCCCTCTGTCTGTCCATCAATGACGTCTCCCAGGCCCCAGAGCTAGGTTGACACCATCCCTGTGAACACCACACCCAGTTCCCAGGATTGTAGATTCTTAGTTCGGCACACTCCAAGCCTGGAGCTGCTTAAAGAGAGATTATTATTTTCCCTCTAAGAAACTAACAGAAAACAAAAGAATCCATAAAAAAAGCACTGATGTTTCACACAGCAGAGATTTTTTTGGGACCCACATTTTTAAAAGTTCTAATCACAGGTTGGTTAACTTAGTGCAGCTCAAGACTGCTTTTTCTTGCTAAATTTTGACTGGGGAAGGCATCTTTTTCAATCTTTTGGTGTCTTCCCCTCCCACTTTCTCCTTTGGCCCTTGGCCAACATCCCAAAGACAAAGGTTAGTTAGAAGTCTTCATTCCCATGACTTAGGGCATCCAGCTAAGAAATTGTCTTCATAGAGACACAGGGAAGTTGAGAATACCAAAAATTCAGCACAATGAAATATGGATTCACAATAACAGAACAAAACAAGCCAATTTTATTGAGGTAAAGTATGCAGAAAATAAAGGGCAGTAAGGGGTAATGATGGAAACAGGTCCAGTAGGCTATCAGGTAGAATTGAGTACCCTGGGAGAAATTAGGCATCCTACTGGTAGCAGAGAGGGAATGAGGCACTTTCTCCCAAGGCAGTAAAGCCCATGGGCGTGGGGGAAGGGGAGCCCTCGGTATTATAGACCCAATAAAGTAAAGTCTAGGACTAACAGGACTAAGTATTAGCAAAAGGGGGCAAGGAGCCTGGAGCTAGGGAACTGGTAGAGCTGTAAGCTAGTGGGGAGAGGGAATAATCCTGGGGAATCTATAGGTAGCTTACATTCAAGTTACCTGAAGAGGGGAAAGACAGCTTTAGGCTTTTATTTCAGTTCTTACTCTGGTAGGTAACTCAGGGTTTTTTGAGCTCCCCAGGAGCTTCTTCAGGGGAGGAGAATACTATATATAATACATTACAATAATATATTAGGCTGAGTGGTGGGAGTGGGTATGAGAAGATTTATTTTATTGGATTCCCTTCCTCTCTGTTTTACAAACTTATTTATATATTTTTAATTTTTTTTTATGTTTTTTCTAAATTTGACAAACACCAACAAACAGGAATATTACCATATACCAAGGAAATTGTATGTGAAACTGAGAGTCTCTATTTCATAAAGATTGTTTTAAGCCTAAATTCAGCTGATTCCGTTCAAAGCCTTCCTGCTTGTTTGTGCCTGGCTCTGAATTCCCTTCTGTCAATATATTTTTGTTTTGACATGGCAGACAATCCCTAAAACAAACCAAACAACCTCCATTCCACACGCCCCAGTCGAAATGTGTTCCCTTAAGCAAAACTGCCTAATAGCAGTGATTATTGACTGGAAGCACAGGTTTAATGGTTTATCCACTGTTAATGGAAAAGAGAGATATGCCTTAACTCTTACAGCATGTTACCCAAGTTTGTATTTCTGATTTCTGTTACTTCTCAAGGTTGACTTAATCTTTATTGTTAAGATCATCAGATGTACTGTTCTTTGGAATTTGGCTTTTTTTTTTTCTGTGCTGTAACACTCCATATGAGTCTTGCCGTGTTTCTTTGGAATTTCCACATTCATTCTTGCTTACATAGCAGCAGTATATTCCATTACATTCATATCCAGTTTGTTTAGCTGTTCTTTAACCTTTGGCTACCAAGTTTGCTTCCAGCTTTTTGTTATCATGAATAAGGCTGCTATGACTATTTGTGAACATATGTGTCCTCTTTAGGGTATAAACCCTGTCGTGTAATCTCTGGATCAATGATATTGAAAAAATTCATAACGTTTCTCACTTAATTCTAAATTGTTTTCCACAATGGCTGGGTCAAATCACAGCTTCACTAGCAATGAATTTATAGGCTTGTTTTCCCCTAGCTCTTCCAGCTCTAACTGTTCTCGTCTTTTACCAGCTTTGCTAACTTCTTGTGTGAGAAGATAGGTGAAAGGTGTTTTTAACTGACATTCCTCTGATTATTAATAATTTTGAATAGTTTTTTTTAGGGAGTCGGATAGTTTGGTTTTCTTCTTTTTAAAAACCATTTCTATCATTTATTTAAAAGACTGGCTTTTAAGAAAACAGTGTGTCTTTTGTAGTATTTTGATTTGTAATCTTTTGGTTTTATATCATCTTTTTCTAATTTGTCTCCTTCTACATGGAGAGTCATTCCTTACAAGAGAGAATGAAAAAGAAAGGGGAAAAAAGCAGCTCAGCGAAATCAACCAAAACAACACCCAAATCCCATGGGTTAAAAAGTTATGTAGTTTTGTATCCTCACACAACTCTCATAGTGATTTTCCTATGCATTGGTGTGACCACAACACTCCCCTATTCAACAAATTCCTCTGCTGACTCTAGGATTAAATGTTATTTCACTTTAATTTCATCCTTTTTGAAATTAGTATTTTTGCATATGTTTTATAATGTATATAATTGTTAGTGTCATCATGCATGTATTTGATTTATAAATAACATACATACTGGGGTACATGCTCAAAATATTGGAGACCATTGCCCTAATGTGCTGAGAGTTAAAGCATTTTCCCAGGGAGGGTCACACAGCCAGTCAGTATCAGAGAGAGGCCTTGAACCTGGGTCTTCCTGACTCTGAAGCCAGCTTTCTATCTGGTGCACCACCCTGACTCACTTTCTTAAGACTTGTTAACAAAAGACAAGGAACAATGATGTACTAGAAAACCAACAAGTAATAATCTCTAAATAAGAATTAAAAAAAAATTTAAACCAAAGGATCAATAAGAATTGAAATAAAAAATACTACTGAATATTTTTTAAAAACGCTTTATAAAATCAACAAAAAAAAACCTTGAGACAGAAAAAAATAAAATTACCATGATAGAAACATGAAAATAGAGAATTAATGACAAATGAAGAATGAATAAAAAGCATTTCTTAGAGATTAGTACACCTAATTACATACACACACTATTTTATTTCATATAAATATATCCATATGTAAAATGTATGTATATGTTTATATGACAGAAATGGAAGTGTTCATTTGAGGATTTTCATTTTGTATATATTTTCATTTCTGTCATATAAATACATATAAATTCATGTTATATATTACATATACTTATACATACATATGTAAATATGTATAAATGTGTTACATATTACATGTTTTATATAGAAATACATATAAATATGTTACACATATTTACATATATATATATATATATATTTATATGACAGAAATAAAAATGTAGCCAAAGTGAAAATCCACAAATGGAACTCCCAAGGGGGAGGAGGGAAACTATCAAACATTTAAAAAACAGATAACCCATATACTATGTTAAGTTATTCTTAAAAATAGAAAATGGGGGGGCGGAGCCAAGATGGCAGAGTGAAAGCAGTGACTTGCTTGAACTCTCCTCCAAACCCCTCCAAATACTCATAAAAAAATGGCTCTAAACAAATTCTGAAGCAGCAGAACCCACAAAAAGACAGAGTGAAACACATTTCCAGCCCAAGACAACCTGGATGATTGATCAGAAAGGTGTATCGCACAGGGCTGGGAGCGCAGAGCAGTGTGGGCGTGGGCACGCAGGCCACCAAGAACCTGGAGCAGGCCTCGGAGGATTGAATCGCGGGCAGCTGTGGAGGTTTCCAGACTCCTCAATCCCCAAATGCCAAAGACAACTTAGAAGGTCAGTGGGAAAAGTCTGTTTCAGTCGGTGGTCAGAGAGGAAGGCAGGGTTTCAACTCCATTCCCCAACAGCGTGGGGGGGGGGGGGGGCAGCTGCTTCCCCAGCCCACAGACTGAGGGGGAATACAGTGGCTGATCAGAGAGGGACTGCAGGGATCTCTTTGCCAGTGCTGAGGCAGGAACCTCTTGCTTTGCCTGTGGGTGGATCTGGGTCACAGTTCTGGGCAGCAGTGCTGGGGTGAGGAGGAGCGCTGGCGTGGAGGAGCTTGTAGTGGCTGTGGAGAGGAACCCCTCCTCACAGTTACGGCACGAAAAGGAATACTTGTGGTCATAGTCCAGGAAAGGAATAAACACCTCACCCCTTATCATACCACCTTGGAAGAACTGAAAATTTACAGGTCCCTACAAGTATCTCTGAAAACAGCTACACAAACCCCTGAAGCTTGGACAGTACACTCCCACATTGGAAGCAGATCTTACCTTAACAAGAGTTTAAAACTCAAGTAATTGGCTGGGATCATGAGCAAGCAGCTCAAAAAGAGTCAGACTATATTATCTTACTTTGGTGAAAAAGAAGATCAAAATATACAACCAGAAGAAGACAACAAAATCAAAGCTCCTACATCCAAAGCCTCCAAGAAAAATATGAATCAGTCCCAGGCCTTGGAAGAGCTCAAAAGGGATTTTGAGAAGCAAGTAAGGGAAGTAGAGGAAAAACTGGGAAGAGAAATGAGAGTGATGCAAGAAAATCATGAAAAACAAGTCAACAGCTTGCTAAAGGAGACCCAAAAAAATACTGAAGAAAATAACACCTTAAAAAATAGCCTAACCCAAATGGCAAAAGAGGTCCAAAAAGCCAATGAGGAGAAAAATGCCCTAAAAAGAAAATTTGGCCAAATGGAAAAGGAAGTCCAAAAGCTTACTGAAGAAAATACTTCCTTAAAAATTAGAATAGAGCAATTGGAAGACAGTGACTTTATGAGAAATCAAGACACTGTAAAACAAATCCAAAAGAATGAAAAATTAGAAAACAATGTGAAATATCTCATTGGAAAAACAACTGACCTGGAAAATAGATCCAGGAGAGAGAATTTAAAAATTATTGGACTATCTGAAAGCCATGATCAAAAAAAGAGCCTAGACATCATCTTTCAAGAAATTATCAAGGAAAACTGCCCTGATATATTAGAACCAGAGGGCAAAATAGAAATTGAAAGAATCCACAGATCTCCTCCTGAAAGAGATCCCCAAAGGAAAACTCCTAGGAATATTGTAGCCAAATTCCAGAGTTCCCAGGTCAAGGAGAAAATATTACAAGCTGCCAGAAGGAAACAATTCAAGTACTGTGGAAACACAATCAGGATAACACAAGATTTAGCAGCTTCTACATTAAGGACCACAGGGCATGGAATATAATATTCCAGAGGGCAAAGGAGATAGGATTACAACCAAGAATCACCTACCCAGCAAAACTGAGTATAATCCTTCAGGGGAAAAAATGGTCATTCAGTGAAATAGAGGACTTTCAAGCATTCCTGATGAAAAGACCAGAGCTAAACAGAAAATTTGACTTTCAAATACAGGACTCCAGTGGAACATGAAGAGGTAAACAGGAAAGAGAAATCATAAGAGACTTATTAAGATTGAACTGTTTACATTCCTGCATGGAAAGATGATATTTGTAACTCATGAGACCTTTGTCAGTATTAGGGTAGTTGAAGGAAAAAAATTGTATGTATGTATATATAGATAGATAGATAGATAGATAGATAGATAGATAGATAGATAGATAGATAGATAGATAGATAGAGGGCACAGGGTGAGTTGAAGATTAAGGGGTCATATCTGGAGAATAAAATTAAGGGATGAGAGAGGATGATACTCGGAGAAGAAAGGGAGAGGTAGAATGGGGTAAATTATCTCACAAAAAAAAACAGAAAAGTCTCTCACAGTGGAGGGGAAACAGGGGAAGGTGAGAGGGAATGAGGGAATCTTATTCTCATAGGATTTGGCTTAAGGAGGGAATAACATACACATTCAATTGGGTATGGAAATCTGTCTTACCCTACAGGAAAATAGGGGAGAAGGGGACAAGAGAGCAGGAGGATGATAGAGAGGAGGGCAGATTGGGAAAGGGGGTAATCAGAAGTAAATACTTCTGAGGAGGGACAGGGTCAAAAGAAAGAATAGAATAAATGGGAGACCAGGATAGGATTAAGGGAAATAGAGTTAGTCTACTAAGGAAGTGTTTTGTATAACTGCACATGTACAACCTATATTGAGTTGCTTGCCTTTTCAATGAGGGTGGGTGGGTGGGGAGGGAGGAAGGGAGAAAATTTGTAACTCAAAGTTTTAAAAACACATATTTTAAAGAAAAAATGTTTTCACATGCAACTGGGAAATAAGAAATACAGGAAATGGGGTACAGAAGTCTATCCTGCTCTGCAGGAAAATAGAAGGGGAAGATGATAAGAGAAGGGAGGGGGGAGAGATAGAAGAGAAGGCAGACCAGGGGAAGGGGTATTCAGAATGCATGCCATCTTGGGGTGGGGGGAGGGGTGAGAAATTTGGAACTCAAAAACTTGTGAAAGTGAATATTGAAAACTAAAAATAAATAAATTTATATTAAAAAAATAGAAAATGGTACTTTATCATACTCCTTCAATGATACTAATATGGCCTCAATAGCCAAATGAGGGAAGGATAAAGTAAAGAAAGAAGACTATAGCTCACTATGACTAGTGAATGCTAATATAAAAACACCAAAATCTTAACAAAACGGCTTTAGCTAAATGTCTAATAAAAATTCATTATGATCAAGTAATATTTACACTAAGATTTTAACAATAGCCAAGTATGAGAAAAATGTTTGGCATAACAATCACAGGATACACATATCTTCCTGGATGAAGAAACTCCTTTTACCAATCCAGGTTGAGTCAAACGTTGCCTAGAACATTTAGAGATGAATTGACTTATCTCACAGACAGCATATGTCAGATGTACAAATGAACCCACCAGTCTTCCTAAGCCAGTCTTCCTGGCTCAGAATCCAACTTTCTATCCACTACATTATTAATGACAAAACCAACATAATTGTGTCAATTCATCAATGATATGTGTTTTCAACAATGTCTGAACGCTCTCATGAATGTTTGAAAATCACCTTCCTCACAACAGCCTTGTGAAGGGCATGTTATAAGTATTATCCATATTTTATAGAAAAGGAAATGAGTCTCAGAGAGGTTAAATGACTTGCCTCTGATAACACACCTAGCAAGTATCTTAGATATTATTTGAACTCAGGTCATCCCAACTCCAGGTACAGCACTCCATCTACTATCCCATTCATCAGTAGAGACAGAAAAAGACTAATTAAGTACAGCATGAATTAGTATAAAAAAATAAATAGGAATAAAGGTACCTTTCCTTAATATAATTTAAAGCATTTATCTATAACCAAGAAATAATACTATTTGTTATACACTGGAAATCTGCCCCCCAAACTGGGGGTATCCAAGGATGTCCATGATCTTCACTATCATTTGCCGATAGTATCTGAAATGCTCACTATCAAAACCATGTAAGAAAAGTAAAATTAACACAAGCAAAATTACCCATCTGGTCAACATGATAATTTACTTATATAATCCTAAGAAATCAATCAAAGAAATTAAGACAATAGCTGTAGAAAATAAAAAGATATAAAATAAGTCCTGAAAAATCATTAACATTTCTGTATATTGCCAACAAGAACCAGAAGAAAGAAACAGAAAAAGATTTTATTTAAAGTGAGATAGGAACTGATAGCTATGACTTCACTGATGAGAAAAGTACCTGTACCAAAACAGAGCATCACATACTCTGCAACACATTCTCAAAGACTTGCCTAAGATAAGGAACTTAAACTATAATCACACAGCAAAAGTGTGCTAGAGGCAGAAGGTGGATACATATCTTCCTGATTCCAAAGCCATTTCTCCATCCACAATGCACATAGCCTCAAAAAAAAATTATGAAATACATAATATCTGGGAACCAATCTAACAAGACACACAGAATTATATGAATAAAATTTATTTTAAAAATAAAGACAATTACCCCTGTCTTATACTATATAGTACATGTAGCACAATAATTCTAAATGGAGAAATGATCTACACATAAAACATCATACTGTATTAAAAATTGGAGGAAAATGGAAGATTATATCTTTTATACCCATTAATACTTTTATACTAAAGTATATTTATACTTTGTAATCAAATTTGGCAGCTGAATAGCATTGTGAATAGAGCATTGGAATTGGAGTCAAGGGAGATTTGAGTTCAAACCTGGCCTTAGATACTAACTGTATGACCCTGGGCAAGTCATTTAACCTTTGTCTGCCTCAATTGTCTACCTCATATGCAAAATGGGGATAAAGATAGCACCTACCTCTCTGGGTTCTTATAGGGATAAAATGAAATAGTATTTGTAAAGTGCTTTTAAAACCTTAAAACCCTATATCAATGTTAGCTAATATTATTAGCTATTATCAACCAGAAAAGATACCATAAAAGACAATGCTGATTATATAAAATAAAAATATTTTGTAAAAGCAAAATCAATGCAGCAAAGATTAAAACAAAAATGTCATTTGGGAAACATATCTTTACCTTAAACAACACTGATAAAAGTCTGACACCCAAAGTCTAAATGGAATTGAGACAAATTTGTAAAATAACAAGCTAAAAAACACAAGTGGTAGAAGGGTAAGAACTATTTCTGAAATAAGAAATTCTGTTAGCAGGCACTGAACTTTTCACAAAATTACAAGCAATCAAAGAAAAGGAGCTATGAAGGAGGATGCTATTCACATAAAGAAAGAGAACTGAAAAATAGAAGTTGTGTGGGGCAGCTAGGTGGATAAAGCACTGGCCCTGAAGTCAGGAGGACCTGAGTTCAAATCCAGCTTTATACCAAATGCTTAACACTTACTAGCTGTGTGACCCTAGGCAAGTCATTTAATCCCAATTGCCTTAAAAAAAAAGTATATATAGAATGATTTTACGTATATATACATATTTGTGTCTAATAGTAGCCATCTCTAGGGTGGGGAGGGAAAAAGAGGAAAAAAGAAATTATATGATAACTTCATTATATATTTAAAAGGAATAGCAAGTTGTATATAATAGATTGGTAGTATCATGTGCAGTCATCTTTTTTATATTACTATGTTATGGAAATGCTTTATTTAATAAATTAAAAATAAAATGTTTAAAAGATGAGAAAATTCAGTGTTGGAGAAGCTATGAGAAGACAGACACAGTAATTCACTGCTAGTTGACCTGGGAATTTATTCAAGGATTAAAGTACTGCAATACTCAGAGTCTCCTGATAAGACAGAGTTCTCTCCAGTGAAGGAGGAGGCTGAAAAATAGACCAAGTCTTTAGACACAAGGACAGGGTCCCTGAAAAGGATAACATGCCCTCAATCTTGGGCTCTTTTGCCATCACATTAGTTATCACCACAGGGCTCAGGAAAACCGAATCTTCCCTCCACCCTGAATTGCCTGAAACAGCAAAAGATTATCTCTGAATCTGGACCTAGAAAATTAGCAGCTGCATCTCCTTAGGTGGGTGGACCAAGGGTTGGTAGTAAAATATCAGTTGTCACAGGATAGGATCCCCAGTGGCTTTCTGAAGGTCACTTCTTAGCACTAGAGGAAAGAGAAGGAATGATAAAGAAATCAGTCTCAGTACTTCTGTTGCGAGATTTCAGGACCTCTAGAATGCTTAAGCACCCTGGTGATTGCCTTAGACCAGCTCACTTCAGCCCCTTCCTCCCAGGCTGATCACGTGACAAAGGTCTAGGCTATGGAGGGAGGTCATATCAGTCCTATCTCTCTGGTGAGCAATGCACAGCCAGAAACCAGTCAGAAATTGTTGCCTCCCCAAGCAGACAGATGACACTTTCTTTCCCAGACAGAATGTCCTAACCACATCCTTTGTAGTGAATATTAGGAACCTCAAGAACAGCAAAACCTCCACAGACAATGTTCCTAGCTCATTTAGTAACAGGACAACCACTGAATGGATAAGAATAATTTATTATGCACTTACTGTGTGCAAAGCATTGTGGAGGTCCTGGGAACACAAGTGAGAATGCAAGTAGAAAAGCAAGTCAGCCCCTGTTCTCCAAATGCTCCCATTCTAATGGGAGAAAAAGACATGCAAGATATCCCAAATGTCTTAGTGCTGTTTGAAGCTTACTTTAACTGTCTTCTAAGTTTACTTCAAACTGTCTTATAACATTGGGGACACCATATAGGAGATTTAAGCTGCAAGATAGTTGAAGGGACTTTATGGATATTGGAATTATGTAACAAGGCAGTGGAAAAAGCATTTTCTAGTGTCATTTCCAGTAGTAAAACCATATTCATTTCTGATGTTTAGTTATTTGACAGGCCAGTTTCTTTGGTGAGAACTTTCTTTTCTAGGTCTTCAGTAGCTCTGCCTGCTCAAGAAACATGGGTTGGAACCTCTGCAGAGGTAATTGCTAGGTTTCTTTCCCTGTAAGAGCTGCTCACCAGGACTTTAGGTGCAAGCCAGGCTAGAAACAGCCCCAGTCGTCTAAGGCAAGGTCTAAATACCTGAGATTCTTAGGTCCTTAATGGCCTTAGGCCCTCTTAGGACTGCAGTAACACATTGAGTAGCCCACATTTGTATGATTCCCCCCCCCCCGCCAAATAATCCAGCTATTCTCTTTCATTACCATCTCTACAATAAAAGACAGTGTCATAAATATTTTGTCTAAACCCCTCATTTAATTAAGGAGGAAACAGGTAGAAAGAGTAGCATGGAGGAGAAAACTTAGAGCAGGCCTTGGAGTCAGGAAGACTTTTGTTCAAGTGCCTCAGACAAATACTAGCTCTGTGACCCTGAATAAATAATTAACGGCTTAATGTCCCAGGTAACTAAGCCAACAAATTGTTGAATACTTGTTAATCTTGGGGAGGAGAGGCAATGTCTTTCATCTAAAGTCACCAATGAAATCCTAGATCTAGACTCCCCCAAAAAATCCATTATTTTCATTTCATTCTTATTTTTTTTCGATAGAATTCACATAGAAATGATCCTGGGATAAGCTGTTATTTTGGTATTACCCTTATTTGTTTAATACTCATCTATGGTACAGATTGCAGGCTGTTTGGGGGTGGGGGTGATGGAAAGGTTTTCTCTATTGGTACAGGTCAGTTATGAATAGTCATTGGCAACAATTTTGTCAGTAATAATTCTCTGCTTCCCACAAAATTTGTTGAATTCTCATGGATATGGGGGAAGGAGGGGTGTTATATTTATCTTTATTATTATTATTATCTGATACATAATTCTTTAACATTTGAAAAATACATATACTTTCTCATTTGAGTCTCATAATAATCATTCCTATTTCACAGATGAAGAAACTGAGGCTCACTCAGCAAAGTTAAAAATAACCTGGCCTTGGTTGCACAACTAGTAAGTGTCAGATGTGAAACAATTCAAATTCCCAGTTTAGCCACTTAAGTGATTTAACACTTAAGGTCACATAGCAAATTAGTGGCTTAGCTAGTTCTTGAGACTCCTGACACACAGCTGGGTGAGTTTTCCATAATACCATGACTGGCTCTTATTTAGTTTCCATTTTAACTGGGCTCCCTTCCTCATTATCAACAGAGATAAAGCACTATATAAAAAGACTATGGTTTTTATTAGTAATACCTCAACTTCTCTCAGAAAAGGCCAATGTAATCATTCCATGTAAGAAGAAACACTCCTTCCTCATTCTGAGACATTGCTGAAATTCTTTCCATGAACAGAAAGCTCAGCCGATTAGTATTCTGGTGAGAATGTATCTCAGGATCCAAAGGAAAGGAGTGAACCCTTGAAAGCAAGTGCAGCCCTAGCCAAATAGGGACACAGACAGACAGTTCTCTAATGAAATAGTTTAGCCCAAAGCCCAGGGTTTATCTATAAGTTAGTCCTCGGTCAAAAGACATTTATCAGAGGCCTTTGGGCATAGACAGACTGATTCAAAAGGACGTGGCCCCTGTCTTCTAAGTGCTTACGGTCCAAAAGTGGAAGCAGAGGCAGTGAGGCATGGTCCAGTGGGGATAACACTGGATTTAGGCTCAGAAGGCTGAGATTTAAATCCTATCACTTTCCTTTACTTTCTGTGAAGCCCTGAGTACATCAATTCACTTTCCTAGCCCTGAGCTTCCTCATCCCTAAAATTAGGATTGGAACTACATGGCCTCCAAGCTCTAAATGGACTATATGGCTTCCATTCCAGCTCTTAGTCTATAATCTGATGAATTCTGACAGAGATTTGTCCAAATCTCTACAGGGACCATAGACAAGAGAATGAAAGTGAAGGAATATACAATAAAAGTATTTCTCTTAAGTGCATGACAAGAAGAGACACATAGGAGCAGAATGGAGTGTTGGACAATGTACTAAGTGATGTTAGAGTTGAATCCTGTGTGATCATACATGCAACCTGTGTGATCCTGGGCAGGTCACAACTGCTCTCAGCCTCAGTTTTCCCATTTGTAAAATTGGTACAATAATACAGTTTCAGGATCAAATGAGATCATGTATGTAAAGTGCTACCTAAATGATAGCTATTATTATTTTAGGGAGATGGGAGAAAGAAGAGGGTAAATGAAGTAATTGTAAGCAATCTCTACTGAGAGGGGCTTGGGCAGAAGAAAACTATCAGTTCTCGAGGAAGGTATTTATTTTTGTTTTGTGGAAGATACAGGATTGGGGTTAGAGGGGAGGAGGGAACAAGCATTTATTACACACTTGCTATGTGCCAGGCACTGTGCTAAATGCTCTATAGATATTATCTCATTTCCTCAAAACTCTAGGCGGTAGATGACATTTATTATCTCCATTTTACAGTTGAGGAAAAGAGGCAAACAAATGTTAAGTGACTTGCCTGGGGTCACACAGCTACTAAGAGTCAAAGGTTGAATTTGAACTCTGCTCTCCTGAACTGCAGGCCCAGTTCTCTAAATACCAAGCCAATTGCCTAGCAGCAGTGCTTGAAAAATGAGAGAGACTGCTTGGCAGGATGATGAAAGCAAGTCTTGGGGGAGGAGGATAGTCAGATAAAGATTTCTCTAAATAACTCTGCCTGAATTCAGGGAATGGTGGAGGCAGAGGTGAGTTTTCAGAGAATATAAAAGCTTCAAGTAGTATAGATTTAGAGCCAATCTTATTTTACACATGAGAATATTGAAGCTCAGAGGCTGTGACTTGCCCAGGTCACACAAGTGACAATTGTAGAGCCAGGATTTGAACCCAAATCCTCTTCTTCCAAATCTAGTACCTTTACCTCCAGAACCGTTGGCTTCTGCCTTTATCTGTTCATGTGAGATCTCCACTATCCTCCCACTCATCCACCTTCACCACCTTGGAGTCAGCTCAACTCTTCACTCTCCCTCCTACCCATATCCCATCAGTTTCAAAGTTTTCTCAAATATACCTCTACAACATATTTGCAACATTGGCCTTCTCTCCACTTACATGGCCACTACCTTCATTGGGGCCATCAACACTCTTTTCTGTCCTTTTGCATTAGCGTCCTAACGGTTTTCTGGTTTTTACTCTCTCCATTTGCCAATCTAGCCTCCCCACATCTGCCAAAATAATATTCCAAAACACATGAAAGACCATTTCATTGCTTTTCTTAAAACATTTATCATCTCTCTATTGTTTTAGGGGAAAACACACACACACACATACACATACACACACACACACACACACACACACACACTCACAGACTCCTCAGCTTGGCATTTAAAGTTGTAGTTCAGAAGTAGCCTAAATTTTAATCAATTAGTCAATCAACAATTTTTTATTAGTCACTTGCTATGTGCAAGTCACTGTGTCCTTGCTGTCAAGGAATTGACATTTTATTGAGGTAGATAGCATGTACGCAGATAGATACAGAATAGATGAAAAACTAAATAGAAACCCAGTTCAGGGAGAGAGGGCATGAGCAGTCAAGATCAGGAAAGGCTTCTCTTGAAGGCAGGAAGGGATTTTAGAGGGCAGAGGTGTTGAGGGAGAGCATTCCACCCATGTCAGTGCAAGGGCATTGAGACAGTGGGAAGACAGCAAGAAATGGGATTTGTCTAATGTAAAGTTCAGGTATGAGAGTGGTGTATAATAAAGTTAAGAAGGTAGGTGGGAGGCAGGTTGTGAAAGATGTTAAAAGCCAAACAGAGGAGTTTCTATTTTATCCTAAGGACAATAATCCCTGCCATTTATTGAATAGGAGAGTGACATGGTCAGACCAGTGCTTCACTCAAAACTTATTTCCCCACTGTCCTCTTCACATGCCTTACAATTCTACCCAAACTGGACCACTAGCCATTCCTGAAACTCAACATTTTATCTCCTACCTCCTTGATTTTGCACAGAGTATCCTTCATGCCTGAAATACACTCTCTTTTCACCTCCTCCTCTCAGAATCCTTAGCTTCCTTCATGGTGCCATTTCCCATAAGTGCCACCTGCTATAGGAAGACTCTTCCAATTCCCAAGTGGTCAGTGATCTCATCTTCCTCAAATTATTTTATATTAATTTATCTACTTATGCATTCTATCTCTCTATAGAAATTAATTTCCTTGAGGGCAAAGACTGTTTTTTATTTGTTTTGTCTGTATCTTCAGGCACGAGCAAAAGCTAGGTTTTCTGAATCTCTTCCTTCCTTCAAAGCTCAATGCAAAATATTTAAGTGGGCACTTGCTATCTGGGGCAATACAATATCAATTAAGTGTGAGGAACTAGTCCTGGAAGCTATTGACCCTGGAAAGCTCTAGTCAGACTGGAATGATCAGACAGGTAGGAAGAGTGGGGGTAGAAAATAAATTCATAATCTAGGAAGACAAGATATAGATTTTATTTGCCCTTGCCTAAAATGGAATTTGGAATTCTTACCTTCCTTTAAAGTTCAGTTCAGAAACCAAATACTCCATGGAGCCTTTCCCGATTCCCTGGCCTATTTGATAGTGTTGCCTCACTAAAATACTTTAATCTCTCCCTTGAACCTATTCCTACCAGAGCAGGCATTCTTATCCTTTTTCGTGTCATAGATCTTGAACAACACCAACCTCTTAGTCTGATGAAACCTATGGACTTTTTCTAAGAATAATATTTTGTTATCTACATTGTTAATTGAAGAAAATGTTAAATTTCGGTTAGAGGTCATCAAAAATGAAGGTATGTTTTTCTTATCGAAGTGAACCCCCTGAAATCTATCCATAGGCCCTAGTTTAAGAACCCTTGATCTTAATTTAGATTCATTTAGAATTTAGCAGAACTTAAGCTCTTTAAAAGCAAAGGTGCTTTCATCTCTGTCTTTGAATTACCAACATCCATCATAGCACCTCGCATATAATTGCTGCTTAATAAATGTTTGTTGAATTTTAATTTAATTTCTCCTTCTCTCAACCTCCAAAACAACCAGATATAAGAGATCTAAAACTCACCCCATGTGTCTCTCCACTAACTCATGCTGATAAGCACTGGCCTGCCTTGGCTGTGCTTTTGTCCACAAGCAGATCATCCAACAGACTTTTGAGCATGGGTTTCTGCTGACACAAGCCCTCCATCACCCAAGAAATTCAAAATCAAGGCAAGGCAGAAAGAAGTAACTGGATATATGTTTCAAAGTTGCTTTAGGTAGCAAGAAGAGGCAAAGATGAAGACTAAGATGGTAGGACAGGATGGGGAAGCACATGCCTGGGCTTTTCAGGAAGGAGGAAAAGGGTTAGGATGATCAGTAAGTAGGATCTAGGACATTAGTCCCAATATGTTTGAGCTTTAAAGGAAGGCAAGAATTCCAAATTCCATTTTAGGCAAGGGCAAATAAAATCTATATCTTGGCTTCCTAGATTAAACAGTTCAAGCCATCAGGAAAATCTGTCAACATAGACCCAAGTTGAGAAAGTTAGTTACAGGAGAATAGAAAAATTATAGATATGTAGTTTGTTTAAAAAATTTTAAAAATGCCAATACTAATTAGTTTTGCATATGAGCTGCTTACCATTTATGCTTTATTATAACTAATTTTTCTATCTATACCTTTGTTTTCACCAATACAAAGAACTGCCAGTCTCTCTACCAATGCAACTTAGCAATTAGTCCATAACTTACAGCTTTAGGGATTTTCCTAGGAAAGTGAGAAGTGACTTACATATGTACAGTCACACTGTTAGTATGTGTCAGAGGCATGACTTGAATTCAGGTCTTCCTGTTTCCAAAGCCTACCTTCTATCCACTGTGCCACAGTGGCTTTCCTTTATCACCATCAGAACAATAATAATTATACATATTATTAAATGTCTTAGGTGAACTCTGGTATAAGTTGTATTTTATTACAACTTTCAGCCATTCATTTATCCTCTAATAGACCAGAGTTAAGAGTGAGTGAACATATTTGAAAAATATTTTTATAATTGCCTGGTGAAAGGGCAAGGAGGATATCCTGGATTTGAAGTAAAAAATCTTCCACAGTGATGACAGCAGTGCCCACAGGACAGCCTGGTTAGGGCACAACCCACACAGCAGAAAAGACACCAGAAATAAATAGCATGAAATACTGCATCTACCTAGAGAGGCATGTAGGGGCAAGAGGGGTGAGGGTGCTTAGCAATGCAGCAGCAATGGATTCTAAAGGAGCAAACAGGAAAAGGGAATTCAAAAGTCAGGCTAAAGTTCAAAGAAAGTGGGTGTCCAAACCAGCTCAAGATTGCGTAAAGAGTTTTATCTACAACTTCTTACAGTAAACATGCTGAGCATACTGTCATCATTTAGAACCTTGCCCTCCTTATAAGGACCCCATGGGATGGTAAACCTTTGAGTTCAAGAGAGCTGTATAAGCTTTATCTCTTGAGAACTGGCAGCATTTCCTTCATGGGAAACAGCTGCATCTGAGCCAGGGCAGATACCCAAGGATCTTAGAGGTCTTCTTCCATTTCAGATGTTGTTAACCTGTTTTGTCTCATGGACCCCTTCAGTAGTCTAGCAAAGCCTACGGACAACTTCTCAGAATAATGTTTTTAAATGCTTAAAATTTTTAAAAAGTGTAGGATTACAAAGGAAACCAATTATATTGAATTAGTTTTCCAAAAAAAATGTTTTTTGTTTCCAGACTCAATTAAGAACTCCCATAATGCAACCTCTGTAATATCCCCAACAACTGGTCATTCAGCCTCTGTGGGAATATCTCCTATGGTGGAGGAATGCATTACCTCATCAGTAATATGCCTATTCATTCTTTGGATTGTTATTAATTTATTCCTTGTATTGAGCTTAAAAAAAAAAAACTACCTACTTATAACTTTGACCCATGAGTTCCAGGTCTGCCTTTCAGTGCCAAGCAGAAGTTTCATTCCTTCTTCATATGACAACCCTTCCAATAATTGAATATGTTAATCATACCCCTCTAAATCTCTTTTGGGCTAAACAGATCCAGTTTCTTCAATCAGGGCTTATATTCTGTGATTTCAAATCCCCTCACTATCCTGGCAATCATGCTGTCATCCCTCAAATAGGTCATCTATAGTCACACAGGTTACCTTATGGGCAGAGGTCACAGCCAGGGAGGCCACCATATTGTTGGGGAGAAAAAACACAAATTGCTTAGGGTACAGTAATGGGGAGAAGAGAGTCAACAAGCAATTACTAATTTTTAACTAATTCTTCTTACTGCCAGATTCTAAGCTCTGTTATTAGGTTACTTAAGGCCTGCAAGCACTTTCAATAGCTGGTAAATTTAGTAAGCTGGGAAAAGTACTGGTTAACAAACCCAATCTAGTTACATTTCTGATGTGGTGGAAAGAAGGGTACATTTGGAGCTCTTTCATTGGTCCTTAGTTTCCTCACCTGTAAACTGAGGAAACCAAACTAAATCATCCCTCGGGTCCCTTCATCTCTAAATCCCAGATCCCATAAGTTCCAATTGTATAATTGGCTGTAGGAAACCAAGAAAATGTTCCAGCCAAGACAACAGCATCACGTTTTGAAAGCATTTATGTTTTGGCCACGCAGCTCCACCATTTAGCAAGACTCAGAGGAAGTACAAATTCTCTTCCAGCATAACGAGTTTATTCTATCTGCCTGTGCTTTGTCTGTCCAAGCTCTTGCTTCAGAACACACTAATCAGTGGACTGAAACCACATTGGCACATTATATCTACTTGCACACTAGCAAATCCAAGTGTAGGCAGAACAACACAAAGCAAAATGAACTGGAAGGATGTGATTTTAAGGGGGCTTTGCCCTCTTTTGTTCAGTGAACTTTGGCAGCTCTCAGACAACATTAGTTGTTAGCAGTTCTTTGTTTGAAACCACAAAATGAAATGTAAAGACTGGCTTTACATTGTGCTTCTCTGATCTGAGGCATCCCAGTGTATCAAGTAAAGAGTCAGATGCTGAAGAGTGAAAGGGGTATTTAACATAGCAGTTTCAGCCAAAGTTCACACACATCCTCAGTGCCACACACGAGTCAGTATGCCAAGGGAGTAGCATCAGATTTGGCATAGAATCTTGGGCTACGTTTTCAAGGAGCATTTATTAAGCACCTACTATGTGCCAGGCACTGTGGCTAAGCATTGAGGATTCAAAGAAAGACAAAAAAATAGTCCCTGCTTTCAAGGAGTTCATAATCTAATGGGGAAGACAGTATGTAAACAATTTTGTTCCCAAAAAGAGATCTACATACATAGGATAAATTGGAGATGGTCAACAGAGGAAAGCACTGGCATTAAGGGGTGTCAGAAAAGACTTTTTGAAGAACGAGAGATTTTGGCTAGGACTTGAAGAACCAACAAAGCCAGGAGACAAAATTGAGGAGGGACAGTATTCTAGGCATGGGGATCAGGCAGTGAAAATGCCTAGATTTGGGAGATGGAGTATCTTGTACTAGGAAAAACCAAGAGGTCAGTGTCAGTGAATACTCCCACAGAGTATGTGGGAGGCAATTAAGTGTAAGAATTAAAAAAAAAAAAGTAGGAGGGAGCCAGGTTATTAAGACCTTTAAATGCCAAACAGAAGATTATTTATACTTGATCCTGGAGGTGAAAGGGGGTGACTAGATTTTAGTAAGTAGAGAAGGTGATTTTGTCAGACCTATCGATTTGACAGCAGTAGAAGACAGACTAGAGTACGGAGAGACTTGAGGAAAAGGAACCAAACATAGCAGGCTATGTGCACTACTCCAGGCATAAAGTGACAAGGGCCTGCACCAGGACAGTGGCAGTGTCAGAGGAGAGTCAAGAACACAGAGAAGGGATGGTAGGAAGGTAAAATGGACAGGATTTGGCAACAGATTGGAAATGGAGAATGTAAGAGAGTGAAGAATCAGGGTATGTGACCATAGGAATAGGGCCACACAGTTACATTCTTTAACTCCATGATGGCTCTTTAAACTTGATTTGGGTTGAGGAGGAGAATATAGGTTACCATTTCAGACATGTATAGAAAGCCCAGTTTGTGAAGATGTTGAAGCTTGTATCACTGTATCTGTGAGCATAGGTACTCTACTTGGATACATCCAAGACCATCCCTGGACCACTAAATTGTTAGCAACATATACTCATGAAATGGAAGTTATGATCTCCAGTTCTACTCTCCTTTATATTTCATTTAAATGCCACCTAACAAATATAAAAACTATTGTTAACAGTAAGAGCCAGGTATCTCCCTACATGTCCAACTCATAATATTTGCCTAATAAATATTCACTGAATGAGTGAACAAAAAGTAGAGAACACATCCTGGGATAAAGAGGTTAATTTGATCATCAGTCTGACTATTTAGAAAGAGAAAAGAGAAGGATTAGTGATTTTAGGTAGAGCTGGAATGTTGAAGGTAACTGAATATGAGCAATAGAAGATAATTATGCTAAAGTGATAACTAGAAGCATAAATGGGATTATATGGTAAACTCTTCTGATTGATTTCAATTTCATTCTCTCAAAAAATAGTATCTAATCCCACACAGAACAACACAGTTTCCAAAATGTATATTCATATGTTTTCTACTAAAACATTTATGTGAGCAAGAGGCCTTGTGGTAGAGCGGACAAGGTAATGGGCTCAGAATCAGATGATCTTTGTGTGGTCTGGTTCTGATACTTCATAGCTGTATAACTCTAAGCAAATCACATCAATTCTCTAAGCCTCAGTCTTTATATCTGTAAAATGGAGTGATAATACTTGTTCAACCTATTTCACAGCATTACTTTTTGTAAACCAAGTTTTTATCCTTGAAGTTCAAGAAATACGTTGGGTTAATAAGCTCAAAGCCTGATAGACTTAAAATCCTAACGTTTTCTTTATCTTTGCTGTGATTTTCTTTCTCTCTACACCGCCCTCCAGTTCTTTCTGCTTGCTTTTTTATTTGTTTTTTTTTCACCAAACTCAAAATGATTAAGATAGGAATTTTTAGCTACACAGAAACAAAAGAACCAGCACACATAATTTATGATAATAAAACTCACTTCAAATACTGTTCATTAAATAAATTTAAGAAACTGTTGGAAATGAAAATACATCTCAACCCACATGTCTAATTTTCTTACAAGAAGTGTTTCCTTTGTGAAAAGATTAGGAGATAAGATAAAGAAAGAAAAGGAGGTGAAAATACATGAATAAATGGAATTTTAACACTTTTCGTCTTTGTATCCCCACTACCTCTCATATAGTAGGTGCTTAATAAATGCATGCTCAGTTGAATTGATTTTTTGCTATTGACTACTCTTGCTATTGTGATCAACTTCTCACCATTAATCTTTTAATGCTTTAAATTTGCCTTCTGTCAGTGCTCCTTTAATGTCTTTCTTCCGAATAAACTATTTTAATCCTCGAATTAGTGAAAATACATAGCTACTCATGTAAAATACTTCACACCCACCACCACCCTAGTCCAGATTTTTTATTATTTATCACAGGCCCAAATTAATACAACAAGATCCTGACTTGTTATTTCCAGTTTCTCCTTAGGGTAGATAGCAAGCCCATGGTTTAAAGTAATGTGCGCTAGATTTGGAATCAGAGGAGGTGACTTTAACCCCCCAGCTCTCCTACTACTTATTGCCTGTGTGACCTTGGCTAAGTCATTAAACCCTCTAAGCTTCAGCTTCCTCACTTAAAAAGCAAATGGAACTATAATTACAATTCTATGATTAGTCTACATAACATCCTATAGTCCAAAATCCTAAATTCTGTTCTACTTACTTCCTTATCCCCAATTATACCTAACATGGCATAGTAAGAAATGTGAATTAGGGGATCAGAGTATGGTTGTCAGATTTGGGCATAATTTCTATTCTCTGAGTCTCCGTTTCTTCATCTATAAAATGAGGGGATTGGACTAGCCTAGATTTTTCTTTGGCCATTGTAAATTCTCTCTTCAGCAGCCTCCTCTCCCCCTGGGCTGTGCCAGAATCACCTTGAACTGACTTCCAAGAGCCAATTTTTGAATTTTCAGTGTTAGCATTTCCATCCCAAAAATGACAAATGCTACAAATCAGGACAAGATGTATTGTTTTGCTGATTGTCTAGGATTAAGAAAGTGATGGAGAAAACATTAATAATAGCAGATTAGATTTTAAAATATGTCACATGTACATTTTTGCCCAGAGAGTCAATTTTAAACATGTACCAGCACACCTCTGCCTCTCCCCACATCCTATATCCGTGCTCCTAGACCCTGGGGAAATTAGTGCATTCTCATTTAAAACTCACCCCAAATACCCAGTTTGTCTTGATAGGTGACTGAATGAAAACCTAAGTACCTTTCTTAACATAAATTTAGGAAGGTTCAGAATACCCATAGTACAGTACAAGGAGACAGGGGTTCACAATAAAACAGCAAAGCAAGCTAGCTTAACTGAGGGGAGATACATACAAAATGAAAGAGGGAGAATGATGGAAACAGTATCAATTGGCCTCTACAGAACTGGGCCCCCTTCTGGGGGCCCAGAGTGAATGGGGCTCCCTTTCTTCTAAATGGTAGAGTTTGATAGATTTTTATAGGGGTTGTATTTGGATCTAACAGAACCAGGTTCTGGAAGAAGGGAGTGAGGATCCTGGACCTGGGAACTGAAGCTGATTCATGATTCATGTGGCAAGGAAAAATTCCTGTGGAACTGAAGTCCAGCTGATACCCAGCCTCTCACCAGTGGGAATAGGAATTTTGGACTGTTACTACTATTCTTACATGACTCAATTTCCCTGTCAGGAGTTTTTGACCTAGATGTCATCATGTAATGGGAATAGGCTATCATATTTACTACATACAGCTGGTCCAACACCAAGCCATGCTTAATCTTCCCATCCAGTTATCTCCAGAGCACTGTGCCATCTGCCTGACACTAAACTCCCACCTCTTAATCTGGGTACAGTAATCAAATCAATAGGGTTCTGTCAACCAACTTCTCTATGGATCTACTCACCACACTTGTGACTCCTCAGACCCTCCCTTCCCTGGCCACCTGTCTTTATATGTTCCCATATTAGAACTTAGGCTCTCTGAGGTTAGGTACTGTCTCATTTTTTGTATTTGAATCTCCATCACTTAACATAGTGCCTCACAGACAAGTTTACTAAACATGTTTTTTTTTTTTTCATTCATTCATGTGAATATGCTCACCTTCCATCTGAGAAGCTTGATCTATACTCTCTCTTGCCTGGAATGCTCTTTGTCCTCCTCTCTGATTACCTGAATTCTGTCTATCCTTCAAGGTCTAGGTCTCAAGCATCACTTACTTAGTAAAGATTGCCCTTCATTTTGAGATCCGGCAACAACACCAAACAGACAATGAGGAGCAAAGGCTTTGGATTCAATTCCAAGACAGGAGGAGGCCTACTAGGTACTCTAACTCAAGGAGGCCAGAGGTCAAGTCGAAGCAATTTGACACAGGCAGGGAGAAACAGAAAGCTATTGTGAATCTATGCAAGGAAGAGCTCCAGAGTCTGGAATAGCCAAGGAGACAGAATCAAGAATCTAGACTAGGACAGAGGGAGGCAACATGGTAGAGGAGAAAATGTGAATCAGGGGATATGAGTGCTGTTTGCAACTGTTTAAACTTTGGGGATCACTTCTATTCTCAAAATCTCAGCTTCATCTACAAAATGAGAGGGTAGAACTAGGCTTTTTCAAAGGTCTCTTCCACCTTCTAGCTATGAATCTACTAATACATGAGATAAGGTCTGGATCTCTGATCTCATTGGCATAGAAAATTTCTCTACCAATGTAACTAAAGGAAGGGATGCAAACGGAAGAAGAATTTACTGAGCACCTATTATGTGCCAGGCACTGTGCTAAGGGCTTTACAAATATTATCTCATTTGATCACCATTTGATGTGTCTGGCACATTCTCTGCAGCTTATAATGTTGAACTCAGACAGTGATCTCCAAATTTTCTTTGTTATCATCCAACATGATTTTTTAAAACCACATACATATGTATGCATATATATTTGTTAATTATTTATATGTAGTATACTAACACTTGTGTACATTATAAAATTTACACTAAAATTTTTAAAGGATTAAGATAAAGATGAAATAAATAATATTTGATCCTAGAATCATTGCAATTAATCCTGCACTTTGAGAAAATTACTTTGGCAGCTGTGTGAATGATTGACTGGAGATAAGGGGGACTTCAGGCGGGCACTCCACGTAAAAGGTTATTGTCGTAGTACATTAGAGACGTAGTCAGTCATCAACTAGGACAATAGTCATATGAGTAGAAAGGAGACAACATGAGAGGGGAAAAAGGTGGAAATGATGAGTTTTGGCAACTGACTGGCCATGTGGATGGCGAGTGAGGCTTCTAAGGTACCAAGGAGGTGAGAACACGGGAGGATGTAAGGATGATGGTGTCAAAAAAGGGATGTTTGGAAAAGGAGCGCTTTGGAGGAGAGGGGTATGATAGGGTAATGTGATTGCAGATCACAATCCACTCATTACTACCACCTTCTTTGTGACTCACTATCCCATCCAAAAAGAAAAGGTGAGAGGCAAGGTCTTGGTGACTGCCACCATGGCAAAACCCAACCTCTGAAGGTGTCTGCCACATCCATGAGGTGATCTGAGAGGCAGGGAATTAATAGCTGTGAGTGCCTGAAACCTCTGAAGGGCTAACACCTAGCTCAGAAGGGAAAAGGTGGAACCTTGCACAGAGGGGAAGGGGAACTGAGGAGAGATGGGAGAGAATGGTTGGATGGTTAAGATAGGTATGATTATATTGTAGGTAAGCCCAACATTAGCAATCACAAATAGAGTGAAGTAGGCAGTGGTAATGGTAACTGTTCAACAACTCTTTCTATAGAAAAAAATAGTATGCACAGCACAATTTTAAGTTTAATATTGTCTCTGTCACTTTCTTAAGGCTAGATAACCAATAAAACAATAAATCAAGCCCTGATTTCGTTTGCTGGTTTCCAAGGTATAAATGCTCCCACTGAAAATTTAACAATCAACTCTAGATAGCTAGTATGAGCTTGCTACAGCACACCTCTGCACCCCTGAACTCCTGTAAGTTCACTACAAGAAGTCCTAAGGATCTTGGAGACCATTGGTCTATGGTACTGAGAGGCTAAGTGACTTACTTACTTAGAGTTATATAGCTATCATATCTCAGAAGCAGGATTTGAATCCAGTTCTTCCTGACTCTAAGGCTACCTCCTCAGCCACTGCTTTGCCCTGCTTCTTGTAATGACACATACTGACTGCTTTAATAAATGCTTTTGTACTGACTGCTTATTTGTCAACCTCCTACCTATAGTGGACATTTCCTCCCTGGTAATATTCTCTCTTCCCTTGAGTTCCATGGCATTATTCATTAGGTTTTCCTACTACTTTTCTGACTATTCCTCTATTTCCTTCACTTACTCCTCTTGCTTCACCTATGTCCTTAATTCATTAAGGCTCTGCCCTCCCTTTCTTGGGAACTTATCAGCTACCATGACTTTAAATATCACATCTCTCTGAATACCTTATTTGCCTCTTGAAGTCCAGATCCACATTTCCAACTGTCTCCTGGAAAACTCCCTAAGTAAATGAATCTTGGCAGCACCTGCAGTTAGGCACGTCCCTTAATCAGGGCAAGAGCTGTCTTTGTTGAAGAAAAGCAGAGGTCGGCAATTTGGGGCAGGTGCTAATAATTATAGCCCAAGGCAGATAATTACAGGCACATAGAAAAAGCCACATCAGAAGTTCATCACCACTAATGCCTAAGCCACCCCATTGATTCTGGAGATACAAGAGTCATTATGGTATCATCTGGGCTATACTTCATGCACAGCTGGTTAAGATGGGGCTGATAGATTAGCCTAGTTTTCAGGCCCCCAGTCACAGTAGAATCTTTTTTTTCCCCTTAATGTCAGTTTTTTATGGTTCCCTAAGGTCTGTTCCTTTGGAAATTAACCACAGGAATCAAGTTGCATTTATATAATCTCTGGGTGAATGAAGATATCTGAGGAGTCTTCCATCACTGGCATGTGTCCATAGTCATAGAATTAAGCTAAGAACTTGGTTTATGAAGAAAGTCAACCCCAGGTTCTCCTGGGTAGTATATCTTCTTTGCTGATCTTACATTTCTTTCATGACAAATGCTCCAGTTCTTACTGGCAACCTACTCACACGCACTAGGTCCCTCTCTGTCTCCTTCTGAGGGCCTCCTTTTCACTATTTTGGAAACTGTGGGTGTTCCATGTCTCGCAACCATATAACAACACTGGTGGCATATTAGCTTTAAAAAGATAGCCTTCCTTTCTGGGAGAAATTTGGGGTCATTAAGGGAATTTTATAGCTTGCTGAAGTCAACCTATCCTTCTTTCTTCCTTTTGTTGAAAATTGGGCCTAATTTATCCATTTGCAATGTCTGTCCAAGACATGCATGTATACCTATGTGTGTATATAATTATATATACATACATATATGTATATGCTTATATAATGACAGACAAGCTATATAGGTTATCCATCTAACTACATGTCATAAACTATATAGACAAGAGGTGCTTAACCTTGGACCCATGGACCCCTAAAAGCTTTATAAATAGATTTCAGGGGATCCTTCAACTTGAATGAGATAAAAATTACTTTATTTTCCAACTTTATAGATTTACTGCAATTACTTTATTTTCACTAATCAATAGTTTCCTTTGCAAACTTATGTATTTTATTTTGTGTTTAAAATATTATCCTGAGAAGAGTTCTGAGCAATAAAGGTAAACTGACGCACAAAGTTTTAAACATGATCAATTTATTAGCAAAGCTAGGAATTGCCAATAAATTGAATCCCAAACTACTCTATAGCAAAGGATATTCATGGCAGAATATAGAGCATTCTTATGATCTAAAAAAAGTAGCTAATCAAAGTACACATTCATGAGATTAGTACATATTCATGATATTAATGCATATTCATAGGTTTACAGGAATAGGGAAGTGGGTCAATTTTAACATTACGGCTGTAGATGTTCCCAGCTCTGTGTGACTTTAAAATCAAAGCTTAACTTTCTCATTGGCTTGGGTGTCTATGATTAATGAAGCAACTCATTGATATACTATGAGAGTATCATGGCTCACAAGAATGGGAAGTTAACTCTAACAAGTTCCTAATACAAGCTAGCTTAATTTAAATTCAATAATTCATAGCAGGCCTTAACTAAAAATCAAGTTTGATCATATTGATTGAATACAGTTTCCAATTTGCATTTCTCATCAAGGGTTCAGAGCTTTCATCAGATTGACCAAGTAGTTCATGATAGAAAAAATGTTAAGAATGCCTCATCTATACAAAAAGTATTCTTCATCCACTTTAATATTTTTTTCCTGTTCCTTGAGGTCAGAACCATGCTTTTTGCCATTCTTGCAATACACAGTGCTTAGCACAATCTTTGGCACTATGTAAGCTCTAAATTAGTATTTGAATGACTGGCGAGGACTAGGTACTTTGAGTGTTTACATATCTATTTCAGAAGGCTGTGCAGTAGCCTGGACCTTATTACTTGTTGCTGTCATCCACAAACAGGAGGATGTGAAGGACCTCACCATCTATAAGAAATCCTGCTTCACGGTCTCCACTGATTCTCCTCTAGAACAATAATGAGACCTTTGCTTATCTTCCATAGAGTATGTCACATAGCATTTACAAAGAATTTACAATCCTGAACAAAAGCCATCATGCCTCATCACATGCTCCATTTCAATACCACAATTTAGGCAAGAGAGCCTCACAGATCATAAGGTATAAGGGGTGGCTTCATTCTGGTAGGACATACAGGACACAGCAGGGGAAATAAAAATAACGAACACTCTCATGTTGCAGGATCATATGAAGATGTATTTATGGACATACTACATGCTACATGCTACATAATCTCAGCATCAATATGATAATACATCATATATCAGTTTATCTAACTATACTATATACATACACATAAATATATAAAATAAATAAAAATAGCTTCCCCACTCAGGTACAGAGTGAGTTTTATAGTAAGTGGAATAGCAATTTTTTATGAAATACACACACACACACACACACACACACACACACACACACACGCAAAGCTTTTTTTTTTCCCATTTCTGCCTTGATTTATGGGGGGCAAATCTCTGCATTTAGGTTTATGTGTTCAAGGTAACTGTAAATAATATGTTATTGGGCAATCAAAGCTTTGTTTCTTAAGCAGGACAAAGTTCTGGACTGTAGCTGAACTACTAAATGGATGGTGTAAGACTAAATCTAAGATTTAACGAGCTATAACAAACAGTATTTGTTCAGCTAATAGCCTGTGAAAATTGCATTTTCATCATTTCTTTAAAATAAAAAAATCTGTGATATAGTGAAGTTCTTTGAAAAAAATTAGTTCTCCATCTCATTTTTGGTAGGAAAAATGATAAATATCTTTAATTATATTCTATCAGTCATATTTTCTTCTCATAATAGAATCGATATTGTAAAGGATTCCCTTGGATTTCCATTCTGGGAATAGGGACCAGGCTTGTTTCCATCATGGGACAAGCATAATTTCATTTACTAAAAACCTAATAGGTGAATAGTTCTAATAGCTTTAGCATATATGATCCTGCTTTATGTCTTGTCTGATACTAATCTTTGGATTGATGTCAAACATGGCTCTTTACGTTGGTGTATCTTTTAAGGAATCTTGATTAATGTTAATGTATATATGGGAGACATTGTGTTGCAATATATCCAGTATCCCTCAATCCATCCACCCATCCATCAATTAACAAATATTTAATGTTCCAGGCACTCTACTAGGATCTGGAATATATATACAAAGAGTGATACAGTTGTCACTCACAACAATCTTAAATTGTAATGGAGGAGACAACAAGTACAAATAAAAATATATTCAGAATAAATACAAAGTTAATAAATTCAAAGTAGTTAAATGTAAAATAATTTGGGATGGAGGATATTAAAAGCTGGGGAGATGAGAAAAAGCTTCATGCAGAATATAGTAACTAAACTGCATCTTAACAAAAGAGACAGACTTGATGAGATAGGATAGGCAGGGAGTGCCTTCCAGGCATTGGGAACAGCCAGATGGGAGAAATTTTGTGAGTGAGGAGCAAAGTCAGTCTGACTGGATCACAGGATGTGGGAGGATGAATGATGTCCAACGAAGCTGGAAAGATAGATGGGGCCAGGGTGGGTAGAACTTTAAACCAGAGAAACATACGTTTTATTCCGGGGGAAATAGGAAGCCACTGGAATTGGTCAAGTCATATGATTAGATCTGTGCTTAAGGGAAATTACTTCAGCAATAGGATGTATTGGAATGGACTACAGTGAGGGGACATTTGGCACAGGGAGATGAGTTAGTTAGGAGACTGTTGCAATAATCTAAGTGAGAAGTGATGAGGGCCAGAATTGATAATGAGGGTACTTAGGAGTGAAAACAGATGTGAAAGATGTTGTGGGTAAAAACAGCTAGATTTAGCAACTGATGAAATACCTGGGGGTAAGATGTTAAGGATAAGGCTGAGGTTATCAGACCAAGACACTAGATCGAATCTGGTCCCTCTGGCAGAAATAGGGAAGTTTGTAAGAGGAAAAGGTTTAGGGGAAAAATAATGTTTGCTTTTAAATATGTTAAGTTTAAGATGTCTCTGAAACATTCATTCTCAAATGTCAAAATGGGGAATGATGATCCATCCATACTTTCCTTTCCATTTCCATTGTCCACCTTCCTAGCTCAAATCTACGTTTTCTCAACCACTGCAAAGGCTACTCAACCATCTCCTTGTGTTCATTCTCTACAATCTATCAGAGGATTGTTGCTAGACCAATCTTACTAAGCACTCCCCTGTTCAAAAGACTATGTTTTATTTTGTTCTGTAAGATAAAATTCTAGATCCGTACTTACTTTAGCAAGTGTTTTGTTGTGGTTTGTTTGAGGTTGGGTCTCCCTATCTTACCCAGGTTGGAAATGCAAAGATAATTTATGGGCCCAATGCTATTACTGATTGGCTTGGGGGTTTGACCTGCTCTATTTATGACCTCGGATGATTGCCTCCTTTCTTAGGTAGCAAGGAGCCCTGACCCTTTCCAGAGGGTACCACATTGGTGCCAGACTTAATAGACACCTAATAGGCTGCATTTGCAGCTCAACACTTCAGAATTCAAGTGATCGAACAAGCCTCAACCTCATGAGTAATAGCAGTTGTCATGTACCACCAAGCTGAGCCTTAGTGGGCCTTTTAAAATATGTCTTGAGGAAATACTGGGCCTTAGTATTTGTATAGCCACCATTTCATTGCTATAAATGATGTAACGCAAGAAGGAAATAATGCACAAAAGTATAGGTTAGAAAGTCTCTGAATGCTGAAATACTAAGTGAATATGGCTTCTTATTTATAAAAGGACTTTCAACAAAGGAATAAGAGATATAGAGCAAAGGAAACAGAACCAGGAAAACAGTTTACACCATGGCCATAACAATGGCAAATGAAACCAATACTGAAGAAAATCAGTGCTCTGATCAATTCGGTGATCATAACTTCAGAAGGCTGATAATGAAGCAAATCTCCCTCCTGTCAATTGGGGAAAGGTGGGCTCTAAATGAGGAATGAGGCATGCATAGTCAGACATGGCCAGTGGGCAGGTTTGTTAGACTTAACTGTACTTCTTTGTTATAGGGAAGGTGGTTCAAAGGCCGGGGAGGAGGAGAGTAATTGGGAAGTAACAGAAATGTGAGTAAAGAGCACCCATAAAACATTTTTAAGGACCAGGGGGTGATGTCTTTGATACTGAATCTGTCTCCTCTGCTGCCAAGCCAGATGCTTAACATAATCTCTCTCCAGCTGGTATTCATCGCCTGGGATGAAGAGAATAATGACATACCAGCAGCAAAAGGGCATTGCATATACTGCTTTCCAGTCCCTGTGCCCATGGGACAGCCCAGCATGTAATCAGTGGCCTGTGACCTGATCTGAGAGGAAGGGGGCAGGCTTCATTCTAGCTATAAACATTTTCATTGTACTCTTAAACAAGAGATGAACTGCCAATGGAACACATGTGACTATTCACGCTCAATTCCCACAGAATTAGAGAACAGAGCTGGACTGCTCTTTTCAGAAAAATGTACTTGGGGTGGTGGGATACGGGGAGGAGGGAGCAAATGTTGACTTCAATTTTAAATACTCCCTGAGGCCTGAAATAAGAGGACACAGAACAAGATCTCTTGGTCTCTGGAGCAATAGCTGAGCCAACTGAGTTGTGTGCATGCAGACTAACTACATAAGGTACCTCAGGAACCAAACAATGCCCAATGTCTCAGAGCTAAAGAAAATGTTGGCATAGCTTGCCAAGCCACAGCTGTCTCCATTTCACTCAGTGGTTATTCTCCCACTCTGGAGCCCACTTTGCCTTTTGAAATGCAGCAGAGATTTGCTTCAGCATGTGATTAGACCAAATGTCTAGTCAGGACTTCTTTCTCTTCAGCTCTCTGTCTTAAAATCATGAGAGATTTTTGACAAGCACTGATTTTTAAACACTATAAATTACTCCCCCAACCCCCACCCCAAGAAGGGTGAAATCGTGCTGTATTTTTGTCAGCTATGTGTGCAATTTGGCTCATGGAGGAGGAAATGGACCCTTCAGAAGTTTGGTTTTTTTTAAATACCCAACTTGTTTCTCTCTCGGCATCACTGTCATAAGACTGGATTTCTGCCATTTTTCTTCTCAAAGATGTATTTTTTTTAATTGTTGTTGCAATGCATGTAGTCTGCAAGGTTCTTCCATTTTCTGACATGAGCTCCTAATCACTAGCAGATCTGGGCCCCCTCCAACCAAAGCACAGAACTTCTTCCTTTTTTTTTTTTAAATAGCTGTCTCTGAATAGGAGAAGAGGCCAAAAATACATATGTACATAAGTTAATACTGAATAGAACAACACTCAGAACCCTCTCCAAAAGGGAAAGAAAGCTTTCTGTCGCATATTTCAAGGAAATCTTGCCCCCTGGAAAAAAAAAAGTAGTGATCTGGCTATATTGTTTTTTCCTCCATAAAGAAGCCACTTTAAGGTCAGACTAAAAAAGAAATCACTATGTGTAGGAGTTTGAATATAATATTATGGCCCAAATTAATCTACCATTTTTGAAAAAACAAAAGATCTCCATAGAATTGATGGTATTATAAGAGAAGTAACTATTAGGGCTTTCTGGCTATAATGGGAAAGTCTAAGATATTTTAAAATGTGAATCACACACACACACACACACATGTATATATATGTATATATCTGTAGGTATGTATGTCTTCATTGCTCGAGGTATCCCTTTCAATGACCCAAATCATGACGTGAAGATGCTATAGTCATTATCATTATCGTCACAACAACAACAATAATAATAATAAATTTGAATTGGTGTAGACTTGTGATCACCCTGCTGTGATAATGATTTCAAAATCTGCTCTGGTAAACTTTACACAGTCTAATACCAGGCCCATGCTAGAAGTATTTCCAGTTTGGTAGGACCTAGCAACGCTTATACTCTGTTGGCCCCAGTATCACCTGCATACCAGAATGAGCTATCAGAGGACTTGGTGCAAAAAATATGAAATAAAGAATAAAAAAAAAAGAAAACAAAAATGAGGCTCTATCCTTCCCAGGCCCAAATCACAAACTGATGGTGTGACTGAGGCATGAACTTCAATGGATGAAGGGGACAGAGGTTTTTCCTCTTGGAGAAGAAAAAACTAGAGGTGAGGAGTCAGGGAGGGATACAAACAGCACCTGACGTGTTGTGGAAGTATCCATGTTCTGTTTGACCTCAGTGGACTTTCCCTGGGCCTGTAATTGTGGATAGAACCTGCAAAATGATAAATTTAGAATTGGTGTAAGGGAAAACTTCTTAGCAATTAGAACTGTTGAAAAATGTCATAAGTTACTTTAGAAGATGGTGGGTTGCATCTAACTTGCTACAATACAGTAGCACAACTTATCTAGGACATGAAATTTACACATAAATGAATTTTTCAGTGTCAAAGCTTTCAAAAAACATTAAACAATTTTTTATGGCAAGCTCCCTAAAGTGTATTTCTACCTTCTTAAAGCAAGTATACTTGATATATTTTGATATAATTTATTCCTTTTTTATTTTTAGTTCAAATTTTTTTGTCTCTCTCCAGTATCTCCCTCACTCATTGAAAACTAAAGAAATACAATACCCATTATACATACGAAGTCATGCAAAACATAATTCCACATTAACTTTGTGGTAGGGGGAAGAAAAGCAAGAAAAAATAAAGTGAAATAAAATATGCTTTAATCTGTACTTAGACTTCATCAGTTCTCTCTCTGGAGGTGAATAACATTTTTCTCATCATGAGTCTTTTGGAATTGTCCTGGATTGTTGCATTGATAATTTAATCTTTTTGGATGGCATGAGGTCTTTATTAATCACAACAATTGTGGTATGACTTAGCATAATGAGAAGAGCCCAGGACATCAAATCAGAAGAACTTGGGGCAGCTAGCTGGTGCAGGAGGGGCAGCTAGGTGGCGCAGTGGATATAGCACCAGCCCTGAGGTCAGGACGACCTGAGTTCAAATCCGGCCTCAGACCAAACATTTGACATGTACTAGCTGTGTGACCCTGGGTGAGTCACCTAACCCCAATTGTCTAAAAAGAAGAAGAAGAAGAAGAAGAACTTAGTAAAAGTTCTAGCACTTCCTCGGACCTGCCATGTGACACTGAACAGGTCAATTAACCTCTCTGAGCTTTGTCTTCATCTTCCTCTTTTATAAAATGAAGGGGAGCTAAGACGGCCTCTAAGGTCCCTTATGGCTCTAAATCTACGATCCTATGACTGGTCATTTTTCGGTTGATGCAAGTACTTTATGAAAAGGATCAATTGAAAGGTAGCTTAGTGTTGGGGGGAAAAGCACTTTACTTCAAGTCAGATGATAATAATCATTATTGTTATTATTAGCAGCTAACATTTATATGGTACCTCTTACATACCAGGGCACTGTGCTTAGTAGTTTACAAATATTTCATTTGATCCTCATACCAACCCTAGGAGGAAGGTGCTAGTATCAGCCCCATTTTATAGATATGTAAACTGAGACAAACAGAGATAAAGTGACTTGCTCAAGGTCATATAGCTAGTAAGTGTCTGAGACTGTATTTGAACTCAGGTCTACCCTAACTTGGTGTTCTATCCATTGCACCACAAAGCTGCATTCATATTTGAGTCTGAGATCTGGTTCTTCCACTTAGCTTACATGACATTAAGCAAGTGAATGAACCTTCCCTAGAGTCAGTTCTCTCCTCAATAAAATCAATATGATTGTACTTATAACCTACCTCACAGGCTCACTGTGATGAAAGCATTTTGTTACTTGTTATTGGTCATTGTACTAGACAGTGATGCACTATGAGAATGTCAGAGTATGTAATGATAGGTAGATATCTGTGCTAAGAAATGCATGGCCCCAAATAGATGCACTTTTTGAATTTGGGGTTGTTTTTACCTGGTAATGAGGCTTTTGGCTATTGCTTCTTGTATGCCTTATGTCAGGGTGCTTGCATCTAGAAACATTAAACCCAATCCTTTTTGTCCCTAAAGCCTGTCGGCTTCCAGAACCGTGAGGTGGGAAACCCAATATTCGTGTTACAAGTGAGTGAAAGAAGACCCCCAAATGAGGTCAAAAGAGGGTTATCTCTGAAAGTGCGTGAACTCTAGCAGAAGAGCAATCTGTCATCTATTTGGATCACTCAGGGTTACTTATTTGGGGGTTTTGAGGCGGTAGAGGGAGATACTTTTCATTTATTTTCACTCAATTGCCGGTTCTTAGGCATGCTTCAGAGAGTTGAGTTTGCTGGATCAGCAGCATCTCAAAGAGTGAGTAAAAAAGTGATTGAAAAATCCTATTTTCACTCAGAATCACGGGATTTCATAGTTGGAAACAATCTCCGAAGCCCTCTAATCCAATCTGCACCAGAATAGAACTGTTTTCTACAATATAGCCAACAAGCGGTCACCCAGCTTCTGTTTGAGAAACTCTAGTGAAGGAATATCCACTATTTCTGGTAGCAGTACATCCCCTATCATGACAACTCTAACTTGGGAAGAAGTGTTTCATTCATATCTCTGCCCTGTATGGCCAAGCCTAGTCACTCTTCCCAAGAAAGACTTTCAAATACTTCAAGACATTTATCATGCCCTCCCCTCCATCTCTTGATGCCCCAACCGACTCACATATAGCATGATCTTGAAGCCCTTCAGGGGTGTGCTGGAACCTCATAAGAGCTGATTCTTAAATTTTCAATTTCAGTCTTTACACCTCAGAAATTGTCAAATGTGACAAATGAAGACTTAATATACTGTTTTGTTGTTTTACACAACAAATCCTTTTGTTAGGGGGATTTCTTCTATGAAGTTTGGATTCAGTCAAAGGGCTACACTCGAGGACCTAGAGGGCTACATGTGGTCTTGAGGCTGCAGGTTCCCTACCCCTGGTCTTAAGAAAGTGATGGAGAATATATTAAAGATTCAGATTAAACATAAAAGTGTATCCCTTGTATTTTTTTTTTCATTGTCCTTGGCCCTACGGCTTGCCCACTTCTGGACACTCTCCAAATTATCAACATTATTCTGAAAATGTGTTGCCCAGGACTGCCTTCAATAATCCAGACATGGTCTGACCAAGGAAGACTAACAAGATTAATGCCTCCTGAGTCCTAGAAACTAGATGTTCCTTAATGCAGCCTAAGATCACGCCAGACTTCTTGACTGCCACTTTATACTGCTGACTCATGCAGTCCACAAAAAGCCTTAAATCTTTTTTTTTTCTGTGAACTGCTGTCTGAGTATGCTGCCTTCATCTTACATTTGTGAAAATGAGGTTTTTATTATTTTTATTTTAACCCAAGTGTAAGACTATATGTTTATCTCTACTAATTTCATTTTGTTTGATTGGACCTAGTGTGTTAGCTTTTGGAACTTACTGAATTCTGTATCTATCACCCAGTCAGTGCCTTAGCTATTTCTCCAAGTCTTGTGTCATCTGCAGATTTTATGAGTATGTCAAGTATAACTTCACCCAAATTACTGATAAGAAGGTTAAATAGCAGAAGGCCAAAAAGAAACAGTTGGGGCACTCTACAAGAAACTTCTTTCTAAACTTACATGGAAAAAGTAATGACAACTCTTTGGATTTGATCCCTTCATCCAGTTCTTAATCTACCTAACTGAATTATTATCTACCCCACATCTCTCCATTTTCTTCTGAAAAAATAATATGAAAGATTTTGTCAAAAGTTTCACTAAATTCTAAGAAAACTATCTGTACAATATTCCTCTCATCTAACTAATGATCCTGACATAAAAGGAAATCCAGTCTCTATTTTTAAACCCAGAAAAAGAAGAAAAGCTAAGGAAGAAATGTCAATATTCCCAATATTCCTGCTTCTGTGCTATAAAGATAATAACTGTTCTTCAACTTGAGAGTGCCTTCTCCTGAATATATGATTTCATGGATTGCTTTGGCCAAAAAATTCATCACCTAAGTGGCCAACTCTTGAGTGATTAGCTGTTATGAATTTAGCTAGGCTGGTCCACAGACAATAGACATAGAGCCTATATCTAGGCCCATAACCAAAGCCTTTCCAGATTTGTAAGACCTGCCAAAGCATTTGCACCAATGGCATTGGCTTTAAGAACCAAGAGTCACATTCTCATCATGATGAGGAATACAGACGAACAAATCAGTGGAAGATTGTATTTCATAATCAGTAACATTTCCAAAAGCAAATGATTCTCCATAAAACAATGAAGTTCAAATATGTTTACTTTTAAATATGAAAAAATGCTAATGTGTGTAAACCATAGATTTTTTTTCTCAGACAGCTGCATTCTCCCTTCCCAATAAAAAAGTGTATCTCTGTAAAAAGCTTTTTAGGTGGCCTTGAGTGGTCTAATTAGGATATCTTCACCTTAAGAATTGGGTATAAAACTCCGGTATGACTTGGCATAATTCCCTGTGACTAAGAATAAAAGTACCAAAGGAAACATGGTCAGGAATGGGCCAAGGATGCTGCCAGGATATGTTACTAGCCAGAGCTGAAACTCTCCAGCCTACATGCTTTCTTACCTCCTTATTAGGAGATTTTACCTGTATGTCTAGGTCAAATTCTAATTCAGTAATTTCCCCCATTGCTGATATCCCCCTCCACTTAGCATTGCCCTACAAGACCAGAAGGTTATGATGCTAATGTTCCTATTCACAAGAAGGGGGTGATGGAGCTAAATTATTTCTACACTAAAAGAAATTGCTAGTTTCACAGTAACTCCATTTCATTAATGGTAGATGAAATTCTCTTCCTGTAAGATGTTGAGAAGCTTCCAAACATTTAGAATTCAGTAATACAATTGCCAGAGTTTCATAAAAGAGGAATTTGTTCCAAAGGTTTACTCCCCCAAGACTCCAAAATTAAAACACGCACTAGAACTTTTTGCAATATTCTGATCTACAAGTATGTATAGAAGAGTAAGTGAGAACTTGAAAAGACCTTAGCTTAAAAGGACCAAGGTCTCCCCACTGCATTCTGGGCCATCTCCAGTCATCTTGATGAATATATGGCCACTAGACCAAGATGACTGTGGAGGAGAAAGTGAGGCTGGTGATTTTGCACTGCCCTCCCTCACTCAAATCAAAGTCAATTTCAAGTTATGTCATCATCTCCCTGATGTCATGGTCCTCTTCAAGAACAAAGAACAAACCACAACCACAAAGTCTATGCAATTACTGTTATTTTTTTTCTTTTGTAAAGTATGAGGTCAATTAACCATATTCTGACTTTCTGACATTCAAATTCTATCATTCTAGAGCAGAATATTGGCATTTCTGCCTGAATCCATGAGCTGGAAGATTTGGACAGATTTTGGTGACCTGAGTCTGCATCTCAGCACTATTATACACTATCTGCATAGCCATGGGGCTGCTGGGAGGCTCAGTAGATAGAGATTCAGTGGTCCTGAGATCAGGAAGACTGGTGTTCAATTTGGCCTCAGTTGTGAGACTCTGGACAAGCCATTACACCTCAGCCTCATTTCTTCAGCTGTAAAACAGTGAAGATCATTGTGCCTACCTCCCAAGCTTGCCATGAAGATCAAATGAGATAAGTATTTGTAAAGTGCTCACAGAGCCTGGCTTGTAACAGGTTTAATAAAATACTTTTTCCTTCCACAGGCAGGTTCCATCCTTTTCAGATCTCCCTTTCCTGCTCTGTAAAATGAAGGGGCTAGATTAAATGAGCACTAAGGCTCCTGTGATCTTTACAGTCTCTGGCTTAAACCATGTCATTCCATGGATTCATTTTTCCTTGCTCCATAGCACATTTAGTTCTTCAGTATTGAAACTTGCTCTGACTCTGCCTTTATTTACCCTTCACTCAAATGAGGATTGTTTAAGTTCACAGGACAGTGTAGCAATGTGTCCATATCTAAGCATTTTTTATTGGCTGCATCCCATTCATAGTGGCCCCAGAGATTTAAAAGCACAGCAACATCAATCAGACCACTACACAATTTAACAGAGGCTGGTAAACTCTTAGAGGTTAAAGACCATGTCTTCTTTATGCTCTGGAAAGTTCCACTAGTACCTAATAAACTCAATAAATATTGATGCTAAAAAATAGCTTGTAAACATAACTGTCCATGTCATCCTGCAGGCATAAAAATATACACTCAGACTCTAAGCCCTCAAAGGAGTTTACAATGTAATTTAATTTGCTGCGTATACCACCTCATACACTAGAGCATGTAGACTGACAAATCATTGAATTTTAGAGCTGAATGGACCTCAGTGGCCATCTGGTGTAGCCCATACTATACACAAAAGAAACCCCCAAAATCACAGACCTAACAAATGGTCACCCAACCTCTGCTTGACCACCACTTAAGAGGAGGAGCCAGGGCAGTTAGGTGGTGCAGTAGATAGAGCATTGGCCCTGGAGTCAGGAGGACCTGAGTTCAAATCTGGCCTCAGACACTTACTAGCTATGTGACCCTGAACAAGTTACCTAAACCTAGTTGCCTTTAAAAAAAAAAAAGGAGGAACCTGCCCACTCTAGATGACTCATTCTACTTTTGGATACCTCTAATTGCTAGGAAGTGTTTCCTAACATGAAGCCAAAATGTCCCCTCTGCAACCACTATCCATTGCTCCTGGTTCTGCTGTCAGGGGCCAAATGGGATGTCTAGTCCCTTCTTCATATGTCAGCCTTTCAAATACTTAAGGATGGATTTGAAAGCCTAAAGCTTTCTGTAGATGAAGTTGTCAACTATCTACATAACCAGCACACATTGCAATTAACTGATAGATAGCAGGTTCAGTTCATTGGTGAATAAAGATTGATCACGTGGGATGTGTTGAACTAAGCCTATCTCCAATGGAAAAGGAATACCATGATTTGAAAACATCTCATCTATTTTATATCAGGTCTTGGAAAGATAGATTAGTCACTTTAACATTATCCATTTAAAAAAATGAATCTTTCAGGAATATTCCTTACTTGACATATCTTTCTGCTGAGGTTAATCAACCTTTTCAAATTTGTTACCAGCTTATAAGTAAGCCAGGGAATTTGCTGATATGAACCAAACCACAGAGGAAGGAAGTAAATTCATTAGAAATAAGTAGAGTTTTCTCATTATTAACACCATTTTTGCTTTCAGGAAGAAAAATGAAGGACATTAGCTCTGAGAATTAAAAGCTTGGTCTTTAGCAATTCGTTATTCATAAATAATACATCATGAATTATTCACCAGTTTCATTTTAATAAAATAGGTAATAAAAGAATAAGGATAGCTGAAATGAGCAGATGTTCCTGGAACTTGTATTTATTTGCTTCAAATTATACATTAAGCCTTTAAATTAACATGGGCCTCCTTAAGTGTAGGAAGAGGAGGCCACCCTCAATATAATACTTAAAGGGCATCACAGAAGTTGTCTGCCCGATATGTGCCACCCATGTGCCACCCATGTTGCCTGGAATTCCCATATTAAAATTACACCTTTGGATTGAAGTATTCGGCTTCCAGAATATCTCCATTAAAATTTCAAATATGTTATCCAGAAAGAATAATGTTTCAAATCAGGACTTTTTTGGTCCTGTGCAGGAAGCTCTCCTTTGAGAAAAATCCCCCCACCAAATTCTGCTCCCCTTGTCCAGTCCTTACCCCCCATTTTCCACCTTTTACTCTGAAAACCTTAATCAAATCAATACTACCATTGCTTCTCAAAACAGTGTGTCAAACGACTCCCTTGTGGCTCAAGTCACCATCCCTGTGAGTTACCAGACCAAAATACACTTCCCCAGCCATCACTCCCTTAAATCATAGGACCTTAGAAGTGAAGTTTAACCCCATCATTTTATAGATGAAAAAACAACTGATGACCAAAGTGGTTAAGTGACTTACCCAGGGTCACGCAGCTAGAAAGTATCTGAAGAAAAGGCACTAAGGAACATGATAATAAATAGGAATGCAGAAGACAAACTTCAATTACCATTTTGCCAAAGCAAGTCCCACCAATAAGCATCTCTTGAAGGTGATACATGACTAAGTGCGTGAGAACTAGCAGATCCAATAATATCTTTCCTCCAATTTTTTCTTATATTTAATTTTTGTCTTACTTTTAATTTCTGCAGATAAAAATTAAAATCAATGTATAGGAAAAAAATTTACTTCACTAAAATATGATGCTAATGTTATTAATATTGCTATTTAGTTATTCTTTCTTTTCAAAAAAAAGAGAAAATGAGGAACATTAAGAGCAGTTATAGCATACAGGTGTGGGCAGCATTTTTTGTGAACAATTCTTAAATGAGCTTTCAATATCAATTTCTCAAGTAAGCAAAAAGAAGCTAAAAGAGAGTAGCCCTTCCAAAACTATTTCAAAAATAAAGTTTAACGGTGAATACCAAAATGCCTACTTTGCTCTTCAAAAATATTCAAAAGCAGTGAGATCCGATAATCACTTTCCTCTACTGTAAAATGAGGATAATAAGAGTACCTACCTCACAGGGTTGTTGTGAGAATCAAATGAGATATTTGTTAAAATTATTTAGCATAGTACCTGGCACATAGTAGACACTACATAAATGCTTACCCTTCCCTTTCTAGATGCTTAGATTCATTTTAATATGAATCAGATATGAAGGTAGGGCACTGAGAAAGGGATGGGAACTGGCCTTGAGATTAGAATTGTAGTGAGGAGACATCACAAAAGTCAAGACTTAACTCATGATATTTTCTCTTTGAAAGAAGAGAAATAGGTTTAGATGTTACAGTTGATGTGAACTAGCTTCAAATATCAATTCTTATTCTAAACAAATCTTAAGAAATGTTAATAGACCATAAAACTGACTTCAAAAAAAGTGACAAACTAAATTCTCTCCCCTCTGCCCATAAAAAGAAACACCCTTTATAAAAGCCTCTGTGTGTGTATATATATTTTTTCTAAATACCCAACTTCCAGTCTAAGAATCACTTGGTTCCAAGTCACAAGGTGCAATTTAGATGTCTCTTTAGAAAGAGAGAAGCTATGAATATAAGTAGTCAAATTTGAATTATTTCTATTCTGAAAATGCAATTTATTTCTAAAAGACCTGGGAATATTATTTTTTGCTATAGGTATGGCAGGTTTTTTGGGGTTTTTTATGGTGGAAATTCTGGAGGTTTTTACATTTTTACAAATGATCCAATATGTCTATGCAGATCATCATTGAAGTCTTTGAGTTTTTTTGTGAATCCTAGATATGCATTTGCCAGTGCTGAGAGAGCTACCATGGGCTACTTTGGGCATCTCTGTTCTGAATGGAAGGATCATAAACCTAAGGTTCCCCCAAACTGGGGAGCTCAAAAGGCTCTAAGAACCAAGGTAACTTTTGGTCACTATAATCATTAAGATCTTTCTTTATGGTGTCATTATAGAAACAACCAATATGATATGTCACGTTTCCTCTGCTAAGCAAAGGAATCAATGTAAGCACATTCAGGACAAGGACTGTATTGTTTCTGTTTTTACATTCTCAGTGCCTTACACATAACAGGTGCCAAAAGGTGTTTGTTGAGTTGAATTGAACTGAATTTAGTCAATAATACTGACTGGTTTGACTAAAATTCAATCAGATAATCCTTGAAGCCATTCTGCAGTCAAGTATTTAGGTCAATCCAAAACAAACAAACAAAAAAAGTATTTAAAAAGTACAAGGCAACATGTTTAGGGTATTGGGGGGGTACAAAAAAAAGGTCAGCTCCTGCCCTCAAAGAGGTTACATTCTACTGGGTCCAGTTTAATATTTATGGAAGAAGAGAAAAATGGTTGTTTTCTGTGAAGGCAGAATATTTTCAGAAATATTTCTACAGGAGTCTTGTAGAAGTACTCAAGTAGTTCCATGTCCTAATACTTTTGTCTCAATTTTTACATTAATAACAAGCCCTTCAAAGTCATTGATTCATAGGCAATACTTTGGCTCCATGTGCATTGATGTAGGTGAGAAGAATCTTGGCCCTCTGTTCTATCACATCAATAAGTTTTTCTATTCCTTGTCGACCTCCTTGGCTTTCCCAATAAACTTTGTCAAGAAACAAGGATTGAAGGAGTTTCTCCCTTAAGTGCTGACTCTTCAGAACTGAAACTGCAGATTCAGGAAACCTGAAAAGACAAAATGGATTATAATCTAGCCAATAGTTCTGCCCATCGTTGATCCACCATAAATCATAGTACCTAATTATCTCTTTAAAAAACAAACCATTTACGTCACTGTCACACTACTAGTATGTCTTTTAACAATGACATATTAGAAAAATGTGATCCAATTTAACTGAGTTTTCATATCTTAATATCTGGGATATATCCATATAGGCAAAGTGAAGAGCAGAATAAAGAATCATTAAAGTTTCTATTGGGTGGGTTGAATACATTTCTTTCTTTCTTTCTTTCTTTCTTTCTTTCTTTCTTTCTTTCTTTCTTTCTTTCTTTCTTTCTTTCTTTTTTTGGCTAGGCAATGGGGTTAAGTGACTTGCCCAGGTCACACAGCAGGTAAGTGTGTTATGTGTCCAAGGCCACATTTGAGCTCAGGTCCTCCTGAATCCAGGCCTGGTGCTCTATCCACTTTGCCACCTAGCTGCCCCAATACATTTCTTTAATCATCTATTTTGCTTTATCTATGGTGATAATGTTCAATTATCAGGAAGGATGAGTGTCTATAGACCAACAGTTAAAAGTAGGGCAGGTTGTTTAACAAGAACTATGTTAACAATTTCAGCACATGTATTTTTCATAGACAGTAGATAAAGAACTAATGTGGGGGCTCTCTACAACTTCCTCCAATCTAAATCAAGTGGGCAGAGAATGGCAGTTTGTTTGCTAGAAGCCTTGAAGCATCTGTCTAGCCACCCTATGTGTGGAGAGGCAGGTAACTTTGTCCTCCTGAAAGAAGGCACAAAAAGGGGTCATTTGAGAGATCTGGGAATGGGAGGAGCAGGGTGTTAAATGTGGAAGTATGTACTTACACGCTGTTTTGAACTCCCTGGAGAAATTTACTATGTAAATGAGTGGCTATGTCATTAAATAAAGATTTCATGCAATGAAGTATTAAAAATCCATGATTTGTGAAGTCTATAGATGTTAAACTAATTTAATTGTAGCAGGAGAGAAGAAACTATTGCAATAAGAGAAGAGAGAGAGGAAGTTAGCCTAAAAACAAATCCAATCTTCCCAAAGAGAGGAAAAATATTTTCTAAATACAAAATAGCATGCATTTCTTAATTCTTCAAAACAAATTGATTAATGAATCTATTCCATACTTAAATCTTGAATTAATTACTTTTCCATTTTGCTTTTCAGTGTACAAGTTGTATATATAATATAATATTATGTATATATATATATATATATATATATATATATTTAAGTTTTCATTTTAAACTCATTCCTCACATATTAAAGTCTAGTTCTAGTAAAAGAGACAGCTGAACTGAAGATGGATGGGGGTTTTTTGTTTGTTTGTTTGTTTGTTTGTTTGTTTTTGCTAGGCAATGGGATTGCCTAGCTGGGTCACACAGCTAGTAAGTGTTATGCATCTGAGGCCGCATTTGAACTCAGGTCCTCCTGAATCCAGGGCCAGTGCTCTATCCACAAGATGGATGGTTCTTAATAATGTCTTCTGGTGACTATTATTTCTAGAGAGCTGGAACTTAAGGAGGCATCTAAAGTGACCTATTTATTATGTAACACACTTTCTAATGGGCATATGCACTAAATGACAGTCTGGGTACCTAAATCTTCCTTCCTACAAAAGGTACACTAAGGAAGAAAATCACTACATGCCAAACCTTCAGCCTCAAGTCCACAAAAAGATATGCAAGATGCAGACATTAATAAAGCAGGCCATGTAGATAATTAATTAAGATGAGACTTTGAAGAATATTATAAACATAGGATTGCCTCAAATTCCAAGTGTTTTCCCCAAAACCCATATTCTCTAGGGGATTATACTTCAAAAGTATCATTTAAATATGCTAGCAGAAGATTGAATAAGAGTGACATTATTGGCTCTTCCTTGTACCACATGTCATGGTGAAAAGAGTACTGGCCTAGGAGTAGTTTTCTTATTGTCTGCCACTTATTAAGCATTTCACTTTGGGCAACTCATTCAACCTTTCTGAGCCTCTGTTTCCTCATCTCTAAAACATGGATAATCATAACCCAGTGCCTGTAGGAATAATTATAAAGAACGAATGTGACATAGTAGATGTTAAAAAAGATTTCTAAAAATATGTATAATATACCTTATATTTCCACAATACTTCATGACTTACATATATATAGTGTGCATATATTATATATTGTAATATATTGTATATTATATTGTGTATTATAATATACAATATATATAATTATATAATATATAATTATACAATATATAAATATATTATATGTGTTTGACATTTATTAACATGTATATAATATATATATAATGTATGTATATATGTGTATATATATACACACACGCCTGTGTGTGTATGTGTGTGTATGTGTGTGTGTGTGTGTGTGTGTGTGTGTGTGTGTGTGTGTGTGTATAACAAGATCGATGGTAATTTTAGGTGGTAGCACCAGTGTCCGGGAGCTAGCCAGACTTGCTCCCAAGAGCTGACTGTTAAATGTTCATAGTGAATATTTACACCTTAGAAATTGACAAATATTCAAATAAGGGCCTGATTTATTATTTTGTTGATTATCTAGACTTAAGAAAGTGATAGAAAGTATATCAATAATGAATATTAAATTTTAAAAAAACATCATGCATATTTTTTTTTCCCAAAGACCTTATCATTAAAAATTTACCAGGCACATCCCTGGATAATGATTTTAGTAGCTTCTTTAGTAATTCAAAAATCTATAATTGTGTCACTGGGAGTACTCCTTCCACCAACATAGATTGCAGCTACTCTGTAACTTATTAGATAGTCTTCAAGAGGTGTTAGAACCAAGCAATTCATTATCCTATATCCATACTAGGGATGAGATTCTCCTAACTTAGCTGGGACTATCATGGTACAATAGCAATGCCTTCTTTCAACAGGCCCACACTTTGTAGACTCTACATGGTCTAAAAGATAAATACTATACATGACCAGAAAAGGTGATGGGCCCATCATACTGCTGGAGATTGAAACTCCACAACATCTCTCATATCTGATCACTTCCCTCTACTCACATAAGTTGAAGCTCTCATCACCCGGACTACCATGATGGCCTCTTAATCGGTCTCCCTGCCCCAAGTCTTCCCCTATTACAAGTCTGTCCTTCACATAGCTGACAAAGAGATGTTCCTTAAACTCAGCTCTAACCACATCACTCACCTACTCAACAAACTCCAATGGTTCCCTATAGCCTCTAGGATAGAATATAAGTTCCCTTATTTAGCTTTTAAAGCCTTTCACAGTCTGCCCTGCCCTGTCTTACCTTTCTATTCCCATTATCCATTACTCTCCTTTACTCTATAGCCCAGAAAAACTGGCCTTCTATCTGTTCCTTACGTGACACTCCAACCCCCACCTCAATGCCTTTGTATTTGACTTATCTCCAATCCTAGAATAGACTTCTTCCTCACCTATACTTCAAAGAAGCCCTCTTTTCTTTTTCTTCAAGACAAAGCTTAGGCACTACCTTCTATAGAAAGCCGTCCTAACAGGTGCTAGTGCCTCCCCTTCCTAATACCTTGAATTTAACTACCTTGTATTTTATGCAAGGTATAAAAAAATACAAGATATTTATTTTCTATTAATTCTGTACATCTATACTAGATATACTTATATATGTCAATGGCACCTTCCCAAACAGAATATAGGATTCCTGAAAGTAGGAATTGCTTCATTCTTTATTTTTGAATCCCCAGTGCTTAAAGTACATTGTAATCACTTAATAAATGCTGACTTGATTTGACATTCAGGATGAGAAGGGATGAAAGGGCTTTCATTTGCATTGGTGAAAGGAGTACTGGCAACAATGAAATCACCAACCTTTGAAAGTGACAATGTGTTAGGAGCCATGAGATGGTAATGGGGATAATTCCCGTGTACCTAGGTTTTGCTCTACTTAGCATTACTTCCATAACTCCAGCTTCCTTCCCTAAGAGACACAAATTATATTTCTGTTAATAGTAGGGCCTAAAGCCTAATTTCTCTCAGCCTTGCTACTTTTCAGCACTGAAAAGAGTATGAGCTCATTATTATTATAATCCAAAAACTTACTCTTTGATTCCTTCTAATAATTTGAAATTTAAATTATCTTCACTTCGGTCAAAGAAACCTTTATTGTCTATAAAGACCAAATGCCTTGGGTCATGCTTTCTTTGAACAATGTGTGTTAGCTCCACAGTGTCTTGGTTGTCACATTTCTGCCTCGCTCCATTCTGACCACAGGCATCCTCCTTCCGAGGTCTGAATCCACAGCAGTTTACATCTAAGCGGTTGTAGATCTGAAAATACAAAGGTTGAAAAAAGTAATAATAAGCCAGGCTACTAAATGTCACCAACATTTATAAATACCAGGAGAGTTTTACAAGGGATCAGGGCTATGCTTTATTAAGAAATGATTAACCAAGATCAAAGAGAACAAAATAATTTAATTCAAGTCAACTGTCAGTGTAAATTCATAATTTGGGACACCATGATTTAGCCATGACTAGCCATATGGTGTAAGTGACAGAGAGCTGGATTTGGAGTCAGGTGAAACCAGAGTTTAAAAACCAACTCTGATCTTAGGCAAAACATTTAAGCTCTATGAGCCTTGCTTTCCTCACTTATACAATTGGGGTAGTAATATCTATAGAGTTGTTTTGAGGCTCTAATGAAATAACATGTGTAAAATATTTTCTGAACTTTAAAAGCCCTCTCTGAGTATTAACTAGCTCTAGCTTAACCTAATATTAACAAGTCCAGATCAATCAGCTCAACTTGGCATCTCTAGCCTTTCCATATAAAATCTCCATTGATATAACACGTAGATAAGTGGCCCGAAGAATCCCTTGCTTCATTTCTGGTACCAAAGGAACTGCAGCTCCTAAAGCATAAAAACTTCAGTATAATTAAAACTTAACAGATAGCAATATCACAATGAATAAAACATCCAACTTGGAACCGAAAAGGCTCGGATTCAAATTCTGCCCCTAATATTTGCTAGCCTTGGGACTATGGGCAAGTAAGTCACCTAACCTCTCCTCATCTGTAGAAAGGGCAGGAGAGGAAAGAGAAAGACTTTTATATTAATTTTTTTAATTAATTTTTGTTTTGGCAAGGCAATTGGGGTCAAGTGACTTGCCTAGGGTCACACAGCTAGTACATGTCAAGTGTCTGGTCTGAGGCTGGATTTGAACTCAGGTCCTCCTGACTCCACAGCCAGTGCTCTATCCACTGTGCCACCTAGCTGCCCCCAGGAAAGAGAAAGACATTGATAATAATACCTGCAGTACCTACTTCGTAAAACTGTTTTGAAGTTTCAAATGAGGTAATATCTATAAAGCATTCTGCAAACTTTAAAGCTTTCTGTAAATGTTATCAATTTTAATGATGATATTCAAAGTTAGGTCCCTCCCAAAGACCAAGTGCAATCTACACATTTTCTCTTTCCTTGGGGAGGAAACACACGAAGAAGACAGACAGCATCTTCCAAACCCAGGAGTGTTCTCCCCATCTGTGGTCCAAACCACTTATACACTGTATTAGTAGTATGACAGGATTGTAGATTCAGAGCTAGAAGCAACTTTAGAGATCACCTAGTTCAGTGCTTTTATTTTACTGATATGCCATGTCTAAGGTCACATCCTCAGTTATGTTCTGAGCACTGTGCTGAGCAGCAGGGATACAAAGAAAGGCAAAAACATTCTTTGCTCTTAAGGAGCTTATAATCTAGTCACAGAGACACATGTGACCCACACAGGCAAGAATGTGGACTTAAACAGACATCTTTTGATTTCAAATCCAACACTCCATTTCCACTGCACCATGCTGCCTTCCTAGTACTGCCAGCTTAAATTTGAAGAGTCCATAACTTTGTCTGGAGAGAACTAGACTATGTGCTGGGCACAGTCAAGGCATAGGTCTGAGTTTCAAGTCCCATTTACATGTGTCATTATGCAGTGCATCAAGACCAAGAATATTAGAACCACTTAAATAAGTTCATGGTCACTCAAAAATCCCCACGGGAGAAACCAAATGGATGAAGAATGTTTATTATCCAGACTGTGCTAGGCAAATGAAAAGGTAGCCTATAGAGATTGTCCATCAGCCTATATATCTTAAAAGGGTACCGAAAACAGGCAATAAATTGGGCTCAAAAGTGAACAAAAGGAGGGAAATTAGTTAAAAGCTTGGGTGGGGGGGGGTTGGCTTGTTTTTAGTGGTACCCTACTATCACTGAAATAAAGGTCTCCTTTTTTTCCTGTCAACATTGTTCCAGAGTGGTAAAGTGGAGACATCAAGGACCTATTTAGCTTACTTGGAAATGTTATCTAAGACTGATCACCATCCTCCCACTTCTGTTGTCTCTCCTTCCTTGCCCCCACCATCCCACCGTCCCTGGCACTGTCTCTTCTACCTAGAATAGGCAGTGAAAGGATAATCCAGTCATAGCGAGCTGGCTCTGTAACAATGCTTAATTAGGAATGATCCATGCGCTTAAAAGAGAAGTAGTACACGGGAGGAATTTGATGCCCTACATGGCTATTTACTTGCACACAGCTTAGAGCAAACTGCTGATGAAAGAAGCAGATGTTCCAAGTGCATTGACCAGCAGTTATAAGAAGAGTCAGAAATTTCATACAAGGGTGGCATTAGTATGGTCAAAAGAACAGAGATATGCCTAAGTGGATAAACAGAAAGCCAGGGACCTGCCTTGAATGTGGGCAAGAGTCCAAGAATCTGTCCCCAAGTTGACAGAAAAGCAAGTCAGTTGCCACAAGGGTCCTGATGATAGAACAATAGTTTGTCCAAAGAGTCACATGTGCTAAACAACTGATACAAAGGTCATATCATATAGGCTTACCCATTATCACTTTAAAGGGAATAGTTAGTCTAATGAGGATAATCGATAAAATATTTTGATAACATCATTGAACCATTTCTATAAAGCCAAGTTTTATTTGCATAAGTAATTTCTTGGCTATAGCTGGGTGAAAAGGAAGCATAATCTAAACAGAACAGGATCTGGAAGCCATTGCCGTAGTTCTGTTAAGTACAGGAAAAAAAAATGAATCCAGAAATCTGGACCTCGTTCAGTACAATTCCTTCTCCCCACACAAGCATTAGCCAAGAAATATTATGGAGTCCCCATGCAATTCACCCATACTATCTTTCTATACATCTCTAGATATAAATTCACTGATGTAGTACAGATGGTCAGACCTGTCTGCAAGCCAACAACTGTATATTGTATATCTCTCAGTACATTTTTATTCATTCTGAGGACAACATCCTACTGTGGCGCCTCCCACCATACCCTGAACACTGGGCTTGCTGTATCAGTGTTGTTGACTAGCGATTATCATAGGCTCATGAAAACACATTTGCATTTGGATTATTTTTACTCTGCACTACAATTGCTAACAAAGATGTGGCTATAAAGAGCTTCACTGGCATTAAATAACAATCACTCTATAGAATATGTCCCCTTTCTCAGTGAATGGGTATTTATTCTACCAATCTATTTTCAAACTACATGAAATCAACTAAAATTGGAGATGGAAACAATCTATTTGGGTTCTCTTTTCTATTCCCTTGACAGCAGTAGGTTGTTTCCTGTTGGTGTATTTTTTAAGTGCTTTGTCCAATCTCGTTCTGAATGACTCAAAAGATGATGCTTCCGCCATTCCTCTTGGCAGGCTGCTGCAGTTGGAGGCCGTCAGACCTCACTATTAAGAAATTTTTTTGTGTGTTGAGCCCAATTTCCCTTGTGCAAAATGTTAACGCAATTACATTCAATTATTCCCATTCACATAACCAGTAGACAGAAAGAGCAAAGATTATTCAAAATAACATTAAGTATATACACATGTATGTATGTGAACATATATATGTATATATGTCTATTGTTATATATTGCTTTTATAAGTGATTATATATGCACATATGTGTGCTAGTAGTCACATATATGCACATGCATATGTACTTATAAAATCAGTAGATATATACTCAAAGAGATTGATATATATAAATATATTTATAGACATATAAATCTAGACAAAAGAGGCTTTAAATTTCTTGTTTCAAGTCTTGCCTCTGATACTTATTAGTTGTGTGAGTGTGATTGAAACATTATGTCTCAGTTCCCTGAGGCAATTCTCTAAAACTAAATGTTACAGATGAGTGACCCATTTGCGATGGAGGAGAGAAATTCTATACTGGCTATATTCTATACCAATAAAATCACAGGTCAGACACCCACCCACCCACACTCCCCAAAAAAGATAGCTCTTTATACATATTTGGGGTTCCTTTGGAACAATCCCTGCTCTTCTTTATTATACTCTTCAAGAAATGATAAATAAAGCCTCCGTGCCATTGCCATCATCTAGACAATTAATAACCAGTGCATCCAGTCGTTCTCTCCAATCCATTGTCTTTAGACTGTAAGATTTTTTTTTTCTCCCAGCACTTCTCGGAAATTCATCTAGATCTTTCTATTTCCATTCATAGTCAGACTAAAAATAATTCACCCTCGTCCCTCTAATCCACTTCTTAAAGTTTAGTGCCTCTCTGGCTGCCAGTTAGTGGAAGAACATTCTGTAGAAACTTCTGCTTATTTTTTTAAGGGCGAGCACAGCTTTGTAAACTCAAATAGGCCAACTCTCACTGATGCAGAAGTAGACTGCTCATGTTGAAACACTCCCATTTTTGACTGGTACATTCCTAAGCGCTGTAGTTCATGTCTGCATTTCTGTTGTGGTGGTAGTTAGGTAGTCATCCCCAAAGGAAGTGGTGTTTAGGGAAAGTTCTAAATTTTTTTTTTTAATGAAACAGCTTCAAACTGACTACTAAACTTCAGAAAGGATCATGATATAGCATGATGAAATTCCTGTCTTCTCATCTCTTTCTTGAATAAAAAGGTACATTTTTGCCCACTGTAATTTGCTATATTTATCCATTTCTCATCATTTAAGAAAAGTGTGTTTTAAGCATTTTGCTAACTAAAATTACCTCAAGAATCCAGGTGTTTCTGCCAAATTTTCTGTTCATGGGGATATTTTTAGACAGATTTACTTCGACCAAGGTATTTTTTCCCTCTTTCCTTTTTGGTACCATTTCTTTTACGGCTCAGCAAGAAAACTTTCCCAGTTGGTTATTTAAGTTAGGCCTACAGAATAAAAATAGAATGACCCAAACTTCATTCTGTCCTTTTAAAAGTTCCACAAATATCTGAAAGAGACCACCTTATGTTCTAGCCCTAACTGCTATGCCCCACATACACCCTGTTCCTTTCCTGGGTGCCTGTTACACATTAAACCCCAGACAATTCTAGCCAAATGATTATGTTGCTTATGGTCTATCTCATTTTCTAGCAAAAATATCATCAAACACTGCTTTCTTCATAGCCAAATGCATTCTGAATAGGTCCCATATCTGAATGATATCTGAATGACTAATAACTTTACTAAGGGCAGCTAGTGGGGAAGTACATAGAGTGCCCAGCCTGGAGCCAGAAACACTCCTCTTCTTGAGTTCAAAGCTGGCCTCAGACACTTACTAGCTGTGTGTCCCTGAGTAAGTCACTTAACTTTGTTTGCTTAAGTTTCCTCATCTGTAAAATGAGCTGGAGAAGGAAATGGCAAACAGTCCAGTATCTCTGCCAAGAAAACCCCCAATGGGCTCACAAAAAAATTGGACGCAACTGAATAGCAAAACAACAGCATACTTCTGTCATCAAAAATCACTGGTTAAGAAAGAAGCAACATATGAGACATTCATTGACATTTTATATTTTCTTCTACTACATTACCTGAATGGTTCTGTGCTCAACACCTTCCCCATCTTCCTCCAAATTCTCCTTCACAACTTCTAACTATCCCTTCAGATCTCTTGATATCAATGAACTTTTTGGCTTCACTGATTCTGGCTACAATTCAGCACCAACATTTTTTTCTTCATATAGTTATGTCCATACCTTCTCAGTTCTGTTCACTGTCCTCAATCACCATCACTCTTCAGTACTATCCTTGTAGAGCCTAGAAATGCAGTACTTTGTAAGAAGTTCCTTTCCTCTCCTCTCCTCTTCTCTCCTCTCTTTTCCTTTCCTCTCCTTTCCTTTCTGTCATGCCTATGCAATCCTGAAACAAGCAAATGTTCAAGTTTTTTACAGAAATTCATTTTTGGCCATGTGAAATTCTATTCTTACTGTCTCTTGCTTGAAAAAAAAATCCACAATGCCTATAGGATAAAACTCTAGATTCCTCAGCCTGGAATTTCACAAATTAGCTACAAGCTACATTTCTCTATCGTTTTCACACTTATGTTGCCCTAAGTGAACCCTCCCATAACACTAGATATGCATGGTCTTTTTGAATATACCTGGCACTCTTCTACATCCCTGTCTCTGCTTGAAACATTCTCCTACAGCTCACCTCCATCATAGAATGGGCATCATTCCTATCTATATAAATATTGTCTTTCTGGGTCTATCTAAAATACTTTCTCTTCCTTGAAGACTACCTGATCACTCCAGACAAGAGCTCCCCCTCGTCTTAAATCTAGGAACCCATACATTTTTCATTCTACTAAATCAGTATTAGGTACACATAACCCACACCTTTAGACACAATAAATTTCTATGACTTAAATCTATAATGATGTCCCTGGCTCCTTGGCCCCACATTCGTTCATTCTACATTTTTGGAGGCAGTTAACTGTCACCTATTTGCTTAGTTCCAACCCAGGCCCTGGGCCCAAAGCAGTCACAATGTAAGGGAAGTACAAAGACTGGTGAATTTGTAATTTAGGTGGTTCAGCCTCAACTCAGACTTGATGCTGATCTTACTCTAGGTTTGTACCTCAGTTCTGATAACTTGGCCCTTCATTCGTTCATTTGTGACTAAGCTCCTCCATCTCATTTTCTTTCTTTTTTAATAGTATTTTATTTTTCCCCAGTTATATGTAAAGAAAATTTTTAGCATTTATTTTTATAAGATTCTTTGTGCCAAATTTTTCTCACTCCCTCTGTCCCCTCCCTCTTCTGAAAACGATAGGCAATTTGATATAGTTTATACATGTGGTATCATGTAAAAATATTTCCATATTAGTCATAGCTGTGAAAGAAGAAACAGATTAAAAGGGAAAAAATGAGAAAGAGCAAAGTAAATGAAAAAAAATGCCTCAATCTGCATTTACAATACTTACACAAAGTAAAAGCAAAAATAGAGTTAATTAAAAGAGGAAGGAAACAACACCTTGCTAAAAGGTACCATAGACAATGAAGCGATACCAATACTAAACATATATGAACCAAGTGGTATGGCATCCAGAGTCTTAAAGGATAAAGTAAATGAGTTATAGGAAGAAATAGATAGCAAAACTATACTTGTGAGGGGTATGTGATGGCATTTTCCTTCATGAGTCCTTTGTACTTGTCTTGGATCACTGTGTTGCTGAAAGGAGCTGAGTCATTCATAGTTGATCATCACATAATGTTGCTGATACTGTGTACAATATTTTCCTGGTTCTGCTCATTTCACTTTGCATCAGTTAGTACAAGTCTTTCCAGGTTTTCCTGAAGTCTGCCTATTCATCATTTCTTATTGCACAATATTATATTCATATACCACAGCTTGTTCAGCCATTCCCCAATTGATGGGCAACTTTTCAATTTCCAATATTTTGTTCAGCACCAAAAGGGCTGCTATAAATATTTTGCCTTTTTTATGATCCCTTTGGGATGCAAACCTAGTAGTGGTATTGTTGGATCAAAGGGTATGCGCAGTTTGGTTGCCCTTTGGGCATAGTTCCAAATTGCTCTCCAGAATGGTTGGATCAGTTCACCATTCCACCAACAGTGCAGTAGTGTTCCAACTTTCTGACATCCTCTCCAACATTTATCACTTTCAGTTTTTGTTATATTAGCCAATCTGATAGATGTGACGTGGTACCAAAGAGTTGTTTTAATTTGCATTTCTCTAACTAAAAGTGATTTAGAGCACTTCTTTATATGCCTATGGTTAGCTTTGATTTCTTCATCTGAAAATTGCCTGTTCATATCCTTTGACCATTTATCACTGGGGAATGGCTTGTATTCTTGTAAATTTGATTCAGTTCTCTATGTATTTGAGAAATGAGGCCTTCATCAGAAACACTTGCTGTAAAGATTGTTTCCCATCTTTCTGCTTTCCTTCTAATCTTGGTTTCACTGGTTTTGTTTATACAAAAGCTTTTTAATATAATCAGAATTATCTATTTTATATTTTTTAATGCTCTCTAGCTCTTATTTGGTCATGGATTTTTTCCCCCTCCCCATAGATCTGACAGGTAGACTATTCCTTGATCTTCTGATTTGCTTATGGTGTTACCTTTTATGTCTAAATCATGCCAAAGGTCTGTCATAACTAACTTTTCTAACATCCTATTTATCTCCTTAGTTTCTTTCTTGTTTGGTTGGTTTTTTTAAATTGTATTTATTAGATTCTGAGAGGGGACAGTTGAGGTCCCTCACAAGTATAGTTTTGCTATCTATTTCTTCCTATAACTCATTTACTTTATCCTTTAAGACTCTGGATGCCATACCACTTGGTTCATATGTTTAGTATTGGTATTGCTTCATTGTCTATGCTACCTTTTAGCAAGGTGTAGTTTCCTTCCTCTTTTAATTAACTCTATTTTTGCTGTTACTTTGTGTAAGGATTGCTTCCCCATTTTTTTTTGTTTGTTTTTATTTCAGCTGAAGCATAATATTGAATTCTTTATGGGTTTTTTTATGTTTTCATGATGTTTTAATGAATTCTTTATGTTTTCTTTTCCCTTTTTACCTGTTTATTCTTCTTTTGGGCCTTGATACTAGAGGTCAGTTTTTTGGTTTAGTTCTGGTTTTTCTTATGAAAACTTGAAATCATTCTATTTCATTGAATGACCATTTTTCCCTTCATGTATTATGCTTAATTTTGACAGGTGATTCTTGGTTGTAATCCTAGTTCCTTTGCCTTCCAGAATATCATGTTCCATGATCTTTGATCCTTTAATGTTGCAGCTGCCAAGTCCTATGTAATCCTGATTGTGACTTCCCAAAATTTGAATTATTTCTTTCTGTCCAATTGTAATACTTTTTCCTCTACCTAGGAGTTCTGAAATTTAGCTATGCTGTTCTTTGGAGTTTTTATTTTAGGATCTCTTTCCTGAAGTGATTGATAGATTCTTTCAGCATCCATTTTGCCCTCTAGTTCTAGGACATCAGGGCCATTTTCCTTGATAATTTCTTGAAAGATGCTGTCCAGGTCTCCCTTTTGATTATGGCTTTCAAGTAGTCTAGTGATTCAGATATTATCACTCTTGGATCTATTTTCCAAAGTCAGTTTTTTTCCCATGAGGTATTTTACATTTTGTCCATTTTTTCATTCTTAGGAATTTGTTTGATTGTTTCTTGATGTTTCACAGAGTCATTAGCTTCCACTTGCCTAATTCTAACTTTTAGAGTATTGTTTTCCTCAATTAGCGTTTGTACTTTCTTTTCCATTGGTGAATTGAATTGTATTCTGGGGGGGGGGGTTCTCCAGTGGATTTTTGTATCTCCTTTTCCATTTGGCCAACTCTATGTTTTAAGCAATTTTCCAATCTGTTGCCTCTTTTTTTTCATAATTCTCTTGCACCATTCTCATTTCTTTTCCCACTTTTTCTTCTACTTCTCTTATGTGATTTTTAAGCTCCTTTTTGAGCTCTTCCATGTGTTCTTTCAGGGCTTAAGACCGTTTCCCACTTTTCTTTGGGATTTTGCCCATAAGTGTTTTGACATTGTCGTCCTCTTCTGAGTTTGTTTCTTAGTCTTCCTTGTCACCAAAATAACTTTCTATGGTCAGATTCTTGTTGTTGTTGTTGTTGTTGTTGTTGTTGTTGTTGTTGCTGTTTGCTCTTTTTTTTTTTTGCCTTTTTCCTTTCTTTTAAATTTGAGCTCTACACCTGGGGTTGAAATGTCACTGCCTCAGATTTATTGTGCCAGAGCTGCTGTCCCTGGCTATTTACCTATACCTTGTTGATGTTGCCCTGAGGACCCTGAGGAATCCTTGTGTCTGGTGCTGTACTGAGGGTGTGAGGGTTGGCTGGTGCTGCTGGAGGCCTGGGTCTGGTAGCTTACCTCTTGCTGCACTGGAGTCCTAGTGGTGGTGTCCAGCATGTGCTGGGGCCCAGTGAGGTGTGTCTACATTCCACCAGGGCTACACTGAAGCACATGGAGTCTGGCAGCTGGAGGATGCCGATTTGCTCAGGGCTTGGAGCTGCAGTCTGCTGGTTCCCCTGTTTATGCTAAGGTACATGGCAGATCCTGACATTGGCATTTGCCATCTCTACCGCACTGGGGCTCAGGATCTCCCACTGGTTTGCTGAGGTGGGGGCTTGCTTCTGGCTTGCTGGGATGCTTCCTGTCCTGGAATACGCTCCCCTTTTACCTGAGTGAGATGGACCTTTCTTGACAATCTTCTAAGTTTCTTTGCTAAAAGATTGTTTCACCCTTTCTTTTTGCTGGTTATGCTGTTCCAGGATTTGTTTGGGGCACTATTTTATGGTTGTTTGGAAGTGAATATTGGAGAGGTACAGTGATTTACTACTTACTCTGCCATCTTCACCCTCTTACTTTCAATGTGATGGAGTAGAAAGAGAGCCTGACCTGAAGTCAGGAGAAACTGTTCAAATCCCATTTCTGAGCCTCAATTTCTTCATTCATAAAATGGGGAGGGAGTAAACTAGGTTGTCTCAAATATCTTTTTCTAATTGAAATCTATGATCTTCTGATAAGAATCATACCTATGTCTCAAGATTGTTGAGAAAAATGAATGTAAAGCAATTCTAAAACTTTAAAGTGCTATATACATTTTAACTCTTTATTTGTATGGAGGCCACCTGGCAGAATGGATATAGGGTAATCTCAGAGCTGGCAAGACCTGGGTTCAAATCCTGCCTCTGACCAATACTGAGTGAACCTGGGAAGGCTACTTAAATTTTCAGGGCCAAAAAAGTTGCTGACCTGCACTGGTAAAGGGCATTCCTTCATTGAGCGTTCCCTACCTCAATGACAACATAAAGCCAGACCAAAATATTTTTGGTACTATTACTAGCCCACCCTCAATCATAGGTTGTCTGTTCTATTCCCCTATGCTTATAATCAAAGCTGGGTACTCTGCCCTGCATTCTGTACTCTATAAGACTGGAACCCTTGCTCTGTTCTTGATGGTCCTTCCAAGCCCTAGAGCCCTGTCTCTGAATTAAAGGCTCTAGGATTGTATTCATTCTTGCTATGCCCAGCCAGATGTCCCTGACACCAATGTCTTCCTGGATCTCTGCTGTTGTCTGCTGCCATGCTCTTGATGTGTCACAGAGCTCAGCCTGCCTACCCACTGTAGGACCACCCTCACTATTCCCTACCACATCTATCAGAAACACATGCTGCACATAACTTTGCTTACCTTTAAGCCAAGAACTCTTACAAGCTATTTCCCACACATAGTTGTACCTGAATCCAAATCCTACCATGTTATAAGCATGTCATTTCCAGTTCTCTTTTGGTATGAAAATAATCAGAAACTAAAGTAATGTGCCTACACACACACACACACACACACACACACACACACACACACACACACGCACACACACATATGCTCTGACTGTGGTGCTGAGGCTGTTCCTACCATCCACAAGCCCTCCCTTTTCCACAAGCAGGGACAATTGGGAGCACAGACCATTTTCAATCTGGTATCACATCCACCAGGGCTACAGTCATCCAGCAATATGCACCACCATTGCCCTTCAAATGATGCTATCACCACTCTCTAAAGATTGTTTGGGGACTCAGCACATGTTTGACCTCAGGGTTCAATGTATCAGTGGAGTGGGACAGTCTCCACCTAGCCCCAGAACCCATTCCCTCCACACTGTTAAACTTTCTGAATTCCACAACTCAAAGTCTGAAAGGCATCCTCAGCTTCCCAGGATCTTGACCTGTCCTTTCAAACACTCATGATTCACACTCCACAGACCCACGCAGTAACTCCCACCACTTTTCTCAATCAACCAATAAGCATTTAGTAAGCACCGGCTTTTTGTCAGGCATTGTGCGAGGCACTAGGGATTCAAGGACAAAGAATGAAACAAGCAGGATTTTCAAGAAGCTCATACTTAGGGGGAAGGAAACAGTTGCACATATAAATAGACAAAACACAAACATAAAGTAAATAAATATAGATATATGCAAAGTATGTATGGAGAACAAATACAAAATTGGGGCAAGGTCTTGTGAAAATAGTTATTAGGAACAAAACAGTAGTACTGCTAATCACAACTAATATTTATATAGTACCTTAACATTTGCCAAGCACTTTACCATATATTACCTAATCAAATCTTCACAGCTCCTCTGTGAGATAAGTGCTAATTGTTATATCCATTTTACAGATGTGGGAACTGAGGCTTGTACACATTCAGGTAATTAATTTCTCTCTCTGCTTCTATACTTTCTCTCTTCTGCTTAACCAGGTCACAAACATCCAGAGTCTTGCTTCAGACCATGGTTATTCCACTGATTGCCTGCCTTTATATCTCCACTACCTTGGACTTTAACCACCTGTCTCTTGTCTGGCATCCCTAGGTCTCATTCCACTTAATAGAGTGGAAGGAATTCCACTTAATAGAGCCCAAACTGGGCTATTTTCTATCCTCTATTGTCATCCTGTTTTCTTCTTTCCCCATCTTTGCTCACATCATTGCTTCCACCTATGGACATCCCTCCATTCCTTCAAGACCCACTGCAGGAGCCACCTCCTTTCCAAAGTCTTCCCTGATCAAGTTACATCTTTCTGGAGGAAAAACATGCACACAAAATGCAAGATATGTACAAAGTAATTACCAAGTAAATGTAATGCTGAGGGTATAGAAAGGAATGCCCTTCCACTACCTCCTATAGCCATCTCTTGAAGATTCCGCCTAGGAATGTTGGGAATAGTATGATGTGCTAAGACCACAAGGTCATTGATTAAGAGCTGGAAGTGACCTTAGAGGCACCAAGTCCAAACCTTTCATTTTACAGATGAGGAAACTGAAACTGAGAGACATTAAGTGGCTTGTTTGGGGTTGCCCAGCCAGGAAGCGTCTGAGTCCATTATTTGAACTAGGTGTTCCTGAGTCCAAACCCAGTGTTTTTTCCATAGTACCATCTAGCTGCCTTCTACATGCCATGGCAAATAGTGCTATCTGAATAATGATGTGTGTATATGGATATACACATACATGCATATGTAGATACGTATATTACACATATACATATACAACTGGCATGGCAACATATGACAAGGTGAAACAAGTGTCAAAGACATTTGTCTTTGAAATACCTTCAGGGGTCTTCAGCTTCCATCTGCTGTCCCCTTCTGCTTGGAATTCACTAAACAGTAATCATTCTGCTAAGCGTTATCTCTTCTCTAAAGAATGTCACACTTTGAAATAAATGCTGCTTCTGTACCTTAATTCAAAACAATCCCCCACATCCATGAAGCAGAAGCATAGACAACATTTCTTTAATTTCTAAGAAGCAGTAATACTTAAATTTTTTTAAACCCAAAGCCTACTTCAGTGCCTCATTATAAGGTGAGGTTAACCCAAGGCTCTCAAAGGCTGTTTCAACAGAGCCAATGAGCTCTCTTTGACAGGTACTACACCAAGCTGAAAAGTACATGTCCAGTGATAAACTGGGTGTCTGTAGTCTGAGGACCACCTCTGTCAAGTTCAGATAATCAGCTAGCACAAGATGAATTTAGCCCTTGAAGCTCACGGGAACTGTTTATTAGGATGTGGAAAGGTCGTTGCGTTGTGCCTAAAAGGAGGGTGCACCCACCCCAATGAAATCAGGGGCCTTTTAAAGCCTTACAGAAGTATTTTGATTCTATGACATATTTGATGCTATTTCAATAGGGCTCCTGCTATGTTTAGGATCAATATAATCCACATCTGACTTTTTATCAGATGCCAAACATTGCCATGTCACTGAGAGGCACAGAGTTTGCCAGACAAGTGACAACCTATTTTTAGGTCAAAAAAAAATTCTAGTTCTCTAATTTACACAACTAGTGTTGCATAAAAATAACTTCTCCCAACTGGCCACACCCACTCATTCAGTAAGGATTTGTGAAGGGCAGACCCCATGGCCTAAGGAAAACCACAATCTTTGCATTTTAGGAAATGGGGATTTATATGGGGAATGTGGGATCATATGCTATGCTCCAGTTTAAAAGAAGAACTTTATAAGACTTTAATTCAGGAAGATGAAAACCATTTCAGCCACAGTGTTGATGCCTTTATGGTTTTTGTTGTTGGTTTTTGTTTTTTGGTTTTTGGTTTTTAGGGTTTTTTTATTCTTAGCCCTCCCACAGGCTTAACAAACAGACTCAAATCTTTCACAGGCACCCCTGTGAGCTAGTTAGGTAATGTTACCATAGAAACCTGAAATCTTCCTTGTCCTCATTTTTGTGTGTATGAAATTCCAGCCTTCACATAATATTCCCATCAATTTCCTTTACATAATGCTTTTAAAAGAAAAACACTAAAGAAAAAAAGAGCAAAGAAAAAAATATCGGTCATGCTAAAAAGTGATTTTCCTAGAATTGACACTAACCCTTTTGGGCCAAGTCGTATAACTGTTTGACTCACACAAAATAATTTAGGGGAGGAAGAGAATGACTTACATTTGAAAAAAAAAAAAAGATTTTTTTTTAAAATCAGTAGAACTAGGACAACTACTTTAAAAATCAGTGATATGGGGAGGAGAGGGCAGGAAATGAAAAAGCTGGATTCAGGCAAACTGATTTGGGGTATGAATATGTAATCTCTAAAATTCAAAGCTGATCTGGAACAAGTCCAGCTGAGGGCTCCCAAGGAATTTGCTCCCATTAGTAGTGATTCAGGGGTTTTCAGTCTCTGAGGGGTCTCTAAGTGCAAGAACTTCAGGCAATCTGGGTGGTTTGAATCACTCTGCCAATGAGGGTTCTAAAATCTTTTTATTTCTTTTGCAAGTAGACTCTGACTGATAGTTGTGGGTGCAGCCAATGATGCCAAAAATCAAGCCTTACTATATGAGTGGTGACTTTCCACCTTTACGTCTTCCTTCAAACCAATGTTTTCTTTTCACCACATGAACAACAAAAACAAAGGTGACTTTTGGCCCATACTGCAATGAGCTTTACAATAGACAGTGCCACAGAGGCAGGGAGATGATGGAGACAGCTCATACTGGCTCCTTATACCTCAGAAATCAAAACCGCTACAAATCAAGACTTGATTTGCTGTTTTATTGATAATCTAAACCTAAGACAGTGATAGTGTAGTACTCTTTTTTGAGAGCAGATAGTTAAACATTTACCAGCATACCCCTGGATTGATGACATCTCTGCCACATGTTTCCTTGGTGCTCTCAGATTAAAAAAAAAAGTACAGCATCTGGTACATAGCAGGTGCTTAATAAATGCTTGTTGACTGTACTTGACTATCCCTTCCCCTTTATTTCTCCACCAACTGCTGCCCCTCTCCCCCATTAGTACATAAACTCCTTGATTTAGGACTTTCTAAGTCTTTGTATCTGTATTCCCAATTCCTAGCACTTTACCTTGGCACTGAGTAGGTACTTGATAAATATTTAGCTACTGCAGACAGATTTGTGACCACGGGCAAGTCACTGAACCTGTCAGTGTTCCCAAGAAATTCTCTAAGGCTTTAAGTCACAAAGAATGTGCTCATCTGCTTCAGTGTAGTGAGTTTCCACCCCTTAAATCCCCTATACTCATGAAAAATCTTTGCTGCATCCCCTAAAAATAAACTTGGATATCAAAAGAAATAGGCACTGAATCCAAATGTGATGTTTTTATGCATTTAAGGTGCTTTAATAAAAAGTAATTCATGTAACTTAAATCAAACCTATGTCCCTTCCTTGCTTTCTAAAATAGCCCAGAACGCCTCAAGGTACTTTTCAGTGGATTCAGCATTCTGAGGTATGCAAATTATCTCCTCCTTCAGTGCATTCACACACTAATAAAACAAGGATATGACTCAGCACCTTTGTGACACAAAAAATGTCCAGATGTACCAATGGAAATGGCAGTAACAGACTGATGATCACACCAAAGTCTAGGAGACTCTATAGGGACAGGTGGCAGAAGGGGAAATATGCTGGGGAGTTGTTGAAATGTATCCCTGTTAAAGAAATTCATTGGCTGCTGTACCTCTGAGTTTCATAAACATGTTTGCCCAACTTTTCCATAATTGTGTCCTTTCTAACAACACCAACTAGTCATAGACCCTGGAAGTCAGGAATCCTAAGGGAAAATCTTGGAATTCATCAGTTGCTTGTATTCTTTTGATTCAATCAGGGATGTTTAGAGCATATGAGCAAAAAAATTGAAAACTCAGAAAAATATTGTTCCAAATCCTTTAAACGTTTTTAAATTACCTAGTTTACTAAGCTTGCTAAGGGTTAATGATTCTTGAGGCTCAGATCTACGTGAGAAACATTCAAAAGGCAATGGAGAGGAATTAATCCACAAAGAAAAAGGAGAAGGCGCTGCCATAATATCAGAAGTCTAGAGCTGGAAGGATATTGGAGACAATCGAGTCCCACACCCTCATCTTATAGATGTGTAAACTGAGGCCCAGAAATATTAAACTATTTGCCCAGTGTTGAAAAAATGTCTGGTGGGCTTTGAACTGATTCCATATCCAGGGCCATATTCATTTATACCTAGATCCTCCCACAGTAGAGTATCTTTTAAAATCTTAGTTTATATATTCATAGAGGTAGAAGGGACCTAAGAAGTTATCCATCATTTTACAGATGAGGCCAAGAGCAACTAAGTGACTTACTCAATGTAACAGAGACATAGCCTAGATTTGAGCTAAGGTTCTCTGACTCTAGATTCGATGGATGTATAATTATATGATGTTTCTTCTCTAAAGTCTTTGCTAGCTGTACTTTACCAGTATTTCAAGCACTGCCCAGTTAGAAGCATAGCACTGCAGTACTATTCATCTTTGGGCAAACTAAGTGGTGCAGTGGATAGAGTGCCAGACCCAGAGTCACAAAGACTCATCTTTCTGAGTTCAAATCTGGTCTCAGACACTTACTAGCTGTGTCACACTGAGCAACTCACTTAACCCCGTTTGCTTTAGTTTCTTCATCTGTAAAATGAAATGAAGAAGGAAATGGTGAACCACTCCAGGACCTTTGCTAAGAAAACCCCAGAGGAATCATAAAGAGTCACACACAACTGAACAACAACCAGAAAAATTCATCTTTCAATAAATTACAAAGAGCTTCCTAGAACTTTTGTTTGGGAATCTAAAAATTCTAGCTCTTCTATCAGACTAGAGTTTAAATGCAATTAAAATTCACATGAAATTCCTCAAAGTGCTAATGTTCACCATTCAAATGTACCATGATTAGAGAATTCAAATATTTGTTGGACCCAACTATTGACTTGGCTTCTTACCTGAAGCAGAAAATCAAAAAGTGCCATCTTAGACCATTCGTGGTGATGCACTTCAGTACATCCCCATTCCGCTTTGGGCACTCTACCATTTTGCCAACATTTTTGCTTAAGTAATTGTTGATAAGCACTCCAAGTGAGAGAAAGAGAAGAATGACTTCCATTATATGCTGGAGACAATGATGAGTCCCAGAGAATCACAGGGCAGGGACGGCCATCTAAAAAGGAGACAAACAAAAATAAACAATATTTACGTGTCTTAGATAAATCACTTCCAAACTCTCTGCCCCAATTTCCTTAACTGTAAAATGAAGAAGTTATTGAAAAATAACTGTGCCCATCAATTGGGAAATGCCTGAACAGATTATGATATAGGTATATAACTGGATATTGTTGTTCCACAAGAAATGATGAAATGAAGAGTTTCAGATAAACCTGGGACCTGCATAACTAGTGAAGTGAACTTGAACCAAGAAAACAATTTATATAACAACGAATTCGTAAAAACAAACAACTTTGAAAGACTTAAGAACTCTGATCAATACAAAGACCAACCAAGATTCCAAAGAACTGGTGACAGAATCATTCTATCCTCCTTCTGATAGAGAAGTGATAGACTCAAGGTGCAGAACGAAACACATTTTTTTAATGTGGCCAATGTGGGGATTTATTTTGCTTGAGTGGACTATGTGTATTTGCTACAAGGGTTTCATTTTTCTTTCATTTCCGTGAGGTAGGGGAAGTGAAAGGAAGATTAAATTTCTTTTTGTTCATTGAAAAAAAAAATTTTAAATAAAAGCTTTTATCTTCTAATCTCTGGGGTGGGGGAGGGGAAAGGAACGTTATGGGAAATCAAAGTGATGTAAAAACAAAAAATAAAATGTTTGAGAAAAAAATAAAACAAGATGAAGGAGTCAGACTAAGGGATCTCTAACTTCCCTTCCAGCTTCAGTATTCTCTGATCCCAGAATTCTGTCATACGATCTTCCCTGATAGAATCTTCCACATTTGAGAATCATTTTTTTTACAAAGATATTTTATAGATGTGGCAGGAACTGGCTCCTAACCACCAATAACAACGTCCTTTGGTTAATGTGGTCTTGCTCCACTTCTAAAAACAGCCACCATAGAGGAGGAAAAAACCCAGACATTTAAAATTGTCTATTCAATGTCTGAGTAGAGCTACTCTCCATTTGTAATAACAGCTGTCTGCTTTTCTGAGGCCACATTATGATGTCAGGAAGACAAGGATTTTTAGAAGCTACAAGTGAAATTGTCTGGCCTTCCTAACCCTCCAAAACAATCTGAAAAAAAAAATACAAGCAAACTCAGCAAACACCCATTAAACTTCTATTACGTGTAAGATGCTGAGCTAGATACTGGGGATAGAAAGCTTAAAAACAACATAATCCCAGGCCTCTAGGAGCTTAGAATGGGAAGGATGAGAAAAGAACACAAGTAGCTCAATATAAGATAGAATGTGATAGAGGCAAAACTGAAATCTCAAATGCTTTAAGAAACTTGAGTGGGAAAGATCTCTTTCAGTTAAGGGGGATGAGGGAATCCTTCACAGATGAGGTAACAGCTGAGCTTGACTTTGAAGGATAAAAGTAATTCTCAGCAATTCAAGATGAAACTGGCATCCATTCCAAGAAAAAGTATTACTAGGAATTCCAATACCTGAGGAAAAGGTAGTGAAATAGGATATTGAGACCAAAGGAGAGAGCTTGGGCACTGAGATACAAACCAGAGACTCTGAGAAACCACTACTGGGGAGGGCACTACTAGGGGAGAGAGCAGTGCAAGACTGGGCTGGGGAAGCTCACCTGGAGTATAAGTAAGTCTAAGAATTATAGAGAGTCTGCTGGTCTTCACCTTCCTATTTCCTGGGTAATTTATCATCATTATTTGTCCATTCTTGGAAAAGATCATGTCACCAGGAAGGTGATGTTATGACTTGTAAGTGAATTGGATTTAAGTGAGGGAGGGCTGTATAAAGTCACCAGCCTCACTCTTTCCTCCCAAGCCATCTGCACAAGTCACTAACGAGCTCTGCTTTCCAGTGAGTCCAGCCTAAGTTCACTTGATGCATTATGCAATGTGAAGCTCACAAAGACTCATTAGAGAAAGGAAGCATGCCCCTTCAGTTACATGCACCCTGCCTGAGACAACCTCCAGTCACCCTGCCCTAGTTAAGGCTGAGTTGGGAGAGAACACTGAATTAGGAGAGGCAAAACTGAGATCAGCAAGAATTCTAGCTTACCCAGAACACAAAGTAGGTGAAGGGCAATCATTGAAATAAGCTTAGAAAAATAGGTTGGTACCAGACAGAAGAAAATGGATTGTCAGGTAAATACTATAGTTTATTTTCTGGGTGACTGAAAGAGCTTTTATAAATTACATTGAAGAGACTTCTCTTGGCCCTGAGTGGGAGCATATAACTCAGCTGTGTGACTTTAACCCCCCAGTCTAGCAAGGTGAGCAAGGATGTGTCCCCCATGTGCTCAGGTCTCATCTCCCTCAGCAGGCCCCACTGGTTCACTAAAGGGAAGCCCCATGAAAACACTACAATTGCAATATGTTAATTTTACTTAGTGAAGAGGTTCACAATCATTGGATTAATTATGTTGGGTTCTTTTGGACCAAACCTCTTAAGTATAGAGTTGGTCATTGTTTGTGATTGCATGTTTTCTTTAACTCTTTCCTCTTTGGCATTCCAAGTGGGAGGGAAGTGAGAATCTCCAAGGTAATAAGGCTCTTATGCTTTTGTGCATTGTCATTTTCAACCGTATTGATAATAAAATTCTCTTTTGAATAGTAAATAGATAAATGTTATCCCATGATTTGGAATTGACTGGATTTTGGGACAGGGGAAATATAGTAGGAGAGCGAAAGGAATGAAAGATGATGTTGAGGTTCTGAAACTGGATGCCTGGGAGCATTTCAGTGCTATCCTCAGAAATAGAGGAGGTGGTAGAAGGAGGGGTTCTGGCAGAGCAGAGGCTCGATTTTGTAGACGGTGAATTTGAAATACCAATAGAACATTCATGCAAAGGTGTCTAGGAGGTAGCTAGAAATACAGAATTAAAGCTCAGGGGAGTGAATGGGATCAGAAATACAGAGCTTTCTAAGCAGAGGTATCACTTGAAGCCATGGGAATGGAGGAGGTTATTGAGAGAAGAAAGCAGAGAGACAAGAGAAGGTCCAGGATAAAGCTTTGTGGGCCCCAAGAGGAAGAACAAGAACATTTAATTTGTCTGAGAGAAAATGCCCAAAGCAAAAATATCAGTCTCAGTAACGGATCACATTTCACACCTTGCCTCAGAAATAAAGTTTCCCCGAATGTCATTTCTTCTTAAGCATATGTCTAGACAGTAAAAATCTCTCACCCAAATTGCTATTTTTTCCCTTGCTAATGGCTTTTGAGTGCTGAAAGCTTTTTTCCCATTACTAAATTAAATGGAGAAAATGGTCAAGTAGACCACTCACAAGCCAAGACTTACAATGCATGTGAGCTCTCTGGGCCTCAGTTTCCTTATCAGGAAGATGGAGTTGAACCACATGAACTCTTAAGGTTTCTCCCTTCCACCCCGAAGACATCAAGATGCTAAGATAGACAGAAGCAGCATCGTAAAAACACATTAATGCATAAGGTTGGAGCTAACCACTCCCAACCTCTCCCCTTCTATACAAAGGCACAGAAAGTGAGTCTAGAGCTTCACTTTTTATTCTGCAATCCTAGGAAGAACCTTAAAATAACCCAAACAGACCCCCACACACATTAAAAGAAAAGCATCCTCACTGAGCTGTAAGCATAACCTAGTCAGCTCATTCCTGACAGACTCAGAAAATAAGCAGATTACTAAAGCCTCTGAAAAGACGATCGGAATGTCTTGACATGTTAGAAGAATTTTTAAAGTCCTTTTTAAAATAACCTCAAGTGTTCCTGGGTCTTGCTCTTTAAAATTTCCCTCACTTGTTAGTGGCTTGGATTTCACCACCTCAATCATTTGCCTTAATGTAAAAGTTCTTATCTCAAGCCTTTAATACAGGAAACATTCTTCTTCCTTAACTACCCTCTAATTTGGTATTAGGGTGACCTCAATAACTTTAACAGCACAGACTCAATCATTCTAATCACCTCCTTTCCATTTGGGGTTCTTTTCTTCCTGCAGTTAGCTGAGAAATGAGGGGGAGTGCAGATCATGGCCTTTGATAAAGGCCTGTAGAAATTCCTTCGTATGAAGATAAAAGTGAGAAAATGTGCGACCAAATTTTATTATTCGTTTTCACCTAATCACAAAAGCCAAGTAGAGAAAAAGAACATAAAACAACATAGTCATTTAAAAAGTCCTATCTCCTTTTAATATTTTCACTCTCTTCTTTTGACATTTCCATCTAATGTTTGACTTTACTGAAGACTGTGAAGCCTTCATATTTAACTTAACACCTTCCTTTAGTGGGGGGGGGGAGGGAGGGAGGGAGGTAGAGGAAAGTGATCAGGACCTGTGATTTCATTCATTTAGGGAACTCCTGGTATGGCAAACCTCTGGCATGGAGGAAATTAGAATTGCCTGAGACACTGGAAAGTCAGATAGGCTGGCCATGATCACACAGCTAGTTAGAAAGAAGAACTTAAACCAGGTTTTCTTGACTGGGATTGAGGGCAATCTTCTATTAATTACACCATGCTATATCTCCTAATTAGTGTCTTACATATGAAAGAAAATATAGTGAATAGAGCTTTGGACTTGGAGTCAGGAAAACCTAGATTCAAATCCAACTTCAGACACTTCCTAGCTATGCGACCCAGGGTAAACATCTTAATCTCTCCTTTGTAAAATGGGGGTAATAATAGTACCTACCTCTCAGGGTTGTTGTAAGGAACAAATAAGGTAATGTATGTAAAAGTTTTGCAAACCTAAAAGCACTATATTAACATGAGCTCATGGAATCATAGATCTTGAGCTGGAAGAGAGATGTGAGGTCATTTAGTCCAAGGTTATTATTTTTTTTAAGATGAAGAAACTGAGGCCCAGAGAATGACTTGCTCAAGGTAAAACAGTGGTTGAACTGGAATTCAGATTCATATCCTGTTCCAAATTCAGTCCTCTTTCCATTTTACTTCTCTGTGTTTAGTTTCCAAAATGCTGCTTCAATGCTTCCTCTCCTCCACCCCCCTCCCAAAATAAATATTCAAACAGAAGAGTCCCACATAGAGTGAAGAAACATCTAAAAACCAGGTCATCCAGGAGATTCTATCACTTAAACAAAATATTAGACAAAAGCATAAAGAGACAGATGAACTCTCTCAGCTCTCTTCTTTTTGGAAGAATATCAACTTGAGGGTGACCAGGAGAGAGGATAGGTTAGACCAGGGATGGGGAACCTGTGGCCTTGAGGCCACATGTGACCCTCTAGGTCCTCAAGTGTGGCTCTTCAAAGGGCCTAAAGGGTTACATGTGGCCTCAAGGCTTCAGGTTCCCCACCAAGATTCTAAATCACTCTAATTTCAGAGAAGATTTACAGATGGAATGAGTTTTGCATCTGTTAATTCTTGGGCCACCAGGATTTGGGCAAATCTTTGGACAGTGTTTTGAAGTCACACCAAGTAGTCCCACAATTATTATTTCAAAATTAAAATGCATTAATAAACAATGGAAAGAGACATCTCAATGCCCTTTCACTGAGGAAACTTTTTTTTTTAATTCCAAAGACTCCAAAGTAATCAAAGAGAGTCAGAATATCACACAGAAAATAATACATTGACCTAAATCAAAGAATTGGCTTTGCTGCTTTCAGGAAACCATCACAATTACATATTAAGTTTTAGAAAAATGTTCCCAATTTTTAAACATTAAGCACCTTCCTAAACCACCCACACACAGTAGAAGCTTCAGATAAGAGCCTAGAATTAATGTTTGAATTCTTCCCCACACTCGTGCTTATTTTTCAAGAAGCACTCAAATTCTTCTGGTCATCCTCTAGAAACACTCCCCAGCTACCCTCCTGGCAATAATGCCCCAGAGGAAGGAAGCAGTACCCAAGGCAAATAGGTAATGAGTAGCAGTTGAAAACTGAGTCCCATAGAGATCATTGCCACGTAACCTGCAGTCCCTTAAGATTTTCAATTGTTTCTTTAGAATATTATGCTATAGTCTATGGCACAACTCCATCGTGCCTCCATTCACATTACTCTTTAGGTTAATGATGCTATTTGCAGATATGGGCCCAGAGTGAAGGAACTGTAAGTACCACTGATGAGAAATTGTGATTTTTTTTTTTAAGAAATAAATAGGACTTGGTTGAATTTGAAGGAGTAACTATGGAATACAGCCTATAAACAGGACACTGGTTCAATCAACATAGACTGAACAATTTCAATAGGTTTTTCTCTTCTCATTCTGGCCTGTCAAAATGATGTACTGTTTTACTCTCCAGAGATATCTTCATGGTGGGAAGATAGAATTCTAGCTGTCACAGTGGAGAGAAAGTAAGCTTTATGGGATGAGGGAAGGTTCAAAGGAACTAAAGGCTATAGTTCTGTCTCAAGGATTGAGACTTACCAGTATTTCTTGTCTTTTGTTGTTCAATTGTTTTCAGTCATGTCTGACTTTTCATGGCCCCGTTTAGGGTTTTCTTAGCAGAAATACAAGAAGAGTAGTTTGTCATTTCCTTCTCTTTTTATAAATGAGAAATTGAGGGAACCAAAGTTAAGTGACTTGCCCAAGGTCATATAGCTTATAAGCATTTGAGGACAGATTTGAACTCACAAAGAGGAATCTTCTTGACTCCTGGCCTAGCACTCTATCCACTGTACCACACAGCTGCCTATGTATCTTGCCCAAGCAAGCTGAATACTTCTGAACTTTTCTTTCTTCACAAGTATTTGTAAAACAATTCTACATGATAAAAAGCAAAAAAAAAAAAATTCTCTTGAAGTAAATAAATATATAAATCGACAATAATGATACCACATTAAGGTATGCAAAGTGCTTTACAACTATCATCTCATTTTTTCCTCACAACACTCCTGGATTATTATATTCATTTTACAGATGAGGGAACTGAGGCAGACAAAAGCTTAAGTGGCTTACTTAGGGTCACAAAGCTAGGAAGTGTTTGAGTCTAGATTTAAACTCAGGTCTTCCTGTCTCTGGCCAACTCCAGTGCTCCATCCACTATACCATCTGCTACCTACAATTAAAAAGCCTTAATTTTTCCATTTTGGGGAATGTATCATCAAATTTTAATTCAAAGATGACCATATCGATATTATTTTTAATTGCAAAAAAATGGAAATAAACTAAGTGTCCAATCATGGGGCAGGAGGTGGGGAGGTGGGGAGGAACATAAAGAATATTACAAGGAAATTAAGATGGAGGCAGCTAGGTGGCAAAGTGGATAGAGAGCCAGCCCTGAAGTCAGAAGGACCTGAGTTCAAATCCAGCCTCAGACCAAACACTTGACACTTATTAGCTGTGTGACCCTGGGCAAGTCACTTAACCCCAATTGCCTAAAAAAATTAATTAATTGATTAATTAAGATGAATAAATATGGAGAATATAAGGAAACGTGTTGACATGCTTGAAGTGATACAGAGTAGGAAAATAAAAAAGACCCAGAAAAGTATACGCGAATTTTGACCATATTAGAGGAGAAATCAATGGGAATAGACAAAGATCCCTACCAGAGATCTGAAGCAAATAAAAGTTATTACAACAGTTTATGGGTTGAATTACATTTATTTAAATGTAAACACTTGCAAAGCAGACCTGAGCATGTTTTCCCCCACCCAATAAGCCCTGGTGGCTTTACATTGCCTATAATATCAGATGTAAACTCCCCCACTTCCTTAGTTTAAAGCCTTGCACAGTCTTGCCCCAGACTCTTTATCTAGTTTCGCTGGACATTATTCTCCATCTTACACTCTTCTATCCAGCCAAGGGGGGCTTCTCTGTGCTCCCAAAACATGATTCGTATTCCATGTCCTCTCTGTGGTCTTTGCAGCCTTCCATGTCTGGGATGCACCTCCTCCTCCCACTGATTTCACAGAATCCCTCTATTCTTACAAAATAGCTCAAGCATTATTTCTACATGAAGTCTTTCCTGATTCCACTTAACTACTAGCGCCCAATTGTTTTGCATTTATTTCTATTTATCCCGTAAGTTAAATATAAATGTCTATTGTCCATATATTTAGAATTTAAGCTCCTTACTAGTAAACTGTTTTATTTTATTTTATTTTTTAATCATAAATGCCTGCCGCATAGTACACAGCTAGGTGGCCTGGATTCAGGAAGACCTGAGTTCAAATCCAGCCTCAGACACTTACTAGATGTATGACCTCGTGCAAGTCCCTTAATCCCTGCTTGCCTCCATTTTCTCATCTGTAAAATGAGGGATAATAATAGTACCTACCTCCCAGGGTTGTTGTGAGAATAAAACAAGATAAAGTATGTAAAGTGCATGGTGCAGAGTAGGTGTTATATAAATGTTAACTATTATTAGTAGTAAGAGCATAATAAATGTTTGTTGATTGATGTGTAAGTTTTTGTGTTGTTGTTCTTGTTTTGTACTGTAGGAGGTAGGTTGCACAGTAGATAGAGTCAAGGACTTGAAGTTAGGAGAACCTGAATTCCAATCCTGCCTCGGTCACTTGGCAAGTCATTGACCCTTCCTCAGCCTCTTTCCTCATCTCTAAAATGGATATAATAATAGCACCTCCCTCACCAGTATATTATATATATATATATATATATATATATATATATATATATATATATATACACACATGTATATATATGATATCTATATATACTATATGATGTATATTATTATCAACATGGTAAATTTCTAATGTGAAAAATGGCTCTAGAGAAGGTATCAACTTAAGTATTATTTATTATGCAGTTGCCTTGGTCACTGAGTGTTTAAGTAACTTGCCCCTGGTCACATAGGTTATGTGAAGTGCATAGCATAGTGGAAAGAATGTGAGATTTAAAATTAGAGGATCTGTGTTTGAATCTCAGCTCTGCAACTGTGCTACCTCGAGCAAATCACTTAACCTCTCTGGGCCTCAGTTTCCTCATCAGTAAAATAATGAAGTTGGACTAGATAATTTCTAACATCCCTCCCAGCTCTAAATCTATCATCCTTTGAACCTGTGTCTCATTGAAAGCTTTGAACCTAGGTCTTGCTGAATATTCAAAGTCAGTTCTCTGTCACCTAAGCCACGTAGCATCTTATTAATTTTTATTATTGTTTACAATATTTTTTAATTCAGAAAGAAGCTCAGCAGCATCCTTTGCCTGATTTTAACATCTATACCCTTTGTTTTGAACATTGGCTCCTAGATTATGCCAGACTTTAGGCGAATGCTAAGCATGTTGGATGTAACTGAGAATATCCATGTCTGCATTTCCCAGAGTAGATTCAATAAGAAAATATCCTAAGAACTTTCACAAGAAGCACTTTTTACTACACATGCCAAATTCCCAACCTCTATTTGAACAAGACAAATTAGAAAGTGTCAACATTGCTCATAGCCCTTCATTAAAAAAACAACTTTACAAAGCACAGTAAGGGAAAGAGAAGAGGACAAATGAAAACTATGGCAAATTTTCATTATAGAAAATGAGTTCTGTGTGACTCTGAGGCAATTGTCAATAATCCATTACAGGGCACTGACGATAATGTAGCTATTCCCTAATTGTGGATGGCAATTGTCAATCCATTATGCAGCCTCAATGATAATGGAGCAGTTCCCTAATTGTTAATGAGCTCCTCCGCAGTACCATCTATCTCTCTTTTCCTACAACACTTATCACAGTCAGACTCTGACATTTAAAACAAAAATATTAGACAGGAGCATAAAGAGGCAGATAAACTCTCTCAGCTTTCTTCTTTTTGAACAAACATCAAACTTGAGGGTGATCAGGAGGGCGAATGGCCTAGGCTCTTGAGATTCAAAACAATTTCAATTTAAATTCAGGGAAACTTAGGAGATGGGATAAGTTTTGCGGCTGCCTACTCTTGGGCCACAGGGATTTAGGCAAAAGCTTTAGACAGTATATTGAAAGTATATTGAAAGAAACAAGTCTTTTTCATAGTTGAAGAATTAATTAATTCTAAGGAGAGGGCAACATGATATATGTCACAAGAATCGGGAACAGAAGATCAGGTTAAAGACTTGTGTCTGGTGCACCAAATATGCAGGCCTTAGCCCACTTTGTGGCAGCAGCCGAGATATCTCAACATTCCAGTGTGAGAGTGAGGAATGCTTCTTTCCCTCTGCCAAGAGCATCATCCAGAGAAGGAGAGGCCATTCTTGAGCTATCTACAAATGGAAAAAAGTTTTTTTTAAATCCCCCTAAAGTTCTTAGGGAACCAAGCATGAATTGTATATTGAATAGCACCTCAAAAATAGCCACCCAGTAGTATAATACCTCTGCCAACAAGAGTAATATAAAGTTAAAGAAGGAATTGGAGTGTGTGATGTAGGATGAGATCTGGTAGAAAGAACATTTGATTAGGAGTAGAAGGATCTGATTCTAGCCCTGGCTTTACCGTCCTTTCATCTTTCTGTGCCTCATTTTTCTCATAGGGACAGTACGGGAGTGATGACTCTTGTACTACCTCACAGGTTGCTTAGAAGAACAAATGAAATGATAGCTATGAAGCCATTTAAAAAAAAAAACCATAAGGATCTGGGGGCAGCTAGGTGGCGCAGTGTATAGAGCACTGGCCCTGGAGTCGGGTGGACCTGAGTTCAAATCCGGCTCATACCAAACACTTGACATTTACTAGCTGTGTGACCCTGGACAAGTCACTTAACCCCAACTACCTAAAAAAAAAAAAGCATAAGAATCTGGGGGCAGGGGATTATAAGGTCTTTATAATTTTTTTAAAAGGATGGGCAAAATGCTGGAGTAACCTAGCAATCTAAGCCAAAGCCAACCTAAGCAACTGAGCCCTTTAGTCCATAAAGGATATTGGAAAATTGAGTATTCCTTGGTTACAGATTGCCTTAATGTGTTATGATACCTTTTCTCAATTACATAAGTTACTGAGCAGTGTGACTTTAGGAGATTTATGGAGTATACTAGGAAATTAGGTAAGGATGAAAATGGCAAAAAAGAGGCATGCCCCATTTTTTAAAAAAAGCTTGCACCAAACTAAACTATCTGCTTCTCTTTTAAAATGAAATTATGTTCCCTATTCAGAACCTGGCTCAACAGGCAAGAACTTCTGCTCTCTACATCAGCCTTTGACTTCCTCCCTGGCTATGGAAATTCTCTGGCTTTCTATGTTTCAATTTTTCCCCTCTGCAAAATGGAAGAAAATATTTGACTTTAGAAAGGAACAACATGACACAGTCCTGATGCCAGACACTCCACCCCCACCCCCAAATCACCATACTAGAGACCTTGACTGAACAGATGAGAATCTACTTGTATCAAAGGCTTTTCTTTACATGAGGCCTTTTCTGACCTCTCCAATTGTTAGTTCTTTCTCTCTCTTAATATTCCTTTTTGTTACTTAGTATATTCTTTATTTTTCACTTCTATTTGCTTTTTGTAATGCCACCATACCAAGCAAAATGTAAGCTCCTTGAGGGCAGGGACTGTTTTGCTCCTGCTTTTGTAACCCTATCAACTAATTCATATATCATGCACATATGCAATTAATATATTGCTGAATATTCTTTGCTTCCTGGACTCACTAGCACTGATATGGAAGTCAAAGGTCTACTTCTAGTTCAGGATCCTTACTGGTAAGGAGCAGCATGTAGGCCCAGAACAAAGGTATGGCTATTGTCAATGGCCAAAGACAACTATATACAAAGTAAAACTGTAAATTGCTTAGACCCAATGAGGTCAAAGCAGCTTGCAAATTTGTGGAAGTCAGCATGTTTCTGAAAGCACTGCAGTGCCAGAGCTATTTTCAAAACTCCCCTATGCTCTACTAGACTCACCTGTCAAGCTGGAAGCAAGACCAAGTTATGCGATTCTCTTCTCCCCTCCACCCTCTCTCCAACATCACCTAGCAACGGATTGTATTTTTATCAGAACCTATCAAGGTAGGGAGGATAAAGCAAAGGAAAATAAATACCCCAAGATGATTGTCTCTTCTTTTCTATCATAATAAGTATATGGCAGGTTGAGAAACAATAAGACTTTCAATGGGAGCTTGTGGAGTGCCTGTGGTTTATCAGCTAAGCAGTCATGACACGCAGAATTCCTGGAACCAGCCACCTTCATTTAACATGACAGCTCTGTGGCCATAAAGCCTCATCCTAAAAATAACACAGGCATCATGTATCTTCCATGCTGGGCATGAATAATACTGGAGTGCTAAAGGCTGCCCCAGCAGTGTCTCTTGAGATCATTCACACTGTTAAACAGACTATGAGGGTAAGTTTTGGCAGTATTGTTAAATTGTTCACAGAAGGGGGTTTTATTTTATTTTTCCTCTGTTCTTGGCTTTCACAAAGCCAATGTCAGTTTTATCTTTTCTGAATAAATTTCAAGCTACTTTGAAAACATTTTTGTTTTTGAAAAAGCCATCTAATTGATGTCAGAAACACAAAAGAATGCATCCAATGATCTTTGCCATGGACCGTGTAGAAGCAACACTGTCCTTGATCTGAAACTCTGTAAAGAACAGTTTGACACATACACGTGGTACATTATAACATGGCCAATACCACTGATAAAATTTTGATTTCTATGTAACACAAGCCAATGCTGATTTTTAAAATTGCATTATTCTAACCATTTTGGAGAACAATTTGGAACTATGCCCAAAGATCTATAAAACTGTGCATACCTTTTGATCCAGCAATATCATTGCTAGTTCTACATCCCAAAGTCAGCCAAAAAAAAAGAAAGGAAAAAGACGTATTTGTACAAAAACAGTTATAGCAGCTCTTTTTGTGGAGGCAAAGAATTAGAAATTGAAGGGATGCTTATCAATTGGGGAATGGCTAAACAAGCTGTGCTGTATGATTGTAATGGAATATTATTGTGCTCTGTGACAAGCAGGATGATTTCAGAAAAACCTGGAAAGACTTACATGAACTAATGCATGGTGAAGTGAGCAGAACCAGGAGAACATTGTACACGGTAACAGTAATATTGTTCAATGAGGAATTATGAATGACTTAGCTGTTCTCAGCAATATGATGATCTAAGACAATCCCAAAGGACTAGTGATAAAGCACACTATCCACCTCCAAATAAAGAACTGATATTGTTTGAATACAGACTGAAGCATGCTATTTTTCACTTTCTTTCTTTCTTTCTTTCTTTCTTTCTTTCTTTCTTTCTTTTTCTTTCTTTCTTTCCTTATTTATTTATTTTTCTTTCTTTCTTTTTCTTTTATGTCAACCTTCCTGTACAAAATGACGTAATTGCACATATATAACTTATATTTGATTGCTTACCATCTCAGAGAGGGGGGAGAGAAGGAAGGGAGAAAGGGATAGAATTTGGAACTCAAATAAAATGCTAAAAAAATAATTAATTATAGCTATAGTTTTCCTAATGTCAAAAAGTTGCTTTTTTAAAATAAAAACATACATTTCTAAGCGTTCACAGCTATATATGTGTTTGCCTTTCTTCCTAACACGTAAGTATCATGAATGTTGAATGTCAAAATGGATTAAATTTATCTGAGAATAAAGATGAAAAAGGAAGATAAGGCATGTAACTTCTCTGGTCTTCTCTGGTTTCTTTACCTATAAAATGTGAAGGTCAAACCAGATTTTGTCAGAAGTCCCTACTAGGGGATCACCTTTATGATTCTAAACTAGAAATCATCACTTAATAAGATATCTGAATCAAGATTATGGTGGAACCACTAGGGCTTTGCCCCAGGGCACAAAAATTGAAAGGATACTAACAATACTTGCAGTCTGAAACTGCTGGCCTCGGCATCTAATTAATAAAAGTTGTTTAAAGTGATCAGTTCTAGGAGCTTTCTTCTCCTGGCAGCTGTATCCCAAATGAATTCCTTTCTAGCCTAGCCCTATCCACCCATACACAGGCTTCCTGTTGGACCAAGGATAATACTATCAGAGATCAAAAGCTGGAAGGGACCTCTGAGACCATCTAGTCCAACCATCTCATTTTACTAAGGCCCAGAAAAGTTAATCAGCTTACCCAAGGTACAAGGGCACATAAATAGTAAGCATCAAAGGTGGTATTTCAACCTTCGGTAGCTGACTCTAGAACTCCTTCCAATACACACGCATGCACACATTGCATACATGCACTCAGAGAGTGTTTCAAAATTGCTTATCCCAAGCCCAAGAATTACACGTTACAGTTGTGTGACATGGGTTATAATGTCTAAAGTTGGTTTCTAGCTGGAATTATACCATGCTACAGTTTTATAGTTGAAGAAGTAGATTCGTCATTTCAAAGACCAAATTAAAACCATCTCCTTAAGACTGAATTTCAGTTCTTTTGGTCAAGTAGTGAATAAACAAATGTTGGATGAGAGGAGGCCTGATGTAGTGGATAGAAAGCCAGTCTTGGAATCAGAAAAGTCTGACAGTGTGACTCTGGGCAAAGAATTTACGCTCTCTTGCTCCAGGAAATTCTCTGGGATTATAAATTGCATTGTTACAGTGGGTTTTCTCAACTGGAGTTCCTTGGGCCAATGAAATCACAGGTTCAATACTTCAATACACAGTTACACAATCACACACCCACATAGAAATCAACCCAATGGTGGCTGCTAAGTTTTATAGTAACCACAGCCCTCTCCCACACCACCGCTAAGTATTATTCTTTCATGGTTTGCTTTCTTCCTTTTATACAATTCCTGAACAAATACACCCTTTCTCTTTTCTGTGATAAAGTCTGGGGTTCACTTCTCACTAAATGTTCTATTAAAAGGAACTGTGGTTACTATCATTGTGTGTGTGTGTGTGTGTATGTGTGTGTGTGTGTGTGTGTGTGTGTGTGTGTGTGTGTGTGTGTGTCTTATGTGTTTGTGTGCATCCTGATACTTCGAGATCTAGGTCGCATAGTGGAAAGAGTACTGAACTTATAGTCATAAAGACCTGAGTTCAATTGCTTCCTGAGAACCTTATTAGCTGTATGACCCACAGGAAAGTCACAATTTCTCTCAGCCTCACTGTCTTCTACTATAAAATGGGGGTAATCATAGCATCTATTCTCATAAGCTTATTGGGAGAATCAAAAGACATAATATAAGCAAAATGCTTTGCAAACCCTAAAGTACCATATGAATCTTAGCTGTTATTATTATGAGCATAAATTTTGCTTTGTAAACCAAAAAACATCGTAGATACATATGTGCATATGTACATACACACACATATATTTAGCTATTATTATGTTATAAAGTGCTTTGTAAACCTTTGAGTATTATGTGAATGTTAGCTATAGTTATTATTATTATATGTGTAAAGTGCTTTGCAAACCATAAAGCATCATAGATATATATATAGCTATTTTTGTATTATAAAGTACATTACAAATCTTAAAGTATATATGAATATTAGTTATTATTATTATATTATAAAGCATTTTGCAAACTCTAAAGAGCCATATTAAAGATAGGTATTATTAAACATGTAAAGCACTTTGCAAAACTTGGCTAAAAATTTTAGATATTATTATTATTACATGTGTGTGCATATACATATAGATGTATATACACACTACAGTGTTAAAACCCAGACTTCTTACAGATTTAAACCAATTGCATATTCAGTGACAGAAGGCATGGCCCAGTCTGGACTGAACGAGCTGCTATGTGCTTGGTTTACACATCCATATCTAGCTTTAGTTACTTCAAGTGCACTGATGGTCAACATTAGACCTTACTCCTGTTAGCTTTCTGTCTCAGCCACTGGGAGGGTTCTAAAGTAATCATACCACTGATTCCTAACTTAAAGGAGAAGAGGCTTTTAAGGTTACATCTCCCCATTGTATGTGTATCTATATTTCACATATATTTGGATGCTGTGCTTTGAGCATTCATATTATAATAATAGCATTTATCAAGCAGCATATATGCAAGGCACTGTGCTAAATGCTATTTACAACCATTATCTCATCTGATCTTCACAACAATCCTGGGCAATAGGTGCTGTTATTATCCTCATTTTACAATTGAGGAACTGAGGCAGACATTGCTTAAGTGATTTGCCCAATGGCACCCATCTAGCAAGTATCTGAGGCTAGATTTGGTCTAAAAAGCTCCTGACTTGAGGACCAGCACTACCCACTGAACCACCTAGCTGCCTGTCATTTTTATAATCTAAATGTTTAACGGATCTGCAGTCTTGATGGCTTGTTTCCTCCACTAAACCAAATAACATTCTACTTCATGGCTGTGGCCCAAAACGTGCAGGTATCCAATTTTCTTCTCCACTATTAGCTAGGTTTTCCCCCGAAGGAAAGACTGCCTGCCTGTCATCCAGGCCGTATGTGAAGCCTTGCCAGGTTTGTAGGGCAGACCAAAGCTTCTGCTCTGCTGACGTGTCTTTGAGAATCCCAAGTTACATCCATATGAAAATAAGGCATGTAAGGACTTTTGTGGAGGTAATTGAAGAAAAAGAACCATCCAAAAAGTGGGAATAAAATAAAAATATAATAATGTTCTTATAATAAGATAAGAGATATAAGATAAGAGATATAAGAATAAGATAAAAACATAATATAATAAGAAGAGCTCACACATATTGCACTCTAAAGTTTATTAGGGAGACAGCAAGGGATGATGGGAAAAGCAATGACTCTGGAGTCAGAAGGCCTGGCTTCCAATTCTGCCTCTGGATAAGTCATCAAACCTCCCTGTGACTAAGGATTTTCTTCTTCCCATCTCTACATTACACTAGCCCTTGTCATCATCTCCCATTCTTGCCCCATCCTCCTGTCTTTGATGAAGAGAAGGCCAATCTCTTCCCTGAGGCCAACCCTTCCACATCCACCTCTGTTCATACTCCCTCTAAAAATCTGCTCCCATAATCCTCTCCCTTTCTCCGTATCTTCATTCTCTCCCTCCCTATTTACTGGTTCTTTCCTGGATGCCTATAGACATGTTCAAGTTTCCGTATCCTTAAAAAAATACTCTAAATCCTACCATCTCCCAAGCTATTCTCCCTTTCTCAGCCAAATTCCAACCAAAAACCCTGCCTTTACTCCCTCTCTTCTCATCTCTTCTTAATATTTTGCAGTCTGACTTCTGACATCATTGCTCAACTAAAACAGCTTTCTCTACAGCTACCAATGATCTTTCCACTGTCAGATCAAATGGCCTTTTATTAATTCCCGTCTTGCTTGCCTTTTTCTGCAGCTTTTGATATTGTCAACCAGCTTTCCTCCGGGATAACCTCTCCTCTGGATTTTCATGACACTGAGCTCTCCGGTTCTCCTCCTACCTGTTTGATCATTCCTTCCTAGTTTCCTTTTACTAGACAATCATCCATATCATGCCCTCTGTGAGTATTGTCCAAAGGTCTGTCCTGGGACCTCTTCTCTTCTCTCTAAAGCTGCTGTTGTTGAGCTCATCAACTCACATAGGATCTGATTTTCATCTCTGTTCTGAGGACTCAGAGAACTATATTTCCAGCTCTTGAGTTCTAGCTGACCACCACAAATTGCCAGTTGGATATTTCAAATGGTCTGCCTCAAATTCCACATGTCAAAAACACAACTTATCTTTCCTCTAAAAACTCCTTTTCTCCCAATCTTCCCTGTTTCTCTTAAAAAACAAAAAGACTTCTCATTTCAGCCACCTAGACTTGCAGCTTCAATGTTTCCTTGACTCCCCATTCAATTTTTTTCAATGTACATACCCAATCAATTGCCAAATCACGGAATTTTTTTTCTTTACAACATCTTTCATCTTCTGTCCCCTTTTCTATACTCATTCAGCTATTGCTCTATTTCAGGCCATCATCACCACCCACCTGGTACTTCGAAATACACTTTTTTTTATGGAGCTCACAGCCACAAGTATCTCCCTACCTCAGTCCCTGTGCTACAAAGCTGCCTAAGTGATTTCTCTAAACATGTCACCTTTCTGCCTCCACCAGCAATTGAAAGCTCCAATGGCTCCTAATTATCTCTAGAACCAAAAATAAACTCCTGTGTTTGTCATTTAAAGCCCTTTACAACATGGACTCTTTCCAATTTGAATACATTACTCTCCTCTACGAACTTTATAATCCAGCAGTATTAGCCTACTTTCTGTTCCTCACACACATGCTCCATTCCCCACCTCCAGGACTTTGCACTCATTGTCCCTCATACCTAGAATGCTCTCCCTCCTCATCTCAGACTCATAGAATCTATGACTTCCTTTAAGACTCAAGTGCCACGTTCTCCAGAAGCCATTTCCCAGTCCCCTCAGCTGCTCAAGTCTTCCCTTCAAAAGTTTACTGTAAAGCTTCTTGGGATTCATCTGATATGTACCAATGTGTGTATATGACGTTTCCCCCATTAGAATATAAGCTCCTTGAGAGTTTATATTCTAATATTCTAATAATCTAATTCTAATATTCTAATAAAATCTAAAATTTGTACAAAAAAGTAAAAATAATGAAAAAGTTGACCAGAAGCATCCTAATTTGAATCAGCATTTTGGAACCACTTCATGGATAAGATTTGGGGTCTGATTATATCCCCTGGCCTGGTATGGCAGTGACACAGTGCTCTTAGCTAGAGCTCTCTCCATATGCAGTGATTGGGCCCTTTCTGGATTGTGCCAAATGGTATACAACCTACATAGAGGATTCACCCCACCTCCAAAAAAATTACAATTCTAGAATCAGTAATGAAAGGGACTTTGATTTTTTGTTTTTTGGCTAGGTGATGGAGTTAAATGACTTGCCCAGGGTCACACAGCTAGTAAGTGTTATGTGTCTGAGGCCCAATTGGAACGCAGATCCTCCTGAATCCAGGGTCGGTGCTGTACCCACTGTGCCACCTAGCTGCCCCATGAAAGGGACTTTGAGAGGAAAACTAATTCATTCTCTTGCCTTTTAACTACACGTCAGTCTTCCAAGAAGGAAAACTACCCTATTTTTAAAGGCTACTACCTCATAGGACAATGAAGATCAAATGAAACAAGGTGGATGGAGGGGCTTTGAAAACATCCGTATATGTGGAAGACATTGCAGCAAAGGGCCCATCCTGATTAAGTCTCAGGAACTGGATTCCCAGGAGTGCCAATGGCTATTCCAGCTACTCTACACTAGCATCTTCCTCCAATGCTTTAGTGTGATTTAGAGGTGACCCTGGTCCTTGATAGATTTGCACCAATGGAGTCCCAGAACATGGGTTCAAATCCCACATCTTACACAACCTGAGTGACCTCAGGCAAATCATTTCACCTTCTCAGGCCTCAATTTCCTCAATTGTAAAATGAGATTATATGGTTCTAAGGCCCCTTCTAGCTTCAAGTCTGAGATCCTGTTTAAAAAGTTCTGGCAGGAGCTATTGATTGGAAAGGTTTCATGTACTAGCCTATCCTCACTAATTTTGGAGAAGTTCATGACCAGGTTGGTCTCAAGCAAATGAATTCATCAGCCACAGCAAGTCTCCAACACAGACTATTACACTGTGGAGGAATTCTTCTTGATGCCTGTGAAGGTAGTGCCCACACCAGAAAAATGACATCTTGGAAAGACTGAAGGTATTTAAAGTGGATTTGCTTGTGTGTTTTAATGGTGTAGTCTGTTAACAACTCTGCTTGCCAGCAAATTTGTTTTTGTATTTTGCTCAAATCCAGAGCAACGGTAGGTTGAACTTAATTCTCTTCCATTCTGTCTTTAGTAAAGGTATTCAATAATCCTTAATATACTTAAAAACAATAAACTCTGCCCCTAGGTTGTTGATTAGGGCAGTCACTAACTCTTCCCTTCCAGCCACCTCTTCTCCCTAATTACCATTGGATATAATAAGCTTTAATAAGCCACTGGGAAGTAGACTGAGATCTCTAGGGGTGCCCAATTAGCCAATGAGTTCATTTTTTTTCTCCAAAGCCAAACTTCTCTGAAACTCCCATAGTCTACTAAGATATTAATGAATGATAACTCTATGGAAAGAAATTCTGCTGATGTTGTTGCTGGCCAATAGAGAAATATGAGCAGGGAAGACCATTTAGAAAAATAAAGAGAAAGAAAGAGGAGAAAAATCTAAGAGTTCCCAGAAGCTGCAAAGGGAGAGAAAAGTTACCTTGAATGAACTCAGACTTCCTGCTCACAGATGGCAGGGTTCTGTTGAGGCCCAGGATACGGTCCAGGTGGAAAGCAAACACCTCACTCATGTCCAAGGGTCTCTTGAGCAAACCACAAGGACTGGTACCACAAGAAGGCCATTTGTTCTTCGAGTTCCCCTCCAGCACCAACAAGCGGGCCCCAGTCCAAGAAGGCAATTCTTGGATGTCTCCAATGGCACTGTCCGCCAACAAACGCATCCCACGGATGTCTTCTTTGCTCAACCATGATGGGGCACTCTCACTATATATCCTAATGTTGCTCTCTACAGTTCTAGGCAATTGGAGGGCTGGTCTCTGGGCCAGTCTCCAGGGACGCCCCCAGCCCCTGTCCACCTGTTCCTTGTGGACATCAGCATCTGCTGTCACTGCCAGCCCATGGGGCCGGATGGATGGTTTAGTCCACAGCTCCTGTCTCTGGGATAAGGAGGCCAGGGCATATTTTTTTCTGCGCTTGGGCTTCACTGTACCTCGAATGTTAGCAGGTTTGCTCCTCTTGGAGCGTAAGGTGATGTAGACCACATTGGGTTGCAGGGTGGTCCCATTTCCTTGGCTATCAGGAGGTGCCAGTGTGCCATCCAAGGGCAATTCCAGAAAGGGTGTCCCAGCAGCATCCAGGTTCCGGTGTGGCCCCTTTTCTGGTGTCCTTCGATGCTGGGGTGACACATGCCCAACTTGGCTCACCAGGAAGCCCAGGTAGAGAGCACAGGCAGTCCCTAGCAACAGATTTCTCCTGGTCCTTGGGCGTCTGCTACTCCAAAGCCTCAGCACCCTTGGGATGCACAAGGAGCAGACAAACCAGTTTATGAGTTCGCCTGGCTTGTCTGGGCAGGTCATTTCTCCGGTGCATCCACATGGTGAAGAGACTTTAAAGTCTGCAGACTGCTCCAGCTGGGATGATACATGCTTTCCAGCATTCAGCAGACCCCCTTCTTTGATTCCTAAGTAGTCTCCAATGAGTAGTGGCGGAAGGAAAGGGTTGGGGACGGGGCTGGGAATGTTTTAATGACTGTGAAACTTGGCCACAGCAAGCTTCTGGATTCTTATCAGCCTCCCCAAGGGAAATGTGATTTGTTTCTGAGAATGAATGGAAACAGAATTAACTGAGTCACCAGCTCAAACCACTCCAGTTCCTCCCCTACCAGAGTGAAGGAGATGAAATTGACACTCTTTTCCTTTCATAAATATACCCACTAATTGTTGAAAAAACAAAATTGAGAAGAAAGCAAATGAAAAACCCAAGATTCAAGTGCAGATATGACATAGAGCAGTTCCCAAATCCAAGTTAAAATAGAATACCCACATCAAAGAGCAGATTGCCACTGCCAAACCAGAATCAATTATTTTTGTACTGAATGTGCCTGTCAAGCACTTCTCTTTTTGGTTCCAGAAAATATATGACACAGGTAATGGACAGTTTCTTTAATTTTTTTTTATGTGCTGCTGTGACACATCTGCATTAAATACTTTTGTATTAATTAGGTTTATAGCAGCTCCAAATATAAACATTTAGATTTTCAGAAGCATGCAATCTTCATCTGCTCGGACAGAGGTTTCTTGACATTTTCTTCATCACCTCACATTAAAAGAGCTTAGTACAGTCAAATCACATACTGATGCCTTGTAAAATTAGTTATGTTTTTCTCCTATCCAGTCACACAAAAACTCAGCTGGTTTTTAAAAATATACTATTATTATTATTATTACTACTATTATTCCTTTCCTGTCCTCCAAAAGTAATTGAAAAACAAATAAAAGGGGACATTGGTCTAATTTTCTTTCCATTAGAAAAAAAAAAGTGATATGCAGCCTTACCTATGCAGCTGGTCCCATGCTTTGCTCTAGGAAAGTGGAAGTCCCTGACACTAATGCAAAGAACTTTCTAAAGGCTGAAGTATGTAAGTAGAGCACATTTCATGGGCAAAAGTAATCCACATTTCAAATATTTCAATCTAGCGCAAATACTCCTTAGAAAATTTACTAATTGGTTATGTATGTATAAACTAGACAGCGATACACTCTTATGAACCTCATTTATCTTTTTTTCCCCTTAATACATATATTTTAAAACACAAAACATCTTTTTTGAATTGTGAAACAAACAAAAAAAAGCCCCAGGGGATGGACTAGGTTTTATTTGAAAGCACATTCCACCTATTCCTAACTCCTGAGAGCCCTCTAGTGACCTGCTAACAAATAGCCGGAGAAATCTCAACCAACAAAATTAAAGGGATCAAAATTATTTTCTCAGCCTTATTGAAGCATTCGCAGGGGAATAGGTGAATTGTTAGGTCAAAAATGTCACCCAGCTCCCTCAGCCATACCCACCTGGTGATGAAGTCCCGGAATTAAGAAGCACCAAGACTGCCAAAATTGCTCTGCTCCCCTCATCATTCCTGCCACTTTAAAAACTTACTTTTCTTCCCCCACTTTAGTCCTGGGGAAGAGAAAAAAAAAAAAGGTCCAACTGTAAGTGGGGAGAGAAGACCCAGACTGGAGGAAGAGATCAGAGAAAATGAGCAAACCATGAAACAGTGAGCTCCAGAGCTGTATATGAGCAGGGGAAAGGCATTTGAGAGTGTGCACTTAGGCACCGGGAGAGTTCACATGGAGAAGTTGTGGGATGTTTCTGATTGGAGACTTTCAAGAGTAGGTCAGTGATTGGTCTGGAGAATTAGCAGGTCTCAGCACAGAGGCAATAGCTTGTTAACCTGGGGTCTCTTCCAGTCTCGTTTCTTGAGATTCTGTGGCAAATAGGATCAGGAGGATGTTAGGATTTTTTTTTAAATAGTTTATGCTAACTGGAGGATGAAAGAACAAATAAAAATCCTTAAGATTAACATAGTGAACATATTCCTAATCATTCCTTCTGTTTTAGTACAATTATAAAAGGGATGAGAAGAATTGAAGAATACATAGGAAAATAAAATAATCAGCTTGTAAGTGGTAAAATTCCAACAAATTTGGCAAGATTTGTATAAACCCCTCTAGAAAGACTAGAAAGTCTGTTTGCCAAATGGAAGGAGGAAAACGATGGACTCCAATTTTTACAGCAAACAGACTAGCAAGTTCCTGTAAGTTTTGGCAGTGAGATTAAATAATCACACATTGTGAGTAGCAGATTTTTTACACCCCTTAATTTTAGTACCCTCTGCCCCTCTCCCCCCCCCCATTTTTTTTGCTTCAGAATTTCTTAAAGTGAACTTACAAAAGCACTGTGTTTCATCACTGGAGTAAGGCAATCACTCAGTTTCACCAATGGAAAAAATTAATCAACAATTTTCAAGTATGTTTTTAACTTTTGAAAATAAAAAGAGCACAACCTCTTTAAGAATTAAAAGTAAGCCGGGCAGAGGCTAGGCTGGAAAGTTCAATAGACTGTTCTAGCTGATAGAAAGGGGAACAAACAAATAAACCAAAATCATTCAGCAGAAGCAGGGGAGAGATTTGAGCTAGTTAGTAAATTTGGTTGTCAGACAAAATGTTATCCTGACTGAAAAAATACCATCACAGGGTAGATAAGGCTCTGCAGACGCAGTTCTAACGTATTTCCATAATGTTTCTTCTTCTAGGCATAACCGATCATGGATTTATAACAGAAAGGGGCCTCCGGAAGCATTTAAATGCAAACTCTTCATTTTGCAGAGAGGGTGACTTCAACTTGACCCAGATCATATGTCAGGCATAGGATTAGAATTCAGGTCTTCTGACTCCACAGTCTGTCCTTTCCCCTTGCTACGTTGCTCCACTTTGAGGGCTACCTAGAACACAGGAACACCAGGAACTACACGTATCTTTTCCCTGTGGGGGAAAAAAAAGGCAGTGTGAGAAAGGGGTTTTCAAAAGACAAAGATTAAATACTCACATGATAAATAAACTCCTTCTTTCTCATAAGTTGCAAGCAAGTAGTTAAAGGCCTAAATGAGGTTACCAGGGAAGGCCTGCTGAAGACAGAGTTTAGCAGAAACTTCTTAATGGCTCTGACCCTGAGAAAAGATTCAGAGTGGATGAAAGCTGTGAGAATATCAGTTAGATAAAGTAAACTGTCAGAAACTAGCTACTAGCCCTTTTTGTAAATAAAAAAAAAAAGTCAGACGCTAGCCTCTCACCTGTCCCCTCACTTTCTTAGTCTGTTTACCTATTCATGCAATAAGCACTTAAGATAGCTAATATTATGTCTAGACAACTTCGAAGAAGCAGCTAGGTCTCACAGTGGATAGGAGGACCTAGGTTCAAATCCATCTTCAGACACTTTATGGCTGTATGACTCTAGATGAGTCTCTTAATGTCTGTCTGCCTCAATTTACTCAACTATAAAATGGAGATAATAATAGCACTTACCTCCCAGAGTTATTGGGAAGGGGAAAAAAGGATATAATATTGTAAAGTATTTTGCAAACCTTAAACAACTCTATAAATGTTAGTGTGATAGCATTACTACTAATATAATTATAATACTAATTACTACTAATAATACAATACCTCATTTGATCCTCTCAAGGCCCTGTTAGGTAGGTAATCTTAGAAATCCCCAATTTACAGATAAGGAAATTGAAGCAAACAAACATGAAATGACTTTCTCAGGGTGTTACAGCTAGTTAAAGTCAGAGACAAGATTTGGGCCCATGTCCTCCTACCTCCAACTCCACTGCACCAAATGACCAAGTGTTCCTATTTAAGCAAAGCTGTGGTCTCAGGCTCATCTATATTCTGAAACCAGTTCTGGTGCTGTGGAGAAAAAAAATTCAAGGATTCCCTAGCTCAGAAGATAGCTTGGTGCAAGGAGTCATTCTTGGTGGTAGTGAGCCTGTTTTAACTTTTACTTATGGAATGAGGACTACAAATCCCCCCCTTTTGTGGGGAAGGCAGGGGGGGGGGAAATTGACACCTGGGCTTAGAGCAACTAATTGCTATTTCTCTCATCCATCTTTCCATTATGAAGATCTGGTTTCAAAATAGTCCCAGGGTAATTAGAATAACCCAGCCATGCTGCATCTAAGGGGGATATGAGACATAAAGACAAGTGAGAAGAGAGAGGAGGTATCTCATCAAATATCAATACACAGTGGGAGGTTCTAACAGGAGTGGAAGACATATCACTCAAGGATGGGGGAGACAGGAGACAGACTCACAATAAACAATTGTGGAATTATAAGCCTATCTAGTCAAACAAGGCTCCTTCTTTTTTTTCCAATTTAATATATTTTACTTTTCCCCAATTACATATTAAAACAATTTTAACATTTTTTTTAAAGTTTTGCATTCCAAATTGCATCATTCACTCCTTCCCTCCCTTTCTCTCCTCCCCCCTCTCTGAGACAACAATCAGATATTGGTTGCATATATGAAATCATGTAAAATATTTCCATATTAGTCATTTTGTACAAGAAGACTCAAATAAAAGAAAAATAATGAAAGAAAGTGAAAAAATAGCATATTTCAGTCTGTATTCAAACTATATCAGTTCTTTCTCTGGAGGCAGACAGTATAAGCATACTGTCCTTTATATACATCATTAGTCCTTTGGGATGGTCTTGGATCATTGTATTGCTGAGAATAGCTAAGTCATTCACAGTTCTTCATCATACGATATTGCTGTTTCTGTATACAACATTCTCCTGGTTCTGTTCACTTCACTTTGCATCATTTATGTCTGTTTTTTTTTTCAGAAATCATCTGTTTGTCATTTCTTACAGCACAATAGTATTCCATTACATTCAAATACTACAACTTGTTTAGCCATTCCCCAGTTGATGGGCACCCCTTTAATTTTCAATTCTTAGCTAACACAGAAAGAGCTACTATAAATGTTTTTGTACAAATAGGTCCTTCCCTCCCCCCTTTTTTTGATGTCTTGGGAATATAGACCTAGCTGTGATATTATTGGATCAAAGTGTATGCACAGTTTTGTAGCCCTTTGGGCACAGTTCCAAATTGCTCTCCAGAATGGTTGGATCAGTTCACACCACCAGTGCATTAGTGTCCCAGTTTTCCCCCAACCCCTCCATCATCCAACATTTTCCTTCTTTGTCATATTAAAAGCACATTCTTCTAGAGGCAGACACTAAGACAGAAATAGCTAAAGTGACCAATAAATCCAATAAGCACCAAAGAAATTTTTACCGACCGCTATGCACATCCTTACTTAACTTACTCATCATTGGTTAATTCAAATATACTTAGAGTTGCTTCCTTGAAATTGAGTTTGTTTGGGTTTTTTTTTATCTGTTTCACTTATTTACTCCTGAGTATAAAATGATGCAAGCACCAAAGGCCCGGAAATTCTCATGTTAGCTAGCAGTCTTGGCAGAGCTGACCAGCTGCTGGGTCAACCTCAAGTGTGTCATGTCCTGGATTAAGGCAAAAGGGTACTAGATAGCTGTGTCACAAACTAGCATAATATCTTGATTTTAACATCAATAAATTATAACTGCAGAAATTCCCTGTGCTTGATGGTTGAGGTTTATCATAAACATCTTGGCAGACCTTTTCTGTCTTCCATCCATTTAATGTCTTAATTAGTTTTTCATGAGAAAGTTGTGTCAATACACTTAATTTTAACATTAAGGTCCCAGATGTGTTTATGGTGCTCATGGAAATGTCATTGGAGAAAAAAATGGAAAATGATGCTGGACTAAACCAATTATCCAAATAGGAGATCTATGCCAGAGAATACACAGTTCTAAAAATATTAAGAAAATAAATTCTCAAGATAAATGAAGGAGGGAAAGACACTCAAGGAATAGGAAAAAATATGAAATTGAATTAGGAAAAAATGACTGAAAGAAGATTAAGAATTACCAACCTACAGGAGAATAATTTCTACAATAATAACATTGTGAGAACAAACAACCTTGAAAGACTGAAGAACTCTTACCAATGCAGGGACCAATCACAGTTTCAGAGAACCGATGATGAAGCATGCTCTCCCCCTCCTGACAAAGAGGTAATGGTCTCGAGATATAAAATAAGGCATATATTTTTGACATGGCCAATGCGGGAGTTTGTTTTACTTGACTACAAATATTTTACAAAAGTTTTGGCTTTTCTTTTTTTTCCGTTGGATAAGGAAGACGTAGAAAGAGAAAATAAATGCTTATTAATTGAAAAAACTTATGGGAATAATCTTAACACATAAATGGATGCATACACACATAAATGAATACATTAGAAGGGAACAGGCAGGCTTTTGCAAGGGATATTCTATATTAATATTTCCACCGGGTGCGATTTATACCAGGAATACAGAGCTGGTTCAATATTAGGAAAACTATCAGCATAATTGACCAACACAATTAACATATGATTATCTCAATAGATGCAGAAAAAGCTTTTGACAAAATACAGCACCCATTCCTATTACAAACACTAGAGAAAACTGGAATCAATGGAGTTTTCCTTACAATGTTAAGTACCATCTACTGAAAACCATCAGCAAGCATTATATGCAATGGAGGTAAGCTAGAAGCATTTCCAGTAAGATCAGGGGTGAAACAAGGATGTCCATTATCACCACTATTATTCAATATTGTACTAGAAATGTTAGCTTTAGCAGAAAGAAGAAAAAGAAATTGAAGGAATTAGAATAGGCGATGAAGGAGCAAAGCTATCACTCTTTATGGATGATATGATGGTATACTGAGAGAATCCTAAAGAATCAACTAAAAAACTACTTGAAATAATTAACAACTTTAGTAAAGTTGCAGCATATAAAATAAACCCACATAAATGATCAGCATTTCTATATATTACTAACAAAGCCCAGCAGCAAGAGATAGAGAAATTCCATTTAAAGTAACTATAGGCAGAGGGCGGAGCCAAGACTGCAGAGTGAAAGCAGTGACTTGCTTGAGTTCTCCCCCAAACCCCTGCAAATACTCATAAAAAAATGGCTCTAAACAAATTGCGAAGCAGCAGAACCCACAAAAAGACAGAGTGAAACAAATTTCCAGCCCAAAACAACCTGGATGATTGATCAGAAAGGTGTATCGCACAGGGCTGGGAGCGCAGCGCAGTGCAGCATGGGCACACAGGCCACCAAGAACCTGGAGAAGGCCTCAGAGGACTGAATTTCAGGCAGCTGTGGTGGTTTCCAGACTCCTCAATCCAAATGCCAAAGACAACTTAGAAGGTCAGTGGGAAAAGTCTGTTTCTGTCGGTGCTGAGAAAGGAAGGCAGGGTTTCAGCTCCATTTCCAAGAGCGTGGTCCTGGGGGGGACAGCTGCTTCCCGAGCTTCCAGCCCACAGACTGGGGGAATTCAGTGGCTGATCAGAGAGGGACTGCAGGGCTCTCTTTTCCAGTGCTGAGGCAGGAATCTCTTGCTTTGCCCATGTTTGGATCTGGGCCACAGTTCTGGGTGGCGGTGCTGGGGTGAGGAGGAGCGCTGGCTTGGTAGAGCTTGTGGAGGAGACCCCTCCTCACAGTTACAGGACAGAAAGGAATACTTGTGCTCACAGGCCAAGAAAGGAGTAAACACCTCGCCCCTTATCATACCACCTTGGAAGAACTGAAAATTTACAGGGCCCTACAAGTATCTCTGAAAACAGCTACACAAACCCCTGAAGCTTGGGACAGTACACTCTCCACATTGGAAGCAGACTCTTACCTTAACAAAGAGTTTAAAACTCAAGTAATTGGCTGGGATCATGAGCAAGCAGCACAAAAAGAGTCAGACTATATTATCTTACTTTGGTGAAAAAGAAGATCAAAATATACAACCAGAAGAAGAAACAACAAAGTCAAAGGCCCTGCATCCAAAGCCTCCAAGAAAAATATGAATCAGTCCCAGGCCTTGGAAGAGCTCAAAAGGGATTTTGAGAAGCAAGTAAGGGAAGTAGAGGAAAAACTGGGAAGAGAAATGAGAGTGATGCAAGAAAATCATGAAAAACAAGTCAACAGCTTGCTAAAGGAGACCCAAAAAAATACTGAAGAAAATAACACCTTAAAAAACAGCCTAACCCAAATGGCAAAAGAGGTCCAAAAAGCCAATGAGGAGAAAAATGCCCTAAAAAGAAAAATTGGCCAAATGGAAAAGGAAGTCCAAAAGATTACTGAAGAAAATACTTCCTTAAAAATTAGAATAGAGCAATTGGAAGACAGTGACTTTATGAGAAATCAAGACACTGTAAAACAAATCCAAAAGAATGAAAAATTAGAAAACAATGTGAAATATCTCATTGGAAAAACAACTGACCTGGAAAATAGATCCAGGAGAGAGAATTTAAAAATTATTGGACTATCTGAAAGCCATGATCAAAAAAGAGCCTAGACATCATCTTTCAAGAAATTATCAAGGAAAACTGCCCTGATATAGTAGAACCAGAGGGCAAAATAGAAATTGAAAGAATCCACAGATCTCCTCCTGAAAGAGATCCCCAAAGGAAAACTCCTAGGAATATTATAGCCAAATTCCAGAGTTCCCAGGTCAAGGAGAAAATATTACAAGCTGCCAGAAGGAAACAGTTCAAGTACTGTGGAAACACAATCAGGATAACACAAGATTTAGCAGCTTCTACATTAAAGGACCACAGGGCATGGAATACAATATTCTGGAGGGCAAAGGAGATAGCATTACAACCAAGAATCACCTATCCAGCAAAACTGAGTATAATCCTTCAGGGGAAAAAATGGTCATTCAGTGAAATAGAGGACTTTCAAGCATTCTTGATGAAAAGACCAGAGCTGAATAGAAAATTTGGCTTTCAAATACAAGACTCAAGTGGAACATGAAGAGGTAAACAGGAAAGAGAAATCATAAGAGACTTATTAAGATTGAACTGTTTACATTCCTGCATGGAAAGATGATATTTATAACTCATGAGACCTTTGTCAGTATTAGGGTAGTTGGAGGAAAAAAATTATATGTATGTATATGTAGATAGATATAGATAGATAGATAGATAGATAGAGGGCACAGGGTGAGCTGAAGATTAAGGGGTCATATCTGGAGAATAAAATTAAGGGATGAGAGAGAATTATACTCAGAGAAGAAGAAAGGGAAGGTAGAATGGGGTAAATTATCTCACAAAAAAAAAAACAGAAAAGTCTCTTACAGTGGAGGGGAAACAGGGGAAGGTGAGAGGGAATGAGTGAATCTTATTCTCATAGGATTTGGCTTAAGGAGGGAATAACATACACATTCAATTGGGTATGGAAATCTGTCTTACCCTACAGGAAAATAGGAGGAGAAGGGGACAAGAGAGCAGGGGATGATAGAGAGGAGGGCAGATTGGGAAAGGGGTAATCAGAAGTAAATACTTCTGAGGAGGGACAGGGTCAAAAGAAAGAATAGAATAAATGGGAGGGCAGGATAGGATTAAGGGAAATAGAGTTAGTTTTTCACAACATGTCTACTATGGAGTGTTTTGCATAACTGCACATGTACAACCTATATTGAGTTGCTTGCCTTTTCAATGAGGGTGGGTGGGGAGGGAGGAAGACAGAAAATTTGAAACCTAAAGTTTTAAAAACATATGTTTTAAAAAAATGTTTTCACATGCTACTGGGAAATAAGAAATAAAGGAAATGGGGTACAGAAGTCTGTCCTACCCTACAGGAAAATAGAAGGGAAGGGGATAAGAGAAGGGGAGAGAGATAGAAGAGAGGACAGACTAGGGGAAGGGATATTCAGAATGCATGACATCTTGGGGTAGGGGCAAGGGGGAGGTGGGGTGAAAATTTGGAACTCAAAAACTTGTGGAAGTGAGTATTGAAAACTAAAAATAAACAAATTCATATTTAAAAAATTTTTTTTTAAATAAAGTGACTATAGACAACATAAAATATTTCAGAATCTACCTGCCAAGACAAACTCAAGAACTATATGAACACAATTATAGAACATTTTTCCACAAATAAAGTCAGATCTAAATAATTGGGAAAAAATATCAGTTGCTATGGTGGGCCAAGCTAATAGAGTAAACATGACAATTCTATCTAAGCTAATTCATTGATTTAGTGTAATACCAATTAAATTACCAAATACCAAAGTAAATTACCAAAAGATTATTTTATAGAGCTAGAAAAAATAATAACAAGATTCATCTGGAAGAACAAAAGGTCCACAATATCAAAGGAACTTATGAAAAGAAATGCAAGGAAAGGTGGCCTAACCATACCAGATCTAAAATTGTATTACAAAGCAGCAATCATCAAAACTACTTGGTACTGGCTAAGAAAAAGAATGGTGGATCACTGGAACAGTTAGATACACAAGACCCAGTAATCAATGACTATAGTAATCTACTATTTGATAAATACAAAGAACCTAGCTTCTGGGATAAGAACTCATTATTTAACAAGAACTGTTGGGAAAACTGGAAAATAGTTTGACAGAAGCTAGGAATAGACCACGATCTTACACCATATACTAAGATAAGGTCAAAATGAGTGCATGATTTAGATATAAAGGGTGAGATTATAAGCAAATCAAGATAGCAAGGAATAGTTTACCTGTCAGGAGAATGGAAGGATTTACGACTAAACAAAAGATAGAGAACATTATGAAATGCAAAATGGATAATTTTAATCACATTAAATTGAGAAGGTTTTACACAAACAAAGCCAATGCAACCAAGATTAGAAGGGAAGCAGAAAATTGGCCTCATTTCTAAAATACATAGAGAACTGAGTCAAATTTATAAGAATACAAGTCATTAGCCAAGTGACAAATGGTCAAAGGATATGAACAGGCAGTTTTCAGATGAAAAAATTAAAGCTGTCTATTATCATATGAAAAAAATGTTTTAAATCACTATTGATTAGAGAAATGCAAATTAAAACAACTCTGAGGTACCATATCATACCTATCAGATTGGCTAACATGACAAAACAGGAAAATGATCAATGTTGGAGACAATGTTGGAACACTAATACACTGGTGGTGTTGTGAACTGATCCAGCTATTCTTGAGAGTAATTTGGAACTATGCCCAAAGGCAGTACCACTTCTAGATCTGTTTCCCAAAGAGATAATAAAAATGGGAAAGGGACTCACATGTAAAAATATTTATAGTAGTTCTTTTTGTGGTGGCAAAGAATTGGAAATTGAGGGGATGCCATCAATTGGGGAATGACTGAACAAGTTGTGGTATATGAATATAGTGGAATACTATTGTTCCATGAGAAATGATGAGCAGGTGGACTTTAGAAAAACCTGGAAAGACTTACATGAACTGATGTGGAGTGAAGTGAGCAGAACCAAGAGAACACTGAACACAGTAACAGCAACATTGTGTGATGACCAACTTTGATAGATTTAACTCCTCTCAGCAATGCAAGGATCTAGGACAATTCCAAGACCCATGATTGAAAATACTACCCACATCCAGAGAAAGAACCACAGAGTCTGAAGCAGATGGAAGCATATTATTTTCTTTTTTATTTGTTTTTTGTTTGTTTCTTCTTTCTAATGGTTTTTCCTTTTGGTTCCAATTCTTCTTTATAACATGAGTAATGTGGAAATACATTTAATGTGATTGTACATGTAAAGCCTATATCAGATTGCATGCCATCTTGGAGAAAGGGAAGCAGAAGGAGGGAAGACAATTTAGAACTCAAGATCTTATAGAAGTCAATGTTGAAAATTAAAAACAAATAAATAAAACAATTTTTAAAATTTTTTGAAGTAGTAAAAAAAATCTTTAGCTATTTCATAACACAACATACAGATTTTTTTTAAAATTCAAATATGATGCAAGACAAATAACAACAACAACATAGCAGACTTGTTTGTGCATTAGCCATGGGTAACCAAGATGCTGCAGAGTAAAATGGGGAAAAAGCGTATGTTAAAATGCTGTTTCCACCAATATTTTAAACATTATAATCCTGACACTAATTAATGCGGTAAACAGAAATGGAAGTATCACTTACAATAAAGAATCAGGAAATATGCACTGAAAAAAAAATCTTTTCCATCACTCAGTTGATTTAAACATGTGGCAAGAATCTATTGCTTATTATTTATTGACTTATATATATATATATATATATATATATATATATATATGTATGTATATATATAATATTATATTATATATATATGTAGTAGTATAAAATACTATTTTAAAGACTTTCACATATGTATGTCAAAATTATTTATGATTTCTTGAAAGAAAAAGGCATTCTATACAGTGAACAGAGAGTTGGTTTAGTAGCCAAAAAGATCCAGGCTCAATACTAACCCCTGTTACACAATGGCTGTGTACCAAGTTGCTTAGCTTCTCAGGGCTCTAGGCAACTATCTCAAATTTTAAGTTGCAGAAAAGGTGCCCATGTGCATAGGTAGAAGTTCTTCCTCCGTGGAAATCCCTATATCACTGAAATCACATATTCAATTCCTATGCCCATATGCTTGAAAAGCATAATGATGACTCTGACTAGAAAAGACAAGTTGGTAGAAAATGAATGTTATTGACACTATGATATACTAACTAGAATTTTCTAATGCCAAACGTGTATTTGCCTGAAAGACTATTTTATGGAGAACACACACGTGGAGGACAGAAGAAGCAATACAAGGACACTCTCAAGGTCTCTCTAAAGAATTTTGGAATCAATTGTGAGACTTAAAATACACTGATACAGGTCTGCTCAGCTTGGTGTGCTTACATCAAAGAAGGTGTTGTGCTCTACGAGCAAAGCAGGATTATAGTAGCTCAAAAGAAATGTGAGATGTGCATATTTAGAAACACTTCTACCCAAATATTCATATGGACTATTTGTGCCTGATCTGTGGTAAAGTCTTCCAAGCTGTTATGGATTTGATCAGCCGAAGTGGGAGACTCTGTACTTTGACCCCAACATAGCGATGTCATTTTGGTCCTCTTCGAGCATAAAGGATGACAACCAACCAGCCAGCTAGCATCGATGTGGCACTTTAAAGTTTGCCATGCGGTTTACCTGTCTGATCTCATTGGATCCTCATTATTTCTCCAGTGTCATTGTGTGTAAGAAATGGGACATTAGAGTCTCTAGGACCCTAAAAGTGAGTATTACCAAAAGGGTGATTGAAAGAAATAACCACTGGATAACTTTAATGCTCCATTAGCCTCCAGAGATGTCAAGAGAAAATGAAGAAAGCACAGCAAATTGAGTGGACTCTATGTGGTGAATTGATTCAGGAGGACATAGAAAGCATGGGCAGGCATGTGTAAGTGATGATGCGCATCAACAGAAGGAATAGGGATGAGTTCACAGGTACATAGATGTATTGGAGCTATACAGAAGGTCTGTTTTGAGTTATAAAGTTAGTGGCTGTTTGAGAGAAAATCTCCTGGATAACAAAACCATGGGCTTCCCTTGTTAGAGAGTGACAGAAGTGAAGAAGCCAGCAAAGGAGCTATGCTGTAAGAGGCAGAAAAATAAAAGATATCAAGAATAGCCTGTAAAGATTGATCTCGGAGGTGGACCCAAGATAGCGGAGTAAGACAGGGACTCACCTAAACTCCCCCCTAAACTCCTCCAAATACCTTTAAAATAATGACTGTACACAAATTTTAAAGCAGTGAAACCAGTGAAACCCACAAAAACACAGAGTGAAGCAAAATTCCAGCCCCCAGAAACTTGGAAGGTCGGCAGGACCCATCACACCTGGGTGAGAGAGGAGCACAATATAACTCAGGCCATACCAGGATAGCCCTAGCTCCAGCAAATCAGGATCAGGTCTCGGGAGTGACTGAATCAGCAGTGGCAGTGGCGTCAAAAGCTGCTGCTTCTGGAGCTCTCAGCCCACAGACAGTAACGTGGTTGAAAAACTGGTCAGAAGGTGCCTATTGGAATCTTTTAGCTAGCACTGAAGCAGGACTCAGTGGTTTTGCCCATACTCAGATCCAGTCCCAGTGCTGGGTGTCAGCTCTGGGTGGCAGTCCCAGGGTAAGAAGGAGCACTAGGCTGGCAGAGCATGTGGCCACAGTACCAGTGGATGCTCACAGACCAGAACAGAGGCCAAGAACAGGCCTGCACAACCTGGGGCCATGGAGCTGCTTACAGCCCTCAGGCCACTTGAAGCACACCAAAGGATTTCTTAATGCTTGTGAAAAATGTAGAGGAAAACATTCTTTGTATGTAGAGAAATCTTTTTGTGGGCAACAAGTGACCTATAAGCACCCTGGGGCCACAAATTGTGCAGGCCTGTCTTAGAACATAACACCTTGGAAGAACAGAAAACTTACATGTCCCTGGAAGTATCTCTGACAACAGCTGCACAAAACCCTGAAGCTTGGGACAGTGCACCCTCCACCCTGGAAGCAGAGCCCTACTTTTACAGATGAAGTAATCAAAGCTATCTATAGCTATATTAAAAAAAACACTCTAACTTACTATTGATTGAAGAAATGAAAATTAAAATAATTCTGAGGTACTACCTCATACCCATTAGATTGGTTAATAGGAAAGAAAAGGTAAAATTGAAGTAATAGCCTGGGAAATTGAGCAAACAACAACAACAACAAAAACTGTGACCATTGAAAGTTACTATGGTGACAAGGAAGATCAAAACATACTCAGAAGAAGACAACAAAGTCAAAGCTAAGTCCAAAGCCTCCAAGAAAAATGTGAATTGGTCTCAGGCCATGGAAGAGCTCAAAAAGAATAGAGGAAAAAAATGGGAAGAGAAATGATGCAAGAAAATCATGAAGAATGAGTCAACAGCTTGGTAAGGAGACAAAATAATACTGAAGAAAATAACAACTTAAAAACAGATTAGGCCAAACAGTGAAAGAGTCCAAAAAGCCAATGAGGAAAAGAATGCCTTACAGAGCAGAACAGGCCAAATGGAAAAGGAGCTCCAAAATCTCACTGAAGAAAATAATTCCTTAAAAATTAGAATGAAGCAAATGGAAGCTAATGACTTTATGAGAAATCAAGAAAAAAAAACCAAAAGAACGAAACAATAGAAGACAATGTGAAATATTTCATTGGGAAAAAAAACAGACCTGGAAAATAGATCCAGGAGAGATCATTTAAAAATTATTGGACTTCCTAAAAGCCATGATCAAAAAAAGAGCCTAAACATCGTCTTTCAAGAAATTACCAAGGAAAATTGCTCTGATATTATAGAACCAGAAGGTAAAATACAAATGGAAAGAATCCACCAATCATCTCCTGAAACAGATCTCAAAATGAAAACTCCCAGGAATATTATAGCCAATCCAGAGTTCCCAGGTCAAGGAGAAAATATTGAAAACACCCTGAAAGAAAAAAAATTCAAGTATCATGCAGCCATAGTCAAGGTAGCACAAGATTTAGCAGCTTCTACATTAAAGGATCAGAGCTTGGAATATGATATTGTGGAAGGCAAAGGAGCTAAGATTACAATCAAGAATCACCTACCCAGCAAAACTGAGTATAATACTTCAGGGGGAAAATTGGATACTCAATGAGATAGAAGACTTTCAAGCATTCTTGGTGAAAAGACAAGAGCTGAGTAGAAAATTTGACTTTCAAAAACAAGACTCAAGAAAAGCATAAAAAGCTAAATAGAGAACAGAAATCAAAAGAGGCTTGCTAAGGTTAAACTTCACATTCCTACATAAGAAGATGATATTTTTAACTCATAAGGCCTTTCTTATTATTAGGGTACTTAGAAGAGTATAAATATACAGAGGAACAGGTGTGAATTGAATATGAGGGAATGATATGTAAAAAATAAAATTAAGGGGTGAGAGGAATGTACTAGGAGAAAGAGAGGTGGAGAGGTAGATTGGAGTAAAATATTTCACATAAAAGGGCCAAGAAAAAGCTGTTACAATGGAGGGAAAGAGGGGGGGAGGTGAGGGGGAATGAGTGAACCTTATTCTCATCAGAATTGACTCAAAGAGGAAATAACATACACACTCAGTTGGGTTTAGAAATCTATCTTACTCTACAGAAAAGTAGGAAGGGAAGGGGGATAAAAGAAGGGAGAGTATGTGATAGAAGGGAGGACAGATTGGGGGAGGGGGTAGTCAGAAACAAAACACTTTGGGGGGGACAGGGTGAAAGGAGAGAGAGAATAGAATAAATGGAGGGATAAGATGGAGGGAAATACAGTTAGCAATAGTAACTGTGAAAAAATTTTGAAGCAAGTTTCTCTGTTAAAGGCCTCATTTCTAATGTTTGTTTTTTTATTTTTTTATTTTTAGGCAATTGGGGTTAAGTGGCTTGCCCAGGGTCACACAGCTAGTAAGTGTGAAGTGTTTGGTCTGAGGCCAGATTTGAACTCAGGTCTTCCTGATTTCAATAGCAATGCTCTATCCACTGCACCACCTAGCTGCCCCCCTAAAGTCCTCATTTGTCAAGCATATAGAGAACTGAGTCAAATTTATAAAAATAAGAGCCATTCCCCAATTGTTAAACGATAAAAAGATATGATCGGTTTTCAGATGAAGCAATCAAAGCTATCTATAGCCATATTAAAAAAAAATACTCTAACTCACTATTGATTGAAGAAATGTAAATTAAAATAATTCTGAGGTACTACCTCATACCTATTAGATTGGTTAATAGGAAAGAAAAGGGAAATGACAAATGTTGGAGGGGATGTTGGAAAAATGAGACTTTAATGCATTACTGATGAAGTTGTGAAATGATTCAACCATTCTGTAGAGCAATTTGGAACTATACCCAAAGGGCTATAAAAGTAGTACCACTACTAGGTCTGTATTCTAAAAGAGATAACAAAAAGGAAAAGGACCTATATGTATAAAAATATTCTGCGGATTAAGAGTTAGAAGTTGGGGGGAAGCTCATCAATTTGGGAACAGCTGAACAAGTCATGGTATGTGATTATGATGGAATACTATTGTACTATAAGAAATGATGAACAGGATGCTTTCAGCAAAACCTGGAAAAACACGAATGGCTGATGCAAAGTGAAATGTATTGTGTACAAAGTAACAGCAATATTGTAAGATTATCAGCTGTGAATGACTTAGTTATTTTCAGCAATACAACTATCCAAGATAACTCTGAAGCACTTATGATGAAAAATGCTATCCATTACCAGAAAAAAAAAACTGATTGTGTCTGAATATTGATTGAAGCATACTTTCTGAAAATTTTCTTTATTTTTCTTGATTTTTTTTTGTTCTATGTTTTCTTTCACAACATGACTACTTTGGATATGTTTTGCATGTATAATCTATATCAAATTGCTTGCCTTCTCAATGAAGTGGGGTGGGGAGGGAGGAAGGGAGAGAATTTGGAATTCAACATTATAAAAACAAATGTTAAAAATTGTTTTTACACGAAGCTGGGAAAAATAAAATACTAAATAAAAGCTAAAGCAAAGTGGGGTGGAGGTGGGAAAATTGATCTCCTGCTGGAAAGCAACAGGAAGTGTAGAGCAGAGAGTATCAGGGAATTGTGACTGAAGCCACTCAGAGAGAGCTGCAGGGAAAGAAAAACATAGCAAAGATAGAGATTATTGAGAAGAGAACACTACAGTAAACAAGAAAATCTTGGCATCCCTCTTTTCTAGTCCCTATCTGGGGCAATACAGTAAGTCATGAAGACTTACAGAGGAATCTATAGAGACAGTTGGCCACAGGGAAGGGGTGGATCCCTCGACTCTATAGGACAGTAGTTCTCAGCCTTTTTGTGTGTCGTGGACCTCTTTGGAAGTCTGGTGAAACCTATGGACCTTTTCTCAGGATAATGTGTTTAAATGCATACAATGTATTATGTAAGGAAACTGCATCTATTGAAATATAGTCATCAAAAAAAAAATTAAGTCCAAAGACCTCAGATTAATAACCTCTGCTCTAGAATGCCAGATGTGGATCCTTTCTGAATCCACTAACTTGTAAAAATAAATAAATAAATAAAATTAATTTAATGCCATTTTAATTTTTTTTTAATTATGCTTTGAAACTTGTGAGCTTGAACCTAGGAAGACATATAAACTGATGCAAAGTCAAATAAGCAGAACCAGGAGATCATTGTACACAGTAACAGTGATATGTAACAAACTTGAGGGGGCATCTAGGTGGTGCAGTGGATAGCATACTGGCCCTGAAGTCAGGAGGACCTGAGTTCAAATCCAGCCTCAGATCAAACACTTGACACTTACTAGCTGTGTGACCCTAGGCAAGTCACTTAACTCCAATAGCCTAAAAAAAAAAAGAAAAAAAAAACTTGGCTACTCTGATCAAGACAATGATCCAAGACAGTTTCAAAGGACCCATGGTGAAAAATAGTATTCACCTCCAGAGAGAACAGTGATGAAGTCTGAGTGCAAATAGAAGCATATTTTTTTCCACTTTCATTTTTCTTGATTTTCTTTTTGCAACATAGTAAATATGGAAATATGTTTTACATGATTCCACATATATAATTGATATCACATTGTTTGCTTTCTTAGTGAGTGATGGAGGGACAGTAAAGGGGGAGAGAATTTGGAACTCAAAAAATCTTTTAAATGAATATTAAAAATAATTAAACAGCAAATACATTTAAAAAAAGAGAAGAAAAAGAAACTTGTAGCTTGTACTTGTAAAGGAAGCTGGTAGCTCCCCCAAGGGGTAGTGCTCGATATCTCAGATTATCTGACTGGGTCAACAAGTCAAAAAAAAAAATTACAAGTTCCCAAAGTGTCCCTTAGCTTAGGAGGGAAGAGAAAAATGCTGACATGAGAATTATCCTCAAATTCCTTGTTTGTGATCCTGAAATTTCCTAGGTCAGACTCTTTACCCTAGGTTCCCAACACTGTGATACCTAGTCTCTCTGTTGTATCTTTGACAATTTGTTTCCCAGTATCTAAGTCTGTATTCCTTGCTTATTCCAGCTCCAAGATATTCTGAATTTCTTTCCCTCCCTTGAATCTCTTTACCTTCTTGTTTTAGCCTATCTTCATGGATGACCTATCCTGGGAATCTCTAATCCTGGCCTTATCCAGACTATCTTGTTCTGTTGACATTCAAGATCAAGGGTGATTACAAGAGTGGAAGACACTTAATTTGTAACCAGATCTAAAAAATAATTCTTCACATCTGTACATTGAAAGTCCATTCATGAGAGTGATTAGCACTTAATTCACAACTATGCTTATTTTGTTAAGGTATAATTTAATGAAAAAAATGGAATTGACTTTGATGTAATTGGAGACTCAGTTATTCATGTTTCAAGTAAATCGAACTAGCTGTTCCATGAGATAGCCCCTCTCAGATCACCTTTCTGTTCTACCACTAGACATCTTTTGTCCTACAAATAGCTGCTAAAATTCTTTTCAATGCTGAGACTTGCCCCACAAATGTAGTTGAAATTCTCATCTATGCAAACTCAGAATCTTTACGCCAACATACAGATATCCCTTTAATAAATTTGGGCCTTATTTGTTCTTTAAAAAAATCCAATATTATGGGTCCAATTAGTCCTTTCTTCCATGCATACTTAAGATTAATCAATAAGTATTTCCTGCTATGTTCCAGGCACTGTGCTAAAAAGTAAAGATACATTTTTTTCCCCAAAAGCTAGCTTCTTATCCTAGTTATCCATAGTAAAGGAGGGGATACACTAGGGAAAGCAATTTTTATGTTCCCCATAGATTGCCACTAATTTGCCTTTTCTCTTCCCTATATTAGGGCAAGCCTTACCTAAGTGAGTTAGATCCAAGGACAGCTATCTTTTCATTCTTTTCAGTCCCTCTTCTCACTCTCCTTAACATCTCTAATTTTTCATCTTCAAGAAGAAAATCTTATCAATACTGTGTTTACCATCCTGCATCAAAGAAATGAGTTTTGGTGCTACATATTAACGACAAAGGAAAATTTAAATTATTCTTAAAAGAAGGAGAAAATAACTATAATTATACTGTTAAGCAAAGAAGAGGCAAGCTAGTTTCTCTAATCTCAGAACTGGAGCTTTCCATCAACCTCTGATATGTCCTTCCAGGGGATGAAGGGATTAGTTCTTGTTTCCACTCTAGAATCTGAATCCACAGAAGTTTCTCATTACCAGTCCTGCAGAACTTTGGCTAGTCACTTAACCTCTTTTTGCCTCGGTTTCTTCAACTGTAAAATGAGGATAATAGTAGCACCTACCTCCCAGAGTGAGGATCAAATGAGATAATAATTGTATAGCACTCGGTGCAGTGTCTGACATATAGCAAGTACTGTATAAGTGCTGTTTATTTATGTAATCATTCATGTATTTATTTGTTTATTATTGTTGTTGCTATTGTTTGTATAGGAAAAGGCACACATGATTTGGAACTAGGAGTCTTGAGTTTAAATACCAGGTCTGCCACTTACTAGGTCTCAGCTTCCTCATTAGTAAAGTAAAGGTGTTGGGCTAGAAGATTTTTATGGTACCTGCCAGCTCTAAAGAATATGATTCTATGGTCCTATCTGACTGCCAATGTGATCTTGCTTGAGATAAAATGGGTAGAAGCTGCTAAGCACTGCTTTGCAGAAACACTGTAAACACTAACTCTTGTGTACCAATTAAGTTCAATTCCACCAAATAATCCATTTGAACAAGCATTTGTTAAATTCTTCCTATGTTCTAGATGCAGTGTTAGGTTCTAGGATACAAAGACAGAAAGGAACATAGTTCCTGCCTTCAAAAAGCTTACATTTTGCTGGAAAAGTTTATATTCTCTAGACCATAGCACAGTAGTATTTCACACTGTGCACACATCAGTGCATTTTACACTTCTCAACTGGGTAGAGAAATATCTTTTTAACCGCCACTCAACTCTAGTGAGGCAGAGAAGTTCAGAATCCAGCTTTCTTCCAACCATTCATGGCTTAAACTCAAAATCAGTCAAAGGCTAGATAGCTGACATGCCATACAACTGCACTCAGACTTCAGCTCCACTGCTTGTTTACCTGCGGAGACTGGTGATGGAGTAGCTGTCACGTGGGAAAAACAGAAGATGGCCAGTTTGTCTGTACCAAACAGTATATAAAGAGTAGCATGTCTAGAGAAATTGGTTAGTGATGACCTAGGTAATGTTGGGTTTGGAGTAAGGAAGACCTCAGTTCAAATCCCTCCTCAATTGTATGATCCTATACAAGTCACTTAACCTTATTACACCTCAATTTTCTCATCTGTAAAATAAAATTTAAAAATTAGGATAATAACAGCACTTAACTCACAGGGTCATTGTGAGGATCAAATGAGATATCCTACGTACAGTGCTTTGCAAACTTTAAAGCGATCTATAAATGCTAGTCATTATTATGTTTTTAATTGTTTCAATTCCAAACAAGGAAGTTTACTTTTGAGTCACAGGAGTTTATTGATTAGAGGAGTAATATGGTCAGCACTTTGCTTTAGGAAAATCCCTTTTGCAGATGTACTAAAAAGGAAAGAGACTGGAAGCCAGTCAAAGAGGTGTCAAAGGCCTGAACTAGGGTAATGAGTATGAGTGAAGAGGACAGCTATGAAAGACATCACAAAAATAAACACAAGATTTGGCCATTGACTGGATAACCGGGATGAAAGTGAAGATGTTGAGTTGAGGATGACACCAAAGTTGCTAGTGAGGCTGCCTGGAAGGATGGCAGTACCCTCAAAAACAGGCCCACAGGTACACACACACACACACACACACACACACACACACACTATATTAACTCACTTTTTTTTTTCAGGAGTCCTGGAATGCCTTTATGAAATGCCTCAGTGGCTGGTCCCAGGCCACTGACAATCAGAGAAAAGAAAGCAGAGGCAAAAGAAAAGTGGCTTACAGTAAAAACTCCTCCAAGCTGAACTATTCCTCTCTGTTACTCATGATTGAAAGGGGGATGTGTATTGAAGAAAGGGCCAGGGATATCTCCCTCTCTCTCTCTCTCTCTCTCTCTCTCTCTCTCTCTCTCTCACACACACACACACACACACACACACACACACAGGGATACACTCCACCCCAGTGCAATCATTTCATACGGAATTTTAAGTGAGAGAAAGCATTTGTAATTGGGTGGTGAAGAAACAGTGCTGTATAGTGTTGTGCCCAACAGTTGACTTACTTTCAAAAGAGAGAGATGGGATAGGCATGGGCAAAAGAGATTTGGAACATAAACTCATTTGTCAAATCTCATGGAAAAAGTGGGTGAAAAATAAGGACTTTTCTTATGGATAGGTATTCATATTCTCTCAATGTTGACACATATGAGTACTCAACTATTCTCTCTAGTCATATATATTTATACTGATCTTTTCTATCTAGATTCTTGTATATGAATACTCCACTATTATCTAAGTGTCTTCATACAGCAATACTCATATATCCTTTCTTTTTTTTTCTTTTTTTTAAATTTTTTTTTCCATGTGCTTTCGAGTTGAAAATTTTTTCTCCCTTTCCCCCCCCACCTCCCCAAGATGGCACACAATCTGACATAAGCTTTACCTTTACATACCAATTAAATATATTTTCACATTAGTGAAGTTGTAAGTAAAAATTAAAACCAATAGGAGGAACCATCAGAAAGATGAAACAAAACTCAACTTAAGGTAAAAATAAGTGAGAGCAATTTGACTTCCATAGTTCTTTCTTTGGATGTGGACAGCATTTTCCATCCCCGAGGCCTCTGGAGATGTCTTAGATCCTCGTAATGCTGAGAAGGGTTCAGTTTAACATTCTTAGTCATTGCATAATGTGGCTGCTATTGTATACAAAGTCCTCTTGGTTCTGCCCACTTCACTCAGCATCAGACCATATAAGTCTTCCCAGGTTTTTCTGAAGTCAGCCTGTTCATCATTTCTTATAGAACAATAGTATTCCATTGCATTCATATACCACAACTTGCTCAGCCATTCCCCAATTGATGGGCATCCTCTCAGTTTCCAATTCTTTGCCACCACAAAGAGCTGCTATGAATATTTTTGTACATGTGGGTCCTTTTCCCATTTGTTTGATATCTTTGGGATATAGCCCTAGAAGTGCTATTGCTGGATCAAAGGGTATGCACATTTTTGTAGCCCTTTGGGCATAGTTCCAAATTGTTCTCCAAAATGGTTGGATCATTTCACAACTCCACCAACAATGTATTAGCGTATTAACTCACATTTTTGCCTAGGATTTTCATTAGCTCCTATTTTCTTCCACCTTATGCTATATTATGTATGCATAAACACATACATATTTATGTTTATATTTACCTACTCCATCCAATTCTGTAACTATAAATTTCATATTGTGCTGAATCCCATACAAGTTCCTATAAATCCATACACACACACATACATACACACACACACACATACACACACACACACACACACACACACACACACACACACATATTCCAAGGAACTAGGAAAAAAGATCTTTTCAGCAAGTTTCTTTGTTAAAAGTCTCATTTTCAAATATCTAAGGAACTGATTCAAATTTATAAGAATAAGAACCATTTCCTTAACTGATAAATGGTCAGAGGATATAAATAAGCAATTCATAAAAGAAGAAACCCAGGCTATCTATAGCCATAGGAAAAAGTGCTCCAAATCACTACTACTTAGAGAAATGTAAATTAAAGTGATTCAGAGATTTCACCTCATACCTGTCACATTGGCAAAAATGGCCCAAAAAAGAAAATGAAAAATGTTGAAAGGGCTGTGGGAAAACAGGAACATTGATGCACAGTTGGTGGATTTGTGAATGGGACTAACCATTTTGAAAAACAATCTGTAAATATGCCCAAAACTGTGTATGCCCCAAAGAGAAACAAGAAAAAGGAAAAGGAAAAGGATCTATGGAAAAACCTATTTTTAACAGCTCTTTTTGTGGTAATAAAGAACTGGAAACAAAATGATTCCCTTCAGTTAGGAAATGGTTGAACAAATTCTGGCTTATAGATGTAATCAAATACTATTGTACTCCGTGAAATAATGAAAGGGATAGTTTCAGAGAAATTTGGGAAGACTTGCATGAACTGAAACAGAGTAAAGTGAACAGAACCTGAAGAACAATTTATACAATAACAATATTGTAATGACAAACAACTTTGAAAGATCTAAGGACTCTGATCAATATAATGATCAACAAAGATGCCAGATGATGAATGAAGAAATGTGTTACATAACTTCTGAACAGACATCTGAACCCAGGGTTCCAATTGAGACATACATTTTTGGAACTATCCAATGCAGGAATTTATTTTACTTAACTATTTGTATTTGTTACAAGGGCTTTGTTTTATTCCAAGTGGGAGTGAATGAGAGGGTGAAAAAAAAAGGTTTTTTTAATGAAAAAGAAATGACTGTGAGCTAATCTGAGGAAGCAGTCAGGAGTGGGGAGAAAGGAAAAACTTCTATCATTCTGAAAGACAAACCTGTGTATCAATGAGCCTGACATGAGATGTTGGATGTGACAAGCCAAAATCCATATTCAAAAAACAAAGCAAGTCAGAGGGTTGTAGCCAACCCCTCCACTCAAGAATATGGTCCCAGATGAATTCAAATCTATCCAAGTTTTCATTTATTGAAACATGGGGAAGATCTTTTTTTCTTGGGAAAGAAAGTCAAAAGTGAAAAAAAAAATTACTTGGCTTTCAAGACTCACTTGCACAACAACATTTGAGTTAGGTAATGAGTAAATCAGAAACAGATGGGTGGTTTTGCCTCTAAAATATACAGAGTTTTTAAAATAAATGGAAAAAGAATTTGGCAAAAAATGGGTATGGAATTTTAGCACATTTACCTTTTTAAATGCAAGACAATTGATGGTTCTAGAATAAACCTGCACAACTTGGTAGTAGGTGGGGGCCAAAATTAAAATAGGCTAAACTTCTTTGGGCCGCAAATAGGTGTTTAGTGGCTCACTTTTCAAATAAAAGTACAATTAATGATAAAACTATTTTGCAAATAAACCATATGAAAAAGGGAATTTTCAATTAATATCAATTAATTATACTTATTACTTAAGATTTTTATGTATCATGAAAATCATTAATGTTAAAAAAATTACTTTGCTAAGTGGCATAAGTTTTAATACATTTTTCAGCTTTTCTTACTGTTTACATTTAGTAATGACTGAAAACATAGCAAAAAAATATGACTCTTGCTCCTCTCAGACCAGAGACAGACTGTCCACGATTGGTCTTCATGGATCACATGACAAACAAGAGAGAGTGTGCAGTGGCCCCCCAAGTTACGCGATGGGCACAATAGTGACTAGTGGAAGGTGGGTTAAGCAGGGCACAAACAAAGCACTTATTACATCTTTACTTTCTTTTACAACCTCTATATTTTTCACAGGCTATCTGAGATCTTTCAGTGGGCCACAAGCAGCCTGTGGGTCATATATTGTGCAGGCCTATTCTAGAATTTCCCACATGTATTTGATTAACTTCATGAATCTTCTAAAAAGAGATGAAGGTTCAGGTTTACAAATAATTAAAAATTTAATGGACTCTTTTCCTCTTTCCATTAATTTTAAAATTCTTAACTGCTAAGCAAATAGTTTTCTTTGTACTAACATTGTGTTTCTGATCCCCACTTGAGTCTATTAAATCAAGTTCTTAATTCAATGCTCTGTTTCATCCAAGAATGGACTTATTATTTATCTTTTTGTACTGACATTTAGGACCATAGGATTTAGAGCTGGAAGCTTGGAGAACATCTAGTTCAGCCTCATAAGTCTATAGAGGAAGAAACTGAGTCTGATGGAGTTGAAGTGGTTAAAGCCAGACAGGTCATCTGCATCCAAAATTCTATCAATTGCCTCCAAATAAGGCCAGGTTTACACAGCAAGTATCAGTCAATAGAACTAACAACCACGCTTAGAACTAAATGTCAGTTTGTAGATCATATGGTCCAAATTCTCACATTCTATTAACACAGAAACTCATTAGAGAGGTCAGGAGATTTGCCACAGAGACTGAACCAAGGCCAAAAAATATATTGTTGCTTTACCAGACTCCTAACCCAAGGCTCATTCCACTATCTCATGAAGCTTATTTCATTATCGAATTTATTTTTATGGCACTATCATTAACAATAATAGCAACAACAACAATAATAATCCATAATTTGGGAAATAAGAAAAGGGAAAGGCTAGGATTTTTAACTATAGTAGGAAGGGACCTCTGTGACCTTCTATTCCCAGCCCATACCTGAAAAAAGAATCTCTGAAAAGTGGCCATTAAGTCTTTGAATTAAGACTTTTAATGACAAGGAAACCCATTATTTCCCAACAGTTCAATGCATTTTTGGATAGTTCTATTTATTACAAAAAAATTTCTCCCATAATCCAAGCCTATATCGGCCACTCTTGTAGTCTTTAATCAGGCCCTGCTGAAATCCCCACTAAGATAGGCAGTGGGTATAGTAAGAATTTAACCAGGTGGGAGCAGGTAAAACAAGATCATGAAACATATAGCAGGGTAGGGAAAGATTGAGAAAAGCAAAATTATGAAAACCACAACTATTACCCAAGCAATTCCCAGGCTGACATGGCATCTAACCTTTGGGGATAAATTCAGTCACAGCTAGAAAGGTCATGGTTTCTCTGACCAGGCAAGACCTTCATTTTGCATAGCCTAGTATGAGTTCTGGCCCCACTGCGGGGATATGGAGAGAGTCAGGGGGAGTCCATCCACTGCCTACAACTGTTATTATGTCCTATTTTGTATCATATTTTGCATTTGGCAACAACTGTATCCTTAGCAGCTAAATACAACACAGAGAGAGGGAGGAAGAGAAAGAGAATATGCATCAGCATGTATGTATTTGTATACTTATATGTATGTATTTGTATATTTTCATATATGTCGATATATGGCTATAAACACATATAGTTATACTTGTGCTGAGTCAGTTATTTGTATCATCCTAATACCTGGACAGCTCTTGAGCTGCCTAGCACTGTCTCTTTATATCTTCTACCTCCTTGGACCTCTGACATCAAATAGAATAAGTCTAATCTTCCATCTATATAATGGACATCCATTAAAATACCTTAAGTTGTAACTGCTAGGTCTTCTTCAGTATAAATGTCCCCAGTTTCTTTCCACAGGCCTTCACTATCCATGTTGCTTCTGGACACTCTCTTGCTTAGCAATCTCCTTCCTAAGGACAATGTCCATAATTGAGTGAAATATTTCAGATGTAGTAATAATGAGGGCATAGTAAAGCAGGACTATTACCTCCCTAGTCTTGGGTGCCATATGTCTTTTAATGCATTGCCATGTTTCTCTAAGATCTCATTAGTTTTCTCTTTGTTACTATACATGATGTTAAGATTACAGTCTCCCAAAACCCCTGATCTTTTTCAGACATTCTACTCTTTTGTCAAGTCTTCCTCATTTTATTCTAAAGCACTTGATTTTTTTAACCCGTGCAAGATTCTATTTATCACTGTACAATATTTCATTATTTTTTTATTAGAATGTTCTGACCTGTCAATGTATTTCTGTATTCTGTTTCTGTCATCCAATATGTTAGCTATCCTTACCAGAATTGTCATCTGTAAACCAGATGAGCATGCCATCTGGGCCTTTATCCAGGTCATCGATACCCAGACTGCTAACTCTAGACATTGCTACAACCTCTGGCTGGCTAGCTGAGATACTTTCTGGCAGAAAGTTGAGTTGGGATAGGTTTGGTGACATTTAGTCAGTATGTTTCTGGGCAGGATTTGAATTAAGGTCTTCCTGAGTCTAAGGCCTCCTATCCACTATGATTTACTGCTTCTCCTAAATGAACTAAATAATAATCATATAATAAAGAGTTTTGAGGGCTTTATAGCATTTTAATAATAAATTGGTAAATATGAAGTTCTGAGTCAAATTTATCCAGCTTGTAAACAAAAAACATGGAAGATATATCTGAAGACTCAATGTATTTTTATCAAACATGTGTTTACCAACATTAACTGGCAGGGTAATTAATGGAGATTTATGTTGGATTCCAATAGTGTTCTGCTTCAACAGTGTCTGTCCCACATTTTGCTCACAGGACAGCAGATTTAGAATTGAAAGGGATCATCTAGGCCAATCCTCTCATCTTAGAAATGAAAAAATGGAGGCCCAGATAGACTGATTAACTTGCCCAAGGTCAAATAGGATGTAAATGGAAGGGCCAGTATCTGATCCCAGGTCCTCTAAGTTGAAATACAATTCTTTCCTCTCCATCAGTTGAATAATTCCCTATGGAAGCCATTAACTTGACTTGTAGCAGGGTACATAGCAGGAAAAAAACCCACAAAAGACCACTGATGATAACATCAGGGGTCTCTTGTACCCTCAATGAAGGTCACAAATCCATTCTTAAGCCTGCTTCTGGCTTTTAGCCTCATATTTACTTTTGTGAGCTGAGATTCTAGTATCAAAGAATCAGGAATCTAGGGGTTAGAAGAAACCTCAGAAGCCAGCTAGCCCAATCCTCCCCTTCTATTTTACAGATAAGGAAACTGAGGCCCAGAGAAGTTAAGTGGCTTGCCCTAAGTCACATAGTAAGGAACAGAGGTAGGATTTGCACCCAGATCCTCTGATTTCAGAAACTAGCATTCTGCCCTAGCTAGTTCTCATCTAGCTCTCCCCTTTTCCTTCTCCTGTTTTCTCTCTTCAACTCACTCTTCTTTGTTCCTAAACCAAGGGCACCCTGAGCAACTCTGAAAGTTGTAAAGGCTAGATAAGAGATGGACAAAGGCAGAGGATGGAAGATCAAATGAAGAAAACCATTGCCATGCCGTAGATAAAGGCCACACTCAATTCTCACCCATTCAGTGCTTTATCAAAAGCCTTCAGACTTATCTTCCATAGTTTTTGTTTGCAAGCTGAAGAAATGTGATTCAGAACATCATATTTACTAATATATTATTCAAGCATCATAAAGCCCTCCAAAATCTTTTTATTATGTGATTATTATTCAATTTGTTTAGGAGAAGCAGCATAGTGAGTAGGAGGCCTTTCCTAAATGCAAGTCCCGACCCTGACACATACTGACTAAATGTCACTGAACCTCTCAGGTCCTCAGCCAACTCCCTCCCAGAGAGTATTTCACTGATGATCCAGAGGTTGTAGCAATGTCTACAGTAGCAGTCTGGGTATCAGTGTGATGCATAAAGGCCTAGATGGCATGCTTATCTAGTTTACAAGTGACAATGCTCCAGGGTTATCATTGTCCCTCTTCCGTGCTATCTCATAATTCCAGGGTCTGTGATATTCATTTATACAGAGCCTTAAAGAAATGTGAAGGACTTCTATCTAAAGCGACCTGTTATGGTCCAGGCACCATTTTCTGAGGAGGTGATTTCAGGTGCTTGATTCAATGGATGATTCTTATAGAGAATGTACTTAACCAATCCCTCTCTCTTCAAGTGGGATACCAAGTGTGAAGATAGCATTTTGATAACTTATTTTTCAATTCCACAGTTCACAGTTACACTTTTGCCTATGACTTTCTGGGTTGTTCACTTGATTTAACACATCACTGGTATTTTTAGGGGTGCCATCAGCAGCTCAGTTGCTTCCCTGTCCTTCTCAAGTGAAGTGTAGCTGGGAAGCTGTTGCCATGGAAATAGCATTCAGCGCCACTCTGTTACTAGCTCACATAAATGCAATGTGACAAGAAGGACTAATACATTACCTCCTACCTGAGCTTTATGGGTCTCAAGATCCATTACCTAGAAAAGTTATAAGTCATTACAGGCCTTGACAGATTGGCTTGATGAAGTATGGATTTGACAGCTTGTCTGAGTAGATGGATCAGAGCTATCATCTGGAAATCATGCCCTGAGCAGACCTGAGAAAATGTTTTACTACTTAAATTGACAAAAAAAAAAAATTGCCAAGTCACAAGGAAGATTTTATTTTATGGGATTGGAGGAGGTGATTTATTTGGGATCCATAATAGGGCACAATGATATAAGAACAGCAACATTTCCCAATGTACCATGTGGGACAAAACCTATTCCCCAAAACATATGTGTGGAATCAAGGGCAAATCCAGACAGGCTGAGGTAGAAGTAATACATTGAGAATTCTGGAGATTGACTAGGCTCAGGTGTAAGGACAGCGAAGGGAAGATTATGTTGACTAAACAAAGAATTTTAAAATGTTAATATCTGATGCCCTGTTCAGCTCAGGTTCACAAGTGGAAGGTCAGGGCAGCAGTAATATAGAAGAACTGGAAGTACTTTTGAAAAACATAATTTAGGGGCAGCTAGTGGATAGAGAGCAGTGGACAGAGCACCAGCCCTGAATTCAAGAAGACATGAGTTCAAATCTGGCCTCAGACACTTAACACTTACCAGTTGTGTGACCCTAGGCAAGTCACTTCATTCCATTGCCTCACCAAAAAAAAAAAAAACATAATTTTAAAATGGGCTTGAGGGGGAAAATGATACGTGGAAGAAGTATGGAAAGGAAGCATAGCTGTGAGGAGATGACCCCAGAGACCTTTCTCAGGAAAGGAAAGTTAATGAAGGGAACCTTTCTTGAGCTTGAAGGGACCTCTAGAGCCAGCTAGACCAACCGTTTCATGTCACATGTAGCAAAGCTGTCTCAGTGTGGCTTGTGGGGAGGCATAGATATCTCTCTAGCATCTTGTCTCCCCATCCTTATCCAAGGGAGACTTTGATTCTTTCCATAAGGAGAAGCAGGAGATTGGGGCCAGTGGCTGCCTCTTTGCTCTCCTCAGAGTGAGGGAGTGCTGGCGTAGGGAAACAGGGGAAGAATTATCTATCTGCTCTCTGACATGTTAGTCTAAGAGATGTAATTTTAAGGTTCAAGATAAACTCCTAGCTGCCCTTTCCTCTCTCCTTTCCTCCTTCCATATTTTCTATTTCCCTCATCTCCTTTCTGTTCCCATCCTTCCTTTCTTTTTCCCCATTCCCTACCCCTTTCTATTCCTCCCCTCTTCCCTTCCTTCCCTTTCCTCTCTTCTTCCCATCTCCTCACATCTTCCTTCTCCTCATTTCTCCTTTACTCACTCCATCTCTTTTCTTCTTTCCCTGCTCTCCTTTCTTCTCTCATCATGTAACCTTTCACCTCTTTTTTCCCTCTCCTTTCCCCTTTCCCCTCCTCTTCTACTCCTTCCTCTTCTCTCTCCTCTCTTTTCCTAGCAGCTTCTACATAATTGGCAAGAAAAGAATTTTTATCTCATGATACTCATGGCAGGTATGATGAGATAATCCTATCACAGAGTATTATCACAGAATTAAATAACTGGATGGTATCCTGGAGATCAGTTAATCTACTTTCTGCATTTTATAGATGAAGAGACTGAGGCCCAGAGATTTAAAGTAATTTGTCCAATGTTATATAGCAAATTAATTGTAGGGCTGAAATTAGAAACCACTTCTCTTGACTCCTAATATTTTAAAGAACTGGGATTAGAAACAAAGTATCCTGACCTCTAGTGTATTTTCCACTTGCCTTCTCTGGCTTGTGACACAAGTCATTTGGAAATAATTCACCCCCAGGCCAAAAGGACAATAATAATAACAGCTAGTATTTATATAGGGCTATAAGATTTACAAAGGACCTGTACAGCCCACCAAACCAGCTTTCTCTCTGTTTCTCATACACAACATTCGATCTCCCAGCCCAAGCTCTCCTCCATTTCTGGAATGCACTCACCAACATCCACCCCTCCCTGCCCCCTAGAATTTCTCTCTTCCTTCAAGCTCAAACAACATCTTATCCACGAAAACTTTCTTGATCTCTTGCAGCTATTGCTAGCATCCCCTCTCTCAGACTGGCTTGTATTTAATTCCTGTTATTTGCATTTGTTCCTTTTATATTTATTCTGTATGTACTTATATATGGACTTATTTCCTCAATTAGAATGTAAGGTCCTTAAAGCAGGGCCTTTTTCTTTCTTTTTATTTTTATCCCCAGGGCCTAGCACAGTGTCTGGTACATAGCAGGCCCTTAATAAGTGTTTGCTGATTGATCCTATGAAATCTTTTAGTCTACTTTTTATATGTAAATTGTTGCAAGACACAAGAGGCAGGCTTCTTCTGTCCATCATGCATCTCTCCACTGCCCTTTGACTCACATTTTGATTCTTCAGAGATTTTGGTGTGCCATGATTCATAGCTATAAAGCAGCACTGGGAGAATTGGGGTTTTGGAAGGTAATAGCTTGGGATCATTGAAAGCAGAAGAAGTCACGAAACTTCCGTTGGTTCAGAAGAAAATATTTATTATATTTAATTAAGTACAGTTTTTTTAAGGGAAAAAATGTTTCCAAGTGTTTCATGTGGCCAACAATCAATCAAAGTAGAAACAAAGTAGATGCTCTCATCAATTAGGGAATGCCTAAAAAATTTATAGTACATTAATGGAATGGAATATTTGTGTCCTATAAGAAATGACAAATATAATTAATAGAGAAAAACATGGAAAGACCTAAACTTATACAAAGTGAAGTAAGCATAGCCAAGAAAATAATCAATATGACAACAATGTAAGTGGAAAGAACAACCACAATTCAAAAAAAAATTGCAAAATATGAAGAGATATGAGGAGACAGTTTCTTTCATGACTGGGAAGTCCAAAGATGTGGAGCAATACATATATTTCCAGGTTTTTTTTTTACTGTTTTAATAGTCTTTGTTGATTGGGGTGAAGGGTAGTTTCAGAGAGAAGATTAAGGAGGACTGGAAAGAGCTTCTTGTAAAAGACGGGATTTCACTAAGACTTGTCGGAAACCAGGGAAGGTAGGAGATGAGGAAACATTCTGAATATGGTGGGTGGCCAGTGAAAATGTCCATCCAGAGTTAAAAGATGAAGTGTTGTATGTGAGTAACTGCAAGGATATCAGTGTCACTAGATGGCAGAGTACTTAGAAGACAGTAAGATAAAAGAAGAATGGAAGGGGAAGAAGGGGACAAGTTATAATGTGATTTAAAAGGGAAACAGGAATTTGTATTTGTTCCTGGAGGTAATAGGTAGTCATGGGAGTTTATTGAATAGGGAAGGTGATGTGGTCAGACTTAATCAATTTGACAACTGATTAGAGGAGAGTTTAGGATAGGGAGAGATTTGAGTCAGGGAGACCAATCAGCCCAGGACTGCAATGTCTGGGACATGGAGTAATGACAGCCTGTACTTAGAGTAGTTGCAATCTCAGAGGAGACACAGGGGAGTACATGCTCTTTCAAAGGTTAAAAAAAAAATGTGTACCTGATTGTACAGAGGATTCAAGATAACACCTAGGGTGTGAGCCTGGGGTGACTAGGAGGATGCTTGTACCTTCAACAGTAATGGAGATATTAGGAGGAAGGGAGGGTTTGGGGGAAAAGAAAACAAGTTCAGTTTGGAACATTTTGAGTTTAAGATGACTATGACATCTATTTAAGATATCTAGTAGATAATTGGAGATAGAAGACTTAGAGGTCAGGAGAGAGCTTAGGCTAGTCAAGCTGAGCTGAAAGCAATCTACATAGAGATGATAATTTATATTATTAGAGCTGTTGAGTTCAGCAAGTAAAATAGTATAAAAGGAGAAGAGAAGGAACACAGCTTTAGAAGATTCCTACACTTAGCAGGCATGACATAGATGTAGATCCAGCAAAGGAAATAGAGAAGGAGCATTCTTCAGAGGCTTTGAATATAGGAGCTTTGACTTTGTTGTCTTCTGGTTGTATATTTCGATATTCTTTGCCATCAAAGAAAGAGTCTATGGTCTGAATTTTTTTGTGAAGTTTGCTCATCATCCTAGCCAATTATTTGAGTTATAAACTCTTTGTTAAGGTAGGGGTCTACTTCCAGTGTGGAGAATGTACTGTCCCAAGCTTCAGGAGTTTTGTGCAGATGTTTTCAGAGATACTTCTAGGGACCTGTAAATTTTCAGTTCTTCCAAGGTGCTATGATCAACGGTGAGGTATTTACTCCTTTCCTGGCCTGTGCTCTGGTCTATGAGTGATCACAAGCACTCTTTTCTGTCTTGGAACTGTGAGGAGGATTTTATCTTCACCATCACTACAAGCTCCACCACACCAGCACTCCTCCTTGCCCCAGGACTGCCACCCAGAACTGTGACCCAGATCCAAGCACAAGCAAAGCAAGAGAATCCTGCACCAACAGAGAGAGCCCTGCAATCCTCCTCTGATCAGTCACTTGATTCCCCCTCAGTCCGTGGACCAGAAGCTCTGGAAGCAGCTGCTGCCCCGGGGCTGAGCTCAGGGACTAGGGCTAGGACTGCAACCAACCGTGCTTCTCTCTCACCACCACAGACACAGACTTTTCCTACTGACCTTCTAATTATCTTTGGCATTTGTGGGCTGAGAAATCTAGAATCCACTTCAGCTGCCCACAATTCAGTCCTCTGAGGCCTGCTGCAGGTTTGCTGGGGCCTGCTTTGCCTGTGTGTCTACACTAAACTTCGTTCCTCTCCCCGCCCAGCATGATATACCTTTCTGATCAACCATCTATGTGGTCTTGGGGTATTTGGAGGGGTTTGGGGGAGAGTTCAAGCAAGTCATTGCTTTTATCCCACCATCTTGGCTCCACCCTGAGAAGGAGCATTCCAACAGGCAATGGAAGAACTAGAAGAGTGTCACAAAAACCTACAGAGAAGTGAGAAACATTGACAGAGTAAAAGACTATAGAGAAGTAGAGAAGGATGAGGATTTAAAAAAAGTGTCATTAGATTTGGCAAATAAAAGACTATTAGTAACTTTGGAGAGAATGGTTTTGGTTAAATGATGAGTTTGTAAGCTAGATTGCAAAAAATGAAGAGAGAAAGAGGAAAGGAAGTGGAAGCAGCTATTTAAGTTACTTTCTGAAGGAGTTTAGCTACAAAAGGAAGGAGAAATATAGGATGATCACTAAGGGGGATAGTCAGATCAAGTGAGGGTTTTTGAGGATGAGGGAATATGGACACATTTGTAGGCAACAGGAACAGAGCCAATAGATAAGGAGTTGTTGAAGATTAGCGAGAGAGTATGGATGTTAGAAGAGGGAATCTGCTTAAGAAGATGGAATAAATCGGATGAGACCACTTGTTCATGTAGAAGGGTTTGCCTAGACAAGGAAAAGGGCTACCTATTCAGTTGAGACAGGGATAAAGAAGATAGTGCCAGAAGATATCTAAATGATGTGAAGTGAGGAGGAGTGGATAAAAGGAAGAGTGAATGGCCTCAGTTTTTTTCAGTAAAATATAAGGCAAAGTTGTCAGCTAAGAGGAGAAGAGAAAGTTTAAGGAAGAAAGATAAAGATGGGAAGGGAGAGACTGAAATCTGAGGAAGCTGATAAAACTGATTGGTGTTATCCATCTAGTCTACTTGAATGAAAAGGTTTGAGTGTGGCTTATGCAAACAAAAAGAGGATTTATTAAGTACATTATAATACATTGCTGTAAGTTAATTTTGAGGGGTTCGGTAGCAAATGTGAAATAATACTGTTTACAAGTTCACTTTTAATGTATTACTCAGTCACCTAAATGTGTAAAAGTGTTGGTGGGCCAAGAGTGTCAAGAAAAGTGCAATTTGATACCTTCCGAAGATAATTCTAACTGGTCCTGCTAATAGATCATAGAGGGAAGAAACTCAAATGGTACTACACAGCTACAAAGCACTTTATGGACAGGTATAGTATGCTATTCTTATTCCCATTTTCATAGATGAGGAAAATGAGGTTTGGAAAGGTTAAATTTGAGGGCAAGATAGAACTCAAAAGCAAGCTTTTTTGACTAAAAATCCATAGCCATTTTTACTAAATCACATAAAAGTATAAAGCGACAAAGCAAATTAGTAAAAAGAGGCAGAAAGGAAAAAAAAACTGTGTGACTCTACGATCTACTCTACCAAAATATACTGAGTTCAATTAAATTCAACATTTAGTAAGTAGTAGGGTAGGATCTGGAATTTTGATTTAATTGATATAATGAACTCCTAGGTGAAGGAATTCCTACTCTCAATGCTGGTCAGTATCTTGGATGGAACTCGTAGTCTCAGAAAGTGGCCTAAAACACTTAGAATTCAAGGGAATTTTTTAGGGACACATGGCAAGTATGTGTCAAAGTCGAGAGATACAAAGACAAAATCCAAGTGGTCCCAGGCTGGAGAAGTAAAGAACATTAGCAGCCAAGGGGCATCAGTGAAAACCATTCAAAAGAGACTTGAATTGAACCTTGAAAGAAGTCAAGAAGTCTGAAAGATAGAAATGAACAAGTGCATTCTAGGCATGGGAGAATTCAGAGATGGGTTGTAGCATGAGGAGTTTGCAGCAGTTTTCTGGTTTGGGTAAGAGGTAAAATAGCAAGGAAGGAGAGAAATTACATATAAAACTGAGAAGATTGAGGTGAGTCTTAAATAGCAGACTAAGTAATTTATATTTTATCCTAAAGGGAATGGGACTCTGGAGGTTTCTGAGCAGGAGAGTGGCACAGATGCCTTAAAATTACCTTTTACCTTAAAACTACCATTTAAAAAGCCCATGTAAAGCAAAGGATTACATGACTTACAAGGCCTCACGTGTTTCAAGGGCTGTCTCCCACATATACAGTCTGACTCAAACGGAGGTAGAATAAACATCTCTAGCCTCTTCTCCCCTCCACTAACCCTTCTCCAAATGAGACTATTTCTTTCTAGAAGGGGAAGCAGGAATTTGGTGCCACAGACCATTCCTGCTGTCCTCAGAGAGTGTGGGGGTACCAGGCTAGAATTATATCTATCTACTCCCTTAAATATTGTTAGCTTAGGGGATGTGATCTAGTTCAAGCTAATTTCTGATCACTATTTCATTACTGAAGTGGAAAGGAGGACCCCAAGCTCTATATCTAAGGCTTGACCTTTTCCCACCAAATATCAGTTCCACAATAAACATATATAACACTCAGCCAAGACAAAAAAAATTTATCCAAATTGGTAGGAAAATAGAAATCAGAGAAGATATACAACTGAGAATATATAATAGACAATACAGGTTGTAGGAGCTTCTCAGTAGGATAGGAAACAATGGAGACTGCCAGTTCTTCTCATATCTTCCAGGAGTCTTTTCCTTTAGTAACATGAATAGAGGTTGGTATCATCCACATTCTCTCAAAGCTGGAAGCCAGAAGCAACCAAAACAATTCAACACCTGAAGAGAACTGAGTCTCAGCAACTCCTCCCCACCCTTCACCCAGGCTAGGAACACTGATCTTCACCAATAAGGAAAGAGTCCCATCTCCATTGACTTTGAAACTGGAGCTATACATAGAATCACAGATTTACCACTGGAAGGGATCTCAGAGCTCATTTAGTCCAGTCTTCTCATTTTATAGGGGAAGAAACAGATTCAGGGAGAATAAATTACTTACCTAAGGTTACACAGGGAATAACTACCAGAGACAGGATTTGAATCCTGACTCTTGAGACAGCAGACTTTCTACTGTAACATACTACCTCCCTAAGATTAGAGAGAGCAGAATCTGGTGGCAGGAAGAATAATCAGGAAATTGTTAAAACAGTCCAGATAAGAGAAATTAAGCATTTAGGTAGTACAGTGAGTAGACTGCTGGACCTGGAACCAGGAGGACCTCAGACAGTAGCTGTGTGATGCTTAGCAACTTCACTTAACATCTTTCTGCTTTGGTTTCCTCATCTGTAAAATGGGGACAATGATAGCACCTACCTCTCAGGGTTATTATAAAAATAAAATTAGTTGATAATTTTTAGAGGCTTTGGAAACTTTAAAGCACTATATAAGTACTAGTAGTATCATTATTGGGCAGCTATGTGGACACAGTGGATCATGCACTAGGCCTGGAGTCAGGAAGACCTGAGTTCAAATTTGGCCTCACACTGAGTTCAAATCTAAGCCGCATTTATCTAACTAGCTATGTGACCCTGGTTAAGCCAATTAACCTTGTTGTCTTAGTTTCCTCATCTGTAAAATCAACAAGACAATCATCAAAACTACTTGGTAGTGGAAGAAACTAGGCATAAGCCAACATCTTACACCATATACCAACATAAAGTCAAAATGGATATACGATTTAGAAGGGTGATGCCATAAACAAATTAGGAGAGGTGTCAACAGGAAACTGAGTGTAGCTAGATACCCAACAGACAGTTGGAAATACAGGATTAGAATTCAGGTTAACTCAGTTGCTTCTATGATTTTACTGATTACCTGTGGGCAATTGATACCCAAATCTAAATACCTAGCCCTATTCATTCCCCTGAGTTCTAATCCTGTATTGCCAACTATTGATTGGTGAAACGTAAACTAAAACAACTCTGAGCTACCACATCACACCTATCAAATTGGCTAACACAATAAAACAGGAAAATGGTAAATGTTGGAGAAGATGTGGGAAAATTGGAACTCTAATGTATTGTTGATGGAGTTGTGAACTGACCAACCACTCTAGAGAGCTCAAAGGGCTATAAAATGATGCATACCTTATGACCCAGCAATACCACTTCTAGGTCTGTATCCCAAAGAGATCATAAAAATGGGAAAGTGTAGAGGATGAAGAAAAGAAAGACCAAGTCTGAGGCTTGGGGGACACCCATGCCCATGCTTAGGAAGAACAAGAAAAATATGAGGAAGCAGTAAAGGAGACTAAGAAAGAATTGTCAGACAGATGGGACAAGAACCAGAAGAGAGCAATGTCATAAGTAAGGAAGGGCGAAGTGGGAGAAGCAAGTCTATAGAGGAGTATAGAGTGATCAACAAAATCAAGTGCCAAGACACATTCAAAGAGAAATAGCTGGTGGGTTTAGCAGTTAAGAAATCATTGATAACCTTTGAAAAAGCAAATTCAGTAAAGTGATAGAAATAGAATCCAGACTGCAAAGGATTTAGGAGTGAGAGGATGGTGAGAAAGGGAAGGCTGGATGTATAGAGGACTCTTTCTCCAGGAGTTCAGGAGTGAAAGAGAACAGAAACTGACTTAGGACAACAGTTCAAAGGGCTGGAATGATTTTTAAGGATAGGTAAGACCTCAGCATATTGGTCAGCTGCAGGAAAGGAGCCAGTAATTAGCAAGCGATGGAAGAAGAATGGGAGAGAAAGATTAGTAAGGCTAACTCTGGAAGGACATGGTGAGAATCAACAACCCAACTGAGTGAATGAGGTTTAGCTTGTCATGGAAAAGGACTGTCTCAATTTGTCTGAACCTAAATTTTCTCCTCCATGAAATGGAGACAATATTATTGATAAGAAGGAGCCTGCAGAAAGTAAGCTTACATCCCAATATTTGATTACAAAAAGCAGTTATTTTATTCATGTAGGCAAGGATTCCCAGAACATTGACTACAAAAGATTGATAGCAGGTTAAGATCTGCAACAGAACCATTGCTACCTGTCTGCCAGAGAAGATGAATAAAAGGGAGAATGTAACTCCTAGCTCCCCTTATCCTTCAGTGCCTGGAACAGAGTTGTGTGGTTTGTCCTTTGTTCTGGAAGAGGCCCGTGACATCAGGGAGATGATGACATGACTTGCAATTGACTTTGATTTGAGTGAGGGAGGGCTGTGCAAAGTCACCAGCCTCATGTTCTCCTCCACAGCCATTTGGGTCTAGTGGCCAGATATTGATCATGACGACTGGAGATGGCCCAGGATACAGTGGGAGACATTGGCCTTTTTAAGCTAAGGTCTTTAATGCTTGTTGATTTCCCCAAACCTTGGTCATATGTTCCAAGTCGTGGGGGGGGGGGGGCAGGACAATAGAAGATAGTAGGGAGGGTCAATTTCCTCTAATATTCCCTTCCCTCTCATATTTCTGACCCTTCCCATTTCATATCAGAAGGCTTTCCCTTGGTTCTTCTAGATATTTGAATGAAACACAATTGCTCCTGGCCTATTTGAGATGACAGTTTATGGACATAGGCATTGTTCCAAAATAGCTGTGATTCTGAGAATTATATATGCTTTCTTATCCCCTGACCCCACACCCACACCCACACACTGTTCCTGCCTTTCCTCTGAGATTATCTATCTATCTGTCTATCTATCTATCTATCTATCTATCTATCTATGGTGCATATGTATATATGAGTTACATATGTATATGTATACCATGATGTACGTGCAAGATACAGATATTTCAGCGAGCTCCTTGAGAACAGGGACCTTGTTTTTGCCTTTCTTTGTGTCTCTGTGCTTAGGATAGGCCCTGGCATATAATAAATGATTAATAAATGCTTGTTGACTTGTGGTCTTGACTGGTCCTCATTGTCTGCACAGCTCCTATCTTAACAGTCATTGCATGGTCTGGTCCATGGTCTATAAAGAAAGGCTTAGTCATGGCAGGATAATGAACTGTGATGTCATAAGAAAGGTCTGTTGAGTGACACACAAGAACCTAACAGCAGAAAAGGATGGTACAGAAAGGGGTGTAGTAGTGAAGGGGAAAGGCCTAGCTTAGATATCTCCTTCAGCTCTGTGACTGCACAGGGTTGTGCTTGTTTATAGGGACTACAATTCATGCCCAACAGTGTAACCATAAGGCAGGGTGTAAGGTTGGAAAGCACTGCACAATCTCATCTGTGGAGCAAGACCTCAAGCCCACAAGGTTTGCAGATATAATTAGAGGAGCCTCTCCCCTACTCTGGGCTTGGGGCAGCAGCCTAAATCCTGCTTGGCTTCAATCACAAGACAAATACAGAAGCATTTTACCCTCAGGGAAGAAGAGAACCTTAGACCCCTGGCCTTAGCTAGCACCTTGTCAGTGAAAGAAGTTTGGCCTTTGATTCACTAAATAAGGGCACTTGCAGGAACAAAGAGGAAGGTCAGAAAACCAAGACTAGAAATGAAAGACAAAGGTCAGAAAAGAGAATGATCACATGAGAGGCGAAGGCGGAGCTACTAGGCAGCGTTAGTATCTAGGCAGGAAGAAATCAGAGGAAACTGCCCTGAGGAGAGAGACTGAGAGAGAAAGAAAGCTGTGCTGTAAGTACAGTAGTAACTAGATGGGGAAACTTTCCAGGGGAATGGAAGGGGTGACTACAAGACTGAAGAATGTCTGGGTTTGGGGGAGGAGGGACAGGAAAAACAAACCAAGCGCTGACAAAAGAGGCTGTACTATTAACAATGAGTGAATCTTTAGTAGAGATTGAGGAAATCAGCTGAAACAAAAACCGAAAGTGGGTAGAGTAGACCAAATTCATTCTGCTGCAGCACCTGCTCAGCCTGTGAAGCCAGTAAAAGTAAGGCAGTACCTGGTGGGAGGGGGTGAGGAGCACTCACTGAATCTGGAGGCTTCTGGCCCCAGGTTCAGATCCCGCTCTGACTTTCTCTGCCCATAGGAATGTGGACAGGCTTTTACCCTCTCTAGTTTCTAAGTCTGTAAAATAAGATAGGTTGGACTGAGTGATTTCAGATATTCCCCTCTAGCTCTAGAACCAAATTAGATATTATGAAAAGAGACTGAGAATTCATTCACTAGTGATGGATGTCACCTAATGAATTATTCAGTGGAATATAAGCTATTGGAGAGAAGGGACTGGGTTTTTTGTTTGTTTTTTAAATGATTTTAATAATTTTAGTGGTAGGTATTTATATAGCATTATAAAACTTTTAAAGTACTGTTATACTTCACAACATGGTGGTAGTTATCAATAGTTATCAATGAATCTAATTCAAAATTTGTTTCTTTTAACTTGACATTGCATTATTAATAATAACCCCAAAATACGTTTTTTATTTTCCTCCAAAAGGTAATCTGCTACATGAAACTCTTTTTAAAAAAATCACAATTGCCTTCAATTTACAAAGGTGTTCCCCAAATGATCAAGGAAAAGTGTTAGCTTTCCTTTAGAGAGTGAAAAATTATCCATTGTCAATGTACCTCACTTGAAATAGCTAGTGATGTTTCATACAGAAATTTGTTTGTATCGTAATCATTTTTGTAATGTCCCTGAACTGTTGGATAATAGGCTTCAAAATATTCTCAGACACTAATTCCAGCAAAAATGTGATACTTAACCTTGGCTAATGGGCACTAAGCAGTCAGAATTGAGCCCAGGAGTTCTATTCCATACTTTAAACAGTTTCTCTATGCAGAGGTAAATGTTGAGAGTTATTTTGAATTCTTATTTACAGCTCTACTTGTAATATACTTATAGGACGCCTTTGAATTTGCACTCTAACCAAATGATTTCTTACTTTAGGTCTTAATACTATGCATTTTTTTTCTTTTTTGTGGGGGAGGAGGGTGTCAGGGCAGACCTGTTATTTCATTGCTATAGCGAATTCTGCTTAAGGAAACTCCCTCTATCAATGGATTTGCGTACCTGCTCTGGAATTTTGACTGTTAGAGAGCTGCCAGAGATAGATAAGAGAGGTTAATTGACTCTTCCAGGGTCACACAGCTAGTATGTGCCAGAGGCAGGACTTAAAACCAAGTCTTCCTGACTCCAAAACCTTCTCTTTGTCTTCCACAACATATTTTCTCCATTTCTTATTGGCCTTTTATAAAAATGTAATATAAGGTGAGGAGAAAGGTAAAATGTATACCCTAAAATCGGACAGGTAGAAATAGCTTGTCATGTATCTCTAGTGCAATGATCATGTCATAACTCTCATTTACAGATAATTTCCTGTGTCAACCTCTCACAGAGTTTGTTCTAAGAAAGAAACAAACTATTAAGTTGTCTGTCTATGTTCTGATTTCTCTCACAAACTGGCTTGACATGCATTGCCAGGGAGTTATAGTCCAGAACTGGCTGGATGTGGGATTTGAAGTGCCCAGTTTATATACCCTTCCAACAGGGGCTGATATCACCCCACCATCTTTAACTCTGGATAGAGGAACCAGACCACTCCCAGCCCTGGGCTATCTAGGCAGAAGAATGTGTCCCCACCCAAGCCTGAGCAGATTAAATCAATTCAGGCCAGGGTTGGAGTTTGACTAGGATTAGACTCAATGCAATCTTACTATCATTAATGTCCTTGTGAAGAACTTTAGAAAAAGGGGGGGGGACTGGGGAGCAAGTTCTGAGAATCATTTTTAACATTCCCCCACCTTATTCTAATGAGAGACATAGCCTTCTCAATGAATCATTATCTGATATGGTCAACACTTCATCAAGGGTTTTGAGGTAACAATATGGAAAGGGGGAAAAGGGGAGAAATTGATCAATGCATTGACAAATCAAAGGAGGCAGTCACCTTAGTAAGTAAGTAAACAATAAAAAAAATTGTCCATTTAAGGCTCAGGAGTCTCATCTTGTACAGCTGTCTGGTTTTCGGGACATCAGTGTGGTTTAAGTGGTCACCAGTAGACTGTCTTCTTAAGACTCCTCGTAGAGATCTTCTTTCTTGTGTCCACTCTCCTACAGAATTGATCTTAACACAATTTTAAATTGCCTTGCCAATAACCAGGTCAAATAATGAAAGTTAGCCCATATGTCTCTATTGTTATAAGTCAAAATAAAAAAATGGGACCTTGGCCAGTTGTCATGTTGATATATCTAAAAAAATTAGAACCCAGTTTATACTTTGCATTAATTCATTATTCATTCCACCATCAGGAGGATGAGATTCCACCAAGGAATTAATAACAGACTCCAATACATACGTAATACATTGAGTAATCAATTTTAAAACAGTGCACATCAAGTAATAAAACAATTCCAACTTCTGGCCATGTTCAAATAAATAACCCTTAATTAAAATGGATATTTCTTAAGGCATTTACAAGATAGACCACAAGCTATTTTTCTTCTAAAATTAACCAATTGTAACAGAAATGAGACAGGTATGATATTAACTAAGTAACAGAATAATATTTTGGTTTCACAAATACTTGTCTTAATTATCCCTATACCATAATGAGGAATTAAAGGACCCTAACTTATACAAGAATATATACTAGTAACAGATGTCAAGGCTAAATACTTAATTAGTTGCTGTTTGGGCTAAAATTCTAAACCAAATAGCTCAATCTTATATTTGCATCTTACTATAATAACTCAGATATTCCCGTTTCAACCTATTATTCAATAGATTTAATGTTGTTTATAAAACATTTTAATTATAGAAAATTACCATAAAAGAATAGAGATATAACTATAGTAAGGGAACAATGTCCATTCCAGGCAAAAGTGATGCAGATGGCCATGTGCATTGAGCCAGGCTTAAAGTGTGCTAGGTGTCATAGTGGGGAAACTGAATCAGGAGAACCTTATCTCAGCTCATGTGAAATACTCATTCTCCCAACTTTTCCTGTGAGAACACCCTCTGCAGTTCATAAACCCCACAGGGTTGCTGGCATCATGGATCAGTGGCTCAGTAGCATTCCTTGATAACCGTACCAGGAGTCAAACTAAAATAATGTCAGTTAATAGTCCCATTAAGGTCTTGAATAACAAGTTAAAATAATCAGAGTTTCCGATATGTGACCATAATCTCACATTGATTGGAAATATCTTTAAGGAGAGTCTTAAGTAGTTTGCACACACATTGCTAGTTCCTGATTAAATCTTTTTGTGCTTAATCCTAAGGATAAGAAGAGCACTCTCAGATGTTCTTATTCCTTCAAAACAGATTTTGACTTAAATCAAATCAAATTTGGATTTATAATTACTAATGGTAAACATTTTAATTTTTTAAAAAGTCCAATACTCTTGGCCCTTTAAATGGAAATATTATTCATAAATTCATATATTCACTTAAAAAAACACATGGTGACAATTTCAAGCTCTAAATACTTTTTCCTCTGTTTCCTTAAAAAAAAAAATTAAGTCATGTCTTCTTTTAGAATTATCAGGTAAAGAGCTTCCCTACAAATTCTGGCTCCCCATTCCATCCTCCTGAGAATTTCAGGCTGATGCATATAAAGTTTTGCAAACAGTTTGAAATCACCTAAAGGTTTTGGCACAGGCAAAAAAGACCTAAGGAATTTGAATTAATTCTGACAGGGTATGGTGAGTTTCCCCATGCAGAAACCTCCAGACCTTCCAGAGTTTAATAATTAATTAAACAGTACAAGTAAACATTTTAAGATTTTATATAATAGTCTCAAATCACAATAACCAATATCATTACCATACCCAATACTTACGTAATGTTAGATTCAACAAGGCCCTCCTACAGATTCATGTCAAAAGGCAGGTGGACATAATTCTTTCTAACCCTCTATAACTTTATCTATTGGTTTTCAAATCAAGAAATTTTCATTTTCAGTCTTTCTACTTAAGACAAAATCAAACTTCCTCACACCCTCTCAACATGCTCAAGCCATCTGAAGCTGGCACAAGGGTACCCAACCCAGGATGGGGCTGGGGAGCACTTAGAGTATGTAGGCTTGCTGTTGCCTAGCCCACCCCCATTTGTCCCCAAACCATTTTTTTCCTCTATCCTTTATATTTTTGTTTGAACCTTTATTTCTCTTTCTTAAACTTTCAAACCCATTGCTCAGACTACCTCCACTTTCCTTTACAAAAATCATACCCTAATTCTGTCCTGATTCTTTGCACCTGTAAGAATCTAGAGAGAGTTAATGCCTAACAATTTACAAATCAAGAGAGCTGTATTTCTCTCACACGCTTCACAAACAGCTTTTATAATGTTAATATAAATCACTGAAATCCTAAAGTGATTGCTTTAAAAAAAATGGAAAAACCCTAATTTTTGCACTTTAAACACATTGCCCTGATATCATGTACATTGGTGGGAGGGGTGCAAAAACAGTTTTCTAGATTTAATTTAAACATAATATATAAACTTTAGCTTTAGGATCTAATTAAACCTAGATTCAAACTCTCAGCTTTCTCTTAGCTCTTTCTGAATTGGGGTGCCTGCTCTAGGTCCTTATCAGTATAAGCTTCTGCTAGTTGATTCTACCTTCTAATTAACTTCTGGGAGAGTCCTACCCTGCTTTTTAAAAAATTCTATTACTTGTTGTGTGACATTATTCTTGTATCCCAACTTGGCCAGTGTTGGGACCCAAAAAAAAGTTGTCTTAATCTCCTACTGAAGCCTAAGGTGGGAGTTAGATGTTCTCTCTAATTACAGATCCTAGAAGTTCCTTAGAAGTTTTAAATCTTTCAGCATGAACATGAAACACGACAGTCACAGAAACAGAGACACAAACCAAATGACAAGACAGAGTGTGCACAAATCTAATTTTCTTTTTTTCTTATTAATTAATTTATTTTTAGTTTTCAACATTCACTTCCACAAAATTTTGAGTTCCAAATTTTCTCCCCATCTCATCCCTCGCCCCATCCCAAGATGGCATACATTCTGAATACCCCTTCCTCTAATCTGCCCTCCCTTCTATCTCCCCTCCCCTTTCTCTTATTCTCTTCCTCCCTATTTTCCTGTAGGGTAAGATAGATTTCCATTGAGTGTGCATGCTATTCCCTCCTTAAGCCAAATCCTATGAGAATAAGATTCACTCATTCCCTCCTACCTTCTCCCATTTCCCCTCCACTGTAAAAGCCTTTTCTTGTCTGTTTTATGTGAGATAATTTACCCCATTCTACCTTTCCCTTTCTCCTTCTCCCAGTATAGTCTTCTCTCACCTCTTAATTTTATTCTCCAGATATCACACCTTCATCTTCAACTCACCCTGTGCCCTCTATCTATCTATCCATACATATAATTTTTTTCCTTCCAACTACCCTAATACTGACAAAGATCTCATGAATTACAAATATCATCTTTCCATGCAGGAATGTAAACAGTTCAACATTAATAAGTCCCTTATGATTTCTCATTCCTGTTTGCCTCTTCACGCTTCTCTTGAGTCTTGTATTTGAAGGTTAAATTTTCTATTCAGCTCTGGTCTTTTCATCAAGAATGCTTGAAAGTCCTTTATTTCATTGAATGTGAAGGATTACACTCAGTTTTTCTGGGTAGGTGACTCTCAGTTTTAATCCTAGCTCCTTTCACCTCTGGAATATTGTATTCCATGCCTTGTGGTCCCCTAATGTAGAAGCCACAAAATCTTGTGTTGTCCTGATTGTATTTCCACAATAATTGAATTGTTTCTTTATGGCTGCTTGCAATATTTTTTCCTTGACCTGGAAACTCTGGAATTTGGCTGCAATATTCCTAGGAGTTTTCCTTTGGGGATCTCTTTCAGGAGGTGATTATGGATTCTTTCCATTTCTATTTTGCCCTCTGGTGCTAGAATATCAGGTCAGTCTTCCTTGATAATTTCTTGAAAGGTGACGGTTCTTTTTTTGATCATGGCCTTCAGATAGTCCAATAATTTTTAAATGATCTCTCCTGGATCTGTTTTCCAGGTCAGTTGTTTTTCCAATGAGATATTTCACATTGTCTTCTATTTTTTCATTCTTTTGGTTTTGTTTTACAATATCTCAATTTCTCATAAAATCATTAGCTTCCATTTGCTCCATTCTAATTTTTAAGGAAGTATTCTCTTCAGTGAGCTTTTCGACTTCCTTTTCCATTTGGCCAATTCTGCTTTTGAAGACATTCTTATCCTCATCGGCCTTTTGGACCTCTTTTACCATTTGGGTTAGGCTATTTTTTATGGTGTTATTTTCTTCAGTATTTTCTTTTTGAGTCTCTTTTAGTAAACTGTTGACTTGTTTTTCATGATTTTCTTGTATCACTCTCATTTCTCTTCCCAGTTTTTCCTCTACTTCTCTTACTTGTTTCTCAAAATCCTTTTTGAGCTCTTCCATGGCCTTGGACCAATTCATATTTTTCTTGGAGGCTTTGGATGTAGGAGCTTTGACTTTGTTATCTTCTTCTGGTTGTATGTTTTGATCTTCTTTGTCACCAAAGAAAGATTCTATGATCTGACTTCTTTCTCACATTTTGCTCATGATTCCAGCCAGTTACTTGAATTATAAACTTTTTGTTAAGGTAGTGATCTGCTTCCAGTGTGGAGAATGTACTGTCCCAAGCTTCAGGGGTTTTGTGCAGCTGTTTTCAGAGATAGTTCTAGGGACCTGTAAATTTTCAGTTCTTCCAAAGTGGTATGATCAAGGGTGAGGTGTTCACTCTTTTCCTGGCCTGTGCTCTGATCTGCAAGTGGCCACAAGCACTCTTTTCTCCCTTGGAACTGTGAGGAGGATTCTCTGTACACTGCCACTACAAGCTCCACCACGCCAGCACTCCTCCTTGTCCCAGGACCACCACTTGGAACTGTGACCCAGATCCAAACACAGGCAAAGCAAGATAATCTTGCCTCAGCATCAGCAAAGAGATCCCTGCAATCTCCCTCTGATCAGCCACTCGATTCCCCCTTAGTCTTTGGGCTGGGAGCTCCAAAAAGAGCCACTGTGCCAAGATTGGGGCTGTAAATGAGCTTCTCTCTCACCACAGTCACAGAATTTTCCTACTGACCTTCTAAGTTGCCTTTGGCATTTGTGGGTTGAGAAGTCTGGAAACCACCACAGCTGCCTGTGATTCAGTCCTCTGAGGCCTGCTCCAGGTTCGCTAAGGCCTGGTCTTTGCCTATGCACCCACACTGAATTGCATTCCTCTCCCAGCCTGGCACAATAGATCTTTCAAATAAACTATCCAGGTTGTCTTGGGCTAGAAATTGTTTCACTCTATTTTTTTTGTGGGTTCTGCTGCTCTAGAATTTGTTTAGAGCCATTTTTTACAGGTATTTAGAAGGGTTTAGGGGAAAGCTCAAGTAAGTCGTTGCTTTTGCTCTGCCATCTTGGCTCTGCCCAGAAATCTAATTTTCTTGTTGGCTTTTTAGGCTTTGTTTGTTTTTAAAGATGGACTAGTTTAGAATTAGAATTGGACTGGTCAAAATTTAGTTTTAGTTACACATCCTTCTAAAAGCAATCATTTCAGATTACAATACAATTTATCACACACCAATTTACTCTGACTGACCCATAGCCAAATTACAGATGATATCCTTTCAGAGGAGACCTGTCTTGAGGAATCTACCCCCCAGAGCCTTTTAGAGTGAAAAATGGACTGCAACATAAACAGGGAACCCGATAGATAAGGAGTAAGGGTTTTGGGGATAAGACTCACCCAATGTTCAAGGCTGGAAATTCAGAAAAGAGTTATGTGGGTGCCCAATCCCAGCACTGTCAAAGAGAACAGTCCAGCCTCCAATTCCCAGGCAAATCTGAGTCACAGCACCATTTAAATGTCAGCCTCTCACAGAGTTTGTTCTTTTTTCTTTTTGGCAATTGGGGTTAAGTGACTTGCTCAGGGTCACATAGCTAGTAAGTGTCAAGTGTTTGATCTGAGGCTGGATTTGAACTTAGGTCCTCTTGACTTCATGGCTGGTGCTCTATCCACTGTGCCACCTAGCTGCCTCTCAGAGTTTATTCAGAGAAAGAAATTATTTAGATTGTATGTCCACATTTAATTTCTCTCACAAGCTGGCTTGACATGCAGGGGTATCACAGTCCAGAACTGGCTCAATTTGACATTTGGGGTGCCCAGTTTATATACCCTTTCAACAGGAGCTGATATCACCCCCACCATCATTAACTATGGACAGATGAACCAGACCACTCCCAGACCTGGGCTATCTATGCAGAAGAATCTTTTTTCCACCCAAGCCTGAGCAGATTAAATCAATTCAGGCCTGGGTTGGAGTTTGACCAGGATAAGACTGAAGAAAATCTCATTATCAGTAATGTCCTTTTGAAGAACTTTAGAGAAGGGGGTGGAGCTAGGGGGGAAGTTCTGAAAATCATTTTTCATACTTGTAATATCCAAATTCTTATCACAAGTTTCTACCAGGTGTCTCCCTCCCTGAGTCTGGGTAAGTCTGGAAAAAAAACAAAAACACAAGCAATATTTAGATGTAGAACTAATTTTCGGGCCAAAACTTTTCTGAGATCTAAAGGCAAAATACTGATGATTCCTCATTCTCCACCTATTTGTCTTTGTAGCTCCTTTCCAGTATTCTCTGCTAGATCCTCAAATATCTTCTATTCTATAAACAGGGATTTGCCCTAAGGCTTTGTCCTGTGCCTTCTCTCTATATACTCTCTCCCATAATGATCTCACCTGCTCTAGGCATCTAGCTCCCAAATCAATGTATGCTGACACTAACAGTTTTCCTGAAGTCCAGTCCAGCATCGCACACTTCCTTCTAAATATCTGAAGACCTGGATCTCCCAAACAACTCCACAAAATGTTCAAAACAAAATAACCACTCTTCTTTTCTAAATCCACCCTTCCTCCAAATATCACTATGTCTGTTGAGAGCATCACCATCATATGAACTGCCTGCCTAGGCCCATAACCATGGAGTTGTGCTTGTATCTACCTACTCCCTTATCTCTCCCTTTATCCAAGTTGTTACCAAGTCCTGTCTGTTGTACCTCCATAATATTTCTTGCATCTCTGTCCTTATCTCCAGTCAAACTGCTACCAGGAAGGGAAATGCTTAGGGAAGAAGACAGTGATTTTGACAGGTTGAGTTTGAGGTACTTATAGGATTTAGGCTAATTACCCAATCCCTCTTTTTATCCCTCTCTCTCTTCTCCACCCCCATCCCAGCAATACCCTAAGACTATAAATTGAAAATGAGGTTCTGAATTGTATCAGTGGAGAAAAAAACCAAAAATGCCCACATAATAGATGTATTCTAAAAAAAAAAAGGTAAGAGGGTTAGTGACTAGGAAAAGACAACCTAGATGGTGAAGGATTGCAAGTTCATGTTACATGAGCATCAGTTGAAGAAATTGGGGGAGGTTTAGCCTATATAGACTGTGTAATCATGAACAAGACACATAGAGACTCTCTGACTTTAAGCTTCCTTATCTGTAAAATGCAATAAGAATAACTAAAACTTATATAGCAACACACACATATGTATCAAATATGTAATTGTATATATTTATGTTTATGATTTAAGGTTTACAAAGCGCTGTACATATAGTACCTCATTTACATGTATTATCTTAGAAAAAACCTATAATGTAGGTACTATTATTATCTGCATTTTATAAAGGAAAAAAAATCGGGCTGAGAAAGATGAAATGACCTATCTAGGACCATACAACCAGTAAGTATCTGAGGCAGGTTTTGAATTCATGTCTTCCTGATTCCAAGTCCATTTCTCTATCCACTGGATCACCTACCTGCCTCATTTTTCTACTTCTTACTGAGTTGTTGTGAAGAAAGTGACTTCTATACTTTTAAAGCACAATATAAATGTGATATTTTTTATTAGATAAAAAAAAACAGAAAACCAGAAGAAAACTTACAGATGATCTAATTTAACCCCTTTATTTTTCAGTTGAGGAAACTGAAAGCAGTAGGCCTGGAATGATTTAGTAACATATTACTAACCCTCTTTATGCTAGAGTTTCCTGATCTGTAAAATGAGGTGTCTACCATCCATGTGGTGTAGTAGAAGAGGCATATAGATGGTATAGTGGGTAAAGAGCTGGACCTGGAGTCAGGGAAACTTGAGTTTAAATCCATCTCATACACTAGCTGTATGACTGCAGGCAAGTCACTTAACAGGTATCTGCCTCAATTTCCTCATCTGTAAAATGGGTATAATAAGAGCAACTACCTCCCAGGGTGTTTGTTAGGAACAAATGAGATAATATTTGTAAAGCACTTAACATAGTGCTTGACATATAGCAGGTCCTTAATAAAAATTTGTTTCCTTCCTTAATCTTTGGGAAAATTAAGGAAATGTGGAAATTTTAAAGCATAATAATAATATAATCTGTTTCAATATTCACATGAATTGTTGTTGTTGCTTCCTAAGCATCCATCATTGAGCAATATTCCAAAATCTCATAGAACGAAACCCAATCTCAGATATCAGGGAGAACCATTGGATTAATTCTGATTTGGCTGTTGAACTTCCCCCATTCACTTCTAGATTCAGGATACATGACTGGAAAATGTAAAACATTAAATTTCCCTCAGTCACATTCAAGGTAAGATAATGCTTACTCTCACAACTTTCATTTCTTCATTTTCTCTTCTTTTAGAAGAGAAACTATACCACACTGAAACTACATCAAGCTTCAATATCCTCAGCTGGCTCCCAGGAAGCAGCACCACCATGGAACACAACAACAATGGAACAGATGTCACTACCGGCTTCATCTCCTCAGCTATAGCTGTTGTCTTATTTGGGTCCAACTTTGTTCCAGTTAAAAAAATTGACACTGGTGATGGTAATTCACATACATGCACACATACACACACACACACACACACACACACACACACACACACACACACATACACACACACCTTTGACCAGGAGCATTCTGATTATTTTTTTTAATATAAATTTATTTATTTTTAGTTTTCAATATTTACTTCTGCAAGATTTTGAGTTCCAAATTTTCACCCCATCTCACCCCTCCCCCCACCCCAAGATGGCATGCATTCTGAATATCCCTTCCCCTAGTCTGTCCTCTCTTCTATCTCTCCCCTGCTTCTCTTATCCCCTTCTCCTTCTATTTTCCCATAGGGCAGGATAGACTTCTGTACACCATTTCCTGTATTTCTTATTTCCCAGTAGCAGGTGAAAACTTTTTTTAAAAAATATGTTTTTAAAACTTTAGATTTCAAATTTTATAGAAAATATATTTGAGTTTTTAAAATGACAGATCTAAAAATTATTTTTTCCCTTCAAGTAATCATCACATGGCACATTTTTAATGTCTTACTGTTCTGATCACCCTGCTTTGGAATGATATATTGCCATTTCTCAGTATCCTTCCTAAAATCTGGCACCTACAATTGGATATAAAACTCCAGGTGTGGTCTTACCAGGACAGAGAAGAGTGAAATGATCACAGCTCATTCTAGATACTTCTACTAATGCAGCCTAAAATCATATTAGTTTTGCCAGCTGCCATATCATACTATGAACTCATTTTGAGCTTTCAGACCACTAAAACCTGTTGGTCTTATTCACCTTAGCTAGTTTCTAGACACCCCCCGTCCCTAATCCTATACTTTTTCAATTGATTTTTGAAAATCCAAATGCCAGAATCTTAAATGTATTCATACTGTTTCATTTGATTAGATTATACTTCATCACACCAACTGTTAAGATCTTTTTGTATCTTGATTTTTTGGTATCTAACAATATCAACCATCCTTTTCAGTGTTTTATTTATGTACCAATTTGATTAGTATAACATCTACATCTTCATATCTTCATCTTCCTTATATCTTCATGGTTTTGTTTGTGTTTTGTATTTTTGCTTTTTGATGAGGCAATCAGGGTTAAGTGACTTGCCCAGGGTTACACAGCTAGTAAGTGTCAAGTGTCTGAGGCCGGATTTGAATTCAGGTCCTCTGGACTCCAAGATCAGAGCTCTATCCACTGTGACACCTAGCTGCCCCTATCTCTTCATGTCTTCATCCAGGTCATAGATTAAATAAAGATTGAACAGAACAGAGTCAAGGACAGAGGTCTACACAATACTGCTAGGAATCTCCATCCAGGCCAATAATTAATTAGTGAACATTTGGGGTTCAGTATTTCAAATAATTCTTAACAACATTATCATCTAATCCTGATTTTATTGGAGATGATATGAGACAGTTTTCTGATGCCTTACCAAAATGCAGATAGACTGGGACTATGGGGTCTGCAGTTAAATAGTCTCATAACACTTTCAAAAAAAAGAGTTATGATTAGCTAGGCATGCTTTATTTTTTGTTAAATTTTATTAATTTATTTTGATTTATCAATAATCACTTCATATGCTCTTGAGCTTAAAATTTTTCTCCCCCTTTCTCCCCACCCCCATCCCCAAGATGGCACACAATCTGATATAGGCTACACATTTACATTCCTAATAAACATATTTTCACATTAGTCATGGTTATTCACTTAAAGCCATTCTTAAAAAATATTGCTGTTACTATATATAATGTTCTCTTAGTTCTTGTGTACATATACCCCATATGCCCTTAAAAAATGTAAACTCAGGGGCAGCTAATAGAACTCTGGCCTTGGAGTCAGGAGGACCTGAGTTCAAATCCAGCCTCAGACACTTAACACTTACTAGCTGTGTGACCCAGGGCAAGTCACTTAACCCCAATCGCCTCACCAAAAAAAGAAAAAAAGTAAACTCATCATATTTAGGCTCCCTTTGCAGCCACATTGGTCTCTTTTGACACATCTCTTTTTTCTTCTTCATTGGAATTAGTGATGGGCTGGTAAATATCTAACAGCTGGTTTGGGAATACAGAAAGGTAGTTTTTTTTTTTAATCTGCATTGTTCATATTTTCTCCATCACTTTCTTTAACTTTAGAGTTCAACAAAACAGTAAATCAAGCCCTGACTTATAGTGTTTGCCCATTTCCAAGGCAAAAATGCTCACGCTGAAAATGTAACAATCAGATCTGATGATCAGGGCTTCAGCACAGCCCTTACCGGAATCAACTACAATTATAATTTAAGCATTTCATTCTTGAAAGTCCCCAAAACCAAAGCCAACTTACTTTAAAAAAAATACTGTCAGATCCTAAGATTATGCTTTTATTATTTCTGAACTCTTTGAGCTCTACTTCCCTAAAATCTAGCATACCACTGGCACTATCCCTGGTATTTCCTCCCTTATCTCAGCTCCAGCAATATCATCCTGTCTGCTTTGGCAGCTAGTTCTTTCTCAGATTCTGAAAGATGAAATCAGGAGCAAGGCAAGTGAAAGATTTAAAAGGTACTATGTAGAAAAAGACATAAGTAAGCTGCCACATATTGCTAGCAATGATTTATGCTGTCAGATATCATCAAGAACATTGTATGATTGGAAAAGTAGGTCAGCCAGTCACACATGGAGAACAAGATATGACAAACTAATAGCCCAGGTGATGCTCTGGTACTTATAGAATGTTAAAAGACCCTGACAAAGGTCCACAGCATGTTGGGTATATCCTGTGGAAGATATTTAAAGTACAGGTAAGAATTACATAGGATAAGAAAGGCTTGGATGGGTTGTGATTTCTACCTTTGAAAGTAGTGTTGTTGTTGTTCAGTCATTTCAGTCATATCTGACTCTCCATGATCCCAGTTGGGGTTTTCTTGGCAATGATGTTGGAGTGGTTTGCCATTCCTTCTACAACTCACTTTACAAATAAGAAACAGAGGCAAACAGAGTTAAGTGACTTGCCCAGGGTCACATGGCCAGTAAATGTCTGAGGCCAGATTTGAACTCAGGAAGAGTCTTCCTGATTCTAGGCTCAGCACTCTATCCAGTGTACCACCTAGCTCAAGGAAGTACTCATATCTCTAAGAGCAAAGAGTCACAGAAACAATGAAGATGAAACATAAAGCATTATTTAAGCAAGTTTGTATTGTTAAAATGGGACATAATAATACTTATAATGACTAAGTTCACAGATTTGTGAGAATTAAATGAGATAAAGTATTCAAATTACTTGTAAGACTTAAAGCACTATACAAATATCGCTTTTATTATTACTATTATTATCATTATCATATATATTAGGGGCCTCCAATTTTGAGGTTTTGTCATCCTGTGATCGACAGAAAAGGAAAAAGTCTCAAAGAGTTTAAGTAACTTCTTCATGGTCACACAGCTACTAAGTATGGGTGCCAGGATATCCTGACCATGAAATCCTTTGGTTTTTCCTTTTTTGTTGCTCACTCAAATGCTTTCCATCTTACTTTAGATAGATTTCCACACAGACATATATTTTTGGCGTATGTACCTTACTATTTCATTTCCCTTGTATTCAATCCTTACTTTAAACAAGTATACCCTTTCATAGCTGTATCCCAATGGAGTCCTATCCTAGATAAATCTCAAGACCAGTCAATTATCAATCAACAAAAATTTATTAAGCATCTACTTTGCCAGGCACTTTGCTAAGCACGAGGGATAGAAAAAGAGGCAAGAGATAGTCCCCGCCCTCAAGGAACTCACAATCTAATGGCAGAAACAACATACAAACAAGTATTTGCAAAACAATCAATATATAGGATAAATAGGAAATAATTAACACAGGAAAGCTACTAGAACTACCAATGAAAGTTATACATGTTAAGACTTTTAGGTTTTGTTTTTGTTTTTTTTATCTATTCTCAGTACAATTGGCAATACACATCTTAGACCATAGTATCCTTTCTGTCCCTTTTAGCTGTTTTCTTGCAAAATTCCTAGATTGAAATTTACCTTCCTACGTTATGCTTCTGAAGCACCTTTGAATCATTCCCGTAGCCAAAAGAATTGCTCCACTTTCAGTGTCACAGCACTCATTTCTTAATAAATTATAAAAACTTATAATTTTATAAAAGTTATTTATTTATTTTATCCAAGCATTTTTACAAATGCCTGGATTTTTTTAAAAGTTTTTTTTAATGCAGGATTTAATAGAATGGGAGTGAGAGTTGTTTACTAAATTACTTATTCAAGTGTCTTTGATTCCTAAATACCTCTATTATTCTTCCTATCATGCCTGCTGTTTTAATGGTATCTGATTTCATGGTTATAGTGAGGTAGTGTTCTACCACTCCCTTCAGCCTGGGTTTAAAGTGCCCCTGATCAGAGATCAGCAAATCACTAAGCAAATACATTCTTCCCTAGTCCTCATTAGATGTACTCTTACACTGGCCAAGAATCTTGAATTCCTCTATCTTGAGCTATAGCTCCTAAGCCAAATACCATTCTCTGATTCTATCTTCTTAGTAAATGATTTACTTTCAATATTATGCTTTCTTCTCTTAAGTTCCTACCACCAATTTAAAGTAGTGGTAAAAATGTCATCTGTGTGCTCAAATCCTTAAGTTTCTCATTTCAGGCTTTATTACCCTAGAGAATCTTTCTAGGTCTCAATATTGATTCTATTTATTCCCACTTGAATCATCAGAAGAGGGTATTGTTCAGAAAGTTTGGACAAGTCTCAGAAGACAGTTCATGATGTGCCAGATTTCTGGGGTATGAGGACATCCTAACTTCTGTTGTTAGCCATGGGAGGTCAACATATGGCTAACTCAGCATCCCTAAGCAGGGATCCCAAGACAAATATCTTTTCTCTCTGTGACTAGTAATAGATGATCTCATTTCTGGTAGCCTCTGTGGGTCTTCTTTTCATTTTGTGAACATAAAAGCTGCTTCTTTCTCAAGATGTCAGGATCAGCCATGGCAGGGGTGGGGAGGGAGGCTGGAGAGAACCAGATATTAATATGTAGCTTCAAGTGTATAACAGAAATCCCCCTTCCTCCTTTTTATCTCTGTCTCATTTTTAGAGAAACAACATTGTGTAGTGGAACAAATGATAGACTGACCTGAGTTCAGGAAGCACCTGGGTTCAAATCCCTTCTGTGACACTTAGAAGCTGTGTGGTGAAGGACAAGTATATTCATCTCTCTGGCCTTCAATTACCCTATTTGTTTAAAAAAAAAAGTCATGAAGGGAGGAATAATAGTACTTTTAATAGCCATGTCACAGAGGTGTTGTTTGGTTCATATGAGAACAACATATAGGTTCTCCCAAAAAGTCTTAGTGTAGTTTTAAGCTACTAAAGCTTAAACAATGTCTAAACCATAGGGCATTATATCAATATCAGTTAGTATTCTTTTTTCCACCCTTCAAATTCAAGACAGTTGTAAATTCCCTTCTTCTTCCTCTCAGTCTTTTTTTCCACAAAATTTCATAGGAAAAGTAACCCTAGCAGTTGTTTTCCTATCCTATTCCCAAAAAAGAATCCCCACTAACACATTTTCAACAAATAAAATTAGTCAGCCTTTGTTCAAAGACATTCAATCATAGGGAACCTGCTACCTTTCGAGACAGCTCATTCCATTTTTAGACACCTATAATTATTAGGAAATTTTTTTCCTGACATCGTCTGAATGCGCCTCTGCAAATTCCTCCCGTGGTTCCTAGTTCTGCCATCAGGGACAAGTGGAAAAAATCTACTTAATCTTTCATATGACAGACTTTCAAATATTTGAAGACTTCTATCATGTTTCTCTTGAGTCTTTTCTAAGCTAACAACCCTTACTTCCTTCCATCCTCCCTGCTATGGAATGGACTCAAAGGCATTTCCCATCCTGGTCGATCTCCTCTGGACATTCTGAAGTTTAGCAGTGTCCTTCCTAAGATAAGGCACACAGACCTAAATACAATGTTCAAATATGATCTGACCTAGCTGAGCATAGGATCCATAGAATCCTCATTCCTGAAACTCTGCCTGTCTTAATGCAAGCTAATATTGACTTAGCTTTTTTAGTTACTATATCTCACGGCTGACTCATATTGAGCTTGCAAGCCACTTTTAAAACTTTCAATTCTTTTTTTAGACAAACTGCTGTGTCACCCTATCTTTCTCATCTTATAAGCGTGAAAGCATCTTGAAATAAAATATAAGATGATGGATGTATCCCTATTAAGTTTCATTTCATAAAAGCCAGCCCAGTATTTTGCTGGTCAAGCTCTATTTGGATGTTGTTATGCAATGTATCAGCTGTCGCTTTTAGCTTTGTATCTTCTGCAGATTTGATAAGGATATGTGTGACTTTAGACATGTCATTGCTAAAAATGTGAAATAGCACTGGACCAACTTCAGAACCATAGTCTACAAAGAGGGAAGAGAAGCATTTATATAGGACCTACTATGTGCTAGGTGCTTTTTTTATAAATATTCTTTCATTTGATCCTCAGAACAACACTGTTAGGTAGTTGCTATTATTATCCCTGTTTCATAGTTGAGGAAACTGAGGTTATGACTTGCCCAGGGTCACATGGCTCGTAAGTGTCTGAGTTTGAATTTGAATTCAGATCTTTCTAACTCCAGCCCCAACACTCTAACCATTATGGCATCAGCTGTCTCTAGACAGCTAGCGACAGGTTGCCTAAAGATTTTCAAGTTGATATAGAATCATTAATAACTATTTAGTTCACCTTTCTCCATCTTCTCCGAAAGAACATAAGATACTCTTATCAAAGCCTTTTCTAAAATCTATGTATACTTTACTGCATTTTTCTGATCTGTCAATCTAATATTGCTATTTTTTTTAAATGATGTTAGTCTGATATAACTTGTTCTTGTTTAAACTGTCCTGGTACCTTTTTCTAGATATTTACTAACCATCTATTTAGTAAAATACTGCAGAGGCTATAGTCATAGGTAAAAGGAGGTGGCTTTAGAATTAGACTTGCATCAAGCCTTTACTCTGACACATCCAGGCTATGTGATCCTGGGCAAGCGATTTGTCCTCTCAGTGATGCAGGCCACTCAGTAAGACTCTAAGTTTGGGACTAGGTGCCCACTTGGCATTTAGAAGTGAAAATTCATCACTAAGACTTGTTCCCTACATTGATGAAATTATAAGTCTGGTTTAAAAAAATGCTAATAATAAAGTTTTCTAAAATATTCCCAGAAAGTGAAGTCAAACTCACTGGTTTAGGGTTGATAAATTTCATTTTCTTACCATTTTTGAAGATCAAAGCATATGACTTTTCAAGTCTTACAGTACCCCTTCTGTTCTGTTTTTCAGCCTGGAACATTTCTTCTATCCTACCAGGGAAGATGACTTCATTTTCCCTGACAAGGGAAAGGCAAGGAAAGAAGCATTCTTCTAACCCTTTCACCTCATATAACAGACAATTCAATTTGTACCCAATAAACACATAATTTGTGACTGAGCTATTTCTGTTCCTTCCACAGGCAACAATCAGTTACAGTTTTCTATTTCTCTTCATATTTTAATGAGACTAACATCCTTGATTCTTGATGGTTCCCACTGTCCATTTTTTCCTGCTAAACTAGGGGCAAACTGCTTTGTATTGTACTGTGGCTCTGTCTCTTTTATAGTGAACTTTGTTACCTTTTTCTACCACATTAACTGATAGATACCTATTTTTAGGGTATGAGCAGCTCCCTAATAATTACAACAAATGCATTCAACAGCCTACCATCAGCCATTCTCATTGAGCTGGTTTTCCAGCCAATTTCCATCTCATTCCTTTTCTTCTCAGCTGGGCAAATACTTGTATTACAATTTATTTGCTTGCAGTTCTAGCTTCTCTCTTTTAACCTTTTGAACCTTTTGGTTATGGACTTTCTTGACTCTTCTGAAGTTTGACTTTTATTATTTTTGCCAACAGTGGGTGAAATCCAAAGGTTGCTAAAGGAAAACTTTTCAGGAAATGCATTCACCTATCTACCCCCACATCATTAAAAGGCTGCTTAGAACTTAGAAAGTATGTTTTCATTTATAGGAAACTAACCCCCTGATTTTTTTATGTCTCAGCCCAGAGGAACTTAAAATAATTAATTTTATATTCCTCCTTTTTTATTTTATTGTACACACACACACACATATACATATTTATTTATTTATTTTATCACTAGGGCAATAACAAGAATCACAAAAACATGAGCATCAGAAAGCTGTTATATGAAATTAATTCTATGTCAGTTTTCTTCAGTTAGCTATGGTAACCAGCACAGTACCAAGATGGAAGTGTAGAATCACTCACTGACTTCAGTTATTGGTGGGAAGAAATCCAGTTTGCTTTGCATAGTCAGTGAAAAGAAAATACAACAGTGAGACAAGTGTCCCCACAAATATCTCTAAGCATATACCTAGTAAAATTGAGGTGTAAGCCCTTGATAATAAATTATTGCTCTGTTGTCAGGAATGTTTCTTCAATGGATTCTCTGTGCTGCCATATGGACAGTTTCCTTAGTGGTCAATCTGTTACTCCATTGTCCAAAGTTCTGGCCTCTCGCAATGCTTGGGGGTTGTGTCTGGGCCACAGGTAATGTATAGAAGATCTTTTGTTACTTAAAAACTATGACTAAAATAATGCATGTTTACATTTTAATGTTATATTTATATGACCTTTATAACTGTAGGCTCAAAGATTTAGAATTGGAAGAGATCTTAGAGGTTGAATCCAATCCCCTCAAGAGGAAAATGAAGACCCAGAGGTTAAAAGACTCACTTATGGTCACAGGCAGAATGTAACAAAATCTGGATTTGAACCTAAGTCCTGACTCCAGCTCTTCTATCCTTTCCCCTCTAACACTATGCCTTTATTTTACCCTTTCCTTAGGATCTCTTTCGTTTCCTTTGTGTAGACTAGTACCAATAGTGATTGTTGCTTAACACATTGCTTTAAGTCATTTCTTCACTATGAATCCTCATTAGCTGAAATAAAAACTGCTCAATAATTTACTATATCACAATACACATTCTAGACTTTTCTATCTGTCATGTATTTAATATAGTAAGAGGAAGTACAGAGGCACATGTGGCTATAAATAGGCTGGAATGTACAAGTAGTGAAAAATTATGCTGAAGGCATAGAATAAAGGATGTTAGCTAAGAGTTATGTGCCTGAAATAAGAGGGACATTGGTCATATAACAAGAGAAAGGCATACATAGTCAATAAACTCCATTGGTAGCCATACAATGTCAAGGAGACACCCAGTATCTTGAGTACTACCCCAGTTCCCAAGTAGGATTTGGACAAGAGTTGGAAAAACTTGTGAGTGGTTACGTCCTTCCTAATGGAGGCAGAAGTGCTCACATCAATGAGATCATAAACCCATCAATTTAGGTTCATAGAATTAGAACTAGAAATGACCATTGAGTACAGCCCCTCATTTATAGACAAGGAAAATGAAGCCTAGAGAAGTGATTTGCCCTGGGTCACAGAGCTAATGTCAGATATGAAATTTGAACTCGAGGTCTTCCTGACTCCAAGACCAATGCCTTATCTACTACACTATCAAGGAGGCAATGATTTAGAACCAAAGGACTTGAGTTAACATCTTGGCCCTACATTACATGTATCTTTAGGCAAGCCAAGTTACTTCATCTGCCAAATAAAGATGACCTCAAAGATTACTTTCCACTCTACATTCAAGGCAGGAATTCCATCTTCTTATGCTCAATTTTAGGCTTTGGGTTGAAGATACTTTGTAATATACATTCATAAAAAATTCATGATCCCTAAAACTTTATGCTATTTTTAAAACAGCCAAATTTCCCAAAATCATTGGGGCCATTTGTTTTTAAATGCATTTATGATGTATTTTCAAATACTTTTCATTGTTTCTTTTTACAAGGAGCACATCATTATATTGATTAACTTGCACAGCTAACAATTGATGGAGGGGGGCAGTTCCAATGCAGTTCATTTAAAAACCTACTTGTATACCAATCAGATCTGTCAGATTTTTTTCCTACACAGTCAGGAATCGTTAGCCCAAAATTTTAGCAATTTTAACAAGAAATTTAGCAATCTCTTTTGATGAATATGTATCTAAGAGTAACATTACTTTAACCAGAGCAAAGCCCCTGGCCAATGCCACAAAGATGAATGCCACCAAATTATTCCCCAATTCAATTTAATTAGCATTTATTATTGTTACCTCCTAGATAATATAGTAGGTGCTGGGTCTACAAGGACTAGAAGCAAGTAGGTGGCACACAGATGAAGTGCTGGAACTGGAGTGAGGTGGCTCTGAGTTCAAATTTGAATTCAGATACTAGCTCTGTGACACTGGGCAAGTCATTACCTCTGTCTACCTCAGTTTCCTCATCTGGAAAATAAGGGTAATAATACTACGTATAATCCAGAGTTGTCACAAGAATAAGATAAGATAATATTTGTAAAGTGCTTTGCAAACTTTAAAGTGATATGTAAGTATGAGGTACAAATATACAAATTAGTAAACACAGTGTATCTACAACATAGATACAAAATAATTTCATGTTGAAAAGTGGGGACACTGATAACTCCAAGGATCAGAAAAAGCCTTGAGTAGGAGATAATAATAACAACAGCTAACATTTATATAGTGTTTGCTATGTGTTAGGCACTTTACAAATAGTATATCATTTGATCCTCACAACCACCCTGGGAGGTAGGTGTTATCGTTATCCCCATTTTACAGATGAGGAAGCTGAGGCAAACAGAGCTTAAAGTGATCCACCTAGGGTCTTTACATAGCTAGTATCTGAGGCCAGGTTTCAACTTAACACCTTCTGTCTGTAGTCCAGATGCTCTGTCCACTGCACTGTTTGGCTTCCCCAGCTGGAAAGTGAAGTAAGCTGGAGAATGCAAAAGACAGAAATGAGGCAAAGAGCATCCCAGACCTGTAGAAATGTCTGGAAATAGGAGAAAGAAAGTCCTATTCAGAAACACTGTCCTGGAAATGCCACTTCTCCCCCTCTTCTTGCAGTCCTTCACTCTTACACCTCAGGTAAACTTTGTAAACTAGCTTCCCCATTGTTAAGGAGCTTCCTCTCAGAGCAGGAATCAGCAGGTGACAAAATTCAAAGCATCCCATCTCTACTTCACTAACAATATTCACAGAGCTGTTGTGAGGATCAAATGAAAAAAATATTGTAAAGTGTTTGGGACAGTGCCTCGCACATAATAGGTAGTTAATTAATGTTTGTTCTCTCACCTTTTCTGTGAGCACCTGCCCCTTTTAAAGTCTAATGAGGGGGCAGCCAGTTGGCACAGTGGATAGACCTCTGGCCTTGAAGTCAGGAGGACCTGAGTTCAAATCTGCCTCAGACATTACACACTTACTAGCTGTGTGACCCTGGGCAAGTCACTTAACTTCAATTGCCTCACCAAAAAGCAAATAAATAAATAAAGTCTAATGAGGATGTGAAGTAGAAATGTCTGGTCTTGCCATTCCCAAGGTCAGTTCCAGTTCGGATTGGAGAAAACAATATTAGTAACTCATGTTTACCTAACACATTAAGGTTTGCAAAAGCCTTTCCTGACAATTCCTAGAAGAAGTACAGGTCATTGTTATTCCCATTTTACAGATGAAGAGACAGACTCCAAAAGTTAAGCAATTTGTCCAATTGAAGGGTCACAGTGTCGGAATCAGAATTTAAACCAAAGCCTTTTGCTGTACCCAACTGTGTATGTGGTATAATTTGTGGGAAGTTCCTTCATACATCCCAACTAAATATCTCCCCTACTCAGCTTGCTGATGCATGGAATTCCACAATTATAACTTCCTTTATTTGACTTAGACAAACAGGACCTTTGCCCTTAGTCAAGAGATAAATAATACTGAGAGTGACAACTCTTGAAAACACATCTCAGATCTACCTTCCACAGGAGGCTTTTCTTGGTCTCACAGCTGTCAGTCCTCTCCCCTCCTTTCTGCCTAAAGTCAACTGTAAATGGAATGTTTGTACAAGTTTCTGTGTAAATGTTGCTCTCTGCCCCCAAAAAATGTACATTTCATGAGGTCAGGGACAACTTCATTTTTGTCTTTTTATCATTGGTGTCTAACACAGTACCTACCACATAGTCGTCAATGAATACTTGCAGAATCGAATTGAAAGGAATGGAATGGAATGGAATTCTTTATGAGGCAGAGGATGTTGACACTCTAAAACAAGGGTTCTTGAGCTTATTTGAATCACAGATCCCTAAGGCAATCTAGTAAAGCCTAGGCACCCCTGTCAGTGTTTTTAAATGAATAAAATAAAATACATAAGATTACCAAAGAAACCAATTAAATTGAAATACTTTATGGATCCCAGATTAAGATTCCCTGCTCTAAGGGTTCCTACAAATCATATAGTTCAATCCCCTCGTTTTACAAATGAGAAAATTAAAAATAGAAAGATTAAATATCTTGCCCTATGTCAGGATTAAAATCTAGGTCTTTAAGCCTCAGACATTTATCCAGTAGTGAGAATTCATCACATTCTTTTCTCAGAACAGGTTTCGATAGGGAGAAATGTAGAGAGAAAGAGGGACAAAAAGAAGAACTTTATCCATTTGAATATGATTTGGGGTATGGATTTCCCATGGGTTAGTCTTATCTTTAATAGCTTACCTCAAGGTAAAGAACCTCAGTTTCTTCACTTGTGCTATGAGGGGGTTGAGCTGGATGGCCTTTAAGACCTCTAAGGTCCCTTCCAGATCTAAATCTACATCAATCTGCTAAGACAATAATTTTCTGTGTGTGAAAACTCCTACTCACAACCCAGATCAAGACCCTCTTATAACTAACAGTCTTACAGAATTGCATGACCTTCAGAAAGATTAAGTGATGTGTCCAGGGTCAGAGGTGTTTTTCTGATACAAATCCAGCCCTACAGCCCACTTTACCTCTATGTAATAGCATAGCCAGGATGAAACCACAACCATTTTCAGCATCAGCCATGCTTTCTAAAAATAACATATGCCTGAACAAAGGCTCATGCCAAGGCTGAAGAGTATTTCTACAACTTAGTGGGTAGCTTTGCCCAACATTTTTCTCCAAAATATCTTGCTTTGGGAATTTTGCTTTTGGACTTTATAACTTTAAAATGTATACCAAAGAAATATGCTGTTATTAATAAATATCGGAAATATAGCAAAATACTAGGTACACTGTAGGCATTCAGTTGCTGTTGATTTTAAATTTGAGTTTTACTTCTATTTGTATTTTCTGTACTTTTTATGGTAATAGACTTTTTCTCTATGATTTTTGTGTTGCAGGTAACATCACTGTCGTCCCTATTGTTAAAACAATTGGTTTAGGCCTTGGACTTCTAATCTGGGGATCATTTAACTCGCTAACAGGCTGGGCAAGCTCAAGGTAACCCAATTCAGACAGAATTGTCATCAGCAACCAACCCTTATAGAGCTCCTGCTCTGTGCAAGTCACCATATTAGGCACTAGGGATACAAAATAAATTTATGAGATATTCTTTGAAAATGCACCTTCCTCCCTGTGAGAGACAATGTGCCGGGGAGGGTCAAATGACTCAATCGACTTAGTGGGCTCAATTGGCATGTTGGTTAGTTTTACTTTACTTCTCCCCCACCACTACCTTTTTAAAAATTCTTTGTTATAAGTAATATGCCCTCCAGGTAGCAGAGGAATAAAATAGTAATACATGTTGAGTGCTTTGCAAGCCTTAAAAAATTACATATTAGCTTTAATATATTTGAAAGGTAGCAAAACAAACCCAAAAGATGATAATTTTTTTTTCGTGGACTCCTTTCACATTCTAGTGAAGCCTAGACCAACCCCTACTCTGAATAATTTTTTTAAATGCATATATGTAATATACTAAATTACAAAGGAAATCAATTATATTGAAATACAGTCATCAGGATCCCAGATTAAGGGAACCTTGATTTAGTAATATACCCATAACCCTAAGCAAGTGGAAAGAATACTAATTCTGAAGTCACATGGCCTGGGTTCGTTTTTCAGCTATTAGGCAAATCATTCCATTTCTCCAGGCCTCAGTTTCACCAACTGTAAATAGAAGAGATTAGACTAGATCACTTCTGAGTGATCTAGTAAACTGTTCCAGCTCAAAATGTGATCCTAAGATCCTCTCACTGTCCTGAGACAAGTCTCTTAAGATTTTAAGTCGCAGCCTGTCCCCTAAGCAGGTCTTTGACATTGATATTGACCCCATCCTATTATTGATCATGCCCTCTCTCCCCCAATTCATGAATCAGTGCCTCCAAAAGGAAAAGGAACAGAATAAGAGAAGTTATGGAGATGGAGAACTAGACAACTTCACAGCAACTAGCCAAGCTACACTGTTAGTTTTAGGTTTAACTTTTCCATATTTTTGGAAAATAAAAAAATGAATCTCCCCCCCCAAAAAAAAAAGATTTTAAATTGCAGACAAATTTCAGTTCTGTATGATTCAAGGGATTTTTAGTATCAGGATTTCCACACACTAATGAAATTACAGATCTCCTTAAATAAAACAAACCCATACTGTTTAAAACTTCATTATTTCCACAATCCTGTGATTTCATCACTATAGGTACTATCCTCTGATGGTAGCCACATCATCCATTACTGCATCTATCCTCAAAAACATCACGTGTTGCAAGTACTTGTCAGAGAATGTACTCTGCTGGCCTTGTCTCAAAGCAACCTGAGGCAGCTCTGTACCACAGTGAGGCATGACAGTAGGACTTTGACAAAGGAAGGTATATATGCATGTATTTATGTATAAAGAAATATATATATTTATATATAATATATACATATACACATACTTATATACATACCCTTACAATCCTGTACATATGTATATGTATATATATAATGCCCATGTGTATATTTATATCTACCTACATAAAGAACTTTTACACACATCTGTATATACACATGTGTGTGTGTGTGTGTGTGTGTGTGTGTGTGTGTGTAACCTATGTATAACAAGGTTAATCACTCTATATGGTACCAGGACAAATGTCAAATAAGAGATGCAAAGAGTAATTTAATAAACCTTAAGAGAAAAACATTTTTAATTAAATTTCATTATAATTTTTAAAGAAGATTCAGTCAATCCATGGAAATTTAGTAAATCCATGGAAAAGGACTATCTGATCTGTCAGTATTACTTTGTAAGATTAAAGCCTTAGTTGAGGACAGGAGGTAGGATATACTTCCCCCTTTGAAGTCTTCCTGTAATGTTTACCTGAAGAATTATTTCATAAAACCAGAACCTCAGTTGGGGAGAGGAGGCCATCTATCTCCTAAACTGAAGTGTTCCTCCATTTTCCAATGGTGTCATGGAAATGACTCTGGTCTCAAAGGCTATCCTAGTAAAATGTAAACTTTAGAGGCTCCTATCAAGCTAGTAATAGGTGTATAGGTCTAGCAAACAACTAGATGCCTGTTATCTACAGACCAGTCTTGACCAATTTAAAGATTCTTATAAATTAGAAGACCAGGCTATTATTCATTTTTAATATAAACCTCAAAGTATCCCCAGCTTCTCCTCATCCTCAATCAGCAAGTAATATGAAGTGGCCCTTACTACTAAACATTGGGAGATACAAATACAATGAACAAAATATTCCCTACTCACAAGGAATGAGTCTAGTATCACTACTGGTCTAGTATTACTTACAGTCTAGTATCACTATTGGTAATAGAGAGTGTTTGTAGTGATTTGGACCAAAGCTAAAGGCTGTGAAGCGGTTTGACAGGAAAGAGATTTTAAGCTCTGTTATCACAAGTCCCATTTAAAAATTACCTGTTTCACTTCAAACATTTCCAAGATTTGTGCAAGGGATTTTCTACTGAAATTAGACATACCATTGACTCCTTTGTCCAAGGCTCAGAACAAAGTTCTTTCTGTGACATCTTCTCCACCAACCAAATTGACCATAGAATCTTTATGGTTATAAAAGGACAAAATTCAAAACTCTTCAACTTTTCAATAAGACCTAAGCCAACTATGTTGATTTTTTTTTCAGGTTTGGATGGTTTGGAATGGATCCTGAAGACGTATCAAGGCCCCTGCTAAATTACATTGGAGCTGGACTTTCAGTGATAAGGTACCCAATCATTTCTGTTCCCTTCATGTTTAGGCTGCCAAATGTTTTCAAAGCAGATAGGTGGGGGCAGCAGTTCAAGTTCTATACATGGAGTTAGGAAGACCTGTTATCAAATCAGGCATTTACTAGATGTGTGGCCCCAGGAAAGTCACTTGACCTCTTCCATCCTTCATTCCTCCTCTATAAAATGGGCATAATCATATCTTCTGGCTGAATTAACTATGGCATACAAATGCAATGGAATACTATTGTACTGCAATAAATCGTTAAAGATAGAGTTTCAGTAGAACATGAAGAGTCTTATATGAACTGACGCAGAAAGAAGTAAGCAGAGCCAGGAAAATGATTTCTACAGTAACCACAAAACTGTAAAGAAAAGAAACTTTGAAAGAATTAAAAATTCTAATTTGTGCAATGATTAACCAAAGGGCTACACTTGTACCATGCTACCCATTTCCTGACAGAGATATGATGGACTTGGGGTATAGAATGAAGCATATTTCTTTGACATGAACAAAGTGGATTTTGTTTTGCTTAACTAAACATATTTCCTTTTTTTTAAACAAACTTTTTTTTTGGGGGGGGGTTGTTTGTTTGTTTTTTTGATTAGGTTAAGTGACTTGCCCAGGGTCACACAGCTAGTAAGTGTTACGTGTCTGAGGTTGGATTTGAACTCAGGTCCTCCTGAATCCAGGGCTGGTGCTCTATCCACTGTGCCACCTAGCTGCCCCAAAACATATTTCTTTCAAGAGTTTTGTGACTCTTTTTTTTAATGGTTGGATGGAAGGTGGGAAGGAGAAAAAAAAGATTTTTCTTAAAAGAAAAAGTAAGGTTTGATTTTTAGAAACTCAAAATAATGAAAATAATAATGACATCACCTACCACACTGAATTGTTCTCAGGAATAAATGAGATAACCTATGTGCAAATCTCTATGCAAATATTAAAGTGTTGTGATAAGAGGAAGAGAATGATGACCTTTTGGGTAAAGAAAAATCAAATCTGTTTGCCAGAGGTTTGCAAAAATCTATATGAGAGGTGTGTAGAGAGCCAGCCTCAGAGCCAGGAATATCTGGATTTACTGTCTCTGATGCAAATAAGTTGTGTGACACCCCTAGCCCCCCAGTCAGGTCACTTAACCCCTCCCTCAAATTTTAAGTGGCAGAATAAGTGGGGATCTGCATCCATGGAGTACTTTTCCTCATTGGAAGTCTCCCATACCAATGAAATCACAGGAATAGAATAAAATGAAAACCAACTCCTTTAAAAATAATTACAAATATTACAAATAATTATAGGGAACAGTCTACTCAGTGACTATCACTCTCTCTCCTACTTAAACATATTGTCTCTTATTGCTAGCCCTTTTCTCCTATCCAATCCCACAACTTCTTGTCCACTTACCTAGTCCTTCCCACCCCAAGCTGCAATCCTATCCCACATCTATCCATCTACTCTTCTGAGCACAAAAACCTTAGATCTGAAACTGGAGCATGAGGACTCCTTCCAGAGATAGGGAACCTGCAGTCTCAAAGCCACCTGTGGTCCTTGGGTGCGGCCTTTTGACTGAGTCTAAGTTTTACAGAACAAATCCTTTTAAGGGGATTTGTTCTATGAAATTTGGATTCAGTCACAAGGCAACCATACCTAAGAAGGGGAATATATGTATATATGTGTACTTGTAGAATGTGCATAATTCAATATAAATGAATATAAATTTAAATGACTATAAATTGATTCTATGGTGATGGATTCTGGCAGCCTTAGTCTTGAAACAATTTTATATATTTTGTATAATTTAAATAACATTTCTATCTTTCAAACACTCAGCTTTCTGTCATTTGCCCTACCCACAAGCCTGCCTCAGCTTTGATTTAATGAAAACTTAAATCCACACCTACCTGATTTTTTAATACTTTAAACTTGTGCCCAGAATCATATTTCTGTATTTGTCAGACATTGTTCTGTCATAATTTCTCCTTTTTTAAAAGAAAAAAGAATCCTACTTCTTACAAGATTTGTACAGAGGTTTCTTGTGTTTCTCACTGACCCAGCTACATCTCAGGTGTGCTTTACCTTAAGATTCTGATGGTAGTAGGTGAACAAAGAAAGAAGAGGACATATATACAGGGACTGATATGGCCCAGAAGCACAAGAGTTCTCATTCCTATCCTCCTGGAGACCCTGCTGTGGATAGAGACAACACGGAATCTGCGATGCTACTCGTGCCTACAATTGGTGACCAATTCTAGGTTCTACAAGGCAACCCTTTGCTCATAGTTACAAACTAGCTGTTACAGTACTAGACAGTCAGCAAACATTTCTTAAACACTTACTGTGTGCTAAATATTATACTAAGCAACGAAGATACAAAGAGGAAAAAACCCACTATGGTGCCTATCCTTAAGGAGCTTACATTCTAATGGTGAAAACAACACGCAAATAATTATGTACAAGGTATATACAGGTTGGACAAAGGGTAATCTCAGACAAGAAGGTATTAGCAGCTAGAGGAATTAGGAAAAGCCTCCTGTAGCAGGTGAGATTTGAGCTTATTGAAGGAAGTCTGGGAAGACAGTAGGAGAAGATAAGGAGGGAAACCATTCTGTGTTGGAGACAGCCAGCAAAAAATCATCTTGGGAAATGGAGTATTATTTGTGAAGAACAGCAAGTGGGCTAGCAGGGATGGATTGCAAAGTCTGTGGAGAAGAGTCAAGTATAAGAACACCAAAGAAGTAGGAAGAAGCCAGGTTATAAAAAGCCTTAAAAACCAAACAGAGCATTTTATGTTTGATCTTGGCCATAATAGCCACTGGAGTTTATTGAGTATGGAGGGAGGTGGGTTAATGACAACAGACTTTTGTTTTAGGAAAATCATGTTGGTGGCAGAGTCAAGGATGAATTGGAATGGGGGAAAGACTTGAGGCAAGGAAGTAAACCAGAAAGCATGGGCATTAGTGCATTAGAGATGATGAGTATCTGTATTAGGATGGCTGTTATGTGAAGAGATGAAGACATATATGACAGCTGATTTGACAACAGATTGTATTTGTCGAATGAATTCAAAGGAGGAGTTGGGGATGGACACCAGCAAAAAACCAGGACCTGGGACTAAGCATTATGAAAGCAATCACTTGCACACTTCTACATTTATATTTCCAGTGCCAGGCACGTTGCATGCATTTGGACAAATACTTACTCATTGATTGATACATCTGGGTGAAACCAGAGGACCAGTGAAACCTCACTTGGAGTCTTAGTGTAGGGATGAGAAGAGTTGGGCTATAAAGTCAATTATTTCATTTTGTTGTCTCTAGACTCCCCTATCACATCTCTAGAGCTCAAATTTCTGCATTGAGGAGTAGGCATCCAAAACCCATACCCTCTATGTCAAGTATTTAACCTGGAGTCTGTAAACAGGTGCTTTTAAAATATTTTGTGATAACTATTTCGACATAATTGGCTTCCTCTGTAATCTTACATAGTTTATTTTATGCATTTAAAAATATTTTGAGAAGAATTTCACAGGCTTCACCAGATTGCCAGAGGTCCAAGAAACACAACAAAAAGGTTAAAAATCCCTATTCTAGACCCTTCTAAAGCTCTGTCTCCCTAGCAATTTATGGAATTTATTTTTGTGCTTCAAATTCAATGAATCAAGTTTTTGTTGATGTCAAGTCATTGTTACAAAATTTGAGGAATATTAGGGTGTTCAGAAGTTCAGAGTAGAAAGAGTTGAATTCATTTGATCAATCTTCTCATAAATTGTTTCTTTTTCTTTTATTACCTCCACATCACTGATTTTTCTTGTGTCCTGCTTAGACACATTTTTAAAAGATAAATTAGATTCATGCTGTAACCTATACTTCCTCTTTCCCGTCTACATATTTAATAATTTTTGTAATTGAAATGTTTCCAAATATATTGGGGTCAGATTTCTTGGGAGGGTGTTTTTTTTTCTTTTTACTTTAAGAGAATATAGATGAATGAGTATTCCAGGATAACCAAAAAAAGGGGTGGGGGGGGAGATAGAGCTTTCATGATGAAAGAAGAGTATATTTAAATGGGAAAAGAAATTATCAAGGCGACCTAGAAAATAGTAACTACCAACCTATATGCCTACTTTCCCATTTATACAAAAGTTTTGTGAGAATAATGTGCACCCTCATTGAGGACATTCTTTTAAAATAGGTTCTTATTGATTTTTTTTACATTACCTAGATTTCTTCTGTTTCCCTCCCCCATTCTTTATAACAAAGATTTTTAAAAAATAAAATAAAATAAAGAATAAGAGGAAAAAGAATTTTTCAAAATCGGCAAAATTGATCAACGCATTGAGAAGCTGGATATTAAATACAATGTTCCTTACCTATGGACCTCTACAAAGGAGTGGGGGAGAGAATGTTCCTTACATTACTTCTATGGGACCAAAATTGTTCTGTATAATTTCACATTATTGAAGGCATTCTTTATGAGTTTATTGGTAGGCTCTTTGTAAATGATATTATAACACAGTAGACCATATCTTTACTACTTTTGTTGTTGTTATTGTTGACTATGAGAAAATACTTGAATTAGTAGAGCAAAATTGCATCTTAAAGACTCTCTTCCAAGGTAGTGTTTTCTATCCCTATATCAAATTTATATGGGGTTCTTTGAAAGATATAACAAAAGATATAACTTTGATGATCATACAATCATCAGTATTAAGAGAAGCATAAAACTAGGACATGCATGTTTGTCAGAGATGCTCACCACCATTATGGAGAAGATCTAATACAAAGTTCAAATTAAAGAAGGATTCCTCTTAGATGTTCCTTACTTACCAATGACTTCATGATAATGGCACCAAGCCCAAAAACATTGAAAAAATTTGCTCTGAGCATTCACATGAGAAAAACCAAGGAGACATCTGATCTATTGCCCAGATTTTGGCACACAATTAGATGGAGAGTCTAAATGGAGCTTGCCTAGGTATTTTCATCTGGAATAGACTAGAAAATGCATTCGTCCTGGAGTTCAACAGGCAAAGGGGAAGAGACAGGATTTCCTTCAAGAAATTGTGAAACTCTTTTAATATGACCCTAAACTTCTCCCAGAAACTGACCCATTTATTATTAATTTTTAAAAATTTTCAGTTCTGAATTTTCTACCTCCAGCTCCTCCGCTACTCATTGAAAAGGCAAAAAATATGATTTCCATTATATATATGAAGTCATACAAAACATTTTCACATTATCCATGTTTTTAAAAAATAAGCAAGAAAAAATAAAGTTAAAGAAAATATGCTTCAGTATGCATTTAGAGTTCATCAGTTCTCTCTCTGGAGATGTAGAACATTTTTCATAATGTGTCTTTTGGAATTGTCATGGATCACTGTATTGATTGGAGTTGCTAAGTCTTTCACACTTGATTGTCATAATACTGCAACAGTAACTATGTAAATTGTTCTCCTGGTTCTGCTCATTTCACTTTGAATTAGTTCATATGTCTTCCTATATTTTTCTGAAACCATTCCCTTTTTTATTTCTTATAGCACAACAATATTCCATCACAACCCATATTGTTTTTTAATAATTCCCCAATTGACAGGACAGTTATCCCCTCAGTTCCAATTCTTTGCCACCACAAAAAGAACTGTTATAAATATTTCCATACACATGGATCCTTTTCCTTTTATCACTTTAGAGTACAGACATAGTAACAGTATTGCTGGGTCATAGGGTATTCACAGTTTTACAGCCCTTTATTCTGTGTCAAACCTATGAGAAGACTTTGACAGGAGAAACACAGGATGGGCAGACATTGGTGATGAATCACAAAACATTTGAAATCATGAGCATTTGAAGAGGATAGAGAAGAGTGTTCATCCTAGGTAGTTTACTTCGGTAAAGCAGGAGGTATGTATGTCATCTGTTAAAATGTGAATGCAATGAGGAAGATGGGGACTGGTGGGATCTGAAAAAGTTTTTGATCGTGTGCCGGAGAATGCTCTTGTAAGTCCAATAGGAAAATAGTGAGTAAACAACAAAGGAACAGCATGAGTTTATTATGGTTCTTGCTTTTCTAGTAACCAATTTTCTTCAAGCCTAAGGATTGAGTCAAGTGCCTCATAAAAACACTCTACATCGATATCTATCTTTACCCTGATAACTCTTCTACAACATATCAGTACCATGACTTCCTTCAGAAGTGTTTTATTTCTATAGATCCTTGGATCGATAGATCTCACCTAGATAGCTGGGAAAATTTCTTTCCGGGTAATCTGATATCCATACTGTCACTTGTAAACATACTGGTGACAATGGTTCCAGACGAAATTTAATTGAGGTAACTGTTACCTACAATAATTTCTCATTGTTTTTTGTACACCTCCACCCCTTACTATTGTTCCTTTTTTCATTCCTTGACCTTCTGGGTACAGAATTTTTTTTTCTTTCCCCCCAACAAAACACCTCTTTTATGAACTTCCTGTAAATATCAAAGGCTTCGCCATCCTTCTAACCTCAATGCCATTTCCAATTCTTTGTTGTTTCTACCTTCACTTCTCTATCACCTATAACCCTTCATTCCAATCACATCATCCTAGCCTGTCATCATCACCTCTGCAGACTGCTACAACCCCCTAATCAGTCTCCCTATGTCAAGTCCCTTCTCTTCTCCAATCCATCCTCCATCTAGCTTTCAAAATGATTTTCCCAAAAAGCAGCCTGACCATGTCACTCCCCTGCTCAATGAGCTCCAGTGGCTCCCTAGTTTACTTGAAGATGAAGTGTAAATTTATCTTCATGTCATCTTCTTAAGATTTAGATGTCTGTGTTTTCTATTATACATATTTATTAGTATAGCAGTACATGTGCAAATATAAGTAAATATATAGAAATTGGGGAGTACGTGCTCAAAGATGCCATTAACAAATATTTATTAAGCATCTACTGTTTGTCAGGCTCTGTGCTGTTTTAGTGTTAGGGATGTATAATCAAAAAGTCCAGAGACCACTTCTCTAACGAGCTCCTAGGAGTCTGTCTGATTATAGTCAGAGTCCCAGGGGAAAGAGAAATGGTAGGAGTCTGATAGGTAGGGTGCCGTGAGACTTGAGAAAGAGGTGACTGTCTGGCTGTACTGCTTTCATATTCAACAAGTCTCACTTTGGTCAACTTTAGGCGGAGTCTTCTTGGCCCACTATTCAGTATGACTCATCATCCTTATTATCCTCATTACCATAATCATTATCTTTATTACCAGGAAAAGAATGGAGCAAGCAGAAATTAATCTGTGAAATTTGAACCAGCCTAGCCCTGTTCACCTGAATGATGCCAACTGGGCTCTCTCTAGTTCCCATCCCTGAAGCTTAGAACCCTTTGGCTTTCATGCATAAATTGCACTCCTCAATTTGCTTTTTATTCAGTGACATGATCACATCACCATTCTTTTTTTAAAGTCCTGACTTTGAGAACCAGGCTTAGCTAACGTCATCTCGGCTTCAGTTGTTGATAGCTCCCCACCTCTGCTAATACTCCATATATCGGAAACAGCTGAATTCACAGATGGCGGACAAGAGCTCGATGCCAATTTAACAGATTATTACACCCAAAGTTTGCTGATTCCTTGAATTAAAATTTGCTGCTTGTCAGTTGGGAGAAGGAAAAAAAAATCATCACTGGCTCAAACCAGCCCCTTTGCAGAATATATTTTGCAAGCCTACATCAGACTGACTGATTTTTGATTAGGTCATAACCCTTTATGATCCCAGCCACCCTTGAACTGGAGCTTACTATTTCAGGAAAACAAGTAAATTTGCAGACTAAGTAGTATTAACTTTGTAGAGCATGGTGTCAGCAATTAAATGCAAAGCTCCTCAACTGTCCTTAGTGAAGTTCTGCATGCCATACAAAATCTTCTAATATTATCTGCCAGAAGCTCATTCCCATCCTAGAGGGTTCCCTCTAAGCTAAGTCCATTGATTTTGCCTTAGGAAACTATATGAACTCTGAGACCTCTTCCAATGGTAAGGTCCTAGGGTTCCATGACGTCAAAGTGAATTATATATAGTTGGGTGTTATCAGAATACTAGTAGTCATTACTGTCAAGTATAGGCCTTACTCTGCAATGTGCTCTCAGCAAAACCCTTGATCTCCAGAATGCTTTCTTCCATTTTGGTAACCTTATTTAGAAAAACAGGCAAATGTACATAGAGGAATTTCTTTTTAGCATGTAAAAAATAACATTTATTTATGAAAATTTTGAGTTCCAAATTCTCTTCTTCTTCCCCCTCCCCCACACATTGAGAATGCAAGCAATATGCTATTAATTATACCTGTAAAGTCTCAACATAAATAAACCAAGAAAAATAAAATGCAAAAAAGTATTCTTCAATCTGCACTTAGAGTTCATCAGTTCTCTCTCTCTGAAGATGGACAGCATTTTTCATCATGGATCCTTTCTTGGATCATCTTCATCAGAGTACCTAAGGTCTTTCACAGCTGATCATCCTTACGGTATTGTTGTTACTGCCTGTAATGTTCTCCTGTTTCTACTCACTTCACTTTGCATTAGTTCATGTAAGTGTTCCTAGGTGTTGTTGTTGTTGTTGTTGTTGTTGTTGTTGTTGTTTTAAACCATCCTGTTATCATTTCTCATAGTATAATTGTACTCCATCACAATCATATACAATTTATTCAGACATTCCCCGGTTGGTAAGCATCCCCTCAATTTCTAATTCTTTGCCACAACAAAAAGAGTTGCTATAAATAATTTTGTACAAATACACTTTTCTTCGATCTGTTTGGCATACAGACTTAATAGTGTTATTGCTGGGTCAAAGGGAATGCATGATTTCTTAGGCCTTTGGGTATAGTTCCAAATTGTTCTCCAGAGTAGGTGGACTGGTTCACACATCCACCAATAGTAGATTAGTATCCCTGTTTTTCCACATCCTCTCCAATATTTGTTATTTTTCTTTTCTATCCCACTGCTGGCATTTCATCCACATGAGCTCTGGGCCAGTCTTCACCCCAATTTCACAGATCTCTCCTTCCAACTTCCTAAGTTGTTTTGGGCTGGAAGAACATCTCACTCTGATCTTTTGTTGTCTCTTTGACTTCAGAATTTTACTTGAAGCATTATTTTACAGTTATTTGGAGTGGAATGTTGGGAGAGCCTGCTGAGTACTTTTCTCTACTCTGTCATCTTGGGTCTACCCAACCATCATCCCTAAAGAAGATTTTTTTAAAATTTTATTTATTTTATTTTTAATTTATGGAATAAAACAAGTATTTCCACAACATAGTATTTTTAAAACATGATTTGGAGAGAAGACAAAGAGATGATGACTAGAAATCTTATGCCTAAAAAAAGGTTATGGAATATTTCTTAGAAAAAAATGCAAGGTTGTTCTCTAAGTACTTTATATTTGATATATAGAAAAATGTAACGTAAAGTACATGCAAATAACTTTTACTGTGTATTTGAAACAGGTGCTAGAGAAGATTGATGGATGAAAGTTATAGGGAGGCAGAATGAAGTTCAATATAAGAAAAAACTTTGTTCTATACATAAGTCTATTTATCAGTTCTTTTATACTTTGGCCCCCTCCTACCTTTCCATTACTTTTACACTTTATTTGTCCCATACCTCTGTGGTCCAATGACACTGACTTCTTCACATAAGGCATGTTATCTCTCAACTCTAGACATTTTTACTGTCTGTCCCCCAGAATTCTCTCCTTCCTCATCTCTACCTGGCTTCCTTCAAGCCTCGACTAAAATTCATTTTCTATGAGAAGCCCTTCCTGATTCCCCTTAATACCTCTCCCTTCCCTGTGCTGATCATTTCCAAGTTATCCTCTCTACATGTATCTTGTTCACACATAGTTGTTTTCATGATGTCTTCACCATGAGAGAGTAAGCTCCTTGAGAGCATGTGCTATCTTTTGCCTTTCTTTGTATCCTAGGACTTAGCACAGTGCGTGGCACATAGAAGACAATAAATGCTCATTGACTAATCCATAAAATGGTGGTGCTAATGTTTGTGGTACCCACGTCACAGAGGCTATAAGAATTAGAGGAAATAACACACTTTGCAAACCCTAAAGCTCCAGGCAAATGTCAGTTACCACTATCTCAGAGTGAGAAGGGTCATTTTATTTGGACTTTAGACTCAACCTTGTCCACTGCATTCCTGACAAATGGCCTTCCAATCTCTAAGTGAAGACTGACAGTGATAGGCAACTCATTCCTCATAGTTCATTCATCTTTTATACGCTTCCTATCTACTGTACCATCTAGCTGCTCCCTGAAAAAAAATTAAGATACTTCATCTCCTGACTGTATATTGTCACTGTGTGTTGTCCCCCATGCCAAGAATTCTCTCTGCCTGGATTTCTGCTTCTTGGCTTCCCTGGCTTCTTTGAAGTTCCAGCTAAAATCTCACCTTTTATAGGAAGCCTTTTCAGATTCCCCTCAACACCAGACCCTTCCATTCATTAATTGTCTCAATATATTCCTGTGTTCATCTTGTTCGTACACAGTTGTTTACATATTTACTCCCCCATAAGAGTTTGAGCTTCTTGTGAACACAGGCTCTGGTTTTTTTTGTTTGTTTTGTTTTGTTTTGTTTTTTGTTTGTTTGTTTGTTTGTTTTTGATTTTGTATCTCCAGGGCTTAGCATAGTGCCTGGAGTATAGGAGGCAGACAATTAATGAACGTTTATTGACTGACTAGTTTAGAGAGAGAAAATAATAAAGTTTCCCCTTGACCCAGTGTGTGTCCTCATACTTCTCTCCACATCAAAACAATTTGGGACACTATTTATAGGAATCTTAAACAAAGATACAGTTAAAACATGTTCCAAAACAGTTTTAGGAGTCAATATTCTAGAATGACTGACAAAATAACTATTTCTCCTAAAGTAATCAAAGGGGACATCCCAGTGATCCATATCTAGTCTTTTCTGAACAGGAAAGAGGATACTGCTTTGAAACCAATCACTTCAGGGGATGGGAAAGCCAATGATCTCGACTAGACAACATACTTTTTTGTTCTAATTTGGTTATGGCCACGAATCCATCTTCCTGAGACCTTAACTTTCATTCTCAACTTCTTATACACTTCCTAAGGCAAAAAGCCTGGAAAGGATTTTAGGCTGGAGAAATATTGTTTCTTATTATTTCCAATTGTGCTAAAAATCTAGTAGAGGGCAAGGGGTTAATATATTTCCATGGCTGTTAAAATGATCCACCTTGAGGTAATGAAAAACATATCTCTACGTACAAGGAAGACTAGAGAGAAAGGAGCAGCTATGAAAGACACGTCAATACAATTGACTGGATTTACTGACTACGTACGACAGATAAGTCAAAGGTTGGAGTGTATGTGACAGTGAGAACAATAGAACTACTAACAGTAAAGTTGGGAAGGATAGTTCATTTTAGGGAAAAGATGATAGGTCTAGTCTGGTTCATAATGAGTTTGTGGTGAATAGGAGGCACAACAGCAGACTAGAACTCAAAAGAAAAGATAGTATCAGGAGTATATTTGTTATTTATCAGCATAAAAGTACGATTTGAAACACCAGGGATTAAATCATGTTTTGTTTCTGTTTTTGTTTTTGTTTTTTAGGCAATTGGGGTTAAATGACTTGCCCAGGGTCATACAGCTAGTTAACTGTGTGTCAAGTGTTTGGTCTGAGGTTGGATTTTGAACTCAGGACCGCCTGACTTCAGGGCCTGTACTCTATCCACTGGGTCATCTAGATGCCCCAATTTAATTATGTTTTCCCCCTGAATTTGATGGCTGTGATTATGAATTAGGGGTTTGTTTTCCTTACAGTGCTGTCATATTCTTGTTTGTAAAAAGTGAAGTACCAAGTTCGACAAGTTCCTTGGACACCACACCATTACTAACTGAACGCGTAAGTTTGGCATATGTTACTGCCAGAGAATACTTCATTTATAAAGTCAAAGTTAGCCCAAAGGAAGAAGTAGAGATTGAAATTTTACAGATATATTGTGTGTGGGGACGTGGGGTAAATTTCAGAGCTAAAGAAAATATTTCAGTATATATTTGTAATGGCTAAAGGCTAGCACAGAAAATCATACAGTTATTAGCAAAATTGATTAATTTGAGGTATTGAAAGCTGTTCTACCATGAACATTAATAATATCTCCTTATATTTATGTTTTTCTGAAAAGTGTTATTCCTTAAAGATATCAGCTAAGAGTAGGCTCTTTTTTAAGTTTAATACTATTTTATTTTTCCCCAGTTACATGTCAAATTTTTAGCATTCATTTTTTACAAGTTTTTGAGTTCCAAATTTTTCTCTCTCCCTCCCTCCCCTCTCCTCTTCTTAAAATGGTACATAGTTTGATATGATTTATACGTGTGCTATCATGTAAAAAATATTTCCATATTAGTCATAGTTGTGAAAGAAGAAACAGATCAAAGGAAAAAGGACATGAGAAAGAATAAAGTAAGTAAAAAAAATGCTTCAATCTGCATTCTAATTCCATCAGTTCTTTATCTAGATATGGATAGCATTTTCTTTCATGAGTCCTTTGTACTTGTCTTGAATCATTGTGTTGTTGAGAAGAGCTGAGTCATTCATAGTTGATCATCACGTGATGTTGCTGATACTATGTACAATGCTTCTCTGGTTCTGTTCATTTCACTTTACATCAGTTCATTCAAGTCTTTCCACAGTTTTCTGAAACCTGCCTGTTCATCATTCATTACTGCATAATAACATTCTATTATATTCATATACCACAGCTTGTTCATCCATTCTCCAATTGATGGGCTTCTCCTTAACTTCTAATATTTTGCCACGCAAAAACAGCTGCTATAAATATTTTTGCACATGTAGGTCCTTTTCCCTTTTTAATGATTCCTTTCGGATACAGACCTACTAGTGGTATTTCTGGGTCAAAGGTATGCACAGTTTGGTTGCCCTTTGGGCATAGATCCAAATTGCTCTCCAAAATGGTTGGATCAGTTCACAACTCCACCAACAATGAGTGCATCAGTGCCCCAGTACCTCAGAATTGTTCAATTTGCATTTCTCTAAATAAAAGTGATTTAGAGCACTTCTTCATATGCCTCTAGATAGCTTTAATTTCTTCAAGTGAAAACTGCCTGCTCATATCCTTTGACCAATTATCAATTGGGGAATGGCTTGTATTCTTGTAGATTTGATTAAGTTCTCTATATATTTGAGAAATGAGGCTTTTATCAGAGACCCTTGATATAAAAACTATTTCCCAGCTTTCTGCTTTCCTTCTAATCTTGGTTGCAATGGTTTTGGTACAAAAACTTTTTCACTTAATATGAAATAATCTATTGTACATTTTGTAAGGCAATAGCCTTGTTTGGTCATGAATTCTTCCCCTCCCCATAGATATGACAGGTAGACTATTTCTTATTCTTCTAATTTACTTATGGTGTCACCCTTTATGTCTAAACCATGCCAAAGATCTGTCATATCTAGCTTTTTAAATATTCTATTTACTTCCTTAGTTTCTGAGAGGGGATAGTTGAAGTTCCCCACTACTATAGTTTTATTGTCTATTTCTTCCTGTAACTCACTTAACTTCTCCTTTAAGAATTTAAATGCTATACCACTTGGTACATATATGTTTAGTTATTTTTATTGCCTTATTGTCCATGGTATCTTTTAGCAAGATGTAGATTACTTACTTATCTCTTTTAATTAGGTCTATATTTGATTTTACTTTGTCTAAGAACGAGATTGCTACCCGTTTGTTTGTTTGTTTGTTTGTTTTTACTTCAGCTGAAACATAATAGATTCTGCTCCAGCCCCTTACCTTTACTCTGTGTGTCTCTCTGCTTCAAGTATGTTTCTTGTAAACAATATATTTTTGATCTACTCTGCAATCTGCTTCCATTTTATGAGAGAGTTCATCCCATTCATCTTATAGATGTGATTACTATCTGTGTATTTTCCTCCATCCTACTCTTCCTCCTATCTCTCCTTTCTCTTCTCTCACCCTTTCCCTCCTCACCAGGGTTTTGCTTCTGTCTACCACCTTGCCTGATCTGATCTCTCTTCCATCAGTCCACATTACATTCCCTTTACTTGACCTCCTTCCCTCCTTCATCCTTGTCAGATAAGATAGATTTCTATTCAACCAATTGTATATATGATTACCTCTCTGAGCCATTACTGATGAGACTAAGGGTCAAGTGATGCTCATTACCCACCCTCCCATCTTTCCCTCCACTGTAATGTCTTTCACGCTTCTTCATATGAAATAATTTACACCATTCTACCTCTCCTTTCCTTCTGCAGTCAGTGTACTCCTATTTCTCATCCCTTATTTTTTTGTCATTCCCTCAAATTCATCTTATACCTATACCCTCTATGTATATTCCTTCTAGCTGTACTATTAGTGATACAATTTTTAAGAATTACAAGTATTATCTTCCCATGTAGGGATGTAAACAGTTTAGTTCTATTGAATCCCTTATGTTTTCTTTTCCCTTTTTATCTGTTTATGCTTCTCTTGGGTCTTGATACTGGAGGTCAAATTTTTGGTTTAGTTCTAATCTTCTGCTTCTGAAAGTTTGAAATCCTTATATTTCATTGAATGACCATTTTTTCCCTTGGTGTGTAGTATGCTTAATTTTGCCAGGTAAATGATCTTGGTTGTAGTCCTAGTTCCTTTGCCTTCCAGAATATCATGTTCCTTGACCTTTGATCCTTTAATGTTGAAGCAGCCAAGTCTTGTATTATCCTGATTGTGACTTCCCAATATTTTAATTGTTTCTTTCTGGCCACCTGTTGTATTTTTTCCTTGACCTGATAGTTCTGAAATTTTGCTATAATGTTCCTTGGAGTTTTTATTTTGGGATCTCTTTCCTGAGGTGATTGGTGGATTCTTTCAGTGCCTATTTTGCCCTCTGGTTCCAGGACATCAAGGCAGTTTTCCCTATTAATTTCTTGAAAGACGCTATGGTTTTTAGGTGGTCCAACAATTTTGATATTGTTTTCTGGATCTATTTTTCAGGTCAGTTGTTTTTCCCATGATGAATTTTACATTTTCTTCCACTTTTTCATTCTTTTGAATTTGTTTGATTCTTGATGTCTCTGAGAGTCATTAGCTTCCACTTGACCAATTCTAACTTTTAAGGATTTTTCTCAATTTTTCAATTTCTCAATGTTTTCCTCAATTAGCTTTTGTACTTTCTTTTCCATTTGGCTAATTGTAATCTTTAAGGAGTTGTTTTCTTCAGTGGATTTTTGTATCTCCTTTTCCATTTGGACAATTCTATTTTTTAAGCAATTTTCTGAGCTATTGACTCTTCATGATTTTCATCACTCTCATTTCTTTTCCCATTTTTCTTCTACCTCTCTTACATGATTTTTAATCTTCTTTTTAAGCTTTTCCATGAATTCTTTCTTGACCTTGGGCTTGAAAAGTCTTCCCATTTTTGTTTGGGGTTTTGCCCATAGGTATTTTGAGATTGTTGTCCTCTTCTGAGTTTGTGTCTTGGTCTTCCCTGTCACCATAATAACTTTCTATGGTCAGATTCTTTTTGTGTGTGTGTTTTCTTTGTGCATCTTTTTATTTTGGCCTTTTTCCCTTTCTTTGAAATTTGAATTCTGCATCAGGGGTGGAAGCGTCACTGTCTCAGGATTTTTGTGCCAATGGCTGCAGTCCCTGGTTGTTTTCCTGGTGCCATGTTGATGTTGCCCTGAGGTCTCCAGGAGACCCTTATGTCTGGTGATGTGCTGAAGGGGTATGGTGGGTGCTGCTGGAGGCAATAGGGGTCTGGCAGCTTATCTGGTGCTGAGCTGGGGTGCTAGTAGTGGTGTCTCATGCATGCTGAACCCCAGTGGGGTGTTTCTATGTTTCCCTGGGGCTACACTGAAGCACATAGAGGTCTGGCCACTGGAGGATTCCTCTTTGCCTTGGGCTACACTGAAGCATATGGTAGTTCTCAGAGCTTGAGTCTACCAGTTCTATTGGCTATGCTAAGGCACATGAGAGGTGTTGGTGTTGATAGTTGCCTGTTCCATCACACTGAGATGTACTGTCTTAAGCTTTGGGGGGTTTGTTCAGCTGTTTTCACAGATACTTCTAGGGACCTGTAAATTTTCAGTTCTCCCAAGGTGGTGTGATCAAGGGTGAGGTATTTACTCCTTCCCTGGCCTGTGCTCTGGTTTATGAGTGACCACAAGCACTCTTTACAGCCTTGGAACTGTGAAAAGGATTTCACTTCCACTACAAGCTCCATCACATCAGCACTCCTCCTCACAACAGGACTGCCACCCAGAACTGTGACCCAGATCCAAGCATGGGCAAAGCAAGAGAATCCTGTACCAGCAAAGAGATTCTTGCAATCCCCCCTCTGATCAGCCACTCAATTCCCCTTCAGTCTGTGGGTCTGAAGTTCTGGAAGTAGCCACCACCCTAGGGCTGCACTTGGGGACTGGGGCTCCACTGAGTTTCTCCCACACCTCAATCATAGACTTTTCCTACTGACTTTCTAAGTTGTCTTTGGTGTTCGTGTGTTCAGAAGTCTGGAAACCACCGCAGCTGCCCATGACTCAGTCCTTCTGAGGCCTGCTTCAGGTTCACTGAGGCCTGTTTTGCCTGCTCGCCCAGGCCAAACTATGTTCCTCTAACCACCCGGCTCAATATACCTTTTCGATCAACCATCCAGGTTGTCTTTGGATGGAAATTTGTTTCACTCTGTCTTTTTGTGGATTCTGCTGCTTTAGAATTTGTACAGAGCCATTTTTACAGATATTTGGAGGGATTTGGGGGAATAGCTCAAGCAAGTCACTGCTTTTACTTCACCATCTTGGCTCTGCCACTAATCTCTAACTATTTTTCCAAATAGTTTATATAATACTAAATTTAATTCTTCTTTAAATGTTTGGTAGAATTCATTTGTGAAATCATTTGGTCCCAAAGCTTTTTTTTTTCCTTAGGGAATTCATTGATGCTTTTTTCAATTTCTTTTTCTAAGATAGGGTTATTTAAGTATTCTAATTCATCATCTGTTACTCAGGACAATTTATTTTTTTTTATAAATATTCATCCATTTAACCTAGATTGTCAGATTTATTGCCATATAATTGGGCAAAATGTCTCCTAATTATTGTTTTAATTTCGTCTTCTTTGCTGGTTCATTCACCCCTTTCATTTTTGATACTGATAATTTGATTCTTTTTAAAAAATCAAATTAATGCTTTATTTTATTGTTTTTTTTAATAAAACCAGCTCCTAGTTTTGTTAATTAATTCAATGGTTTTCTTACTCTCAATTTTATGACCACCAAACAATCCCTGGATGCCATCCAAAGGAATATTTCAGCATATATCTCTTTCTCACTTCTTAATTTTTTGGGTGGATCATACCATTATAGTCAAATTACACCTGTGCCCTCTGTCTATGTATACTTCTTCTAACTGTTCTAATAATGATGAAGTTCTTAGAAGTTACAAATATCATCTTCCCTTATAGAAATATAAACAGTTTAACCTTATTGAGTCTCTTATAATTGCTCTTTCTTGTTTATCCTTTTTTATGTTTCTTTTAAGTCTTGTATTGAAAAGTCAAATTTTCTATTCATCTCTGGTTTTTCATCAAAAATACTTAAAAGTCTTCTATTTCATTTAATATCTATTTTCCCTTTAAAGGATTACACTCATTTTTGTGGGGAAGAAAAAGGTTATTCTTGGTTGTAATCCTAGTTACATTGCCTTCTGGAATATCATAGTCCAAGCCCTCAACTCCTTTAATATGGAAACTGTGAAATTTTGTGTGGTCTTAAGACTCTGCAATATCTTAATTGTTTCTTTCTTGTTGTTTACAATATTTTCTCCTTTGATATGATAGCTTTAGAATTTGGCTATAATATTCTTCAGAGTTTTTATTTTGGGACCACTTTCAAGAGGTGATCAGTAGATTCTTTCCATTTCTATTTTACCCTCTAGGTCTAGGAAATTAGAGAAGTTTTCCTTGATAATTTATTGAAACAATTACACTCTTTTTTATCATGGTTTTCAGGTAATCCAATAATTTCTAAATTATCCTGGATCTATTTTCCAGATGAGTTGTTCATCCAATGAGATATTTTACATTTTCTTTTCTTTTTTTTTTATTTTTGACTTTGTTTTATTGTTTCTTGATGTCTCATGGAGTCATTAGCTTCCACTTACCAAATTCTAATTTTTAAAGAATTATTTTCTTCAGTGAGCTTTTGTACCACTTTTTTTCCAGGGAGGATGTCTTACACAGTGATTTTCAAATTAAAGTTTCCTACCATTTAACAAACCAGCAAAACTAAAGAGACTTTGTCTAAAAGAGATGGATAATTAGAGTTAAGAGTAGAAATATAAACTTAATCCTAACAAATGAATCTGCTAAGAGTTATCCCTGATTTATCTGGTTTTATTTAATTAATTTATGTCATAACTATGCTGAATTCATATGCCCCTCCATGAGTAATTATAATTTCCCCTTGATCCTAGTTTTCTAAATGTAGTTCTTATTAGAATTGAACAAAATTGAATGAAGAACTAAGTTTAATTGATGCTGACAGCTCAATTAAAACCGAGTTATACCAAAGAAACTTAGACAAAGAATTTGTCAAGACTGTGAATTATTCTCAGAGCAACATCGTACCAGAGATACAATGTGACCAATAAGAAAATGAAATAATGAAATCAGGAATAATTGATGCAATCAAGTCAAGTCAATAAACATTTATAAATGCCTACTTTGTGTCAGATATTATGCCTAGCTGGGAACATAAATGCAATTATAAAAAATAAAAAGTCATTCCCTGCCTTCAAGAAGCTTACATTCTGAAGAGGGAAAATAGCACTTAAATGGGAGCTTAAAAAGTTGGAGGAGAATGTTGGAGAAGTCTGGAGAGGGTCAGAAGCTGAGCTGGAAGAGGAGGGATACCAAGAAATACTCTGTGATAGCAGCTAAGTCATTTAACTGCTCTGGCCTTTAGTTGTTTTGATGTTAAATGAGGGATTGGATTCAATTGCCCCGGAGGTCCCTTTCAGTTCTAATATATGATCTTATATTCACACAACTAAAATTAGGCATGGAACTAGAATTTTCATATAAATGTGTGTGTGTGTGTGTGTGTGTGTGTGTGTGTGTGTGTGTGTGTGAGAGAGAGAGAGAGAGAGAGAGAGAGAGAGAGAGAGAGAGAGAAAGAGAGAGACAGACAGAGAGAGACAGAGAGAGAGACAGAGAGAAAGAGAGAGAGAGAGACAGAGAGAGAGAGACAGAGAGATTTTTAAAAAAAAGTAAAGAAGTATGCATAAGATTTCACAGTTTCTGAGCTAGAAGAAGGGACCTCAGAGGTAATCTAGCCTAACCCCTTCATTTTTCAGATGAGGAAACTGAGAACAGAGAGGTCAATTGACTTGTCTAATATCACACAGTGAGTAACAGATGTGAGCTAGCATTCTGTGACTCTAGATCCTAGGTTCATTTCCACTGTACCATGCTGCCTCTCCATCCCCTCCCATCCCCTCCCACCCCCAGGGCTTATCAAACATGAATTTCAAATAGAAGACTTACCAAAAACTCTTTCTTTGCTTGTTTGTTTGTTCATTTGTTTTGGTAGGCAATCAACTGCACTCAGACTGATGGCCTGGATTGTTTATGGACCAACAATCTTTCTCAATTACAAAACAGAATATTGTAAGGAACTGTTTTCTTTCTTCACCATTAAACTATGTCACACTTGGAGCATGGTGCCCCAGAGTTAACTTAGGAGCATCTAAGATGGAATGACAGAGTAAAAGGAGTACTAGATTTGATAGCCAAGATCCAGGCTTCAAATTTTGTTGCCACTGATTCCCTATTTGACTTTAAACAAGGTTACCTAATCTCTGTCTTCCTCATTCACAAAATAAAAGGATTGAAATGATTTTCCTTTATGTTCTGGAGTCAGTGGGTTCAATCAAAAGTTCCCTGAGATCTTGAACTACTAAACAATCTTCTACTCTCCAAAACTTCATAAAATCACAGGATCTCAGCAGTGCGATTGACCCTTAACATTGATCAGGTCCAACCCCTTTCATACCGCAGATGAAGAAACAGCCCAAAGGTTAAGTGAATTGTCCAGTGTTACACAGCTTGTTGGTGACAAAGCCAGAATGGGATCCAAAGTCTTTGGGCCCACTTGCTGCATTAAAATGAGTGCTGGATTTGAAGTCAAGAGGATCTGGATAATCTGAATTTGGATAGCAATAATTATTAATAATAGCTAACATTCATATAGTGCCTACTGTGTGCCAGGCACTATGTTAAGCACTTCACAAAAATTATCTCATGAGGTCTTCACAACAACCCTGGGAAGTAGATTGTTCTCACTTTACAGCTGAATAAAATGAGGCTGAAAGAATATGTGATTTTCCCAGGGTCACATAACTATTAAGTGTCTGAAGTTTTTAATTCAGGTCTTCCAAACTCTAGTCCCTGTACTCTATCTCCTGTACCATCTAGCTGCTTTTTACATCAAAGCTTTTATAGCTCTAATTCTGTGCTTAGGGAGGTTTGGGGGGAGAGTAGGGAAAGGTGACCCTTGTCCCCCTAATAAAGTTGTCCTGAAATACAAAAAAGCAGGATTTGCAAAACACTTTATACATATTACTCTTTTTGTTTTCTCACAACAATCCTCTAAAACAAGTGCTATTATTATATTGATTTTGCAGCTGAGGAAAGTGAGGCAGATATATAGATTAAGTCTGCCTGGAACTGTCAGGAACACACAGAGTTTTGAGGCCAAACTTGAACTCGGGTCTTCCTGACTCCAGGTTCAGTGCTTTTTCTACTTCACCATCAGCTTTTAATCCTGGCACTTTCAAATCAACTCTGAGGGGCTCAATCTTTAATCTGTAAAGTAATTATAGGGTTTAGCTCTATGAATCACCAGCTCAACAAACTATGATTTGTAATCCAAAATATTCCAGTCCCTAGAAAATGAGACCAATTAACTATACTGATTAGTGACAATTAATTGGTCTTTTTTGAGAAACCTTAGTGGAAAATAGTAAGGGTGTGGCCTTAGCCATAGTCCAGAAGGAAAATTTAAATAACATTCCATGGTCCAAATAAAGAATTAACCATGTCAATAAATCCAGAGAGTTGGACCAAAATCATGAAATGAATAAAGGGAAAAGGAGGCTGAAAAATCATAGTAAGCACAGAATAGATAAGGTTTATTGGTGGTCTGATGGAGAGAGCCATGTAAGACATCAGGGAGAAAGACAGTTTTCTTCCCACCAGGTCTCCACTTAAGACATCATTCTTTCAGGATAGTCTCACTTTGGTCAGTTTTAAGGATGCAGCTTGCTAATTATAATGTATCACTCAATGTTGAGAGATATTTTCTCCAGCCGCTCTCAGAATTACTTTAGAGCAAAAAAGTCTGACTATGAGGTTTGGTAACAAAACTATATTTGAATACTTAAGAAGCACCTTTTAAGCTTCAAAGAAATTGTCTAACTTTCTGAAAATCTTTCATTTTCCTGACTGGTCTTCACTATAGGATAGGAATGACAGTTGGTATCTTTAAATGTCTTGGTGTACCTTTGACACAGCAGGATTTTGCTCTATTGCCAGTCATAGAGCTTGATACAGAGGTTATAATTTCTACTGATTTGCTTGCAATTTGTATACTGCAGCATACTCAACTTGTCATTCCACATCTGTGCATTTCAAAAATGACATTACATAATAGAAATTTATTTTTTTCAAGAGGCTGTGTCCTGGCAGTTACATCTGGAATACTCTATGGATGCAGTTTTGTTCCAATAATTTATATCAAGGACCATGGCAAAAGGAATGACAGCATATATGCAGGGTCTAGTCAATATGGTAAGACTACATGAACTGTCTTATTTTACCTTTTGAATGAACTAACTGGGGCTTTGCACTCAATGATAATAAACTAAAATAGCTAATCATAAGAGTAAATAAAACAACACTTAGATTTTATCTTGATGCTCAATCTCTCCGTCTCTCTCTCTCCTCCTCCTTCTCCTCCTGTTCCTTCTTTTTCTTCTTCTTCTAGAAATACGAGTTCATGGACACACCTATTGTTCTGGTGAGGCAGTGAGGCAGTTGAGGAAGTTAGGATATTAAGTCAGGGGTGGAAGGACAGTGGTTAGGTAGGGGCAGTGTCTGTATTGAGTCTGGGGGCCCATGATGTGGTTAAAGCCAGAGTGTGTGGTCAAATCAGGAAATGCCTGCTGTTCAGTGGGGCCCATAAGTAAGTTAGAATATTGGGGCTGGGGGCAGTTTTATTAGGATTCCATCATTCTCCCCAAAGAGCTGGGGCCCAAATTCATTTGGGAAAGTGGATGAAGGTCTCAGCTTCTGTAGCTTCTTTAGGCTGAAAAGGGGCATAGAGCTGTCCCTGCCTTGATGAGTCCTAGGGAGGAGGTTGACTGGAACCATATGCAGTGGATGATGGGTGAGGATGGGCTACCAACTGTACATGAATGGCATGTAGTCTGGAAGACATAAATCCAACAGGCAAGCTCAATATGCAGAGCCCAAATATGAGGAAAAAGAAACCAAAAGCCCCACGAAGCTATATGCTTTTGACATACAGGGTTATCTGATTTTGTTACTTTCCCAAAAATTTCCACTCTGATTCCAATTCCTTTAGGAGGATCAGATGCTATTGAGAATCTAACTCTATACGTGTAAATATAAGTAACAGCACTTTTGCAGGTAGAGGCTTTCCACCCTTTGGTTCAATAGTTATATAAATGAATTTGCTTATAAGAGATTAGCTTTACTCCGCTTTAAGTAATTAATTCCAAAATAGTGCATTTCAATAAGTTGTTTATAATAAAGCATGTTTGTACTTTTGTTCCATAAGTTATTTCCTTTAAAAAAAATTGATTGCACTGAAATTCTCTTTCCCAAGCCAAACTGAAGAAGTTTCTGATTTATTTTCAGTAATTAATACAATAACAGCTAGGTCCCTCAATCAGTTGTACCAATGTTTAATTATTCTTACATTATTTGAAACATGTAAGGACCTTATTTAATACAGATAGATAGATAGATAGATAGATAGATAGATAGATAGATAGATAGATATACACATAGGCCAAATAGCCATTTACTAAGTTGTTTAGGCTATAGAAAGAATATAATTTTAAGCCAAATAGTTCAGATCTTAAAAGGGAAAAAAAGATAACAAAATATTCACAGCAACAGTATGTCTAACAGCAAAAACCTATAAATAAATTATATCTAGTTATTAAACAGCAGATGAACAAAATGTGGTATGTGAATGCAATGGGATATCATTGGCACCATAAGAAATTAAGAGAAATACCTGATGAAAGTAGAACCAAAAGAACAATACGTACACGATCATTATAATATTGTAAATGAAGATGGCACAAAGGAGCCACACAATATGAACATAATGAACAAACACTCGTCCTTCCTTTTTATTAAAACTTGTAAACTACAAAAATGCAAAGTTCCGTAAACTATCAATTACCACTATTTGCAGCAGTTTTGCTTAACAGTTTTTGTTTTTATGGTTTTTTGTACTGTTGGATTATTTGTTAGAAAGTGATTTTGTTTCAAAATAAAATGCATAAATTTTTTTAAAAAAACTTTACATGATTATCTATACTTGTTCAAATGTGGTACTACAGTTGCATAGTCAATGAGAAAAAACTCATACCTATATTCTTGTGTTAAAAAAAGATGTTAAAATCCAGGATAAGACAATTAACTCCTCTTTCTCCTTCTCTGGCTCTCTCTCCATCTACCCCTGGATCTATATTATCAGAACTTTTAGTGTATTTTACATTCAATTAACATATCACAGTTATTTAAATGTAACCTTTTTAATGGCTTTAATATTTGTATTTTTCAGATTTGGATTATGTCTTTGCACACTTCAGTGGTATCTTTGTTACAAGCACTCTCTATTTCCTGGCCTACTGCATGATCATGAAAAATAATCCCAAAGTTTATCCTCAAGCAATATTACCAGGTATGAGTATTTAGTTTCAGGGTTTCAATTTTGTGTGTATGAGATAATGCATGTGTGTATGCATGTGTGTATACATGAATGCATATATATATGCATAAGCTTTAGCTAATCATTTTAGTTTATATGTCCTTTGCTTCAAACAAAAGCACCCCTTGAGAGTCTGCTTTGCTTTGAAAATATGCTTCTTTTCATGTTTTGACTATCTAAAATTTGACAGAATGTGCTCAGAAACTTTGAAAGCTAACATTCAATTACATGAAATGAAGGTCCTATTTATAAATTTTATCACGAAGTTCTAGTCCTTAATGGCACTAGGGCAGAGTCCTGTGATTATTAACATTGAACTACTTATTACCTTTGGTTTTTAAAAGTGAGATTCATAGGAACAAGCAAATTTCTTTACCACGCCCTTGAGTACTTAGAGAATTGATTAAAAAAACAAATTTCCTTGTTAATATATAGAAGCCACAGAATTTCAAGCTAGAAGGAAGCTCAGAGACCATGTCCAACCTACACCTGAATAACTACAACACCTCCCCAAAGCAACCATCCAGCCTTTTTGATGTTAGTTCCCTTGACATCTCATTCAACTTTCGGATAGCCCTAATCATTAGGAAATTTTTCACTATATCAAGCCATCCATTACTACTAACTCTGTCCTCTGGGACCCAGGCAGCATAAGTGTAACCACTCTTTCATGTTAGGAGCCTTCAAGAAGATAGCACTCAAGTGTTTCCTAAATCTTCTCTAATCAAAATACTCACCTAGTTACTTCAAGCTATCTTTCTATGGAATGTTCCTCAGTCTTCTCTCACCATGTTGGTCATGGCTCTCTACATGTACTATATTCTAATCTGTAAAGATCTTTTTGCAGCCCACTCTGTTAACTATCCCTTTCAGCTTTATTTTATCTGTAAGTTTAATAAGTATAATCATCTGCATTTTTCTCCAAATCAGTGATTTAAAATATTCAATACCAGAGGGCCATGCCCCAAGGGGAACACTTCCCCAGAAGCCTTCTTCCAAATTAATATCCACCCATTAATAACTCTGGGGGTGCAATTACTCCCTCAGCTCCAAATCCATCTAACTGTGGATAGGAGAGAGTTGTCTAGCCCATTACTCTATCAAGATAAAAATCTATGATAAAGAAAAACTGAGGCACAGATTTCTCAGCATTATCAATTTATTAGCAAGGCTAGCAATTGCAAAAAAAAAAGGGGGGGGGAGGATCCAAGGCTCCACAGTAGCCAAAGGGTTTACAGAGAGCATTTTTATGGTCAATAAAGAGAAACCAATCAAAATGCATATTCATTAGATTAATACATTCGTGATGTTAATGCATATTCATAGAATTTATAAGAATAAGAAAGTATAATGGGTAAGGAATAGGTCAATTTGTAACATTAGAGTTATAGGCATTCCCAGTTCCATGTGACTTTTAAATTAAAGCTCAATTTCTCATTGGCTCAGGTATCTATGATTAATGAAACAACTCATTGACAGACTGCGAGAGCACCATGGAGTATTTTGTGAATTTTCATGAGTCTAAATAAGAAATTAACTTACATACAAAAAGGAGAGCTTTAATTTAAACAGAAAAGAGAACATCTTACAAAACAAAGAACTCAGGCTCAAGAGCAGGGAAGTTAAACTCTTAACAACTTACTAATAAAAGCTAGCTTAATTTAAGTTTAATACTTCATAGCAGACCTTAGCTAAAAGTTGTCTGATTATTGAGCACCATTTTCAACTTACATTACTCAATTCTCCATCTTGTCAATTAGAACAGCATGAAAAATTTTATCAAATCCTTTGCTAAGGTCTAGGTTAAACGACATTATTTTCTAAGGTCCTTTCTAGTTCTAAAATTCTAATTTTTAATTATTTAATAATTTTCATTAAAAAAAACAAAATCAAAATGCGTTGAATAGCAGGAAAGTTCTAAAATTCTATAATTTTGTTTAATAATTTCCTTTAAAAATATAAAATCTAGAACATATTGAAATGCATTGGAGTAGAAGAGAAGTATGGAATAATGAAGATGTTGATTTCTTTAGTCATATGCTTGGGGAAACAGCATTATTTATCTCAGATTTAGAGTCAGAAGGGACTTTAGAGATCATCTAGCCCAATCCCTGCCTGCTACAGAGGAAGAAAGTGTGAGTCCCAGAGAAGTTGTGACTTATTTAAAGTCCTAAAGGCACAAAGTGACAGAGCCAGAATTAGAACCCAGATCCTCACTATATTCTCTACAGAATGCTTGCTTCATTTTAGGATATGAGAAGAATAGGAAACAGAAATACATAAAGATAAAAATGCCAAGGGACTATTCCATTTCTTTTAGCAAAAGCTCTTTACCTGTAGGGCTATTGCCTGGTTAACATGGATACCTCAGTCCTTTTAGCCAGGAAGTTTAAGTGTTAGGTTTTTATCATGTGAATAACATGGTTGAGAAGCAGCATGGTGCCAGAGGATAGCAGACCAACTCAAGTTCTGGGGAAGTCTTTCCTCTGATATACATTGACTGTTGCCCCCTGGCAATTCCCTAAGACTCTGATTTTCCAAGTCAAAAGTGGCAAATCCACAATACCCCTGAATGTGAACCAGATTCAAAAATAATTGGGAAATATTTAGCAAAATGTATAAAAATATAATCCAGCATAAATTATATTATATTTTTAAATTGCCATTATGAAACCTACAGGGATCCTGAGGTACATATGGATTAGTGCCCCCCACTTTGAGTTTGACACCACTTCTCTAAGTCTCCAATGATGATCTCTGTCAGTGGGGTGGTGGGGCTCCAAACCAGGAGCTCCCCACATCACTGAAATTGCAGGTCCAGATCAAATAAATAGTATGGTCCCAACCTTCTTTGGTTTTAACATATTTCCTATTAAATTGTTTAGATCCCTTCTTTCTTGATATATTCATGGTATGGCCCAATAATTTTTCTTCCTCTTAAATCCAACACCTCTATCTGATGCCCATATTGTACTCTCAGTCAGCTGGTAAAAGGGTAAGGAAGCAGAATCATTTGCATATTCCCAAAGAACTATAAATTCTGGTTCAAAAGCAACCCAAAGGTGCTGACAGCAAATAAAGTGATAGATATAGGGGCAGAGGTAAATTATAATAATTTCTGTTGTCTTACTACATTTCAGGGTTTTTTTCTGGAGTACTTTGGGCAATAGCTAGTTGCTGCTGGTTCATAGCTAATCATTCTCTAAGTGCTGTGGTCAGTTTTCCAATAATCACTGCAGTAAGTAAATGCATTTTTCCTCCTGAATTTTTATTTTAAAAATCAGTCTTAATTTTTGCTGCAAACAAATATTCAAATAGGTTGTGGTGTTGTCATTCAGGTTTACAAGTCTAGTAAATATCACCCTAATCAGGCTTATAAACTCCCTTTGCCTTCCTCTGAATATAACTAATTTCATTTGAGTAGGTCTGTTTATTCTGTATCCCAAGGACAAGTCTTCCTGATTCTCCTTCTAAAACATCTCTCATACATCCGTAACCTTATCTCTACTCACAAGTGACAGGACTATAATTCAAGGCTTCGCCACCTCCCTCCTAAATTATGGTAGTAGCATCCTAACCAGGCCCCCTGTTTCCTGTCTTTCTCATTTCCAAATTCATCCTCCACACAGCTAACAAAATAATCTCCTTAAAGCACAGGCTGGACCATAGCACTCCCAGCTCTATAAGCTAGAGTGGGACTTTATTGCCTCTAGGATAAAACACGAATTCCTTTGCTTAGCATATAAAGCATTCCACAGTCTAGCTCCAGTCTACCTCTCAAGACTTTTTTCACATTACTTCCACTTCATACACTCTACATTTTGGACAAACTAGCCCACTTGCTTTTCCTCATACATAACATTTTAACCTATGCCCCTATACCATCTCCGTGCCTTTGCACAAACTAATGACTCATGCCTGCAATGTTTTTCCTCATTTCTGCCTCTTAGAATCCATAGTTTCCTTCAAAATTCAGCTAAGATACCACCTCTTATAGGTAACTAAAACTCAATATGTCCAAAACAGAATTCATTATTCCTCTCCCCTCTCTAGCCCTCTTCCAAACTTCTATATTCCTGTCAAGGGCACCACCATTCTTCCAGTTACCCAGGTTTGCAACCTCAGCCCTTCAATCTCACTCATATACAATCAGTTGTCAGATCTTGTGATTCCTATCCCTACAGCAACCCTAGCGTATATATCCCCTCCCCTCCAAGCACACAGCCAACACTCTCGTTCAGATTCTCATCACTTTTAACTGAATTGTAATTGGTCTCCTATTCCAAATTTCTCCCCTTCTCTAATCTATACTCCATTCAGCTGCCAAAGTATATTTTAAGTATAGGCTCCTTTATGTCACCATTCTCCCATTCAACAAACTCCTGTTAATACAGACTCTGTATTAGCTCTGGATTCAAATATAAACTCCTCTGTTGGGCATTTAAAGGTCATCATGACCTGCATTCCTTCTGATATTCTAGTTTTCTTATACTTAGTACAGGGCTAGCTAAGCACTATTTGACTAAGACCCCTGTCCTTTTTCTGCCATCATGGTTTACCAAGGATTCAGCTCGAGGGGAAGCTTGATTTTTTCAATAGGAGAAGCAGTTTTCCTAATTCTCACATTTGTTGGCTCAACATCCTCCCACCCCAGCTATTGTAGGGCAATTCTGTGTTTGGCTCTGATCTAGAGTGTCTGCTTCTCCAATGCATGGGATTAAGGCTAACCCAGGAGTCCTTCCCATCAAACTGACAAGAGCTTGGTATAAAGATTCTACAAGTCCCAAAAATACCCTTCTACAAGACCATGCCTCATCCTCTCATGGCTTGAAGACCATCAAATCTTAGGCTCTTTTGTGACATCTGTGATTGTATCCCTTCCCTTCTTTCTACCTCTTTGGTGGTATTGATCCCCTCCCCTTTAGAAGGGTAGCTGTCAAGTGGGTTGCTCTATTTCAGAGATACCAGCTTCTACCCAGGGTAATGCCTAAGAACTTTTTTTTTTATTACCCCTGCCTCTCTTCTCTGTGAAAAATGGTCGGGTGGAAGGAAGGGAGAGAGGGAGAAATACAAAATATTACCCAGTATATCATATGAATTACCTAGTGTCTCATAAGTAGAGTCAGAAGCAGAGCATTTCCAGAGTTAGAGTCCCCAATTTGGAGCCAGAAAAACCCAAGATCAAAACTTAACGCAGGCAGTAGCTATATGATCCTGGGCAAGTCATTTAACCTTTTTCAGCCTCAATTATTCTCATCAGTAAAATGAGGATAATAATGTCATTTACCTTACAAGGTTGTGAGGCTAACATGAGATAGTATCTTTGAAGTACTATAGGAATTGCAGCTATGATGATGATTGATGATGATGAATCAGATTTAAAACAGGTCATTTTATTTCTACATAGAAAGTAATCATAAGCATAAGAGAAATCATAGTGTGCATTAATAAAGCAACTTAAACAGCATTCAGAAACTCACCTTCTAGCCAGGTGACAGGCCTATAAGGTTATGGGAAGATGTAAATTTAAGTTCCACTTCTGAGCAGTCCTGGGCAAGGCACTTCATCCCTTGGTACCTCCAAGCAACCCTCTAGGACAATAACCTGCAGAGAAGGTGCCAGCCCGGACTTGCAATGGTAGGGTTTCCTCACCTGGGAGTGCCTTATTAGACAGTGAAATCACATGTCTGGTACCTCCCTTTATCTTTATCTGATAGTTTTCATATCACAGACTCATCCCTTTTCTGTGTCTCATCTCATACTTTGTCCTGTAGTCTTACTTCATTTCATCCTTGCTATCTTCATTTTTTCCTCCTCTACTTTCATCTCTAGTTTTCTCTCCTAGCATGCTGAACTTATCTGAACTCATTCACCTGTCGTCACTTAGAGTGCCTGGCACATTTTTGCTGTTGGCCAAAGTACTGGAGTGGTTTGTCATTTCCCTCTCCAGCTCATTTTACAGATGAGGGACTGAGGCAAACAGGGGTAAGTGACTTGCCCAGGGTCACACAGTTAGTATCTCAGGACAGATTTGAGCTCAAGAAGAGGAGTCTTCCTGACTTCAGGCCTAACACTCTATCCACTGCTCCACCTAGCCACCCAAATAAATGTTTATTGAATTGAAGCAATGCCCTAGATCAATTTCAGCAGCTGTCCAAGCACCCTAAAATCACACCAGCAAAGTGAAATGCAAAAATGGGTCACTTGTCTCAGTGACAACTTAAATAAAGGAATGGATACTTCCTTTAATTATCTGAATGTGGAAGGGGAAATTCTTTTTCATTTGAATTATCCAACTACTTAATTCATCACTTCACTTGGCTCTGTATCTACCAGCCCAGCCTTAAGAAATGACCTAATGTACATATTTATTTATCATTCTTTCAGGGACCAGGACTTATAGCTGCAATGTGGGGTATCTTTGTATTTAAGGAAATAAAGGTAAGTAGAAGAAAAACTAAACCCTAGGAAAGGAGCCATTCAAAGAGAGGAGCTATTATGGGCAGCTAGGTAGTGCCATGCACCGAGCACCAGGCCTAGAGTCAGAAAGACTCTAGTTCAAATTTAACCTCAAAGACTTACTAGCTGTGTGACCTTAGGCAACTCACTTAGCTTCTGTTTGTCTCAGCTTCCTCATTTGTTAAAATGGGGCTAATAACAGCACCAACTTCCCAGGGTTGTTGTGAGGATCAGATGAGACAGTAATTGTAAAGTGCCTAGCATAATATATGCACATAGTAAGTGCTATACAAATGTGAGCTACTCTTATTATTACTAGAGCTATAATTTAGTATCGCTTTCTAAAGACTTACATAGAACAATGAATGGTCAGGAGAGGTGACATTCCAAATTATATGTTCAAAATCTCACCCCCGTAAATAGGGAGATTCAAACGGAATTTGTGGTTGTGAATCTTCGGTTTTTCAGTTGAAAAAAAAAATCACTGGTGAGCTTCCATTCTTTTGAAGTGTTTTTCGTGGCTACATGTCACATATCTAAAAAAAAAAAGGAAGAAAAAATTCTTTAGAAGGGTGTTGTATATTATGGTAGGATCAGGAAAAGAATATTTTGGCCTCCCAAGAGAAGAAAATTCCATGGGGCAAGCTGGATGACTGAGTATAAAGTAGCATGTTTGAGGCTTTTTTGCTTATGCCTCCCATGAACAACCTTCTCAATACTGTAGGTTGAATTTTGTAATATTATAGGTAAAGTCAAGTCATATTAATAGGTGACTAATATCCCTGGAAGGACCTGAGTAGGGGGTTGGAGGGGGTGGAATTCCTCTACCAAATAATAGAATGGTCCAAATGCTATTTTTTTTAATCTTGTTTTATCCACAAAACAAAATGGCAGAATAGGTAGAATGAGTCAGGAAGGCGTGTTCATATCCCACCTCTGTCACTAGCTGTGTGACCACAGGCAAAGTCATAACCTTGCTGAACCTCAGGCAGCTCTCTCCAAGACCATAACTTATGGACATTATTGGTGGAAGGAGTTTCCCATGCTGGCAAAATCTCAGGTCCTTCTCAAGTTGACATATCCCCATGCCCCACAATAGCAATGTCAGAAATGAAAATGGAGCCCATTTTGGAACTCTTCACCATGTGCCCCAATCTGTAATCAAAGGCGGGAGGGGGGAGGGGGGCTGGAATCCTTTCAAATACTCTGTACACTATTTCAGAGTAGGTTTATAGAATGCAACATAAATACAAAAATGTTGTACCAAAAAAGCAATAGCTAAGATATTCTCCTCCTTAATATGAACTGTAATACAAAGCAGGCCTGGTTTTAATAAGCACCGATGCTATCTCTTTGTTCTGGGGGCTGTAAAGTGAATTTGTATAACTGGCTGATCCTCAACATGATAAATCACTTCAAGGCTTTTTAAGAAATCATTTCATTCCTGCTAAATGAGAAGGAATAGCGTTTGGCTAATATGGGCAAGATTCTTGGGTTTAAGCAAACAAAAGAAGCTATTATTAAGAAAGCTACTTGGAGGGCAATCCAATTTTTCTTTTTAAGTACACAGAAATATGCTAATAGGATTTCCAACCTGGACTATTTTCTTGCACATGGTTCTTATTTCTTTGTTAGACCGATTTATCTCACAAAGTAACTCCATGCCCCAAATCAATTGCAAAGCTCTGGGAGAAGGATCTATCTACCTGACAGTGAATTTCTTATTAAAGTCGCTGGCATCAGGGGGCAGCTAGGTGGTGCAATGGATAGAGCACTGGCCCTGGAGTCAGAAGGACCCGAGTTCAAATCCAGTCTCAGACCAAACACTTGACACTAGCTGTGTGACCCTGGGCAAGTCACCTAACTCCATTGCTAGCAAAAAATTTAAAAAATAAAATAAGATATATGGTATCTAATAGCCCTGGAGAAGGTGTTAAAGGCCTTAGGATGACATGAGAAAGTGAGATATTAAGAACAATACCCACAAAGGTATGGCCAAAATGTAAAGGTTGCAAAGGAGACATTTCAAAATTAGTTTGGTTACTATTAGAGTAGCAAAAGAAAGAAAATTAAAATATCTGCACCTGGACCCAAAGATATCACTTAAGAACAGGTACTGCTTAAAAGTTAGACCTCATAAGGAGTCCTTGGTGCACAGAAATCCAGCTCCTGCCTATATACTAAGGGCCTTGAAAAAGTTGAAATCATATGCGAGGAGATGCCCAGAGCAAGAATGGGATACCTACTCTGTTCATTGTTTAGTACGTAGGATTTAGGTTGGCTATAAGAAAAAAATTCTGAGTGAGCATTGGAAAACATCAAAATGGGTTACCTATAATTCTTTTTTAAAAGATAGATTTTCATGGAGACCTTGGGAGACACAATAGTGTAGTGAATAGATAGCTGGCCTCAAAGCCTGGAAGACTTAAATTCAGATCCTGCCCCATAACACACATATGACATATGGCATATGACACACACTGGGCAAATCAATTAATGCTTCAGAGCTCTACGTCAATGGTGCCTAACTCAAATAGAAAAGGGAGCCAATAAACCAGATAAGGATCCCTGGGGCTACACAGTGACCTAGAAAATTACGTATTAACATTATCTATTATAATTTTATTTATTTTGGTAAATATTTGGTAAATATTTCCCAATTACATTTTAATCCTGTTCCAAATCCAGGCTGCCCATTTGATACCTCTGCTCTGTTCTAGGCAACTCTTTAAATATTTGAGTTGCAGAGAAGGTACTAACCTGCATTAGGAGAGGGACTTCCCTCACCTGGGAGTTCCCTATGCCAATGAAATCACAAGTCCAGTCCCTATCCCTATTCAGAAAAAATTAGGGAGTAGGTCTCCCTGAAAGCTGAGGAATATACCAAAATGATCTCTCAGGGCCCCATAAAACCTTAAAAGTCTCTAATTTGATAAATAAATTGCTGGTGATTCCCAGGCACATCCAAATGTGCCTAACAACCTCTTGAAAGGTGACTGAAAGAAATATTTCAAATACCTCACAGCTACGTAGACACAAGAGTGAAACCACTGCTTCTAACAGGGCTTCAAAGGGGATCTGTCGTTGTCAACAAATGCAGCCTATTTAGTGGGAGCCAGCTTGACTTAGTGAAGGGAACGTGCCTTGGCATCAAAAAGACCAGGGTTCAAGGCCTTCCTCTGACACAGTCCAGCTGTGCAGCCAAGAAATATTCCATATGCCCTCTCCATGCCCCCCCAGGCAATTCTCAAAGGCTGGAAGTTACCGATTTGTGATTGGTCAGCCTCAGTTGGATATACCTCAGGAGCTGCCTGTACTCATAAAATCACAGACCTAGACCCAAACAAAAAACCACTCACAGATCTTAGCCTTCACCTGTGGCTGTGGACTTCACAGGAGAAATTATCTGTCTTAACGTTCCTAGGGCTCCAATCTATTTTGTGGTGGTGTTGTTTAAAGCAAACTTTGAAAAAGTGGAGGATTTGGATAATTCTCTTCTCTATTGAAAAAGACAGAGGCTTCCATGTATGATCAAACCCCATACATTAACAACCAGAATAGGTTTTCCTGTGCATTTGATGGTAGGCATTAGTGCCTGGAAGACGAATTCATGTATTCAGTACGGTTTTGCTGCATATTACATCTGCTTTTACTCTGAGAAGTTTGCTTTGGAATCTTACATTTGACAACTTTTGGTTTGTTTGTTTTTTGGAGAGAACGTTTTAGTCAAGTTGTTCAGAGGAGACTGACTTCTAGGTCCAAAAGTACTGGTGGTGGTAATGGCTCCAACCCCATGCTACCTGGTCTGTGTAGGGAGGAGTACTAAGTGCTCAGGTAGCAAACCCCTCGGGGGCACAGGCGGCCAAAAGCAAAATCCTCGAACAGCCTGTCACAGTGTGCCACCAAAAAGCTCTTTGTGGGACGTTAGGAACATTCGGACGCAAACTGAGGTGAGTTGCTCCGCCCTGAGTACCTACTCCCTAAATCTATTTTTCTTACATAAAGTTCTTATCTTGCTTTTTTGATTAAAAAAATCCTTTGCCAGTTCCCTATTAGCCATAAGATAAAGTTCAAGCTCATTAGCTTGGCATCCAGAGGATCATAGCTTTGGAGCTAGAAAGGACTTTAGGGGCCTCCGAAGCACAGAGGAGAAACTGAGGCACAGAGAATTTAAGCTCTTGCCCAGGATCACACAGTTAGTATCTGAGGTGGAATTGGAATTCAGGTCTTCCTGACTCAATGGTCACTTGACAGTAAACTATACCATACTGCCCTGCATTTGGTGGCATTTTATATGATCTAGCAATGCTCTCCCTTTCCAGATTTATCTCATGCTAGTTCCCACTGTGTGCTCTTTCTTCCAAACAAACTGGACCAACTTATAGTCTTTTCCATCTGTACAGCTTAGGTTTGCACATATCATTCCTCGTACCTTGAATCTCCCCTATCCATCATATCATTCCCTTTTGAAATTCTTTCTATCCTTAAAGGCCTAACTCACAGATCATCTCATCTAGGAAATCTTCCCTGACCCTTTAGGATCTTTCCTTAATACAAACTTATATAAAGCTTTGTACACTGTGTGTGTTTTTCTTGAAATTTTTCTGCACCATAATTATAGCATATTTATTGTATAGTATTTTACATTTCTTTAGGTGTCATTTTCCCCACTATCTCCAATGGATCGTAAGCTCCAAGAGGAAAAGGACATCTCTTTATTATTTTGTATCTTCCCAAAATCCTTGTCTTTGTATATAAGGGACTGTTGAATAAATCTATTGCTTTTTTTTAATATAAATTTATTTATTTTTAGTTTTCAACATTCACTTCCACAAAGTTTTGAGTTCCCAATTTTCCCCCATCTCCCCCCTCCCCCCACCCCAAGATGGCATGCATTCTGAATATCCCTTCCCTTAGTCTGTCCTCTCTTCTATCTATCTCCCCTTCTCTTATCCCCTCCCCCTTCTATTTTCCTATAGAGCAGGATAGACTTCTGTACCCCATTTCTTATATTTCTTATTTCCCAGTAGCATGTGAAAACATTTTTCAGAACATATGTTTTTAAAACTTTAGGTTTCAAATCTTCTCTCTTCCTCCCTCCCCACCCACCCTCATTGAAAAGGCAAGCAACTCAATATAGGTTGTACATGCGCAGTTATGCAAAACACATCCATAGTAGACATGTTGTGAAAAACTAACTCTATTTCCCTTAATCCTATCCTGGTCTCCCATTTATTCTATTCTTTCTTTTGACCCTGTTCCTCCTCAGAAGTATTTGCTTCTGATCACCCTCTTTCCCAATCTGCCCTCCTCTCTATCAACTCTCTGCTCCCTTGTCCCCTTCTCCCCCTATTTTCCTGTAGGGTAAGACAGATTTCCATACCCAATTGAATGTGTATGTTATTCCCTCCTTAAGCCAAGTCCTATGAGAATGAGATTCCCTCATTCCCTCTCACCTTCCCCCATTTCCCCTCCACTGTAAGAGACTTTTCTTTTCCGGTTTTTTTTTTGTGAGATAATTTACCCCATTCTACCTCTCCCTTTCTTCTTCTCTGAGTATATCCTCTCTCTTCCCTTAATTTTATTCTCCAGATATGACCCCTTAATCTTCAGCTCATCCTGTGCCCTCTATCTATCTATCTACATATACATACATACAGTTTTTTTCCTTCAACTACCCTAATACTGACAAAGTTCTCATGAGTTACAAATATCATCTTTCCATGCAGGAATGCAAACAGTTCAATCTTAATAAGTCTCTTACAATTTCTCTTTCCTGTTTACCTCTTCATGTTCCACTTGAGTCTTGTATTTGAAAGCCAAATTTTCTATTCAGCTCTGGTCTTTTCATCAAGAATGCTTGAAAGTCCTCTATTTCACTGAATGACCATTTTTTCGCTGCTAAATCTTGTGTTATCCTGATTGTGTTTCCACAGTACTTGAACTGTTTCCTTCTGGCAGCTTGTAATATTTTCTCCTTGACCTGGGAACTCTGGAATTTGGTTATAATATTCCTAGGAGTTTTCCTTTGGGGATCTCTTTCAGGAGGAGATCTGTGGATTCTTTCAATTTCTATTTTGCCCTCTGGTTCTTATATATCAGGGCAGTTTTCCTTGATAATTTCTTGAAAGATGATGTCTAGACTCTTTTTTTGATCATGGCTTTCAGATAGTCCAATAATTTTTAAATTCTCTCTCCTGGATCTATTTTCCAGGTCAGTTGTTTTTCCAATGAGATATTTCACACTGTTTTCTAATTTTTCATTCTTTTGGATTTGTTCTACTGTGTCGTGATTGCTCATAAAATCACTATCTTCCAATTGCTCTATTCTAATTTTTAAGGAAGTATTTTCTTCAGTAAGCTTTTGGACTTCCTTTTCCATTTGGCCAATTTTCCTTTTTAGGGCATTCTTCTCCTCATTGGCTTTTTGGACCTCTTTTGCCATTTGGGTTAGGCTGTTTTTTAAGGTGTTATTTTCTTTAGTATTTTTTTGGATCTCCTTTAGCAAGCTGTCGACTTGTTTTTTGTGATTTTCCTGCATCACTCTCAGTTTTTCCTCTACTTCCCTTACTTGCTTCTCAAGATCCCTTTTGAGCTCTTCCAAGGCCTGGGACTGATTCATATTTTTCTTGGAGGCTTTGGATGTAGGAGCTTTGTCTTCTTCTGGTTGTATATTTTGATCTTCTTTTTCACCAAAGTAAGATAATATAGTCTGACTCTTTTTGTGCTGCTTGCTCATGATCCTGGCCAATTACTTGAGTTTTAAACTCTTTGTTAAGGTATGAATCTGCTTCCAATGTGGAGAATGTACTGTTCCAAGCTTCAGGGGGTTTGTGCAGCTGTTTTCAGAGATACTTGTAGGGTCCTGTAAATTTTCAGTTCTTCCAAGGTGGTATGATAAGGGGTGAGGTGTTTACTCCTTTCCTGGCCTGTGACTACAAGTACTCCTTTCTGTCCTGTAACTGTGAGGAGGGGTTTCTCTCCACAACCACTACAAGCTCCACCAAACCAGTGCTCCTCCTCACCCCCCCACCACCATCCAGAACTGTGGCCCAGATCCAAATATGGGCAAAGCAAGAGATTCCTGCCTGAGCACTGGCAAAGAGATCCCTGCAATCCCTCTCTGATCAGCCACTGGATTCCCCCTCAGTCTGTGGGCCAGAAGCTCGGGAAGCAGCTGCCCCTACCCAGGGCCACGCTCTTGGGGAATGGAGCTGAAACCCCACCTTTCTTTCTCAGCACTGAAAGAAACAGACTTTTCCCACTGACCTTCTAAGTTGTCTTTGGCATTGGTGGATTGAGGAGTCTGGAAACCTCCACAGCTGCCCGAGATTCAGTCCTCTGAGGCCTGCTCCAGGTTTGCTGTGGCCTGTGCGCCCATGCTGTGCTGCGCTGCACTCCCAGCCCTGTGCGATACATCTTTCTGATCAATCATCCAAGTTGTCTTGGGCTGGAAATTTGTTTCACTCTGTCTTTTTGTGGGTCCTGCTGCTTCAGAATTTGTTTAGAGCCATTTTTTATGAGTATTTGTAGGGGTTTGGGGGAGAGCTCAAGCAAGTCACTGCTTTCACGCTGCCATCTTGGCTCCACCCCCTCCGCAATCTAGAAATCTATTGTTTCAAAAAGCATTTCACAGGGTTATAGAATTAGAAGGAACCTCACATGCCAAGTAATCCAAGCCTTTCATAATACAGATGAGGAAACCAAAACCCAGAGAGGGTAACTGATTTAACCATAGTTTCACAGGTAATAAATGCCAGAGGTAAGATTTGAATTCAGTGCTTTTGATTCCCAAACCAGTGCCCTTGATATTGTACCACACTGCCTCACTAACTTATCAAGTAACTACTGTGTACAAAGCTCTGTCCTAACTTCTAAGGCAGATACTAACTTTGATGAGTCAGGATCATTTCCCTCATGAACTTTACAGTCAAGTAGACAAGTAGAAGGTTAAGATAGAATTTATTCACACAATAGATGGTATGGTTGAGAATCAAAATCTTTGAACCAGATTTTTAATACTGGGTTGTATAAAAGGAAATCTTCCTTTTTTTGAGGTTGTGTCAATATTTTTTTCTCATTTCTTTTGCCATACAGGGTATTAAAAATTATCTATTAATAGCACTTGCATTTTGCATCATATTGGCTGGAGCCTTAGCCACTGCTTTTTCTAAAGTTTAAAAAATAACCAGCAGATGGCAGCAGTAATTAATCAAACTCCCTTGATATGGAGGTGCTGCTAGAAAGACCTGATATTTTTAAAGAAGAAACGGAAGTTAATTTTCGTAACACAAGAGGAAATAAACTGCTGTCTGTGCCTATAATTACAAAACCATTTTTTCACTTGTTTCAAGAACATGGGAAGAAAGAAACTCACTGTATGTGAAATATTTATGAACAAAGAAAAGGTCATCTGGCCCACCAAATGGAAAGAACATCTGTAGGGCTTTAATGAATGTCTAAAAGATATTGAAGTCTTTCCTGGATTATTTTCAGGATTTTTGTCATTTATTTTTCCCAGAAATGGATAGCCCAGATCCAAGTTTTCTTATCATTATCTCCATTTTGAGGGGAGTGGGGATATTATTTCTCTGGCAATTCTCCAATGTGGAACCATGATGTGATTCTATATGTTGCTCAGCCCCAACTGTGTCCATAATCAGTAAGTTTACAGTTTGAACTATCCCAACTCAGTAGCTTAGAGTATATTATTTTCTTTTTTTTTTAATGAGGCAATAATAGATTCCAAAGATGTCCAGATTCTTTCTAGAAAAAATATTAGTAACTGAATATATTTTATTATTCTAAAATGTTTGAATTCTAACTATTACATAACAATAAAAACAGAAATAACAAAACTTGTACTTGTGAATGAGTATTGTCCTTCAAAGTAGTCTGCTTCAGAGTCTGTACATTTATTCTTATGATGCTTCAGTTACTTAAAACATTTTTGAAACTCTTGTTTTGGAATTGCCTTCAGACAGTTGTTATACCCATACAAGAAAGTAGTCCCATTAGATTATAATCACAACTCATTTTTAATCAAAATGAATCACCTACCTCATTCACCAGAAATAATTCCAAATGAATGTTTCTGATATTCAAGAGCCCAAAAGATGAGAATTTGCCATCATTGAAGATGTTTAAAAGAACATGCCATAGTCTCTTAAGAAAATTCTAAAAGAGGTTTTCTCGAAAATTTTCAAGCACCATTGAAATCATTCAATATCTCAACATGATTCAGATTAAAGGAAAGATAGTCATTGAAATGTACATATTCTAGTAGGTTTCTTAGAATGTTTGCTTCATGTAATAATCAAATTTCATAAACTTTCTATTTTAACTCACTGGTTTTTACTGCAGAAAAATTGTGATGGACATATATTGTCTTAAAACTTATAAGCTTGAAAGAGTAAAATCAAAGTTATGTTTGCATAGGAATATTTGAAATCTATATTCAAATGATTTAAATTCACTTCTTATTGTAAATTAGAACCATGATAATGAATTCTTTTGTGGACTTGCCAGTTTAAATTAAATATGTTGATGATCTTCTGTGAAGCCAGCATTTTAACTTAGAACGCCATTAAAATTATCAAAACATCTTTTTTCTGTTTTGTCGGCTTACTCAAGGTGAACTCTTCTTATTTATATATTATTCAGAGCTGCCTATTTGACAGGTGTGGTGGTACAATAAATAGCCCACTCTTGCAGACTCTGTAAATGGTTACATTGTTTATCTTTGCTGTTGCTCATCTAGATTGTCGTGCCATTACCTTCCTTCTACTGTTCTCACTCAGACAATGAATGGAGGGTATGCTACTGATACAAATACACCAAAGCCTTTTCAAAATGGTTAGAAGGCTAAGCAGCTGCCTTTCTACACTGATCAAATTAGCCATACAATTGCAAAACCTGTACTTTGTTCCTTAAAGAGAGACAAACTTATTCAGGCATTAAACGATATAGTCTAACTCTTATAACCTACCTGCATAACAGCTCTTTTGCTCATGACCCAGCTTAGAAAATTTTATATTTTATTATAACTAGGAAATTTTAGCATATGGGGCAAGTGGGCACAAAAAGTACATTCATTTGCACATACAGAATGGGAAAGGAGTTCACCCCAGGATGACATCAGTGATAAATGTATAACAACCAGCTCACTTTGGGGGGGAAAGTATGTATGACATACTTTTTTTAGTTTAATATGCATTATTAACATTTCTCCATCACTTTCTTAAGTCTAAACAATGAGCAAATCAATAAATCAAGCCCTGGTTTGTAATGTTTGCCTATTTCTGAGGTACAAATTTCTTCACACTGAAACTTTAACAATCAGCTCTCACAAGACAGTTCAAGCTGGTCCCAGTGTATGCTTGGACTGATATACCTGGAAGCTTCCTGTTTAAACTAATTTTTGTTGTTACTAAACTCTTATTTTTTCTACACTGCAGAAAGACCACAAGTGATATCGGCGGTCACCAAATGCCATACAACAAAGTCCTAATCAAGCCAGCCTCATTGCAACTCTACTTGTGGCCCTACATAGTTGTATTCCTCTATTTTTTAAAAAGAGTAATGTCCGCTAGACTATTAATCCACTTTAATCTATTTTGCTGTGTAATTGGTGTCAGAAATTGTTTTAAAATATTATGGGATCTTAAAGAGTTATTACTGAACTTTCAACAAAGTTTTATCAACTTAGAAGTGATGGGACAAATAACTTTAAAATGGATTTTGGTAATTTAAAAATAATTCTTTCCCACAATTCTAGATTGAGGTTTGAATATAATTTTAGAAATAATCTGTGCCAATGGAAGGGAGAGGTATTCATAGTTCAAATGGCAGATGATCTCTTATTTCTGTGTGTGTGTGTGTGTGTGTGTGTGTGTGTGATTGTGTGTGTGTGTGTGTAAAACTTCAGAACCTGGTAGGGGAATATGAATGACAACTATGTATTTTACTCACATTTTTTTTCTTACTCTACTCTTCAATGCTCCCTCTGGTGGAAAATGAAAATATTACTTGACAAACTAACGAATTTGGAGTCAATGTCACTTTCTCTATAAACTTCTGTATTTGTGGTTCATATTTTTAATAGTTTAGAGGAGCTACTCAAGTGTTTTGATTTAAAAGATTTCCTAATCCAATTCTTTGAGAGATGAAAAATGAGTAAAGGAGGTATTTTTGTTTAAAAAATAAATTTAAATAATCAAAGTAAATGATTGGGTCAACAAAAATTTGAAAGCATGATTTTTCAGAAAATAGATAATAATCAAAATATTTCCATAACAAATAGCCAAAAGAGATATTTTAATGTTTCCAAAATACTGAAGTCCTTTTGAAAAATAAAATGAAATTGCATTCTACAAAATATATTCATGATTACACATATTGTAAATCTTAAACAAAATAGACATTTTTAAAAATAAGATAAAATTATATTTGATCCTACAGTCAATAAGGAGCCCTTGGAGTTTATTGAGTAAAGCACTGACATATTCAGACTTATATTGTATATAACACTAAGAAAGTCTCATGCATCAGGTGTGTCAACATTGGCCCACAAAATGTACTCTATAGCCCAAATGCTTCCTAAACCAGATGAAAAGTCATCGGGAAATGTTTAACAAAATAAAAATACAGCACAATACAGATGATGGTAATTTGTGCTCTTTTGTCGATATGCTACCTTCAGAGATCTTTTTGTATTTGAGTTTGACATCACTGCATTAGATGATACCTAAAGCTGCCAGAGTTCTTCCTTGAGAGTATACCAAGATCTGGGCAATGATTACCATCTTACAAACTGAATAAAAGTGTTGTGTTTAACACCATCTGACTCCTTTACTATTTTGTTGGAGAAAGAGAATGGGGATGATTGTGAAAGCAATCTACTGGAGAAGAGGGGGAAGGAGGAACTTGGATCAAGGGTGCATGCAGAGGGGATGGCCTTGGGAAGAAGAAGTGCTGCCTCTTCGTTTAAAACCAGAGTGAAGAGAAGATGATGGGGGAAGATGTCAAGGTGATATGCTCTAAGGAAGAGAGAAGGACAGAAAGCTCTCAGTGAATATTCTCAAGGTTTCCAGTGAAATATGAGGTAAATTTGGGGGCTGAGAGGAGGGTGGGCAAGGGGATACATACTTGAGTAGGATGCTTGAGAAGATATAAAAAGGTTTGGAAAAGACAGCGAACAGAATAGAGAATTGGTTATTGAAAGTATAGAAGGATTTTCCTGTTGACTTGACGGCACAGTTGAGATTAGACAACATGAATTTGTATTGAGACCAATTAGAACAGTTTCATGAATTTTTCAGCTCTGTTCAACAACATACACATAGGAGTAGGAGGAGGTGGATGGTGAGAGTAATTCAGGGTTAGTTTTTCATATGATTGGTGATAGGACAGTCAAAAAGGTTTTTGAAGGTAGGAGATAGTGTAGAATTGAGCTAGTCAAGGGGTCAAAATAGGGAAATAAGCTTGTGGCTAGCGTAGAGGTGATAAATGGCCTGGGAAAGAATTGAGCAGTAGAAGGAATAGAGGGTACAGTGAGTAAGAAGAACAGGATTAGGAATTGTAAGAAATAAGGAAATGATACAGATTATGATCAGATAAAGGAAGTAGAACACTTGTGAATGATCAAGGTTGTGACAATCTTCCATTCTAGCTGGGGTGAAAGAAAAGAAGACTGTGGGAACTAGGTAGATTAAGGACCTAGGAAGTTAGGATCTTCCAGGAAGCATAGATGTAAATGTTGAAACTTCCTAGTATATGGGCAGGATTTGTGATACAGATAAGGATTACAAATCAGTCACCAAGGTCACTGAAGTACAATGGACAATTTCCTTGGGAGTCTTTTTTGATATAGCCAAGAGTATTAAAGTTATTGTTGTGAAATGAAGTTGATTGGGAAAACTTTAGAAGCAGAATTATAATACTAGAATGAAAAAGCAATCTTGAGTCAAAGGACTTTGGTTTGGAATTTTGGCTTAACTGTTTACTTTCTAACTCCATAATCCTGAGCAAATACCATCACTTCTCTAGACCTGTTTCTTCAGATGCAAAATCAATGGCTTTCAGTAGAGAAGCTCTAAGATATTTCTATACTTTAAACCTCATGATCCTAATGCTGACAACCATGGGTAATAACAGATTCTAAATCTAAAGTTGGAAAATGGGAATATGTTTTGGCATAGTCTGTTCAACCTAAAATAGGTTCAAAAACTAGTTTCAAGATAAACCCAACAAATTATAAAGATTTTCTATTGATGATTCATGGATTAAAAAAAAAACTGAAAAGCCATATTAGAAAAGAAGATGTGGCCAGGAATTGGAGATAAGATCATCAAAGCTTGAGACTTGGATGGGACCCAGAGATGAGGAACCTGAATCCCAGGAAAACCAAGTGACTAAAGGCCCAAGGTCACATAGGTGATAGGTATGAGAGGCTGGCTTTAAACCCAGTTCCTCTGACTACAATCAGAGAAGTTAGGTAAGGAAAAATGAGTCTTACTTGCTGACTACACTTGGTTCCAGGTTCAGTTCTTTCTGTCAGAGGAGAATCAACATGATATTATATGTGATGACTAAAATTTCAATCTTAATATGCTCCTTTCTATCTTATTTCCTATTGACTCCTCAGTTGCTATTTCTTTGATGAATAAGTATTAACAAATCAGTTTCACCCTGGTTTTGATTCAAAGGTTTCTTCTTAATTTATTCTGTCTCCTATCTTGGATCCAAAACCCTGAGATGCAATACCGTGCATCTAAAAATACTCTTCTTTTGGATTACATAGTAATTCATTGGAAGGTTTCATAGAATTCCCATAAAGTTTTTGTTTTCCTCTGTGATTCAATTGTTACCCATTTGAAATCAAAAGGATTCAATGAAATCCAAATTAATATCAAACAAAATATCATTCACATTGGAGTTCCATAGGACATAGAAACAATTCACAAGTTTGCAATGCATATATTTTGTTTTCACCAAATTTTACTTTTAGGCTATAGGATAGAACAATTACTGAATAGTAAGTTTAATCAACAGTTTAGTCAAATATTTAAACTTGCATTTCTTGCTTCCACTTCCAGAAGCCAAGATGGTGGAGTGAAAAGGTAGTTGCTCTCACTCTCCCCTATCAACCTCTGAAAACCCAGAAAATATCACCCCAGAAAAAAAACCCTGAAATACTTGAACTAGAAGAAAGACAGGGAGCAGCAGTGCAGCAGCCCAGAAAACGGGTCTCCCAGTGCCTCAGCAAAATAAGGGAGGCAGAACTACAAGGAGCCCCAGGCAGATAAGTACCCAGGGGCATTCATCCAAAGGGAGGTGAAGAAAACAAGCTAAAGGCTTCCTAAAGCCCAGGCCTTGCTGATTCCAACCCAACACTAGGTGACCAGTAGGAGCACTGCATCCTCCAATTGTGAAGAAATCATGAAGCCCAGGTGGTAGAGCAGGCAAACACCAACACCTGACACCTCCGAGTGCCTCACTGAGGTGGGGGGGGGGAGAACCAGTGGAAACCAGCTCAGAAAACCACCAGGTGCCTTGGCACCCCACTGCAAAGGAATCTCCCAGTGCATTAGCAGAAACAAAGGAGACAACACTGCAAGGGGGCCCCAGGCAGATAAACACCCTACAGCACCCATCTAAAAGGAGCTGAAGAAAGCTAAAGGAAAGGAAAAGCAGGCAACCTAGAATTGCCTGAAAGTTCCAGCCTTGCTGATTCCAGCCCAACAAAACGTAAGCTGCCAGAAAACTACAGCCTCCAATTGCCAGCATAAGAGGCCCCAGCACTCAAAGCCACTGGCCAAGACCTAGGCTCCCGACACAAGAAGCTTGGGTCAGTACCCTCTGTTCCCCAGCAGGAGAGCTCAATCTCTTTAAAGGCCAGGGAATAAAGAAACACCATGAGTAAAAAGAAATGTACCATAGATTCATATTATGAGAAGAGTGAAGATCAAGACAGAAATTCTGAAGAGGACAAAATTGTCAACAAACCCACAACTGCAACAACAAAAGGGAATATGAACTAGTCTGAAGCCCAAAAAGCCTTCTTAGAAGAGCTCAAGAAGGATTTTAATAGTCAAATGGGAGAGGTAGAAGAGACCTTCAAAAATGCAATTAGACAATTGGAAAAAAAATACACTGAAGAAAACAAGTCCTTAAAAAACACAATTGGCCAGTTGAAGAAGCAAGTACAAAAACTAACAGAAGAAAACAATCTGTTAAAAACTAGAATTGGACAAATGGAAACTAATATCTCTATGAGAGAGCAAGAATCAGTCAAACAGAAACAAAAAAATGAAAATGTAAAATACCTCATCAGTAAAACAACCGACCTGGAAAATCGACTCGGGAGAGACAATTTAAAAATTATTGGACTACCTGAAAATCATGATGAGAAAAAGAGCCTGGACAGTATCTTTCAGGAAATCATAAAGGAAAACTGCCCAGAAGTCCTAGAACCAGAAGGGAAAATAACCATAGAAAGAATCCACTGATCACCACCTGAAAGAGATCCCAAATTGACAACACCAAGGAATATAATAGCAAAATTCCAAAATTACCAGATGAAAGAGAAGGTGCTGCAAGCAGCCAGAAAGAAACCGTTTAGATATCATGGAACCACAGTCAGGATTACACAGGACCTTGCAGCTTCTACATTAAAAGACTGCAGGGCATGGAACATGATATTCCGTAAGGCAAAAGAGCTTGGAATGCAGCCAAGGATCAATTACACAACAAAAATGAGCATCATTTTTCAAGGGAGGAGGTGGATAGTCAATGAAATAGGAGACTTCCAAACTTTCCTGATAAAAAGACCAGAGCTCAATAAAAAATTTGATCTTCAAGTACAGGACTCAAGAAGGACTTAAAAAGGTAAATGGGACAGAAGGATACAATATGTTGTTAATAAGGGGGGGGGGCTGTTTAAACCCCTACAAGTGAGAACTGTATTGTTATTACACCTTGTTAAAGGAGTATACATAAAGAGGGTGGATATTAGTTGACTTTGATGTAATGATAAAATATATATATATAATCAAGTGGGTTAAATGGATCCAAATAAGTGGATCAATATGATCTTAGAAAATGTACTGAGAAAGGAGGAGGCAGACAAGGGTAAATTACATTACAGGAAAAGACACAAAATCCTATTACAGCAGAGGGAAAGAAGGGGGGGGGAACATTGTTTGAACCTTACTCTCATCAGATTTGGCTCAAGAAGGGCATAATATAATCAGTTAGGTATAGAAATCTAACTTGCCCTATAGGCAGTAGGAGGGAAAAGGGGAAAGAAAAGGGAGAGGTAAAAGGCTGGAGCAGAATATATTATGCATCAGCTGAAGTGAAAAAAGCAGGGGTAGCAATCCTGACCTCAAAGCAAAAGCAAAAATAGATCTAATTAAAAGAGATAAGGAAGGAAACTACATCCTGCTAAAAGGCACCATAGACAATGAAGTAATATCATTACTAAACATATATGCACCAAATGGCATAGCATCCAAATTCTTACAGGAGAAGTTCAGGGAGTTACAGGAAGAAATAGACAGCAAAACTATACTAGTGGGGGACCTGAACCTCCCCCTCTCGGCACTAGATAAGTCTAACCACAAAATAAACAAGAAAGAAGTTAAGGAGGTGAATAGAACATTAGAAAAGTTAGGTATGATAGACCTCTGGAGAAAACTGAATGGGTATAGAAAGGAATATACTTTTTTCTCGGCAGTACATGGCACATACACAAAAATTGACCATGTACTAGGGCATAAAAACCTCACAATCCAATGCAGAAAGGCAGAAATATTAAATGCATCCTTTTCAGATCATGACACAATAAAAATTATATGTAATAAAGGGCCATGGAAAGATAGACTAAAAAATAATTGGAAACTAAATAATCTAATCCTAAAAAATGATTGGGTCAAACAACAAATCATAGAAACAATCAATAATTTCATTCAAGAGAATGACAATAATGAGACAACATACCAAAACCTATGGGATGCAGCGAAAGCAGTTCTTAGGGGAAGTTTTATATCTCTAAATGCTTACATAAATAAAATAGAAAAAGAGAGATTAATGAATTGGGCATACAACTAAAAAAACTAGAAAAAAACAAATTAAAAATCCTCAACTAAACACCAAATTAGAAATATTGAAAACCAAAGGAAAAATTAAGAAAATTGAAATTAAGAAAACTATTGAACTAATAAATAAAACTAAGAGCTGGTTTATGAAAAAAACAATAAAATAGATAAGCCTTTGGTTAATTTAATTAAAAAAAAGAAAGAAGAAAACCAAATTACTAGTATCAAGAATGAAAAGGGTGAAGCTACCACCAAGGAAGAGGAAATTAAAACAATAATTAGGAATTATTTTGCCCAACTATATGCCAACAAATTTCACAATCTTAGTGAAATGGATACATATTTACAAAAATATAAATTGCCCAGATTAACGAAGAGGAAGTAAAATACTTAAATAACCCCATCTCAGAAAAAGAAATTGAACAAGCCATTGATGAACTCCCTAGGAAAAAATCTCCAGGGCCAGATGGATTTACATGCGAATTCTATCAAACATTTAAAGAACAATTAATTCCAATACTATATAGACTATTTGGGAAAATAGGTGAAGAAGGAGTCTTACCAAATTCTTTTTATGATACAAATATGGTGTTGATACCTAAACCAGGAAGAGTCAAATGGAGAAAGAAAATTGAGACCAATTTCTCTAATGAATATAGATGCAAAAATTTTAAACAAAATACTAGCAAGTAGATTGCAGCAACTTATCACAAGAATAATACACTATGACCAGGTAGGATTTATACCAGGAATGCAGGGTTGGTTCAATATTAGGAAAACTATCAGCATCATTGAGCATATCAGCAACAAAACCAACAGAAACCACATGATCATCTCAATAGATGCAGAAAAAGCTTTTGATAAAATACAACACCCATTCCTATTAAAAACACTAGAAAGCATAGGTATAAATGGAGTCTTCCTTAAAATAATAAATAGCATCTATCTAAAACCTTCAGCAAGCATTATATGTAATGGGGACAGGCTAGAAGCATTTCCAATAAGATCGGGGTGAAACAAGGATGTCCATTATCACCACTGTTATTCAATATTGTACTGGAAACCTTAGCTTTAGCAATAAGAGAAGAAAAAGAAATTGAAGGCATTAGAATAGGCAAAGAAGAAACAAAGCTATCACTCTTTGCAGATGACATGATGATATACTTAGAGAATCCTAGAGAATCAAGTAAAAAACTACTTGAAATAATAAACAACTTTAGCAAAGTTGCAGGCTATAAAATAAACCCACATAAATCATCAGCATTTCTATATATTACCAACAAAGTCCCACAAAGTCCAACAGCAAGAGATAGAAAGAGAAATCCCATTTAAACTTACTGTAGACATTATAAAATATTTAGGAGTCTACCTCCTGAAACAAACCCAGGAACTCTATGAACACAATTACAAAACACTTTTCACACAAATAAAATCAGATCTAAATAATTGGAAAAACATCAGTTGCTTATGGGTAGGCCAAGCTAATATAATAAAAATGACAATCCTACCTAAGCTAATTTACTTATTCAGTGCCATACCAATCAAACTACCAAAAATTATTTTAGAGTTAGAAAAAATAATAACAAGATTCATTTGGAAGAATCAAAGTTCCAGAATATGAAGGGAACTAATGAAAAGAAATGCAGGGGAAGGTGGCCTAGCAATTCCAGATCTTAAATTGTATCATAAAGCAGCAATCATCAAAACTGCTTGGTACTGGCTAAGAAATAGGGAGGTGGATCAGTGGAATAGGTTAAATACTCAAGACACAGTAGTCAATGACTATAGTAATCTATTATTTGATAAACCCAAAGACCTCAGCTTCTCGGATAAGAACCCACTCTTTGCAACAATTTCTGGGAAAACTGGAAAAGAGTATGACAGAAACTAGGTAAAAATAAGTGATAGTGATTCGACTTCCATAGTTCTTTCTTTGGATGTGGACAGCATTTTCCATCCCAAGGCCTCTGGAGATGTCTTAGATCCTCATAATGCTGAGAAGGGTAACAATCTTAGTCGTTGCATAACGTGGCTGTTATTGTGTACAAAGTCCTCTTGGTTCTGCTCACTTCACTCAGCATCAGACCATATAAGTCTTTCCAGGTTTTCCTGAAGTCAGCCTGTTCATCATTTCTTATAGCACAATAGCATTCCATTACATTCATATACCACAACTTGCTCAGCCATTCCCCAATTGATGGGCATCCTCTCAATTTCCAATTCTTTGCCACCACAAAAAGAGCTGCTACGAATATTTTTGGACATGTGGGTCCCTTTCCCAATCTCACACCATATACCAAAATAAAGTCAAAATGGGTTCATGACTTAGATATAAAGGCTGATACCATAAGTAAACTGGGAGAACAAGGAATAATTTACCTATCAGATCTATGGAGAGCAGAAGAATTCATGACTAAACAGGAGATAGAGAACATTATGAAATGCAAAATGGATCATTTTGATTACATTAAATTGAAAAGTTTTTGCCCAAACAAAGCCAATGCAACTAAGATTAGAAGTAAGGTAGAAAATTGGAAAAGAATTTTTACAACCGGTCTCTCTGATAAAGGCCTCATTTCTAAAATATGTAGAGAATTAAGACAAATTTATAAGAATACAAGCCATTCTCCAATTGATAAATGTTCAAAGGATATGAACAGATAGTTCTCAGATGAAGAAATTAAAGCCATCTACAGTCATATGAAAATATGCTCTAAATCATTATTGATTAGAGAAATGCAAATCAAAACAACTCTGAGGTACCACATCACACCTATCAGATTGGCCAACATGACAAAACAGGAAAATGAGAAATGTTGGAGAAGATGTGGGAAAATTGGAACACTAATACATTGTTGGTGGAGGTGTGAAATGATCCAACCATTTTGGAGAACAATTTGGAACTATGCCCAAAGGGCTACAAAAATGTGCATACCCTTTGATCCAGCAAACAAATGGGAAAGGGACCCACATGTACAAAAATATTCATAGCAGCTCTTTTTGTGGTAGCAAAGAATTGGAAATTGAGAGGATGCCCATCAATTGGGGAATGGCTGAGCAAGTTGTGGTATATGAATGTAATGGAATGCTATTGTGCTATAAGAAATGATGAACAGGCTGACTTCAGGAAAACCTGGAAAGACTTATATGGTCTGATGCTGAGTGAAGTGAGCAGAACCAAGAGGACTTTGTACACAATAACAGCCACGTTATGCAACGACTAAGATTGTTACCCTTCTCAGCATTATGAGGATCTAAGACATCTCCAGAGGCCTTGGGATGGAAAATGCTGTCCACATCCAAAGAAAGAACTATGGAAGTCGAATCGCTATCACTTATTTTTACTTTCTGTTGAGTTTTGTTTCATCTTTCTGATGGTTCCTCCTATTGGCTTTAATTTTTACTTACAACTTCACTAATGTGAAAATATATTTAATGGGTATGTAATGTAAAGCCTATATCAGATTGTGAACATCTTGGGGAGGGTCGGGGGGAGGAAGGGGGAAAAATTTTCAGCTTAAAAGCATATGGAAGTGATTGTTGATAAATCAAAATAAATTAATAAAATTTTAAAAAAAAAAGGAAGAAAGAAAAAGAAAACAAGGCCCAGGCATATAGGGAAAGAAAGCCCTAAACAAATAAAAAATAAAAAAAAATAAACTTGCATTTCTTTAAACTTTTAATGATGAGAGATGCAATGGTACACATGGGCAGCAATGCCACAGAGTAGAAAGACCATGGGGACTTGGAGTAAAGACCCATTACCCATCCTGTATCTACTACTTTTTACCCATGCAATCCTCATTGAGCCTCAGTTTACTTATTTATAAAATGGAAATCATAATACTTGCACTATCTCACAGGGTGTGACGTATGTGTATGTAGTGAGTGCTTGGCAAACTGTGCAGTGAGATATATATATATATATATATAGATATTATATATAGATAGATAGATAGATAGATAGATATATATGTAAGCTATGATTATAAAAAACCCAGTTCAATTCATTAAACATGAATTCTTACTACAGGAACATTTAAAAACCAACCTTTGAAACACCTCTGAGCTTTAAAGTTGTTTTGATCAGACCTCATTGAGTATGAGGCAGATATTCAAAAATAGATCTTCAGTAGATGAGTGAGTCCTAAAACACAGTGCTTACGTGCTCTTTAGTGCTGGCAAAGTAAAAGAAAGAAAACTGTCTAGAGCTTTAACAGGACCTGTTAAATTCTTCAGCAAGGCATAAATAATGCTTGAATTTTTTTTAAAAAAGCCAATTTTATTTTCACTTGATTCAGCATGTGTCCCCTGCTCTGTCTATGTATAGCTACCTTTGACTTTTAATACATTATGCCTATTTCAAAAATTAAATCAGAGAAGCATAGATTTAGAGCTGGAAGGTTTTAGAGGTCCTCTAGTTCAATGTCCTCATTTTTCAGGTAAGGAAATTGAAGTTCTGAGACAAAATTACACATCTAGTAAATTGTTGTCAGAATCCAAAGCTGGGTCTTCAGAACCGGAATCCAATGATCTTTTCCACTAAATCATGCTGTCCCTCTCAGATCCTATTATCAGAACTCCATGAGGGCATTAAGATTGTTTGGTTGTACCAGAGATTTATTTAAAATCAATATATTCTTATATAGCAGTATGGTATAATGGAAAGAGAGATCGCCGAATTTAGTAACAGAATACCTGGTCCTGAGCCGCAGATCTACCCTACCTGTCTGTGACATGTGTAGGAAAACTTATTTTATTATATTGTTCAGGAAAAATTATTATACTGTTCAAATCCAGCCCTATGTAAGTAAAGGCTATTTGCATCCAGAATGTTACATGACACAATAACTCTCTAGGAAGACTAGAGATGGCTACAAGGTATTTTATATTCCCCCAGATACTAGATCAACCCCAAAGCATTCATGTTTTGGGCTATCACACCCAGGTCTTGCAATGGGCCTACCCAGCTTTGTATTTTGGCTTTACCCAAATATTTTTCCCATCATCCACATCCTTCACTCTTATGTATATGCTATTTAACACAGCTAGAGAAATCCATGAAACTGTTTTGATTGGTCCCAACACAAATTTATGTTACCTAATCTCAACTGAGCCGTCAAGTCAACATGAAAATCCTTCTGTAGCCCAATAGCCAGTTCTCTATCTCATTCACCTAAATGTCTGTCCCAGACCTTTTCGTATCTTCTCGAGCCTCCTACTATATGTATCCCCTTACTCCACCCTCCTCTCAGCCCCCAAATTCACTTATTTCACTGAAAACATTGAGAACATTCACTGAGAGGCTTCTGTCCTGCCCTCTTCCTTAGCCACATCATCCTGACATCTTCCCCCATCATCTGCTCTTCACTCTGGTTTTAAATGAAGAGGCAGCACTTCTCCTTCCCAAGGCCATCACCTCTGCATGCACCCTTGATCCCAATTCCTCCTTCCTCCCTTTTCTTTAGTAGATTGCTTCCCCAATATTCCCTACCCTTTTTCTCCAACAGAATAGGAAAGGATTCAGATGGTGTTAAATACAATACTCTTACTGAGTTTGTAAGACAGTAGTCACTGCCCAGTTCTTGGTATACTCTGAAAGGAAGAACTCAGGCAGCTTTAGCATCTAATGCAGTGATGTCAAACTCAAATAGAAAAAGATTTCTGAAGATCACATACTGACAAAGGAGCACAAATTAACATTATCTATAGTGTATTGTATTTTTATTTTGTTAAACATTTCCCAGTGACTTTTCATCTGGCTCAGGTAGCACTTGGGAGTTTTGTGGGCCATTGTTGACACCTTTGATACATAAGACTTTATTAATGTTATATACAACAGAAGTCTGAATATGTTGGTGTTCTACTCATTAAACTCCATGGACTACCTATTGACTCTAGGATCAAATATCACTTCACCCTTATCTCTACCTTTTAAAAATGTCTATTTTGTATAAGATTTACGATATACATAATTATGAATACAATTGTAATGATGGAGTGACATGTTCACAGGGTACTTCTTATGCTACTTCTCCCCTGGAAGAGGCTGGAAGGCTATTTCTAGGAGATTCTCAATGATGTATAGTGGATAATAATCAATTACTAATGCAGAGCCATTCTGAAGTGACCCCATGTTTTAACCTTGCTTGAGTCTGGCTACCTGGAGCCAGCCTGCAGAAGAGGGTAGTCCACTAATGGTATCTCCAATCCCATCTCTTCATAATGCATACCTGGCAGGTAGCCTGCATGAGATGACAAATGTACATGCTCACTTACCCTATCTCCTCATTGGAAGCGTACCAATCAAAATACTTCAGGAAGAGCTGAAATGGAACTAACCCCAACTCCTCACTGAAATGTGAATGAATCAGGATTGGCTCTGCCTTACATAAGAATTATTTACTCTTGTCTATAAAAAGCAGGGTGGTTTGAATCACAGCTGGCCCACCCAATGCTTACTACTTGGCCACTGAATAAAATCCTTTTAGCTTTCTCTTCTTGAGTTACCTTATTAAGCAGGGTGAAGACTGAAGGAAGATTTTTTTTTTTTTGGTGAGGGCAATTGGGATTAAGTGACTTGCCCAGAATCACACAGCTAGTGAGTGTTATGTGTCTGAGGGCGGATTTTAATTCAGATCCTCCTGACTCTAGGGCCAGTGCTCTATCCACCACACCACCTAGCTGCCCCAAGAAAGATTTCTTTTAATAGTACCATAGAGAGACATGTTATGTATAGACATTCTGAAACTGGTTTCATTCTACTAACCTTTTGGTGAATGGAAGCCTCTTTGATTGACACCACAGCTGGAAGTGGTTTGGCCATTCTTCTTGGGTCCCTCCCTTGACATATCTCTGTTCCTAGTTTGACTCCTTCACTGTTGTCACCTGGTGAGAAAAGATGCTGTTAAGTGGGAGACTCTGGCCCCTCTATGAAGCTGACATGCAACTCCAAGAAAAATATATTTTGGTCTTTTGCCTCAATGTCTGTCCTTTCATTTTAGATGGATTAATCTGATGGCTGTGATTTTGTGAGCTTCAAAAGATTCAGAGAATAAATCTCTAAGAGTTGAGCCCATGACGGGTTTTGCAGCCATCAATGCTTGGAGGATTAAGGAGTGACCTTCAGGAACCATTTCAGCAATAGCTGAGATGAAGACTGATTCATCTGACAGTAATACTACATGTGGGCATGAACTTAGTGCAACTAATGCTATGCAAAAACTGTGTTATGTCTAAGTCTACTTTCTCCAAAAGTCAGGGTAGTATAAGGAAGAGTATACATCCAAGGTGCTGGAGGGAAACGTTTGTACTTTAGTCCTTGCTCTATCTTGTAAGTAAATATCCTGTTCTAAAAATAAATTGATTTTAGTGATTAGATGGAAGGGTGGGGAGTGCAGGCCATTCACTGGTGGCTGAAGTGGCAGGCACAAATTGTGGGAGTATAAACTGATGACATAAGAATAGAAAAATCCCAATCCTTTAGAGCACACCCAGAACCTTAAGAGGGAGCTCTATCTAGCCTGGCTCTGGGATAATAGATCAAAGCATACTTGCTACATAGTAGTAGGCAGATATAACTTATAATAAATAAATAATAAATAAATAAATAAATAAATAAATAATAAATAGATAAATGAATAGATAAATAAATAAACAAACAAATAAATAAATGTATACTGGGAAGTGGTCAAAAATATTTTAACAACAGTGGCATGTGATGAACAAAAGTTTAGAGACCACTGATATAGAGGTTAGAGATCCAGTTTCAGGGTCAAGGAGACCTAGTTTCAAGGCTTACCTCTGACATATATTGGCTGTATGAACCTGTGAACATTTAACTCCTTGGTGCCCCTGAGCAACTTCTCTTAGACCATAAATTGCAAGCCGCTATAATGGTAGTGTTGGTTCTCTGTCCTCAGTGAAATCAAAGATCTAGATTGAACCACAGCTGGGAAAGACTATCTCCTTCTGGCTGCATAAACGTTCAACAAACCCATAATTTCAGCACTCCATAAAAGACTTCTTATTCTTAGCTTAGTTTCAGGACAAGATAAAGTTCTGTTATCAATCACACTGTTTAGAGTTGGAGGGTAGAGCATAAGTGGGGAGAACAAGGTAGAATAAAAGTTTGTGGTTATTCTGTCATCCTGCTTACAACTCTTTTCAAATCCCCCATTTTCCCTTGGAAGTAACCATTTTGTTAAACTCATCTAATTTTATATTCCACTCCATTTCCCAGGCTTCTGAAAACTCTTGTTAAAAAAAAATGCCAATTCCATTTCTGAGCAGCTTGTTATAAGCAGCAATACACAGAGACAGACCTTTTAATTTCATTTTTAATCCATTTTAGGTTAGGGTTAAGAAAAGAGATATCAGGCAAAATAAATTTATATGTCTATATTTAGCCCCTTAAATCTAAGATTGGGAAACACTGATCAAAGAGTATGGTGATAGATGGTGGGAAGGATTTTTGTTTGCCTCTGTCATTCTGTGACATACATACATTTATGAATATATGTATGACTTGTGAGGCAGCATGGTATAGTAGATAAAGAATTAATCTAAAAACAGGCAGGCCTGGTCTCAGGTCCTGCTTCTGATGTGGCCCAGTTTTGTAGGCAGCTATACAGGCAAAGAAGATGCCTGCCTATATTAGTAGAGTTTCTTCCTGCAAGAAGAGTTTGCTATACCAATGAAATAAATCCATTTCCTATCCTTATGTTACATATCTATATGGATATATGTGCATGTATATATTTTTTAAATGTGATTTAATGCTTTTCAATTAAAAAATATTTGCTTATAGCAGGTCTTTCCTGTGGTGGCTAGGAATTGGAAATCAAGGGGATGCCCATCACTTGGGGAATGGCTGAATAAGCTGTGGTGTATGATTGTGATAGAATATTATTGTGCTATAAGAAATGACAAGCAGGATGATTTCAAAAAACCTGGAAAGACTTACATAAGCTGATGCAAAGTGAAGTGAGCAAAACCAGAAGAACATTGTACACAGTAACAGCAACATTGTGTGATGAAGAACTGTGAATGACTTAGCTATTCTCAGCAATAAAATGATCTAAGACAATCCCAAAGGACTCATGATGAAACATGCTTTCCTCCTTCAGAGAAAGAACTAATATTGTCTAAATACAGACTGAAGCATTCTATTTTTATCTCTGTCTCTTTTTATTTCTTTCATTTTGAGTCTTGTACAAAATTATTAATATGGAAATGTTTTATAAGACTGCACATGTATAACCTACATTGCTCAGAGAGGAGGGAGAGGAGAAGATAGAATTTGGAACTCAAAACTTTTTTTAAAAATGTAAAAATTGTTTTAACATGTAATTGGGAGAAAAATAAAATATTATTTTTAAAAGGAGTAAAAAAAATTAACAAGTATTTGGTTTTCTTCCTCCTACCTTTTGTCCTTCCCCCAATTAAAAAAGAGAAAAATGAAAAGTAAACCCTTGTAGTAAATATGCCTAATTGAACATACAAACTCTTTTATTTGTCATGTGTATATATGTGTGTGGATGGGTGTGTTTCAAGTTATTATGCATACCTTTTAAAAAATCCTGCTCTCCTCTATCTCTGTTTTTTCTTTAGACCACCATCCATTCATCCATTTCTATGGCACATTCTACACTACTCACTGAAATGCTATCAACTTAAGTTCTTCCCTTCTAGGCTAATCTTTCTTCCTCTATGAATTCTTCTTTGAGCTTCACCATCACCACCCCCCAAGGGAAACTGATCTTCAGATTTTCTTCCTTGCTTTGCCTGGACCTATTCTTTGTAGTAATCTCACACACTTTTAGAAAGGAAAGATACTAGACCTGTTATTTCTTTGGCATAGAAAATGTCTTCTATCAATGCAGGTTAGCAACTTCTCTGCCTCAGAGATTTACCTAGAGAGCACTTAGAAGTCAGGTTGCATGTGTCCAAAATACTTTGCCTCTATGTCAAAGTGACATATCTGGCAGAAAAAATATATTTTAAAATTATTTTACAGCTTTGTAGTTAAGCATCCATCATCTGCTTGACATTAACTTGTTCCATGTTTCTGAAATGATTACATCATTTTTCCAGTTGGTAGGTCCCACAAGACTTCAGTGAAATTGTTGGAAAATATTCTTCTTCCCATGTATTAGCTACATTTTGAATCTTTCCTGCCACCTTTATTAAAAGGTTAAGGGTCCCACAGCCAGTATGTGTCAGAGAGAGCACGAACCCAAATCTTCCTGACTCCAAAGCTGGTATTCTATATACTATGCCATACTGTCCCTATCTCACAGTTATATATACATATATATATATATATATATATATATATATATATATATATATATATACAGATATAGATATAGATATATATAGATATATATGTGTGTGTGTGTGTATGTATGTGTATATATATATATATACATATATTTCCCCCCTGACAGCAATGTTTGCCATCCCCAATGTCTAATACATTGCTTTTTCACAAAATAGACACAATGAAATTTGGCAAATGAATGAATGAATACATAATTTCATGAGTGGATGAATCCATCTACCAATGAAAATCACAATGTCTCTCCCAGTTAGAATGCAAGCTCCTTATGCCTAATTCAGCAATTTGTACATAGTAAGCACTTAATCAATATTTTTTCATTTATTCATCATAGTTCTTTCATGATTTAGCAGATGCTTTTCATGAGTTAATATAACAAAAGAAAAAGAAGAATTTTTTTAAAAAATCACTTGGCTAACTTTCTTGTGATGGACCATTTATCGCCAGGCTATACTCAAAGCCTTTTCAGGTTGGTTGGCTCTGTTGGTGCTCCCTTCAAGGATCCAGGACCACCTCCCAGTCATGATTAACCATCAGGATAGAACTTTGGCAGAGCAGCTTGCCCCATTTTTTGTCCTAGACTCGTTTAGCAGCATAGTAGAGACATATGACCCTTTTTTATTAGGGGCAAACCTGACACCAGTACCCCGTTAATTCAGGTTCAATTTTGGAATGAAAAGGGGCACTCATAAGCTATCTCACAGCTAAACAGTAGTCCTTACAAAGCAAGGATACCCAATAAGAATACATTGGCCCTTAGCTCCTCTGAACAAGTCCCTTTTCCCTTTCCCCTTTGTATGGAAACTCATCTGATCACCAGGAAAGGATACAATGAAAGACAGAGGTGACCCAAGCATTGTTCAGAAAACCATCAATTCCAAGAGGCCTAGACTCCACATGGCTGAGATTATTTATGCCCTTCAATGACCTGGAAGCTGTGTTAGGCAGGACAAGGTCAATCAGGTCTTATGGGGAAAACTTGTCTTCTTTTAGGTAAAACATATTTCAGTGAGTAGTATAAAATGTGTCCCAGGAATACATGGTGATCTAAGGAAAAGAACAGAGATAGAGGAAGGTAGGATTTTTAAAAGATATACATAATAGTTTGAGACTTTTTTTTTGACATGACCAAAGAAGGGATTTGCATGGCTTGACTAGGCATATTTGCTGCAAGGGTTTTCTTTTCCTTTTTCTCTTTTTCAATTGGGGGAGGAAGAAAGGTGGGAGGAAGAAAAATAAATAATTGTTGATTAAAAATATTAAATTTTTAAAAATATGCACCTTGTTGTGGGTGAGAAGAAAGAAGATGCATTGGGGAAACACTAGTCCTATGACAAAGATCATCTATTCTAGTCTAACCTCCTTATTTGCAGATCAAGAAACTGAGTCCCAGAGAGGTTATATAACTAGATAGATAGATGACTATATATATTACTATGTATCTATCTGTATCTAACTATATAATAAAATACTATTTCTTCACCTTCACTAAAATGAGGTGGGGGAGGGGTTTCCCACTTTTCTTTAATGGACAATTTAATGAACAACTAAAAGTGTTTTTCTGTCCCTTTCAGTAATTGTCATGGAAAGTTATTTGAAGTATTGGAACTGGGTCATGAAGGGTAGGACAGATTAAAAATTCAGTTTTTGAGCTAAAGAAAGCATATCTCATCTATTTTCCTGAAGTTTGTGGTCAGAGTAATAGTGAAATGTTTCTCCCTATTCTCAGGCTGCATTATTACTTAGAGGCAGGCTTTTTGAAATAGCCCAAATGCCCTTTTACACACCCTTACCGAAATTCTGTTTCATCCTGATGAAGTCCCTAGTGGAAAGTCCCTAAGCAACAACAACCAAAAAAAGCCTTCAGTTTGAGGAAGACAATTGACTGAAAGAAAATCATTAAACTGCAGGCTCAAAGAATACGAAGAAGATGTAATGCATGTCAAGTGTATCCTTTAAAGCAGAGAAAGACTAATCTGTTTTCCACACTTTCAGCATTGGCCAAGACAAGTGACCAAAACATTTTGCCCTCATTTTATGTCAAAGTGACATGTCTAGTAGAAAAATATATTGCAAAATTATTTTACGGCTTTATGGTTAAGCATCCATCATCCACTTAGCATTAAATTAATCCATGTTTCTAAGATGATTCCATCATTTTTTCCAGTTGGTAGTCTTCACCAAGCCTCAGTGAAATTCTGGGAAAATATTCTTCCTGTGCCTTAGCTACTCTGTATTTTCCCTAGCACCTTGAACAATCCTTGCTTGGCTCAGAGTAAGCATTTAATAGAACTTTGTTGAATAGAATTACATTCCCACTGAACAGCCATGACATGTCACTCAAGGTAGATCTTTGTCCATCCAATCAGATCTCCATTTTACTCAGCTTATCAGAGATAGATCAGGGACTAGAATACAGGAGTTCCTTACACCTGATTCAGGGAACTCATGGATGCCATTCAGAATGGTGTCAACATTGTGCAAGGATCTGATCAGTTGCCTTCATTAGATTGCACTGCCTTTCTATTTCTGGGCTCATTGGGAGGAAATATATAATTGAGAGTTTGTCCTCGAGGTATAGTATGCTGGAAAAGACACTAACTCTGGAGTCGGAGGACTTGGGTTCAATTTCCTCATCTGTGAAATGGGTTAATAATAGTACCTACCTCACAGTGCTTCATTGAGGATCAAATGAGATAATAATTAAAAATTGCTTAGTACAGTACGTAGAGCATAGCAAACATCATGATGATGATGATGATGATGATGATGATGATTTAGAGGCTGTGAATTACATGATCTGGGAGTTCCAGGAGCACCTATTCTTATGCTTACTTTTAAATGGATGGATTTGTTTCCTTTGACTATGCATATCTGTTGCAAGGGTTTTGTTTTTCTCCTCTTTTTTTGGTGCAGGAAGGAGGAAGAGAAAATAAATTCTTGTGCATTGAAAAAAAATGCAACTGGATGGCCATGTTCTATGTTATATAATCGAAATTTCAGAGTAGGAAGGTACTTCAGAGACCATTTAGTCCAATATACACCTCAGTAAGTATTCAATATAAGTATTCAGCCTTTGTTTGAAGACCTCAAGAGAGAAGGAACCTCTCAAAGTAATTCCATTACACATTTGTAAAACTCTGAGAAAAGATTAAATCTACCTGAGTCCAACTTCCATCCTTCTCTGAGGCCCTCTTTGACATGATAACTCTTCAAATTCTTTGCGTTTCCCATTTTCTCCCTAACATTTCTCCTTTCCAGGTTAAATATACCTTCAAATAATACTTATTTCACACATTTTTTGAGGACTTTCACCATCCTGGTTGCCCTTCTCTGTACACTCTGTAACTTAACAATGTTCTTCCAAAAATGTGGCAGCCACAATAGAATGCAATGTTTTAGATGAGGTTTCTCACACACGGAGCACAATGGGACCTCTCACTTTCCTAATCTTACACAATTCATTTCTCACAATGCAATTTCACATAAATCATCTGGGCTGTCATAACATACTGTTGACCCATAATGGGATGGCAGTTCAGTAAAACCTCCAGTATTCATCAGTTGAACTGTGGTTTAGCCATTCTTTTCCTATCTTTAATTTGTGAAGTTGACTTTCAGAATCCCAGTATGAGATTACTTTTCTTTCTATTAAATTTTGTCATATCATATTTGCCCAATGTTCTAACTCTTTCTAGATCTTGTTTCTGCCATTCAACTATCCTTAGCTTTTTTTCATCTACATATTTGATAAGCATGCCATCTAAGTCACTAATAAAATGTTAAAAAGTCCAAAGTCACACAAAGATGCCTGGGGTGTTAATTACATACCTCCTTCCAAAGTTCTGCCAGATCATTAATAACTCCAGGATAGAAATTTCAGCCATTTATCCTGTTCAGAATCCACTGATCTCTCCTAGCCATATCTGTCCATCTTATGTACAAGAAAAGCATAAGAGACTTGTTGAAAATCTAGGTAAAGTAAATCCATAGCATTGCCTTGATCATTATAATAGTCTAACAACTGTGTCAAAAAAAGAATTGAGATTAAGCTATATGAGCTGTTCTTGATAAAGCCATGCTAGCTCTCAGTGATCACCATTTTCTAAGTGTTCACTAACCAGCCACTTATATATATAATTCAGCCAGGAATTGAAGTCAAGCTCGCTTGATTATGGTTTAGAGTTTCTCTTCCCTCTCTTGAAAATTAGACCAACATCTTCCTTCTTCCAGTTCTACAGCACCTGTCCCATTCCCCATAACTTTAAACTGCCAGTTCTCTCATTACCCTGGGCCATAGTTCTTCTGTGCCTGTTTGCTTGACTTCATCAAGTGAAGCTAGATACTCTCTTAGTAATAAGAGACTTACTATTTATCTTGGGTTTCAATCCCATATTAGCTCTTCTGTTCTGTGTTTTTGCAGTCTAGATGTTTTTCTCCTTGCAAGAGAAGAGAGAAGCAAAATAAAAATTGTATAGTTCTATCTTAGCTCTGTCATCTACTGTCATTACCCCTTTAATCTCAAGCCACCACCAACCTTATTGCTTCTTTGATTCTCCTCTTTTTTCAGTATGGAAAAAGTTAACCTCAATCCATTCTGAGCTTTAGTACTTCTGATGCTATTTTTAAATGACTATGCCATATTTTGGCATTTGTCTTTTTTTACATGTAACCCATGCTTCTGTCCTGGGCCCTCTATTCTTTTCTCTCTATAGTCTGTCACTTGGTGACCTCATCAGCTTCCATGGATCCAACTACTATCTATGCGGACGACTACTAGATCTCTATATTAAGCCCTAGGCTCTCTCCAGATATTCAGTCATGCATTAATAATTGCTTATTGGTCTTCTAGAGCAGGATATCCTATATACATCTTTAACTCAATACGTGCAGATCAAACTCATTATCTTCCCTCCCAGATCCATCCATCTTGTGAACTTTCCTATTATTATCAAGGACTCCATTTCCCTTCCAGGCAGGTTAGCATTTTTGGTGGTATCCTTGACTTCTCCTTCTGATTCACTCCATACAACTCCAATAATCAGAACCGGGAAGTATTTATAATGTTTCATTTTATGGTGAATGGAGCTATTGTTTCTTAATTCTACCATGTTTTACAATTTATTTAACTATGACTTTAATGTTTGAACCATTGAAGCAATAAGTTGGATCTATAAAAAACAGGGATAGTCAATAGGTGGTAGAAGGACTGAATAGCATAGTCAATAGAATGTGAGGCTTCCAGATTTGAGAAGACTCAGGTTTGATCCCCATTTCAAATTATTTAACCTCTGAACCTTATTTTCCTCAACAACAACAATAATAATAGCTAATATTTATTTAGCACCTACTATGTGCCAGGCACTTTACTAAGCACTTTTCAAATATAATCTCATTTGATCTTCACAACAACCCTGAGAAGTAGATGCTATTATCACCTCTATGTTACGGATGAGGAAACTGAAGCTAATAGAGGTTATGTGACTTGCTCAGGGTCACACAACTAGTAAGTGTCTGGATTTGAGCTCATGTAAAATAAATAAAATGATGGAGTTGGACCAGATGGCCTCTGGAGTTTATTTTAGCTCTAGATCTATGATCCTATGTAAAATGCTTAACAAACTTTTTAAAAAATCCAGACCTCTGATTTTATAGATGTGATGAACTCAAGAGTGATGAGCTTCCTCCACCAAGGCAGATCAGTAAACCCACTGTCACTCTAAATTCTAATTGTCCCCACTTGACCAGGGTCATATAGCCAGTACACGCATAAAATGGAAATTGGACTGCAGATTTGTCCAAGTTGTTCTGATTCCTTTCAGTTATTGTTGTATTATTAAATTATGTATGAATGTATCTATTATGTATGTGTAGCTAGAGACAGTTTAAAAATTCCAAAGTTTGACCACTAGAGAGCAGTGAAGGTCTGTTAACGACCATCCTTTTTTTAACACACTTTTAACTGCAGATCTTTTTTTCTTTTTTGTTTTTCCAAAACCAATAATTGCAAATTTCTTGTAAAGAATTGTGAAGCAAAGAAGTCAGGTTCCTAGCTTTCTTATTTTTCCAATTTCTTTTACTAAATTTTGTTTGTTTTTCACTTTTAGATAGTTTATTTCCATCATCTATACCAGGGTTCTTAGCATTTTTTTTTTGGTCATGTACCCTTAGAAAGCCTGGTGAAGACTATGGACCCCTTATCATAATAATGTTTAAAAATGTGTATGATTAAATACATAGGAGTACATATAATTAATAGAAATGCTATTGTCCTCTAAATTTGGTTATCAAACTATATTTTTCTGATAAAGGCCACAGACCCCAGGTTAAGAATCCCTCCTCTAGTGAAACTTGGTTCTTTGGGTATTTAGTCAAATCCTTTCATTTTCATCATAGACATGCAAAGGAGAAACTATCAGCTGGCTCCTAGCATCTTGGACAGCTACTTGGAGCCATTGGATAGAGTACTTGGGCCTACAGGCAGGAAGATTCATCTTCCTGAATTAAAATCTGGCCTCAGACACTTTACTAGTTATGTGATGCTGGGCAAGTCACTTAACCCTCATCTGCAAAATGAGCTGGAGTAGGAAATGGCAAACCACTCCAGTATCTTTGTTAAGAAAACCCCAAATGGGGTCACAAAGAGTCAGACAATACAGAAAAACAACTGAACAATAATCTAGCATCTTTGACTTAATCTTGAGAGAGAGAGATAAACAATATCAAACTGCCACTGAATGGTTGGTTTCTGGAAGGGCGAAGACCTTCATCACCTTCAGCTTTTCAGTGAAGTTAGTGGCAATAAGAATGTCAGGAATTTCCAAAAGAAAAAGTGTTATCATTCCCTAAACCAATAGAAAAGACAGGCTTGTTAACATTTAAGAGGGAAGACAATCAGTCCCTACCACTTGCCCCAGAGATAAAACTACTAGGAATCAATGGTAGAAAGAAAAACCTCATATACACCAAGATATTTATAGCAGAAGTTGTCGTAGTAGCCAAGAATTGCCAGCAAAGTAAATACATGCCCAGAGCTTATGGGAATGGCTAAATAAGCTACAGTACAAGAACATAATCAAGTTTTAATGAGCTATAAGAAATGATGAATATAGAAAAGCATGGGAAGACAGGTGAATTGATGCAATATGAAGCACGCAGTACCAGGAAAACAATATACACAGTGATTACAAGAACATAAATGGAAGTGTAACATAACGGAAGTATATAAATGTTGTAGAATCATAATGACCACTGTTTAGCCTCAAAGAAGAGATATGACATGATACCTTCCTCTCTTACTAACAGAGGTAGGAGACTATAAGAGCTGAATACAGGAGATAATATCAAACATTTTCAATGTATAGGTTTTGCTAAGGTACTTTTTCCCCCTCTATTTTATTATTGGTTATAAGTGACAGATTGTAGACTAATATGTAGAATAGAATTTTGGATGTGACTATTATGAGAATTTGTTTTGCTTGACTTTTCTTATGTGATAGAGAGACTCTTTTTTCTCTTTCAGGCAATGGGAAGAGAAGGGAGGGGAGAAAATGAATGCTAGATAATTGAAAAAAAAATAGGATATGGAAGAAAGGAGGAATACTGGGAAATATAAGTGATGTAAAAACAGAAGACCTCAGTAAAGTTTATTTTTAAAAAGAAAACATAAATGAGGGATTTTAGCAGCCATCATGTATACTTCAATTACTCTGCTTCTCCAAAATCTTTGGGTTACAAAGACCATGGGACTTCTTGCCCTATAATTTTTGTTTTATTTATTTTTTAGGCAATTGGGGTTAAGTGACTTACCCAGGGTCACACAACTAGTAAGTGTCAAGTGTTTGTTTGGTCGGAGGCCAGATTTAAACTCAGGTCCTCCTAACTTCAGGGCCAATGTACTATCTACTGCACCACCTAGCTGCCCTGCCCTATCTTTTTTTTTTTTTGGGCTAGGCAATAGGGTTAAGTGACTTGCCCAGGGTCACACAGCTAGTAAGTATTATGTGTCTGAGGCTGAATTTGAACTCAGGTCCTCCTGAATCCAGGGCCAGTGCTTTATCCACTGAACCACCTAGCTGCCCCAACAGATGGACACTCGCCCTATCATTTTTAAAAGCCATATTGTACCCAAGATTTGGTTTTAATAGGTCATTAAATCATTTAAGGTTAAAAAATGGACTTCCCCTGAGTATGAGTTCTAGGCAATTTCATGATATATCAAAGCTAAGAGAACCTGAATTACAAAGTTTTCTTATGATGGCTAGGTGATGCAGTGGGTAGAATGCTGGGCCTGGAATCAGGAAGGCTCATCTTTCTCAGATATGTGGCTCTTTAGATTTTACCATTTAGTCAAATCTTTTCCATTTTCATTATAAATGTGCCAAAGAGAAACTATCAATTGGCACCAGAGTCTTGTCCAGCTACTTGGCACAATTGGATAGAGCACCTGCACCTAGAGGCAAGAAGACTCATCTTTCTGAATTCAAATCTGGCTTTAGACACTTAGTAGCTGTGTGACCATGGGCAAATCACTTAACCCTGTTGCCTCAATTTCTTCATCTGTAAAATGAACTGAAGAAGAAAATGGCAAACCATTACAGTATCTTTGCCAAGTAATCCCCAAATGGTTTCATGAAGAGTTGGACATGACCTAACAACAACAAATTTCTTATATTCTTTTCCCCCCTAGATTCCAGACAGGAAACCTAGTACAGTACATTACAAAGAACTCACACTAAATTCATATCAGTAAAATGTTGCTGAATATGTATAGTTTTGAATATTTTAGCACCATTGATTTTGATCTAGAAAAGATCTTAGAGGTAATTTGGTCCTTCTCCCTTATTAATCATACATCATAGCCTAAATCAAATATCGAACTATAAATAAAAACTATTGTTTATTTCATAGCCTCCATTTTCTTCTTTCTTTAAGATTTTGTTTGTTTTCTCCAGATGATTGTATTGGTATTGGGAACTTGTACTGAGAAAACTCCCTCTACCAATGTGCATTGTTAACTATTTGGCAACTCCCAGTCTTATAGTTTGCCTCTCTAAGCGTGCCTTTAACATACACAAAGAAAGTCTACAGTGGTCCAAAGAGAATATCTTTAGAAAAGGTGGACAACAACCTTAGCTGTTCACATCTAAAAGGCTCAAATAATAATAGATATATACATATTTTTTTCCAGAAGGATAATCCATAAACCAAAAATCAATTAATTTCTTCCATTAAAGATTTACTAAAGATCATACCATGGGGTAGGCACTGAAGATAAAGATGAAACAAGACAAAATTTTGTTCATTATTTATCCTCATGTATGCATTAATGCAGTTTAGGTGCCCTGAACTCCTACCATCTTCTTAATCTTCATGTGTATAGAAGAATATTAAGGTCAAAATTCAAAACTACATTTCATATGTAACAGGTAATATAATCAGCCATCAACTTTAATAAAGGACTCACACATTTCCTAACCTGACCAAAGAAAATATATAAGCCTTGTTCAAAATATTCTGCCCAACAACGTTATTTTGACTTTGTTGTCATTTTTAATACATCATGGTAATATTTATGATTCCCCATTCCACTCACACTACCCACCTGGCTTTCTATCTACAAGTGATCTTATATATACTTCTCTCTCATTTCTCTGGCTGGGGACAAAATTCTTATTGAAATATTTCATGAGGTACATTAGCCTTTCTAAAAAGATGTCTCAAAATCACAAATCAAAAGAAAGAAAATTCAGCCAATTTTCCTTTACCTTTTGTGTCACGTCCCTAGGATCTATAGCACAAGCTGTTTCATTCGTGATGTACTTAAATAAGCATTTACAAAGGAAGTTCCATCTAACCCATCAGGGGCAAAATGGTCCCACTTCTCCAAAGTGTTTAGCGTCTGGGTTTCCTGTCATTATTCCGTATTTTCTGCACAGTCTTCTTCAGCCCAAGGAAGAAAGTGCATCAGCATAAATTGCCATCTAGACTGGCTTGAATTCAAAACAGAAGTGAAGGGAATTGCATCTGTTGTAAGATAAAATCCTAGCAATCTTGACAGTCTCCTCTTAAGTGAGGCTGCAGTTCATAGAATCTATGCATGAACACCATTGCTATAAAATTAGCAATAGAAAAATACTGACAGTAATATTTTTGAGGCTATTGCAGCGGTATTCCCCAAAATAATATCTTGCCAACTATCAGTTTGTCTTCCCCCCTTCACCCACGAACCTAAAAATCCCCTATGTGCCCAGAACTTTGACATGGAAATCGGACAGTTCCAGGCAGCCACGAAGATCAGGATTTAAGCATCTTACTCAGAAGGATTTGTTGTTTTTGTCATTTAGTCATGTCAGACTCTTCATTACCCCATTTTATGAGGTTTTATTGGCAAAGATATGGGAGCAGTTTGGCATTATTTTCTCTAAGGTCCCCATCTTACAGTTGAGGAAACTGAGGCAGAGGTTAAGTAAATCCCCCAGGGTCATATAGCTAGTAAACATCTGATACTTAATTTGAACTCAGGTCCTCCTGACGCCAAGCTCAGCACTCTAGCCACTGCACCACCTAGTTGCCCCTATTTTGGAATAGATCTTCCCTTTCCAGAAGCATGCTCCTCGCATAGGACCAAGCCTCCCCACCTGAATGGGCTCATGTCTCTATGATCCCCAGTGCAGTGCTGCCCTTAGGTGAGTTTTATTCTGTTATTGTGTATATGTCTGACTTGCATGTTAGATCTCCTTCTCTCCTTCTTCCCTTCCCCCTCTCCTGCTCTTTCCTATCATTTGTCAATAAAAGTTGAGTACTAAACTGGCCCTCATTGTTATGACATTATTCACACCATTCTAACTCATTAAGGGGCTTTTTCTCCCCACATCTCTGACAGACCCTTTCCTTAGGCCGAAACCTGGTCCTAGACAAAGACTCTCTCTTCTGACAGTCATACATACCTCTAGTGAGACCTTGGGCACTATGAGCCCGGTACTAGAAAGCAAGGGTCAAAAGGGGAACCTCTGTCCTCCCAGGAAGTGTTGCCAGAGGACTTTCACAAAACAGCACTCTATCCAAGAAGATAACCAACTCTTCTTGCTCCTGCTGGTGGTAGAAATTCTGTCCTGAAAGCTCAGACTGAGCAGTTCAATCCTGAACTTAGGATGTCTCAGAATAATTAGTCTATGGGTAAGAAGAGATAATGGGAACCCAGACACTAGTTCACTCCACTCCAGAGATGTTGTAATAAGTTGCTTCCATCTTGCCAGATTTAAATATTATCTTCAACCCTTCCTTATTGATGTTTTGATTATGGGAACCCTGGACAAATCTATAAATTTTCCTCTCAGGCTAGTAGCTGGGGATTGTGAGTGAGAGGAGTGAGAAGATAGAGAAAACTATTCATTATTATTTTGAAAGAAAGAGAAACTCACAATAAACATATCTCTTCTTGGCAGAGAGATGATAGATTATAAGTGAAGAAAGAGGCCTACGATTGATAGCCATGACAAACAAATTGGTTTGTTTTGTTTAAATATACTCCTTTGTTACTCAAAATGTCTCTCTCAGAGCCAGGATGTGAAGAGGGAGTCAGTAGGCAATAAGAGAAATATGAAAAATTATCAATTAGATATTTCTTTTAAAAAATAACATGACAATATCAAGGTGCTTTTCTTGTTACTAAGACTGGTTAACGTATGCCTTTTTTAATAGATTGCATTTTGGATCGCACTTATACTTTTTCTCTTAGTTACTAAGAACTGATATATAAAAAGAAATCAACTGAGAAGTACATGTTCCTTTATATAGAACTCTTAGTAAATATAATACACACACATATATATGTGTACATATATATGTAGATGTAGATGTAGATACAAGTTTTATTGATGCCTACAGAATCCTCCCTTATAACACAGAAAAAAGGTAGGCAAAACCTATCAACACAGTGACTGCTTCTGGTAGCATATATAACATTCTGTATCAGTAGTCCCCCACCTCTCTACCCAGAAGAAGAAATTATGTTTCATCATCTATCCTCTACAATCAAAACTGATCATACAATTAATCAAAGTTTTCATCAAAATCACTATAGTCATTTTATATTCAAGGTGTCCTAAAAGTCTTAAAGCAGTTTGATTCAGGAGGCCTTGTACTATTTTTAGCCCTGCTTATTTTATTCTACAACACTTCAGACAAGTCTTTCCCTACTTCTCTGAATTCTTCATATTTGTTTTTTCTTACAGCACAATAATATTCCATTACATTCATATACTACAAATTCTAACTTATATTTAGCTGAAGTTACTTGTATAGAAGATCCTTTTGGGGTGAAATGCAAATTAAGGGAGTTTATTAAATAGTATCGATCAAGGAATATTTGATAATTATAAAAGGGAATTAATCCCAGATATTAGCTTTTTCATCTCTTAATTTCTTTTTTAATGGATCTATTCAAAAACACCAAATATGGAACAGCTAAACACACACCGAAGAAATGAAAGTGTGAAGGAAAGAAGAGAAGGCAGAGTATTGACTTGGAACTAAGGGGTAGACCTGGAGTTTCCAAGGAAATGGGACTTTTCCTCCTCAGTTATCTAGACAGATTAGGAAAGAAAGAGCTCATATCCTAAATGTTGGCCAAGGCAAAAGATGAAATAAAGTAGTGTCTCTAAAAGCTTAACTATCATATTAACTGTCCATATCCAAGGCCCATCATTTAGATTAAAAAACCTATTTCTTTCACTACAGAGGAGAAGTGAAGAGTCTCTGGGGGAATCACTATCTTTCACTTTCTTAGGTGGAGGGGAAAAGACAGTATCAAGGGTTATGAGCTCCAAAGACTGAATTTCCAGGAATATCAGTCAACACCCATTCTTCAGTCCCCAGGTCATGTACTAACTAAGAGACAGCAGAAGAAATATCCAGAAATTCCTTCTTACCTCAGCCCACAACAACGGAAAGAGTATGATCAAATGCACTGGGTCTTGCTATGTGACATTGGGTAATTCTATTTCCTTCTCTTGGCATTAGTTTGGAGGTAACCTGGTATACTGAATAAGTATTGGGCTTGGAGTCAGGAAGATCTGGGTTCAAATCATAACTCAGAAACTTACTAGGTATGTGACCCCAGGCTACACCCTTGCCTAAGTTTTTTCATCTGTAAGTGAAGGTACTAGATTACATGACCTCATGGACATCTCCAGCTCCAAATACAGAGGGTTGGATAAAGATCCTCTCTGATTTTTAGCCTATTTTCCTAAATTACTCCTAAAGAACTAAATTAGGTGTACCTCTAGGACTAGTCCAATAGGCCTATGATTTCAGGTGCCCTTCTGCCACCTGCTTGCTACTGCCTAAAATTCCCTTAACAAAAGAAAAAGACTTAGCTAAAGTTAGAAATAAAAGGCTTAAAGGCAAATACCTGATAAATAAAACACTTTATACCTAACAAAGTTATTCACACTTTTCTGTCAGTAAGTTAAAAAACTGTAGATTTTTTTGAAAAAAGGATGGGAGAATCCTTGGGTTTATTGCCTTTAAAGGGTTTGGGCTGAGAAAGCCAGGGAAGAAAACTTTAGAAAAATGATTTGGGAGATGGCAAGAAAACCTTCTCAGGTTTTACCATTCTGTTGCCTATCAACTCTATTTACCTTCAGCTATACCAGCACAAATAGAGTCAGCTCACTAAGTTTTCTTCTGTCATTTAGCTTCAAATAAATGTACTTTCACTTCACACGATTTGCTAAAATACAATGGATTTTGTGTAAGGGAGCTTAATTCTTTTCATTCTCAGGGTATTCTTTAAATGAGATATCACCAACCACACATTTAAGGACACAAATGGCTTACTCCTTTTACTTGACGTGGCATTAACTAAGAACGAAAATTGATATGACATAGTAATTTTCCCCTATTGCATTAGAAATTCTACCAATAGCAATGAGAAAAGAAAAATAAATACAAACAATCACAACAGGGAATGAGGTAATATAACCATTCCTTTTTTCAGAGGACATGATGATATACTTGGAAAATCCCAAACACTCAACTAAAAAGTTAGTTGAAACAATTAATAATTTTAGCAAAGTAGCAGGGTATAAAGTAAATCCACATAAATTATCAGCCTTCCTATATATCACAAACAAAATCCTTCAAGAAGAGAGAGTAGGAGATAGCCCATTTAAAACAACTCTAGACTATATAAAATATCTGGGTATATACCTACCAAAACAAATCCAGGAACTACATGAAAAAATTATTTTAAAAAAACTTTTTATACAAATAAAATCAGGTTTAAATAATTGGAGAAATATTAAATGTTCATAGGTAGGTAGGGCCAATATAAGAAAAATGATAATTTTGTCAAAACTAATTTATATATTCAATACCATTCCAATTAAATTATCAAAAAAACTTATTTTACTGAATTAGAAAAAACAATAACAAAATTAATTTGTAAGAACAAAAAGTCAAGAACATCAAAAGAACTAATGAAGAAAATGTAAAGGAAAGAGGATTAGCAGTACCAGATCTTAATTTTCAAAATTATCTGGTACTGGCTAAAAAATAGAAAGATAAATCAGTGGAACAGAGTAGATATGCAATTACAGCAGCAAACAAGTATAGTAACCTTGTATTTGAGAAGTGTAAAGACTTAAGATTTGGGGATAGGAATTCATTATTTGGTAAAAATTGTAAAGAAAATTGTAAAGTAGTCTGACAGAAATTGGTCAAAGATTTGGTCTTGGAGTTAAGACCTAAGTTTAAGTCCTGACTCAGATTTAGTCTTGGAGTTAAGAAGACCTGAGCTTAAGTCCTGCCTCTGACAAATACTGGCATTTTTAGTTTGGGCATATCACTTATCTTTTGGTGACTGCCCTCACTCCCAACACTTTAAAACTATAAGTTACTGATGAATGAATAAAGTATCCTCAGCCTCAAGTGAGAAGAGGAGCAAAAACTTCCTCTGACCACATACCTTTCATCTCCTACTGAATGTGTCCTCTGAGGGAAGGAGACCAGGGAGCACCAGATGCCCATCTGCCCCAAGGCCCCAGGTGGGAGACTTCCACCCTCCGCTGCGCTGTCCTGATCTCAACCTCTAGTAAGATGAGGAGCCAGACCTTCCACTAACCAAATGCTTTCGAGCTCCAACTGGGGCTTCCCTTGAAGGAAGGTTACTAAAGACCAGCAGCCTGCCTTCCAACTGCAAGGCAACTTCCACCTTCCGCTGCCAGTCTGATTTCTGTCCCCAGGGTGGAAAGCCTCCACAAAGTGCAGACAACAACCTTCACTTTCACCTTGGGCCTTCCATCTCTATCTCCCATCATCTGTCTTCCATCTACTGATGCGACTGTCCCCTGAGGAAAGAGAAGCAGAAAATCCGTGGAAAGCTAGACTGTCCTGTTGAGGAGGTTCATTTTCAATTTCCTGCTATTCCCTCTCCAGCCACCAATTTAGCTGAGAAATTTGCCTCAAATTTTACAGAAAACAAAGAGGCCATTCACTGTGAGCTTCCTATTCTCCCTTCTTCCTCATCTCATATCACTCAAATGCCTTGTACCACTTTCTCCTCCTTCACCCCTGTCTTACACAAAGAGAAGGTCTTATTTACCAAAGGATGGGCTTGTCAAGGTGCATCTCTCCTGCAACAAAAGTGATTTCATTTCATCTCACCTCCACCAGCAAATGGCTGCCTCTGTCATCCTCACACTTATTTTCAATCTCTCCCAGTCTACCAGCTCCTTCCTTACTACCCATAAACATGCTTTTGTTTCTCCTAGCCACAAAAATATCCTCACATCATCCTTCCATCCCTGCTAACTATAGTCCTGTATCTCTTTTGCCCTTTGTGGCCAAACTCCTTGAAAAAGCTGTCTACAATAGATGTCTGCACTTTGTCTCCTCTTACTCACTTGTTAAACCCATATAATCTAGCTTCTCACCTAATCATTCCACCAAAACTATGCTCTCCAAAGTTACCAATGAACTCTTACCTGCCAAATTCAATGGTCTTTTCTCAGTCCTCATTCTCCTTGACCTCTCTGTGGCTTTAACATGGTTGATCACCCTCTTCTCCTTGATAATTTTATCTCTCTAGGTTTTCAAAACACCACTGCAAGTTCTCCTCTTACCTATCAAATCATTCCTTCTCAGTTTCCTCAGGTGAATCATCATCGAGGTCATGCTGTCTTACCATGGATTTCCCACAGGGTTCTGTCCAAGGCCATCTTCTCTTCTCCCTCTAGACTACTTCCCTTGATGATCTCATCACCTTCCATGGGTTTAATTACCATCTCCATCTTGATGATTCTCAAATCTACTTATCCTGCCCTTAACCTCTCTACTGACCTCAAATCTTGCATCTCCAACTGCTTTTCAGACTTCTCAAACTGGTTGTCCAGTAGACATCTTAATTCATCATGTCCAAAATTAAACTCATTATCTTTCCCCTAAACCCTCCCTCCTCCTTCTAACATCCCAATTACTATTCAGGGCACCATCATCCTCCTCAGGTTCACAAGCTAGGTGTCATCCTTGACTCCATATTCTCTCTTCACTCACCCATATCCAATCTGTTGCCAAAGATTGTTGATTTTACCTTTGCAGCATCTCTCAAATACTCTCCCATATGTCCTCAGATATTGCTAACATCCTCATGTTGACCCTCATCAACTAGCCCCTGGAGTAGTGTAACCTGCCATTAGGCCTATTTGCCTTAAATCTCTCCCCACTGAAATCCATCTTTCATTCACCACTAACAAGATTTTCCTAAAGCACAGGTCCAGCCATCCCTCCCACTACCACATCAATAAATTCCAGTGGCTTCCTATCACTTGCAGAATCATAAAAGCTTCAGTTTGGCATTCAAAGCACTTCATAACCTAACTCACCTCTGTCTTTCTAGTCTTTTTATACCTTACTCTCATATACATATTCTTCTATCCAGTGACACTGGCCTCTTTGCTATTCCTCAAACAAGGCCCTTCATCTCTGTTTCTGGCCATTTTCTCTGGCTATCCTTCCCCCATGCCTGGAATGTTCCTCATCATTATCATAACCTAGTGATTTTCCTAGCTTATTCCAAGTTCCAGGTAAAATACCATCTTTACCTTGTACCTTTCCCAACTCCTCTTGATTCTAATGCTTTCCCTATTTATTTTTTTTATTTTTCCTGTATATAGCTTGTTTGCATATATTTATTTTATAGTTTGTTTTATTAGATTGTGAGCTATTTGAAGGGAGGGACTGTTTTTTGTTTCCTTTTGTATCTCTAGCACTTAGCACAGTGCCTGGCACAGAGTAGGCACTTAATAAATATTTGATTACTGACTGAAAAAACATTTATTAACAACTTACTGTGTGCCAAGCACTGGGGAAACAAAAAATAAAAATAAAAACAAAAACAGTCTCTGACCTTAAGGAGCTTAGATTCAACACAAGGAGATATGCACATTGGGGGTTAATGGCCAGGGAAGGGTGTTTGATCTGGAAAATTACAAGAATGGTGAGTGGGGCTATAGAGGTAGTAATGGCAGAGTTTATTTATTCATAGTGCCAGACGTTGAGGTTGGGAGCCATATGGGGTCCTGGGTATGCTTGTAGGTGCAAGAAAATGGTGAGACAAAATAGGCAGTGAAATGAAATATGGCTGGATCCTGCTTGAAGTACTGAGCCAGGTGAAGTTGTCACCAATGAGTTCAATAGATTCAAAGGTGGAAGTTATGGAGCCTGGGCTTAGGGAAATGAGAAATTTATTTATATCAATGGAGTTTACATGTGGACTGTTTCCTATATGGATAAAATCATAGATGTGGCTCCAGATCCAATCCTAACCAAGTACAACATTCACATGCACTGATTTGGTCCTACACAATTGTGAGGAACTCAAATCATAAGCCTTAAAACACTATATAAATGTAAATTGCTTATTTACATTATTATAGTCTGATATTGGTAAACAAAATATTTTGCTCTTGAAAGTGGCTTTGGTGTTCTCGGAGGAGCAATGGATTTAAAATCAGAAGACCTGGGTTCAAGTCATGATCCTGCCACTTACTTCCTCTATAACAGTGTAGAATTAAATTACCTCATGGGTACATTCCAGCTTTAATCAATGATCCTATGAACTGTTTCAAGAGAAACTACAAAAACAAAGCTTGGGATCTGCTCTATAACGATGCTAAAAAGTCATGAAAAATAACTAAGATAAGATTACAGGTGATCTTGGGTCAATTTTAGAATACTGAATTGATAATTTACTAAAATAACAATACCATCCTCTACCCCTTAATTATGTGGAAAAAATATAATAGTTTCCTTAAGTTTTCAGTTTACTACTGCAGGGTTCCTGGAAGACTCTGGTGCCTTCTCAGTGTTTTCTAACAGCTTATATTAGTCTTACAGCTACCCTAAAAAGGAGTCATATGAGGTTGATGGATAATATTAGCAAGAACTATAACATCATTCAGGCTATTGTCCAGGTAGGGTCATGTTAAATAGGACTTAAGCAAATACGTGGTTGGTCAACTATATCTGCTGAATTATGGCTATATGTGGTCATCAAAAAGGGGCCATAGCACAGGTAGCAAGTAAACCTGACCAATGTTGTCCCTTTCCTCAGGTAGCATAAAGTATGTTAGAGGAAATAAAACATCTGTTACTTACATATAGTATCAATAATTATTATACAAAATAGAATATGGTAAGTGCATAAGAGAGTTACAAAATCTTAAGGGAATTCAGAGAAATAATCAATTCCGTCAGAGGAAACCAGGGATGACTTTATGAAGGAGGCATTTCAATTTCAGCCAGCTCCAAAACCTTTGTTATGAACCTGAAAATGCAGATCTGGAAGAGAAGAAAGGAAAAAAGAGGAGGTAAAAGGAAAGGAGGAAAGAAGGTTTTATGGTTTTCCATTTGGCTAAGCCTGGGAAACATTTACTATAGAACTCCAAGGCAAGTTAGAAACCTCAAATGTGTTTTCACTAACAGCTATTAGACATGGTTAAACTGAAACCAATCAGTGTTAAAATGGAAAAGGTCTCATTCCTTTTAGTTCCCTAATATGAATTCCTTTCTGCTTTCTTTCACTTCGAAATGAAACTAACAATGAAAGGTCAAAATATTCTATGGTGAGTATTGTAAACTAGTCATGTTGATTGATTATATCCAAGCAAAACAGTGTGTCTATTGTCTTTAGGCTTACACTAAGACAAAGATATTTGAATGCATAGTTGGGCAATGGCTAATACATTATGTAACCCTGCTCAACTAGATTAAGGAATCCAAAACCTAAATAGCATTCTTTCCCTTTTCTGAGAAACAAGCTCCTTAGAACATACATACTTTCAGCAGGTACTGAGAAGTCAGCTTCACTAGGAATGGAAGGTGAGGGGTGGGGTTGGGGAGTCAAATATGATCTGTTCTTATCACTTGACTAACAAAGGTGATCTGATCCTTGTTCGCCAGTGCCTAAGGAAAATAAATTGGGCTACAATAAAAAAACATGATCAAGCAATTTCTGAAAGAAGAAAGGTAAGTCATCAACAACCAGGTAAAAGAATGCTTCAAATTACTAATAATAAGAGGAAATGCAAATAAAGACAATTCTGAGATTCCACCTTATATCTATAAGATTGGCAAAGATGAAAGAAAAAAAAGGAAAATGGTAATTATTGGGGGGGGGGCCTATGGGAGAGCAAACACTAATACACTGTTGAATTTTACTATAATACTATACTTTGAAGGTAAAATTGGCAGGCCTTGGCAACAAGTTGGAAATGGGGGTAAAAAAGTTAGGTGTCAAAGATGATAACTAGGTTTCAAGCCTTTGGGGAATGAGAGGATAGTGGTGCCTTCAATAGTATTATAAATGTTTGGAAGGGGGAAGGGTTTGAGAACAAAGTTAATGAGTTCAGTTTGGGACATCTTGAGTTTTAAATATCTATAGGACATTCATTTTGAAACATCTACTATAAATTTGTCCCACTATTCTAGAAAGCAATTTGGAGTTGTAGCCAAAAATAGTCACTACACTATATGTAATCTTTGACTCACCAGTACCATTACAAGGGCCTATACCCAAAAGAGGTCAAAGACAAAGAATAATGATCTACATGTGCAAAAATATTCATAGCAACACTTTTTATAGTAGCAAAGAACTAAAAAAAAAATTGGTGCCCATCAACTGGAGATGAGATGCACAAAATGTGGAATATATATAGAATTATAAGGAAATTATCCCTAATCAGGCCTTAATTTGCCTCTTTGCAATTTTCACCTACTCCTGCTGGTTTTATTCTCTGGAGTAAAATAAAACCTTTCAAATTCTTGCAGATAGCTTATAAATCCCCTCTGAGTTCTCTTTCCTGCAGGCTAAACAGCCTCAATTCCTTCAACCGATCCTCATGTGGTATAAATTCAAGGCCCTTCACCTTTCAGGTTGCCTGTCTGAACACCAAGTGAAATAGTATATAGAGAGAAGAGGGTCCAGGAGAGAGCATTGGGTTAAGGGGAGAGAGTTGGATGAGAATTTAGCAAAGGAGACAGGGGAGTAGTCAGAGACGGAAGAGGAAAGCCAGGAGAAAGTAGCATCATGAAAACCATCAAGGGGAAAGGGGAGTTAATAGTGTCCAGTTTATCAATATCCTTCTTTAAATGTGATACTTAGAGCAACAAAATAAGCCGGGTGTAATCCTGAAGAGACCTTTGTGCCTGAAGGGACTTTGGTTGGAATCATGGAGACCTGGTTTTTGTTTGTTTGTTTTGTCCAGACCTTTGATTTCACTTGTGTAACCAACTTCTGGTAAGGAAATTCTCTCCAGCAACCTTCTCTGCAACTTAAAGTATTACAGGCTCAGGTCTCAACCACCTTCAAAAAACCTTGACTTGGTCCCTCCATCCCCACTAACTATTGCCCCATATCTCTCTTGCCTTTTGTGACTAAAGTCCTTAAGAAGGTTGTCTACAACCTTTCACTCTCTTCTTAACTCTCTAAGTCTAGCTTCCAAACTCATAATTTAATCAAAACTTCTCTCCAAAGACACTATCGCTTAATTGCCAAATCTAGTAGCATTTTCTCAATCCTTATCCTACTTGACCTCTCTGTGGCCTTTGACATTTTTAATCACCCTTTTCTCCTTGTCACTCTCTTCTCACTTTTTCCTGGTTCTCCTCATACCCATCTTACTACTCCTCACTCTCCCTTTCTGGATCTTCATTCAGATCTCTCCCCCTAACTTAGGACTCTATCCTGGGCCCTCTTCTCCTGCTATACTGTTTCACTTGGTAATTTCATTAGCTTCCATGGATTCAATTATCATCCATTCAAATGCTTCTCAAATCTACTTATCTAGCCTTAACCTCTCTACTAACCTTCAGTCTCACTTAACCAACAAGCTATTAGGCACTTAAAAATTAATGTCCTACAGATATCTTAAATGCAAGATGTCCAAAATCAAACTCATTATCTTTCCTCCCCAAACCTTCCCCCTTCTGAACTTTCATATTACTGTTTAGGGCACCATCATCTTCCCAGTCCCACAGGCTTGCAATCTAGATGTTATAAAAAGACAATCCTTGCTGTTAAGGAGCCCACAATCTAATGGGGATGAAATATAAAAAAAAAGAAATACAAATACATACAAATAAGTTATACACAAGATAAATTGGAAATAATTAGCAGAGGGAAGGCACTAGAATTAAGAGGAATTGGGAAAGGTTTCCTGTAGAACTTGAGATTTTAGCTTGAAGTCCCATGCAGGAGCTCTACAAGCATTTATAAAGCACCTACTATGTGCTAAGGACTCAGCCACTATTCACAGTGGCTACTCCTGTGTCCATGATACCTTGGCTCATCTCTTTGCCTTTCATGGACTTTAGCTCATTAGAAATATTCATTGCTTCTCCATTTCAGGATGAGAAAAATAGCCACTCTATTCATTTCACTAAAAGGAAGGCAACAAGATTCTTTCTTAGTTTTGTCCAGAAAACCCAGCCCAGCTCCAGTGCCTATCCAACCACCAACCCCCCAGCCTCTGTATGATAAACCTCTATTTCATCCTGAAGATACTGCTAGCTATTTTTTTCTTTTTCTATAGATGACTGGGAAGGAGTCCAGTCCATCAATTAGAGGGCCAGAATTATGCCAAATTGAAGGAATGGCAGTTCCATTAATTAGTCAAAAATTTCTGCTCACTTATTAGGTAACTCATGTTACTCTTGAACAGTGATCATAACCTGGAAGGTTGTTACTGTTTCGATGATTTTATTTTAATATAATTAGTCTCCTTTGTAATCCTACACATTCTATTTAATACATTTTAAAATATACATTACTCTGAGAAAAGGCTTATGGGTTTCACCAGACTTCCAAAGGGTCCATGACACATACAAAAAGAAAAAAAAAAGATCAAGATACTCTGTTCTAGGTCTAGGAAGACTCCTTTTCATAATTCCCTGGAGAATGCATTATTAAGAATTGAAAGGAAAGTGATTTGTAGACATAAATCACCACTGTTTTCAAAAGCACCCTCAGGAAGAGATATGAACTGCTCAATCCCCCATCTTCCATTCCAAAACTAGTAGTCTTCGACTGTCCTAAGATGGAAGAGTGAAGTCAGTAATAAACTGAAGAAAGGAATGACCAGCCAGAACACAACTGCCTGAAATATATGTGTCTAATACTAAAATTTAGTTCAGGATTCATGGTAATACTCTTTTTCACAGGGACAAAATTTTTCTTAACTCTGCCACATGAGATGCTTCTGGTCTACAGAGATCTTGAAAACAGCAGATCCTCAAGTCACAAAAGAAATCACCAGAAAAACTGGCTTTACTCCTCAATGAAATGAAAAAGAGGCTTAGTAAGGATGAAATCTAGTTCTAGCAGTAGGAACTCAGGGAAATCACTTTCTCTCTCCTGCCCTCAGTTTCTTCATCTATTGGACTTACAAGATCTTCTAAGATTATATGATTATATGAATAGTCTCATGTTCTTTATTTGATTAGAAGACATCCATCAAAAGTATAATTGAGAAATGTGTCCTTTACAATTCTTCTAGCAGTGTCTTATTATGCTAAATTCCCTTTCAGACAAAAAGTCTGCAAAGAGTTTGACTTACCTTTTTTTTTTGTTCCTTTTCCTATAATCAAGAGGAAGAATGTTGGAGTGAATAAAGAGCTCATCTCAGAATCAGGTCAATATGGATTCAAGTCTTGCCCCTCAAACTATGTGACACTATGTGACACTGGCCAAATCATTTAACTTCTTAGTGCTCTAGGCAGCTCTCTAAAACTAAAAATTGCAGAAATAGTGTTGACCTAAATTGGTAGTAAATGGTTTATTAAGTAAATGTTTGTTAAGTGCCTACTGTGTGTCATGCACTCTTCACTCAGCATTATGCTAGGGATGCAAATAAGAAAATGAAATATACTCTCAGCCCTTAAGGAGCTTATAATCTAATAGGGGACAAATATACATAAGTAGAAGCTAAAAAGCTGAAAAAAAACAGGGAAGAGGGCTGTCAGAGGGCATGTGTGGTGGGGTGTTGAGCATAGGGAAATGATGTTGATGAAGTCTAAACCAAGCAGGGCATATGAAGGAAAATGGAAAGTTAGCTGGAAAATTCTGAGCTTCTATAAAGAGAAGCTTTGGGAAGAGTTTATTTTCCCCCCAACAGAGGGTAGAGGGAGTTTCCTCATCTGGGAGTTCCCCAGACTAGTGGATTCACAGATCTAGTCCCTTTATCTTTCTACGATCATTATGACTGCTAATTATGCCACCCAGGATATGGGTCCCCACTCCCATCTTGACCCCATGAGCAGTTAAATTTTTCTACTTCTCAAAATTTTGATTGTCCTAGTATATAAGATTCCATGGTGCTCTTTTCTATATTTTTTCTACTATAGCCTATGAGTCCACAAGAAGTAGGACAAGGTCTCAGCTACAGCTTACTATCCATGATAGTGTTTGCTTACTCAGTGCAAAGAAAAGAAATATTCCTTATAGTCAGAGCAGTGTTTGGGGCTGGTATATGAAGCCTAAGTAATGAACTCAATTCTTCCCTTCAAATGCAAGAGAACACGTATGCAGTCTCTTAGACACACTGCAAGGAGGAAAGTACCCACAGTTGCTGGAGACTGTTCTTGGCTTGAAAAAAAAGTTGGGAGTAGAGGACTATAGGAAGATGAAAGAATAAGATGAGATATTGCCTAGCTCTCTTAAATTCCCCTCCAAATAACTTAAAACAATGCCTTAAAGTGGATTTTAGAATGGTAGAAATAATAAAAAGTCATAGTAAAACAGTAGTTCAGTCTAAGACAACTTGGGAGGACAGCAGGAAAGATCTGACCTACGAGGGTGGTGGTCTGACCTAGAGCTAAGTGCAGACATTTCATCAACAAACAGTAGTCTTAGGGGCAGCTGTGTCTTTGATAGCCATGGCTTTGAGAACTTTTTCCCCCATACACTTTAGGAAGGGAGGGGACTGGTCCTCATTGACTGGTTGGTCCCAGGATATGGTTACAGGTAAGGAAGAGTGAGCACATGCTTTGCTTACTGTTCCTACATAGAAGGACTAGTTTTATCACTTCCAGGAGAGTAGAGTCCCTAGTTTTGGTTCCAGGGTAGAGGAGTGAACTGATGCTTGTGGCTGGAGAAGAATGGGGGCTGGTGGTAAGTTTCTGGGACTTTGGGAAATCAGAGTATTTGTGTTGGTAATGGTGCATGGGGGTCTAGTTATAGTTCATGGGTAAAGGGGAGTGCTTAAGGTCACTCATGAACCAAGACATAAGCCAGAAGAAAAATGACCTTGGATCATAGCGTATTGAAAAACCAAAAATTCAAAGACTTTTTCAGATAGAACTCTGAAAGTAACAACAAGAAAAATATGAAACCTGAGACATTATCACTGGCACCCTCAGGAGCAGAGCCTAACCCTAACTAAAGTTAACAGCTAAAGAATTGGCCATTTAAAACAAAAATGGCCATTTAAAAAAAAAAAAGAACCTGATTATAAATAGTTACTATGATAGAGGAGATCAGGGTTCAAACTCATAAGACAATGAAATTTAAATAGCTATATGTAAAGCTTCAAAGAAAAATGTAAAATGGTCACAAGTCCAAAAAGATTTCTTGGAAGATCTTAAAAAGGACTTTAAAAATCAAATAAGAGGTAGCAGGAGGAAATGGGGAAAGAAATAACAGCAATGCAAGAAAATCAAGAAAATTATGGAAAGAAAGTCAACCAATTGTGAAAAGAGATCCAAAAACTTACTGAGAAAATAATCCCTTAAAAATTAGAATTGGGCAAAGGGAAGCTAATGACTTCATAAAACATATCATAATTGTTGTTGTTCAGTCATTTCCGGTCATGTGATCCATGTTGGTTTTTCTTGGCAAAGATACTGGAGTGGTTTGCCATTTCCTTCTCCAGATCATTTTACAGATAAGGAAACTGAGGCAAACAGGGTTAAGTGACTTGCTCAGGGTCACACAGCTAGTATGTGTCTTAGGCCAGATTTGAACTCAGGAACATGAGTCTTGCTGATTCCAGCCCCAGAACTTTATCCACTGCACCGTCTAGCTGTGGTACCAGAATTCCTGGGTCCAAATCACAACTCTGTCACTCACCATCTTACCTGTACCACCTCATGCAGTCACTTCCCATCCTGCACAGGGTATGCCACCAGCCCATCTCTCCCAACCCACCAGGGAGATGCAGAATTAGTGTTAGAACCTGAAAGATGGCGAGCTTAATTTTTGTAATTGATAAATTTTGTGTCAGTACATCATATAAAACCCCAACTGACACTGACAACTGAATCTCCCTGATGTGTAATCTCCCTACCCCATGCAGGTAAGAAAAAATGTGTCTTAGGCCAGATTTGAACTCGGGAACATGAGTCTTGCTGATTCCAGCCCCAGCACTTTATCCACTGCACCGTCTAGCTGTGGTACCAGAATTCCTGGGTCCAAATCACAACTCTGTCACTCACCATCTTACCTGTACCACCTCATGCAGTCGCTTCCCGTCCTGCAGAGGGTATGCCACCAGCCCATCTCTCCCAACCCACCAGGGAGATGCAGAATTAGTGTTAGAACCTGAAAGATGGCGAGCTTAATTTTTGTAATTGATAAATTTTGTGTCAGTACATCATATAAAACCCCAACTGACACTGACAACTGAATCTCCCTGATGTGTAATCTCCCTACCCCATGCAGGTAAGAAAAAACAACATAGAAGAATGTCTATGACTAGTGATACATAGAAGTCTCTACTTTAGTAATTTTCCATTTGCTATAAAGAAAAGACTGATAATATACCTTAAAAGTTCATACCAACACTGTCCAATTTCTTTATCTGAATTTTGTTGCAATTTAAAGTTGTCCTCAGTTATAAAGTTGTAGCAATTGTCTTATTCTTTTGTCCCTACTTTGTTCTCTCTGCATCCTTTTATACAAGTTTTCCCATTGAATTTCTCATATCTGCCATTCCTTATGGTTAGGTCATGTTCCATTACATTCACACAGTATAATTTGTTCAGCTGATTCTCCATTCCTGGGCATGAGACTTATTTCCAACTTTTTCTATTATAAATAGGTCTGCTATGAATATTTTCATGCAGGTTGGTCTTCTCTTGTTGTCAATAGCCTCCTTCTGGTATAAACTTAATAGTGAGACTGATAGGTATAAACATTTTGCTATTTTTCTTGTACAATTTCAAAGTATTTTCTGAAATGGTTGTACTGTTTCATATCCCCACCAGCACAGATAAAGTGGAAGGAGTTACCACACCACTATAGATATAAGTTATCTATTGCTGAATAGCTTTACAAATAATCCAGAGCAATAGAGCAAGATGGAAATAAAGATCATAGTAAATGGTTGAAGTTCATGCTTCATAAAAATGATATTAATATTTTACCCTATAAAAATATCTCCTTCAAATATTATATGTCTAAGGCTGTCTTAAGGGGATCTGGAACAAGGCATCAACCAATCAACAAGCATTAATTAAGTGCCTACTATATTCTCAGTACCAATCTATGCACTGGGATACTTTTCAGACATTTCCCCACACATTACAATTTGTCTATCTTATTCCATCTTTGCCAGTTTTATAAGTGCAAGATAATACCTCAGAGTTGTTTTAATTGACATTTATCTGGTTATTAGCAATTTTGAGCATATTTACAGATGGCTGTTGTAAGTTTGTAGGAGTTATCTCATTATAGGATCTTAGTACCTTATCTATGAAATTAAGAGTTTGGACTAGATACCTAAGGTCCACTCTGACTTTGTTTGTCAAATGAATTATAAATTCAGTGAACTTTTGATATCCAGAAAATGTTCATTTCTAATTAGCTACCATTTAGGGATTTAAACATTAGGACCTGAAATGTTTTTAATCCATTATAGTGTATACATTATCTAATATTACATATTTCCATCTGTTTCAATAGAAATACACCTTTCTTTTTCAATATTCATTTTTGGTTAACTTTTGAATTGCTAGTTGTTTCCCTCACTCCCACCCACCCCCATTAGAGAAGGTAAACATTTGATATAGGTATATACGTGGAATCATACAATACATACTTCCATATATCAGTTCTTTCTCTGGAGGGGTAGAGAATCTTCCTTCATAGATCTTTTGTAGTTGATTTGAATGTTCGTGTACTCAGAATAGTTTAGTAATTCACAGATACTCTGAACAATACTGCTGCTACTGTATACAATGTTCTCTTTTTTCTGCTCATTTCACTTTGCCTTATTTCACGTCTTTCTATGTTTTTTTTCCTAAAATCAAGGTGCTCATCATTTCTTACAATGCAGTAGCATTCCATCACAATTATACACCACAACTTATGCAGCCATTCCCCAGTTGATGGCATCCCCTTACTTTCCAGTTCTTTGCCACCACAAAGAGAGCTGCTATAAATATTTTAGAACATATAGGTTATTTTCCTTTTAGTCTTATCAAACAGCAAAACATGCTTAATAGTGGTATTGCTGGGTCAAAGAGTATGCACAATTTTAAACTCTTTGAGCACAATTCCAAATTGATCTCCAAAATGGTTGGAGTAGTTCACAATCCCACCAAAGTGTAGTACTGTCCCAATTTTTCCATATCACCTCCAATAGTTGTCATTTCCCCCTTGTATCATTTTAGCCAATCTGATAGACATGAGATGGTACCTCAAAGTTGTTTTAATTTATATTTCTCTAATCAGGAATAATTTAGAGCATTTTTTCATGACTATATACAGCTTTGATTTCTTCTTCTAAAAACTGCTTGTTCATATTCTTTGACCATTTATTAATTGGGGGATACTCATATTCTTATAAATGTGACTCAGTTCTCTATATGTTTGAGATATGAGGCCTTTATCTAAGAAATTGTCTATACAAATCCTTCCCAATTTTCTGTTTTCCTTCTAATTTTGGATACCTCAGTTTTATTTGTACAAAAACTCTTTAATTGAATCAAAAATATCCATTTTGGGGCGGAGCCAAGATGGTGGAGTGAAAACAGTGACTTGCTTGAGCTCTCCCCCAAACCCCTCCAAATACTCATAAAAAATGACTCTAAACAAATTCTGAAGCAGCAGAACCCACAAAAAGACACAGTGAAACAAATTTCCAGCCCAAGACAACCTGGATGATTGATCAGAAAGGTGTATCGCGCCGGGCTGGGTGTGCAGCGTGGGCACGCAGGCCTCAACAAACCTGAAGCAGGCCTCAGAGGACTGAATCACGGGCAGCTGTGGAGTTTTCCAGACTCCTCAATCCACAAATGCCAAAGACAACTTAGAAGGTCAGTGGGAAAAGTCTGTTTCTGTTGGTGGTCAGAGAGGAAGGTGGAGTCTCAGCTCCATTCCCCAACAGCATGGCCCTGGGGGGCGGGCAGCTGCTTTCCGAGCTTCTGGCCCACAGACTGAGGGGGAATCCAGTGGCTGATCAGAGAGGGACTGCAGGGATCTCTTTGCCAGTGCTCAGGCAGGAATCTCTTGCTTTGCCCATGGGTGGATCTCAGTCACAGTTCTGGGCAGCAGTGCTGGGGTGAGGAGGAGCGCTGGCTTGGTGGAGCTTGTAGTGGCTGTGGAGAGAAACCCCTCCTCACAGTTACAGGACAGAAAGGAATACTTGTGCTCACAGGCCAGGAAAGGAGTAAACACCTCGCCCCTTATCATACCACCTTGGAAGAACTGAAAATTTACAGGACCCTACAAGTATCTCTGAAAACAGCTACACAAACCCCTGAAGCTTGGGACAGTACACTCTCCACATTGGAAGCAGACTCTTACCTTAACAAGGAGTTTAAAACTCAAGTAATTGGCTGGGATCATGAGCAAGCAGCTCAAAAAAGAGTCAGACTATATTATCTTACTTTGGTGAAAAAGAAGATCAAAATATACAACCAGAAGAAGACAACAAATCAAAGCTCCTACATCCAAAGCCTCCAAGAAAATATGAATCAGTCCCAGGCCTTGGAAGAGCTCAAAAGGGATTTTGAGAAGCAAGTAAGGGAAGTAGAGGAAAAACTGGGAAGAGAAAATGAGAGTGATGCAAGAAAATCATGAAAAACAAGTCAACAGCTTGCTAAAGGAGACCAAAAAATACTGAAGAAAATAACACCTTAAAAAATAGCCTAACCCAAATGGCAAAAGAGGTCCAAAAAGCCAATGAGGAGAAAAATGCCCTAAAAAGAAAAATTGGCCAAATGGAAAAGGAAGTCCAAAAGCTTACTGAAGAAAATACTTCCTTAAAAAATTAGAATAGAGCAATTGGAAGACAGTGACTTTATGAGAAATCAAGACACTGTAAAACAAATCCAAAAGAATGAAAAATTAGAAAACAATGTGAAATATCTCATTGGAAAAACAACTGACCTGGAAAATAGATCCAGGAGAGAGAATTTAAAAATTATTGGACTATCTGAAAGCCATGATCAAAAAAAGAGCCTAGACATCATCTTTCAAGAAATTATCAAGGAAAACTGCCCTGATATATTAGAACCAGAGGGCAAAATAGAAATTGAAAGAATCCACAGATCTCCTCCTGAAAGAGATCCCCAAAGGAAAACTCCTAGGAATATTATAGCCAAATTCCAGAGTTCCCAGGTCAAGGAGAAAATATTACAAGCTGCCAGAAGGAAACAATTCAAGTACTGTGGAAACACAATCAGGATAACACAAGATTTAGCAGCTTCTACATTAAAGGACCACAGGGCATGGAATATAATATTCTGGAGGGCAAAGGAGATAGGATTACAACCAAGAATCACCTACCCAGCAAAACTGAGTATAATCCTTCAGGGGAAAAAATGGTCATTCAGTGAAATAGAGGACTTTCAAGCATTTGATGAAAAGACCAGAGCTGAATAGAAAATTTGACTTTCAAATACAGGACTCAAGTGGAACATGAAGAGGTAAACAGGAAAGAGAAATCATAAGAGACTTATTAAGATTGAACTGTTTACATTCCTGCATGGAAAGATGATATTTATAACTCATGAGACCTTTGTCAGTATGAGGGTAGTTGGAGGAAAAAAAAAATATGTATGTATATGTAGATAGATATATAGATAGATAGATAGAGGGCACAGGGTGAGCTGAAGATTAAGGGGTCATATCTGGAGAATAAAATTAAGGGATGAGAGGATTATACTCGAGAGAAGAAAGAAAGGAGATAGAATGGGGTAAATTATCTCACAAAAAAAAACAGAAAAGAAAAGTCTCTCACAGTGGAGGGGAAACAGGGGAAGGTGAGAGGGAATGGGGAAATCTTATTCTCATAGGATTTGGCTTAAGGAGAGAATAACATACACATTCAATTGGGTATGGAAATCTGTCTTACCCTACAGGAAAATAGGGGGAGAAGGGGACAAGAGAGCAGGGGGTGATAGAGAGGAGGGCAGATTGGGAAAGAGGGTGATCAGAAGCAAATACTTCTGAGGAGGAACAGGGTCAAAAGAAAGAATAGAATAAATGGGAGGGCAGGATAGGATTAAGGGAAATAGAGTTAGTTTTTCACAACATGTCTACTAAGGAAGTGTTTTGCATAACTGCACATGTACAACCTATATTGAGTTGCTTGCCTTTTCAATGAGGGTGGGTGGGGAGGGAGGAAGGGAGAAGATTTGGAACTCAAAGTTTTAAAAACACATGTTTTAAAAAAAATGTTTTCACTTGCAACTGGGAAATAAGAAGTACAGGAAATGGGGTATAGAAGTCTATCCTGCTCTACAGGAAAATAGAAGGGGAAGAGGATAAGAGAAGGGAGAGGGGAGAGATAGAAGAGAAGGCAGATCAGGGGAAGGGGTATTCAGAATGCATGCCATCTTGGGGTGGGAGGAGGGGTGAGAAATTTGGAACTCAAAAACTTGTTGAAGTGAATATTGAAAACTAAAAATAAATAAATTTATATAAAAAAATAAAGTCACCACAGGAAAAAAAAATTCATTTTGTATCCTACATATCCTCTATCTCTTGTCTATTTGTAAATTCTTCTCTTATTCATAAATGACAGGTAATATTTTCTTCTAATTTATTTATATCTCCTTTTTTCCTAGGTCATGTATCTATTTTGATCTTATCTTGGTAAATGGTGGAAAATATTGGCCTATACCTAGCTTCTGCCAGACTGCTTTCCAGTTTTCCCAGGAGTTTTTACCAGATAGTCAATTTTTATCCCAAAAGCTTAGATCTTTGTGTTTATCAAACATAATGTTACTATAATCATTTAGTACTACATATTATATACATACTCTAGTCTACTGATCCACTATTCTATTTCTTAGCCAGTACCCAATAGTCTTGAAAATTGCATTAAGATCTGGTACTGCTAAACCTCTCTCCTTTACATTTTTAAAATGAATTCCTTTGATATTCTTCCAAATGAATTTTATTATTTTTTTTTAGCTCAGTGAAATGAAATATGCCTTTCTTATCTTTTACTCATTCTGATGGGCAGTGAGAACTTTGACAAGGGAGCAAAACTACTGTCCTTTCTTTGATTCTGATATGGATAAATCTTTTTTCAACAAAATTTCCATGGCTACGACCAATCCACTCCAATAATATAACACAAAAGAAATGCTAAAGGCTGCAAGGAAGAAGTGATTCTAACGTTTGCAGAGAGACCACTATGGAAGAAACAGTCGGTTTTTTTTATTTGATTCTCAGCAATTTGGGCAAAAAACAAGTTGTGCATCCACATTTACTTAGGCCAAGGGAGGCATCAATACCAAATGCAACTGTGCTTTACTGTAATGGAACACAAAATAGATGGGGAGTAGAGTTTCTATCTCTACTTAGTAATGATTAGGCTGTTGCAAGGACTATTGCCAGAAGTGAAGTCTGACATTAAAGAATTATCCTTAGGCTAGAAAAATTGGTATCTTAATGCAGAAACGCATACTAGCTATGTATTATTTTAGAAGAAAAAAGCCGAAAGTAAGCTTATACTTTCCCCTTGACATTGTCAAGGATCACCATTTCAAATTCTGCTATATTTCTAACTATTGAAGCATAATATCCCACTTTGCCTGAAATATTAAGCCAATATATCCAGACCAAATACTATAAATCATATTTGCAATGGCTTAGTATCTATCACCTTTATCAACAAAACATTGCATAATTATAATTTTCCCATTTTAAAATAATTTCATCATTATTTTCTTGATTTCCGTAACTTCAGTTTAACTAGTAACATCTTGGGTGATTCAGTGGATTGAGTGCTAGGCTTGGATTTAAGAAGATTTAAGTTGAAATCCTGCCCCAAGACATTACTAGCTGTGCAACCCAGGACAAGGCATTTAATTTCTCGCAGACTACTTTCTCATCTGTAAAATGAGAGGGTCATATTCAATAGTCTCTAAAATCCCTTCCAATTCTAAATCTATAATATGAGACTTGATTGTAAGGGACGGGCTTTCTAAAGATTAAATATATGTAGATGAAACTTAATATTACCTCTTTGAGAGTAGGGACTGTTCCATCCCTGGTATTTGAATATCCGTTATGTACCATGGTGCCTGGCACCTAGTAGTTGCTTAATAAATGCTCCTTAATTAACTTATTATTTCAACCACCATACAAATTTTAAAAAATCAATAGGCTGCAGCTATTTAGCACTGTTTTTCATTTTCTGTTGGGATGACGTGGTATTTATTGTCTTTGTTGCTTAACAAACTGTGTAACTGTGTTCAGGTCACAAACTGTCTGAAATTCAATTACCTCATCTGTAAAATGAGATGAATTTTAGATCCCTTCTATTTTTCCATTCTTTTTTTTCAAATTCAATAAATTTAGTTTAAAGTCTGAAAGATTAAATAAATGGAATTTATTTCTGTAGCCTGAGAGGCAGCATGGTATAAATAGATTGACAATTGCTCTTGGAGGCAAGAAGATTTGCGTTCAAATTTTGTCAATGTCACATACTATATTTGTGACCCTGGACAAATCACTTAACCATTCAGTACCCTCAGGCAATTTGGTAAGTCTTAAGTTACAAAGAAGGTGTGTTGGTAGAAGCTTCCTCACTGGTTATTCCCTATATCAATGAAATAACAGATAAGGTTCCAAATTAAATGAAAATAAAGAACACAAAAGTTAAGCCATCTGGAGACTAGGAAAAGATGGAAATACTAGTGAGTACCAGGAGGAAAACCTTCATCTACAGCATATTTCAAAATACTTTCAAGGACTCCAAGGGCAAAAAGAAAAAAAAAAAAAGCCACAGTTTTCTCAAAGGTGGCTGGAATGGCACAAATGCAAAAAGTAGTTACCACTGCCCTGAGGAATTGGGAATTGAGTCCAGGGCGGCAGCAGCAACTATGATCCCATTATGACCAATCAGTATTCATACAACCAAGACCCCTTAGTGATAAGAATCAGATCAAGTCTCAATCAGCAGACCTAGGTACATTTCTAAGGTTAGTTCTGATGAGATTACGTGGCTAATTATAAGTATTGATATTTACATAAATTCCTTGCCTTTGCTTCAAAGACTTTTTCTTCTTGAATCCTCCCAATAAAATGCAACACGAAATCCTAGCATTCCGACTCTAAGCCTAGGCTTCTTTATAGTGTAGCATATATGGGAGTAATAAGAGAGATAAATAAATAATGGCTAGATGGGGTGAGAGGGAAAGAGACGATAAATCATGGTTACCTAGAGGGATAGATAATTAAGGGTTTTTCACACTTTAAGCCAATATAGTTTAAAATCAGACATCTGGAAGGCTGTCAGAAGTTTAGTTAAACGGAAGTTTAAGCTGGTTAGCATGGTACATTACAGTCCTTATATCTTGAAAGGATATTTTCTCTCAATTACATGTAAACTGAAGCAATTAATATTTAATGTAGTCATTAAAAAGATAGTTCAATATTGGATAATAATATATTTCATTCATATAACTTTAAGGTTTGTATATATTATCTCATTTGATCCTCATAATTATTCAGTGGGGTGGGTAGGGTAAATATTATTGTTCCCATTAAATGGATAGGGCAAGAAAGGTAAAATGAGCTGGAGAAGAAAATGGCAAACCACTCCAGCATCTTTGCCAAGAGATCCCTAAATGGGGTCACAAAGATGTCAGACACAACTGAAACAACTGAATAACGACAAAAGAAGGGTGAATGACTTCACCATGATTACCGGAACCAGAACCCCAAACTAGTTATTTTGACTCCAAGAACAGTCCTCTTTCTACTACACTACAATCCATACTGCTATTTTAATTAAGTGTCATGTTTATGTATTTTATATTTAAAACAGATAGGTGGCAGAGTGGAGAGAGTGCTAGGCCTGCAGTTAAGAAGATCTGAGTTCAAATCCAACTTCAGACACTTACTAGCTTTGTGACCTTGGGCAAGTCGTTAAACCTTTGTCTCATTTTCCTCAACTGTAAAAATACAGATAATAATAGCATCCTACCTCCCAAAGGTAGTCTAAGGATCAGATGAAATGATATTCATAAAGTGCTTAGCCCAGTGCCTGGCACTTATTCAGTGCTATATAAATGCTAGTTATTATTGTTATTATTATAGAAAACAAGCATTCAAAATTGCAGATGAGTGGTTTTTGTTTCCCATTTTTTGTTGATGGCCATGATCATGCAGATGATTCTTGTCACCTTCCACATCCAATCAGGTGCCAAATCCTATCGCATCATTTCTCTCAACTCTACCTTTTTCTCCACTTAAGTGAACACTACACTTTCTTTAGGTCCTCACCATGCCTCACCTGTGCTATACGAACAGCTTCCTAATTGGCCTCCTTCTTCTAGTCTCTGTCCTCTTCAATCTATCTTTCACATAACTGCCAAAATCATCTTCTTAAGGCAAAAATTTTATTATGTTACCTCTCTGTTCAAAGATCTTCAATGTCTCCCTATTACCTTTAATATAAAATTCAAACTCTTTAGCTTTTGTTTAAAGTAATTTGTAGTCTATATCTCCAGCCTGATTTCATACTATTTTCCTTCATATCCTCTGTGTTTCAGCCAAACTGTTTCTCATATATAACATGCCAATTTCATCACTGTATTCACACAGACATCCCATTCCTCCTTACCTGTGCCTTTTATGATTATCTGCCTTTAAGGCTTAACTCAGGTCCCCCTTCATCTTTGAAATCTCCCTTGATCTCCCTCTCCCACTTCTCAAGTTATTATTTCTCTCTAACTCTTCAAATGTTTCTATAATAGTTTTACTATTTTCACTTGCCCCCTTTATTACCTACCTTGTATCATTAAACTTATCTACATACATGTTCTATTCTTCCTCTATCCCCAAGTAAGTTTGTAAGCTCCTTGAAGGTAAATACTTAGCATTTTGAGTTTATATCTCTAGCACCTAGCACATTATTTTGCAAATAGTAAGTAATCAATAAAAGTTTAAATAGAATTTGATAGTTTGGTATAATGTCAAGAAGACCAAATATGGAATAATTTTTTTTTGGTGAGGCAGTTGGGGTTAAGTAACTTGCACAGAGTCACACAGTTAGTGAGTGTTATGTGTTTGAGGCTGGATTTGAACTCAGGTCCTCCTGTCTCCAGGGCCAATGCTCTATCTACTGTACCACCTAGCTGCCCCAAGAAGACTAAATTTGGAATCTGAAAATTAGGGTTCAAATTTCAGCTCTAGCACTGCGTAGCCATGTGATATGGCCATTCTTTACAGTCTTCCCCTTCTTTCTATTCATAGCCAATACCCCAGCTCAAGGCTTTATGACTTCTTATCTGAACTATTACAATAGCTTACCAATTGTTCTGCCTACTTCTATTCTCTTCCGTTCTTAATCATTCTTCCACACAGATGTTAAAAATTACCTTCTTAAAATCTATCATGTCACTACCTTGCTCAATTTTCAGTGACTTCTTATTGTCTCTAAGATAAAATATTGATTTTTTATCCTTGATTCTAAATTGTTGTACGTTCTGGCCCCAATCCAACACTCTACCCTTTGTCTCTTTCTTTCATTCTATGTTCAAGTGAAAAAAAAATCTTGCTTGCTGCTCCTTTAGCTCTGTATTCCATTTTCTGCCTTAGTCTTCATGTGGCCTTTCTCCATGCTTGTAATCCATTCCCTTTACACTTCTGCTTCTTAGAATTCATACCAACATCCAAGTTGTATGTGTCTCTTATGCACAGCCTTTCTCAATCATCGTTCCCCAAGTTGTTGTTGTTGTTCTTTTTTAATGTTTGAATAGATGAATACAACAGATTGTTGCTGTTTAGTCATTTCAGTTCTGTCAGACTCTTCGTGACTCCATGTGGGGTTTTCTTGACAGATACTAGAGTGGTTTGCCCTTTCTTTCTCCAGCTCATTTTGCTGATGAGGAAACTGAGGCAAAAAGGGATTAAGTGACTTGCCAAGGATCACATGGCTAGTAAGAATTTGAGGTCGAATTTGAACTCAAGTCCTCCTGACTCCAGGCCTGGCACTCTATGCACTGTGCCACCTACCTGACTTTTTTTTTGCATTGTAGCATCCAGTTTCTATTCACAAGGAAAAAGATCTCCTTCCTCAGATGACTTTATATTTGTTTGTCTATGTAAAACCTAAACCCTGATCTCCAAGATGCCATGCTAACTTCCCAAGGTACTTAATCCCCTCAATTTTGGAATGCTACCCTAGAGATCAAATATAAACTTCCCTAATAACTATACCTAGCACACAATAGGCCACAATTTACATCCAATCTAGCCACCCTCCAGGAAACCAAGGCCTATTCAGGCATTTGGCCATATGCCCAGTAGTCATATTCATAACCCACCTTTTCTAGTTCTTGCTCTGAGAACAATAATCAGATTAGTATCATCTACACAAAAGGGCTCAATAACTGACTACATGAAGAAGCCCCAAGCTGGGTCATGAAGACTGGGACACAGTTGAACATCAACAACAACAAATTAGAATGCAAGCTTCTTGAGGGAAAGTATATTTATTTTTACATTTGTATACCAATACCTAGCACAATATCTGGCATAAAATGGTGCTTAATAATTTTTTAATTCATTAAGATTGCATTTCTAGGGTACATTGTAAGCTCCTCGAGGGAGGGACTTTAGTTTTTATATTTGTAACTAGTCTTAGTACACTGTCTTGCAGTACCAGGAAATGAATTGAGCTAGTTGCTTCTCTAAGCCTCAGTTTCATCATCTGTAAAATAGAAACAAAAATATTTATGCTGTTTGTAGTCATCCTAAAGAAACTGTTTTTATTAAACTATAACATGTTTTATACAATAAGTGGAAGATGTTATTTAGTTACTGACTGTACTTGGAAAGAGAGCCTATTTACCATCTATCAAAAGGTGGTAGCTATTGGAATTACAGGTAGAGAGGGTCAGAAAGCAATATGCTAGTAGTGTAATCTATCTATGTCTCAGTTTCTTCATCTGTAAAATGTAAGATGGTCTCTCAGATCCCTTCCAGCTTAAACTTTCTCCAATTACATTTTTACAGTATTTTTCTTCATGAAATTGCTTTGCTGAATCTTACTACTTTTTAATTTATATGCCCTTGAATAAGACATTCTCTGAGCCTCATTTTCTTGATCTACAAAATGAGGGGATTCTTCCAAATAATTTCTGAGTTCCTTTCCAGCTCTATGAATTGCATTACAATTTCTTTACAAATATAATAAAGTTGTCGGGACTACTATGAAATTTCATTTTGTGGAAGACAATTTATTACAAAATATGGTCTAATAAGCTATAGCCAGTGGCAACCAGTGGAGTAGGAAACGATTTTACTTTTCACTAAGCACAGAAAAGAGTACATATTTAAACATTATTCTAACACTTCAAGTCAGATTAACTTAGAATGGAAACTGATGTGATATTCCCACAAGTCAGCCAGAAAACTGTTTTAAGAACAATGCCAAAACTTATTCTGAAGGTCAGTTATGGATTCAAGTTTCACATGAAATAAAATTTGCTATTCTTTGGCAGCCTCACCCAAAGGTTAAACTTTGTGGTCATCAAGTTTCACTTAATCACTATAAAAGTTGGTTGAAGGTTTGGACAAAAGCCAACATGGCTAACTGCCAGCCCAGAGACACAGAAGAAGTGTTATTCTGTCCCAGAGAATGGTAACTGCTCATTGATATCAGACGTGTGAACATAATGCTTAACACCATAGGATGCAGACCTGGAAGAGCTCTTAGAGGTTATGTAAGCCAACCATATCAACATTGTAGCAGGGTTTTAATACATGTGCAAATTTGCTCTGACTGGTATCTTCACATGAAGGATGCTTAGGGAACTAATTCCAGGAAAATCATGATGACAAGTAAGGGAAATACCCTTAAACAATGCAGAGGCTGGAACTTGCATAGGCATTCTACAATTGATTCTGGTTTTCCTGCCACATGGCTAGGAGGAAACTTTTTCTGTTGGCTGTATAGCTGAAACTGTTGGCATCTTCAAAAATGCCTTAACTTCAGCTGCCTACTGGATGCTCTTCTTTTCATTGTCTTCAGCTCTACTCTGGTGATATGACATCTTCTGGAGAAACCATTAGTAAAGAGAAGAGTATTAGAGCTTTCCCCCTCTGAGGTCTTGTGGCCCCTGAGAAACAAGGCCTCCTTGGCCTTTGATCATTCTTTCCCCTTGGAGTTTCTACTTTGGATCAGGAGAACATTACAGGAATCTGGGAGTTGGAATCCAAGCTAGATGTTGTAACTAGCCCAGCACTGATGCCCTAAGGAGCAAGGTATGCTCAGGACCCCAGCAAGGTGGAAAAATTCATCCAGTAGCAATGTCTTCTTTGGATGTAAACTTTGTTAGACCCATGTTACATAGAAATTGAACTAAGTTTTTAGCCTAATCCATGACCCTTCAGACTGGGATAGCATTGGAGGAATTATGCTCCTAAGGTGTGGGGGAATTTTTTGTATACTCATTCTTGCTATATCTTTCAAGTAAACATCCCTTCATAAAGAGAAATTAATATTAAGTGGCTAAATGGAATTGCAATGCTAGTTACTGGCTCTCTAGCAAATAGGAGGAACACAGCCAGGGGAGGTTTGAGCTAATAGAAGAAAAAAGAGTAACTCCTAAACTCTCAGGGTACCCTGGAACCATGAGTGATAGATTATAGAAAAATTAGCCCAGAAAAAGAGGACCAGAGTATACACATTGAATAAAAATGTGATATTATTTTGCCATAAGAAATTATAAACATTAAAGAACTGAAAGAAAGTTGAGAAGACATGAGTGAAGAGATACAGAAAAACATAAGCAGGACCAAACAAGCTATTCAGATGATGGCCACAGTAATTTACAGGAAAAGAATAGAATTCTGAACTCTAATCAATTTGTTGTCTACTCATGACATCAAAGGACTGATAGTGAATCAATCCTTCCTCCTATAAACAGGTGGTCAACTGAAGAATAAGTGAGGAGCAAGACATACTTTTTTGAGACATAGCCAGTAAATAGCTATCTGTTTTATTTGACTGTACTCTGTGTGACAAAGAAGGATTCTACTATGGAGAAGGAGTCTTCGAAAGGAACAGTGATATAAAAATGAAAGAGCATCAATAAAACATTTTAGTGGGAAAATGTTAGAATTTAGTCTTGCCCTCAAAACTCAAAGGTTTAGTAGAGAATACAATCATTTTATAGCAAAAATAGCCGTGGCTGTGGCAGTGTTGGAGCTCAGCATGATATCTCACATTATTTTGTTGGTACAACAAACCAAGAGGCCAGAAGACCAAACTTATTCTGATTATGAATTGGTGAATGAATGCAGGGGAGGAATTTGTAAAATGTATGAAGATCATATGAAGAAAATGGATCTCCACAATCCCTCCATCACATATGATATCAATCAGCAGATCTTAGCTGCCTTGTATATCAGGCAGACACTCAGACATATCAGTCCTATAGCAAAGATTAGATCAGAGATAAGATCTATGTGCTTCTCTACCAGCAGGCCCAACAAGGCAACAAATAATCCAAGTGGCAAGCTTGGAGTGACAGAAACAGCTTGGAAAACAGGTGTATACAGTGTACTGTAGTGGGAGCTTTGTATTATAGAAGTCCTGTTTCCATTTTGTTACAATCTAGCTGAGGTTGAAAAAGATTTTTGCCTGTTTCAGTCTGAAGCCACTGCCCCTATCTAGTTGGGGTTTTTTCTTTTTTTTCCCTAAAAAATAGCAGAAAATTTTCTCTTTGGTCAGTTAACACTTGGCTACAGTTCTTCCAGCTATTCATACTTGCTTCACAATGCACATTGTACTTATTGTTCTGTGAGTTGGAGGGGAGGCATAAATTAAATTTTGTCATCAAAACTCAAAAGTTTAGTAGAGAATACAATAAATGCTCTCGAGTTTATAAAAGTAAAAGTAAGAAGTAAACTGATTCTGAAGAAGGAAAGAAGAAAGGACCTTCTATATGTCTTTTCTTCTCCAGTATGAACATCTCCATTTCCTTTAACTCATTCTCAGCTGACCTGTTTTCCAGTGTTCTCCCCTCCTGATCACCTTCCTCTGAAATTATAATAATAATACTCACATTTCCACATCACTTTAAGTTCTCTCTGCACAATAGCTTAATAGGGAGGTAATGTACCATCAATTCCATTTTGCAGATAAAGAAAATAAAGCTCAAAGGAGGATGTGATTTCCCAGTATAACACAGCCAGTTAAGTATTGCAGCCAAAGATTTAAACCTATTTCTCCTGTGAGGAATATGATAATAAGTCGATAAGAGATAAAGGGATTTGGGTCCTACATTGAGAGTCCTGTGAAGATTAGATCATTTGATCTGTAATGGAAATAACACAGTTTCAAGAATTCCTCCAGCAGCACTCAGGGTCTATGAAGCAGAGACAGGCAGAGAGTACTTACTGGTGATTCGGAATTGAGCATTATCAGGAGAGAAACTCATTTCTCAGGGATTAGCATCTGCCCAAGAAGACAGGAGCTGTCCAGGATCAAGGTTGGCTTTTGGAACTCAGAGATTTCAGTTTTAGTCCTGACTCTACCACTGATTTGCCTGTGAATTCATGCAAGTCATTTCAGTCTTCTGGGTAGGTCCCAGGTTCTTGATCATAATAAGAATAATATTTATTGGTTTAAGGTTTATAAAGCACACTACATACATATTATCTTATTTCTTCCTTACAAAAACTCTATGAGATAAATGTTGCAGGTATTATCTGTATAGTATTAACATTATATGTTATGTCATTTCTCTATCTTTGACCTCCTCAGGGTCTATGCTTTGCAGTGGTATGTCTGAATAGGGGTAAGAGGAAGCTTGGGCTCATAGAAGTAAGTGACTTGCTCATGGCACCTAGCAAGTAAATACTGTTAAGAAAAAAAAAAGTATTCAAACTCAAGATTCTCTTAACCCTAAGGCTACAGCTTATTCCAGTACCCCACAATGCCTTCTTCTTCTACAAACCAAGGCCTTTTGGGCTAAATGACCCGTAAGGCAGTAATATCAGATTCAGATAGACACAGAGCTACTAGATGGTACATAAAGATCCCTCCGGGCCACATATTGACTTAGAAAGCCTCATGTTACTATTATCCACATTTTATTTATATTTTCATTTATTTTATTAAATATTTCCCAGTTGCATGTTTTTATCTGGTTCTGGTGCCACTCGGGATTGTTGTACATGCAGACAGCCAGTGAACTATTAGACAGCTCTGCTATAAGGCTTGTTGTACTTCTAACATTTTACCTTTTAGTTAGAAGCAGGAAGTTCACTGGGAACTCTCCTTGGTGCTACCAAAACCCTAGGCCAAGCTGGCCTTGCCTGTTAGAGACCGTCTGGACTTTTAACTGATTTATCAAGATTCTGTTTTACATCTTGCCAGTGGAAATGATCTGCCTATATTTTTACTCCTTCCCACCTATCCTAAGTTACCATCTTACCCAGTGAATTATCTGTTAGGACTGGAATAAGGAATTTTTCACAGAAGGCAAGCTTTGAAAATTATTCTGCTTTACTCTTCACTAGGAATACTAAACCTTCACTGTAGTAACATGACTTTACTTATTACAAAACACACACCTACATATTTTGGAAAATGGAATTTTATTTCACTAAATTAGGTGTGCTTATTCTTTAAAAGTAGTTAAAAATCATCCCTCAAACCCTGCAAATTTGCATAGGTGACGGAGATCGTACATAGTGAATGGTGGAGGGGTTAAGGGAAAACAGGCACACTAATACACTAATTTAGAATATGCTCATGAAGTAACTAAAATGCCTCTTGTCCCTATGCAGAGATATTACTGCAAAGCACAGACCCTGAGGAGGTCAAACACAGAGAAATGGTATAACATACAATGTTAACGCCATAACAAAATAGCAAAGAATTTATAATAGCAAAGAATTTCGAGTGAAGATAGAGGACCATTGATTGGAGAGCAACTAAGTTAATTGTGGTACACAAATGTAATGTAAAATTATGGCACAGTAAGAAATATGAATATCAAGAATTCCAAGAAAGATGAGAAGACAAATGAAGTATGAAAAATCAGGAAAATAATATACGGAGTGACTATGGCAAGGTAAATGGAAAAAGATAGGGAGCCTTAATACTATATAACTACGTATGTATAACAACATACAACATGTAATACAGAAAGAATATATAAACTATTTATACATTTTATTTATAAGTAAATATTTATAAATATATTCATAAATATGTAAAATAGAAAAAGAGAGTTTCAACACCATGTAGCTATATATTATAAAACTATATAAGATATTATCAAGTATATATAGTTATACATATATAATACATGTAATGCATATATTATCTGTGAATTTGTATAGTATATATTTATTAAATATATGATATATAGTTATACATATATAGTTAAATGATGTTAAGGGTCTCTTTTTATTTTATATATTTATTTATAAATATATATCTTCTCTCTCTCTCTCTCTCTCTCTCTCTCTCTCTCTCTCTCTCTCTCTTTCTCTCTCTGTCTCCATTTTCCTCTTCCTCTCTCTTTCTCTCTCTCTTTAAAGGCAGCCAGATAGTACAGTGGACAGATTACGGGCCTGGAGGCAGGAAGACCTCAGTTCAGATCTGATCTCAGACACTTCCTAGCTGTGACTCAAGCTGTTTAACCTCTATTTGTCTCAGTTTACTCAACTGCAAAATAAGGATCATAATACTACCTACTTGAGTGGGTTGTTGTGAGGATCAAATAATCAGTATTTGTGAAGCACTTAGCACAGTGCTTGACACATGACAAATATTTATTCCCTACTTCATATCTGTCTTTCTCCTTTTTTTATTTTTTTAAGCATTTAAAAATTATTTTCATTTAAGCCTCATTAAACTAAGAAATGTTTCTTTTGAATGTCAGGTTGCCCAGGATTTTGAAGATCATTATTTAAATATAAGATAAACTGATGTGAGCTGATGAAGCACAGTTTTACTTGTTGGTCACAGCCTCCCTTTTTCAGCCTCTTCCTGGAATAATTCTATTAGAATCAGTTTTCCTACTTCCCTGTTCTCTATCCCTACCTTCATAATGTGCATTCCAATCTCCTTAGTAGACAAATAATTAAACAATTTAGAAAATATTTTCATTTCTTACTCCTATAGATAACAGGGCAATCTCCCAATGGTATCATAACAGCTTGTTTAAGATGATATATAAGATCAGTCTCTAAGGGGTTTGACTCAAATAGCAACACTCCCTCACCCCTGCCCCCCATATGCTGCCCACTGTTACTGTGGGCATGGAGGCCACACACCAAGGCTGTCACTGTTAGCACCTGTTTTCTTCCTTCCCTTGTAAGTAAAGTTGTTAAGGCTACCTCTGTGGGTTTGTGGGTTTGGGGCATTTACACAATTCAGGATTATGAAACACTTAGCAAATTTGTTTCACCTGACGCAAGGGCAGTTAAACATAATCTACTTTTTAACTGCTAGCATAACTGCCAGACCACATTTACTTTAGATCAGTCTATGCAAAGCAATCTAATCAGTTTGTTAAAAAAAAAAAGTTTTTTGATCCAGCGAAATTGACAGATGAAATTTGCTTGTTCCAATTATAATCTGTCACCTTTATACATGTCTATTTTAAACTCTAGGTTGGTGCTTCTGTGGGAGGTGGATGCTTTGAAATCTTTTGAAAAATGTAATCATGCTAATATATTTCAGTCTTATTGACACCTGTTTAAATATACAAAAGAATAGACTAACTTCACAAGTTTTTTAGAGGCATTAAGCTTGACTCCCTTGCCCCACCAAAAAAAAGTCTATTTGTTAAATGCTTATGAGCTTTTGACTTTAATCATATAACATAAATAACCTTTCTTTCCAGAAACTAAACATTTTTACTAGTCTGCTCCCCACCTCACCCCCATCCCCTCCACACACACATTCCCAATACATAATTTCTGCTGGGCTTTGCACAGCTGGAATTGCACAGCTGACACAAATTTCAGTGTGTTTGTCACAGTTATTGAAATAAGTAGTGGAATTAAATCTATTTTATCAATTGATAAAAAAAAACAGACGATATGCCCCAAATCATACCAATTAATGGGAAATTCAGTATGATATGATATATTAAATACTCATCTTTTCAGAAATATGAGAAATTGAATGTCCATTTCTTCATAGATACAACTAGCTGTCCTCATGTCCAGAGCAAATTATTTTGGGGTAGGAGTAAGGTGAATGATATCAGGTACCTAGGTGGGCTAGTTGATAGAACTCGGGGCCTGGAGCCAGGAAGACCTGAGTTCATATCCAACCTCCGACACTTGCTGGCTGAGTGATGCTAAGCAAGTCACTTAACCATGTTCACCTCTCTTTCTTCATCTATAAAATGAGCTGGAGAAGGAAATGGCAAACTACTCCAGCATCTTTGCAAAGAAAATCCTAAATGGGGTGACAAAGAGTCAGACATGATTAAAATGACTGAATAACAATGGTGACCATTATCTTGCCCTGGTTAAGCACATCAGCCTAAGAATGAGGTATCCAGTACCCAAGAGCTTCACTCAGGCCCCCACAATGTGATCAATAATCCTTTTGTGAGATGAAGGGAAGAGAAGGGAAGTCCTGAGGAAGGGAATACAATCCCCTGGGAAGGAGTATAACCACAATAGAATATGTTTGAGGAGTAATATGTCACCTGGCATGTGATCAGGGGCTGCCAGACTGCAGTGCAGGAGACCATAACAGGGAGACAGCAAGGCAGAGAACAATCACAGAAGGAAAGTAAATTTCTCCAGGACAGTAGTTACCTTGGGCAAAGCCCCAGTTGCCCCAGAAGAGCTATAGCTCTGAAATTTTTTTCTGTACCCATGCATAGACATTCACATATTAATTCATGAAAATACCTAGCTGGAAGATTTATTTGGAATTTATCTTGTCCATTTCCCAGCTTCTTTGCTGTTATTAACTTAAGCCATTCAAAAATAGATATTCTATTCCTTTACTTTAATACCCTCTGCCAATCAATTCCAATGTGCAACACTATTATAAAGTTATACAACAACATTACTACAAAGTTCTTCCTTCTAGACTTATAAGTAACATACATCTTGATTCTATATAGGCTGCTGCTACAATTCCATGGCGTGATTAGAAATAAATACCAGATTTGGTGACTCTCCTTCACCATGACTTATGAAGACTATCTTATACATAGAAGACATAGAATCAACCCCAAAATTTTACAGCTTGAAGAAACTTAGAAACAAACTAGCTCAACCCATTTATTTGACAGAGGATAACTTTTAAAACTCATATTCTATAGCTTTTTTACAGATTCATAGCTCTAGAGCAAAAGGGAGCCCAGAGGTCATTAAGCTCAACCCCTCATTTTATAAATGAAGAAACTGAGGCCCACAGAGGTTAAGTGACTTGCCCAAGTTCTCATCCTCTTCATTAGAAGCAGGATTTATGCCGGAGTGTTTTGGCTTCAAAGCCAATGTTCTTTTCACTGCACCATGTTGCCTTTCCATTTTTACAATAAACCTTTCCCACAAGAACCGTAAGAGGTAGGGAGTCTAAGTATCCTTATTTTAGTAATGAGGAAACCAAGGGACAGATGGGATTAATATCTTTCTCACAGTTTCAAAGCTATTAAATTGCAGAGCTAGAACTAGTCCCTCATACTCCTGACTCTCGGACCAGTACTCTTTCTACTAGATATGAACCAGCTTCCACTGGCATAAACACTTGTTGGTTGAGAGCACTGTCCAAATTCTTATTCAGATAGATAAAACAAAGTAAGATCCATGCACTGAAGCTTGAATGTTAGTGATGAGATGAATTTTTCATTATCAGTATATTTTTTTACAGTTGAGATGGGGGTTCCTGTAATTTGGTTTTATTGCTAATCAAAGACACTTAAAAGCAAGCACAATTAAAAGCAGAGACAGAGACATTTCCCTGAGCACTTAATATGAACTAGTCTCTGAAAGGAAGTCTGCCATCTCTGTGAAATAGGCTAGGCACTGTTCTTGGCATCAGCAAAACAACAGCAATGTGGTAAATGAGGGGTTTTAACATTCCTGAGCACAGTAAAAAAGGCACAAAGAGTCATTTTTCCATTCAAACTTAAGCTCATTCACTATTCCCAGGTACCAGAGTGAGTAGAAGAAGCTTAATAGATATCAAAAATTAAAACTTTCTTCTGGCTAACTGTGGTTATTTTTTATGGAGTGGAGGAAGGGCTGTACTTTTTAGATATGACATTACTATCTGAAACTGAGTTGGCTCCACTTAAGAGCTATTAATTATTTCTGGGATTCCACTTGAAAGTCCCAGAATGCCATTGTTGTTACAATATTAAGATAACTAATAAATGATTAAACATATTGCAACTACCAAGAGCTATTCAATGATTAATGAAATGAAGCTGTGATGTAAAACCTGGCTGCTGCTTCTTTTCCCCTCAGGATGTCCAGGCTCAGTTGAAAGGTTGGCTTAAATTTTCCATAGCCTCATGTCTTAATTATATACAGGATGAGAAATTTCAAAATTCCCTTGAATTTGTCTTATTTTCAATCTTTACAAAAGAAATGTGAGATTGCAGTCCTGCATCTTGACCAACTTACTTTCATATGCTTATGGGTATTTTCTGTGATGCTGCATTTTTTAATTAAAGCTACAAATTTGGAATGATGATTAAAAAATTGACAAAAAGTCCATACTCTTTAGCCCAGATATCTCCCAGCTATGTGTATTCCCTTAAGAAAGTTAAAGACATATGTAAATGTTTCATATATACTCAAGTATTCATGGCAGCATTGATGTGGTCAAAAATAACGAAACAGAATAGGTGCTCATCAATTGAAGCATAGCTTTGAAGGCACAAAGAAGAATAAAATGCATCATACATTACTGACTATCAATAAGCAATTATTGGGCATAAGACGATGCTAGGACATGTGTTAAATACTGTGGGGATAATAATTTCATAATATATTACCAAGAAAAAAAGAATTATGGCTCTTAAGACTAAGCAACTGCTTGGACATTATGTCCCAATTCTCACTGCTTCTCTGATTTAATTTAATTCAGACAAAATTTTTACGTCCCTGCTACATGAAGAATATTTTGATCCTTGCCCTTGTGGGACTGGCAGTTGTAGCAAGATGTAACATAACACATAGATGCTACAAAATAACACGTGATGAGTGTCTTAGAGTTGTAAAGCAAAGTGTTTTGGAATGTCCAAAGGAGAAATAATTATTACCAATAGAGAAATCAGAGGACAAATAATATATAATGTGGCAGCTTAATTGGCCTTTAAAGAATGGGTAGAAACAATTCCAGAGGACCAAAAATGAAGATGATTCCCCTCTACTCAGAAGGTTAATGAGCCAATAATGCAGAGAGAGACATACATTTTTAGACATAATCAATATGGGGATTTATTTTGACAATGCATATTTGTTATGAAAGCTTTCTTTTTTTTTTAATTGTTCAGTGGAGAAGGGAGCTAGAAGGAAAAGAAAATAAATGTTTATGAAAAAACTAAATTAAAAATAATTAAAATGGGTAGATATTGAAAAGAAGAAAAGATGGGAGAAGAGGATCTTTTAGGTTAGGAGAACAATGTGAGCAAAGTCACAGAGGCAGCCATGTGCATGGCAGTTTCAAGAAACAGAAAATGATCCAGTTTAGAACGCATAAAAGATGGCAGAGAGCAGCATGAGGTACAAGCAGAAAGATAGGGTAAGGCGAAGTTGGAGAAGGTTTTGAATGCCAGGCAAGGAAGTTTGAATTTTTTTAGGCCAAAGGAAGTCACTGAAGATTTTTCAGTAGAATAGCAATATGACTGGATCTACGCATAAGGAAAATAGTCTAGGATCAGTATAAAGTATGGACTGGAGTAAGGGGAGAGTGGAAATGGGAAGATGAATTAGGAAACAATTTCAGTGCTCTAGATGAGTGGCAATGGTGGTATTTATTGTGAGTAGCAAAAATAGACAATGAGAAATGGATGTGATAGAATTGAGGAGTTAAAATGGCAGAAATTTCTTACTAGCTGGATATGAGAAGGAATGTAGAGAGGAATCAGAGATATTTCTATGGTTTCAGACATGGGAGATATATGACAAAGGATAATAGAGTCAGAGCTTGAAAGAAACTTAAAGGTCACCTAGTCAACCCCACCCCTGTTTTACAAATAAGGAAGTTGAGGCAAAATGAGTTTAAATGACTTTCCCATTGTCAATGGTCAACATTAGTCACAAGCATTTATCAGGTATTAATTATGTGCTAGACTGTATCCTAAGCTCAGGAGACCTAAAGAAAGACAAAAACAGCTGTTACTCTCAAGGAGCTCATACTATTTAATGGGGGGGGGGGAATGCTATTCAAACAGCTTTGTAACTAGAAGATACATGCAAAGTAGGTCAACATTACCACTCCAACCCAGGTCTTCTGGCTCCAAATCCATTGGTTGCCCTTGCCACTCTACCAAGATGCCTTGAGTAAATGGTGATGGTACTGAAAAATATAGTGAAGCTTTAAAAATAGTGTGTTTAGGGGGAGATAATCTTGGCAAAATGTACAGATGGAGATGGACTATAGACATTTGGCAATATAGAGCTAGATGTCAGAAGAAAGGTCATGGTAAAAGTTATAGATTTTTTCATAGTGATAATTATAAAAACCACAGGAATAAATAAAATTGGCAAAGAAGAAAATGTCAAAAAGGGAGAAGAGGGCCCAGGAAAAAAAACTTCAGGATATACTCAACTGTAGGGGAAGAGAAGAAGATGTGGACTATACAAAACACCCTGGGAAAGTAATTTCCAAAGCCCCGACCATAGTTAGCCCCACCCCCATTCCTGCCAAGCTGCCTTGCGCCCTGTGGGAAACCTGCAGACTCAAGGCCACAAGTGGCCCTGTAGGTCAAGTGTGGCCCTTTGACTGAAGCCAAACTTCACAGAACAGATACCTTTAATAAAAGGATTTGTTCTATAAAACTTGGACTCAGACAAAAGACCACACCCAAGGATCTAGAAGGCCACATGTGGCCTCAAGGCCACAGGTTCCTCACTCTTGCCCTAGAGGAACTAAGCCACTTCCTTCTCTAGGGCAGTGCTGTCCTTATTCATGAGTGTTCACATGGCCTACTATGTTTAGCCTGCTCCAGATCACCAAGCAAACTTCTCCCTGGCCTTCTTCCTGTCATGCCACCATATGCAAGTCCTTTTCCTTTCTCTATAACTTTAACACTGAAATAATAATCAAATCAAACTACCATTGCTTCTAGAAAGGGCATGTTAATCAACTCTATGGTTCCACCCACCATCCTTGTGATTCCTAGGCCAAAGCACCCTCCCTAGTCACCATTTTCCTTTCTCTATGTGTTGTCTCCCAGTATTCGAATATAAGCACTTTGAGAGGAGTTTATTTTTCATTTGTATTTGTATCCTTGGTATTGTGTCAGGCACAGTTACTGCCACATAGTAAGCATTAATTAAAGTCCTTTTCCTTTCATTGATTAATTCCCTAGACACCTCCCAACCGATCACAATATCAAGGAAGATGCCTTTACTACCTTTGATTTGATCATTTAGTTTCACAGACAAACAATCAAGGCTACCAAATCTTTAGGTAAAGGATGCCTTACTAATAGGAGTCAATTAAGTCCTTCTTACACACTTACGATGTCTTACAACCGACATGAAGTGGGACCTGAACCCAGGTCTTCCTGATTTCAGGCTAGTCCTCTATACATTCTGCTACAATGCCCCTTTCACCCATCCTTTTTTGTCAAAAAATTGTTGAGGCTCTATTTTAAATATTAGTGCACACTGGCCAAAACAGGCAGTTTCCTAATGTCTGCTGCCACTGTACTACAAAGATGCAAGGGGAAACTAAAGGAAATTCAAGCAGAGTTGGGGCCACCCCACAGCTAGCAAGGTTGGAGCAGTTGCTTAATTCTCAGGGAAAGTTGATGTCTTTAGCCATGGTGCTGACTAGTTCTCTAACAATGTGAAAACTCTGAGTCTCAATTTTTTCATCTACAGAATGAGGGGTCTGCACTCAGGTGACTTTCAATGTCCTTTCTTGTTTTCAAATTCTAAGACTTCATGGCTCTTTTCTAATCCTGTTTCAGTCTGTTACACTGCTATCTCTGCTTTTCTCAGAACCACTCAGTGGCTATCCTCCAATTATCTGAAAACTACATGCTAGCGCTTGTCCAAATATTTATTGTGAACTACAGGATCAGTCTGGTACTGATCTTACTAGATTGGTTTGTGTGTTTTTGACACAAAATAGATACAATCCACTGCAGGTGTGCTAGCTCTCCAGGAAAAAAAAAATGTACCTTAGCAACCTGTATGTAATGAAAAGTAAAGGAAGCTACAACTTGTGCAAATTCATTTTACATATCCAGACCAGTTTTTTGAATATCAACAATGTCTTAAAAACTAAAAATCATTTGTGAAATCATAAATTTTAATGGAAGAACAGGGAGTGAAATAGAACAAATGTAAAATATATAACATGAAATTTTCCATTTTTGAGGACCAGAATTGCATTGTAGCTCTTCTGCAACCTCAGTTTGCCCAGGGCCTAGCATAATAATTTGTACATAATAAGCCTTTAATAATTTTTTCTTGAATAAACTAATAAGTATTTTCAAATATTTAAGTATATATTTCCAAACTGAATATACACATTCCCACTTCCCTTTGAGAAGCACAAAATCAGAGGACAAATTCAACTAGAATGATTATAAGATTGAGATTTAGAACTGATAGGGCCTGAGAGAGCTTCTAGTTTGGTGGTGTCAAACTCAAATAGAAATAGATTCTCTGTAAGCTTCATCTTCACTTAGAAAACCATGAATCAACATCATCTATATTTTAATATATTTTTATTTACTTTGTTAAACATTTCCCAATTACTTTTTAATCTGGTTTGGAAGTACTCAGTAGTCTTGTGGCAGCAAGTCTGACACCTCTGGGCTTTGGTTTAACCTTTTCATTTTAGAAGTGTGGAAGCTGAGGTACCCAGAAAACTAAAATGACTTACCCCAGAGGTAGCAAATGACAGAATCTAGATTTGAGCCTAAATCCTTTAATCCCAAATGTAGTTCTGTTTCTACTATGCCACACTGCCTGCCCAAATGGACTAAGTTTTAGACTCTCCTCCCCCAGCACCAAGTATGAACACAAACTAAAATTCTTCTCTTCAGTTGTCATATTAATAAAGTTATCAGAGATTATAAAACCATGACATTATTGACAGGAGGCATTTTTCTTTTCTTATTTATGTATCATTTATTTGTTTGTTTTAGTATGTATTTATCTCTCCCACTACTTCCACTGAACAATAAAAATTTGGGGGTAAATTCCCATAAAGAAATGTTCACATTCCACAAAACAAATTTCAAGATTGTCTATGTCCAAAATGTATGTCACTTCTTACATTTCAAATTTGTCACTTCTCGTATTTCATCTTCAATTCTCTGAACTTAAGGTTTACCATTGCATTGATCAGAGTTCTAAAGTTTTTCAAAGTTACATTATCTACAATGTTGTTGTCATTGTATGAATCACTCTTCTAGCTCTGTTCACTTAACTTAGCATCAATTCGTGGGGGTTGTCTCAGTTTCTATTGAGACTGTCCATTTCATCATTTCTCATGGCACAATAAAACATCATCATATTCATATGCCACAATTTGTTTAGCCTTTCCCCAATAGTTAGTACTCCTTTACTTTCTGGTTTGAGGCTACTAGGTAAGGAATCACTACAAATATTTTTGTACACATAGATTCTTTTCTTCCTTCTTTGATCTCGTTGAGGGTATAGGTTTAGTAGTGGCATGCTGGGTCAAGCAATATGAACAGTGTAAGATTTTAGTCATAGTTCTAAATTGCTTTCCAGAATAGCTGGACCAGTTCACAGCCTCATCAATAGTACATGGCTGCATCTCTTCTTCAAAAACTCCTCTACACTTCTCATTTTCCTCATTTATTTTTGCCAATCTGGTAGGTATGTGGTAGAATCACAGAGTTTCTTTAATTTGCATTTTTTGGGTTTTTAGTGATTTAGAGCATTTTTTAATATTGTTGTTGATAGTTTAGATGTCTTCCTTTAAAAACTGCCTATTCATATCCTTTGACCATCTACACATTGCAGAGTGTGTTATTTTTATAAATTTGAAATATATATGTATAAGAATGCATGTATATATATATATGAATATATGTGTGTGTTTGTCAGACATAATACCTTTATCAGAGAAACTTGCTGCAAAGATTTGTTTCCTTTTCACTGTTTCCCTTCTAATTTTAATTGCATCAGATTCCTTTATGAAAAACTTTTTAAATTTGATAAATTAAAATTGTCCATTTTATCTTCTGTTATCTCCATCACTTTCTTAGTCACTAGTTCTTCTCCCATCCATAGATCTGAATGGCACTTCCTCTCTTGCTTTTCTAATTTGTTTATGTCACTTTTTATGCCTAAATCATGCATTCATTTGGAATTTATCTTGCATTGAGAAGTTGGTCTATGACTAATTTCTATCAAACTGCCTTCCACTTTCCCAGCAGTTCTTGTCAAATAGTAGTTCTTAACCCAGTAAGTGGGTTTATTAAACACTATGCTTTTGTGTTCATTTGCCTCTTCATGTTATGTACCAAATATGTAACACTGACTAAATACTGAGTGTTCCCCTCTCGACTTTTCAAGATCAGATAGTAACTGAGCAGCAGATCCAACAAAAAGACAAAGTGAGACAAATTTCCAGCCCAAGAAACCTGGATGGTTGATGGGAAAAGTATATCATGCCAAGCTGTCAGAGGAGCGCAGTGTGGCATGGGCACACAGGCCACAGGGAACCTGGAGCAGGCCTCAGAGGACTGAATCACGGGCAGGTGTGGCAGTTTTCAGATTTCTCAACCCAGGAACACCAAAGACATCTTAGAAGATCAGTGGGAAAAGTCTGTTTCATTGGTGCTGAGGGAGAAGAAAGGTGGTTTCAGCTCCAGCTCCTGATCTTGGCCCCCAGGTGGTGGCTGCCTCTTCAGCTTCTGGTCCACAAACTGAGGGGGAATCGAGTGGCTGATCAGAGGGGGATTGCAGGGATCTTGGCCAGTGCTGGGGCAGGTTTCTCTTGCTTTTCCCATGCTTGGATCTGGGTCACAGTTGTGGGTGGCAGTCCTGGGGCAAGGAGGAGTGCTGGTATGGTGAAGCTTGTAGTGGCAGTGAAGAGAAAATCCTCCTCACAATTTCAAGGCAGAAAAGAGTGCTTGTGGTCACTCATAGACCAGAGCACAGGCCAGGAAAGGAGTAAATACCTCACCCCTTATCATACCACCTTGGAAGAACTGAAAATTTACAGGTCCCTAGAAGTATCTCTGAAAACAGCTTCACAAACCCCTGAAGCTTGGGACAGTACATTCTCCACACTGGAAGCAGACCCCTACCTTAACAAAAAGTTTGTAACTCAAGTAATTGGTTGGGATCATGACCAAACCTTGCAAAAAGAGTCAGATCATAGAATCTTTTTTTGGTAACAAAGAAGATTAAAACATACAACCAGAAGAAGACAACAAAATCAAAGCTCCTATGTCCAAAGCCTCCAAGAAATATATGAATCAGTCCCAGGCGTTGGAAGAGCTCAAAAAGGATTTTGAGAAGCAAGTAAGGGACGTAGAGGAAAAACTGGGAAGAGAAATGAGAGTGATGCAAGAAAATCATGAAAAACAAGTCAACAGCTTGCTATAAGGAGACCCAAAAAAATACTGAAGAAAATAAAACCTTAAAAAATAGCCTAACCCAAATGGCAAAAGAAGTCCAAAAAGCCAATGAGGAGAAGAATGTTCTAAAAAGAAAAATTGGCCAAATGGAAAAGGAAGTCCAAAAGCTTACTGAAGAAAATACTTCCTTAAAAATTAGAATAGAGCAATTGGAAGACAGTGACTTTATGAGAAATCAAGACAACTGTAAAACAAATCCAAAAGAATGAAAAATTAGAAAACAATGTGAAATATCTCATTGGAAAAACAACCAACCTGGAAAATAGGTCCAGGAGAGAGAATTTAAAAATTATTGGACTACCTGAAAGTCATGATCAAAAAAAGAGCCTAGACATCATCTTCAAGAAATTATCAAGGAAAACTGCCCTGATGTTTTAGAACTAGCGGGCAAAATAAAAAAAGAAAGAATCCACCAATCCCCTCCTGAAAGAGATCCCCAAAGGAAAACTCCTAGGAATATTGTAGCCATATTCCACAGTTCCCAGATCAAGGAGAAAATATTGCAAGCAGTCAGAAAGAAACAATTGTAGAAATACAATCAGGGTAACAGAAGATTTAGCAGCTTCTACATTGAGGGACCGGAGGGCATGGAATATAATATTCTGGAGGGCAAAGGAGATAGAATTACAACCAAGAATCACCTACCCAGAAAAACTGAGCACAATCTTTCAGGGGAGGAAATGGTCATTCAGTGAAATAGAGGACTTTTAAACATTCTTGATGAAAAGACCAGAGGTGAATAGAAAATTTGACTTTCAAATACAAGATTCAAGTGGAACATGAAGAGGTAAACAGGAAAGAGAAATCATAAGGGACTTATTAAGTTTGAACTGTTTACATTCCTGCATGGAAAGATGATATTTGTAACTCATGAGACCTTTGTCAGTATTAGGGTAGCTGGAGGGGAAAAAAATTATGTGTATGTATAGATAGATAGAAGATAGATAGATAGATAGATAGATAGATAGATGGATGGATAGATGGATAGTAGATAGATAGATAGATAGATAGATAGATAGATAGATAGATAGATAGATAGATAGAGGGCACAGGGTGAGTCAAAGATGAAGGGGGTGATATCTGGAGAATAAAATTAAGGGGTGAGAGAGGATTATACTGGGAGGATAAAGGAAGAGGTAGAATGGGGTAAATTATCTCACACAGAAAAACAGAAAAGGCTCTTACAGTGGAGGAGAAAGGGGGGAAGTGAGAGGAAATGAGTGAATCTTATTCTCATCAGATTTGGCTTAAGGAGGGAATAACATACACACTCAATTGGATATGGAAATCTGTCTTATCCTACAGGAAAATAGTGTGGGAAGGGGACAAGACAGCAGGGAGATGATAGAGAGGAGGGCAGATTGGGAGAGGAGGCAATCAGAAGCAAACACTTCTGAGGAGGGACAGGGTCAAAAGAGAGAAAAGAATAAATGGGGGGCAGGATAGGATTAAGGGAAATATACTTAGTTTTTCACAACATGACTACTATGTTTTGTGTAACTGCACATGTATAACCCTTACTGAGTTGCTTGCCTTTTCAACGAGGGTGCGTGGGGAGGGAGGAAGGGAGAAAATTTGGAATCCAAAGTTTTAAAAACACATGTTTAAAAAAAAATTTGCATGCAACTGGGAAATAAGAAATATAGGAAATGGGGTACAGAAATCTATCCTGCCCTATGGGAAAATAGAAGGAGAAGGGGATAAGAGAAGGGAGGGAGAGACAGAAGGGAGGGCAGACTAGGGGAAGGGATAATCAGAATGCATATCATCTTGGGGTGGAGGGAGGGGCAAAATGGGGTGAAAATTTATAACTCAAAATCTTGAGGAAGTGAATGTTGAAAACTAAAAATAAATAAAATCTGATAAAAAAATCAGATAGTAACTTATACTATTAAAATAATTTAATATAGCTTAAAAATAGAGAAGAAGAAAATTTGCAATGAGCCTACAAAGATGTCCATCTGGCATTTTACCCCAGCCTGCTTGTGTTTAGAAGACTTACAAAACAGAGAAAAGAGGATTCCTACTATCAAACAAACAATAAAGATATCACAAGTTGGGCAGACAGAAACTCTGGTGCTACTGTACTGTTGCTTCCTACAGCCCTAATTCTGTGCCAGTCCCTCTTTATCTGGACATTGCAGCTCAAAGAAACCAAACAGCTAAGACTATATTTGTAAATCCTAAAAGCAAGATTTGGTGTGGTTTTTTTTCCCCTTCAAATGATTGCCATTTAAATTCATACAGTTGAAGTCATAAGCAATAGAATTCTATCTATTTTGCTTAAGAACAACCATGCAGAGGTATTTACCACCATCATGTTGAGCTAGGAGAGCCTGCAGCCAGAGTTGATGGAAAGCCAGCCTATAGGCCAGGAAGACCCAGGTTCAAGTCCTGTCTCTGTCACCTATTGACTATATGACCCTAGGCAAGTCATTTAACCTCTCATCGGTCTAGGCAACTCTTTTAAGGATAGAAGTTGATGACTTTCATTGAAAGAAGGCATTCTCTAATCTGGGAGTTTCCAAAATTAATAAAATCAGTGGATTGAAGCAATGTGTGTGTGGAGGGGAAGGTCAGATCATCAAACTCGCTTTTTCATTTAATTTCCTTGTGCAAAAGATACACCAAATCAACTCCCAAAGGCTCAAACAAAGTTAAAAGGCAGGTTAAGTTTTAGAATAGAAATCACTCCATCATGGCTCATATGAAAATATATTTTGCTTCACTTCATATGCATAATTGACATCATATTGTTTGCCTTCTCAGTAGGTGTGGGAGGAGTTGGAGAGAGGGAAAGAATTTGGAACTCAACTGTTTTAAATGAATGCTTAAAATAAAGGCAACTTTTTTAAATAAAGGTAAATTTTTCTTAAAATAAAGTCGCTATGTTAACTTTGAAGGAACACTGATGTCATAGGATCATAGATTTAGACCTGGAAGGAATTTTGGATGCCACCAAATGTAACCCCCACAATTTATTGTTGAGAAAACTGAGTTTAAAATAGTTAAGTGACTTGCTGAGAGGCACACAGTAAGTATCTGAGGCAGGATTCAAACTCAGATCTTCATGTCTCTAAACCCATTGTTCCTCCCAGCTGCCTACATAAGTCATTAGAAGACAGAAATTCCAGGTTCATTGAGATTGGCCACTAGATGATTAATTCCTTGACTATAGCAGACCATCATGATACAAGGGGAAGGCTTACTCTGGAATCAAAGGTCCTAGTTGCAAATTCCATTTTTATCACTTGCTACCTACTTGACATTGGTCAAGTCATAGCCCCTTAGGTCTTTCAACTCTATGTCTATTCTCCTATGATACTAAGAATTCTTGAATGCTGAGATACAGGCAGGTTATGCTACAAGTTACAGAGATAATCTGGGATATGATTACATAGTTAAAATTAAAAATGATCTCTGAGTAGCTTGCTGGTATGTGAGTCTACACTGCACTGGGGCAGCTAGATAGCTCAGTGGACAGAGCATCAGGTCTGGGAGTCAAGAAGACTACTCTTCCTGAGTTCAAATCAGGACTCAGACACTTACTAGTTGTGTGACCCTGAGAAAGTCACTTAACCCCGTTTTCCTCCATTTTCTCATCTGTAAAATGAGCTGGAGAAGAAAATGGCAAACCACTCCAGTATCTTTGTCAAGAAAATCCCAAATGGGGTCACAAATTAATAACAACATTGTGAGTCTACAGCTATTCATAAAGTTGAGTTAGACAGGTGGGTAGAGGAAAGGACATTGTAGCCAGCATCAATTCTACTTTAAAGGATATGTCTTGAGCTGCTACTTCACACAGCATTTGCTATCAGCTGTCGACACTTTGTACTTCTCCCTCCCTGTTGCTACCCTTACTTAATCCACACTGACCTCTTCCTTCCATTCTCTTATCCCTTTAACACTTTGGACTTGTTTCTTCTAGGCTAAGTTCACTTCCTGACTAATCATCAAAAGTGGCTATCTCCACATTTCCTCTACCCCTACACACACACACACACACACACACTCTTACCTCTGCAATAGTGCTAGCTCTGTTAATTGTTGTTTAACTCCAACAGGCTCATGCCCAGCTCCCTCACTTTCCAACTGTTTCTCCCTTGGGGAGCCAGGACCAACACTAGTACTCCTTTATAGTTTACACTATTTTTATTTAATAGGCGGCAGCTAAGTGACTCAGTGGATATAACACTGTGCTTGGTGTCAGGAAAACTTGCATTCATATCTGACCTCTGATACCAACTAGCTATGTGACCCTGGGCAAGTCACTTAACCTCTGTTTATCTTAATCTACTGGAAAAGGAAATGGCAAACCACTCTAGTATCTTTACCTATGGACAGTATGGCCCATGGGGTCACAAAAAGTCAAACACAAATGAAAAATATTTTTATTTAATATTCTTACACAAACTTGCTACATTAATAAACTGAAATATAATGTAATCTCAAACTATACACCTTCATTTCAACAAAAGTTGATTCAACACTTAAGTGCAAGATAAAAATTGACATGTTTCATCCCTCAGGGACCTGACATTCTACTTGAAAGTATGACATGCACATAGATAAGTGCAGTATAAAACAAGATAAGACTTGAGCAAGTAAAGAATAGATTCAAAGCTCTCACAAAATTTTAGGTGGGAGGTCTTTCATTGGGAGGAGGGAGGATCAGAAAAGACTTCCCAAGAAGCCTTTGAAGAAAGAGAAGGCATCTGATAGGTAGATGTGAGGAGGGAATGCACTGAAGGTAGACAGAATTCCCTGGGTAACCCTTAAAAAAAGAGAAAGTTTCTGAATGGTGACTATGAGGAAGGAGTGCACCATAGGTAGAGTGGACAGTCTGGGCAAATGCAAAGAGGTGAGAAATTGCATGTCAGTCTCTGGGACTTTATTTTATGGAGTTTATAACCTAGCACTGGCAATACTGCATATATGCATAAGCTATACAATAACTCTAAGGTAAAATAAAATAAAAGTGAGTTTGAAAAAAATGAAAAAAAATTGATAAGATGAAGAAAGGAAAGATCACTTCTGACTAGGACAATCTGTAAAACTCTCCCTCTTTCTCCCTCCCTATAAATAAGTATGGATAACTATCTGTATATCATTTGAATGTTTCCAAAGTACTATATACATTATTTCATTTGGTTCCCCCATAACAACCTTGCAATATAATCATTGCAGGTATTATTTCCCCATTTAAAAAAAACAGTAAACTCAAATTTATTGAGATTCATTTGATCATGATTGCATAGCTAGAATATGTCTGATGCCAAATTCTCACTTAAGTCTCTTCTGACTCCAAGTCTACTATAGCACATGGCTTCTCTTCACCAATTCCTTCCTGTTTGAAATTCCTTTAATAGTGAAATCTTTGATTCATAATTAATAGTAAAACTTAAAATGCAAGTACTGCTAGGAGAGAGAGAGTACAGGCTTAAAGTCATGCAAAGGTATATATTAGAGATAATGGATCCTTCCCTGAAAGAAGGTTTTGATCATGGAGAAAACAGCAGGGACACAGAGGTAGAGGGTGGAAGGAGGGTATAGTAAAGAAGAGGAAGACAGTGGGAAAGATGTGTCTGTTTAACAATTTTTCTTTAGGTGGTCTTGCTTAAAAATAATAAATTAGTTAATTCTATGGTAAGTAGGAAAGATGACAGGTAAAGTCATAGTGAGAAAGCAAGGGTGAAGAGAGTTTTTTATTGTTTGTCCTTTGTTCTCGAAGAAGAACATGACATCTAGAAGGTGATATTATAACTTGCAAATGAATTGAATTTAAGTGAGGCAGAGCTGTGCAAAGTCATCAGCCTCACTCTGTCCTCCAGAGCCATCTGGTCCAGTGGCCAGTTAGAGATCAGGACAACTGGAGATGGCCCCCTGTGAAGACAGTAGAAAAACAAGAAAGGAGCAGAGAAATGGATATTGACATCAGATTAAGATCACTAATGCTAGTCTATGTGGTTGCCAGGGATAGGTCTAAGATCAGCACCATTAGTTCAGGTTTGATGTTGAGATGAAATAGGGCATTCATACATCATTGAAAAGCTTATAAAAGGAGATCTACTTTGTCTTAAAAATATGTAACAAAGATACAATGGTGCTTAGCTTCTATGTATTTGAGTCTCCTCCACTCCCAACTTGAATCCACATGGAAATGTGTCTGGTCAATAGTGAAGGGTGTGATTACTATGAGGTATAGCTCTTCAGACATCCACCAAGTCAGAGGTACCTGGACTCCACGTGGATGAGACTTTTTGTGCTCTTAGTTGATCAGGAAGCATGTCTACACAACCAGAGGCTACCAAGAAGCTGTAACAAGGGAGGAAGGAGCCAATCAGGGCAGGAACAACTTTGTCCCATTTCAGGGACAGGCACTGTGCCAAACACTGGGGTTATAAATAAAAAGAAAAACTGCCCCTGATCTCAAAAAGCAGGGTTGAGGGAGGGAAGAAAATGTACCTGGCACAAGGAACAATGGAAAAGTCTGGAAGAGTGCAACCTTGAGGGAAGTAATCCTCCTGGAAGAAGTGTTTTCAGAGCATGATGGAGAAATCACACAGCCAGTAAGTTTCCGAGGCAGCATTTGAATTCATATTGTTCTGGTTTCAAGTCTGTTGCTTTGATTTTTCTCTGTTGTTGTTGTTTTATATATGCCATTTTCTTTTTTAATACTATTGACTGCTTTATTAAGATTTTCCACAGTCTATTCTAAGCAATTGATTCTCATTTATCTTTTAAAATTCTTCTTTAAGAAGTCTAACTTATGCCTATTTTCCATTAGTTCTTCTGTTAAGCTTCTAATCTATTCTGGGGGCTTTTGAATTAGTTTCATTCTTGTTTCAGGCTGGGGAGGGGTGTCCTAGTTTTTCTTGAAGTATTATGTCTTTCTTCCTAAGTTCTGACCTTCATAAACTTCTTTACTCAGTTTCTTGGATGTGTAGCTCAAATATGTTTCTTCCTAGTTCTTCCTATCCATTCACCACTTCAACTAGTTCTTTTTATCAACAAGTAGGAATGTGTTACCAGTCTAGACATTCTATTTAAGAATAGCCATAGTTACTCTATGTTACACTAGTATGATCTATGGGACTAAATTTTCTGAAGGCTTCAAATTTATATTTCATCAGATAATGTCTGGAACTGGATGAACAAAAAAATTAATAATTTTCTTTCTCCAGGATATTGGCTTAAAAGACTAAGTGATTTTGATAGCTGGAAATTAAAACATAAAAGACAGCACATTTAGATCAGCACAGCATGACTCCTATTAAAGACATGATAGCTGTTTTGAAAAATAAATCAAAAAGCACCATTTGCTTAATGTTAAGCAAAGCAAAAATGTGAGACAGCAGTTAGAGGCAGCAGAGTTATAATCCAATAGATATATAAATTCATGGAGAGAACTAGGTACTTAATAATTCTTCATTAAAAAGGGGAGGGGGGAAGTTAGCCCTGTTTTGAGACTAACCCATAACTTGGAGGATCAAGATGAATCAATGGCTATTTTACTCTAGGATTCAGTAAAGGACAATCTCCATAGAAATAAATATCATTAGGATTTCATAAGATAATACTGATATTTGCATTAATGCATTTTCATAAAATATGAAGAATCATAAGGGACTATGGGCATTGGCACCAGGAGTCAGAAATCTAAGGTTCTGGTCCTGAATCTGTTACAATCTGTAAAATGGAGATAATAATAGCACCTACCACCCATTTTGAGGATCAAATGAGATGATATTTGTAAAGTACTCTAAATAGTGCCCAACACACAGTAAGCACTATATAAATATTATTTATTATTGCTGTTGTATTTTTATTTATTTTGTAAAACATTTTCCACTGGTGCTGACCACATTGCCTACAGATGAGTTTGATACCTCTGACACCTTTTGTCATTCTTCACTTTCTGTCTGCATCTCTGTGTGCTTGGTTTGAAGCTTTGGAGCAAGATCCCCCTCCTAGGATAAGCTCTTCATCTGAAATCTCATCACATTATGAAACTGAACCCTGGATACTCAGCAGCTTCTCACTTCCTCAGCCTCCTCTCCCCTCCAAATGGAGGGCTGGAAGGGGCTCGCTAAACTCATCTCAAAGGCTTCCTTTATTGAGAGGGCAGGGACCTGGTCTTTCCAACTCACTCTCCACTTTCCTTCGGCAGTTCTGCTTTGTCTGAACACCATGAAACAAGATGGTTTTCCCCCTGTACCTGGTGCCCTCCCCACTCCCTTCTAGCTTCCTTTTGTATTTTGTCTTCTCCCATTAGATTATAATCCTCCTTGAAGGCAGAGATAGTCTTTTTATCCCTTTCTATATCCAACTCTTAGCACAGTGCCTATTACATAGTAGCTGCTAAATAAATATTTATTGAATGGATGAGTTGAAGACCATCTGCAGACATTTCATAAGATAACGACATTTGCATTTTTGTGGGATTTGAGAGATTGTAAAGTACTATGAGCACGAGGACCAGGAGTCAGGAGTCTTAGGTTCTGGTCCTGGTTCTATCAACATCTAGTTATATGACCTTGGGCAAGTCATTCCATCTCTTTTCAGTTTCCTCAGCTATAAAATGAGGGAACTGAACAGACCACAGTTCTTAAACCTGCTTCCAGCAAAGTAATGAAAGGAGGCAGCAAATAGTTTAATATTTGAGGGGTTTCTTGCTTGCCTTCTTAAGGTAAGTAATAACTAAATTCTGGTCTTGAAAGATATTTTTAAAATGCTTCATTTTCTCGCAACATTAAAACTCTGTGTATGTAGACAAAGTAAAGCAGAGCCATGACTAGTCATTTTTATACTTGGGGCAAGTGGCAGTGGCAGACTGAGAGACTGCAGCTTCCCCTTGGGTGTGGTCATCTCAGAAGAAATGCTTCTTGGGTCACCACGAGGTCCCCAGACTGTTAAAAGTGGAGTGAGTAAATGCCAAGAGGAGGCCGCCAGTGCTGCAGCTTCAGGTGTAAGGCTGGGCAGGGAAGGAATTATAGCGCTGGACAGTACTGACAGCATCGTCTTAAGTTTGTGTCCTGGAGAACAGACCTGATTACCTCACTCTAGTTGTGGTCCCTGAGTGAGTCGATATAAATCTCTTACAACTAGAGGAATAATATGATAAGATGGATAGAGCAATGAGTCTGAGTTCCACCTCTGCCATTTACTGGTACAGACCTTAAGCAGGGCATGTAAACTCAGTTTATTCATCTGTAAAGTAAGAATAATAATACCCTGATTAACAATATATTACATTTATGGAACATTTTAAAGTTCACAAGCACCTCTTTTAGAACTATCCTGTGAAGTAGGATCATAAATAATAGAATCATAGATTTAGAACTGGAAGAGACTTTAGAGTTTAACAAGTCCAATCCCTCATTTTACAGATGAGGAAACTGGGGTACTAAGAGGATAAATGACTTGCTTAGGGCCACACAGCTAGTAAATGTCTGAGGATTTGAACTCAGGTCTTCATGACTCCAAGGTTAGCACTTTATTCAATATGCAGGAAAGTAGTGCAAGCACCAACCCAGTTTTACAGATGAACAAACTGAGGCCTGAGAGGTTAAGTAATGACCATAGTCAAAAATCTAGGGATTTTCAGAGCTAGGACTAAAATCCAAATCATTCCGAGTCAGTACCTTCTCTACCTAACTATGTTGCCCTGATTGCTTAAATAATTCAATATGTGAAGTGCTTCAGAAACTGAAAAGATTATACATTTTGAAGTAGAAATTATTATTAGTCATTTCATCAACTACCATTTATTAAGCACCTACTGTGTACTCAATGGGGCAGCTATGTGGGTAGAGTGCCAGGCTTGGAGTCAAGAAAACTCATCTTCCTACATTCAAATCTGACTTCAGACACTTATCAACTGTGTGACCCTGGGCAAGTCACTTACCTTGTTTGCCTTGATTTTCCCATCTGTAAAATGAGCTGGAGAAGGAAATAGCAAACCACTCAAGTATCTTTGCCAAGAAAACCCCAAACAGGGTCATGAACAGTTGGATACGAATAAAAAAAATAACTGAAAATGCACTGTATTGCACTTTTAAGCACTGGGAATGTAAAAAAAGGTTAAAAAACAGTTTCTGCTCTCAATAAACTCATAGTCTAATGGGAGAGACAACATGTTAACAACTATGTACAGATGGGATATATACAAGAAAAACTGGGGGTAGTCTCAGAGGGTGAGCATAAATTATTGTGAGCGTAAATACTCTCAAAGCTTGTGCTCTACTGATGATCAGATGGTAGCTTTATCTTCCTAAAGGAAGAACAGTATTATTCGTTGCACAATGTAGATACTCAGTACTTTAGCATTTATTCCAGAATGAATTTTCCATTACAACTTAAATATGAGCAGAAGGAAGAAATTCACTGCTGCATTCTTCCTATTAGTCAATATACCTCCAGGAAACTCACAACCATTGGCCCTGCTGTTTGATCATAGCTCATCTGAATCCTATGTGACATCTTTGCCAGTACTCTTTATGTTGGGTGACTAACTCTTAGTGCCTTTATGGTTTTCCACATCCCTTGATGATGTCATCATTAAACAGCCCTTTGTGGAATATAAAGCTTCGAGTTGAAAAGTCCCTAAGCAACTGGTACATTTTATCAAGAGCTACCAGACTCAGGAAGGTCTTTAATCTATTATTTATTTTCCTTTATCAGTACATTAAAACCCCAGTAGTTAAGTAAATAATTCCAGGCAAATTGCTTCAGTCTGGTTTTAACAAGCATATCTTAATTTGTAATTCCTGTGATTAGGCAATACCAGATTGACTGTTCAGACTCATCCTTAAATATACTGGCTGCCCTTAGGGAAATAAGGGACCAAGGGGGTAGCTGGGGTCAACATGACCCCCAAAGAATCTGTGGCCACAAGAGATGACCACCCAAGTCAGAGAGTACTAACAGGTCTTAGACAGAATCTCCTTGTGTCAATCATACAAATGATTCAGTAACCCCCAAAACTTTTGCTTTATATATGCAGTTAATTTGACCTCAAGTAACTAGATTGAAATTGCCATTTGTTAAATGGTTTAGATACTGTGCAAAGTGCTTGATGATACAAAGATAAATATGATCTGGGTCCTGGTCTCAAAGAACTTACAGTCTAAGAGAAGGAAAGATATACATGCACGTGAAGTCTGGTCCCAAGATCAAAGAGCTAGAATTCCTTTCCACTTTCCAAGGCAGTAAAGGAAATAATATATTATAGCATGATATAATATAGTTCTACAACAGGCCATTTCTACAGGGGAAATTTATGCTCACCTCGAAACAGAACTTTCCTTGTCAGAGTCATTCATAGCATAATTGCTGAGTAGAAGAAATGTCATTACAAATGTTGCTATCTCTTTAGCCTTAGGCATGTCTCCAACCTATCCCATCTGTGCTTACATGTAAATGGGCGCAATTCCACTACAGAACAAAAGGCATAAGGAGAAGGCAATTTTTCTACCTCCTCCTCTCTATGTGGTCACCAGAGTTCTCCTACAAAGCCAGTTTCATGCCTGAGTTCCCATTAATAGCTATCCCAGAGCCAACCACAGCTGACTCTCTTGTTTGAGTACTTTGAATTATGTTTTAAAGACAAACTAAAGAACATTAGAATTCCAAAACAAAAAGCAAAAAGCCATATTTTCAATAAAATGTTATAGTGAGTGGCCTGAAACCATCATGTGTTTATGCTCACAGTTTATGAAAGTTAAAAAGTCATTTGCCATATCTGGAAATATTAATCAAATATTATAATTTCATTGATGTCCAGAAATGTTCTTATATAATATGTACTGCTGATCAAAAAGAAAACTTAAGAGATATTTAAGCTCAAGACTCTAAAATTTGAATTAATTTTAAGTTTATTTTGTTAATTACTAGAGAGTTTTATATAATAATTTATGTAATCATTATAATAACATGATACAATAATGTACTTACAATATAATATATATTTTATTATAAATAATATATTAATTTACCATAATATATTGTATATAGTATAATTAATATAACATAATAATTTGTATAATCATAAATAATAATATAATATAATAATTTAGGTAATCATAAAACATTTCTGACCCAATTTTCTTTTTCTTTTTTTTTCCAATGGGGAGGGGGAGTAAAAAGGAGATAAATAAATACTTATTATTATTATATCATATATATCATATTATATATATCATATATATCATTATATATATTATTATATCAGAATCAAAGAATTATTTGTTCACTCCCATCAACATAAGCCCTAAAGGTTCTCTTGGGAGTTAGTTTGGTTACCTTTTGTGATTACCACCATAATTTCACCTTCCTGTTCTGAGACCTTCTTTATTCTATAAGCTACATGCACACACACATATACATACACAAACTACATACAACAGAGATGTAACTACAACAGAGATGTGCACAGTCCAAATAGCACAAAGTGCTTGCTTAATTGGAATAAATGCTATGAAACATGACCTTACACTACGGAAAGCAATTTCCATGTGTGTATATGGGGTGGAAGGGGATATGGAGGTAGACTGTAGAGGAGCTTATTTGGAGTGTGATTGCCATAATTCTATTTGGTAAGTTACTTGTGGAGTGTTTATCTCACCTGTTTCTATACTACTAAAAGATTGCAAATGTTGCCATCACCCTATAAATTTTAGTACCTTGGACAAAGTCTTGAGTGCCCAACCCTGGTTAAGACTCCACATAAACTATGTAAAAAGATCTCATTGCTGCAATGGACTCAAAAAGAAACAAAAGAAATTTTTCCCTGTATTCATTTTAAAAGTGTCTTCCCTGATTAATGAGAAAATAATATCATAGGAAATAATATGGCAAGCAAAAGTGAAACTCTTCTAAATTACTCCTTTTTTAAAATTGGAATTTAATGGTTAAAATTTAAGTAGTCAACTTCTTCCACAAAGGCTTAATTAGTTGTGCACTGAAGAATTAAGACAAAGACAAGAAAACAGTTGCAGCTGTAGGATTTTAAAATATTTAGTGCAGCCTGAGGGAACACAAACATGACATCAGAGAATCTTAGTCTTTCAGTTACCATAAAAGTTTAAGACCAGAAAACTTTTGTATTTACAAGAAATAGCCTGAAAGTAAACAAGGCATTTAGAAATAAGTTCTACATGCTTAAAAATAAAGCTTCTCCCTGGCACTATGATTGGATGAATCCAATCTATATCCCCAATCCTTGGTACTCTAAACCTTGAGGGTATCAGTGTGTAAAAGCTTTTCATTGTTAATAGAAATTTTTAGCAGACTCCAAAATGCCTGAGCAAAAACAAAACACATGTCTGGATCCCCTCTTATTTATACCTCTCTCTAAAAACAGTAAAATTGATATAGAATAAACAAAGAAAAACCAAAGAGAGTCAAGTAAAGAGATTCTAACTTTGGCATTAATCATTTGATTAAAAGAATATCCAGAGATATTCTTCCAAATAAATTCAACTATTAGAGCTGGAAAGGACCTCAGGATTCATCTGGTCCAGCCTCTCCAATCCAATCAAGCACTTATTTATTAATTGACTATGCTAGGTACTGGGGACAGAAAAGTAAGAGTATTCCCCTTGCCTTTCCATTGACCAGAGAAAGATCTTGCAAGTTTTGAAAAACCAGAAGATTTAGAACTTTTTATCTTTGACAATAACAGAGTCCCTGGTAAAGCAGCAGCAGATGGATAAACTGAGGACAAACTAAATATATGGGAACAAGAAGCTTCAGGACTCTACAAATAGCCTAGCCAAAGCTACACCATGCCTATGGGGAATTTCATGAGGACTCTGCAAATGGGTTCTCCACAAGCTACCCCTCCAAAGCACCTCTACCTCAATCTACCTCAAACAGAAACTTCTTCAGTGGTGGTTAGTGGTAAGTTTCATAGCATTTATTCTAAATAAGCAAACATTTTGTGCTACTTGTCCTGGGCACAAAAAAAAATGATAATAATACTTCCAGCAACTAAGAGTTAGGAGCAGTCCCTTTGCCATCTGTGCTATCTAAGCTTGAGCCCATTTTCCCTTGGACTTTGTATGTATATGTAGAAGAGTGTGCTTCCAGTCTGTTGGGATTTTTTTCTACTAAATATTTTGTACCTTAACTAGAGTCTTAGTTAATACCCATTTGTAAAGGTAAATTAAATCTAGATAGAATATTGTTAGCAACTGATAATCAATTGCTGGATACATCAGTAGAAGTTCATGAGAAAAAGCATTAGAAATATATTCCCAAACTCTCAAGGTTACCACTATAGCTCTGATGAGAGAAGTAGCCAGCTACTCCTAGGGACCTAACCTGCCAGTCCAAATATGGGTTGGGAAAGCAATCTCAGATTCAGTGCTAGCTACACAAAGACAAAGCAACAAATAGTCCCTGCCCTAAAGGAATTTACAATCTACCAGGGGTAAGAAATATGTACTCAGATAAGTATTTACGTAATAAATTCATAAAAGAAGAGGAGACCAACTTTTTCCCTCAGAAAGTCTTTAGTGGGTGGGAAAAAATCCTCATTTTACACATGAAGAAACTGAGGTTCAGGAAGGCTATTACAAAGCTCAAGAAGATCAAGCCATATAACTAATGCAAAGTTAGGACAAGAACTCAGATCTTCAGTCTACTGTTGTGTCTACTAAAGAGACACCAGAGTAACAAATAATAAACTCTAGAGAATTAGGATAAGATTTAAAAGAAAAAAAAACAGAAGTAGTCATGACTAAGAAAAGAATAAATGAGAGGCAATGTGGATAGAGTAGATGTGTTAAAGTCACAAAGACCTGGGTTCAATTCCTGCCTCAGACATGTACCAGATGTATTACAAGAGGTAAACCGATTGGCCTCTTAGAAACCCCCGGTGATACTCTAAGGCCATAAGTTACAGATCATTTGCAGGTCCAGATCTGTGAAGGAAGCTCCCTTCATGATGAAATCACATGTCTGAACCCCCTCTTACCTCCCTTCTCTCCCAAAAAATGATAAAACTGATATAGAATAAACAAAGAAAAACCTAAGAGACTCAAGTAAAGAGATTCTAACTTCAGCATTAATCACTGGATTAAAAGATAGGGGCCAGAAGTCATTGAAAATAATACTTAAATAATGCCTTTGTGTTTACTGACTGAATTTTCACTGATAGATTTTAAAATGATTCATCCTCATTTTCATTATCATCCCCATCCTCAATGGTACTCCTACAGAGAGTATGATGGCACTTTAGTGAAGCGTCTTGAGGGGTAATAGTTAAGAGAATGGAAAAGATGATGGTGATTTGAATGTCTCTCAAGAAGTCTTTAGGCTAGAAAATATGAGGCAGAAAGGCACCCAGCATGGTAGTAAATGTGAAAATACAAGTTCTCTTCCTTCACTGACAGCACCTCAGAGGTCAGTGCCCCCTCCTAGGACCTTGGCCCTACTTTGGCCTCCTGAATGTATACTTAGAGTAAATCATCAATGATGAATTCTGAGGAGAGTTTTCTTGAATCTCACCAAAACCACTCAAAGCATCCAAACCAATTATTCCTCATCTTTTATAAGATGTTTGCTAGAGAAAGAGGCTACCTTCATTTGAAAATCTGAGGTCACTTCTGTTCAGTAAGATTCTAGACAAGGATTGCTGCTAATATATATACACATACACATATACATACACACAAGCATGTACGTCTATAAAGAGAATGAGGCAGACACAGAGAGACTGACTAGGACCTTACTGTGCCTTATAAGGAATATATGTGTATATGTACATATACATGCACAAAAATACATATGAACATGCATATATGTGAATTGCATTATCTAAATATTTTAGGAATCAGTAATAGTGCTGTATATCTCCCTCCCCTTTGGTGAAGAGGTGTGGTTTTTTTTTCTTCACATTTTCCTGAACATTTCAATAATGATCAGTGTCACCATCTCCAAATGATAAAGACCCCTTGCACATATTTAGTTAAGTTTGTTAGAAATTTTTCTTACCTCTCTGTTAAAGTATACAAAATCCAATACACATGGAAGAAAAACAGATGACTCCTTTTGTTTAGAGAAATGTTTTACCTGCACTTAACTAAAAATAGGTAAATCTTCTGCTAAATAGTATACCAATAAATTTCTTACATACACTTGGTATACATATGTGTTTTATTATTTATATTATTTTACTCAGAAAAATCTTGTATTGTAATAGAGAAATAGATGTGTATTTCTTTATACTCCTTATTTTTATTTTAAAACTCTCTAATTGTTTCTTATTCATAATTGAGTTTGAATTGGTAAGATGGATTCTGTTTCTACATGCTCCCATTGTTAGCAAAAGCTCTGATATACTCATAGATAAAATATCCAACTGAAAAATTTATCCACCACCACCCAAACCTGGGCTCATAGGTAACCGTAAACATCTTTCATAGAAATAAAGTTAAAGAACTAAAGTTAAATTTTAAGTTGGGTCTCTGACAAAATGAGTCCCATGAGTCCCATTTTAAAAGCAGGAAAAAAACTGACAGGAATATCGTGGCCCATGGGAGGGACTGAGATTCTTTTTTGTCAATGAGGAAGGACTAAAGCCCCAGGTTAAAGCTCCTGTGATCTTCAGACACCTGTGTCCAACCTGTTAGCACTTATACATAGAGGTTCATGTAGTAGGGTTGAAGCCAAAATCTCCCAATGGCCTAAACCAACATGTTGCAAATCAAAAGTATTCTGTGATACTTCCTGCCTATTTGGAAATCATAAGAGGTCTGCATGCTAAAATTTCATTCCAATAAATTTGACCTCACCTTTATGCTTGAGTTACCTTTTGGGGTGTGTGTGTGTGTGTGTGTGTGTGTGTGTGTCTGTATCTGTGTGTCTGTGTATGTTTGTGTGTGTGTGTGTGTGTGTGTGCGTGTGTGTGACTGCTCTCTTACCATAAAGGATACTATTTTAGAGAGCATTGTTGCTGAATTATGGGGAGGACCAGTAAACTCCAAGAAGCCAAATTCACCCTGCTACCATCTCTTCAAATAAATTTCTCCTTTTGATATTCACTCTGTCTGTATCATTTTGATCAGATCTTTATTTCTATTATCTATTATATTTATTATATAATATTATATAATACAATAAATATTATATTATATTTCTATTATCTATTATACCAACTTCTAGATCATTCTTCTTTCTTTCGCAAAGTTTTTCTTTCTACCCCAATTCCTGCTCTAATATTTAGATACTTATATACACATTTATGTCCATTCAAACATTTTACCCTCCTAGATCATTAATCTCCTCAAGTTCTATAATTCATAATTTCATTCCACTTTTACCCATGGAAGTGGACATACTTTCACTTTGACTATGACCCATAAACTATACCATATAAATGATCTTGCACTCTGAAATTCTTCTTTCATCACACTCTTTGGTCCTTCCATCTCTCCCTCTGCCTCACTATTCTTTAACACACTGTTGATCTTTATTGTGCCTTCTAATTTCTTTTCTTCACTGTATTCCCTATCATTCCTGTCCTTGTCCTGTGGTTAAAGATTCAACTATAAACTGTTGTCTAGCATTAAATATCTTTCCCCCTTATCCTGCTCCCATCCACATACTTCCAAACTTCAGTTTGGGGCAATCTCTAATCTTTATTTCTCCATTTCCACTCTTGTTCTTTTGGATGTACCTAGAGCACTTTAATTTTTTTAGTGTCATGGACTCTTTTGATAATCTGGCAAAGCCTATAGAACTCTTCTTAGAATGTTTTTAAATGAATAAAACAAAACATAGAGTACTATAAAATAAACCAAGTATACTAAAATATAGTTCTCAAAATGTTAAAAAAAGTTCACAAATGTCAGGTTAAAAAACTTCTATCATAGGGAAAATCACATAACTTTCCCAACTAAATTTACAATAAATTTATTTTAGATAATGTTGAGTGTGCCTCATTGTTATATGGCAATCATTTTGTTCTTCTCTGATTCTTTTAAAATCATTTTTCAATAAACAAAAATCTATTTTTTTTTCCTTTCCATCTATTGGGAGGGAAAAAACCCTTGTAACAAATATGCAAAGTCAAGCAAAATAAATCGCTACTTTGGTCACATTAAAAATATATTTATTTCTTAGTCTGCAACCTGAGTCCATCACCCCTTTGTTTCATTATAGGTCTTCTGAAATCATGGTTGCTTAACACATTTATCAGAGTTGTTGTGAGACTAAAGTGAATTAATATTTGTATAGCATTTTGCAAACCTTAAAGCACTATACAAAAACTATTATTATCATTGTTTTTATTACTATTATTAATTCAACCATTAATTAATGGGCACCCATTTATTTTCCAATTCTCCTGATTAACTCTGTTGCACTCCACACAATGGCTGTTCCAAACTTTCTTCTTTCTACTTAAGCCCCCAACTCTAGACATGCCCATGCAGATGTAACAATGCCAAAAGAGCCAAAGAATGACCCAACACAGAAGAGACACAAGGTACATCAGGCTACTGGGGACTTCAGTGACAGACAGAGAAGTAGGAAAGGCAAAAAGGAGGTGATATGGCACTGAGGACAGAGACCTTGACCCTGAATTCATTTTTCATGATAAGACTGTGACGGTAAGATTGTGCGCCTAGACAACATAGGCTGGAGGCATGGTCAGAATGAAGTTTTTAAAAAAGAAAAGTACCAGAGGAAGAATCACGTCCAAATCATAAAATTTTAGGGCTATCCTTGAGAAGTGCTAAGTTACCCTACTTCCTTAGTTCCCTAAATTATTTGACTATGGTACTTCTAGAGGCTAGGAATGGAAAAGCCAATTGGAGATGTTTAAGCCATAAATAAGAAAAAAATGGGAATATATTCTACAACCACCACTGGGAGTTGTTTTTGGTGGGAGCAGCTGATGGATAATAACTGAATTCAAGTACCTGAACTATGACCAGGAGTTCCTAAGCTTGGTACATATCTATAGAGTGGTTAAGGGATGCCTGTGTCTAAGAAGATTCTATGTGTAGTCCATGTGTAGTCCATGTGTTAGTTGTTTTAATATCTCTTTGATGTTATTCCTTTTTTAAAACATCTTTGCTCATAAGTAAAAAACAAGACAATAAACTCATATTTATGAGGTTGGCTCCATTACACTACATTCATATAATTTGGCCCATTGAATGGAAATAAAGCATAAAGTGAAGAAGATAGAGTTTTTTGCTAGATGGGGGCTTCTCAAAACAATATTTAAATTAGACAAATACACACTGATCACACCTCCTAGACTGAAAAGAAGGATAGCTGCCACCTGTAAAAGGAGGAGAGAACTGAGGTTTAGAATGAACAGCTGAGAACCATAGAAAAAGTGGCATTCCACCAAAGCATCTCATGGTATTGAGTATAGTAGGTCTAGTATCTGAGCCCTCATCAATGAAAAGGGTTAGAATGTTGGATAGAAATGCCCTATGTTGGGTTAAAATGAGGCATGTAGGCGCCACATGATAGAACACTAAGCTGGAAGTCAGGAAGTCCTGAGTTTGAATCCTGCCTCAGATACTTACTAATTATGTGATCCTGGGCAAGTCTTTTTAACTTCTCAGCTTCAGTCTTCTCATTTATAAAAATGAGGGTTGGCTTCAATGGCTTCTAAGGTCCTCTCCAGCTCTGAATCTGCAATCATATAAATGTGCTCCACTTAATACCTCAGGAGGCTTAGAGGTTTCCTGGGCTCACCTGACACTTCCTTCAAATCCATAATACTAATAATAATAGTAATAGCTAACATTTATATAGTGCCTACTATGTGCCAGGTACTGTGCTAAGTGCTTTATAAATATTATCTCATTTGATCCTCACAACAATCAATTTTACAGATGAGGAAATTAAGGCAAACAGAGGTTAAATGACTTGCCCAGAGTCACACAGCTAGTAAGTATCAGAGGCTGGATTTTAACTTAGGTCTTCCTGACCCAGAGCTCTATCCAGCTGACTCAATAAAAGGAATATCTGTATCTGTGAGATAGCAAACCTAATGAAGTCTTGAAGAGTCAAATAAATAGAAAGTCATCAAAATAAATCAGACTTTATGTTTACAAAGCCTTTTCCTCACGACAATCCTATAAAATACAGGGTATCATCATCTTCCATTTACAGCTGAGCAAACTGAGGCAAAGGAGTTAAGTGACTCATTCATAAATATGCAGGTCATCTTCTGATTCTGAATCCAGAGCTTCTTCCATTAGGTGATACTCCCTCAAATCTTGTTTAGACATCCTTTTGGTCATCCTGCCACTGAGATTTTTGCCTTTTATCAAAATTCTTCTCTCCCTCATTGAGAAGTCAATACCTTCTTCCTAGGCCAAGTGTGTATTTCTGAAGTTGCCTATAGACTGAGGAAAATGGAGTTCATCTAGTTCTCAGCTCCAACTCCTGGTTTAGGCTGAGTAGCAACTTTAACCTTACCCCTCCAATTCTTTAATCAGCAGATAGAAGCTCATTTCTATATTCCATTCAACAACTAACTCTTATTTTTGGTTAGCCATTCCAATTCTTTAATCAGCAGATAGAAGCTCATTTCTATATTCCATTCAACAACTAACTCTTATTTTTGGCTAGCCACTCCCTGCCTCCAGTGATGTGCTGGTAAATATTTAACAGCTATTTCTGTCAAACACAAAGGTACATGAGGCATATTTCAATTTAATTTGCATCAATAACATTTTCTCCATCTCTTTAAGTCTAAACAATCTACAAAACAGCAAATCAAACCCTGTTTTGCAGAATTTTCTGGTTTCCAAAGATGTAAATGCTCACAATGAAAATTTAACAATGGGCTCTCAAGAGATGGCATGGGGGAGTGGGGAGTGGAGCCAAGATGGTGGAGTAGAGGCGGGGACTCACTTGAGCTCTCCCCCAAGCCCCTCCAAATACCTATGAAAAGGACTCTAAACAATTCTAGAGCAGCAGAACCCACAAAAAAACAGAGTGAAACAAATTTCCAGTCTAAGATAACCTGGAAGGTCAACAGCAAAGGTCTGTTTTGCACCACCCTGAGAAAGGAGCACAGTCCAGCACAAGCCATGACAGCACAGACAGGTCCCAGCAAACCAAGAGCAGGCTTCAATGGACTGAATCACTGGCAACTGTGGCAGTTTCCAGACTTCTCAACTCACAAACACCAAAGACAACTTAGAAGGTCAGTAGGAAAGATCTGTTGGACATGGGTGAGAGAGAAGTGCAGTCCAGCCCTGCCTGAGGACAGACCCAGGGCAGTGGCACTGGCCGTGGAAGTAGCTGCTTCCAGCCCACAGACAGAAAGGAGATAGAATGACTGATTAGAAAGAGAGTAGAGGTGTCTCTTTGCTGGCCCTGAAATTCTGTTGCTTTGCCCATCCTTGGACCTGGGACACAGTCCTGGGGCATAGCAGAGTTTGTGGCAGGAGGAGAAACCCATCCTCACAGTTCCAGGGCAGAAAAGAGTGCTTGTGGTCACTCACAGACCAGAGCACAGGCCAGGAGAAGAGTCAATACCTCTCCTTAGATTCCACCACCTTGGAAGAACTGAAAACTTATAGTTCTCTAGAAGTATCTCTGAAAACAGTCGCACAAAACCCCTGAAGCTTACAGTATGCCCTCCACACTGGAAGCAGAGCTCTACTTTAACAAAGAATTAAAAAGTCAAATAATTGGTCAGGGAAAAAATGAGCAAACAATGGAAAAAACTCAGATTATAGAAACTTACTTTGGTGACAAGGAAGATCAAAACACTACACTCAGAAGAAGACAACAAAGTCAGGCTCCTACACCCAAAGCCTCCAATAAAAAAAAAAAAGCAGAAGAAGAATATGAACTGGTCTCAGGCCACAAAAGAGCTCAAAAAGGATTTTGAAAAGTAAGTAAGAGAAGTAGAGGAAAAATTGGTAAGAGAAAAGAGAGTGATGCAAGAAAATCATGAAAAATGAGTCAACAGCTTGCTAAAGAAGACCCCAAAAATCATGAAGAAAATCACTCATTAAAAATAGACTACACTAAATGGCAAAAGAAATCCAAAAAGCCAATGAGGAGAAGAATGCCTTAAAAAGCAGAATTGGCCAAATGGAGAAGGAGGTCCAAAAGCTCACTGAAGAAAATCCTTAAAAATTAGAATGGAGCAAATGGAAGCTAATGACACTATGATAAATCAGGAAATTATAAAACAAAACTAAAAGAATGGAAAAATAGAAGACAGTGTGAAATATCTCATTAGAAAAACAACTGGCCTGGAAAATAGATCCAGGAGAGATGATTTTTAAAATTATTGGACTACCTGAAAACCATGATCAAAAAAAGAGCCTAGACATCATTCAAGAAATTATCAAGGAAAACTGTCCTGATATTCTAGAATCAGAGGGTAAAATAGAAATGGAAAGAATCCACCAATCACCTCCTGAAAGAGATCCCAAAAGGAAATCTCTCAGGAATATTATAGTCAAATTCTGGAGTTCCCAGGTCAAAGAGAAAATATTTCAGGCAGCCAGAAAGAAACGATTTAAATATGGTGGAGCCACAGTCAGGATAACACAAAAATTAGCAGCTTCTACATTAAGATATCAGAGGGCTTGGAATATGGTATTCCAGAGGTAGGATTACAACCAAAAATCACCTACTCAGCAAAACTGAGTATAATCAATGATGGGGAAAAAATTGACATTCAGTGAGATAGCGGGATTTAATGAAATCTTGAGGGGAAAAAAAAGCACAGCTAAATAGAAAATTTGATTTTCAAATACAAGAATCAAGAGAAGCATGAAAAGATAAACAGGAAAGAGAAATCATAAGAGACTTATTAAAGTTGAACTGTTTATGTTCCTACATGGAAACATGATATTTGTAACTTGTGAGACTTTTCTCATTATTAGGGTAGTTTGAGGGTATATATATATACACAGAGGGCACAGGGTGAGTTGAATATGAAGGGATGTTATCTAAAAAATAAATTAAAGTGTGAGAGAGGAATGTACTGAGAGAAGGAGAAAGGGAGAGCTGGAGTGTGGTAAATTATCTTACATAAAAGAGGCAAGAAAAAGCTTTTACAATGGAGGGAAGGAGGTAAAAGGAAATGAGTGAATCTTACTCTCATTGGAATTGGCTTAAGGAGGGAGTAACATACACACTCAATTGGGTATAGAAATCTATCTTACCCTACAGGAAAGCGGGGGGAAGGGGATAGTGTGATAGAAGGGAGGGCAGATTGGGGGAGGGGTAATCAGAAGCAAACACTTTTGAGGAGAGACAGGTGAAAAGAGAAAATAGAATAAATGGCAGGCAGAATAGGATGGAAGGAATTATACTTAGTCTTTCACAACATGACTACTATGGAAGTGTTTTTCATGACTGCACATGTATAACTTATATTGAATTGCTTGCCTTCTCAATGAGGGTTGGTGGCAAGGGAGGGAGAGAATTTGGAACTCAAATTTTTTTTAAATGAACCTTAAAAATTGTTTTGACATGTAACTAGGTGATAAGATAGCATGCAATGGGGTATAGAAATCTATCTTATCTTACAGAAAAATAGAAGGGGAAGGTGATAAGAAAAGCAAGGAGGTGATATAAGGAAGGGCAGATTGGGGGAAGGGGTAATGAGAAGCAAAACACTTTTGAGGAAGGACAGGGTGAAAGGAGAGAGAGACTAGAATAAATTAGGGTAGGGGAATAGAATGGAGGTAAATACAGGTAGTAATAGTAACCATGAAAAAATTTTGAAGCAAGTTTCTCTGATAAAGACTTCATTTCTCTAAAAAAAAAATTGTAACTATATTCCAATACAGTTGGTTTCTTTTGTGTCTTTAAAAACACCGAGAAAGTGTCCAAAGACTTCACCAGACTGCAAGAGGGATCCAGGACACAGAAAAGGTTAAGAACCCCTGCTCAAAGGCACACTTCAGAAAACCCTAGAAAGACTTACATGAACTGATACTGAGTGAAGTGAGCAACACCAGGAGAACACAATACACAATACACTCTGATAGATTTGGCTCTTATCAGCAATGCAGGGATTTAAGACATCTCCAAAAGACTCATGATGGAAAATGCTATCCACATCCAGATAAAAACTATGGAGTCTGAATGCAGATCACAGCATGCTGTTTTCACTTTTTTGCATTTTTTTTCTCATGACTTTCCCCCTTTGTTCTGATTCTCCTTTCTCAACATAAGCAACACATTTGTGCAGATATGTGCAGAAATAGACATACCTGCTTCTTTTTTATAGGGAATAAAGGAACTCATCACTTTCAGCCCAACTAAAAAGGTGACTTTGCAATGAGTGTTAGTGAATGAAAAGGTTGCAGTTTGGCAAAGAAGAAGAGGACATAAATGTTTGGGGAAGGTGTGAAAGCTCATACCTAAGTTTGTTACTAACATCTGTGAAGAAGAATTAATCAATCTGTGTCTATATGTAAGCCAACTGAATTAGGATTAAGAGTTTCAATCTGTCTTCTTCAAAACTAAGTTATTACAAAAACAGAAAAGCCAGGTTTTCTGAGTCCTCACAAAACTAGTCAAAGAGAATGGCTATGAAAATGTATAGGCCAAAACCTTGATCTTCTCAGATTCTCCCCTGATCACAGAGAACCAGTCAATTAGCCTGAGTAGAGGAGGGGTAGCTTCAAAGACTTTAGATATCTGAGAGAGAGGAAATAAAAAGGAAAGATTATGTAATACTCTGAAAAACACAGAAATCTTCTCCAAAAACTGTTCCAGGATTTGAACTCTTCTAGGTGAAATAGTTGTAGAACAAAACCTTTTGCTAATTCCTAAAAGAAGCATTGCCAAAGCAAGGAAAACATAGGATACCTATTTTTAAAATTGCACTCATAATACAGGGTAATTTTTAATAGCCTAGGAGAGTGGACAGGAGGTGCTAATACTACAAAGGAGAATCATACAGGATGGGCAGCATGATGAGATCACAAATCCATCTGAGTATTCAAGTACTTTTGTGTTTAAATGTGTTCTACAGAAAAATTATAGATTGATAGACTGATAAATAGATAATTTATTAAGGCTAACTATGTGTCAGGCATTGTGCAAAGTACAAGGAATACAAATGAGAGGATACAAAAGCCAATGGGACAATCTTTTCCCTCAAAGAGCTTGTAGTTCTAATGGGGTAAGACACATAAAAGAATGCTGGAAGCCTCCCTTGTCTCCCCACCCTACGACTACCAGAAGTAACCAGACTTGGAAGCTTGGTTCTTGGAAAGATAAGGCAAAAGGCTTGTGGATGGAAGAGGGTGAGAGGGCTGTGTACAGCCAGGGAGGAAGTCCATGTTTCCACTGGGGTAGAGATAGTGGGAGAGTGGGAGCATGAGGAGGAGACTGGAGAAATATCAGTGGCTTGGAGGATGGCAAGCTGCTGAAGAGTTTAAAAATTAAAAACTCCTTTAGGAAAGAAACCATTTGTGTCAGTATTTCTGACCCACTAATGACCAGATCATAAAGCAGCAGGATATCCAATGATGTGTTTAAAGAATAGGCAATTTAATGCAAAATTAAACAGTTCCAGCCTTCAAAGACTGGGAACTAGAAAGGATTTTACTGGTTAAAAAGAGAAAATTTCTGCAGACTGGTGAAATAGTCCTAGAGACTATAGAAAGTGAGTGGGCATGAGGCACTAAATCTTTCCATTTTCTCTTCCAATTTAAGCCAATCTAAGTGTAAGGTAGGCCCAGTGGACAGAGTGCTGGCCCTGAACTTAGGAGGACCTGAGTTCAAATCCTACCACAGAAACTTACTAGCTATGTGACTCTGAGCAAGTTACTTAACCCTGCTTGCCTCAGTCCATCATCTGTAAAATGAGCTGAAGAAGGAAATGGCAAACAGTTCTAGTATCTTTACCAAGAAAAGCCCAAATAGGATCATGAAGAGTCTAAAATGACCAAATGACAACTAGTGATCTATTCATCCTTATTCGTTATTTGAATATTCATAGAAAATGGAACAAAAATTAACATTTGTAGGAAGAAAGGAAACAAACATTTATTAAACATGTACAATGTGTGAGGCAATCTGCTAAGCAAGAAGAAACAAATACAAGCAAAAAGAAAGGCAGTTTCTGTTCTCAAGAAGCTTACATTCCAATGAGGGAAGATAAGGCATAAAAGGAAGCTGAACAGTAAGGGGAGATGGTATGTGGTGCAGGGGCATGGTTTGGAAGTCCAGAAAGCCAAGAACAGACCAGGGAGGTAACTAAGGAAGACCGACCGTGGCCAAGAACAGACCAGGGAGGTAACCAAGGAAGCCTGACCATGGCCCTTCCACACAATGGAGTTCCCGGAGGAGCTCACCCATGGGAGAAGGGGAGGAGAATTTGAAGGTGAGCAGGCTGAAGAGAGGCTTGGCTCTTCCAGGGCAAGGGGGTCCCAGGCTCTAAGAGAACTTCTGTGATGAGCAAGCACTAGAGAAGCCATGGTTTGGAAGCCCAGAAAGTTAGAGACAGGGTCAGGAGGAAAAGAAAAAAGAAAAAAGAAAACAGAATTTAGTGAAATATAGTAAGCTATTATATTCTGTACCAGTTATCTATACCTGAGAATACCTGGTTGTTTTCATATTTCAGATCTGTTTATGACTATTTATGTGGTTTCTTCTACTTAGGAAGAAATAAGTAATTCTATCAGGCTAACTAGTGAACCTACCAGGGGTGGGGAACCTGCAGTCTCAAGGCCATATGTGGCCCTCTAGGTCCTCAAGTACAGCCCTTTGAATCCAAACTTCACAGTTTGTATCTCATGCAAAGATGAATTGGGAAGTATTCTGCAAAGTTTTCTGCAAAGCAAGGCAACAGGGTACCGAGGGCATTACTATAGTATCTTAACACACTCACTAAAAAATAAATTCCAACATATTTACATAGCATTTTTTTTTATTTTTACATGATAATTCTGTGAGTTAGAACAGACACAATCCCAATTCTGCAAATTAGGAAATGAAGGCCAAACAAGAATAGAATCTAAGTTCTTAACTCACACAATTACATGAGAGAAATTAACGTCTCTTGCACACAAAAAAGGTATGCTTTTCTAAGATCATTTCCGTATACAAGTCCTTGAAATTGTCCTCAAACCAAAATAATTCCTAACATAGCATAGCAGTTTTAATAGGTACTATTTGATCAAGAAAACCTTGGAGAGAATAATTTAGTTTAGTTTATTCCATCTGTAGGCCTGTCAAATTGACTGCTGTTAGTTAAAGAGTCTGAAAACTATTAATCTAAGGTAGGAATTCATTTCTCTGACAAACTTGTGACATCTGAAGTCTCAGAGAGACTTCATTCTCACTTAGGGATACATTTCAATATTTAATACTTAACACCCTTTCCATGGTGACATCATTCATTTGACTCCACCAGTATCATTCACCTTTCATTTTTCAAGTGACAAACTTATACTATATTAATTTGCTACAGCTGGGTCATTCCTTCCTGCTTTAGTCTCTCCCCTTCCCATTCTTTACACAGTATTATATAATAAATATTTTATTTTAAATAAGGAAACCATATGCTTGACGCTTTTTGTCACCTTAATAAAAAATATGGGAAACTTATGAAGCAAGACTGGAATGTTTCATCTCATCTGGTTTCTGAGAAACCAGATGTCAGGCAAAGTAAGTGAAGATGAATAAGAATTACGGATGGAAAAATGTTCTCAATTCCATTGTGATTGTTACATACGTTTCTCAGAGTTTCTCTCTCTAACTTAAGCAGTAGGTCAGGAACTTAGAATTTCCTTTTCCCACATTTTTCACACATCTATTTGTCCATATTTAGAATTGATTTTGCCAGATTGAAACTATTAAAAAGTTTGGTCACATATCTTCAAAACATATTACATATTAAGACATAAATAGCATTAGCTTCAGTTATAACACAAACATTGAAGTTACTACTACTTTCAAAGAACTATCCTAGGTGCAGGGAGTCCATACCCTCATGGAGCTTATAGTCTGATGGAGAATAGCATTTCTACAAAGAACCTTAATATGAAATGGCATGGAATAGTGGATAAGTCATTGGATTTGGAGATAGGAAGAATTGGGTTCAATCCTGCCTCAGATACTTATTAGCTGTGTGATCATAGGCAACTAATTTAAGTATTGTACCTCAGTTTCTTCATCTATAAAATGAAGAGGTTAGATTCAATGGACTCTAAGGTCTCCTCCAGTTCTAAATCTATGATCTTATGAGATGATTCACAATAATGTTGGGCACTCGCCTACTTAGGGATCCATGACAATGTCATAACTAATAGCTGACACCCTCCCAGCTATTTGGAATGAAGGTGAAGAGGACAAATGATAAAGCTTCACTTAGCCCTACTTGATATCATCCAAGAAACTGAGTCATGTTGATAGGATCAATCAGTCTATCACCATTTATTAAGCACTGTGTCACTCTGTCATGAATTAGGAAGGATCCCCTTGATTAAAAAGTGAATCCTTCATTTGAAAAAGAGATAACATCCACTGAGCATCAGATCTTGCAGAGTTTGTAAAATATAAATTATGATGTCACCCTCCAGTTCTCAAGTGGGCAAAAATGAGCAGGCCTGGATTCTACCATTTAGCCGAACTTGACCAGAAATAGTAGGTCTTTAGCCACAGTTTTTCTGGAGTCACTTTTACTTGCTCTCTCTTCCCTCTAAGCAATCAAAAAGCATTTATTAATATGTGCCAGGAATTGTCCTAGTGGTTGGTAACACAAAGACAGATATGAAACAATCCCCATCTTCAAGGAGCTTACAGTCTATCAGAGCAATGATAGAATCTATCTCTTCTGGAAGATCAAAACACCAAAAATCTTCCTTTACCCCATTCTCTGCTTTCTTCTCCTCTTCCCCCCACCACCTCTCTCTTCTTCCCATGGTGATCAAAAGACACTAAGGTTTGCACTTTTATTTGGAAGTTTCATGGCATGCTTCAAAGGGCCAAAGACAGATATTAACTAGCAGTCCATTTCCATCCTTTTTAGAGATAATTTTGCCATTGTAGGTTACTATTTTAAAATTTTCATTATCAAGGAATAGGGATTAGATGTAATTTCATTGGTATGGAGAGCATCAGATGAGGAAACCCCTATAACAATGCAGTTCAGCACCTTCTCCAGATAGTCTTAGAGAGTTGTCTAAAGCAATGAGAGATCAAGTGACTTGCCCAAAGCCATATAGCCACTGTCAGAGGCAGGACTTGAATCTAGGTCTTTCTGACTTCAAAACTAACTCCCTATCCCCTATAGCATATTGCCTTTCATTTCATTTCATTGTATGGGAGTTATTTTTCATGGATTTGCATGTTCGCACTGAGCTAAACATTTCCCCTTCATAGTCTATCTGTTGAATGACTCACTAAATACAGTTCCCTCAAGCAAACTAATTAGTTTTTATTACCAATCACTATTGTGGCCACTACCACCAAAGGTGGTAATAAAAAGAATATTGACCCTTAACAAATTTGTTACATTCTCAGTAGATTGTTACATTTGAAAATTAAGGCAAATTGAGAGATAATGATCTGAGCATGATCAGTGTATTAGGCTAGCAGTAACCACTAAGTTGGATCTATGATGTCCCAATAACCAAAGACCCAAGGTAGGGCTTACTAATCTTCATATAGTTTTAGGAAGTACAGAGTTGGGTAGCTATGGAAGACAATGCAATGTTACAGGGTAGACAGTATTGTGGGGATGAGGACAACATAATAGGTTATTTTAAAGAAAGCAGGCTAGCACCCACATTGGGCTAGCAACAACCCTTCTCTGACAATTAAGAAATATTAATGGTTTTATGGAACCCATCTGAATCTTGTAATCTTTGCTAAGGGATCTAAACTACCAAAATTTCAGTTTCCTTGGAAAAGAGAAAAGTTCCCCTAATTGTACAAAAACAAGTAAGGTTAGACAGTATATCTTGTGGAAATATACCAGGTTAGCTTATGGCCTTCAAAGACAGATAAACAGATGTCCTAGAATTTTTCAGGAGCTGAAGTTATGAGGGATAACAAGTTTTCTTTTAATTATAACTAACTCAGAGGGAAATCTAAATTTCTGAGCTATACTCAAGGATGTAGAAAGATAACTTTAGGCAAATACAGACTCAATTATAAAGATCAATATAACAAAATCAATTGCATTGTAGAATTAATACAGTAGAAATGCAAAGTAATATTTATTTTGATTTTTTTTCAAGATAACAGAAAGGATACAAGCAGTCAGAAAATTGATAGGGAAAAATCAATCTAAACAGTATTTAAGAAAGACACAATCCAAATAATAAAAGAGATAATTAGCAATTGGATTGAGAAGGGGTTGTTATTGACCTGGGAAGGGAAGAGTGAAGCAAGGTTTTATGGACGTAAGGAGGGCATTTGAGTCAGATTTTAAAGAAGAGGTAGAATTTTAACTGGCAGATTGGGTGTCATGTGGGGATGGGAGAAAGGAGAACATTCTAAGCAAAAGGCTTAAGCAGAACCATGGAAGCAGGAAAGTATGGGTCAGAAAAACCTCTAATGGCTGAAGCCTAGAGTGGAGGAGAGGAGAGTAGTGCAGGGTAAGATTAGAAATAATAACAAGAGCCAGCATTTATATAGCACTTCAAGGTTTGCAAAGCACTTGATATGCTATCTCTTTTGACCCTCGTAGCAACCCTGTGATTACAGGTTCTACCATTATCTCCATTTCATAGATGAAGAAACTGAGGCACAGGGAGCTTTTTTTTTTAACTTGCCTAGGGTCATACAGTTAGTAAGCATCAAAGGCAGGATTTGAACTCAGGTCTACTTGACCCTAAGTTCTGTGCTTTATCCACTGCATCATCATTAGTAGAAAGCTGACATATCAGATAGTAAAGGGCTCCAACTACAGAGCTGGAGCTATTCAATAAGCAGAGGAGAATTATTGAATGCCCAAGGAAATTTATCTAGTAGCTGCATTATGAATGACAAATGAAAGATTAAAGAGAATAGAGGTTAGAAGGTACACGAGGAAGCTATTGAGCTATTAATAAGAATATTTATTAAGGAAGTGGCCACAGAAATAGTATTCAAAACACTACAGATTTAAAGGGAAGAGTTTATTACATTTTTATCCCCACATTTAATGCGTTTTCTAGAAATTAGTCATGAAGGATATGGCAGGGTGAGAGAAAGCTGAATATTCCCTTTTCAGGCCATTGTCATTAGTCATAGGGCTTTATGTTTCCCTTCTAGTAGGTTCTCACCCCTCAACAAGGGTTCTGCCTGGATTGGGATCAGAAAACCCTAGAGATAGAAGGGATTTTAGAGGCCAATTAGTCCATCTAGCCCCCTCGTTTTACAGATTAAAAAAAAAATACTGAGGACCAGGGAAGTTGAGTAAATTGTCCAAGGTCAAATAGGTAATGGGTATTAGAGACAAAGTTTGAGCCCATATCCTCTGGCTCCAGATTCAGTGCTCATGACTGGAAGAATCAGGTAAAGCCAAGAGTGCTTGTTGTCATGAGAAGACCTGAGTTTAGTCCTGGATCTGACATTCACTGCCTGTGTGGCCTTGAAAAATCTCTTCACTTCTCTGGGCCTTGGTTTCCCCACCTCTAAAATGAGAAGGTTGGACTCATCACCTCTGAGTCCCCTTCTGGCTCTGGCTCTAGGATTCTATCTTCTCCTTGCTCCTAAGCAATCCCCACTCTTTGCAGGACAATTATTCACAGAGGTTATGGAGGCAGAGGAAAACCACTCTACACATGCACTCACACATATGTACATGAACGTACAATATACAAATAGGAGATAATATGTGTGCATAAACGTGCATATATATAGGAGGTAATATACATACACATGGATTCTCACATACATGCACATGCATACACATATACAAATATGAGGTGATATGCACATGCACTCTCACACACATGCACACATACATATATAAATACAAGGTAATACACATACACATGCACTCTCATACACATACACACTTTGAATTCTCTTCATCATAAAAATAAAAATTAAAAGTGTAAAAGGTAAAATATTCTTCTAATGATTTCAAGCCATGTGTTTGGGGTGGTTTTTAGGACAATAACTCTTTGGAAACAGGGCCTGGTTTCCCATTTTGTGTTTCTCTCCTCAGTGTCCAGCAGTAATAGGTTCATAGGATCAGATTTGAAACAGAAAGGGATCTTAGAGGTCACTTAATCCAACCCCCTTCATTTTACTCAGGAGGAAGCTGAGGCCCAGAGAGATGAAGGGATTTTCCAAGGTCACACAGGTGACCAGTGGCACAGCTGGGATCTGAACCCAGGTTCACTGATAATCCTACATACTTTCCATCATAACACACAGCCTTACACATAATAAGTGCTTGTTGAATTGAAATGGGATTTTGTTAAAAATAAAGTGAAATGGTAGTTGGGAGGGGGAGCTTTTTTTAGCTTTTACAAAGGGATATTGACTTCAAAGTTATAACAAGAACAAATGCACAAATATTTCCCCCCAACATTTTCGGGGCATACTCCTAAACTGTGGGGGGAAGGGGATTCAGTGAAAAGTAGGCCTACTCTTAGATCAGTTTCTACATAGCATTGGTGTCACCAAGTTCACATCCAAAGGCAGGCTGACTGCTGGGGAAACCTCGTCCCAAGTAACACTGTGTTGAAGTCCCAAAGGTCACTCCTTGCTCCTTAGGACATCAATGCTAAGCTGAGTGCAAAACCTGGCCTGGAATACTATGACGGCAAAGTACCCTCTGAACGCTGACACCCTCCTGTCTTTTCTAATTCACAAGGTCAAGAATATTCCATTCCCTTTATCTGGAATGGAAAATAACAAAAGAAGAAAACAAGAACTGAGGTTTATTTGGGAGTTGGGGAGCCTGGGGGAACATGGCTTCAGAAGGAAGAAGGCTCCATAGCCTTTTACCTTACAATATCATCTCTTGCCAAGGGTGGAGTCATACCACTAGAAAGGGAGCAGTTGAAAGGACTGATCCCAAAAAACTAAAATGAAGTTAAGAGATATCTTATTCATATTCTGAAGAACTTACAGATGAAACGTGCTTACATCTGATGATCTATGGAGAAAGAAGCAACTGAAAATAAGTTCCTTCAACTCCAGGGAGAAAAGAGGTTTCAGCAACAGGCATAAACATAGGGACAGAGCTAGGGCTGAACCAAAGATGGTATTTGGAGACTCTACAAACACATAATTCACAGAAGAAGAGATTGTTTTAAGCTAAATTGAGTTGCATTCAACGCCAACATAAAGTTGTCAACAGTTTTCAGTGTAATGTGAGGGAGGGTTCAGGAATAGAAGCCGGGAATCTTGCAGTGGCTAAGCTAGAGAGTTCTGTATTTCTTTCCTATCTGTCACTATGCTCTTCTCTCAGCTGAACCTGAAGAAGACAGTCAGGATTTCAGGTGGCATGTTTACATCTGCCTATGTGTTTGTATGAGGTCCACAGTCAAGTTCTGCACTGCACCGGGTGCAGGGCAGGACATATTCATAAATGGTGATAATCCCTGCAGATTAGACCAAAGAGCCATTTATCTGATTTTTCAAGACTGAGCTGGATCTCCTGTCTACAGCAGCAGGAGGAAAAGTTTCAAATCTTTGGAAGGATCCAGATCAATAATCATGGTGTTCTACTTTGTGTAGTCTCCTTCCCCCGTAACCTCTCTTTTAGGTATTGTCTTACCCCAGCAGGAAATAAACTCCTTAATGTCAGGCATTATCTTCCCAGCTTGTTTTTTGCCAATGAAGTAAAATCCATCAGTGGGCACTAAAACAAGGTGTCTTTCATTCCTATAAATCTATATTTGCTTTTAATACATGGTTGGTAACATAAGGTCTAACATAGCTCCTGGCAGAACTCTAAGATAGGGATCTTACATAATTTTCTATCCAATTAAATTCATGGAATAAAAACTGTCAGTCCTCTGATTATGATGGTCTCAAACAAATTCTTCTGGATCCCAAAGGAGTGGCATCCAGTCACTGCTAATGCCCACTGTGTTATTTGCCCCAAGTTAGGTTTCTTACTTGATCCTGATAGTCTGAAATGGAACAGAGAGAGAGATAAGAGAAAGAGAGGGAGATGGGGGCAGGGGGAGAAGACAGCCTGCAAGCTGACTCTTGTCTGCTTGACAAACAAGCCAACCTATAATCTTCATGGAAAGGCTCTAGAGCAGGGGTGGAGAACCTGCGGCCCTTCTTTGACTTAGGAGCTATGTGATAAAAGACAAGTGAATTCTTATCTCTGGGCCTCGGTTTGTAAAAGGGGGTGGGGCAGGGGAGGAATAATAGGACCTCTAATAGCTGCCTCACAGAGATGCTGTTTGGGTCATATGAGAACAACATACAGGGTGTCCCAAAAAGTTTTAGTATAGTTTTACACTACTAAAACTTGAACAATGTCTAAGCCAGGAGTGGGGAACCTGCAGCCTCCAGGCCACATGTGGCCTTCTAAATCCTTGGGTGCGGCCTTTTGACTGAGTCCAAGTTTTACAGAACAAATCCTTTTATTAAGGGGATTTGTTCTGTGAAGTTTGGATTCAGTCAAAGGGCTGCACCCAAGGACCTAGTCGAGGCTAAAGGTTCCCCACTCCTGCAATCTAGAAAAAGTCACCTATAAATCACTCTCAAAAACAAAACCGAAGGACTTTCTAAAGTTAAAAAAAAAATTAGAAGAACCAACAGGGATTCACACTGTCACCCGTGCCTGATATGGCCTTATTGATACCCTCCACTGTGCTTCTGACGTCTCTCTTCATTTTCATTGCTGATTGAATCATTTCTCTTAAGCCCCTCTCTTTTCTCTCTCCCCTTTAGCCTTCTTTTCACAACCTCCCATAGAACATTTCTTCATCAGTATGTTATGACATAACACAGAGCCTTTATTAATCTATACTTGGGGTTCTTAACCTTTTTGCTGTCTTGGATCCCTTTGGCAGTCTGGTGAAGTCTATGGACTCCTCAGAATTATGTGTTTAAATGTATAAAGTCAAGTACATGGCATTACAAAGGAAATTGAAATACAGCCAGTAAATTATTTTTTTAAAGTTCATGGACTCCCAGGTTAAGAACCCCTTTCTTTTCTATCTTTTCTCTTTCCCTCTCCGTTAGAATATATCTACATGTATGCATCCTCACCCCACGCTAAATTTTGTCAACCTACTTGGTTGTCATTCCAGCTACCTCTGCTTTCCTCCAAGACACCCATTTGTAACTCAATCCAATAAGCAAAGATTTACGAAATGCCTACTATGTTCAGGGTGCTCTGCTAGGTGCTAGGGATGCAAAAACAAAAATCTATCTCTGCCTTAAAAGAATTTACATTCGACAGAGTAATGAAATCTCCATATATGTTCTACATATGATAAAGGGAGAATACCCTATCAGGGAGCACCATTTCCTAACTGGCAAATGTTTTCTTGATTTATTCATTTACATTGCTAAAGGCCCTTTTAAAACCTTTTGAACCTTCTTTTAAAAACTGACTTCCTTCTCCCTTTCCCTGAAACCTCTGCTTCCTCCTCTTGCGTGGCCACTGTGAGACTACTAAGAGCAAAACAGTGAAGAGTAGAGAACTTAGGCATTTTACCAGCACAGATTGAGTTAAGAAACATTGCTCCAGAAGTCTGGAATTAGTTTCTGGAACTTATCATAAGTCAATCTTCAGTTGCAAGTAAGAAAGAAATTCTATTCATTTTGTCTTTTTGTCTCACTGTTTCAGTAAGTATAATCTGAAAGATCAGCTGGATACCCTCCATGCATACTATGGAAAAGATTGAATCAAATGTAAATATCTTGGAAACATTCTACCAGAGAGAGTTTGTTCTGCTATCAAAAAAGCACAGTCTACTACTTGTCACCAAAATTTATATTACTGTCTGAAATACTTCAGACAATAAACTTCCTCATACAAAGATTATGCCAAGGCAAGGAGCTTTAAAATATAGATATGTGGATTATCCTAATGAAGGACCAAATCTCAGGAACTGTGCACGTGGTACTTATGTTCTTTGGCATTTAATCCCTTCACTATTTAGCTCCAATTTTCCTTTATAGCCTCATCCTATGTTATTCCTCATCCCACATTCTGTCGTCCAGCTAAACTTGCCTTCACACAACCCTCCATATGTCACATCTCAAACCTTGCATTGGCTGTACCCCATACCTGAATTTCTCCCACTTCTGCCTCTTGGGACTCCATGTTTCCTTCAAAACTCAGCTCAAGATGTACCTTCTATATGAAACCATTATAATAAAAAAAATTATAATATAAAATTAATTCAAAAGAAAAAAGTTTCGTACAACAGAATATCAAAAAGTAAAATAATCAAACTAAATGCATGCAGTGGTGGTTGAATAAAGTCACAACTTATTATAATAGATCCTTCTAGGATCGGCTGGCTCTTCTAGTTTGTCAGTGTAGAATCCATACAGTTATGAACTTCAATAAAAGTCCCTGAGGACTGCCCTCAATCACTGGTCTCAGGGTCTCTCTGAACCATGTGCCCCTCCCTCAAGAATTACCTTGTATTTATCTTATATACTTTGCATATGTCATATGCACATTCTGTCTCCCCTCATAAAATGTAAAATCCTTGAGAACAGGGATTGTTTCCTATTTGTCTTTATATCCCCAGTGCCTAGGCTATTTCTTGCTACTTTTTACACTGGCCTCCAGGTGGTTCCAGGAACAAAACACACATTCTCTAGGCTCTGCAGATTTTCACTAAATGAACTCAATGCCTGGAACACTTTTCCATCTCCACTCTGCCTACTAATCTCTTTGGCTTCCTTTAAGCCCTGGCTAAAATCTCATCTTTTTCTGGAAGCCCTCACCAGCCTTTCTTAATTCTAGTGCCTTCCCTTTATTAATTATTTCCTATTTATCCTGTGTATAGCATGTTTTGTATATTTTGTATAAAATTACTTTCATGCTGTTTCTTCCATTCGATTTTAAATTCCTTAAGGGTAAGGACTGTCTTTTGCTTCTTTTTGTACCCCAGCACTAAATACAGTACCTGTCACATAGTAGGCACTTAATAAAAGTTGATTGATTGACCCCTTACATTACATTACAGCTGGACAGGAAGGAGCTCATCTAGTCCCCTTCAACATATGAACATTCCCTGTGGGCATATAATTCAGAGAATAATGTAACTCAGCTTCAGCGTACCTGAAGGTTAACATTTATTCTTATGCGTAGATGCATGGATTCATGACATCACAGCAATTTTGTGAAGTTCAGTCCTATTTTCATAAGTGACAAGTTCTTTCCCTGTGTGTAACCATGAGCCTTCCCTCAAACTTTAAGCAAAATTCCAATTTTAATTGTACTATGTACTCATTCTAAATTCAAAAGGAAAAAAAAGGCAGTTTTAACACAAAAGAAAGAAAAGGTTCTCTAATCTCCCAAAAGTTTACACTAAGAATTTCATAGCTCAATATTATAGAAGTTCCTTGATAGAAAGGTAAAATTATGAAGTTTCAGACACAAAATAGCTCTTTTTTATGATTTAGTATTCAGAGTCTCTATTTGTAGGATAGAGTGTCTAACTTTTCTTTACTTGATAGTTCAAAAAGAACAATGGTCACTATTTTATTCCCAGCAGTGATTTTCTCACACAGAGAGAAATCATTTGTCTCTACTCTGATGCAAAACTGTTCATTTGTGGAAGTGCCCTACGTGACAACAAATGAGTTTCTTCTCTTCTGCCTCCTGTCCCCATGGCCCCAGCTTAACAATTATTTGAAAGAAGCTGGAGCTCCTGCCATGGAGCATGGGCCTTCCACTATCACTCACTATATACTCTAAACCCTACTCCCTTAGCCCTGAAGTCTACAAGTAGCTCCAGGGAAGTGAATACATATGGAACCAAGATGTTCTCATTAAGTAGACTCTTTGTCTGCTCCAGTAGAAGAAATGCAATCTATATTCCAGCCTTGATTAGAGTCATTCTCTTTAGTGGCAAAAGGCAAGTACAAATTTATGCTGAATGAGTAGATAAGACTGCTGATTGCATGTCTCTTGCAGTCAGTTATTCTCTGGGTTAAAGGAGGGCTGGGAAGAAATAAAAAAAGTCTGATAAATTTGCAATTTAATCTTGATGTTATATTGTGTTTTTAAGAAGGTTAAACAAGACTATAAAGTAACTAAGTAACTCCTTTTTTATAATAGTCAATCAATTTAATAATCCTACAGACATTGCTTCTGCACCTACATGCTGGACATTGCATCTCTATCATCAAAGAGTTTACGTTGTATGTTGAGGAACAGCATGGATATATGGATACAGGTAAATAAATACAAAATATGTAGAAAGCAAATTTGAAGTAATTGAGGGATTGTGGTTCTAACTCTGACCACTCCTAGTTATATGACCAATAAAAAGTCACAATCTCTTGGAGTTTCATCTGTAAGGCAGGGATAATAATACCTGTACCTTGCTATGAGGATCAAAATATATGTTTGTAGAGTGATTTGTATATATTAGAACTCAATATTAATGTCAGTTATAATACTTCATACTTTTCAAAGAACTTTCACATAGGTGACAGTTTATATTCAATTTCATCTTCATAATAGCCTTACAAACTAAATAGGAAAGGCATTATTACCTGACTCCCAATTTTTTTTAAGTGTGGAAGCAAACACAGAGAGGGTAAATGAGTCAATCCTTATTACTGGACTCATACCTACAGAAACCAGTCTCTCCTGGTGAATCCCTGACATTCAATACCATATGAGGATTCTCCAAAATGTGGAGCAACTTTATAGTGCTGCTATATTATTCTATTTCACCCTAGAACTAGGGTGAACTTATTTCTTTTCTTATTTCTCCTGAAATGGGAGTAAACTCAAGCAAGCTTGAATTCTCTTTTCAAATTCTTAGACAATTATATTAGATATACTCATGCAACTTTACAGAGCTAGAAGGGACCTCAGAGATCCAGTTGAACTTTTTCATTTTACAGATGGGAAAACCAAAGGTGAAAAGGACTTTCCCATGATTGTAGGGGTAGTGGCAAAGCCAGGATTTGGACGTAGGTCTTATAGTATCAAGCCCAACATTCTTTTCACATGACAAAACGTCATCTGTTACAACCATCACATACTTCTAGCTGAATACAAAAGATAACAACAGCAGTTGAGCTACATTTTCAACATCTCACTAGCTGTAATACAAACATTAGTATCCTTATCAAAACTATTTTGATCAATCACTGTTTCCCCTTGCTGGACTCATTGTAAGGCCTTTCTATGAATTAGTCATAAATAATTGCATTAGCATGTCTTATGTATTTTTGCAACCACCATCATTAATAAATTATTAAGTGGCTGCTATGGGCTAAGTATTAGAGATATAAAGATGAAAAAGTCACTGACCTCAAAGAGTTCACAATCTAACAGGGGTGGGAGATCTGATGTATATGTAGATTAGTATGACACAAATTAGGCAGTCATTGGGGTAAAGGAAATAGCCAAAGTAAAAATAAAAAAGAGGACAGAAGATCAAGTCATGTTGATTAATTAAATTTGCTTTTTATAATAATCCCTACTAATGTCCACCTTGAACAGCCTTTGCCCTTGACCTTATCCATTCCTACTGAGTATTTCTGCCTAAGCAGTTGCTTTGTAGCTCTGTTCCCAGACTCCATCTTGGTGTCTCATTCCTCCGAAAAGACCAGCATGATTCAGAATATCTGTCATAGATTTAAATATCTTCTGATTACTTCCCTTCCCATGCTTTAACTACATTACCCAATATCCTTCTATTTTTGTCAATGGCTGACGTGGTCTTGATCCCTCTGAGCATCAGCCATCACTCTTGGAGCACAGAATATAGTAAATTATCTCATGCCATGAAATTAGTTAATTACCAAGGAATGAAGTAATGAATTTCCATATCAGATTACATCCTTTTATTTCTAAGTTCCAATGCTAAATTCAAATATTTTTTAATTGTCTTGGGTCATAGTACATGATTATCACTAAGAACATTTCTAAAACTCTCTACCGTAGAGTGGATCACTGGCTTCTTTTCCTTTGTTGATTAGAAGAGGCAGTTGGTAGCACAGCGGATGGAGTGCTGACACTAGAGTCAGGAAAACCTAAGTTCAAATCTGGCCTCAGATACTTCCTAGCTATGTGAACTTGGGCAGGTCATTTAACTTCTGTTAGTCTCAGTTTTCTTAACTGTAAAATGGGGATAATAATAGCAGCTATCCCACAAGGTTGTTGCGAGAGTTAAATGAGGTAATTTTTAGTTAAAAAAAAAAGGCTTTGCACAGTGCCTGGCAAATAATAGTCACTCATAAATGTTTATTCCCTGTCTCCTTCCCAGAACGAGTTAAAATGTCTCAGTATAAAGTGAAATAGGTCTTCTTCAGCTGTATTTTTTATTCTATCATGGTTTATAAGGAAGTCAACAAGATTGCAACGTCCCCAGTGCATGCCAAGAAGGGAAAAGGGAAAGGGAAAAGGGTAAGGAGAAAGGGAAGAGGAAAAGAAAGAAAAGGAAATGAGAAGGGAAAGGGAGAGGGAAAAGAGAAAAGGAGAGGACAGGAGAGGACAGGAGAGAAGAAAAGACAGGACAGGACAGGAGAGGAACAAATAAGACAAAGAAATTCTAGATGTGGCAAACTAAGAGTCAGGCAAGAGGAAAGAGAGGTCAGTGCTTACTCTGAAACTTTTAGTCTTAAAGAGCTGACTAGAGTACCATGAGGTTATGTGACTTGCCCATGGTCACACAGCCCAGAAGTAGAACTTTAACCTGGGACCATAGGGGTTTCAATCTGAGTTTGACACCACAGCAATATATATGGTTATAATAGTTGGACAAATTAGATGATATGAATAAAGAACAGGAGCATATAATAACGTACTGGTTGGGAACAGATTAAAGTGAAGAGACTTAAGCCAGGAAGACCACCCAAGTGTCAGTTGCTGTGAATGCAGAGTGAGATGGATTTCGAGATCATTTAGTCTGTCCCATTCAGGGGCTCAATGCAGGATGAGTCAGCTTCAAACCATGAAAGTTAGGTGAGCATGTATGTGTATAAGAGAGAGAATACTACCTTCTGGTTTTCTCTCTGTATTAATTCTCTCCTCCACCAAAGCACATAATTAAATATAAGCTTTATTTTCATTTCATTGTCAATAAACATAAATACAAATCTTAAGCCCAAAAGGTCCGTTTGTCTGTCTGTCCATAGTACATAACTCTAAGTACTTTGGCAAATGTGTTATTTTAAACTGTTTTTAAAATGCCAAAAATAGGTAGAATATCTTTATTTTGAAGAATAATCCTTTGAAAAACAAATTCTAAAATTGTTTTTGCGTGTAATTGGAAAAAAATACAATATTTAAATTTTTTTAAAATAACCCTTTATTAAATTCTCTAGTACCTTAACAAGGCATAGATTATTTGGACTAGGCTAATACAGGAACTTGTTTTGCTTGACTATGAGTATTTATTTCAAGGGTTTGGTTTGGTTGCAGATGGAATGAGGATGAAAAGAAAATGATATAGATTTTGTTCATTGAGAAAATTGAACTAAAATGCAAAAAATTTTCAAGCACTAGCTTCATATTTACTAAGTCAAACTCAACTATTGTATATACTGTGATCTCTTCCACTGACATGAAATACCATGAATTACAGATTAAGTTAATCTTCAATAATCCAGTATTTTAATAAAACATTAAAATTACTTTATTCTACTTGTTATACACACATCTTGGGGAATTATTAGTGTCTCATAAAGCCAAATTTGTCACAATCTTATCTTCTAAAAGGCCTCTATAAATGCACAGAGTTGTCTTTGCAGGAATAGCTGTTGCCATTTTATATTTTTATGACCCGGTGCTGCATATATTTTGGAAATTCATTTCTGGGAGAAGAATTCTGAGGCAAAAAACACTTACAGCATATTGAGGACAACCTTGAGAAATCATTAGTCATGCTGGAGGCAAAGCAGATAGAGGAAGTAATCAAAATTTAAGCACAGACTGCATGCAAGCATTGTAGATGAGAAAACTTGGATCAATTTGTATGTGAAATAAGCCCACCAATTGTTAAGGTTATAGGCTTCCTTACTCAACATGGGCACTATCTGCTCCTGCAGAATGAGGTTTGGTTTTAGAAAAAATAAATTACTTAAGAGTTCATCTTACTGCAAGGACTTGACTTAGGTTAAATAAAACTTGCAAATAAGTTCAAAAATTTTGAGCCCACAAATTTGGTTTGAATGTTTTCCTCTCATCCAGGAGATCTATCAGGTATATAAAAAGTATAATGCAATAGAAAGGATACTGATCATGGAGTCCAATCATTGAGCAAATAATTTAATATCTCTGAGCCTTACTGTTATCTTTAAAATGGGAATAATGACTCTTGCCTCCATCTGCTTCTAAACGTTGGAAGAATTGTATGGAATAATATTTGTAAAGGTATCATGTAAAGTATAAAGTACTATGGAAAAAACAGGATATTATTATTTCAATAATTAAATACATGATGTCAGATTCTTTGCCACTCATCTAGCACAAGATTTTACATGTCCTCCATGTACAGCACCTACCAGTATCCAAGGACCAAGGTGTGAAACTAGCTATATTGTCCCCAAGGGGAAGAAGGGGAAACGAGCATTCAATAAGCATCTACTATATGGCAGGTGCTGCACTGAATGCTTTTCAAATATTATCTCATTTGATCCCCACAACAACCCTGAGAGGTAGGTACTATTACAATTAAAGAAACTGGGGCAAAGTCAAGTGACCTGCCTAGGATCGCACAGTTAGGAAGCATCTGAGACTGGATAACTACTCAAGTCTTTCTGACTGCAGCCCCAACACTCTGTCCACCGTGGCACATAGCTGCCTCAAGGAAGCATAGCCCAAAGAGAGATATAGGTAGGTGAGTGGTGGAACCATTGATTTGGCCAAAGTCAATGCTGCAGACACACCCACCAGCATCACTACGCTTCTTTAGAAGAGCTGTTTCTAGCAAACTTAAAACATGTTTAAGCTACTTACTCCCTATCCCAGAAACTGTGAAGAAAGATCCTCAAACTTCTGAGCCCAGGAGATGTAATTGTCACAATGGCTATGTTAGGTAATTAATATAGGCATTATTATCTCCACTTTGCAGATGAGGAAACTAAAGTCAATGAATTAAATGACTTGTAGTCACACAGCTAGTAAGTGCCAGAAGCCAGGATTCAAAGCCAGGTTTTCCTGAGTCTAAGTATTCTACTGGGGTCGGGGGTGGGGGTGTCTATAAATAGTTTTGAAGGGGTCTATGAACTTGGATGGGGAAAAAAATCTTTATTTTCACATACCTCAACTGAAATTAAGTGTTTCTTTCATTTATTTAAAAATAGTTATTTGAGAAGGGTTCCCCAGATTGGGAAGCCAGAATAGGCTTCCCCAGATTGTCAAAGGGTTCATGACTCTGCTCTAAATAATAAGTCACCCAGTCACTTAAATAAGGTAGTATATCACCTCACCACTATCTTTAAGGTCATAAAGAAAGCCCACACCTGAGTTCAAATGTGGCCTCAGACCAAACACTTGACACTTACTAGCTGTGTGACCCTGGGCAAGTCACTTAACCCCAATTGCCTAAAAATTAAAAAAAAAAAAAGAAAGCCCACTAATTTTCATCAAGCAATATGCATCCTGAAAAACAATTTTTACTATAATATCAATATAGTTAAAAGAAATTTTGAAAGATTTAAGAACTCTAATTAACACAGTGATAACCCATGATTCCAGAAGACCAATGATGAAGAATCCTGTTTATCTCATGAGAGAAAAGTGATGGAACAATATGCAGAATAAAACACACATTTTGGGGAATAGCCAATGCAGAAATTTGTTTCTTTTACTTCATGTGTTTATTACAAAAGTTTTGTATTTGCTTTCTAGTGAGGGGAGGAAGGAGAAGATAGGAGGGAAGAATAACTTTGATCAGAAAAAATTGATAATGAAAGAGAGAAGAATTTGAAGCAATCATTCTATTAATTTTCTACTCTCCTTTCCCCCTTCCCTTTCTTCATCTATATCCATCTCCCTATTACTATGTTCTCTGGCCCTGTTCAGGGAATGAGAGTCAGAGTTGGTGTTGAGGGTGGAGGAAAAAATAGTGAGGAAGGCAGATGGGGAGAGGAACAAAACGAAGACAAGTCCCCAGTGTGCCCTAGGCAAGGATTAACAGCTGTGGCCACATACATCCTTCAGCCCCATGAAAATTGTTTTTCTGAGGTGTCACTGTCCACTAGAGGCTTTGACCATTTACTATAATGTATGAAACTTGAAAATACTTGTACAGGTGAAAATGTAATTTACCAAAGTGATGCTATCAAGTTGTGTATGCAGTCCACCAAATGAGTTAGTTACTGTGTATCTCTTCAATTAGCATTACAGATGGACAATGAGCTGGGCCTGGCACGCAATAGAAAGAAAACAAGCTGGATTTCATTTGGGAAATCACGCAGCCCTTTCAATGATCTCAAAGTGTTTGCTGTCTGTGGAAAAAAAAAACTTATCTTTAATACCAGTCTTCTCCCCATGATGCTCTCTGACTCTATAACCTACACCATAGTCTCAGAATTAAATTTCAAATGGGCAATGGGAAGAACCATAGTGGGTCCAAGCAAGTGGTGCCCAAGAATGATTTGTCAGCAAGAAGTGATATGAAAGGTATGAGTGAGATTACATAAGATCAGAAAAGGAGGTGGGGTGGTTTTGTAAGAGAGAAAGAGAGGAGATAGAGATCAGCCCAAGGACACCCAATATACTAAAAGATGAAGGGAGAAGGTCTCCAGTATTGGAGAGATCTCTGTGAAGAATTATCTAGCACACATATATATCACAGAGACTAAGGATAATGACAATAGCTGACATTTTCATAGTGCTTTGAAGCTGGCATGTACTTTGCAAGCCCCATGATAACATTGTGAAGTATGTACCATGAGCATTATTATACCCATTTTAAGGATAAGGAAAGTAAGGCTCAGAAACATTGCCCATAGGCACATAGCTAATGTGTCAGAGGCGGGATTGAGACCAAGGCTTCCTGATTCTAAATCCAGCATGCTATTAACTGCATTAAGCTGGCACAAAAGGGTTGCAAATACACATACAAAATCATGGACTCATTAGAATTTCACAATAAATGATTATATGCCATGGGAAGCAGAATTTTCTGCCATTAAAATATATATGGCTTCCACACTTCCAAACTGTGCATCTTTGGACATGTGACTTAGCTTCTTTAGGCCTCAGTTTCCTGATCTGCAAAATGGGAATAATAATACTTCCTATATCACAGGGTAGTTGTGTAGAAAGTGCTTTGTGCATCTTAAAATATTGCTACTGTTTACAAAATATCACCAAGTAGCCTTTGTTGCACTTCTTGCCTGTTGTACTCTTGTGGGCTACCCACCTTGCCTAGCCCTAGTTCTGGTTCTGAACGCAAAGTATGATATGTAATTCTTGATGAATTCTTCTGGTCTGACACTTTAAATCCATAAGACTTGGAGCTGGAGAAGATCTTCGAAATTATTTAGTACAGCAGTTCTTAATCCTTGGGTATCCATGAGTAGATTCCATGAGGTCTGTTAACTTGGATAGCAAAAAATTATACTTTACTTTCGCTAATATCTATCTGAAATTTAGCATTTCCTTCTATTATTTTATTTTCCCCCAATTATGCATAAAAACAATTTTTAACATTTGTTTTTTGTTGTTTAGAGTTTCAAATTCTATACCTCCCATCTTCTCCCTCCCCCCCATGAGACAATAAGCATTGATTATCAATTTTTTAAAATAATTATTCTGAGGAGTCTATAGATACATCAGATTGCCAAAGGGGTCCATGACACAAAAAAGGTTAAAGACCACTGATCTCATCCAATATCCATATTTTGCATTTTAGGAAACTCAAGTCCAGAGAAATGATTTGACCAAGGTTACACAGGTGATGATGATGATGACAATGCTTCTGCTGATAAAATTGCTGACCCTTATGTAGCCTTTTAAGGTCCAAAAGTATAAAATACTTTTTATACATTAGCTCATTAAAGGCTTACAACAAACCTTCAATTTGGATATAAGCTGTATCATCCTATTTTACAGATAAAGATACTGAGGCTCAGAGGAGTTAAATGACTTGCCTATACTCACACACCTAGCAGGTATCAAGGAGAGGATTTGAACCTACATCTTCCTAACCTCAAGTCCAGCGCTCTATCTTTTCTATCCTATTGTTGCCTAGGAATCATAACTAGCATTTATATAGGTTTCAAGATTTGCAAAGTCCTTTGCATTTGTTATGTCAATGTATGAGAACAAATGAGTTTAATTGGACTGAGGGAGAAACTGGACCAAGAAAGAGGGAGAAATAATTCCTTTCTTTAAAAGATTAAAAGGCAAAGAGACAAGACAGACATCTGATCACCCTATCCTTAAAGGTAAATTAAATAGGAACTAATTGTTCCTGCAGGCATGGCTGGGGGGTCTTTTTTCAGACATTGCCTCCATGAAAAGCAAAAACATTGCTCCATCTCAGGCAGGAATCCTGGTAATGAAAAATGAGGCTGGCCTGGATATTGGTCTGTGTACAGATGTGTGGTGCCTTAGCTATAAATTTAGCCTCATAACTCAATTGCTCCTTGTTTTTTGCCAACAATGAGAAATCTTTCTCTGGCTTAAGAATTTATACATTTTTTCCATTAAGATGTGAACTGACTGGGTCTGTATTATTTAGAAATTCAGTTCATTCCCACCCTTCTGAGCCTGGCACTGGCTTAAAATTTGGGTCAAAAATTCATCTGGCCAAGGGAGGAAAAGTAAATACGTCTAATTTTGTGATTATTCTCTTTTCAGAACAACAACAAAAATAAATATGCAAAGGAAGTTCTGAATTCAAAGAACAAACATTTCTCAATAATTATGGCCCCTTAATGCTTGGCTGAGCAAGTGTGAAAAGAGGAACCTTCCTACCTGAATAAAAAGAAACTGTGTGCCCAGAATAACAGTGAAATATAGGGGATATTCATAAGAAAAAAGTTAGTATTAAAGAACATTTTCTAGTTAGTTAAGACCTTCTGAGATGATGGCAATGGTGGAGAGACTAGAGCACTAACTTTACAGTCAGCACAATGTGTATTTGACAAAGGTATCATTTTCTCTGCTTTATCTGATTATAGCTTTTAAGTGATATGGATTAAAATCAGAAGTCTTTGAAGATATAGAAATGACCTCTGAAAGAGGAAGAATTTTCTACTTTGATCAAAGTGATAAACCTAACTCGTTCCATCATTTTTTAAACTAATTTTTTTAAATTTACAAGCATTTGTGTTTTTTTCTCACAATTATACACACACGCACACACACACAACTGGGGGGGGAGGGGAGAACAGAAGAAAATAAAAACATGATACATATGCATAGTTATGCAAAATAAATTCCCATACAGGCCATATCCAACAATGTGTTGTGCTCTCATTTTTAAAAGTCAATTCAAATGGGGAATTATCCATAAATTTCATGGAATTCTCTAAAATTTTCTGTAATAGGGAGAGGGATCTGGGATCTTCTTTGTCTTAGCATCCTCTGGTCTGGGAAAGGCTTCTCACCTTTTATCTGGAGTCCCTTCCTCAGGTTTCTCCCCACTCCAATCTGTCCTCCACACAGTTGCCAAATTGCTTTTCCAGAGGCTTTGTCTGATCTCTATCCTCCCACAAATACTCTCGATAAATTCTTTATTACTTCTAGGATCAAATGAAAACTCCTCTGGCATTTAAAGTTCTTCACAACATAGCTCCTTCTTATCTTTCCAGTCTTTTAACAGATTAGTCCTCTCAGTGTGCAGCATTGCTCAGCTATATGGGCTGGGCCCGCCTGCTGCTCCTCATACCGGATACTCTATTTCCCATCCCCCATCTCCATGTCTTTACACTGACTGCCTCAAGCCTTGGATGCTCTACTTCCTATTCTCTGAATCTTAAAATCTCTTCCTTCTTTAAGACTTAGTTCAAGTGTCACCTACTACACCAGGCCATTCCATGCTCCTCCAGCTCCTATGTCTTTAAAAACCCTCCAAGGCTGACTTCTATTTTCACTCATCACTAAAAAATATATATTTTGTCTCTCCCTTTAGAATGTAAGCTCCTTGAGGGTAAGGATTGTTTTTGTGTCTTCGTTGTATCCTCATCACTTAGCTCAGTGTCACACGCAGAAAGCCTTAAAAATACTTGTTGATTGATTTATTTTCCCAAACTGAGTGCCCTTCAGCTATTTAACAGCTTGGATCTGCTTGATTTATTTGAAAACCCCTCTCCATTGATCTTATTTGTTCAGAAAGCCTGGTCCTCAGGCTATCCTACTCTTTTTTTGCTTCCTTGAACAACTGAGTATCTCAGTTGCACAAGGCAACCTTCATACCAGCATTGTCATCTCTTCAAAGAGCACTATAGCATCAGACTCATAAAACCTCAGTTAGAAGGACTTTCATTTGGCTACCCAACTCAACCATTAGCAGCTCGTTCCTAGTCTTTTCATCTCCTGAATACCTTAATATACATAATACATACATATATACACACACATAAACATAGATACAGATATATGGATTATATATATATATGTATATATATATATACACACACACACACACACACATATACAGAGAGAGACAGAGACAGAGAGAGAAGGAAAATGGCATAGAAAATTTTCAGAACCACAATATTGCTCGACACTGAAAGAGGGTAAGGGAGAATGTGAGTTATTGGTACATGAAGCAAGCAGTGGTCAGTGGTCAAATCATTGACAATATGTTTCAAATAAATATAAGTATTTAACTGTAATTCTAGTTACTAAATAAATAAATGTAAGTACCTAACATGGAATTCTTCAGAATGGCTTCTAATCTAAACCTATAGCAGCCGCACTTGGGAGGATTTTCTCTCTTGGATGAGCAGCAAACTCAGATCCAAGTTGAATAAAATGTCAAGGCACTGTCAAGAAAAAAGAAAAGAAAAAAATTGAGAAATAACCTTCCAGGCTAAAAGAAACTTCTAAGTTTTGAGTGACACTATTTGTATGGAATCTTTTCATTTGAAAGAATTCATACTAACTATTCAATGGCCAGCAGAATCTCACCAAAGGAAACTCAAGTTTTCTTAGCCAACCCTACAGTGAGTCTCAGTTAAGTGCGTACAGTAGGAGAACCTAAAACAAAAACAAAATTCAGGTCCTAAATTTGCAATCTCTGTCTCACAAAACAGACAGTGATTAATGCAAGGAAGTAATTCAAATCTGTTGCTCTAAAGCTCCAGACAGATTTACCATGGGGTTCATGTAGGTTAGAAACATCCAGTGTCCTGTAACTATTCTCTTTATTACTTTTGTGTTTCTTCAAAACTCAGAGTCCCTTTGAGTCCAGTTAATTGGGTACACTGCAGAGACTTAGGACGCAGCACAGCGTTTGGAAACAATCCTAGCAAAAGTCTCACATGATCACAATGAGGATCAGCTAGTCAGGAAGAAATTAAGATGTCTGGCTCTTCATTCACTTGAGGGTTACAGAGATGAAATTCTTTGCAAATAGTTAAGTACCTGTTAGATACTAATTGTGTCTATTATTTCTTTAATCTATTCTCATTCTCAACATTAGTTCAATTGTCTCTTTATCTTTTGAATTTATCAAACCTTCTCTTTTCAGGATTCTTTGTCTTGTTTTGGGGAAGGGGGGTGGTTCCTAAAAGGGCAAAAATAAGTTGACACCTAATATTTCTGGAAATTTCAAAACCAAGGTAGAAAAAGTTGTAAAGAACAAAATTTGTGGGAAAATTATGTAAAAATCTATGTAAAGTACTTATTTTAGTGCCTTTTACAGATACAAAGTCACTTTGCTACTTTAGAAATGCAAAGCTACATTTATTATTTATAACAAGCTGCTAATAAAACTAGCACATTCAATAGACTTAACATTGTATCTCTTTTTCCTTCAAAATTCTGCACACTGCTCCTGTGTCTAATGCCCCAGGGATGATCCAAAGATATTAAGATGTACTAGCAACCAAGACAACCAAAAACTGTCCCAGCCGCTGGTTGGCCCGGTACAAACACTATCCCCAAGGTATACACTCCTTACATCTGTATATGAATGTCACACAAGGGATTAATGAGAAAACTCTCCCCTCTCTCATTTTCAGCATGAAAAACCCAGGAGTATTCTGGTAAATGTTAAACAAATGACTCTATCTCCCCTTAAAAAAAAAAACACATTGATGATCCAAAATCTTAAAGTTTAATCTACATTAACATTTTTCCTTCATTTTGTTAAGTCTACACAATCAACAAAACGATAGATCAAGCCCTGATGTGTAGTCTTTCTAAGGTACAAATGATTACATTGAAAATTTATTAATCACCTTGTGAGTCAGCACTCATGGGAAAACTCATGTGTTCTACATTATTCCCTTCTGTGCCTCCACAAGTCTTTGTTTAAATAAATGGCTTTGGGTTGTGGAAATCATTATTATCACTGAAATAGTACAAGTAACTGTGGATTTCATGGATGGCAGGCAGGCTAGGCTCCTCAGGGAAGGCTCAAAAGCAGGACAGTCCAGTAGTGATTGTGGCTTAAGCCAAAAAAACCCCCAAAACTTAAGGATATAAGGAAGTTTGGAAATTAGGGTTGGGGAGTATAAGGGAACCAGAGTCATCAACAAGTCATCAGAGAATCAATACTTACCAAGAGTCAGAAACAAACTGGAGGTCTAGCACCCAGAGACAGGTCTCAGAAATCTGGCTAGAAGAGATGTATATTCCAATAGGATATGTCAAGGTCACAAAATTCAGTCTGGTCTCATTGCAAAGGTTTCCTGACCTAAATATTTCTATGTCTATTTTCAGACATGAGATGGTCTCAGCATGTGGAGGGCTAGGTGTATTCAGAGAAAAGGGGCTACGTGTGACATGGAGAAAACGGTGAGTCCACTGTACCAACAGCTAAATTCAAAAAAGATGAAATCATAGATGAATACTTGTTCTTATTTGATTGTGTATCTGATTCTTATCTGAAAGCATTTGAGGCTTTTTCAAGAGTATTATAAAGTCTCTTTCCTTGATTATACAGGACATTCCAAAAGTCCTAAAAGCTATGACAACTTAAAACTATACTAAGACTTTGGGGACACCCTGTATATTCATTTACGTTGCAGCAGGACACTGAGATTTGTCTATGCCAGTATCTACAACCTTGATAGCAGAAGGTCTTTTCCTATACTACCAGAAATCCTCTAATTCAAGAGTCCTTGACTTTTTGTGTGTCATGGACCCCTTTAGCAGTCTAGTGAAGCCTCTGGACCTCATTTTAAAATACTGCTTGTTGCCTATATTTATAATTGAAAGAAATGCTAAATTTCAGTTACAGGTTAATAAAAATAAAGATGTAATTTTTCTCCCATTCACATTCATGGACTCCTTGAAATGTATACACATATCCCCAGAGTAATAATCCCTCCTCTAAGGCCTAGAAATATCAGCCCTTCCTAAAATTTTACTGTATAGAAATACCTCTCCAAAAGGTTTGGCTGGTAGCTATGGCCTGGCTAATTCCAGGAACAACTTTTGTAACAAAGCACAGCTAATGATTACAAATAGCTAGTAAATTTATGGTCTCCACAGTCATCTCCACATCTCATCCGTAAAATGGGAATAATAGAAGATCATGATACCTATAGTACCTGCCTCATGGGATTGTTGGAAGGATCAAATGAAAAATGCAAAATTCTGTCTATTGAAAAGGACCAAATAGCCTAGTTACTCACTTTCATTTATACCTGAAACTACTAGCTTAGTATAAATGTTAAAAAAAAAAAAAGCTCTCCCTAGCTAAGACAACCACATCTGTCGGCAATTGCAAAGTGTCACAGCAGATGCTCTACTAAATACTGGGGCTGAGAAAACTTTTTAACATAGGAGACTCTCCTTAGACTGTACAGCTAATGCATATGCAGGTCAAATTCTTTCCCCCAGGAATGCTTAAAAAGCATCCATCTTTAAATGTCTGATGCCTACAGGCAGCTAATGATGCCTGAACACAGCAGTTAAAAGAAGGTACAAAAATTCTCAGAAGAAAAAAGTCGTTTAAAAAGTTATAGAACAGAAGAAAATGTAGAAGGATAGATCAGGATGGAAGAGAACTGAGGAAAAGCAATAATAATAATAATCAGTAATTATAATAATATACTCTTCTGGACCTGATTCAAGACATCCAAGTACACTTAGGATGAAAATCTAATTTAAAGGGTTTTCTTCACAACGTTTGCGTCCCTTTTGATTAAATAAATTAGTGTTTATCTCTGTATACATTGCAGTAGAAAAAGCACTGGGTTTGGGGTAAGGGAAAGACCTGGGTTCCAAGTGTTCTTCTGATACTTATAACTGTGTGAACATAAGCAAGGCACTTAATGTCTCTAAGCCCTTGTCTTCTCATCTGTAAAATGGGAAAATAGAGGACCATGATACCTATACTACCTGCCTCATGGGATTGTTGGAAAGATCTAATGAAAAATGCATTATAAACTTTAAAGGTTTATATTTGTCAGCTATTAATACTTATAATATTGTAAGATAATATTTTTCATTTGCTGAAGAACTGAATATTATCCAAAATGTCCCTGAGCCATGTTCTTCTCTTTGCTTTAAAAAAAAAAATCCACCTTACTTAAAGTTCTGAAGTAGGTGGTCTGCCTTCAGTGCCCTCACTCTTCAAGTGCCTGTGTGAAACTTAATGATTTATAAGGTCCATTTCAACTCTAGTTCCTATGACCTTCCCACACCTAATAGCTCCACTCTCCTCTCTGAGCACTTTCCTTGAGTCTCAATATATCCATTGTTCTCAAGCCATGGATATATTGGAACTGTAGGAGAGAACACAGAGAGGGGAGAAGGGTTTTTGTGGGGAAGTAGGATCATAGCTGAAATGGACCTTAGAAATCACTAAGTTCCACGTAGTCATTTGAAGAGTGAGGGTACCGAAGAAAAGCCACCTATTTCAAAACTGTGTCTAGAGTTTGGCTTAGGTGGAGAGAGAGCCCAGAGAGCCCGATGATAAGAGCCCATCTACGCCTGCTTTCCCCAGCAGTGCCCTATGCTCCAAAACTTCCCCATCCATGGATCCTGCCTCATATTGCCTCATTGCCCTGCTGTTAGTTAGCTCTCATGAAGGAAAGTGATCTTGTCTAGCATCATGAAGAAAAGTTATAAACTGGTAATAATATCTAGTATTTACATAGCACTATGAGGATTCCCCGACTGTAGCACTGCATTTAGGCTTCTTCTAATTTTTTCTAGGGTCTAGGCCTGAGGGCCTAGACTAATTTGTATGACTGATTGAGGATATGGCTGCTGAGAAGCAAGCATTAAGTCTTGTCACTTTACCACTCTGGGTCATCTTAGAAAAGAGAAGAAAGTGAGCTCCATCTCTGCTGATTACCCTCATTAAGGTAAATGGCCCAATACAATGACCTGTCCATCACCCAGCAGAAAGCCCTGCAGATTTAGGGCAAGGAAAGCTAGTGAAAGGAGCTGAAAGGACCACTTGTTCCCTGTGATTTTTGCTTCGGATGTCATAGTGTTTATTTCCTATTGGCCTCACTGTCCCCTGAAAAGACACAGCTGTCTCTGCATCATTTTCTTTCATCCAATCCTATTTTGGTTGGTTAAGCAAGAAGATAGGGTTTCTATGGAACTAAATCAACTCTCTCAGTGGGTAGGTGATACCTAATAAACAATGCCCCCAATTAGCCCCTTGTTTGTTCATTTCCAGGGGCCTAAATACTGGGTCATGTTACCACACTATATAGAGTATGTATGCCAATATTCCAGGTGTGCCTAACAGAGGGAATTATGGAAAAATCCTCTTTTGGAATTGTCTTAAGAAATAGTTTGTAAGTCACAGGCAAAAATCAGTCTCTTTTACTTAAGATTCTTCAAGATTTCAATATTTCAATGGCCCAGAGATCTCACTGATGGGATGATTCTTTCCATCACTACAGACTGCGACCTATTCATGACTGCTCTTCCTTTGGCATTCTTGTCCAGATCCTTCCATAAATCCACCATAGAGAATTCACCTAAAATGTTTTTGTTAGGGTGTTTTTTGGTGGAGTTTTTTTTTTGTCAGTTAGTTGTGTCTGACTCTTCATTATCCTATTTGCTGTTTTCTTGGCAAAGATACCAGAGTGGTTTGCCATTTCCTCCTCCAGATCATTTTACAGATGAGGAAACTGAGGCAAACAGGGTTAAGTGACTTGCCCAGTGTCACACAGATAGTAAGTGTCTGAGACCAGATTAGAATTCAGGAAGAGGGGTCTTCCTGACTATAGGTCCAGCATGCTATCTGCTACACTGCCTAGCTGCCTCACTTCTAATTCTACAGATGCGGAAACAGAGGCTGAAAAAGGTTTAGTGACTTGTCCAGGGTCACACAGATAGAGTCTGAGGCATGATTTAAACATTAGGCTATCCAACTTCTTGTCAGGAAGAACAAATCTATAGGTCTAAGTTTTTTACATTCCATAGATACCAATTCTACTTGCTTTTTTGTTTTATGCACTTTTTTTAAAAAAACTCACCAAGGTTAAACTGTAGACATAATTTTAAAATAGGTAGTTTACTTTCAGCGCTCTCACTGTTCAAATGACTGTGTAGGCTTTAGTGATTTCTAAGGTCCATTTCAGCTCTAGGTCCTATGACCCTGAATATCTCCTCTTTCCTCTCTGAAGTTTCTCCTTCACTTCCAATATGTCCAGTGTTCTCAAATGCTACCCTTAATTACTCAGAGAGACCCATGATGGCAGCCCACCTAGGCCTACTTTCCCCAGCAGTGCCCTATGCTCCAAAATTTCCCCATCTATGGATCCTAGCTCACATTTCCTCATCATCCTACTTTTAGCTGGGTTTCATGAAGAAAAATTATCTTGTCTAGTATTGTAAAGAAGTTATAAGTGGGGGCTGCTAGGTGGCACAGTAGATGGAGCTCTGGTCTTCGAGTCAGGAGGACCTGAGTTCAAATCTGGCCTTAGACACTTGACACTTACTAGCTATGTAACCCTGGTCAAGTCACTTAATTCTGATTGCCTCACCAAAAAGAAAAACAAAAGTTATAAGTGAATAATAATAATTAGCATTTACATTCTTAAGGTCATTTAAGGTTGTTTATTTATATATTTAAGGTTTGCAAAGCACTTTACATGCATTATCTCATTCTAGGTTATAGGTTTTAATGGGGTCTCCTTTCTTGTCTCCTGTGAATATTTGGATATCTCAATTGCTGTTCTTCCTAAATTATAGCTATTCTCTATACCATCTGTCTTCAAATCCACCGCCCACCACCTTTCTTTTCAATTTAGAGCCGTTTTGATTAGATTTGCAAGACACCAGGTATATCACTGTACCACGGAATGACAGTCACTTAGCTCGAGTTACATGTAATTTGCTCCAATTTGCCTCCCTGGCATGTTACTATCAAATCCTACTAAGAGATAAATTATGCTTCTGCTCCTTTCCCCTCTAGCACCTTCTGGAAATTATACAGTTCGGTAAGGAGCTAGTTATGTTCCACTTTAACAAGTAAGAGGTGAAACCAATTTGCATCAACCCATCAACAACAGCAAAGATCTTTATGTTAATTTGTCCGAAAGGAACTTGCCTAGATAAACCTAAAAATTCAAACATCAGAAATATAAGCCCTTTAATGAGACCAAGTCACTCTGTCTTAACAGTAGCATTTTATTCATTGGACATTTGATTTTCAGAGGAATGTTAGAGAACAACTCACCCAACCTCCTTTATTGTACAATCAGGAAACCCAAACTAAGGAGGGACTGAATGACCTGCTCAAAGTCCCACAGGAGATCCTACTACCTAGTGGCATTGTTGGGACTGGAGTCTAAGTTTCCAGATCACCTGTCTTCCAGCTCAGTATTATTTTCACCATGCTGCATATCAAAGGATTCAGAAACATGGCCATCAGCTTCTTTGATAGCTACCGGTTCACATCTAATCATGGTGCATGGATATACTACCTAGAAACATAATTATTTCTTCTCTCTGAAGAGGAGAGGAAGAGAAAAGTGAGGGAGGTTTTCATAAGAGAAATAACCCCCAGAGCCTTGGTTTATTGACCAGACCAACTGCTTTGCTCCAGTCACAGAGTGTTAAATTTCCACAAGGCCAGAGAGGGGACACAATCTTGAGTGCCATCATAGCAGGATTTGATTGTAGCATAATAGAGTTGTATTTGAAAATAATGTTGTTTGAGGCAACATTAGGTAGTGAAATATGTCTGTATGTAAATTGAATCTGCCATTTCAATTTACATACAGTGATTGGGTACACCACATGTGACAGCAGTGGTAGAAGGGTCCTGGTATTCCTGAAATTCATGAAAGAGGCACAAGCCACACCTGAGTGTAGTTAAAAAAAATCATAAGACAATTTCAGAGACAGATTCAAAAGATGTTGAGATAGCTAAGCCAACACTGAGCATGACCAGAAACTAAAGAAAATGAATATACAGTTATCCCTTCCCAATCGCAATTTTCCTCATCATGGCTTTGATGTATAACAGATCAGCATAAGAAATTAAATGAGAATTTTGGGGGAGCTTTGCAGAAGCTACATACAACTCATGAAGGCCAGCAGACAACACAGAAAAAGTGTAGAAACTCAGAAATCCATAAAAAATATGCTGTACAGCATTGTACAATATAAACATATTTTGTCTTTTAGTAATATAATAATTCAGATTTTTTCTCTGGTATGCAGGGAGGGCCAAAAAATTTTGTGTGGATTTTCCAGATAGCAAGGAACCACACTTCTAACCCCTATGATGTGGAAAGAATAACTGTACTTAGCATATGACATGTTATTGTATCATTATGTAGGGGGCTGGTGAGTGAAGAAAGAATCACCTTGGTTTGGTATCTGACCAGCTGATTCTTATTGTTACCCTGTGGGACTTTTGCCAGGATTCTTTCCAAATGTTTACGACTGCACCTTTGCAGTCTGCCCAATTGATTGGCCCAAAAAGGATTCTCTAAGAGTGTTGAGGAAATCAAAGAACCACAAAAGGAATGGTTGCAGGACATCAGAGGTTTCTAGTCTAGAGGAAACCTGCAGTAAATTGGTCTCTGAAACTTATTTTAGAGTAAAGGAATTTGCAGCACTTCTTTAATGGTACTAATTCTTTGATTTTGTGAAACAGACTGGAAATTTTAGTGCTAGATTTTTCTTTTCTTTCCAAGGTCTCTTAATCAAGGTCGATGAAAGAAGTGACTGCTGTGAAGTTCGGTTTTGTCTACTGAGATTCTTCAGGCCCCCGGAGGCTCAGTTCCCTCCTGAAAGAAGTCGTGTTTTCAGATTTCACTTGCTCATTTGCAGCAGCAACAGCAGGATCAAAGAGAAACAGCCAATGGGTCAAGATTACACTGGGTCAGAGAAAGGAGGCAACATTATCTCAACTAGCCATTGGTTGAGTGCTAGGTCATGTCTCAGGTTCCCTGATCTACTGCAGAAACCAGAGGTAAAATGATGGCTAAAGCCCAAACGGATCTGAGAATTTTAGGTTTTCATCCAGAACTTGAGATTTTTGTAATAGACACTATAGCTACAGGGAATGCGCTTTTTACAGTTTTTTTCTACTAGCATAAAGGGAATAACAATGGGTTGTTATCAAAATCAGGTAGGTGAGACAGTTGATCCCCAACAGACTGTAAGCCCCCTTCTAGAGCAGGAATTGTTATTTTTATCTTCATTTTCCCCAGCTCCTAGAATAGTACTTTGCACATAGTGGGAACTTCATAAATATTTGAAAAACTGAATTGAATTACAAGGTGGTAAGATAAAGGCTTTCATCAATACCACCACCTTTTTCTCACACCCATCCTGAGACTGTCTATAACCTTAGAATTAATGTTAGATTATTGTAATTACGGAAGAGAGAGAGAGAGAGAGAGAGAGAGAGAGAGAGAGAGAGAGAGAGAGAGAGAGAGAGAGAGAGAGAGAGAGCAGAGAACAAGGTAAGACCTATTTTTGTCAGAAGTTTTCTTGAGAGTCTAGATTCACTTTCCCTGCATGCCTATGTTTGTGTTCCTTCATATGTATATCTGTCCCTGAGCTGGTAGAGCAGAGAGGGGAGGGAGTCTTATTCATCATATGGTGCCATAGTCTGAGCTCTTAGGCAAAGAGTATATTTAAAGACTGGGAAACTATTCCTTTGGGTCCCAAGTCAATGACAATGCATCTTTGCAACACATTCTGGGTTTTTCTTCTCTCAGTCAAACCAGCATCAGAGGTCATAGAATTGAAATTTCTGGAATTTTCTAGAATTCTTTTAATGTACCCATACTACTTTGGGGAGGTAGGCTGTCACTGTCATTAGATACAGTAATCTAAGGATACTTTGAAAAGCTCTTGAGCCTATTATCTGATCAGGCTGGAGTATACTAGCAGTTGTGTGAATTAGGAAAGGCTTCAATATAGAAAATGGTGTGTGAGGAGTGACTTAAAGGAAGAGAGGAATTTTTGAGGCAAAGCTGATAAGGGAGTGCATTTCAGGCATTTGAGACAGTGGAGGATACTAAACTAACATAATATTTTTCATTTTCTTTTTGAAGTAGGGAACCAGTCAATGCTAGCTAGTGTTCTTGAGTCTTGTTTGGGTATAATGGACCTAAAAAGCAGACAACTCCCAGAAAATCCAAGGGGACAAAAAGAATCTTTCTCTATTACCATGTGCACCATAGATTCCCTTCTGACTATGCTATGGCATCTCTAGTTCCTTTTCTCTACCCTGGCAAATCAGTTCATGCTTTTAGCATGACATTCTCAACCCTTCAGACCTATGTTCCCCCTCCTGCACAATCTGGGCTGAAGCCCAGTGAATGGTCCCTGGTGTCTCTTATTCCTGTCCCCTTCTCATCATCGCTGCGAACAAACTTTTTTGGTTTTTTGTTTTTTGTTTTGTTTATATCTGTGGTATTTCCTGCTGTGACACCTGTTCTAGTTGACCTGCTCAGCCCTAAGGGGAAAGCTTGTGGCTATAACTCTTAGCACAGAAGCACTACTCCTCTGTATGAGATCAGAGACTTGAAGCTGGAAAGAACTTTAGTTGCCATATAGTCTGACCCCCTCGTTTTACAGAGCAAGAAACTAAGGACAGATTTCACAGATAAGTGAAAATGATTCAACCAAGGTCATATTAAGTGCCAGATCTAGAACATTAACACAGGAACTTTGGCTCTAAAGCCACAGGTATTTCTACAATACCATGCCTCTGAGTGTTTTTTTTTCCTTAGATATATGGACATTCTTTCAAATAATTTAATTCACTGGAAAAGATAAAACTTGACTAATGCTATCTTCTGTTGTATATTACAGGAAAAATTCAAAGAAAATTTTATTAATTCCCCAATCCATATTAGAGCTAGCCTTGGTTGATTAAAAAAAAACAAACATGGAAAGACCTACATGAAAAAGTGAAAAGTTAAGTGAGCAGAATCAAGACAATGTTTTATACAGCAATATTGTTCGAAGAATAATTTTGAACAACCAAGTTTTCTGGGTAGTATAAATGCTCAAATCAACTATAAACAATCTATGGAAGAAGATACTATACACCTCCAGAGAAAGAACTGATAAATAGAAGTATGCATAGTATGGTTTTACATATATTTATAAATCTGTGTCAAATGGTGGTCTTCTCTAGTGCAGATTGAGAAGGGGAGGAGGAAAATAGTTTGCAGGTTAAAATGAAACAGAGAGAGAAAGGAAGGAAGGAAGGAAGGAAGGAAGGAAGGAAGGAAGGAAGGAAGGAAGGAAGGAAGGAAGGAAGGAAGGAAGGAAGGAAGGAAGGGAGGGAGGGAGGGAAGAAGGAAGGAAGGAAGGAAGGAAGAAAGGGAGGGAGGGAGGGAGGGAAGAAGGAAGGAAGGAAGGAAGGAAGGAAGGAAGGAAGGAAGGGAGGGAGGGAGGGAGGAGAAGGAAGGAAGGAAGGAAGGAAGGAAGGAAGGAAGGAAGGAAGGAAGGAAGGAAGGAAGGAAGGAAGGAAGGAAGGAAGGAAGGAAGGAAAGAAGGAAGGAAGGAAGGAAGGAGAAAAAAGAAACATTCACTGACTGTTTATGCTGAAGATCTTTATGCATGACCAGAGACAGGAAATCATAAGTGACTATGCTTCCTCTCCTAATTCAGGAAATAAATCACATAGAGAAAATGTTCATCTGGATACCTTCTTCCTTCTCAAATAGAAATCCTTTTCCTCTTTTCTCCTACCATTGTTTGAAAGATGAAATTTTCTCTACCAATGCCTGAGGTCTGCAAGAGGGTAGGCAATGGCACATGAAATGTACAGAATTCTTACTAACTTGACCTGAGTAATTTAAAGTATTCATTATACATTAGGTGGACTCTCTGTGGTGAATATAAAGGAAAACAGACAAGAACTGTGCAAGATGTGCAGTTATGCATGTGCTACCATCTCCATCACTGGGAAAACATCTACATTACTGAAATTATAAACCCATGTGAATTTTTTAGTTCAATATATTCTGAATAGAGTAAAATTACTTTTTGTTAAAATAATGAAAATTAGTGTATATATAGAAGGGGGTAACGAGTTGCATTTTGTAACACCATAGACCTAAAGGAACCATTATAGTCCACTCCTTTGTTTTACAGAAGGAAAAAAAGGCTAAGAAAAGTCAAGTTCTATGATTTGTCCAAAATTATATCATTATTTAGTGTTAGAGCCAGTATTAAGACTCAAGTGTTCTGACTCCTACTCTGATTTTCTTTGCATTGACCCACATGGCTCTGGGATCTAACAAAGTATGGCAGATGAGTGAATATGAGAGAGCTCTTCATCAAAGTGGCCACTTTTTGAGACAGGATGCATTAATTTATCCTTTGTGATTGTTTTCCAAAGCTGTTTTGAGTCTCAGACAAAATCATTAAAGGCAAAGATTGAATAAAGACCATAAATCTGGTGATTATGAGATCCCTGGTAAATTTTGAGAGAGTAATTTGGTAGAACTATAGGAGCAGAAACTAAATTGCAAGGGGTTCGGGAAAGAGGCTTCCTCGCTTCTCCATACTTCGTGAATCTGTGATCTTATCAATGTAGGTACTCTTTCAATCAGTACAAATTACAACATGTCTCCTCACCTTTTGACATTCTTGTCCACTTCCTTCTATCAACCCTCCATAAAGAATCTACCCAATAAGCTGGAAGACTTCCTCCAATTGTCAGTATCAATTCAGCTTGCTTACTGTTCATCCTTTGTGCATTTGTGAATAGAGATTTCAGGCCACTGGCTCCTTTCCTGAATTTCATCTCCTGCGAGTTTCTGACTATCGGTTATTCTTCTTGCTAAATTATAGCTAGTCTCTTTGTATTTTCCTTACTAATAAAGACATATATACAGCCAAAGAAGTTAAACAAAGGGGAGTTCAGGAAGTAGGATAGATACTAGCAGTTGTGTGAATTAGGAAAGGCTTCAATATAGAAAATGGTGTGTGAGGCATGACTTAAAGGAAGAGAGGAATTTTTGAGGCAAAGCTGATAAGGGAGTGCATTTCAGGCATTTGAGATCGTGGAGGATCATAGGATCATAGCCAGAAGAGACTTTGCCACATCATTTATAGAGGAGGCTTATCATTCAAGTGAAATGCATAATTATTAGTAGAGGGTTTGGGGGCTTGGTTATGTATTACATTAATGTTTATTCTATCTTGTGTGTTAAGCTAACATTTCAGTTGCATTTGCAGCACAGCTAAGGTTTATTTTGTATTATGTGGTAAATTTAAGGGTTCTTAACCTGGGGTCCATGAATTTGTGGGTTACTTTTAATTTTTTGAAAACCACATTTTAATATAACTGGTTTCCTTTATAATCCTATGTATTTTATTTTATGCATTTAAAATACTATTCTAGGAGAGGTCTACAGGCTCCCCAGACTGTAAGAAACCCTGTTGCATGTGCTTAGTGAGAAACATTTGTGAGAAGACTTAGGTCAACAAAATAAGTCTGTCTTTATGAAGAGTGGTGAGTGTCAAACAGTATGACAAAGGAAGGTGATATAAATGCAACAGAAAGGTCTAGGCAAAATTGTATGATAAATTTTAAGAGAGAGAGACATTGCTTTTACTTGAGTAAGGCAAGGACACCAAATAAAACTTTATGGAAGGAATAGCACCTAAGTTGGACCTTGAAAAAGGGGCCTTAGATGGGGATGGGAGGCACATTCCAGGAATGGGAACCATGGTAGCAAAAGTATACATAGTGAAGGACAAAGTTCAAGGTTTGATAACTCATGGGATATAAGAAGTGGGGAAGGCTATCCCCATTTTTGTATTTTACAGATGAAGAAACTGAGACCTAGAGAGATAAAGTGACACATAGTAATGTCACACAGGTAATAATGGGCACAGCTATAAGGGGACTTCCTCCAAATCCAGCATCCTTTTCGCTGTATCAAGATGCCTCCACAGTCAAGAAAAATGAGACCCAAAAGGAATTGTGTGATTCCAAAAGTCACACAAATATTTAGCGCAGAGACAATCATAAAACCTTGCCCTCATTATTTCCGTTCCAACAAACTTGGGGTGTACAGCCTACCTTTTTTTCTCCCTGATTCTGCCTTCAGCATATAAAATAGATTCAGTACTTTCATAATTAGCTCAGCTTTTCAAAGTGGGGCTCATTAGTCCACCACTTGCTCATCTAATAATTATACCCTCTTCAGAATCATAAAAATGTACTTGCCTTCATTTGCTTTCCACATGATACAAAATTTTTTGTTTGTTCTATAAACAAAGCTATCTGTATAAATTTTTCTGGCTAATTCACTGATTAGAAGAAATTTTAGGAAATTGGAGGCTGCATGTATTCTAATATTCCATTTCCAAATCTTAGCACAGTACCTGCCACATAGTATGTGCTTAATAAATATTGACTGATTGATTGATTGATTGGTGACACTTCTTTAACCCTCTGCCCCCTGGACACAGAAAGAGAGGTCTTCCTATTCCTCACTAAGGCTTGTACTTTATAATTAAAGTAAATCTTTGATCCCATTCCTTCCTGCCTACTCCAGTACTTCAATCCAATAATAATATGCTTCTTCTCAGGCACCTTCCATCATTTCCTTGCAATTCACTTCTTCCCAATTGCCTGTAAAGATGCTCACATCCTCAATTTAAAAAGAAAACTTTTCTCTTGAAGCTACTACTCCCATCCAATTACTCTCTTATTGCTCTCCTTTGTTTTATATCAAATTTCTCAAAAAGCCTGTCTAAATCTCTACTTCCTCTACTCCCTCACCCCTATCTCTTTCCTGAACCCCTTGCAATCTAGTTTCTGCTTCCTGGTCCTGTTGACCTACCTTTAATATATATATACTCTCCTCCCTTAATTTTAGAGATACCATGTTCTTGATTCTCCACCTGCCTAATTCTGTTTCTGCTAGTTTCTTGGACTTTTGCCTCCCCCTTAAGGCAGTTATTCCCCAAGATTTTATTTTTGGCCCTTTTTTTTCTCTACATTCTTTCCTTTGACAATTTTATCCACTCTCACAGTTATACATACCATCTAGGAGGCAGCTAGGTGGACAGAGTAGATGGAATTCTGTATCTGGAGTGAGAAAGGCCTGGATTCAAAACCTACCTCAGATACTTTCTAGCTGTGTAAAACTGAGCAAGTCACTTAACATCTCTGTACCACAGATTGCTCACCTATAAAATGAAGACGTTAGAGGAGTTAGATTGTATAGCCTCTTGATTTATTTTTCTATGATGCTATAACCTCTCTGCAGATAACATCAAATCTATATTTTTAACCCTGAACTGTCTTTTGATTTCTCGACTCATATCTCCATTCACCTACTGGACATTTCTGCTATACGTCTCACTGCAATCTGAAAATCAACATGTGCAAAACATAGCTTATAATTTTTCTACTTCCATTTCTTTCTAACTTAATTATTCCTATTAATAGCAGGTATTTGTGTAATATCTATGTTATCTCATTTGATAACAAATTAGTGGCACTACCGTTCAGTCTCTAGTATTTGAAATTATCATGTTATCTTCAACACTTTTTTCTTCCCCACATTTTATAGCCTATCAGTTATTAAACCTTGAACTTTGCTCTCCAGTCTCTGTGCTTTTGCTCCCATGATTCCCCATTCCTGGAATGTGCCTCCACCTCCCATCTAAGTCCTTCTTTTCAAGGCTCCACTTAGGTACTACCTCCTCCATAAAGTTTTCCTTGATCTCCTTGCCTTACTCAAGTAAAGACAATCTTTTCCTCTTTAAATTTATCATGGGATATTGTCTAGATCTTTCTGTTGCATTTATATCACGGTCTTTTGTATCAAAATTATTTCTCCTTCTTTTTTTTTTTTTTTGGTGAGGCAATTGGGGTTAAGTGACTTGCCCAGATTCACACAGCTAGTGAGTGTTATATGTCTGAAGCCGGATTTGAGCTCAGGTCCTCCAGATTCCAGGGCCAGCACTGTATCCACTGCACCACCTAGCTGCCCCATCAAAATTATTTCAGTACATGTCTTTCCCCGACTAGATTATAAATTCCTTGAGCTCACTGTCTACACCAAATATATTTTTCTATCATTAGTGCCTATACTGCCTTCTATATAGTAAGAACTTAATAAATGTTTGAATAGATGAATCAACCAATCAATCTTCTAGTTAGTGGCAACTGAAAGTTATTTAATGATGGATATAGTTGGGGACCTTCTGTCTTGGGATTACTGTAGGCCCTGTTTTCACCACAGGCTATGGAGATAAACAATCTCACCCAATAATAATGTCTAAAAAGATGTTGGAAGTAGAAAATCAAGGTGCTATTTGGTAAAGAAGGAAGAACAATTCAAAAACTCATATTTATGATCTCATTGAAGTATATGACCCTCCCATGATACAAATTATAATCATCTGCTTCTGTGTATCCTGTACAACTCTTGTCTGTATTCTCTAGTAATAAGAGATAAAGAACATGAACACATCAATAGTATCAATAGAGTCAAAATATTACCCAGATAACTTTTATGGAAGTTGAAACCAAGTTTGGGAAACCTAGATCTCATGTGTGTTTTGAATTGATTTCTACTTACAGCCACCTAAAGCTCTACCTAGCACTCACAGATTCTTAGATTTAGAGGTAAAAGGGACCTCACAGGTCATCTGCTCCAACTCCTAGATTTTAGAGATAAAGAAACTGAAGTCCAAGGAGCTTAAGTTACTCAAGGTCACCCATCTTCTAAATACATGAGGTGGAGCATGAATTCAGCTCTTCCTAATTCCAAGTCAAGCATCCTCTCCCCTACACCATACTGCCTCTTGACCCAGTTACTTTTCCTCATGCCTGAATTTGCCATACAAATTTAGTTGCTACTCTGGCCTCCATATCCTGTCTTTCACCAGCAGCAGACACTTGTTTCTAGTTTCTCACCTTGGCTCTTCAGCAAGAGATCTGGTAATTGGCCTGTGTAAGCCTGATAAAGAGATTGGTAGTCCAAACAGTCTTCACCTATTGGTGCTAGCCTAATGCCTAGTTACCAACCCATACATACTCCCATTTCTTAAGATTCTGCTATACCAAGTTTACTGATTTTGCTTGTTGCTCTGGAATGGACCTGGTAAGCTTCCAAGAGAGCCAGAAGGTGCCCTGGAATCAAATGGTGACAGGTCAGATCATCTAGTAAAATAGAGAATTGAAACAATTATCCAGACAATTACAAACACACCAAAGAAAAAAATTTCCCTTTAATATCCAGATAAGGAGGGGAAACATTTACTTTGTGATTGAATCACCTAGGGGAATGGTACCTTTCTATTCAACATACATATTTTCAGTTTTGTAATTGAACAGGAAGTTGTGAGACATTCCCCCTAAATTCCTTGGTTGGTTTGTTTTTGTTTTTGTTTTTTTATTTATTTCTTAGAAAAAGAAAGACTTGTGTTGAGAGTAAAATTAGTTCCAACTTTTCCAGAAGGGTCAACTTTTATTGAATTTTCAGAACCCCAGTCCCAAAGTTAAAAAAGTACCATATTTTTTCCCTTACCTAGTGCCCATCAAAGACCAAAGAATGTATAGATTATTATTAAATCACTTTGAAATGAAGAAGAGCAATCATAATTTCAAGGTAGCAGACTTCATAAACCAGACTTCACTCTCCTTACACTTATAAAAGTTGATTACGTCTGCAGTTCTCTATTTGAGTGAGCTCTTGGTCCGTCTGCTTTTTCAAATTATGGGCAGTTTGATTTTTGTGGCAAAAAGGGCAAGAATGTAGTCACAGGTAACCTTCAAACCTAATTTATAACTAATAATTTCAACCTCATCACCCACAGAAATAGTTTAGCAAAGCTGCTTGAATGAAGCAAAGTAAACCTGTTTTATTTGCCTTTCTTTCCACTTGTAAAGACATGGGTTCTACAGCTCTCTCAAGACTCCCCACCAAAGGATATATCAGACCACAAAGGCCTGAGGGCACAGAAAAAGTCACACTTTAAGAACCTTTGGACACTTCCTTTACTCCCCAAGAATATTGCCTGCCTCCCAACCAAGAAGATATTTGAGGAAAGAGAACAGAAAATATTGTTGTGACAGAGACTGTCCCCTTAGGAACCAAAGGCCTCTTAACATAGGGACTTATCTCACATTTGGGGTATGGCTTATGGTACACAGCATTGTTGACACATTTTTGGTTGCTTTGGTTTGTTTCTAGACCCCAAATTCCCAACCACACAATGTTGTCTTAGCCAGAGTCATAACTAGCAAGTTTGGTACTTAGCTTGAAACTCTCAAATCAAACATGTAATTCATGATATTACAAAAAATTACAAGAAATAATTCTGAAAATTTTAGTTCAGCAAGAGGAGGAATTAGTAACTACAGTGCAGATATTCTTAACCTGGGGTCCACAGACCCTAAATGTGTTTGTATGTTCCAGGAGATCTATAAATTTGATTTCTAAAAACGTGTTGACAACTGTATTTCACTGTGATCTCATCCCTTTGAAATCCTTTTCATATGCATTTAAAGACATTCTGATAAGGTGGCTAGTGGCTTTACCAGACTGCCAAAGCAGGTCATAACAACAACAACAAAAAAAAAAGTGAAAAAACCCATGCTAAAATGTCATCTAGCTATGTAGAGGTACGTGGTGTATTAAATTCTTTCCCCCTTCTATAATTTAGTGCAAAATCTGGGACAAAACCCTGATTTCCCTGCCCTAGCTCTAACTCTGGCTCTAGCTTTAGCATACTCCTTTCCTTTCATCTAGACTCAGCAGATATGGGGTATCTGCAGCCTCAAGGCCACATGTGGCCCTCTAGGTCCTCAAGTGCAGTCATTTGACTGAATCCAAACTTCACAGAACAGATCCCCTAAATAAAAAGATTTGTTCTGTAAAACTTGGAATCAGTCAATAGGCACACCCAAGGACCTAGAAGGCCACATGTGGCCCCGAGGCCACAAGTTCCCTACCCCTGGTAGAGATTATACTCTCTTCACTTCCACTTGCCTTTTCATTGCCTTGCTATTTTACCACATCTATATCTAACCTCCATTTTAGCTCTTTTCTTCTTAACCATACTTAAAGTTCACCTTGTATTTAATACCTAAGAATGTTCTATGCACCAAAGAGGAAGGAGCTAACCCATCTCCTCAACTCATGACTACTGTAATTACACAATGTGTCTTAGAGAAAGGCAATATGGTTCAGTGAAAAGAGCAATATGTTTGGAGTCAAATGACCTACATTCAAATCTGTCTCTACTCCTTAGTACAGGTGTGACCTTAAGCATAAAGCCCTTAACCTTTCTGAACCTGTTTCCTCAACCATAAAATGAAGAAATAGGATCCAGATGGTCACTAAAGTCCTTTGCCAGCTCTAAATTACTTTATTCTCACCATCCTTTTATTATGAAAGTTCTCTGTACATTTCCTAGCTTCTAGAATGTTGCACATCACATGTCCCCCTCAGTCTTCTCTTCTCCAAGTTAAACTTGCCCAGTTACTTCAACTAATCTTCATATGACATGGACTCAGAGCTCCATACTGTGGTCCTCCTCTGAGCACTGCAATCCAATCCAACTTAATAGACACTTGTTAAGTGCCTACAATGTGCCGGGCACTGTGCTAAGCACTGATGATATAACAAATAAAAAAAAAAGTCCCTGCCCTCCATGAGCTTACAGTCTAAAGGGGGAGACAACACACAAAAGGAGGAAAGGAAAGTGGGGGGATGGAGGAGAGAGAGAGGCACCAGGGGGTACCCAGCACAGGTGGGTTTTGTTCTATGGAGCTGAAGTCAGGCAAGGCATCAGATGCAAAGTTGAGTGAACTGAAAGTCCAGTTGTATAAAGAAAGACATTAAGAGGAGTTGCCTTCCAACCCTCCAAACAGACGGGAGAGAAGGCTGAGGGATTCAAGGCTTGAAATAGCAGCATAGTGGTGAGTTTTGAAGTGATGACCTTATCCTACAAAGATCCTCTTGTTCATTCTCCAGCTAATCAATGTTTTAATCGATTGTCTTCTGGTATGTTATCTTCCTTTTGATATACTTCCTTTTTGATATACTTTCGTATATGTATATATACTTTAGTAAGATCTATAAATAATATTTCATTTAAAATGTATGTATGTTTATGTATTTATACATACATAAGCAGGAACATATTGGTAAATATTTAATAATAGGTTCTGAAAAATATGTATGCATACATATTTTAAATTAAATCTGCGTTATCAACATTTTCTTCATAACTTTCTTAAACCTCAGTAAAAGCTCTGATTTGTAGGGTTTCCTGATTTCCAAGGTGTAAATGTCCCCACTGAAAACTTAACAATTGGGAATCAAGAGCTAGCAGGAGCTGGCTCCAACACATCCCTGCAAATTAGAGCATCGCTATAGGAGAGAGAATGGGCAACTCACAGTGGGGAGCAGAGGCGGAGGAGGTGGCAGGTGGCACCTGTTCTACATGCAAGAGATTTCTGTGGGGTCAGGACTAAGAGGAAAAACCAAATGGAGTGTAGTCTGATTGCATCGGCACTTCTCCCAGGGTGCAAAGGAGTCAGATATCACAAACAAAGCTGATGTGCATTGATTAGACCAGGCTACACAGGACAGCCAACAGAAGAGGTGTTGTGGGTTTGGATGGAGGCTCAGAAGAAGGGTGCTGCTGCGTGGCCAAGATATTTGAGCTTCTCTCCTTATGTCTTCAATATGAATAAGGTTGAATAGGGTACTCACACGTCTATGTTGATGTGGAGTCGGTTATGGTGTTTGAAACCCCAAACAAAAGATGCACCGGAATTAAAGGGAAAAGAGGCCGCATAGTGTGAAAAAGTGTGTTGAATGTGGAGCCAGAGTACAAAACATAACCTCTGAAGTCATCCAGGACAACGCACATGTGAAAGGAATCCTTCCTACAACCAAGGGTCATAGAGTCTCTCCTTGATCTCCAAGGAGTAGGAACCTGACGTCTCTCTTGGCAGCCTATGCCACCTTTGAACAGTGCTAACTGTTAGGAAGTTTTTACTGACATCAAGTGTAAATTTGCATTTTTGCAACTTCCACCCATTCCACCTGGTTTCATGCTCAGGGGTCTAATAGAACAAGTTTAATCTCTCTTGTCTATGCCAGTCCTCTGGATATTTGAAGTCAGTTATCACATTTTCCTCCAAGTCTTTTCTTATTCAAACAAGACTTGTCCATTTCCTTCAACCAGTCCTCACGTGACATGAAATCAAGGTCCTCTACTGAATATCTTGTTCACCCTCCTTTGGACATTCTCCAGCTAATCAATGTCCTTGTTAAATCATGGTGTCCAAAACTGAACGCAGTGTTCTAGGTGAGGTCTGAAAAGATCAGAGTACAGTGAAACTATCATCTCTTTATTCCTAGAAGCTCTACCCTTCTTAATGCAACCCAAGGTCACGTGAGTTGTTTTGGGTGTCAATTCATACTGCTGGTGTATATTGAACTTGTAGTCCATTGCAACCTCCAGATCTTTGTCAGAACAACTTTTAGCTAACCCATGGTACCATCCATCTGTGTGAAGCTGATTACAAGAGCATGACTTTACCTTTATTCCTATCGAATTTAATCTTATGAGATTCAATGCAGAAACTCTATACTATTAAAATCATTTTAAATTCTGGTTCTGTCATCCAATTGTGCTATCGTGCCAAACTTTGTGTCATCTGCAAATTGGATGGGCACACCATTTATGCCTATATCCAAGTCAATAACAAAATGTTAAAGAGCAGGGATCAAATACAGATCCCTGTGCTTCTCCTCTGGAGACTTCCTGCCATGTCAACATTGAATCCTTAAAAGCTACTTTTTGAGTCAAGTCATCCAAACAATTTTAAATCCATTTGATTATAACTAAACCATATCTCTCCATCTTCCCCACAAGAATATTATGAAACAAATTATCAAAAGCTTTGCTAAAAATGTGAGTAAATTAAATCAACAGCGCTCTCCTCCTTTACTGCTTTAGTAATTCTGTCAAAAAAAGGGTAATCTGGCATGACCTATTCCTGATGTTTGTTGATTGATTAACTGAATGAAGCCATGTTGGCTCTTTATAATCAAAACTTCTCTTTTTTTCTCTTTAATGATCAACTTTATAACTTTTTCAGGAATTTAAGTCAAACTCACTGGCTTGTAGTATACAGACTGTTCTCTCACCTGTTTTGTAAATTGGGACAAGTTTTTTTTTTTCTGTTTTGGTAGCACTGCTCTCATTTTGCATGATTTTTCAAATATCTCTGGGTTCGACCTCTCTATTTCTCAATTTCCTCTTCTGTAAAATGGAAATTCCTTGAAAATCTATTCTGATGCTTAATCTGTAGTCTTAATTTATAATAAAACTGCATTTCAAGTCCACCTTGGATCAAACTATATAAATTGTGCCAGCTAAACTTATTTCTAATCTACTATCTGTCCTTAAAGACAAGATGCCTCTGCAATAGCCATCAGGCTGTAAAATTAAGGATTAATTAGCATAGGAACCATGTTTAGCAAATTATCCAAAGACAAGAAGATCTCCATCTCTCCATCACTGATATGTACTGAGTGGGTTAATGGTCAATGGTTAGTCCAATAGTGAGAAGGCCTGTAGAATTAAAGTTAAGACATTGGCAGGAAAATGTTATTTACATCCCATTAGCTGTGTTCTGTAAATTCAAGAAAGCATGAGTTACAAGAAAGATGTTTAGCTTGAGGTGCTATCCATCAAACCACCTCCTGAAATTACAAAATGAGGAAAACAATAAATATCCATTTGTATCAGCCATTTTCTCTGAAATGGAATATACTTTAAGATAGATGAATGAGAATTGCCTAGAAACTCCAGCCTCAAGCGACAAAAGTACCAAAGTGAAATAAGCTTAATTGCATTAATAAAAATAACACATCAGAGACTACAAAACCAGAATGTTGATTCCTAAATATAGATCATCAATCATTTTTTTCTTATGATCCTGCTGAGACCTCCAGTCTTACAGATGATTCATATGTTTCCAAGACTTGTTCTAATAGAGCTAACATTTGAGTTATATAATTTGTAGTACCTGTAGGACATGTTACTCTAAAATGCTTAGCATTTCACAAAAATTGACTGATTTTGACCCAACTGTGAAAAAGATCATGTCATTTCAACAATAAATCTGCTATCCTTTACAAAATGTACTCTGAGGAGAAAAACACTCTCCCCTTTAAATGGCTTTGGGGAAGACTTTAGCAGGCAGGCAGATGGGCCATCCAATTTCTTCTTTCTGCTTATCATATACCTTCAAAGGAAGATGCTAATGAATTGGAAACTCAAATATGTAAAGCCTCCTTGGAAAGAAGGAAGGGAACAAGGATTTAAGTAAGTCCCTACTATATGTAAGGCACTGTACAGAGCACTTAACAAATACTATCTCATTTGATTCTCACAACAACTCTGGAAGGTGGGTGCTTTTATCATTCCCCTAGTTTAAAACTAGGGAAACTGAAGCAATCAGGGGATTTGCCCAGCGTCACCCAGCTAGTAGGTGTGAGACCAGCTTGAACTCAAGTCTTCCTGACTCGGCCCAAACCCTAAATCCTAGAACTAGGATGGTAATATGGAGGCCATTCATCTAGTTCTCCTGCCTGTCCAAATACAGTATCTTTTGAGACCTAAAAGAAAGGGAGGCATCTCTTCACACTCTGACTCCAACCTATCTTTCTTTTTTTTTAGGTTATATATGTGTGGTCATGAAAAACATATCCATAATAGTCATGTTGTGAAAAAAAATCAGACAAAAAAACTCAAGAAAAATAAAGTGGGAAAAAATGTTGCTTCGATCTGTGTTCAGACACCATCAATTCTTTCTCTGGGGATGAATAGCTTTTTTAATCCTAAGTCCTTCAGAATTGTCATGGATCATTGTATTGCTGAGAACAGCCAAGTCATTCACATCTTACAATACTGCTGTTATTTTGTACCCAGTACATTTCACTTTGCATCAATCCATACAAGTTTTTTTGCTAGGTTTTTCTGAGAGCATCCTGCTCTCATTTCTTATAGTACAATAGTATTCCATCACAATTATACATGACAACTTATTCAGCCATTCCTCAATTGATGTGCATCCCCTTAATTTCTAATTCTTTACCCCAGAAAAGATTTGCTATAGTTTTGTACGTATACCAACCTATCTTTCTAAACTCCTTCTCACTTTTTGTTCCACTCAAACCGGTCTACTTGCTGTTCCCCGTATACAACACTCCATCTCCCACCTCTGGGCCTTTGTATAGGTGGTCATATGTGCACGGAGTGTGTTCTCTCCTCATCTCTGCTTCTTGGAATCTCTAGTTCCCTTCAAAGCTCAGCTTAAGAGCCATGTCTATAAGAGGGCCTCTCTTACAGAGGTCCTCCCCTAAGTTCTTAGTGCCCCCTTCCCACAAATAGCTTTTGATATTTTTCATATTTACTTATATGCATATGTGATGGAAAAATATAAGCTCCGTGATGGCAAGGATTGCTCCACTTTCATCACTGCATACCCAACACCTAGCATGTGTGTCTGTCACACAGTAGATAGTAAATAGGATCATAGATCTAGAATGAGAAGGGACTTCAGATGTCATCTAGTCCAACCTCTTCATTTGACAGATGAGGAAACTGAGGGCCTAGGGAAGTTGAGTGACTCCCCAGAGTTACATTACAAACAACATCAGAGACAGGATTTGAACCTCGGTCTTCTGACTTCAGCGACATGTTCTTTGCACTATATTACCTGGCACACACACTCCAACAATACTAACAGAATAGAAATGATTTAAAGAAACACTGTGTTCATTTTAGCTCATGATATTCAATAAAGGCAAGTTTAAAATAGAACAAGTATTTGTAATCTGCTCAATTCAAAATCACACAATCTCAGAGTTGGGAGGGAGCTTAGATATCATCTAATCCAAATCATTATTGGCAGAAGAATCTTCTCTCCAGCACTTTGACAAGTGACTATCCACCTTTTGATGAAGATTTCTAGTGAGCAGACTGCACTGCTTCCAAAGGCAATGAATTTCACTTTAGAATAGCTTTAATTAATAGGAAATTTTTACCTTACATTTAGCCTAAATTTTCATCTTTGCCACTTCAACCCATTCCCAACTCTCACCTCTGGGTCCAAACAGAACATAATCCCTCTTCCAAGAGCTAGACCTTCAACTATTTGACGTCTGCTCTCATACATAACACCCCCCCCCATATTTTCTCTTCTTAAAGCTAAACATCCCCAATTCCTCACATCCTCACATCACAGAGTCATAAAGCCCTTCACCATCCTGGTTGTTCCAAATGCCTTGAGAAAGATTCAGTGTATCTACCTAGTTCACTAAAACTCCAACAAAGAGTGACTTGGGCATTAGGCGTAATCTAGCTTATAAGATTAGTAAATTTTAAGAGTCATTTCAGAATTATGAAGTTTGAAATTGTGTCACCATTGAGTATAGACAAGCACAGATAAAATTTTTCTTCCTTGACAAGTCTATTTGCTGAACTACAGCTCTGTAGTTATCCCAATCCATCAACAAGGATGTTGAGGTTAGAAGCATAGTAGAATAGAGATTGGTAAGGGGAGCACCAGACCATTTACTCAAGGCAGATTTTTGGATGTGAATGCCACTCTCCCCAACCCCCTTTCCCATCCCATGCATTTGGCAGAAGTATCTCAGCCTTACTTTTATGGCATACACTACCAAGGCATTGTTTTATTTATTTTGGATCACCATGGGGTCAGGTCCAGTGAGGCCAACAGGAGCATGGTGTGTGAAGGCAGCAGCCAGATCTTACTTATCCCCACTTCTTTTGATTCCACCTTAGGGTCTAGCACAATTTTTGACATAGAACAAGTGCTCAGTGTATACTTGATGAGTTGGATGGAGATTGAAACTGTTGTCTGTAGAGTGAAGACTGAGAATGCTAACTTCACCTTTTCTTACTGCTTGGCTTCACTGATTAAGATAGTTATTTTAAAATGTCAAATGTGATCATTGAAATTTACTGAAAAGCAGGAATATTGAAACAAGAAAAATAATTAACAGAGTGACTCATGAATAGTAACCAAAGAAACATGATAAAGTGACTATTATCATTGCATATTATAGACCTTAATTTTCTATTAGTAATCCAATATGAAATGATAGTTTCTATCCCAGAGTATACTAATATACATGTTATGGTTGCTATTAATTCTCATCATATTCACTAGTAAGCTATTTGGGTATTATTCATATAGAAAGATAGATATTTATATATTTGTATATATTTGCATATCTTTGTATTTTATAGATATTTATATTTATATTATATTTGTTTGTTTATTAGTATTTATATACATATAAATGTATACATATATGTCAGTTTTATACATGTGTATTATATATATTAGGTACACATGTGTGTATATTTGCATGTAACATACAAATATCTCCAAATAATTCACTAGTAATTACACTGAGAGATTATATAGAGGTATATTTTTTACATACAGTAAAAGATATACATACATTATATACATATACACACGCCAATATATATGCCATAAAATAGTGTGTATATATCTATGTGTGTGTAGACACACATGGCTCTTTGTATATGTTATATGTATGTATGTACGTCATAAAATGGCAGCTAGGTGGTGGTAGGCCCACTTCGTTAGGCCCAGATAGCATGCTGGGCCTGGAGTCAGAAAGACCTGAGTAATCCAGCCTCAGATACTTGCTAGTGATGTGATCCTGGGCAAGTCACTTAACCCTGTTTGTCTCAGTTTCCTAATTTGTAAAATGAACTGGAAAAGGGAAATGGCAAAGTACTCCAGCATCTTTGCCAAGAAAATCCCAAATGGGGTCACAAATTCAGACACAACTGAAATGACTAAACACCATAAAAATAACATCTAGTTGGAGGGGATGTGGGGAAAATGGGACAGTAATGCTCTGTTATGTGGAATTGCAAAGTGATCCAACCATTCTAGAGAACAATTTGGAACTATGCCCAAAGAGTTATAAAACTGTGCATACTCTGTGATTCAGCAATACCACTGCTAGGTCTATATCCCAAAGAGATTAAAGAAAGGGAAAAGGACCCACATGTACAAGAAAATTTATAGCAGCTCTTTTTTGTGGTGGCTAAGAATTGGAAATCTCAGGGATGCCATCAATTGGAGAATGGCTGAACAAGCTGTAGTACGTGATTGTGATGGAATATTATTGTGCTATAAGAAATGACGGGATGATTTCAGAAAAACCTGGAAAGACTTACATGAACTGATGCAATGTGAAGGGAGCAGAACCAGGTACATTATACACAGTAACAGCAACATTGTGTGATAAAGAACTGTGAATGACTTAGTTATTCTCAGTAATACAATGATCCAAGACAATCCCAAAGGACTCATGATGAAGCATGCTATCTGCCTCCAGAGAAAGAGCTGATATTATCTGAATACAGACTGAATGCATGATATTTTTCACTTTTTCTTTTTATCTTTCCTTTAATATTTTTTATTTGAGTCTTCTTATACAAAATGACTAATACGAAAATGTTTTACATGATTGCACAGGTATAACCTATATCTGATTGCTTACCATCTCAGGGAGTGGGGAGAAGCATAGAATTTGGAACTCAATTTTTCAAATGTTAAAAAAATTGTCTTAACATGTAATTGGGGGAAAAATAAAATATTGTTTGAAAAATAATATCTATAGAAGATAACATTCTAAAAAAATATTGACTTCTATCTTCTGTGCTAATGGTTAAAAAAGTATCCTACATAATCCAAAGCCATGGAAAACTACAAGTCATTTATATTTGCTTTTGACTACATTATTTTGGGAGAGTTCAGTGGAGGTCTCAGGTTCAGATTCTGTCACTCCTCATCCTCTTTACTACCTGAATGACCTTGAACAAATCATGTAATCTCTCTGCACCTCAGTTTTCTCATGTATAAAATAAAAGGATTGTACTACATGACATTGCTTAGACTAATGTTAAAATGGGTTTCCCCTTCCTTTGGGTACCCAACTACATAAGGGAACTTTTAGGAGTGTACTAGAATGGCAGAAGGAAGTTAAATTGGGATTAAAAGTTGCCTTTAGTTAATCCTCTAAGAGAACAGTCTATATAGAAAATTGTACTTGAGGGAACACCAATATAGATAGGAAATTAGAGCTCTTTTTTTCTTGTCTTAACATTAAAGTCCATTATTTGTGTTACATAAGCATTTTTTTAATAATAATGATAATAATAATAATGTTACCTTCCATTGCCCTCTTCTAAGAAACTAGTACACCATTTGGCCTGGGTTTGAGATTCTTTTTCACCAAGGCTTTCAACTTTCTACAAATTCTGAACTCCCCTATTGTTTACTTAATAAACATTTTAAGTTTTGGAACAAGAAACAAAAACCCTAAAAATTTACCTTATCTACCTGCAGGAAATTTCTTTTGTTTTAGTGGAGAATGCACACAACTGAACACAGAATTTTTGTTCTCTGTAGTGACTGTCTGATAAAAAGCCTGCTATTTTTACCCGAGTCAGGTCTTGATAAATATCAGTGCAGCTTCTTTGACAGAATAACAACTATTGTGCCATAGTTTAAATACCCAAATGATATTGGAGTGAGTTACTGTACAGCAGCCTGCATATTACACCTCAAAGAGAGTCCCTACAAGGTCTGCAATGCAGATTACAGTTACTGATTAAAGTTAAAAGAGACTTTTTGACAATGATGGTCCCAAATATCAACACAGGAGGCTGGTGTGTGTCATCTATTAACTCTCTCCTTGTAAAGCTCACAGAAGAAAAGGTCCATATTCAGAATTCCAGAGCCAACATAGGCAAGAAATGCACTTGAAATACCAGGATAATTCAAGTAGGAAAAAATGGGTTTTTTGAAGTTATCTAAGAAAAAAATTCTGTTTTATAGCATACATAAGACGCAAGGTGGTAGAAAGATAAGAACACTGACTCTGGAGGGTCAGAAGAACAGAGTTCAAATCTTGGCTGACATTTATTAACTATGTGACCCTGGGCAAGTCAGTTTCCTCAACTGTAAAATGAAAATAATAATAGCACCTACCTCACAGGGTTGTTGGGAAGCTCGTTGCAAACCTTTTAAAAAGTATTACATAAACATCAGCTATTAATATTATTATTGTTATTTTTATTACATGTACATTGCACAAATTATGAGTTTTCTGAAACTCAAACACAACTCTATTATATGACACTGATGCAGATGGACAGAAAATATCAGAATGGAATAATGTGCTTTAATTTCATTAACAAGGAGATCGTTGGTGACCTAGGTAAACGTTGGGTCTACAGCCCAGGTACATCATCTTAGCTCAAGCCATTCTCATCATTATTTTAGACTACCGCAATAGCCTCCTTGCTTCCAGTATCTCCCCTATTCAACCCATCCTCCACACAACTGTCAAAATCATCTTTCTAAAGCATAATCCATACCACATCTCTCTCCTGCTCCTTAGTAGGGCCCTATAACTTCTAAGATAAAATACGAATTCTTGTGTTTGACATTTCAAACCTTTTGCAATCTGTCTCCACTTACTAAACCAGATTTATTTCAATTGCTTGCTCTCATGCATTATAGTCAAAATGACTATTCTTGATAATTTAGCAAAACAAATTTCTCCCCTTCCAGAAAGAAGCTTCCATTTATTAGTTCTTACACTACAACACTACTTGTTTTGTCCACAGATATTATCAAACTAGGTCATGTTCACTTACAAGCTCCTTACAAGACTTTCTTATGGATGACAGCAGGCAGACGAAATAGGAAACAGTGAGGGTTCAACTGATGAAACACTTCCAAACTATTTATATATTCCTAGCATCGCCACACTAGTCAGCCCTGAGACTGCTCAACCTCACTCAGCATGTTCCCTGACAAAGTGCATGAAATAAAAATAACTCTGTGTTTTTAAAAGAAAGAGAGAAATTGTACAGAGAATCAACTAAAATGTAGTTGATTAGAAAAACAATTTGATCTCCTGGCTCTGTAGCCATCACAAAGAAAAAACATTGCTGTTTTAGCTTCTGGGGAACTATTATTCTCCCCCATTGCAGTTCTAGCCAAAAAGGACAAGGACAGTGTGACCAGACTCGATCCCACGGGGCAGCAGACTCACTGATCTAGAGGGACAGGGATGGCAAGCAGTTACACTTAAATTTTGCATTATGCCTACTTTGGTGGAAATGCCTGAACTGAAAGATCAAATCCAGTATAAGCAGACCTTACAATGAGGTGGTTTTCTTCACTCTTTATGCAAATTCTTTAACATATCATGGAGACCTTTGCCATTAGTTGTGCTATAGAAATCATCTGCCTATGGGATTTTTAAAAAAACTAGACCTATGATTTCCCTGGAATAAGGCACCTGCTCTGCAACTGAGAGTCTTACAAAGTTGCCAGGGAACAATGAGAAGTTGTGACCTGCCTGGGACCTCACAGCCGATGTTTGTCAGAGTTATTGCTTAAATTTAACTCTCTCCTACTCCAAAGACAGCTCTGTGTCCACTAAGTCACATTATCTAAATCCTTCACTCTGGTCTTGGATGAAGAGGCAGCTCTTTTCCTGGCCAAAGCCAACCCTTCTGAAAGTACTCTTGATCCCATGCTCTCCAGACTTCTCCAGGAGATCACCCCCATTGTAATTCCTACTTTTGTCCCCATTTTTGATCTCTCCCAATCTATTGGCCCCTTCCCTGCCACCTACAAACAAGCTTATGTTTCTCCCATCCTTTAAAAAACCCTCACTTAAGAACCTCAGCTATCATCCTCTTTCCCAGTGAAATTCCTTGAGAAAGCTGTCTATTCTCTCTGCCTCTATTTACTTTCCTTTCATTTGCTTCTAAAGTTTCTGAAATCTGGCTTCCCAACTCATTATTCAACTGAAACAACTCTCTTCGAAGATCCGAATGACCTCCTCATTGCCTAATCTATTATTCTTTTGTCAATCCTCCTTCTCCTTTACTTCTATGCAGCATTTGACACTTCTGATCACCTTTTCCTCCTGGATATCTTCTCCTCTTCTCCTGGTTTTTATTATACTACTCTCCCAATACTCTTACAATCCATCCAGTCATGTCTTACATCTTTCTTTTGACTAAACTGATGCTACCCAAAGCTCTCTCCTTGGCCCTCTTTTCTTTTGTTTCTACAATCTCACTTCTTTCATCAGGTTCTCCATCTTCAATTACCATTCCTTGCAGATGATTCCCAGTTCTGTATAACCTTAACCTCTCTTAAGCTACAGTCACATACCACCAACAACCTTTTGGACATAATGAACTACCTCTTCCTCAGACATCTCGAATTCAGCATGTCCAAACTAAATTCATTTTCTTGCCTCCTAATCAACTCTCTCCTCTTCTGAATGGATTCCCTATTACTCCTGAAGGCCCTGCTATCTCCCTAGTTACCCAGACTTGCAACCTTGTTGCTAGCCTCTACTCTTCACTCTTACCCCCATATCCAGTCCATTGCTAAATCTTGTATCTTCCTGATGTATCTCGTATGTGTCTCTCCTGAACCCTGGCTTAGGTCCTCATTACCTCTCACTTGGAATATTGCAGTAGCCCTTTAACTGATCTCCCTCTTGCTCCACTTGGCTGCCAAGGTGATTTTTCTAAAGCATGCCTGACAACATCAGTCCTATGTGAAGTAAGCTCCATTGGCTTCCTTTTACCTCCAGAATCAAATATGAGCTTCTCTCTTTGGAATTTAAAGCTCTCCATCACCTTTCTCCTGCCTACCTTTCCAATCTTCTTATAGTTTATGTTCTTCCACACATTCTATGATACATCTCCACTGGCCTCCTGCATATCCTTGAAAACAACACTCCATCTCCCACCTCTACTTTTGCCCTAGCTATTCCCCACATCTCAAATCCTCTTTCTCCTCACCTCTACCTCTCAGTTTACCTGGTTTCAATCAAGATTCAGCTCAAACCCCATTTTCTACAGGAACCTTTTCCTATTCCCCCTAGCTACTAATATCTTCTCTATTTAGATGGCTTTTTCTCTATTCTTCATTTAACTTGTGTAGCAAGTATGCTTTCTGGCTTAATTTTTCAGAGCAAGATCCATTATATTACTCCTTCAGTTTCCAGAGTTACTAACGAGGGGCTCAATATTTATTTTTTAATGCTATTAGCTCAACTCCACTTGTGCCACCCTCATTATTAGCCACCATTGCATGACTAGCACCTCAGTTCCATCTAACCAATTAAAATTAATTAATTATTACATAGAGATATTTTCTTTGAAGATATTGGCAATAATAAAAGTAGAAACACTTCTCCCAACACTTCCAAAGCACACTTTCCCTTAAATCACCTCAGTCTGTGAGGGGAATGGGCTCTCCCCTAGAACAGTTTTCATGTAACATTGGTCCCATCAAGTTCACATTCAAACATGCTATCACTAGGAGATGAGTGCTCATCTCACATACCACTGGGCTGAGTCCTAAAGACTGCTCCTCAATTCTTAGGGCATCAGTGCTAGGTTGGCTGCACAATTCAGCCTGGAATGGTCTCCAGACTCCCAGATTTCTAGTTCTCAGGTGGCTAATTCTCATGACCTTTCAAAATCACAAGGTTATAGCCTCAAGAGTAATCTCCTTCACCTAAAACAAAGCAACAAACACTGGGAAAGACAAAGTACTAAAGTACACATCCATGGGACCATGTATAGACCTCAGAGGAAGAAAACTCAAGGCTTCTCCTGTCACAGCACTGCCTTTTACCAGTCACCTTCAGGAGAGTAGAACCATGGAAGAGAGAGGCCAAGGCAGACAAAGTCTTTTTTATATTTTTTTAAGGCAGTTGGGGTTAAGTGACTTTCCCAGGGTCACACAGCTAGTACGTGTCAAGTGTTTGGTCTGAGACCAGATTCGAAATCAGGTTCTCCTGACTTCAGGGCCAGTGCTCTATCCACTGCACCACCCAGATGCCCCCACACAAAGGTCTTTTGAAGGCATCCTTAGTTTCATTTGATTGGATGCAGCCAATTAAGAGGCTGAGGTCCACATTGTTAGTCAGTTGGAACCAGTCATAGAATGTCTGTGCTTACTCCAAAGTTTGGCCACGATCTCACCTATCCTAGAAATGGAATCTTCAGCCTCTTTATTGCGGAAAATGGCATTAGCCAGGCACACTGATACATTCCAAGCAGGCTCAGAGGTTCAAGGACCAGTACCTGTCACACTTGTATTTACTTAGTTATTTGCTTAGTTATGCCATTGCCCCTCATTAGAATATAAGTCCTTTAAGGGCAGGAACTGGGGTTTGGTTTGGTTTTCTGGCCTTTCTCAGTAGCAGTAGCGCTTAGTACACTTCCCAGAACGTAATAAATACTTAGCAAATGCTAGATGACTGACATAAAAACACTCCTGGTAATTGCTCAGGTTTATTCTGGTTCTTCCTTAATCCTCAGTGGGACTCAGACCTGCATGAAGGTCTGACACATGTTGGGACTTCCCAGTGTAATAAGGCATTTGCCCAATTTACTAGCATAATTTTGGTAATCTTTCTAAGAGAAGAAACGGTAGTCAGAGTCTGTCATCTTTAGAACTGCCTTGTGGTCCGATATTATAAAAATCTGCCCACCTATTTGACAGAGATCATTCAACCCTAATATATTCCATTTATAAAAATGGTATATTCCGTTTATAAAAAATCCTTAGTGCACTCAATAGAATTAGGCTTAGACTTAGAATGATTCGAATTAAAATCCTGCCGCAAACATTCAGTACTTATGTGAAGGGCAGCTAGGTGACTCAGTGGATAGAGTGCCAGGCCTAGAGTCAGGAAGACCTGTATTCAAGTTCAGCCTCAGATACTTACTAGATGTGTGACTCTGGGTAAGTCACTTAACCCTGTTTGTCTCAGTTTCCTCTTTCGTAAAATGAGCTGGAGAAGGAAATGGCAAGCCACTCCAGCATCTTTGTCAAGAAAACCCCAAATGGGCCATGAAGACACAACTGGAAGGATTGAATAAGCAACTTATGTGACACTGGGCAAGTGACTTATCCTCTCTAAGTATCACTTTCCTCATCTGCAAAATCATACCTACCTCTCAGGGCTGTTGTGAGGCCAAAGTGAAATAACATTTGCAAAAAACACTTCACAGATCTCAAAGTTCAGTAAAAATGTCAACAATTATTAGTATTATCATAGAATCTCAAGCTAGAAGAGACCATAGGGATCACCTAGTCTAAAATCCCAGTTTTACAGAAGCAACAGAGAGACTTGCCCAATATTGGACAAGGAGCAAGGAAGAGAGCTAGGATTCAAACCCAAGTCCTCTGGCTCCAAACCCATTGCTCTTGTCCAGGCTTTATCCACTGAAGCATGGATGCTGTGCTCTCACCATAAATAAACTTGAAGTCTATGGAAACTTTAAAGGTACTTTGATTTGCTGTTTGATGGCATAGAAATATGAAAGAACAAAGAGAATGAATGTGAAAAAATTGGACATGTTCTCAGGCACTAGGTTCTAGGGAATTGATGATCATCATGTACTACTGTTTATTGGAAGAATCCATTTAAAATTTTCTGGCCTGGAAAACAGAAGGACTCTGCAGGACTGAACACAAGTTTACTTAGGTTTGAATGTCTATATGTCTCAACAAAAACACTTCTAGCATCACTGCAAGAGAAGCGATAGAGCTGGACACGTGCCCAGCATTACAGCCAAATGTGATAAAAAGAAAGTGACAATAGGTCACTACAAGAGAAGGAACATAACACACTAGAAAGATAAAAAAAGCCTCAAAGACAGAATGACCTGGCTTCAAGTTCATAATCTGACATATGCTAGCTGTGTGTACCTGGGCAAATCATAACTTCTAAGATGTCTAAACCAGAGGTTCAAATTCAAGTGGAAAGGAGTGCTCTACCCAACCAGATTAAAATATAGTTGGGAAATGTTTAATAAAATAAATAAAAATAAAATACAACATAGATAATGTTAATTTTTCTAAGTCAATATGCAACAAGCAAGTATCCTTTTCTATTTAATATCAATGGCAACTAGGTAAGACTATAAATTGCAGAGAAATTTCATTGGTAAAGGGAATTTCCTCATCTGGAAATGAAATTATAGGCCCAGTTCCTATTCCTATCCATTTAAAACTTATAAAACATGTTCCCAACAGCAGCAATGCTTTTACGTTTACAAATTGAATGATTATGGTACACACCAAAACTGTTTATGTATATCTCATGGTTTCTAATTGCTTTACCCCTTACAAATGGCCATTTCCCTTGAGCATCATGCTAATGATGGTAAGGAGTGGACCAGCTGAAACTCATTCAGTGGAAGTAAAAAGGCAAGGTTAGCCTTATAGACCCAGGTATAAATATATACAGATGTATATATGCATGTTGCTGTGTGTGTGTATGTACAGGCTGTCCCAAAAGTCTTAGTGCAGCTAAGCTTTAATAGTTTAAAACTGCATTAAAACTTTTGGAATACTGTACACACACACACACACACACACACACATATGTATACACATACATATACCACAAGGTACACTTTCCAAGATGCTGAATATAACAGGCTGTCGTGGTTACTGTGCTAAATTTGAAACTTCCTCATTCCCTCAGTACTGGCTCGTCTTATTGCATCTCCTTGCCTTATGCTCAGACTCCTGTAACCACACTCCTGGGATTCATATACTGCATCCTATTTTCATCAGTCAGTCAATCAATCAACAAACACTTATTAAGTGCCTATTATTATTCAAGCACTCTGCTAGCTACTGGGCATACAAGCACAAAGAATGGAATAATCCCTTCTCATGAAAAGCTTATATTTTAGTCCAGAAGACAATTAATGCCCTTCACTCCATTCTCTTAGTTTAGTAGCTATAATATCTCTCATGTAGTGACCCTCCCTTAAGCTTGTATGGCTAATAAAATGCTTCTAACCTTACTCTTATTATGGAGTTTTTGGTCATATACATCTGTTGCTTACATTGCTTCAGCCTGTACCACAGGGGACCCTCAGCCTCAGCTCATGGTAGGTTCCATATAGAACCCAACCATAGGCAGAGCTAAAAGAAATATTACACTTTCAATGCTCCACAAGGGACCTCTGTAGTTTCTCTGCTGGGCCACCTATCTGTCACACCCCAATTCAGCATTCCCAGATAGGAGTTTGAGTCTTTAGGAGAGGCAACTACGACCCAGGGTTCAAGGAATTTGGGGGGTCCATGCTCCTAAAAGTGTAGCCCATGAACACCCTTACCTTTAATAGTCCAACAATAGACATATTTAGCTTACTGTAAAAGGTTATATCAGGATCTTGGATAAGCTATATAATCTAAATACCTCATTTTACAGATGAGGAACTGAGACACAAATAGGCTAAATGACTTGACCAGGGCCACATAAGAGAAGACCTTCACTAAGATGACAATGTAAAAAAAAAAATGGTAATAAAGCCTTTCCCTATATACTTACATTCCCTCTATACCTAGAAAATAATCCCCCCCAACTAAACAGACTGTCAGTGAAAAGTTCATAGAGTATACTGATAGTCAGGCACATACATAGGGAACATATATAGCTAAGGCAACTCGTTCATCTAGTCGTTCAGAGAGCAAGAATTTTTTTGCATACAGACTATCTTTCAGGCCTTGTGCTAAACACTAGTAAACAACAAAAAGAAAAAAAAGAAAGAAAAAAAAAGTCTTTGCTGTCCAGGAGCTCATGGTCTAATGGGGGAGACAACATGAAAATACCTATGTACAAACAAAATGTATAAAGGATAAGTTGGACGTAGTCAACAGAAAGGCACTTACAAAGGGAAATTGGAAAGGACTTTCTGTAGAAGGTGAGATTTTAGATGGGACTTGAAAGAAGCCAAGGAATCCTGGAGACAGAGATGAGAAAGAAGAATTCCAGGCACCAGAGGGACAGATATTGAAAATCTACTCAATAAAAAGAAAGATTGTCTTATGAGGGACAGCAGGAAGGCCAATGTCCCTATATCATAGAGTATATGGAAGGGAGAAAGTGTAAGAACACTGGAAAGGTAGGAAGGGGGTAGACTATAAAAGGATTTGAACTCCAAATTTAGAGAATTTTATGTGATGCTGGAGATGATAGAGAGTCACTAGAGATTGTTGAATAGAAGGGGTTGGCGGGGGAGAAGAGGGGATTAATAGCATCATGGTCAGATCTGAGCTTTAGGAAGATCAGTTTGACAGCTAAGTGAAGGATTGACTAGGAAAGACTTTAGGCAGGGACAGCAACCAAATAGTTATTGCAATAGTTCATCTAGCACTGCCATGGCTCCAGTATACTTACTCTCCTCATGGTATCCTCACACTACTCTACCATCACCACCACCCTTCCCCCAGAGAATGTAGTAGCTTTGCTAGACAGTTCTCTCATATGAACTCCTTGAACTTGCTATTCTCCACAGCTTGACTTTCAACTGCCGGGGGTCAATTCTGTAATGAATCCATAGTTGACTCTCTTCTCTGCTGCCAGGGATCATACTTCTAAAAGATGTCACTGGCCTCTGCTTTTTTTTTTCTTGCTCCCTGCTTGGGTGAGTAGTTCTTCAAAGAGATGTTTTGTCCATGGGGATATGAGAGGACAGAGGGAGCAAGAAATAGGAGGAAAAAGAGAGAAATTTCCACCTCTAATGCCCTCTGGTAGATGCACAAAGGAAAAAGAGTGATCCTCTCTCAAAAGTTATGGTCTTCCTCCAAAGTTGGCATTGTTTTGCTTACAGGGGTTATGCTTCCCAGACATCTCCTATGTTGATGGTCTTCCAAAGCTGGCAAGCTTGCTTTTGAAAAACCACCAACCACATAGCCAATCTTTTACTAGCCAATGTCAAGCTGCTCTCTAATTCTATCAAATTTGTTCCAAAGAACTTCTTCATTTTTTTATAAAAAAAAATAGCAAAAACATAAATCCTTTTTTTATATTTTATGTAAACTCTTAATGCCTCCTTGCCTGTTACCTACCTTTTACTTGCTGTTATTAAATCATTAAATCAGCTGGGGGGAGGGGAGAGAATTGATAAAGGCTATTCTCATTAATCCACCCCTATTATATATTAATAGCATCCATCCTATACTATTTACTTCAGTGGTCCATGTTTTCATCAAAGTAAGCACTCTTACCACCAGTATGGTTCAGAACCCGTCCTTGTTTTTTCCTCTGTTGATCTTATAATTAAAGGTCATGTGTTCATATCCCATTATGAATTAAAACACTTTAAGAAGATTTTCATTGGAAAAGCAATGTTATAGCTGGAGCAGAAGAAAGTGATAAAGGAAAGGCAAGTTAAGACCCTTATGAGTAGGAATATTTTGTATTGATATACCTAACACCTAGCACTATGTCTGCCAAGGGCTTAATATATGCTTGGCAATTAGTTGAATGATTGAAAGAAAAATAACTTAACCTTTCTAGATCTCAATTTCCTCATTTGTAAAATGAAGGGGTTAGATTAGGTGACTTTTCAAGTCTTTTTCATTTCTAAATCCATGATCCTATAATCTTACAACCCTTTGATACATGTCCTTGCACAGAACATCCACCAAAAGCTTTGAAGGCCTTTCTTTGATACTAATTTAATTACTAATACTAATAAGAAAAATCAACACTCCCTTCTTCTGTAGAGTTATATTACCAGACTTCTCTGAAGAAGCTTTTGTAGCCTAGGCTACAAAAAGAAAGCAGAAGCATACAAAACGCTGAGCAAAATAATTTTTTTAAAGGCCAAACAAATTTAAATATGCAAATGAAGTATCTTGCTCAAAGTAGCCAAAAGAAAATTTAAAATAGATATTTTGTCCTTTGACGTATATTAAAATACATGCATATATTGTCAATGGATTCTTTCAAATTAGTTAATATACATTTTTTTCATTAGCAATTCATCCTATACTTATGGTTTAATAGTAATATGAACCAAGAACATATTTCTTTATATTTGCAGTAAAAAAAAACATTAAAAACTTCACTATTTCAAAGATCTGTAATTTCTTGATTATAGGTATTCCCTCCATCAATATAGACTGTGAATATCATTTAGTGAATATCACTTAGTGAATGTTGAAATTGTTATCAAAAAAGGGTGCTTTGTCAAAATGTTAAATATGTATGTATATACATGTGTACACGTGATGAGGATGGGAGCTAGACCCCAAAAAGGAAAAATGCTTGACTTTTCTATATGGCCAAATCTCTAGCTTTGCCTGAGGCTATAATTCCATCAAGTGGCTTTTCATTGTGGCTACGCCCAGTCTCCCAACTCTCTGTTATCCTAAACCTAGCCTAGCCCTCCATTGTCTTATATCTTAATAACATTACACCTAAACTCATTATTGATTATTTCACTAAACCCTAAATTTCTTTTGGGTCTCACATATTGCAAATACAGTTTAACAAAAACATTAGATTGTGAATCTAAATATAGAAGTTTAAATCTTCTTGTATGCTGAGAAAGTTCCAAGAACTGATAACTCTTGATCCCATATTTAACAAATATGGCTTTCTTACTTTTAAAGGATAACAGCAATCCATTGGTCTTAGGAACCAAAAATATTGGTGCAACTCCAAATAAAAGTAATTAATTGTATGCTTAACACCATAATCCTTCTGTCAATTACCACCCTAATTCTCCCTCTAATTATCAACCTCACTTTTCCGCATAAAACTGACCACCTTCCAATCTACTGCCAAACCCCTGTTAAGTTAGCCTTCCTTATTAGCCTTGCTCAACTACTCTTATTTATGTACTCAGGACAAGAATCCACAGTCACCAATTGACAATGATTCTCAATTGGTTCATTCAATTTAACCATAAGCTTCAAATTAGACTACTTCTCCCTATGGCCCCAGGCCATTTGCCACCCTTAATCCTAGCTAGGCTCCATTCTCCCTTGGCCACCTGGTCCAGGTCCCAGAAGCTCTGTTCACCTCAGCTTACTGGCCACTCCCATCTAGATCCTCCTTAGACCCCTCTTCCAGTCACCCCAAACTACTTGGCCACTCCTAGATCCCTCCCACAGTCTTTCTGTATATAAGGTCCATTTTGTCTCCATTAAGATGCTTGGATTCTTATAATCTAGCCACTGCTGAGATTTTTACAATCTAGCCAATAGCTCACAGATGCTCAGATTCCTTAAGAGTCTGGCTAATATGGCGGATCTTTAATAAACCTTGTCTTTGGCTGAAAAAAAGCTTGGGTCAAATTCTTTCAGGCAGGAACCACATGTTGTGATCTTGGGGTCCCAGCATCCCTAAGCCTCTAGACCATTTTACACATATAAATATATTTATATATTGCTAATAAATCACTTACAGAGCACTAGAATGTGATTCAATAGACCAAGGTTCAATTCCCAACTCAGACAATGACTATGCATAACTTTAAATAAATCACTTGGGGTTAGAAAAGATGACTTCTTACTTCATAAATTAAAAATACAATAAATTTTAAAAGATTATTTCTAATGTAACTTCCAGGTCTCATATTGCATGGTACCACAAAATAATTTCTAGCATCACTTTATGAGATAACAAATGAAAATAACATGAATAATTTATAGATATATCCTAAATTTTCCTCATAATACACATGACTCGTCTTCCCTAGAATTAGAGTTAAGGCCAAAAGGTATCTTAGTCATCAGATCCTAGATTCAAAGATGGAAGGGGCCATCTAGTCCAATCCTTTTACTTGACCAATGAAGAGACTGAAGTTTCTTCAGAGGATGAGAAGCAACTTGGCCAGAGTCATACATGTAGGTTCCAGAATAAGAATTCAATTGACACTTTCTAGCTGTGTGACCCTGGGCAAGTCACTTAACCCTAATCACTTCACCAAAAAAAAAAAAAAGCAGAGTAAGAATTCAAAATTAAGGCCTTTTCCCATTAAACCATTTCACTTTCCTTTCTCTTTCAAGAAATACATTTCCCAAATAGCTCCAACTCCCTCACCCATCATCTCTTAAATGCATCAAACCAACCAAGCATCACTTCCACAATGACAATAGCAGTTACAGAGGAATCTGAAGATTTCTTGATGTGATTGAGCTTCATTCACCTTTCCTTGACCACCGACTCTTCTGCTCCAGCTGTGACATTGCTTTTCCACCAACCACCTCTTAAAGTGTTTCACTCATAAAAACTTATCCTTGAGTATCAACTACAAATTTTTCCAACAAGCTATAATCTAATTTCCCCCAAATTGTGCAGTTTGGTTCTGTTCCATTTCTAAATTGATATGACAAGGCATTAGTGATGGAAAGGAATAAACATTGACTAAGTTGCCCTTGTAAATGTCCACCCACATCATTCTGGGAATGGAAAACAAACTTAAAATGTTGTGGAAAGACCAACGAAGAGTAAGCACGGTAGAATGTTAAGCACTCATTTACGTCCATAGTTGTACAAGCCAAGTCACAAGTACCTCAGTAGAACTGTCCAATTTCAAATCTGTGGATGATTCTTATCTAAATGAATTTTTTATGTTCTCTATCAGAGAGCTTAGCATCAAGAACAAATGAGGAGATTAAATGCAAGCCTATGAATGGTTGGAGGGCTATGTCTATTACTAACTTTTACTTCCTGCACCTTATCTCAATAAATAAATAAATCTAAAGTTATGTAAATTAACCACTGCATTTATGAACTTCAAAGATGTGTGACTTCTTTTTTGATTGAGCATAAAGATTGATTATTACCAATTTCTTTCTTTTCAACTGTAGCTTTCTAAGGGCTTCAAATTAGCAAGTTATCCCTGGATTTAGGCAATGCATCACCTTCTTTAGCTGAGCATCTTTTCCACTGACATTCTCAAATTCTAACAGACCCAGCCTGAGGCAAAATTAGGAAGTAAGAATTCACATAACAGATAGCATCTAGAGCTAGCATATATGTAGTGCTCTGGGCAGCTAGATGGTACAGTGGTTAAATCACTGAGACTGGAATCGGGAATATCTGCATTCAAATCCAGCCTCAGACACTTACTAGCTGTATGACCCCAGGCATGTCACTTAACCCTATTTGCCTCAGTTTCCTCATCCGTAAAATGAGCTGGAGAAGGAAAACCACTCCAGTATCTTCGCCAAGAAAACCCCAGATAGGTCACAAAGAGTCAGACACAACTGAAAAACTACTGAAAATATGGTGCTTTCAGGTTTGCAAAGCATTTTATAAACACCGTCTCATTTGATCCTCATAACAACCCTGGGAAGTAGGTGTTATTATCTCCATTTTGAGGAAACTGGGACAAATAGAGGTTAAATGACTTGCCCACAGTTATGTAGCTAGTAAGTATCCATGCCCAGATTTGAACTCAGGTTTTTTTGACTCCAGGCCCAGCATGCTATCCGTTGTGCTACCTAGTTGTCTTATATTAGTGTTTGACAACAAATCAATTTCCTAGATTTTAAGTCTATATTAGTAATTATTTAGGAGGTGGGGGTTTGGGGAAGGGTGCAGGCAGTGGCCTTTCTGATATCTCTGAAATTATACCCCATAGGATTTGGGCCATAAAGATAATCTAGTCTTTAACTCTCATTTTACAGACTGGGAAACTGAGGCCCAAAGAAGTGAAATTTATGGTTTTAAAAACACTTCTTTCCCAACAACTCTTGTATAGTAGGCAGTACAAATATTCCTATTCCTGTTTTACAGATGAGCAAACTGAGTGTATGAAGGATTAGGTGACTTATCCTGTAAGGACACAACTAATACATGCCTGAGGTAGGATTTAAACTCAATTTTTCTCATTTCAAGCACAATGCTTTCTCCACTGCAGACTAATTCCTCTCAAAGTAGGCCAACTATTTGGTGCTTCCCACCTTTCCTGTCTGTGACTATCTCCCACCACCACCAGCCCTCTGGCCCCCAATGAAGTTCCCATATTCCTATTATTGGGTTAAAGAATCACAGATATAGAACTGGAAGAGATTTTAGAAAACCAAGGCCCAGGAAACCTATGGGACTTGCCAACAGTTACACAGATAGTATCAGAGGTAAGATTTGAACCCAAGTCTTCTTCCTTCATTGCCAGTGTTCTTTCCAGTGTACCATTGAGTTACTGTCCTCTTATCTGTTTTTCCTTCCATCAAAACTTATTCTCAGAAAGGAACCTAATAAAAATTTACACTAAGATATAATTAATAGATTTGTTCAGTCATTTTTCAGTTGTGCTCAACTCTTCATGACCTCATCCAAGTTTTCTTGGCAAAGGTACTGGAATGTTTTGCCATTTCCTTCTCCAGATCATTTTATAGATGAGGAAACTGAGTTAAGTGACTTGCCCAGGGTCACACAGCTAGTAAGTGGCAGAGGCTAAATTTGAACTCAGGTCTTCCTGACACCAGGCCCATTGTTCTACCCACTGCATCACCTGTTTACCTTATAAATTAATTGATAAAACATCATATTTACTGCTTATCTTCCCTCACAAGAAATTTGCATTTTAAAAGGAAATGAAAATCAGTCGCTTAGATCTTTACTAATTAGGAAAGAGCAGTAACTATTTGGAAGGGGGTAGGGAAGTGACCTTTCTGGTCTCCCTGAAATTACACTCCATAGAATTTATAGAGATAATCTAGTTAATGCCCCTCGTTTTACAGACTGGGAAACTGGGGCTCTATCTAAGAAGTGAAGCAACATAGAGAAAACCACAACAGTCATAAAAGTCAGTGAGCCAGGATTCAAACTTTAATCTCTATACCAGAACTTACTGATGAACCTAATGTTATAGCAGGGCTCTTTCCACAACATTGCCTCCCATAAGTGGCTATAAAGCCATCCTGAACTGGAGAATGAGAACTCTCTGAAAAAGAGAACACAGAAAATGGCCTGGCACAGACACAAAGCCATACACTACGAAGAGCTCCACATATCTCTTTTCAACTTGTATTTTTTTCATTGTTGCTTCGTTGCACTCCTGGTTGGTTGTAATTATGAGTGTCTATAAATGGCTGGATGGTAAATTACACAGTTGAATTTAATAACTCATTCCTGACATGAACATTTCTTTGAAAGTCAACGTGAGCCAGACTTTTGTTCCCAAGAATTAACTTGAGGGAAATAAGATTCAACTTGAAATGAAATGATTTGAGGCCAAACGGCCATATACTCAAATACAGTCCTTGCTGGATGGCAACTTTATTATTATCCTAGATACAACCCCCTGATTCTTGGCTTCCATCTGGCTTCCCTCCTAGCTCCCTAACATTCTCCAGCCACCACTATGTTTTCCAAGTTAATGGACTGTTTTACAAATACAACAGATAACTATTGCATGACGAATCCTGATAGGTACTGGGGGGGAAGTGCTACAAAGCTGAAATAATACATGGAAGCTAAATTCACAGACTTGGTCCCTCCAAGGAAGGTTGACTCTCCATGCTGTTTCATCTTCTATCAATCTTGTCCCATGCTTTCTAAAAGCAATTCAGTTAAACCAAGGCAGTCTCTCTTTTTGTCTCAGGGAACCATATCTGAGCAGATGGGTTTTTTAGCACTTCCAACTACTCTCTCAGCCCATCACCTTTACTCCAATTTTCTGACTAGCCATAGGAGCTCTAAGTAACTGACGTACTGGCCTTGCTGTTTACTAATGGATAAATATAAACATAGGGCTCCACTATGTACTAACTCTCTAGTCACTTGGTTAAGTTCAGCATCATCCATCTATTTCGATCTCCTATAATTGTCTCCATCTGAAGCAGCCTCTCCAATTGCAACATAATGAGCTCTTCCCCCACCAGCAAAAGGTATTGAGGAGCTGCAGATAGCTAGCCATGAACACTCAGTGACTCCAAATTGGCTATTCAACACCTGAAAATATTTAAAGGCCATCCTCTCAGGGTGTTATATTTTCAAGAAGCATAATACCAAAAGCAGGTCTTCTGAGGCTCTAAACTAAACTCCTGCTTTAATTTGCCTCAGTCCCCTGCCACTCTTGCATTACTTCTGTGCCATATCTGTAGCTTGTCAGAACTCTAAAAGACCCTCTCCTAGTGGGCAGGTACTCCCTTCCATGAGGCAATTGTCACTTTACATATTGTTATGATTATTCAGCTATTTTTCAGTCACGTCTGACTCTTTGTGACCCTTTCTGGGGTTTTCTTGTCAAAGATGCTGGAGTGATTTTCCATTTGAGGGAACTGAGGCAAACAGGGTTAAGTGACTTGTCCAGGATCACACAGCTAGTAAGTGTCTGAGGCCAGATTTGAACACAGAAAGATGAGTCTTCCTGATTTCAGACATAAGTGCTCTATCCACTGGGTCTCCTAGCTGCCCCCACTTTACATATTAGATTTCCTATAATTGTGCTGGTTGGTTGACAATCTGCCTCATAGGAATAGACTTTGTTACCACTGCCATTAGGTTACTGGCTAATGAAGAGGTACTACTATCTTCAGTAGACCTGTTATGTTGCCCTCAGTCTATCATGCTCTGACCATGAGCTAACTCACTCAGCAAATACTATTCGGCAGTGATGGGATTGGTATCTAATGCCTATCATCCCTGGAATTCACCCTCTTTTTACCTCCACCTCAGAGAGTCTCTCTTCCTTTAAGATGTAGTGGGGTTTTTTGTTTGTTTGTTTTTTGTGAGGCATTTGAGGTTAAATGACTTGCCCAGAGTCACACAGTTAATAAGTGTTACACATCTGAGGCTAGATTTGAACTCAGGTCCTCCTGACTCCAGGGCGGGTGCTCTATCCACCTAGCTGCCCCTAAGATGTAGTTTGAAGACATCATTTTCTATATGAAGTCTTTCCTTATCTTCCCATTTACTAGCACCATCCCATCCCTCCCAAAATGCCTCTTATTTGACTACTTTGTATACATATATATATGCATTTGTTAACTTTATATATTATATATATATATATGTGCATGTCTGTGTGTGTGTGTATATACATATATATATGTATGTATGTATGTATATATACATACACCCATTGGAATGTAAGTTCCTTGTGAGTAAGCATTGTTTCACTCTTTGTACTTGCATCTCCAATGCCCAGCAAAATGAACAGCACATAGTAAGGCCCTATTAAATACTTGTTGATTAATTTTTGAAAATCAATATCCAGTGTGGCACAGTAGAAAGAACACTATTTAGAATCAGAGGAACTGGATTCAAATCCAGTGTCTACCTGTGTGACCTTGGGTGAGTCCCTGAACCACAATGGGCTTCATGTTCCTCCTTAAGGATGCTTCACTTTCCTCCCAGCTCTGAATGTATGATGCACCCCCACTTCTGCTCCACATTCTTTTCTATCTAGATTTCCCTTACACTACATTTTATACTATACTACACTCTCCTGGTTCTCCCCCTACCTATCTCCTTTGCTAGATCTTCATTCAAGACTTGTTTGCTAACCATGAGTGTCCCCGAAAGCTCTGTTCTAGACCTTCTTCTCTTCTCTGTCCATATTATTTTGCTTGATGATCTCATCAGCTTCTGTAGATTCAGTTAGAATATTTATGCTGATGATGCTCAGATCTACATACCCATACCTAATCTTTTTCCAAACCTACAGACTAGCATCTCCAACTACGTATTAAACATCTCAAACTGCATGCCCATAGACATCTTAAATTCACCATATCCAAAACTGAATTCATTAGCATTCTGCCAAATCTTCTATTCCTAACTTCCCTACTACTCTTGAGGGCACATAAATCCTCCTCAGGTATCACCCTCAACTCTTCATTGTCTCTAGCCACTCATATTCAATCTACTGCCAAGTCCTATCAATTTTACCTTCATAACATCTAAAAAAAAAGCAATAAATATAAAACATTCTTTTTCTGGTTAGAAGCACCAAGAAAATGTGGATACCTTCATTTCTTGGAGTGGGGAGAGGGACTGACTTGTGATTTCAGAAGTAGTAAAATCTTCTATGTTAAAATTCCCTCCACTGATGCAGATCTACAACTGTCTGTCTTGGAAAGAAAAAATTTCCAGGCACTGAGAAATTAAGCAATTGTCCATGGTCATATCACTAACATACTTAAGAAACTGGATTCAATCCCAGGTCTTCTACCTGGGTAAGGCAGATCCCCTATTCTCTCCCCACTTCAGTCCATTCTCCAACTGTCAAATTGATCATTCCGAAGTGCAAGTTTGACCGTGTCACAACTCTATTCAACATCCAGAATAAAATATAAAAGTATCTATTTGGATTTGAAAAGGCCTTCACCTTGTACCTTCCAATTTTTCCATTATTCTTACACCTTATTCACTGCTACTTATCCTATGATCCAGGGACACTGACCTTGTTGTTTTCACCACAGAACATTCCATCTCCCCATCAGGTGCATTATCTTTAACTGTCCCCCATGCCTGGAATTTTCTCTTTCCTCACTTCTGTCTCCTGTCTTCCCTGGCTGCTTTCAAATCCCAACTAAAATCTTACCTTCTACACAAAGTCTTTCCTGACCCCTCTTAATGCTAGTATTTTCCCTGTGTCAATTATTTCCAGTTTATCCTGTATACATTTTATTTGTACGTAATTATTTACATGTTGTCTCCCTCATTAGACTGCGAAATCCTGAAAGCATGGACTATCTTTTACTGTTCTTTTTATACCCAGTGCTTAGCTTAGCACAGTAATTGGAACAAAGTAGATACTTAATAAATTCTTGTTGACTCATTTACCAATTATCTTTTGGGGGATCTGGGAATGTTTCACAATTTCTAGTAATTCACATGATACAATTTCTGCATCATTTCTCCCCTGTCTATATTCAAGAACTATAAATAAAAACTTCTTCACTTGGAACAAGAATAATGGAGCAAGGCAATGGATTAGGCCATTTGGAATACAATCTGATTGGGGAAGGAGGGGACAGTCCAATAGCAGGTACCTTTAGGATGCTAGAGATAGTGGTCCTGAAATTGGTAGTACATCTATAGTAGCACAACAGAAAACTGAAAGATGATACCAGAGAATATAGTCACCATGGGAAAGAAGTGTACTTATCCGGGAAGGTAGCATACTCCACAGGATATTAATGCCTCACGGCAAAACCCCACTCACCCTGGACTAGTTATAACTCTACGATCTATAATATCTAGTACCTTACATAGCCCAAAGAGTCCATAGCACCATGTAAAATCCCCTTAATACCATCATAATCACAATCAGTGGTCATCCTCCAAACTAAAAAAATCCTCTCTGAAACTCTATCCCCTCAAGACCTACATAGGGGGCACACACAGACACACACAGACACAGACACATTCTCTCTCTCTCTCTCTCTCTCTCTCTCTCTCTCTCTCTCTCTCTCTCTCTCTTTCAACTGAAGAGTTGTGGATGTTATTTACTCTAATAACACAATTATGCAAAGTCACATTAACAGAATTATATATAAGTTCCGTATATCAAGCTGCCTAGATTACTAGTGGAATATACACTGGAGGGGTTAAAAAAAAGAACATTGCTACCAAATTATAGCCTAGTCCTTGAGGAAAAGTATATGTGTGTGTACATTTATCTGGCGGCTAGGTGGCACAGGCCTGAAGTCAGAAAGACTCCTATTCCTGAGTTCAAATGTGGCTTCAGACACTTAACTAGCTGTGTTACCCTGGGCAAATCCCTTAACCCTGTTTGCCTCAATTTCCTCATATGTAAAATGGGTTGGAGAAGAAAATGGCAAAACACGCCAGTATCTTTGCCAAGAAAATCCCAAAAGATCATGAAGAGTCAGACAGGACTGAAAAACTACTAAGCAATAACATATATGTATCTATGACCTCATGCATATGTGTAATACATGTGTACATATGTGCGGAATCCATTAAATGTGTCTATACATAATTATTTTTCATACTCTCCTTGTCATATATTGTAAAAAAATTGGCTTGAAAACCAGTTTCAAAATCCTTTTTTAAAAAAAGTCCATCAATAATATCATTTTTGTAATCCATTGATTATGTATATGAATACTTTCGTATATATGTATGTGTGTATCTATTCATTTGGTTGTGTGTATATATAGATATATAATAATTTCATTTTATAGATGAATGTAATAAAACTCAGAGAAATTAAAATATTTGTCCTGGATCATATAGTTAAAAAGTATGAGATGTGCATGTATGTGTGTGGGTGTGTATACCATACATATCTTCAATGGATTCTGGCAGTGATAATACAGACAGATATTTTTAGTATTATGAAATATAGACACGTGCATATATAGACATAATATATGTATATATTCTCAGTGGATTCCTGAAGTGCTTTTCTTTTGTGTTATGAAACCTATATAACAATATAGTATTGAATATATATGCATATATGTATACATATGTATACATACATTGTATACATATATATATTTATATATATTTCACTGCCAGAAATATATACACACATTCAAAATCCCAAGGAAAAAAGAAAACCTATACTAGCATTTTAGGAATCTGTATTTGTACAAGTTTTCTTTTTCCCTTGGAATCTTGAATCACTGATTTTTCAGCTGAATTGCTTTGTTCCCCAATGCAGGAAGCAGGAAACATCAAAAGGAGAATGTTTCTGAATCCTTCATTTCACAGATGATGAAACTGAAACTCAGTGAGATGAACCACCTTACCCAAGGTTATACTGCAAGTAGCAATCAGCAATGCCAGGATTCAAACCCAGGTTCCCTACCTCGTTTTTCTACTGGAAACAATAATATTCCATATAAATCCAAACCATTCTCATCATTGATAATTCTTTGGATTTCATTTGACATAGACCTACAGGTTGATGTCACCTTTGGTGGGGTGGACAGAAGATGAGCTAGAAGAGAATTTATCTCCCATCTTTGTGAAACTAGAACCATCCCTAGGATCATAGATCTAATTCAGTTTAATTGAATAAACATTTTTAAGTGCCTGCTATGCTCCAGGCACTGTGCTAAGGACTGGGGATACAAATAAGAAAAAGCCTGTCATCACCCTCAAGGAGCTTACAATCTACTAGGGGAAGACAATACACAAAAGGAAGCTAAAAACTGGGGGGCAAGAGGGGCACCAAGGGGCACTTAGCACAGGGGCATGATCTTCCATGGAATGGAAACCAAGCAGAGCTGTTGATGGAAAATGGAGTGTTGCTTTCAAAGATCTGACCCCTCTCTCAGGGAAGACTTTTGGAGAAAATTATTGATCCACCCTCAAGCTCTCCAAGCAGAGGAGAGAGGTACCTGAGGGAGTTGAAAAGGTGTTGTGTATCCAAAAGTACAAACATCTAGAGCTGGAAGTTCTGCTTAGAGGCTATTGAGTCCAACCCCCTCATTTGATGGATGGAGGAGATGAAATGATTAACCGAAGAAGATTATGTGACTTGCCCAAGGCCACTTTGGTGGTAAGCACCAGAACCCAGGTCATTAAACCCAGGTCTAGGCTTCCTCAGTCAGGGCTCTTTCCTTCATGCCGGACTCCATACTGTTGCTCAGATCTAACAGCCTGCACAACATGGTGTCAGACTATCCTGAAAGAAATTCAAAGGATCATAGATTCAGAGCCGGAAGGTATCTCAAAAGTTATCAAATCAAAGCCCCTAATTTTGCAGATGAAGAAAGACCTAAAGACCAAAATTATATAAATGGCAAGACCAGGATTTGAACCCAGGTTCTCTAAAACCACATCCAGTGGGTTTGCTGTCACACCCTGTTCTCACAGTTCCAGCAGTTTATGAGATGGGACTTTCTGGACATTCTGGACTTTCCCCAAGGGTTGAGGAAATCAGTAGTCTTCTTCAAACCCCCTTTAAACCTCATGATAAACACATCTAAGAAAATCTGCCTTAGAGCCTGGCATCCTGAGAATTATCCTTGCTTACTCAGAAGAGATAGTAAATTCTAAGCATCCCTTCCCCTGAGGTCAACAACAACAGTCACAAACACAACAAAGTTGGTGAAGAATTGGATTGCAGCCATTCCCATGCTATAACTACATAAAAGAAGAAAAGGAGGAAGACCAACTGAAGGACTTCTTTTTAAATGAACACGAACATTACTCTCCTTACTGTGGGCACAGCCTATTTTCTGGACAGTGCCACAAGCCTCACCTAAAAGTCCACTACTATTGACCACACTTGTTTCAACCATTCTCTCAGGACAGAAAGACTTGTATAATATTGCTTTATTCCCTCCATCTTTAATCTGAGAATCTATCCTCTTATGGATTGATGAGATATCATCTTAAATGTTTAGATATGGGCCTCTAAACCTTTATATCCTTTCCAATTGATTCCATGACTGACTTTTTTTCTTTGAAAACGACTGCCACAAAAATAGAAATAATGAGGCCTACCCCCACCAATGAGGTCAGTTAAAGTTAAATAATAATAAGCTTCCATGGTGGCTCAGTCACAAAAATGTGAAACTTCCTTTGCTTGCTTACATCTAGGGTTAGCCAGGAGCTGCTTCCCTGGGTGATCAAGAGCAAATCTAATCTCATTTTCTTGGCAGGAACGTTTTGCCACAGACCCTAAGAGGTACATAAAACAAGACCCAGGAAGATGCTAAACGGGAGATCAAAAAGCAATAAGGGACTATTTCTTTCTCAACTGATAAAGAGAGCTCTTTGATGTCACTCTCCTTGCCCCCGAATGAATTGGAGGCAACTTGAAAGTTTAGAGGAAGTAGGAAAAGGTCCTAAGGGTCCTATTAGTTCCCAGTAGATTGTCACTAAGTAGGAAAGCTCACAGTTCAGTAAATATGTACTTCTACCATGTCAAACTTCCTAATTCTCCAAGGAACCTGAAGCCTACAGACTTAAAAAATATGCTGATAGCAATAACTTTTCCTGAATATATGTTTGTCCAATGAAGGAACTTTTGTGGGGGAAGGGGAGTATTGAGACAAAAGCAGTCTATTTCCCCCCCTACCTCCATATTGTATCACCTCTTCCTTGTCCCTCACCACAAACACAAGCCTAACAAAGTCTGTCTAATGGCTTGGCACCCTGGAAATTTGTCATATCCTTTCTATGAAAAACCATCATGAAACCCCAAAAATGGACAACCCCAGTACCAATGAAATACTTTGTAATTTTCTTTGAAATGGTGGAAAAGATTCTGTCTTTAGAGTCAATCAACTATTTTTATGTGCCTTCTGTGTCTAGGGTATTGTGCTGGGCTCTAGGGATTAAAAAAAAGAAATGAGACAGTCATTGCCCTCAAGGAGCTTACAATCTATCAGGAGAGGCAACATGTACACATAGAAGTATATTCCATACACAAGCAAGGTGATTTTGATGGAAAATAAGCTGGCTTCAGAGTCAGGAAGGCTTGGATACAAGCCCCTCCTCTGAAACATACTGGATGTAGTTGGTAAGTCATCCAGTTCTTAAGTAATTTGGTTGCACCAAACTCTTTGGTTTTTTGGCAAGGATAGTGGAGTAGTTTGCCATCTCCTTCTCCAGTATGTCACCATTTTTCAGATGAGGAACTGCAGTAAATAGGGGTTAAGTGACTTGCCCAGGCTCATACATCTAGTAAGTGTCTGAGGCTGTATTTGAACTCAGATCTCCCCAACTTTGGGCCAGTGCTCTATCCATTATACCACTTAGCTACCCCTTCCAAAATGGATATCTGATCTCATGAACATCATTTGACCCCTCAGGAAACTCTCTAAGTTGCCAACAGGTGTCAATTTGTATTTATAGGTGTTTCCCTCATCAGGAGTTCCCTATGCCAATGAATTCACAGATTCCCTTCCACTCCCTCCAAAAAATGTAGGGAAGAGAAAGCTTAGTTCAAATCTTACCTCTGATGCTGTCATTTAACATGCTTGATCCTTGGTTGTTTCATCTGAAAAATGAGGGTGATGAGATCTACAGGTACCTACTTCATGGGGAGACTGGGAAGGAAAAAGTAAACTCATTTTTGTAAAGTGCTTTGCAAACCTTAAACCACATATAAAATCAGCTATTAGTATTATTACTGAAGTATCCTAAGCCTTTTTATTTTCATACTGTTCAATAAATTAATGGAATGATTTTAAGCAAATAGCATAAAGGTTTAAGCAGAGCTATTTCTCATAAGTTATAGGTAATTACTTTTCCCTGGACATATATTCACCCTAACTTTTTAGAAGTTGTAAAGTACATTCCAATATGATAGCTGATAAGAATCCAGGGATTCCATTACTATGAAGCATCATCCAAAATTATTCCACTGAAAGCAGAGATTCTTCACCTTTTGCATGTCATAGATACTTTTGGCCATCTGATAAAATCTGTGGACCCCTTTATTAGAATAATAGCTTTCAGTGCATAAAATAAAATATATACATAAAATACAAATACTTTGTAGTGTTACAAAGGAAACCAATTATTTTGAAAACTGTTATTAAAATATTTTTAAAAACAAGTTCACAGCCTCCAGGTTAAGAACCTCTAGTCTATAAAGAACCATTAAGATCAATCACATATCATCAAAACCCATGAAATAGAAAAGAGACACAGAGCAAAGGCTTCTAACACATTTGGTAGATCCTCTATGGAGAGCTCCTGCATGAATGAGGACAGGAATGGATGGGAAAGCATGCCTGAGTTGTGATCTGCACCAGGGGAAGTAATACCCACACTGGTAAGATCACAAAATCATTAGAATATTGATGTGCTGATACTGCTATAAAAGGCTTACTCAAAACTAATGGTTCTGATCACAGAAATCGACATTAAAATCTAATCCTAATCCTAAGAGGGCTCCAATACCAAAATGTGTTCTAGCATCATCCCCAATGTTTGGTGTTTGGATTTTTTTTTATAGAATCAGAGCTACCATATGTAGAAAGATTCTAGTGGAAAGGAAAATTATAAAGCAAAGCCAACTTGCTTTTCATTTATGCAAAAGCAAATCTGTTTCCTCCCCAAAATTCTTCTGTAGAAATGTAAAAAACCTTTGTAACAGGAAAAAGGTTATTTGCCAAAAAAAGCAGCTCTCAGAAAGTAATGGGGACAATCTTGATGCTTCTATCCTTTTTTTTTTTTTATCAACAGTAGGTTTTTGTGGAGAAGGATGCATTTATTGCTTTGGAATTGAAGGTATTTTACTTAGGATGAAATTTACAAGAACTTGGGGAAAATGTCACAAAGTAGAAATACACCCCAAAGTGAATCACCTAGAACAACTTGTTTCCTTCTAAAAAAAAAAAAGAATCCCATCAAGGTCCTTAAATTCCCAAATGCCCTGCCCTTCAGAAATCAATTTTAACCTCTTATGAAAAAAAAAAACTTGGGTTGTTTCAGTTTGGGTTTTTTTGGTTTTGTTTTGTTTTTTGCATCAATCTCCAATAGAACATCCAAGCTAAATATGACAATGGACACCTTTCAGAAAGCTTATTTCAGAATTTACCTTTCAAATTGGACCTAAAAAGATGCCCTCTACCCAGAAAGTTGTTGTGGACCAGGGAGGGTAAGGCTACAAGGAAGTCAGGGCCCCACACAGCTATCTATAGCAGGTGGCAGTAAGAGTGTGGTGAATACAGTATCATAACAAAAAGGTCCATCTGGAGAGGTAAACAGAGGATGAAATACCAACATCCTGGTAAGAGAAGTCCAGAAAAGAAGACTAAGAATCAGAACCAAGGAATCAAAACCCAAAGGAGTCAATGCTAGCAGGGAATCAGGCTGTAGACACTATTACTGGTCATTCTGGTAGAATGTATGCCCAGGGCTCTATGGTTCTCAGACAGTTCTGATCCCAATTGCTGCAAAACTTCCATAGAACCTGATCCTCCTCAACCTGTGTTGATAGTTGATCCTGAAATAGCAGGTGAGGCTTGTTAAGCCTCACTACTAATGGGAAATTCTGAAGTCAAATACCAAAGAAGATATCTATGTGTATGTGTATGTGTATGTGTATATATATGTACCTATATAAATACACATATATACACACATATACACATATATATGTTCTTAAAAAAAACATTAATAGTGATGATATCTACAGAATAAGGCAGTATTTGGTATTGACCACAGATAATGACTATGCTAAGGTCTCTCAAGAATTCAAGTTCTTACTTACTAACACAGGCAAAATAATTATACAAAATTCCCATAATAAAAATATACCTATTGAGAGCTTTAAAAAAACAACTTTTTTTCAATTCAACTACAAGTTACATCATTTTGGGGTTTTTTTTAAATTTTTTAAAATTTATTTATTTTTAGTTTTCAACATTCACTTCCACAAGATTTTGATTTCCAAATTTTCTCCCCATCTCGTCCCTTCCCCCACCCCAAGATGGCATGTATTCTTGAATACCCCTTCCTCTAATTTGCCCTCCCTTCTATCATTCACCCCTTCCCTTATTCCCTTCCCCTTCTATTTTTCTGTAGGGCAGGATAGATTTCTATACTCCATTTCCTGTATTTATTTCCCAGTTGCATGTGAAAACAATTTTTTAACATGCATTTTTAAATTTTTCTGTTCTAAATTTTTTCCCTTCCTCTCTCCCCACCCACCGTTGTTGAAAAGGCAAGCAACTTGATACAGGTTATACATGCATAGTTATGCAAAACACTCCCATAGTAGTCATGTTGTGAAAAACTAATTATATTTTCCTTAATCCTATCCAGCCCCCCATTTATACTATTCTCTCTTTTGACCTTGTCCCTCCTCAGAAGTGTTTGTTTCTGATTACCCCCTCCTCCAATCTGCCCTCCCTGCTATCATCCCCCTGCTCTATAAGTTACATCATTTTTGTCATCACTATTCACTTGCCATTATTCTACTGCTGAGGTTCTATAAAATTAACAAACATGGGAAAACTTGTGTATAAACTGTGGAAAAACAGGACGACAAATTTTCTGCTGGTAAAGCTGTGGATTGGCTTCCTATTCTGGAAAACAATTAAGAATAAACTATCAGATTTTTCTCAAAACTACAAAATTTCCAAGTTGGAAGGGATCTCAGAGATGTAAGCAGCATCATTTTTATCATCATAGCATTCATACAGCACTTTGAGTTTTACAAAACACTTTACAAACATGTCATTTTGTCTTCCCAACAACTTTCGGAGGTAAGTGTTACTATTATCCCCATGTAAAAGATAAACTAAAACAGACGGAGAGTTAAGTGACTTGGCTAGAGTAACATAGCTAGTAAGAGTCTTGAGCTCAGGTACCTTGAACTCAAGTGTCTTAAACTCAGTTTGAAGTCAAGTCTACCTGACTACAGGCCCAGGCTCTATCCATCAAGTACAAACTATTCCTGAAAAATAATTATTTACCTGAGAAGAATTATTTACCAGCCTTTGCTTGACAGCACAGTATCCAAAAAGAGAGAACTACCCATTACCTAATACAGCTCTTTCCACTCTGGAGTAGCTCTGATGGTCAGGAAGCTTATCCTTTCTTCAGACTTAAATGCACCTCCTTATAACTTCTACTATTACCACCGGTTCTGCCCTCTCATGACAAATAACAGAAGTCTAATCCCTCTTTCACATTCTATCCCCTTTTGGCTTAGCAATTCTATTATTGGACCATATCCTCAAAAAGATTATTGACACTATAAAAAAAAAGATCTATGTGTGCAAAAATATTCACAGAAGCACTTCTGCGAAAACAAAAGCTAGAAACAAAGTATCTGTCCAAAAATCAGGGAGAACTAAATAACAAAGTGTATGAATGAATGCAAAAGCATTTTTTAAGTGGTTACTATACACCAACCATTTTGTTAAGTGCTAAGAGTACAAATAGAAAGAAATAACATGCATGGTGCAGTGATATCCAGGAAAAGACATTTTGATTTGGAAAATTACAGGAATCATGAGTGGAACCATAGGGGAGTAGCTTGATGTATTCCTTCAGAGACAATGACAGAGTTGATTTGATTATGGTTCTGTAACTAGAACAAAGGGGGTTAGTATATAGATACCCAGGAGTAAAGTGAAGCATAGCTCCTGTATTGGTGACTGAGGCAACCACCAATCAGTACTGTAGGGGCCCAAGGCAAAAGTTCTAAGAATGAAAGCCTCCAGGGCTTGATGCCTAGACTAGGTCACATGGTGTTTGACGTGGAAAGGTCATGAGAATAAATGAATATGAATATAATAAACATATATTTGTGTATATCATAAGGAATGACAAATATGAAGAATTCAGGAGAGAGAAAAAAAAGGAGTACAGAGTGAAGAAAGTAGATCCCAAACAACAACATACACAGTGATTACAACCATTTAAATAATGATGACACTTTAAAAAAACATAAAATTTTGAGTAAACTACAAAGCCCAAATACATGTATAGTACTGGTTTGTAATCAGGCAAAATCCTTCATTTCTGTTAATAATTGGCAAACTATAAAAGTGGAACATGATACATACTATAAGTTGCAGTTATAGTGATGGTTTTCCTCAATATTTTTAGGGAATGGAATTTATAAAGGGATTGGCTTCGATATTTATCAAAAAAATGTATCTTTAAGGCAGATTTGGGAGAAAACGTACTCTAAATTAATGCCATATATTTTATTTAGATTCCTTATTCTTCACAGATTTTAATTTGTGACAATTTCAGTCACGGTTGATAGTTTGCCCCACTTTCAGTCTCTCCACACACTTACCATACCTTTATGAATCATTTCCATCATATGTTCACATGTATTCACCAATTATTTCATGCCTGGAAAGAATACCTTGACAAAGGAAGAGATATAAAACAAAGGAACTGAAGTGCAGCAAGCCAGTTTTGACTGTCTACCAGACACCAACATTCCTTTATACATATCTAACTTGATGTAAGACTAAAAAGTGGAGTCAGTGGGAGTGGTACCTCCAAGCTAATACACTTGTTCTACATTTCTGCCTTTGTTCTTTGTTTCTTCCAACAACGATGTCTCCCTACATCATTATTGTCCTTCCTTATTTTACTCCTAAAGGAATATCTTCAAAGCACCTTCTTCCAATGTGTTCTTATCCTTTCTTATTACTGGTCTTGCTAAGAAAGGTTAATTGGATGCACTGGGTTAAGGAGCAATATTGTTTCTTCCTTGATTCTTGAACTCTTCTTTCTAAAATGCATCACATAATGTTAAGCTTCCATTACAGGGTTATATGCTCCATTTCTTTTCCACGTTTTTGACTTCACTATTAAGTTATATTACAGTAGAGGAATTTTTAATCCCTTTCAAATATCGCATGGTTGTACCACAGGAGAAAAGGGGGATACTTCTACTTCCCCTAGTTTCTGAAGAACTTTCAGGAAGAATTACAGAGCAATGCTATTATAGGGAATAAAGGAAAGGAATAAGCATTAACATGACATCTACTGTGTAGCACCTTTGATCTGCACAACAATCCTGTGAGATAAGTGCTACTATTGTCCCCATTTTACAATTGAAGAAACTGAAGCAGAAATTATATGACTTTCCCAGGGTTACACAGCTAATAAGTGTCTGAGGCCACATTTGAACTGAGGTCTTCCTCATTTCAAGCCCAATGTTCTATCTACTGTGCCACCAGCTGCCCAGCATTATCCAATATTGCCTAATATTATCTGTTATCTAGTATGTCTCTACTTCTCTAAATCCGAGAAATAAATTTTCTTTCTATTCTAAGACATATAAGATTCTAGATATAAGACTTTAATATACCTTCCTTCTCAAGCTCCACTTATCTTTCTGTCACCTCTTTTCCCCATTAAAACTCCAATTTAGATTAAGAGATAATGAATAAATTTGTTTTTGGAAAAATCTTGGCCTTTCGGAATTTACTTAAATGATATGAGTCCATCCTATTTTTTACTGTGCTCAACATTTCCTGATAATATCAAAACACATTCTATTTTGTCTTGATCCTTTCTTCCCCAGCCCAAAAAACTAGTATTAACCATCAATAGTCCAGATGCCAAAAATCTACTTAAAATATATTTCTTGCAAGAAGCAAATTTCTTACTCTCTATATTCAAACTAAAATGTTTTGAAAACTAAGCATAAATTTAATTAAGTCTATTTAAACAGATATTTAACTATCAAGATATAATTCAACTTCCTATAGATTATGTTAATTCTTCTCCATGACTGCTTAATGGTCAATTGGTAGAAAATCACCTATTAACAGCAAAGGGGCTTTGGAAATGTCTTATTCTGATGCCTCATCATGGTTTGGAAATGATCTTGGGTTTATCATCAAGTTGGCAAATAACATTGAACAGTTGTTTTCCCTCCATATAATATAAACTGCTTGAGGGCAAGGACAGTTTCACTTTTGTCTTTTTTATTTACAGTATCTAGCCCAGGGACTGCTCTACAGTACAAGCTTAATAACTGGTTAAATTATAGAAGAGTTATGTTTTCATTAGTAAAGGACATACCAACACCGTTGAAATTATAGATCCTTGAAAAATATGGTAGAAACAAGATGAAACAAAGTAAACTTGTAAGTGCCTGACCTAGGACTCCAACTCAGGTCTTCAGAGGTCTAGCTATATCCACCACACTTAGCTGAAGGATGGCTTGGCATCCAAAATTTTGCTCAGGCTTTGCTAGAGCACACACAGACTTTCCTTTTAGAACAGAAATTAAAGAAATCTTCTGATTTGAAATTTCTCTGTGTCCAACCAAGATAATACTTCAATCAGTTTTGTTTTACCTTTATTTGATTACCAGTAAACAAAAAGGCAGTTTATGATTTCTTTGGGAAAGTGGGAAAGTCATTATTCCAGCACAGTCATTACACTAGGGTTGTGTTGAGTTAATATACTGTGCCAATTGCTTTAAGGTTGTTGTCAAATGGAAAATGGTCAGTTAAAATGTTTTTCTTATCCCTGTATTTGAATTAAATTGACAAAATCATCCATTGTCTAATCATGTAGCCTATATGAGGCCAGATTCACTAATCTATCACAAAGGTAATAGTATCACCACTGAAAAGAACTTTAAATTTTACTACATATTATTATACTCTTCTCATTAAGCCCCCATGACTGCAGAAAGACAAAGGCCGGATTGGGTTTAAAGCTATGAAATAAACTTGCTGAAACCAATTATGTATGTAAAGAGCTTCCTTTTTTCATCTTTTCCTGGGAGGAAAAGAAGAGAGAGAAGTTAAGTGAAATAAGGACCAAAAGAGAAGAATGGCAGGAAATTAAGCACTTATCTTCAAACTCCAGCTGTACATACACACTGCTTATTCCTGACAAATCTTAGCTCATGGTTTAATCCTAAATTTAAATAAGTGTACATATATATGCATGTATATATGTATATATGATTTTGTTAGAATATTGGCCTTTTGTAGTTGCACTTTTCAAATGAAAAATATGTGTGCATGTGAGTTTTGCATAATAGATTCTGTCACAGACCAAGCATTTGCAATTCAGAACTCTCAGGTGCCAGTATACACACCCTGTTCCCTATCCCCAAATAGTTATTTCCTTGCTCCTATCCAGCTCAGCCCTACCAATGTCCAATTCCAATCTGCCCATCCTTCTACTGTACCTTCTGGAATTCTAGCTCTATCATTAACAAACTTCCTTTCATCTTAAACTTACTCCTTTCTTACATCTTCCATTTTCTGGCTCTCACTGAAAACTTGATGACACTGCTTTCCTTGTTACCCTTTCTGGTATTGGCTATACATTCTTTCATACCATTTCCTGTCTGCCCTTCCCCTTATAGACTCTCCCTCTATCACCTTCAGTAAGCAATATTTCATCCTTTGGGTTCATGACAACTAAATATCTATTGATCACCTTCCAATCTTTTTTCCTTCCTCAATGAGTCCAGCACCCTACTTAGGCATTCTTTCCTCTTTGTTTCCTGTCCTAATACTTGGAAACTTCAACATACATATCAAAATTCAAATTTACAGTTCCTCAATCTACTCATTCCCCAGGATCTATTCCTCCACTCCACCTCTGCTATGCACAGAGATGGCCACACCCTTGATTTGCCATTTCCCACAAGTATTCAAGTTCCATGTTCATAAACTCCACAGTTCTTTCATATGAACATAATCATTTATTATTCCATCTTTCACTGTCATTCTCATTATTACCTCAATTCTCTCCACCCTTCAGTTCTTTTATAGGTCATAACCCCCACAGAGGCTGTGCTCTCCTCCCTTTCTAATTCAATCCCTTGGTGAGCCAATTCAACTCTATATTATTGGCTGCATTCAAATCCTTCTCCCCCTTGTTGCTGTATCATGAATTATAAGCCCAAATTGCTCCCTCTATCCACCTCTTTCATTCTTAATCACCAGCTGCTGATTAGAGCTAAAAGAAATCACAAAACCATGCTTATTGAGTCCTTTACAAATTTAGGTTATCTAATCTCAACTGGGCCCTAACTCCAGCAAGGCAAACATTCTCTTCCTCCTTAATCAATTTGTTATCCCACTCTCCACAACCACCTTTCCAAACCTTCTCATTTCTGCTTAAGACTCCTTTGGCACTGTGGTGTGAGTGATCTGATAGTATCATTTTTGAATTGGGAATAATAGAACAAAAATGGATGGTATGGAATCAAGAGAACAATTTATACAATAACCACAATATTGTAAAGGCAAACAATTTTTAAAAACTTGGGAATGTGGATAAGTACAATAACCAACCATGATTCCAGAGGATGAATGATGAAGCATGCTAACCATTTCCTGACAGAGAAGGGATGAACTCAAGATGCAGAATAAAATACTTTTTTAGACATGGCCAATATGGGATTTTTTTTTTGCTTGACTATGCTTATTTGTTACAAGAGTTTTCTTTTTCCAATTTGTGGGGCAGGGATAGAGGATAGGATCTCTCCCTCCCCCCCTCCAAAAAAAAAAAAAGAAAGAAAGAAAAGGGGGTCATTGAAGTATTTTTGATTACAGAGAAAAGAACAGGATATAAAGCCCAGATCTGGATTTGAGAATTGGAATAATGATAACAAGGGATAAATTAGAGGGAGAGGGGTGCCAAGAATTTCTTCTAAGGTTTTCAAAAATGGCCTGGCTTTTTACTGAGTCTATATTTGGGTCCCAACATCCAAAGCCCCAGAGGCTACTGTGATTTAAGTCCGAGCCAACCCTCCTGATGTTGCTCCTGATCTCTTGCAAATTGGAATTGATGGGCTGGAAGCTTCTAGCTTCTCAGTTGTAGTGTTACCTACCCCTTGCAACTGAAAGGTTAGTGGAATGTCTCTCTGAGGCTGCAGCTGCAGTGGGCATGTAAACTTAAAAACCCAGTTCCCCACCATTAGCCTACCTGGTAGTCTGCCACCCTGGCTTTAACTGACAGCAACCAAGCCTACCCTTCCACTGAATGGTGAGAAAGGAAGATGAACATGAGGGCTAAATGAGCAGAAGAGAGCATCCAAACTGGTATAACTCTTTGTCTGCTTTACCATCTCACATACCTAATACCTGCCAGGGGCCTCAGAATGAAATGGAGAAAGGCACAGTCCCAAAGCACTGGGTGACGATGGATCATCAGAAATTTTGGAATCATAATAAAACTTCTATAATTTCCTCCTCTGTTCCCAATTGCCCTTGTCTCAGGCCTTGAGGACATCTAGATGAATTAAGAGAGTCTAGCTTGGACAACTTGGTGTGGGCCTTGGTTATATTTAAAATCAATGAGCAAGCTTGCCTCTGGCTCTCTAGTACCTTGCCGGTTTGTACTTGCTCAAAGTCCAACCTTAGTCAGCAATCATTTCTCCCAATTCCCTGAGATATAATTCATCTGGCCCAGGTAACTTTAACTCAATGAAGCCAGTTAGATGCTCCAGTATCTCAACACTTCTCAGGTTTCAATTATCTATATGTATTTTAGGGTTACATGATTTTTCTATTTATTTATTTAGGATCTTATTTTTTTTTTAATTCCAAACAAACACAACATAAAATAAGCACTTCCATGTATATGTAATAACATAAAAGAGGATTACATACGAAACTGTCTACCATGATTATGTACAGCTTGATCTTCCTTTTAAATATATAAAAAATTCAAACTTTCAAAACTGTTCTGCTTGTCTGTGATTCCTTCTGACCTTATTTCCCTTCCATGAACTGAAAGTGTGGGAGGAAGTTTAATTGTATGATTAAACATGATATCCTTATAGATACAATGAAACTGTTTCCTTGCCTTTAAAATGTTAAACATCAAATGTTATATTATAAATACATGAGTGGCTATTTAATGCTATTTACTACTGAAAAGGTGGGGACTAGAGAAATAAAGTCCATATCCTTAGTATTTCAGAACAATATTTTCTTTGTCATCCTCTAATTTGAGTTCAGAATCCAGTCAATAAGGGTTTCGTTTTGTCAACTTAGAGGCTGGTGACCTGACAGGGTTGGGCCACCTGTGTATAGAGAAAAACACAAGCTAGTTGAGGTAGCTAGTGCTACCAAGGAATTACAAAGATCATCCACAATACCCAGTCAGTGTATGATACAGGCCTTAGCTGTGTCATCAAAAAAAGAAGAAAAAGACAGAGTCTTCAAACTATAGGCTGGTGAGCTCAATATAAATTTTTGATGACATTTTAGAATTAAAAGTTTGGTTTAATAAAGATATACTAAGAAAAATAGAAGACAGTGGAATTCCAAAAGGAGTGACTTGCTTGAGCTCTCCCTCAAACCCCTCCAAATACCTGTAAAAATGGCTCTAAACAAATTCTAGAGCAGCAGAAGCCACAATGAGACAGAGTGAAACAAATTTCTAGCCCAAGACAACCTGGTTGGTTGATTGGAAAGGTCTATTGCACCGGGCTGGGAAAGAAGCGCAGTTCAGCATGCACCACGCGGGCAAAGACAGGGCCTCAGTGAACCTGGAGCAGTCCTCAGGGGATTGAATCAAGGGGAGCTGTGGCAGTTTCCAGACCTCTCAAGCCACAAACACCAAAGACAACTTAGAAGGTCAGTAGGAAAGGTCTGTCTGACCATGGTGAGAGAGGAGCTCAGTTGGGCCCCAGTCCCAGTGCTACCCCAGAGCCATGGCTGCTTCCAGAGCTCTCAGCCCACAGATGGAGAAATTGAGTGGCTGATCATAGGGAGATTACAGGGATCTCTCTGCTGGTGCTGAGGCATGCTTGGATCTGGGTCACAGTTCTAGGTTCTGGGGTGAGGAGGAGAGCTGGCATGGTGGACCTTGTGGTGGCAGTGAAGAGAGAATCCTCACAGTTCCAAGGCAGAAAAGAGTGCTTGTGGTCACTCATAGACGAGTCCAGGCCAGGAAAGGAGTAAACACCTCACCCTTTATCACACCACCTTGGAAAAACTGAAAACTTACAGGTCCCTAGAAGTCTCTCTGAAAACAGCTGCACAAAACCTCTAAATCTTGGGACAGTACATTCTCCACACTGGAAGCAGACCCTTACCTTAACAAAGAGTTTAAAACTCAAGTAAGTGGCTGGGATCATAAACAAACAGAGGGAAAAAGTCAGACCACAGAATCTTACTTTGGTAACAAAGAAGATCAAAACATACAACCAGAAGAAGAAAACAAAGTCAAATCTCCTACATCTAAAGCCTCCAAGAAAATTATGAACCAGTCCCAGGCTATGGAAGAGCTTAAAAAGGATTTTGAGAGGCAAGTAAGAGAAGTAGAGGTAAAACTGGGAAGAGAAATGAGAGTGATGCAAGAAAATCGTGAAAACCAAATCAACAGCTTGCTAAAGGAGACCCAAAAAAATAATGAAGAAAATAACACCTTACAAAATAGCTTAACCCAAATGGCAAAAAAGGTCTAGAAAGCCAATGAGGAGAAGAATGCCTTCAAAAGCAGAACTGGCCAGGTGGAAAAGGAAGTCTAAAAGCTCACTGAAGAAAATAATTCCTTAAAAATTAGAATGGAGCAAATGGAAGCTAATAACTTCATGAGAAATCAAGAAATTGTAAACTAAAACCAAAAAAATAAAAAAAAAATAGAAGACAATGTGAAATCTCTCATTGGAAAAACAACTGACCTGGAAAATAGATCCAGGAGAGATCATTTTAAAATTATTGGACTATCTGAATGCTATGTTCAAAAAAATAGCCTAGATATCATCTTTGAAGAAATTATGAAGGAAAACTTCCCTGATATTTTAGAATCAGAGTGTAAAGTAGAAATTGAAAGAATCCACTGATCACCTCCTGAAAGAGATCCCCAAAGGAAAACTCCTAGGAATATTGTAGCCAAATTCCAGAGTTCCCAGGTCAAGGAGAAAATATTGCAAGCAGCCAGAAAAAAACAACTCAAGTATTGTGGAAACACAATCAGGATAACACAGGATTTAGCAGCTTCTACATTAAGGGACCACAAGGCTTGGAATACGATATTCCACTGGGTAAAGGAGATAGGATTACAGCCAAGAATCACCTACCCAGCAAAACTGAATATAATTCTTCAGGGAAAAAAAAAAAGGTCATTCAGTGAAATAGGGGACTTTCAAGCATTCTTGATGAAAAGACCAGAGCTGAACAGAAAAATTGACTTTCAAATACAAGACTCAAGTGAAACATGAAGAGGAAAACAGGAAAGAGAAATAATAAGAGACTTATTAAGGTTGAACTGTTTACATTCCTGCATGGAAAGATATTTGTAACTCATGAGTCCTTTGTCAGTATTAGGGTAGTTGGAGGGGAAAAAAATATGTATGTATATATAGAGATAGATAGTTAGAGGGCATAGGGTGAGTTGAAGATGGATGTGTGATATCTGGAGAATAAAATTAAGGGGTGAGAGAGGATTATACAAGGAGAAGGAAAAATGGAGAGGTAGAATGGGGTAACTTATCTCACATAAAACAGACAAGAAAAGGCTCTTACAGTGGAGGGGAAGTGGGGGAAGGTGAGAGGGAATGAGTGAATCTTACTTTTTTCAGATTTGGCTTAAGGAGGGAATAACACACTCTCCATTGAGTATGGAAATCTATCTTACCCTACAGGAAAATAGAGGGGAAGGGGATAAGAGAGCAGGGGGATGATAGAAGGGAGGGCAGATTAGGCAAGGGGGTAATCAGAAGCAAACATTCCTGAGGAAGGACAGGGAGACAATAGAATAACCAGGCGGGGGGGGCGGGGGGGATATGATGAAGGGAAATATGGTTAGTTTTTCACAACATGACTAGTATGGAAAAGTTTTGCATGACTACACATGTATAACCTGAATTTAGTTGTTTGGCTTCTCAATGAGGGTGGGTGGGGAGGGAAGAAGGGAGAAAATTTGGAATCCAAAGTTTTAAAAACAAATGTTAAAAATTGTTTTCACATGCACCTGGGAAATAAGATGTACAGGCAATGGGGTATAGAATCTATCCTGCCTTACAGGAAAATAGAAGGGGATAAGAGACGGGGGGGGGGATAAGAGAATGGAGCGCAGATTAGGGGAAGGGGTATTCAGAATATATGCCATGTTGGGGTAGGGAAGGGATGAGTTTGGGAGAAAATTTGAAACTCAAAATCTTGTGGAAATGAATGTTGAAAACTAAAAGATAAATAAATTTTTTAAAAGAAAGATATACTACTAAAAAGTAATGTATCTGAGAAAAGACATGAGTTCTGGTATACTGTAATATTAAATAATTCATTGATTGATAAAACATTTATTAAGTTCTTACCATGTGCAAAGTACTAAGGATACAAAGAGAAAAATAAAGATAGTCTCTCTGTAGGCTCTCAAGAAGCAAACATTCTGATGGGTGCAACAACATGTATGGAAGATTTCAAGTGCAAGTCTCATGGCCTTTAGGGTATTGTGACAAAGCAGATATCAATTACTCTTCTTTAATGCCATTCCCACTGATAAAAATCCTACCAGTTTCTAATGTCAAACCATTTGACAATTCCAAGGTGGCACGAACTTTTGCTGTTTGCTTGAAAATATAAGTCAACAGAGTATTTTGGCAGCTGAAAAAGAAAAAAAAATGGAAACAAGTTACATTAATAGAAGTCTAATGTCTTATTGTGCTTTGTTCTGAACAGTCCTGATGTTACAATTTTAGAGATGTAATTGATAACCTAGAATATGTCCCAAGGATAGTGACCAGGTTAGTAAGTGGACTTGGTCGTGCCATAAGATAATTAGTTCAATGAATTGAGGATATCTGGCCTGGAGAGTGAAGACCTAGAGAGGAAATAATCAACTGGCCTCTTATGTTTGAAGGTTGTCATGTTAAAGACATATTAGTGTCATCCTATTTGGCCTCCAGAGAACTAATACCAATGAAGGAAGTTATGCACATGAGAGAAGAAGAAGAGATTTCATCTTGATATAAGGAAAAAGTCTCAATAATTGGAACTCTTCAATAATGGAATGGGTTGTCACATGATTTCCCAATCACTGGAAGTCCTCAAGTGGAACTTGAATGGCCACTTGTCAGGAATGTTGTTGGTAATATTCAGGCTCTAGGTATGGGTTGATTAAGTTACTTCTGAGGTCCCTTCCAACCCTACAATCTTATGATTCTTTAGGTTCTGCCTAATGGGAGAAGAGTGCCAGTTGTCCACATATGTTTGCAATAGTCAATCACATCAGAAATTATTCACAGCATGTTTTTAAAAAACACTAATTTCTTTTAAGTGGCTAAATCTTAAGTGGCACATTTTATGGTCACAGTGTCAGTAGCAATATTGAAATGAATGGGTAGAATAATGCAACAAATAGAGCACCAGATTTGAAGCCAAAGGACTTTGGTACAAATCCCTTGCATCATTCACTCCATGTGTGTCATTAGGCATGCCATTTTATTTCTCTGAGCCCCATTTTCTTCATATGTAAAATAAGGGGTTTGTTTTTAGTTGTCTTCTGAGATCCATTTTGAGCTCAAAGTGTATGGTCCTAATTAGAACTCATCAGACCTCATAAAATTATAAAACAGAATGGCAAAAATCCTGCTCCCACCTAGCATCAAGGCTCTTACGTTCCTGGCCCAAACCTCAGGACAGACAGGGAGCCTAAGGGATGTGAACTCCAAAGAAGAAGAAGGAATCATATGCTTCTCTATATGGGGTTAGATCTTGCTGAAATCTCAGGGGACATAGGATCCTCTGACTCTCTCTCTGTCAGGTCAAAATACTTGGTTTTACCAACACACCAAAGGACTCTAAGCCAATAATGATGTGCCCATTCTTGAAGAGAGAAAAAGCTCATAATAATGAGAAAGGACCTCTTAAACTTCAGAGGGTTTCCCCCATGATATAGCATAGTCAGTTAGCCCTTCGATTACTTGGCTAAAACCTCAAAAGCTTTGTCTAAAGAGGACTGATTTTTCTTTGAGCTATCCAGGGTCCTGATTTCCACCAAAGCTTGTACTGACTACTAGACTGTTAGTCACATTAGGCACATTCTTGTATCCTGAATATTTTAACTCCAGTTCTTGCCCCTGTCCGACTTGCCTGCTCCTGTAACTGACTGGAGTCCTATACTGCCTTAAATTTGCCAACCCTACTGAATGTCACCCAGTCTCACTTGGCTGTACTCTGACCATTCCATATGGGGAACATAAACACTTCCAAATTCACAGCAGTTAGATTATCCTAACCTACATCATCTCCTGCCTACCAAACACAAATGTAAAATATGAATTCAACCAACAAATAAAAAGCGTTATCTGATTTTAACTTATTCTTTGTTACTGGGAACTCTCAAAGGGATTAAGTAATTGAAGTTATGTGAGTCTCTGAAATCTGAAATGTCCTAATCTTTCTCATTGGCGATATACACAGCAAATTCAAAATGTAAACTGGACTATTTAAGTGAGTCACCATAAAACTTTGAGCTCCTTAGGATCTTGGCTACCATCTCAGCACAGACATCTCATCCCAGATGCAAGTAACAGAATGAGCAATGAATGAATGACTTTCCAAAATAGCACTCCCCAGACGATCATAATCATCATGAGTCCTACTAAACAGGGCCAAGAACATAAATTGACAATCCAGAGAACAAAAAGAAAACTGCTATCAGGAAAGCAGGACAGGGGCTACACCTTATGGTTTTTCATAATCCCAGATCACCTTCTTCATGGATAGAGACAGAACCTAAAGGAGATTGCTACAAACCTCACATTATTTTCTTAACACAAACTCCAAAATAAATATTCAAGTTCATGTGAAATGAAGAGAATTTGTCAAGGTGAAACAACATGGACTTTACACAGAATCATCATTAAGTCAGTGCTAAAGTCACAGTAATAAAAAATAGGAAAATCCCTGGATTGAATGAAATACCAAAAAAAAATTAAAGTAGGGAGAGTAATCAGTCTGACTTCGAGTCAAGAAGACATGATTTCAAATCCTGCTTCAGACATTAGTAGCTATCTGACCACAGACACATCATTTAACCTAACTCTCAGCCTCAGTTTTCTCACCCATAAAATGCAGATAATTATAGAACCTACCTCCCTGGGTTGTGGTAAAAATCAAAAGAGATGATATATGTAAACTCTTTTGTCCTAGAAAATATCATAAAAAAGATTAGTTAGTTCTCTGGGGACCTCTTTTAACTCAATAAGCTGTGACCAACATCTAAAGTACAGGAACTGTCATTCATCCAAGAGTGTTTTTCTTGTAGTTATGGTGGCCATAAACCACACACCAAAGACAGCTAATTATTATGGACCGAGGAGTCTGCATAGTATTATATACTGATGAAAAGCCTAGAGTCAAAGCTTCTCATTGGCAATCTTGAGCAGAAAACCATCACTGCTTTCTGTGGAATACTGTCAAATGATAAGGAGAAGAAAAAGGGACTTGGGCCTGTGATTTCATAGATATAGGGAAATTCCTGAAGCGGCAATTCACTCTACCAATGCAGGTTAGCACCTTCTCTCCAACTTAAAGTTGTGAACAGTTGCTTAGAACACTGAGAGGTCAAATGACTTGCTCAGGGTCACACAGCCAGTTTAAGTTAAAGATAGGACTTAAAAACACATCTTTCTGTCTCTGAGGTCTGCTCTCTGGCCACATCATCATGGCTACTCTGAACAGAGACCAAATCACAGAAGTCAAACTTGTTCTTTGACTGACTGGCAGAGTGACATCAATATCACATCACACTCCAAGTGAAATTAAAGTTTTATAGGCTGCTGGAGGTATTTAACTTTCTATTTAGGCAAAAGATCTCTAGCCACATGACTTCCTAAGCAGATTCACAAGCATCATCTATGAACCAAACAGTGGTATATATGCCATTAACCCTGGGATGTCATGATCAGAAATAATGAAATTCTAATATGCATTGAAAGAATGCCCATTGCCACTATTTTTACATACATGTAAAGATAAATAATTAAATTCAATTCATAGGATCATCCAATTTAAATTTTGAAGGGACCTTAAAGATTACTTAGTCCAAGCCCCTAACTTTACAAATCAAGAAAATGAACCCTAGAAAGGTGATGTAACCTGAGCAAGGTCACTAAGTTGCAAGTGGGAAAACCTGTCCTTAACCCCAGGTTCTCTTACTCTAAATACAGTTATCTTCACCAAAACCTTATTCTACACCTACTATCTATCTAGAATAGCATTAGGCATTGTATGGAAAGATGATGCACGAGATGAATAAAGCATGAGTCCTACCTCAAGAACCTCACAGTTTCCTGGGAGCCAAGAAACAATTAAAGAGTAATATAGAACAATGCACCAAAAGACATATTGGTGCAGTACTATAGAAATTATATTAGGAGGAGTCTATCATCATCCCATTTACACTTGATGGAATTTGAGCTTGGCTTTGAATGATGTAAATAGATATGGAGGAGGGAAGAGGAAATTCCAACATAGCAAAGACATAGCAGGCACTAGCATGGTGTGATGGAAAGAAGTATGTTAAGGAATCCAGACTGAGAATGAAACATAGGGTTTGTGTTGGGAAGTAAATGGAGACCAAGCAGAATTAGTAAGAAGGGGTCAGGTTATGGAGGCCTTTACAGGTAACAGGATGCCCCAGAAGCTGTCCTATGGAAGGAAGCCCAAGTAATTACAGCCTAGGTAGGATGAGAAAATACTTTAAAGACATATTGAAGAATAGCTTCAAATAATGTCACTTTGACATAGACTACAAAGAGATGGCAGTTGCAGACAGACAAAGCTGGATCACAATAACAATAAATGAGATATCCCATTGTGAGAAAAATCTAAGTGTTCAAGGGAAAAAGTCACAAACAGTAACATGTAACACATAACAGTTCCAAGCCACAAATGCAAAAGAAGTTTTGTTGTGTGATTCATGGAAAATTGTATTACTCTCACTCTCTGTGCTGACAGATTAATGTAGTACTATTAAAAATCAATACAGGTCATAGTTTTTTAGGTCATGAAAACAAACCAATAATAGTTACTTACTCCATGGGGCCGGTAGAAGTCTCAAATGATATAGTACATTCAAAATTCTCTGCAAACCTTAAGGTGACATATAAATGTCTGTTATTATCATCTATCTTCTACTCTAAAGGAGTAGAGGTCACCAAAAAAATCATGAAAAGGCAAACTGTTATAGTAGAAAGAGTTTTGGACTTAACTTTAGGAAGAACTAATATATGACACTTTCTATACATTATCTAATTTGATCCTGGCAAAAATCATGAGAGATTAATCATACAGTTACTATTATTCCCATTTTATATATGAGGAAGCTGAGATTGACAGAAGGTAAGTGACTTAGTACTAGCTAAATTACCTAGCCAGTAAGTGCTGATGAATTGAGGTCTTGGTGACTCTAAGTCCAGTAACAATCCCTTCTGGCATGCTGCCTCTCTGTGAAGGAGCTGGGGTTGAGTTCTACCTTTAACAATTACCAGCTTTCTGATCATGGGCAAGTGGCCTCATCTCTCTGTCTCAGTTTCCTCATTTGTAAAATAGGGATAATAATACCTGTGGAGTTCATGATCTAGAGCTATATTAAGAGAGTTCCTAACTCCCACTGGCAGTGGCAAGTAGGTACCCAAAGCTCAGCAGCTACACCCCCATCAGGGCTATAGGAGTCTAGCATTGTAATTCACCAGCCCCCACTGGTGTGATTTCTCCCCCTCCCCATCCTTGGTACTAAGAGTTGATATAAAATATCCCCCCCAAAAGTCTGTAACACAATCTCCCTCAGGTACACATAGAGGCCAAAGGACAGCCCACTCTGGCTAAGAGACCATTTGTGGCAAAAGTAATAACACAGCTCTTGGAAATCCTTTTGTTGGAGTCCGCAAGATTTTCCCCTTAGGTATGGTATAACTTTTCTGCTGGGCTCATTTGAAAGTCCTTGAAACTACCTTTCCTCAGTGTGTGTGATTCTCAGCTCCCAATGCAGATACTTCCCTCAGCCTTTACTACTCAGGGACACTGCTAGGATGCCAGTGAGAAGTCTTAATCCTCTGGTACTCTAAGGTTCACTAGGTTCTCCAACTGAGAAAAAAAAACCCAGGCAGGGAAAGTGAGTCTAAAGCCAAAGCCAGGGCTCCTCTTCCCCAAAGTAAGACTCCCTCACTTCCTCCACTCTAAAGTAATTCCTTCTTAGCTTCCACCATTAAGCTTTCAGATACTTGGATACCTGAGTTCTGAGCATGCTTGCTCAGATCTGAACATAATTTTTATGTACCATCATGTCCATTAATCCAATGGCTTTCAAAGATATCTTAGTTGATCTAGGACTTTTTCTGCATTTAATTTAAAGAAAATTTTGGATTGATTCAATCAGTAAGTGTTCTCACCTAGTTGAGATATTAGAATGTATCATCTTGTCACTTACTTTAAGTGGAGTGAAGTAATTACATGCTTGATTCAATTGAGCCCCACCCTTATACCAGTAGGGTATCTATCTCACACAGATTGAGAGGATCCCAGGAAAAAGTGCATGGAAAGTCCTATGTAAACATTAGCTATGATTATGATGTCATTGGAGGCCTTTCCAAAGATATTAGGATTTAATATAAAAGATAAGTACGGTAGATCTTTGAAAAAGTAAATTTTCTAACTGCTTTGACCATAAAGGAGATTGGGGGAAGATATCAATTAGATGGATGCCATAAACTACTAGCAAGTGACTAAAAGTCAAAGGATGTGGAATATGAAGGCAAAAAGCTGTTTATGTCTATTATTTTTTAAAACTCTGACTCAGCCGAAGAAAAAACAAGAACCCTAGGACATTAAACAGAACTTCCTATGTGAAGGAAAAAAGACAGCTTTCCTGTTTATGACAAAATTTCACATTCACTATTAGTGGAAAAAGAAACATGACCCTTAGTTACTGGAAACCTACAAATTGTTTACTTGAAAGGATATGGAAGAGGAGAAAATGAAGAAAGAAACTGGCGGCTGACTGGAGGGGAGATTGATATCTTAGGACCCAAACATTTTTGTTAACTTCAATCTTCTTGTATTTTCTGTGTCTCTCTCTTATGGCTCCTTCCTATGCCATTTCTCCTGAGTTTCCTCTCCTAATTTTGTAATGCTTGGTTTATAAAAGAAAATTTTCTATAGCATTGATTATAGATGGGACACAAATAGCAGGCATATAGGGATAAAAGTAGAAAAAAGAAAAGAAAAAACAAGACATATTTTTAAAAAATACAAAGGGAACCAGAAAAAGATTCTTTAGGTAGGTCCATCATATCTAAGAAATGAATAAAGGAACATGGTGCCCTTCTATTACCAGAAAAAGAAATCTTCGACCTCAAAAAACAAATGAATCTAATGCTCTTATTAAAATGGTCATCTACAAGATGACACCAACATGGTGGAGAGCAGAGGCATCAAACATATGGCCCACAGGCCACATGAGGCCCACCATACTCCTAAGTGCTGCCCAAACCAGATTACAATATAATTAGGAAATACATAACAACATAAATAAAAATACTTTAAAACAAAGGTAATATTACATTTTAAAAGTAAGTTACTATGTGGCCCACAGGAATCCTTGAATTAGTGGCTTTCCTCGCTGTTTCAGTTTGACATGACTGGTGTAGAAGACAGCTTTGGCTTTGGATCAGGGACTGTGGGTTCTTGAGAATTTGGCTTTTTATGAGTGCTCACAGGCAAGTTATTTAGGCTGTCTGGAACTCAATTTTCTTAGTAGTAAATTGAGGGGTTTGAAGTCAGGGATTCTTAACTTCTTTTTGAGTCATAGACCCCTTTAGAAGCCTGGTAAAGCCTAAAGTACCCTTGTCAAGATATCTTCAAGAGTATAAAATGTAATATATTTACAAATAAAATCAAATTATTAAAATATATCTACATATGTGTGTGTGTGTGTGTGTGTGGAGAGAGACTGACAATTAGGGTTAAATAACTTGCCCAGGGTCACGCAGCTAGTAAGTGTCTGAGGCCAGATTTAAACTCAGGTCCTTGTGACTCCACGGCTGGTACTCTATCCATTGCACCACTTAGCTGCTCCTTAAAAAAAATTTTTTTACAAACAAAGTGCATGGACCCCACGTTAAGATGGTGATGATCTCTAAAATCCTTTGCAGCTCTAAATCTACTATAAAACTGAAATCGGCAAAAGAATCTAGTTTTACAATATAGTTAACATATAAATTGAAACAGCTGCACATCTGAAAGCTTGCCTGCCACTACTCCCCAATACAACCCTTTAGTGGAAGGGATGTGTGAGATTAATATCCTTGCTTTCCTACTAAACATTTGCTCATGTGTCTCTCCAGGAGCTCTTAATACTCCAACAATGCCTCTTGAACCAAGAAAGCTTACTTTCAGGTATTTACTCTCTCTAGTCTGGGCTCAGAAAATGAAAAAGAAAATTAAAAAGGAGTCAGGAACTTGAGGTCCAGAAACTCCCTGCTCAGGCTGTATAGAAAAGCACAGGTCAACCTTGGCCATCTGCATCTTCAAAGCTTCCATTAACGACTCCTGGCCATTAACAGTTCCATAATGCCCACACCTGCTGAACTTTTGTGATCTCTATGGTTTTGGTTTGGTTTTTTTTTTTGGGGGGGGGTTTGTTTGTTTTTTTGGCTAGGCAATGGGGTTAAGTGACTTGCCCAGGGTCACACAGCTAGTGTCAAATGTCTGAGGCTCATTTGAACTCAGGTCCTCCTGACACCAGGGCCAACAATCTCTCCACTGTGCCACCTAGCTGCCCCATTTGTGATCTCTATGGAAGATCGATAGAAAGAGGAAAGATAGTGCACTTGTTATTCAGATTCCTTTTATAGGCCGACTCAAAGGGGTGACTTTTCCCACAAATTTCTGTTCCCCCAAAAGTACTAGACAGTTCATTTCGCCAGAAGTTCCTATCATTAAAAGCCATTTTTCAGGCAATGCCAAGGAGTAACTCCAAACCAACCAATTCATCTTAGAAGCAGCTCCACTCACTGAAACAATCAGATAGATATCTTTGGTCCTCTTGACAACATGCCAATAAACACATTGACAACCGTTATAGGAAAATGCTTTCAAAAATCCTTTATCTGCAAATTTAAGTAGTTGATCAAGGAACTCCATTGATCAAGTCCCTACTTGAAAATTCTTTTGAACCGCTCAGACAAAAGTTGATTCATAAGTACAAAGCATTATAGCTTTGTGTGAAATGTTATTATTTTACCAATAATTCCTTTCTACTTTTCTGTTTCAAGCTTTTAACTATACATTTGAAGAGGAAATGTCATATACCATTGAATAAACTCAAGGATTACCAAATGCTGATAATACAGAGAGGCATTTAGAAATGTACAGTACTGTTTTGTCCTGTGCTTTGCAAAAGTCTTTTATTTGAATTTAATACTTTTCTCCTTTTCGTAAAGCTGGTTTTCTTTTTCATTTCTTCAATATGGCAAATATTCAAAATTATGGACTTTGCATTGAACAAATAGTACAATTCTAAGACAGAAAATTGCATTCAGAAGGTCTTTACATAATGCCTTTGTCAGACACTGTGTGCACTGAGACATAATTAAACAGTAAGTTAGCTTCACTGTTAGAGACGGGAAGAGAGTCACTACCCTGCTGAATAGTGGGGATCAAGCAAAGAGAAAATGTTCCATGAATACTACTGTACAAGAGCTTTTCATTTTATCATAGCTCACTTAAAAACATTAAAAAACATCTCCTGCTGTCCCAAGTATCTTTACAATTCCTAGGGAAGTTGGGCCTGATTTTAATCCCACAGTGAATAGTCATTATGCAAGGGATACCTGTACAACATAGAAGAGTATAGTAGCAAGGATAGTGACTTCTCTGTTAGAAGCCCTCTTCCTCATAGGACATTCTGTCATCCAGAAAAGTGAATGTCACCTCATAAATTGCTGGCCTATTTTGTATCCCATGGGAGATAAAAGAAGAAAGCAATAATCTATCCGTATGCTGTGGAAATTACATACTGGTAATTATAGACTCCTTGCCCTAAATGATCTTATTTCAAAAAGATCTTCATGTTTCTTCTATAAGAACATGTAACAAGAAGAAAAAAAATCACCCTCTGTGACTAGGTGATCATGTTGCCACCATTATACCAACTGAAGTGGGTCACAGAAAGGGCGGGGATGGGAGCTTTGATTCTCTAGGGGATTTGTCTTTCAGATATCAGCTTTTCACTGAAAACAAAAGAAAAAAAAGTAAGACATTGAAGAATTGGTGGGAATAGAGTTTTCAGATGACATTTCCTCAAATGAAAGATAATTATTCCAAGGAAGTCTGCCAAATTAGGAGAGATCTCATTTATCAAGTCTAGTTTAGGGATGGCTTCCAGGTTACTTCAAGTCCTGTAATTGTGTCCATCTGTAATACATTCCCCTACCTCTCTTGTTATTACCATGGACCAAGGCCCACTGTTATAAATTAGGATGTATTCAGAAAATACAAAGCACTTTAAGAAAAAAGAAGAAAAGTTAGACACCTTGGAAAGCAAAGTAATCAAAGCTTTGATTTTTTAATGAGAAGATGCAGTCCACATTAGACATCATTGATAAGGAGAATGTTTAGAGAAATAAGTGGAAACTATTTAAGCATCTTCCAAATGAATGACAAAAATTCTTAGTCAGGATATTATCAATTCTCCACGTTGAAAGGAACCTGGGAGGCCACCTAGTTCAACAACTTATCCAACTCACAGATTCATTCTACAACATCCCAGATAAATGGTCCTCCAACATTTGCTTCAATGCTTCCTTTTCAGATAGATCTAACTGATAGAAAGTTCTTCCCTTCCATACAGCTATCACATCTATATATCCAGCTTTAATCTCTCAAACTAGCTGTAAAAAAGCTCTACCTTCATACTATCTATTGCATCGTTACCCTTCAGCCAAATTTCAACCAACTAACATGAGTCCTAACCTTGTTCAGGCACCTTTCACCTGTACTATTGTGATATCCTCCTAAAGGATCCCTTGGTTTCTAATCCTTCCTGTCCTCAGTCTAAAAACTATCTTGAGACCATATGATCATAGATCTAGAACTGGAGAGAAGTTAGGAGGCCATCTGTTCTAATATAGTCCAGGCCTGAACATGTCACTCTCTTTTTCAAAAAATTTCTGGTGACTCCCACCACCATTGCTTCTAGACACAGATTCTTAACCATTTTTTGTGTGTCATGGACACACATGGAAGGCTGATAAAGCCTATGGGCCTTTTCTCAGAGTAATATTTTAAATGCGTAAAATAAAATACAGAGGATTACAGAAAAAACAAATTATATTGAAATGCAGTTATTAATATATATTTTTTAAAAGTTCTCGGACCCTAGATTTAGAATCTCTACTCTAAAGTAACATGTAAACTCCTAACCCTTACCTTTATAGATTTCCATTATCTGGCTTCTGCCTAGCTTTCCAATCTTATTTCACATTACTCTCTTTCATGAATTCTATGTTTCAGCCAAATTCTAATAGCTGTTCCAAAGTGGACATTTCATTTCCCACCTCTTTGCATTTGCTTGGGCCACAGCCTTCCCTCCCCATAATGCACCTGTTTCTCAGCTATGCCCTTCATAATTTGGCTTTCTTTGGGATTCAGTTTGGGCATCACCTCTTCTGAGTAACCTCCTCTGATCCCAGCAACACTTCTTATTAAAGCCTTCCCTTTCTTTAAACTGCTGACTTAAGAGTGTTCATGTTGTATCCTCCAGGAGAAAGCAAAATCCTTGAAGGCAAGAACTGTTTCTTTTCTCTCTTTGTATTTTGTCTTTTCGATGCCTAGCAGAGAGCCTGTGCTCATAGCAGGTGCATCAAAAGCATGTGTTGGATTGAGTTAAATAAATATTGATTGGGGGAGGCATAGTCAAGATGGAAAAGAAAAGCAGGGATTTGCCTGACCTCTCCACCAAATCCCTCCAAATACCTTTAAATAATGAGTTGAAACAGATTCTAAAGCAGCAGAACCCACAAAAGGACAGAGTGAAACACTTTTTCAGCCTAAGACAACTTAAAAGGTCGGTAAGAAACGTCTAATGCACCAGAGTGATAGTGGAGCACGGTCAACGTTACAGGCCACACCAGTGCAGACCCGGCCCTAGCAAATTAAGAGGAGGCCTTGGGGGTAACTGCAGTGGTAGTTTCTGAATTAGTATTGATTGGGACTAATACTGTCTCTCTATAACTTAGATTGCCTGGTTAGAGAACTAGATGTAAACTAAATACCTTTATGATTCTAGTTGGCTGATTTCAAGATCCATTTTTTCTCATTGTTCATAATTGGATCTTCATCTGCAGACTTTAATCAATATACTTCTGGAATTATAGAGTGGAAGCATATTCCCACTTTATAGACTGGGAATTACATAGACCCAAGTATTCTTAGTAGCAAAAGGCTGGAAAAAACAGAAGTGTCAAAACAGTTCACAATACTGCCTAGTCTAGCCAGAATCTTATTAAAATGTGATGGGGGGGCGGGGAACAGCTAGGTGGCACAATGGATACAGCACTAGACCTGAAGTCAGGAGGACCTGAGTTCAAAAATGGCCACAGATACTTACTAGCTGTGTGACCCTGGGCAAGTCATTTAACCCCAATTGCTTCCCCAAAAATGGGGGGGGGGGCAGCAATGTAGTACAGTATATAGAGCTCTGGCCTTGGAATCAGGAGGACTTGAATTCAAATCTGGCCTCAGACACATGACACTTACTAGCTGTGTGACCCTGGGCAAGTCATTTAACCCCTATTGCCTCACAAAAAAAAAAAAGGAAAAAATGTAATTGGGAACTAGTTAACTAAATAAATAAATACAGTAAAATATAGATAACATTAATACGTGGTTTTCTAAGTCAACATGCAGCCTTCAGAAATCCTTATGTATAGTTTGGGGGCTGTTTGCCACCACCAAAGAAAAAGACTGGGGAATAGATAAACAAATTATGGTACATGATGAAATAGAATATCTCTGTGCCATAAGAAACGAAAAAATGAAGAATTCAGAGAAGCCTGGGAATACTTGTCTAGGGGTTAATAAATGTTTATTGATTGATTTTATTATAACAATAAAGGGAAAGAACACAAAAACAAAAGTGAATTCTGTGCAATTCTGAGAAGCTTGTCTGGAGAATACTTTAGAAAATGCATCTCCCTCCATTCTGTGCAGAGGTGGGAGACAATGGGTGTGAAATATTACATATGCTGTCAGATTGAGAGTATGTGCTGCTTGCTTTTATTGAACTGCTTTTTCTCCCTCTCTTTAATCTTTGTTCCTCATTATCTGTGGGAGGAAAAATATGTTTTTGGAGATAAATATAGCAAAAAGACAAAAGATATCAATTTTTTTAAAGGATGGGAATGACTAAAAATTCTACTCTTTGAACTTTTAAATCCCGATGCTTACAGAATTGACATCTAATATATAGCTATGGGCATGACCTACTTCCCAAAGTTGTTAAGAGGATCAAATGAGATAATAATTGTAAAACACAGCACAGTGCCTGGCACATAGTAAGTCTGATATAAATGTTAGATATCATCATCATTATTATTATTGCCTACACCAAGTTAAAGGAAAGAACTAACATGTTTGTTCTGGCAAAATAAGTTCTTCTCCCCATAGATTTTTAATGACGAGGTGTCTCTTGTAAGTTGGTCATTTCAAAATCAAAATTCAGCAACATGTAATAATTCACTTTGGGGCCTTGTGAAAAAATGTTTTTTTCTAAAAATTCTTTTAAGAAATTTTAGATAACTAAAAAATGCCATCAGGAATTGCCAATAAGATTGGCTTTTATCCAGCCAGGAGCAAAAACAAACATATCCTAAAAATGTACTGAGGGCAAAGATCAGCATTCAAAAATGCTTTGATGTCACAGGAGATGGGCTTTATGCCAACTTTGTGTATTACTTGTTGTGACCTCATATTTCTCAGGCATATCAAGTTCTACAAAACAGACTTTTTACAAAATAATGGCCTACTACATGCATGACATTATACTCATGTCTCAAAAGCTTCCAGCCTTGTGGGGTGGGGGTAGCGGTAAATAAGCATATAGATAAATAAATACCTACTCCAAGCTTCATGCAGCTTTCTAAAACTGTAAGCTATAGACCAGTTGCAATCTGGGTAGCCAGAGAAAGTGCTCATACCAGGAGTTCCCGTAGAGACAAAAAAAAAATTACAAGTCCCTTAAATATTGACATAAGTATTTAGGAGATGTTCAAAGTGTTAGAGGAACTCAGAGAACAGAAAAATTACTACCAACTGGAATTGGGAGGGATTTCATGAAAAATGTGGTTCTTGAAGGATAAGGAAGATTTCCAAGGTTGGGATGGACGGGAAGAATATTACAGGTATAAAGAAAGTAGAAGATCCTAAAACACATGTGAGTCCAGAAAAAAAAAGAATAGAACATTTTTAGAATCCTTTGCCATTTTCTTTGCCCTACAGCAGTAGCATTTCTGATTTATGGTGAACTCCTTTGGGAAGCCTTTCCTATCCAGATTTCTTTGTTTAATAACATTTATAGGGAGAAGAGTTTCCCCCACATGTACTAGTTGTGGCAAGGCCCATCATCGTGTGTATCATAGGGAGGCAGAATAGATGTCTCTAGCCTCTTCTCCCTGCCACCCTTCTCCAAGGGAGACTTTCATTCCTGCCAGGTGAGTAGTAGGAAGTTGGGACCTGAGGCTACTCTGCTCTCATCAGAGAGAGGGGTTACTGGGCTAGAATTATATCTATCTACTCCCTTAATTATTGTTCATCTGGAGAATATGATTGGGTTCCATCTAATTTTTTAACACTTTGTCATTTTGGGTAAAGGGGAACCCCAAGTTCTATACATAAGGCTTGACCTCTTTCCAACCTCATGCCATTGCACAATGAACACATATAGCAAATAGCAAAGATGACTTTATACAAATCATAGGAAAACAGAAATAAGAAAAGGTGTATATAGGAAAATATATACCAGACAATATAGAGTGAAGGTGCTTTCCCATTTGGAATGAAATAACTCAGCTCAACTAAGAAGAAGTGATTTAGATCTCACCCAAGTTATAACTCCTTGAAGTGACTAGTGTAGCAAGCTGGGGATAGGGATATGATGACACTGCCAACTTCTCTCCTGTCTTCCCAGTGTCTTTTCCTTCAGCATCCTGAAGTGGGGTTGGCCTCTTCCATCTTCTCTCTCAAAGCTGGAAGCCAACTCTATGCTCAAAGAAACTTGAAACTTGACCAGTCCCCAAAGAGAAATTGCCCTGAGTAAAGGCCCAAAGGGGACAGGCCTTGAAGAATCCCAAAGAGAGACTCCCACTTGAAGAGTTCCCAAAGACAGACTGCGGAACTGAAGTTCTCATCTCTCACCAACTCCCCTGTCTACCCTAATGCAAGGTAGGCCTTCGTCGCCAGCCAAAAGGAAAGACTCCCTAACCAATGGGCTTTGGGACATGGGTTGAACATTCAACAGAAGAACAACTGCTCAGGCCATTAATGTTATTGCCAGGACACATGCTGAATTTATTCACAACTCCCAAAACTTTTTGGAGATGGCTAGAAGATCCCTCAGATTTAATGCAAACTGTTCTGGGAAGGTTGAATAGGTGGAGGATCTGAGAGAGTCTTGGGTGGAGAAACTCAGAGCACCATCCTTGCAATCACTATAAGGTTCACGACTTATTTTTTTTTTCCTAGAAAGAAAAGTCCTTGAGAAGGGAAGTGAAAGGGAGATTAGAGAGAAGAAATCACAGCTCAACACATGTCAAGACCTGAAGGATTTTAAAGTTATGATTCCCTTATTTTTTCATACAATATTTAAGGATAATAACAATAGCTAGCAATTGAAGTTTACAAAAGGTTTTATATATTTTATTTCGTTTTTCATCTTCACAACTCTGTGAAGTAGGTGCTATCATTACCATCTCCATTTTATAGCTACAGAATCTAGGGGAGGCAGAGGTTAAGTGACTTGCCCAGGGTCACACAGATAGGAGATTACACAAAACCAGATTTGAACTCTATTCTTCCTGACTTTTGGTCCAGCACTTGGCCACATAGCTTCCTGTTATGCTTTTTGTAATAGCCTTAAGATTCATCACATCTCAACGCACTGCTTGAATGGAAAATCAAAAAGTACATTTTTCAATGAGACATAGTATCAAGCTTTATAGCTCCCCAAAGTGGTGTATGAAATATTTTCTTGAAATATTTCTTGTTTTCTAGTTATTAGTACAACAGTAAGTTCTCTAGCCCCCAAATGCCAGGTGTGCTACATTTCAACCCTCCCCCTTAGGATTCCCTCACAAGTTAAGGATAAATAGGCTGCCATCGGCTCCCTCTTCCGCTCACTATGTTTCCCCAGTTCTAAGAGGATCCCCATTTAATGACTTAACAACTGGACTAGCTTTATACAAATGAATATTTTAAAATACATAAAATATATATTTTAAGGTATAGCAAGAATAAACATAGAAACACTCCCATACACACATTTGGGGGTAACAAATTCAGTTGAGTAAGAACTGACTGAAGCTGCCCTGGTCTCCATTCCCAGGCCAATGAATTGCCTGGGAGCTGACCAGACTATGTCAATTCCAGCCCGTGATTATTTTGTAGATGTTCCAAACGTTCCCCTCCAAAGATTCCCAAGCCTTCTTTGTGGACTTCTGCTTGTTATGAAAAACAACTTAACCTGGGAGATGCCTAAGCCCTCACACCTTGGAACCTAATTCTTTCTGGCCTGTGCACCCTATATAAACCCTGTTCCCAGCCTCCCCATGGGTGCCCCAGCACTTGCTGTGTGGCACCCGAGCTGCAACTCACTTCACTCAATTAAAGAACTTCATTTATGTTGTATTCACTTTTTCACTAAAATTCAGGTTGACAGGGTGAACCCCTTGAACAACTTCAGTCTCTGGAGAGGGGAAGGGGGTCTCCTGATAAGGAGAAGCAAGTTTACAACTTATTACAGTTCCTTTATATAGTACAGTCCTACCAAGTTACATGTCCAAAGTGCCCTGCCCCATTAGGCTAAAAATCCCAGGTACTCTGGTTTCTCAGGGCTTCCTTGCTGGGGCTGACTGCCTGCAACATTCAGCCTGGAATCCTGCCTCCATAGTTTAATTCCAGATCCAATAGGAATTCTAACATTTGCAACTAGAACCAAAAAGGACAAGCAAAACAAAACCCCAAACCCATTTTTCAGGGCTATAAGATAAGAAAAAAGGAAGGGAATGTGGTCCTTTCCCCCTTCTCTGTTTAGTTAATGGTGCCCATGCTCTGGGTATCTCTCTCTCTCTCTCTCTCTCTCTCTCTCTCTCTCTCTCTCTCTCTCTCTCTCTCTCTCTCTCTCTCTCTCTCTTATTTATATATATACACATGACCTTCACCCTTTCTGGACAAGAGAAGAAAAGACAGAGTGACTGTTCCAATTTTGTAACTTTAAAAACACAGCCTGTTCCAGCTGCACAACCAATAAAGAGACTGTTGCCACCCACATTATAGGGGAAGAGGATGTATTCTCTCAGAAGCTGGTCCCTGGTCTCTCCTACATGGGTGCCTCCATTTTAGGTGACCTAGGTAAGTGACCTAGGTAAAGTCCTGGTTAAACCACCATGAATAAAATCAAGTCAATTATAAAAATAACTTCTTTTCCCAGATATGCAAGAATGTTAAAAAGAAGAGCAAAGATATTATGAGATCAAATAAGTTTTATCTCTAGAAAGAACTCTTAGACCAATAACTCTTCTTAGATTCTTCAATTTAACCAATATTTTTAAGTAGGAGATAGGAGATCATTTTCATTTAGAGAGATTTGGCATATAATAAGCTAAGCCTTAAAGGAAAAAAAGCATCTATATAGAGACATGAAGGGTGTGTGTTCCAGGCTTGAAAATTAGCCTTCAAAATGCACAGAAGCAAAAGACAGCTATTTGTGATCCAGAGCTGCCAGCAGTACGTACAGTCTGGCTAGAATAGAGAGTCACACAAAGCAGCTAAAAGGAGCCAGGCTGAAGAGGGTCTTAAAAACAAGAGTGAGAAGTTTTTATTTTATCCTACATTTTAAAATGTTTAAAGCCTCCACAAGACATATGGAGTTCTTAGTAATTCCATTCAATTCATCAAACATCTATTAAATGCATTTTTGAGAGAGGCAGCCTAAGTATAGGGCATAGAAAGATAGCCTTGGAGTCAAGAAGATTTGGGCTCTTGACTTTCCTTTGTCAAACCCCAATTTAAAAACAGAGTCTGTTCTAAGAAAGAGACACATGAAATTAGGGTGCATGTGTATCCACATTTTAATTTCTCTCAAGCTGGCTTGATATGCATTGCATGAGGGTTCAGAACTGGCTTGATTAGGGATTTGGGGGTACAGGGTTACATGCCCTTTGAAGAGTAGTTGTTCCCAAGGGATGTCAATCAACTCTGATTGGTCAACACACTGGGAGGTGGGCCGTATTAAAATGAGGTCTTAAGTACAGACTTAGGTCACTTAATCTTGGCCAAGAGGGGCTGATATCATCAAGCCATACAGAGGACAGAGGAAATATCGCCCCCAGCCTTGGGCTATCTGGGCAGAAGAATGTTTCCACCCAAACCTGAGCAAATTAAATCAATTCAGGCCTGAGCTGGAGTTTGACCAGAATAAGACTCAACACAATCTTATTATCAGTAATGTCCTTGTGAAGAACTTTAGAGAAGGGCAGGCCTGAATCTCCAAGACACTGGTTACCAAGAGAAATCATCTTTCACACCTTTGACACAAATTGGCAGCCTGATTTTGGATGACTTCTCTATGCCCCAGGCAGCTCCCAAAATCCATAAGCTACAGCAAATCTTCACTGACTAGCTGTTGCATATACCAAAGAAATCACATACGCGTGTGTGTTTCACATGTGTATATTGACATAGAGTACATATAGAATATATATATATATATAATATATCCTGCCTCCATAGCTTAATTTCGGATCCAATGGGGATTCTACCACTTGCAACTAATACTAAAAAGGATAAGCAAAACAAAACCTCAAGTATAATATATTATATATTTGTATATATACAATATTATATGATATATTTCATCTGTGTAACATAGTCTACATGTTATATAGTCAATGTGCATATATACACATGTATAGTGTATAAACCGTATAGCTTCTATTATAGTATATATGATATTAGATAGTATTATATACTATTATATATTATATCATTATAATATAAATATATTGTATACATTCTATATTAAACTATGTATAGTCTAAATAATGTGTTTATACATATAATTGTTATATGTACAATTAAATTATATAGACTATACAATAGACTATATATAGTCTATATAATAGAGGGATTTTCTTCACCAAACTACACTGTATAAACTATATAATAGTCTATTATATAGGCTATATAATATATGTATACTTTTTATATATTATAATATTATTATGTCATAAGATAATTATTTATAACTATATTATAAATAATTATATTATAATTATAAATAATTACATATTAAATTATATATGAGGCAGTTAGGTGGATAGAATGCTGGGCCTAGAGTTAGGAAGACTCATCTTCCTAAAATCAAATCTGGCCTCAGACACTAACTTACTAGCTATATGTCTCTAGGCAAGTCATTTAACCCTCTTTGCCTCAGTTGCCTCATCTGTAAAATGAGCTGTAGAAGGACGTGACAAGCCACTCCAGTATCTTTGCCAAGAAAATACCAAATGGAGTAATGAAGAGTTGGATATGATTAAAAAACAACTGAACAACAAAAACTCTTTATGTAGTTGTATATGTGTGTGTGTGTGTGTGTGTGTGTGTATATATATATATATATATATATATGCAGGATGTGTGTCTGTGTCTGTGTATGTTTAGTCAATGATCAGGGCAGTCACCACAGACCAAGAGGGGAACCCACAATTTTAACAGCCTGAATCTGCAGAGCCTTCCTGTTAGTTGACAGGACCTGGGATCAGTAGCAACTAAATAGAGCTTCAACCAGGGGCAAGCCTACAGTTGTGTCGCCCATACTCAAGGAGGGGTAAGGAGCTTGCAAAGCTCAGACTAGGATCAGATTTAAGAATTCTGATCAATATAATGACCAGCCACAGTTCCAGAGAACTAATAAAGCATACTATGCACCTCCTGACAGAGAAATGATGAACCCAAGATGAAGAATAGAACATATTTCTGGACATGGCCAATTGGGGATTTTTTTTGTTTAATTAACAAAGGACAAACAACAACAATATGCGTATACACTACAAAAGGTTTTCTTATTTGCCTCCAATGGTAGAGGAGGGGGTAGTAGGAGGGAATTAAAAATAAATGTGTATTAATTTTTTAAATAAAGTTTACAATTTTTTTTCAAACCAAAGCTATCCCAGAGAAGTTCAGATTCTTGCTTAAACATCACAAAAGAGTAAGTGGCAAAATCGCAACTTGAATCCATTCCACTTACCCCAAATCCATCTACTACACCAGGTCATCAAGTGACTTAAGTTGTCCTTCATTAGCCTACTTAGGCCTGAAGAGGGATTGTTAAGAAGGTCCTTGGAAGTCAGCACAAATATTAAATATTGGGAATTTCTTAATTTCATTTTTCATATTTTAAATTGAACAACTAATTGCCAAGAATCTGCTTTGCTCTTCCTATTATGGAAGAAATGTTTTTTCACATTAAGCAATGATCCAGAAAATTAACTATTTTTGCCAAATGGCCACTGTGTAAAGGCAAAGTTTTTATAATTACAAGAACAGGGGTGTCAACTGTAAGAGAAAAGCTATAGAATCCCACAAGTATATCAGCTAGAAAGCAAGTTCAAGTGTGAAATTAAAGGTGGAAGTATCTTAGAAGAAAACATTTTTCCTCTGATGAATTGAGAATCGGATTTGACACTTAGAATTCCTGCCTACTTAACTTTCAAGTCCTCCACTTGTAGTTATCCACTCCAAACAAATGTAATAAAAAAGTCAAGCTACCTGGCTTAGTGATCAGATGATTGGAATAAGGAGAGACAATTCACTTTCATCATAAGTTCATTTGGTAACTTAAAGCATGAGTACTAGAGGGAAGTTTGGTAGATATCTGGATTATTCACTAGGTGATGCAGACTGACCAAAATGCAAATGTTCTCTGCGAACCTAAAACTAACCCTGTGAAATTCACAACTACCACCTTATTTTTAAGTCTGTTCAATAATAGAAAACTCTGATTATATCTGGGTTTTTGAAAAGCTTCTCCAGTCTTGATGGGCAGAGCCTCAGACAGCTGCCACCTCAAAATAGCAGCTTTGGATATCACAAGAAGCCTGGGGCATCACAGATTCACCTAGACAATGAGGTGCCAAATGTAGGCATGAGATCATAGAGCTGGAAGGGGTGCTAGATACTATCTAGTTGTTCAGTTATGTCTGACTCTCCATGACCCCATGGACCTTACTGTTCATGGGGTTTTCTTGGCAAAGATACTGGAGTGCTTTGCCATTTCCTTCTCCATGATTTAAGGCAAACAGAAGTTAAGTGACTTGCCCAGGTTCACACAACTAGTAAGTGTCTGAAGGCAGCTTTGAACTGAGGTCTTCCTGACTCCAGGCCCAGAGCTCTACCCACTGAGCCATCTAGAATGTCTCAAAATACAATCTAGTACAAGCCCTTTGTTCTATATATGAAGAAAGTGAGACTCAGAAATGTTAAAAAACTTGTCCAAGATCACACAGGGCAGAAATAGCAGAACCAGGATTTGAACTCAATACCTCTACATAACCATGGAGAAGGGAAATAAGTATACTATACATGATTTTTCTGGTAACCTTTCTAAAGGTTTATATCCAAGAAGATCCTAAACAATGCAAACATACCCTTCCTGAACCTGCTAGACTTACCTGAGTCTATGTCACTCTGTACACACTCCAAAATCATTTTTAGTTGACACTTGAGCAAGTCACTTGCTTCCCTGGTCTTCAGTTTCTTTATCTATTAAATGCTAGGAAAGGGGTGGAACAAGATAAAGAGTCAAATTAAGTTATATGATCCTACAAACGTAAGAGATTTGGTTTCAATTATGACACACATTTGCTACTCAGTCTCTGCATCTATATAAGGCAGTAGTTGCCCACTTGATACTGTAAGAAATTTCATCATCATATCCACCTTTGCCTGAGCCTCTATGTTCTCATCCATAAGACACAAGAATAAAGAGTTGCCAATGAGAATTAACATTTTAGACAAAACACAGAGTGATATATTATAATGGGGTGTCTCCTTGATAGGAAAGTTATGAGGACCCATCTTTGATCAGGAATTTTACCTGGGAAAAAAAAGAGAAACCTTCTGCCAAGAGATCATAAATGCCTTAAAGGTATATTAATTATTAGTGGATTTTGGGTCAGTCAACTAGCAATAATTGTATATCTACTACGTGCCTGGCACTCTGCTAAGAGCTAGTGAAAAAAAAAAAGCAAAATACATTTCCTGCTCTCAGGGAGCTCATGGTCTTGTGAGGTAGACAACATCATTGTGTGTATATTTCGCCTTAAACCACTGGAGAAGGAAATGGCAAAGCACTCCAGTATCTTTGCCAAGAAAACCCCATGAGCAGTAAGGTCCATGGGGTCATGGAGAGTCCAACATAACTGAACAACTAGATAGTATCTAGCACCCCTTCCAGCTCTATGATCTTATGCCTACATTTGGCACCTCATTGTCTAGGTGCATCTGTGACGCTCCAGCCTTCTTGTGATATCCAAAGCTGCTATTTTGAGGTGGCAGCTGTCTGAGACTCTGCACATCAAGATTGGAGAAGCTTTTCAAAGATCCAGATACAATCAGAGTTTGTTATTATTGAACAGACTTAAAAATAAGAAGGCGGTAGTTGTGATTTTCACAAGGTTAGTTTCAGGTTTACAGAAAAATTTGCATTTTTGTCAATCTCATCCTCCAGTGAATAATCAAGACATCTACAAACTTCCCTCCAGCATTTGAGTTTTAAGTTACCAAATGAAATGAAGCTGGATTGTCTTTCCTTATTCCAATCATCTGATCACTAAGCTTGACTTTTTTATTACATCGGTTTGGAGTGGATAACACAAGTGGAAGATTTATAAATTAAGTGGACAGGAATCTTAAGTGTCAAATCCAGTTCTCCTTTCATAGGAGGAAAAATGTTTTCTTCTAACGTGTATAAGCAAAATACATACAGAATCAATTGGAGATTTATCCCATTAAGACAGGAAAGGCAGGACTGTGAAAGGCTTCTTGCAGAAGGTGAGACTTTAGGTACCCAGAGTCAGGAGATTTGCTGTTTAGTCTTTTCAGTCATATCCCCCATCTGTGACCCCATTTGGGGTTTTCTTGGCAAAGATACTGGAGTGGTTTGCTATTTCCTTTTCCAACTCATTTTACAGATGAAGAAACTGAGGCAAACAAGGGTAAGTGACATGCAGGATCACGAAGCTAGTAAGTGTCTGAGGCCAGATTTGAACTCAGATCTTCTTGACTCCAGGCCCAGCCCTCTTGATACTGCCCTGGAGTCAGGAGATGAAATGTCTTATTTGAGGAAGAGTAAGGGTGTCAGGGTCAATGAATCTAAGCATATAAGGAAAGGAATAAGGTGAACAACTATCAGAGATTTTGTGTAGTGACCATGATGTTAGGAATACACAAACCAGTTGCCTCCTCTATCAACAGGCCAGGTAGGAACCAAAAATTTAATTGCAAAGTACTTAATTAGGCCAGAATAACAAAGATTCTTTTGGGGGAAAGGGGGGCAGATCTGTGATTTCATTTAGACAACTCTCAGTAAGGAAATCTCCCTCTACAATGTAGATTGATCCCTGCTCTGTATTTTATAACTCAGACAGTTGCCTCTGACCGTGAAAGGTTATGAATTTCTCAGCATGATACAAAAAAGTAAAAGTCAGAGCCAAGATATGAATGAAGGTCTTCCCTACTCTAAGGCCATCTCTCGAAAATCATTGTAACGTCTCAGCAAAATAAATAACAAGGAAAAATAAAGAAGAATATTGCATGAACAGATACAGTCTCCTGGAGATTACCACAGTGGCAGAAGAAAAAATATTTCCCCAAACAATTCCTAGGGCTACACTGTGGTCAGAACACATCCCATACCATATACAACCTGCCTGCCCCACAACCACCACTACCCATCTTCTGACCAGTGGCTGTACTTGACTGCTGCATAACCTCTCTCTGCCACAAGCCTCTCCCCATTCTGGTCCCCCCTAACTTCAGCTTCCAAAGTGATCTTCGTAAAGTACCAGTGCAGCCATGTCATTTCCTGCTTAATAAACTCCAACAGCATCTTATCACCTCCTGGATCAAATACAAAATCCTTAATTTGGCATTCAAAGCCCTTAATAACTTTCCACTCTATTTTTCATACTCTGCAATCCGGTGACACCCGTCTTCTGTTGTTCCTCAAACAACATCTCCCAGATCCAGACATTTTCACTTGTTATCCCCATGCCTGAAATGCTCTCCCTTATCTCTGCCTCTTGGCTTCCCTGACTTCCTTGAAGTCCCAAGAACTTTTTCTGATCCTTCTTAACTCTAATGCCTTCCCTATGTTGATTATTTCCAGTTTATCTTGTCTAAATCTTGTTTGAGCACAGTTGTTTTCATCTTGTCCCTTATTATTATCTCCATTTTAAAGATGAGGAAAACAAAGCAGACAGAAGTGACTTACCCAGGGTCAAAGCTAGTAAGTACCTGTAGCTACATTTGAACTCAGGTCTTCCTGACTCCAGACCCAGTACTATCCACTGAGCCACTTAGCTTCCTTTATTCCATTGGAAATCATGGGTTTCCTCGGGGGCATACCGTTAGAGATTTCCCATACCTCCATGAACATGAAGCAAGATGGCACAAGTACAGATGCTGGTCATGCTATACAAGTCCATGAAACTGTGGACCTAGCTGTAGACTGAACAAAACAGACAGTCGGTATACCTTGAGTGTCTGGTTCTCCCTAGCCAGACTAATATTGTGTCTAGTTGGAGCTACATTTACATGAATTTGAAGTGAAGTATGTAGACTTACTTTACATCATCTTGAGCTCAAAGCAAGGATTTAGTCATTCAGGCAATAAACATTTACTAAGTACTTAGTATGTGCCAGGCACTGTGCTAAGTGCTGGGGATGCCAAAAAAGGCAAAAGGCCACCCCCCCCCCCCCGCCCTCAAGGAGTTCATAATCTAATGGATCAAGACAGTATATAAAAAGAAGCTGAAGAGTGGTGGGGAGGTGGGCAGGTATAGAAGAAAGAGGTGAAGGTTCTCAGCATGGAGGTGTGATGAAATCCAGAGGAGGGGAGCCAAGTGGAAAATGAAGACACAATTTGTCACATCCTAGGAACAGAGGTCTATTACTTCTTCAGCCAAGCTAGATATGTGCGTGGGGAAAGGCAGGTGCTGGGGGTAAAGGGTCAGCCCTTCAATTCTGACCTTCTAGCTAAACTTGTATGAAAGTTCCTGCTTACTTTTGCCACCTCCTGAATAGTAGATGTGCCCCAACCACTGTGGACAATGAGGAAGTCAACAGAACCATCTTTTTAAACAGCAATATTCTTTCAGTGATACTACATGACCACATGTCATGGAATGTTATAGTTGCCAAAAAATTGAAGTTGAGAGAGCAACAGGAGGGTGAGAGGCATAGTGGTGCATGGGTCGACCCTCTGTGACTGTTTTATGGGAGAACAGAGACAAGAGCTACATGGGCTAGGCAGGCATAGACAGGTTTGCAAGCTACATCCTGTGGGGTACTGCCTGCATTTACAGATCCCAAACCCAATGGAGTAACTACTTTAAAGTTTAAGGGAAACACTTTTTTTGAAAAACATATGGAGATCTAAATTCTCTGCCACCAGCTAGCTACGTGATCTTTGTTGTCACTTTTTCTTTCTGAGACTGTTTTTTTCTTCTATAAATAAGGCAGTTGGGCTATATTACCTTGAAGGGCCTTTCCAGGTTTTAGATCTTTTCATGGTAACTCAATACAAAGTATAAATGTGTCAATACATCAAAATGTCAATACACTTATGATTTTATTCATCCTGCTGTGGGATTCCCTCTACTGAAGACTGTAACCCATAACTCATAGGCTCTGGAAATTGCCAGACGCTCAGAGAGCCTAAGACACTTGCCTTTTGCCCCCTAACTAGGGTCAGTACAATAGCATTAGGAATAAGAACTCAAATCACGACTAATATAAGGAGCTGTCATGTACGGAAACCCTCTGTACTAATACAGCAACTTAGAGTCTTAGAGAGTTCCCAAGAGCAACAAAAGGTTAGGTGATTTACCCAGGGTCCCACAGTAAATATTTGTCAGAGGCAGAGCTCAACTCCACAATCTTCTGGCTTTGAGGTTAACTTTTTATCCATTATGCCATGCAGCCAAATCCATAGCATATTTAATAAAAGGCTTAAAAATTATGATTCCTTATTTTTCATCTATTGATCATTCTCATGCTCCAGCCTCTAAGTCCAATCCTTGGCTCACTTGTACTATTATTCGGACCCAAAAGGCCTTGGTTCTAGTAGCTGGTGAATGCCCAGCATGGGCCTCTATTATATCATCTACAGTTATGCAAAGTCAATTGGTATTCTTTGCTTGGAGAGACTGCAGGTAACCTCCAAGAAAAATCTAAGAGCAGATTTGAGGTCTGTTCTGTAACTGAATTTAATAACACCCTTCTGGACTGACATTTCTGTAATCATCCCCTATACTTTTCTTTGAAATTAGATCTTGGGGATAATATTAGTGGGGTTTAATCTGAAAACATTTATTCTATTGTGTTTCTTGATTTGTTAGTGCAGAGACAGGATGCTCTTTTATTATAATCAAGAGAGTTTTTGCTCATCTGTCAAATAGAAATGAATTCTGAAATTTGGAAAATTCCTTTCTCTCCACAGCTGCTATAGCATATCCAAAGTATGGAAGTGATCAGACCCTGAGTTATACAAAAGCAATCTAATCTGTCTCATGCCCCAGCCAGCTCCTCCTATTTCATCTTTTATTTCCCTTTCTGTACATGGCTGAAAATTTGTGGCATGCCAAAGGAAAGAGAACCTGACATGTGTCCAGAGACACATTTTATAATCCATGTGTCTGGCTATTGTGCTTCTAAGAAAATGCTTGCTATTCTAGAACAACTGTTCCATGAGATTACTGGGCTTTTTCACCTAACATATTTGTTAACCTAATCAATGTATTCAAAAAAATTGTTTTTAATGACTTTCTATCACCTTCCACCTCTATCAAACCCCTGCCTGGAGCAATGCTGTGTACCTCATAAGCACATAAATAATAATTGATTCATCACTGGGAGGAAGTTATTATTGGACTCTGAGCATCTACTAATTCAAAACATTTTTCAATCACCTGCAATGTGCAAAGCATGGTGTTAGACATTGGAAATACATGGATCATGTATTTTTTAATGCCATGATAAATTTGAGAAGGGAGAGATCATTTTTACTTGGGTGGGGATGGGTTCTCCACTTGGGATGGGGAGAACAGTGCAGTGGCAGGTGATGGAAGGTTTCAGGGAAAGGGTGGTTTCTAAAGTGGACCTTGAAGGAAGAAAGGAATCTCAACAGATAGAAGTGGAGGGCAAGGGTGGGGTTGGGGAAAGGGAGGCTATTCCAAGCCTGGAGCATGGTGGGAGCAAGTTGACAGAGGTGGTGGATAAGAATTAGCAACAAAGTATGGTCTGAATAGTACTTAAAATGTGTAGGGGTAGCTAGGTGGTGCAGTGGATAGAGCACCGGCCCTGAAGTCAGGAGGACCTGAGTTCAAATCTGGCCTCAGACCAAACACTTGACGCTTACTAGCTGTGTGACCCTGGGCAAGTCACTTAACCCCAATTGCCTAAAAGCCAAAAAGTTTTTTTTAAAATGTACAAAACTAATTTTTTAAAATCTATGCAAAAGAAAAGTGAAAGCCAGATTGTACAAATCCTTGAAAGCTAGGACCAGGGGTCTAAACTTTATTTTGCATGCAAGAGGGAGCCACTGAAGCTTTTAAGTAGAGGGGTGACACAATCATGACAAGATATTAGAAAGATTATTCTAATGCATGTCAGGGAGCTCCTTTTCCACTTCAGTTGATGTAGTGACAGAAGGTCCAGAATGGAATCATAAGGTGTTAATAATGTATTAAACTGACTGTAAAGATGCATCTAAATTCTCTCGAACTGAGTCCTGATGGGAACAAGTAGTTGGCTGAGCAAACAACTAGCCATGCCTCTGAGGGCTTTAACTATCTAAGTACTGGGGAATTTCAGAGCTTGAGATATGAGGACAAGTGGAGAGCTTCCTCTGGAGGAGACCTCTGTGGAAATCTCTCCTCTTTCCCTCTTCCCATTGGATAAGTAACTTTGATAGAAGTTATCAAGCATGTAGAAGATGCTGCGTCTAGCAAGTAGCAGAGACACACACTTGAGACAAACCAGATATTGAGAGGAAGTCACATGAGGGGGGAAGCAGCTTCAATGAGCATGACCCATAGCAACTGAGAAAAGAGAGGTTCTATGGAGAAGAGCAGATCTTGAAAACTCAGATGACAAATTTAGAGAGGAAATAGGCTGGAAGCAGAAAGCCGGTTACGAGGGTATAAAAATAATCTAGGAAAGAAGAAATAAGAACATAAATTCCAGTGGTTGTAAGGAGAGCCTAGAGTCCCACAATATTGTAGAGATAGAAATTACAGGACCTAGCTCCTGATTGTCTACATGGGATAAGGAATGGGAACTTCAAAATTTTGAGCCTGGATAGATGGGGACATGGTAGTATCATCAATAGAAATTGAAAAGTTTGAGGGAGAAACAGACTTAATGGTGAAAATGATGATATCTGCTTTTGAGTTAGGGATTCTGGTGGTCCATCCAAGTAAGGACATCTAACAGGCAATTGAAATATGGGAAGAAAATTCTGAAGAGAGAATGAAAGGACAGATAAAGATTTAAGGTTCACCTGCATAGAAGTGATGATTAAAGGCATGGGGATGGATTGGACTACCAAAAGAGAGATTAGAGAGAAGAAAAGAGGACCCAGGGTAGAACTCTGAGGAATACTTGTGATTAGAATACAAGGGAAAAAAAGAATAAAAAAGGAGTAGTCAAAGAGATAGGAGGGGATTCATAGAGTAGTGTAGGAGGCCAAGAAAGGATGGAATCAAGAGAGAAGTTCCAGGGTCCAAAAAAAAAAAAATGGAGAGGAATCAAGGAGGATGAGGAACAAAAAAAAAAGGCATTAGCTTTTCCCCACCTCTTGCCCTTTGAATGCTCCCCAAGGTTTTGCCCAAAGCCCTGTTCTTTTCTCTTTCTAAACTCTCTCCTTTAGTGATTTCTCTGCACCAGAGGTTTGTATAGGTCTAGAATGAAAAACAACTACAAATTATTTTAGGACAGAACAAGTGGATGGAAACTACTGTCTCTCCAACTCTGATCTGTAGTGTTTGTACAGTGGGCATCAGAGCCATTCTCCCCTAACCTGGGATCCAATCCATTAAATATTCTTTGCCTATGTGGATCCATTGGCACTTTCTACATCTTCCCACTACATAGATTGACTGTGGCTAATCAGAATAATGAAAACTGATGAAAATGGTTCTATAACATTATAAACCCTCAGAGAACACATTTTAATTCAAATTGAATCAATCCATACTTTATGATAATAGCAGAAAAATTTCTAATGGAAATAAAATGAAAATTTTATAAACTAAATATAATTTATCCTTTAAGAAGTCCAGTAGTATAGTCAATCATAGGTGGCTTTGGAGTTTGGAAGAGCCCAGTTAAAGTTTTTCTTCTGGCATATGGCTAGGTGACCCTGAGTAAGTCATTTAACTTCTAAGTGCCCCCAGATAGCTCTTTAAGATGTAAAGTTCCAGATGAGGTGCTGATCTACCTCAGTGGAGAGAATTTTCACAACAGAAGTTAGTTGCCTCCATTTACAAAATTGCAAGTACAGACCATAACAAAAATAAATTCCTAATAAACATAGATTTTTTTTAACCAAGGGCTTAAATAGTTTCTACAAATGATGAGAAATCATCTTAAATTATTTAGTTTTTGTTGTAGGGGGTATGTCGCCACTCAGCCTGGTGAGAGCCTACCCACCCACTAGTACACATTTTTATTAGTGTACAGGGCACACATCCTTGAACCTAAACTTTGAAGGTGGAAAGAATGGGGGAAATGACAACTGCAATGGTGATCTCCCTCCCACCAGGCTCCAAACCATACACTGTTTGGAGCCTTAAGCAGAGACCCTTCCCAATGAAGAAGCTTCAAGGACTAGTGTGAAGATGAAAGTAAGGAAGAAGAGCAAAACAGAGAGAGAAGTCCAAGGAGGTGGCCACCATGAGTGTGATCTTTTTCCTAGAGTCAACCATACCTGAGTAACCATGCAGGGAGTGGCCTGGAAATCTCCACTTAAGGGAGTGAGAGGGTCAAGTGAAGGTTTTTAAGGATAGGGGAGATCCGGCCACATTTGACAACAGCAAAGAAGGAAACAGTAGATGGGGAAAATATTGAAGATTAGAGAAAGAGAAGAGATGATTAATGGAATAATATGGTAGAAGAGGATCAAGCATACATGTAGAAGGATTGACCTTGGAAAGGAAAAAGAGCTACATTATTATGAGAGACTAAAGGAAAGGAGGAGAGAGTAGGAGATGATGTCAAAGAGAGAAAGGGGAAAGAGGAAAGTGATTTTTTTCAGTAAAATAAGAGACAAGGTCCTCACCTTAGAGGATGAGGGAGGGAGGTATATAAGAGAATTGAGGAGAGAAGAGAAGACTTGAAATAATTTCTGTGGGGAATCATCCAGGGAGGAATAAAAGTATTGCTTTATTGCAGTGATGATCCATTTTAAGCTGGATAACATGAATATAGAGTATAATAAGTCATCACTCATTGTGTGACTTCCTCCAGCTCTGTAGAAAAACATAGAAGTAGGAATGGAGAAGGCAAATGCTGGAAGTAACCTAGGACTGTGGTTTGGTAAAGGACAAGCAGGAAAAGAACAATGAGGTGAGGGATTCAAGACAGCATAGAGTTAAATAAGTTAACTATATGGTTAAGATTGACAAGGAAGGAAAGTGAGTCAGAGCAGGTGATTGGCCTGAAAATAACTGAATGTTGGTGGGATTGAAATTCATACTTAAGTCAAAGAATATGTCAGGAGGGGTGAGGCATACAGAAGGGTGGAATTATAGGAAGTTGTGATCAGGTGAAGTAATGTCAGAGATTTTTGTTAAATGGAGTACTTGTAGGTAAGAGTGAGATTTAAGTGGTGATGATGTCTGGGTGTCATTTCACCTGAGGTGGAATGAAAGAGCAGGTCATTAGATTTAAGGAGACTGAGGAATTGAAAAGGTAAGGAGTTTGAGAGGACATCAGCATGGATGTTGAAATACTCTGGCATAAGGGAATGAACTAGAGAGGAGAGGAAAACAGTGAGGCAGGTGCTAAACTCTTTGAGAAAAAGGAAGCAAATGACTTGGGGGCTGACACCCAACTACCACCATGATTAGAATAGGTGGAAATTTTTGATTCTGTGGATTTTAAAGGAGGACAGGTTGCTGGGCAATGGCAGCAAAGACAGTCTGAAAGTGGTAGTGGAGAGCAAGGAGTATTCCAACTTTTCCTCCAGGACCAGTATGTTGGAAATGGAGGAAGGAGAGAAAGAGGAGTCGTGAGAAGATATAGACAGTGCTAGAGAGGATTGCTAAGTATGCACCATCATCTCAGAGAAGCCAGGTCTTAGTGAGAGCAAGCAGAGGGGGAAAAGATTCAGGATTGAGGGAGTTATGTTCACTATAGAATGGGAATTCCAGAGGGCACACTGGAAGGGATGGGTAGAGTTAGAGTGTTTTATGAGTGAGACATAATACTTGACAAAATTATTGTTATGGCTTGAATGAGAAAATGCAAGCAAAACGCTTTGAAAAATTTAAAGTGCTACATAAAAACTAGTTGTTATTAGGGCTACCCAAAACATAGCTATAGTAAAAAAAAAAAAAGTAGTTATCATTATAGAATGAATTTAAATTTTATATAATTTTTCTTCTCATTTGCTCCTTATAACAACTCTTTGAGATAGATAATATGTAATAATGAACCCCCATTTTATAGGTGAGGAAATCGAGGTTCAAATACATGAAAGAACTTGACTAAGGTCATACAGCTAACTTGTCAAAAACGAGGAATCAAACATCTATACCACAAGTAGATCTTTAGGAACCTACAAATATGGAATAGCTTTTCACCATGAGCCAAATGACTTCATATAGGATCTGAATCTTTGATACTACAAAACGAATCATTATATTTCACAATTTCGAAGTTTAGGAAGTTTTTGGAGATTTTGCACTATGATATTCTAAGAAGCAGCATGGCATAGTGGATAAAGGAAAAACATTGGTACCAGAAAGCTGAGTTCAAGTATATAATGTATACTGATTGTTGACCATATAGGCAAATCACCTGACTTCTCAGTGCCCAAGACAACTCTCTTAAGATGAGTTGCTGAGTGACATCAAAAGAACAATTTTCTTTATTGAGACTTCTCTAGCATGATGAAATCACGGGTCTTGAAAAATTAGATGCAAGAACCTACAGCTTTCTGTACAGTTTTTGTTGTTAATTTGAATACTTTTATTAATGGTTACAAAGTTTAAGAAAAACAATTTGTGCAGAAATCCTAATGTATTTTATGAGCAGAGTAATCAAAAACCAAATTTCATCATTAACTAGAAATTATATTCTACCACATACATGGAAACCACTTCAAGATGAATTTTCTTTTCAACTGCGTCACCCTTAGTATTTCATGGCATTTGAGAGCTGGAAGGGCCCTTAACCAATATCAGTCTACAAATGAGGAACTTGAGGTCCAGTATTTTCGACCTTACAGCATTGCCAAAATAATACAGCACACCATAATGCAGTGCTTTAAGGTCTTAACAGACCTGTGATTTCATTAGTACAAGGAACTCTCTGGTGAGGAAATGCCCATCTCCCAGAAAAGATTGGAACCTTCTCTGGAACTTATAGTCTTAGAGAGTTATCTAGCGTACAAAAAAAGTTAATCAATTTGCCCACAAACAACGTGTGTCTAAAGCAAGGCATGTACTCAGTTTGCCCAGGCTCCAAGGCTGGCTACGTGCTATGTCACACTACCTAACGAGATTTGCAAAGCACTTCAAAAGCATTATCTCACTTGATTCTTTCCAGAGCCCCAGGTGCTATTATTATTATCCCCATTTTACAAATTAAAGCAAAAACAAGAAAAAAGGAAAATGAAGCTTAGAAGGGTCATAGATTTAGGATCATAGATTTAGTGCTAAAAGGGACCTCAAAGGTCATCTACCATTTTACAGATGAGGAAACTGAGACCCAAAGAAATTGACTTACTCTAAGGTCACACAAATAATGATTAACAGTCTTGGAATATGAACTCAAGTTATAGTCTCTAAATGTAGCACTCTTTTCAGTGCATCACTGAACAGCCCTTCAATCTTTTGTAATGAGTTAGGGTAATAGAAATACCTTAAATTTCTATATTGTTTTAAAGCTCACAAACTTTTCCCACAACAACAACAACAAAATATGGGGAAGGTAGTATGTGTATCATTAACTTCCATTTTACAGGTAAAGGAACTGAGGTACAGAGAAGTCAAATAATTTGCACAGGGTCACATGGCTAGTTAGTACATGGGACGTGATTTGAACCACAGTCTTCCTGACTCCAAGTCTAGCAGTGGATTCACTCTACCATGTTACTTCCAATTATTACCATTGAATAATTTACCCAGGTTCACCCAGCTAGCCAAAGGCAGAAGAAAGACTTTGTTTTCCTACCCTAGCCCAGTACATATTCCTCTGGACAGCTAGAAACTTTTAATGGGTCCATCAGTGAGCTGTAGGTTAAGAAGATCTGCATTCAAATCCTGCCTTAGCTACTTATTAGCTGTGTGATCTTGGGCAAGTCACTAACTCTTGGCCATGGTTTTCTCATCTATAAAAATGAGGTTAATAATAGCCCCTATTTCACAAGACTGATGTGAAGATCAAATGAGATCATGTAAAATGCCTTGTAAATGCAAAGCACTCTATTAATGCTAGTTATTATTATTATTATTATTATTATTATTATTATTATTATTATTATAACTATTCTATACCACACTGTCTACATAGTTTTCAAAGGAGATATATAGATATGTATATAGATATGGATATGGGTGTATGTATGTATATATGTATGTATGTGTGTACATGTATATGCATATAATCTCACTTGATAGTCCCAACTCCCCTGTGAGGTAGCTAATGCAAGTATTTTAATTCACATTTTATAGATGAAAAGGAAGGAAATAAGCATTTATTAAGCACCTGCTATGTACCAGTCACTGTGTTAAGCACTTTACAAGTATGATCTTATTCAATCCTCATAACAACCCTAACAGGTAGGTGCTATTATTAACTAAATTTTACAGATGAGGAAACTGAGGCAAACAAAGTTTAAGTGTTCTGTTAAATGTTAAGTTAAGCCCAGGATAAGCCCAGTTAGTGAGTATCTAAGGCTAAATTTGAACTCAGGTCTTCCTGACTCTAGGCAACTGCTCTATCCACTGTGCCACCTAGCTGCCCCAACAAGGGGAAACAAATAAGGAAGCTCAGGCTCAAAGAGATAAAGTGACTTGCCTAAGATTATGCAGCTAATAAATGATGACCTGAACCCACCTCTTCAGGTTCTGAAGTGTAGTTGCCAATATTTATCAATAGTATCTTAGGGTCCTATATCAAATTTTTCTCTCTGTTCAAAGAATGTCAATTACCAATAAAGATACAACAAATTCACTAATGCACTTGGTTAGAGCTGTCTGTCCACCTTCTCTCTCCTTTATCCAAATGTGGCAACCACTGATGGGAGAATTTTGTTGCATTCTCTCATTTTCACACTAGATAGACACATTACAATCTTACACTCTCAAGCAGTGAGCTTAATTAAATAACATACCCATATACAATGTTGGTACTGAAGATGGAGCTATGATTTCACATCAAGGGGTACTTACTCCTAAGTATAGATCACAATCTGTCCACACTTTCTCATCCAACTTCAAGCTGTCTTCGACTTTTCTTTACCTCCTCTCATAAATCCTACACAGAAGCATCCTCAATATGCTAACAGCCTTCCTCTAGACCTCTAGACCTTTTGTGTTCAGTCATTTTCAGTCACGTCCAGCTCTTCATGGCTCCATTTGGGGTTTTCTTGGCAAAGATACTGGAATGGTGTGCCATTTCCTTCTCCAGCTCATTTTACGGATGAGGAAACTAACCTTGTGTAAGTACTAGTACAGCCCATGGATTGTCAATCACTCACTCTTGCTACATGACTCATATCCCTACTCAATGCACTCCAGTGGCTCCATATATGGCTCCATTACCTGCAGTATCAATTATAAAATCCTCTTCTCCACCTTTTTTCTAACTGTCCATCTTTCATGATATTCTTTATGCCACTTCTGCATGATTCTTCATTGATAACATTTTGTAGTGTGTGCATATGCATACCCAACATAGATCTCTCCTTTGCGCTTTGGGTGACCCACACCTTTGTGGAGACCGTGGCTTTCCATGACTCACATTCATATAGCACTGTCAAAGGAATGTTGGTTTTAAAAACATGAAACCTTTGCTTTGGAGAGAATTGAGGGGTTGGGAGAGCAGAGTCATTGGCATCCAGGCAATGCCTCAAAGGTAGTAATCCAACTTGCTCTCTTCCTCCCATTCACTTCTAGGTCTGAGTCACTGGCCCTTATTTCTTACACTTTACTCCTTCCATGAACTCTAGAATCCATCTGCAGCCTGTTTGCTCCTCCTCAAACATGACATTTGGCCTCCCTTCCACCCTGGCTGTCCCTCATGCATGGATGGAATGTTCTCCTTCTAACCTCTATGTCTTATTTTCCTGGCCCCCTTCAAGACTCAGCTCAAATGCAAAATTCTGTAGAAGACCTTTCCTGGCCCCTACCCACCCGCCCAGCTGTTAATGCCTTCCATTGTAATATTACCTTCTACATGCTCAGTAAATATATTCATTTAGTTGTCTCCCTCAATAAAATGTAAGGGCAGAGACTCTTTTTTGCCTTTCTTTGCATCCCTAGCACTTAGCTCCATGTCCATTATATACTAAGTGCTTTATAAATTCTTACTGATTTAACTTTACATCCACACCATCTGTCCAAGACAAAATACACTGATGGGCTGACTTCATGGGTTGTATATCCAACTGTATAACCTAGTCTGGACAGCAGGTTTATTTCAACCACTTGAATTTTCTTCTGTGGATAATTAAGCCAAACACATGAGTGATTATGGATCTCAATTAAGAGGCTCTATGATGTCTCAGGGCTTGATACAGTTCCCACAATGCTTTCCAACAAAAGAAGAACCTGGAAGACCTCACCATTTATGGGGAATTTCTCTTCTATTTGGACCCTGAACTGAATACATGATGAACATGTATCTTCCTATTTCATGCCTTATTTGATAGGAATGATTTTAAAAAAAAGTAATCAAATGAAGTTACCTCTGGTGTTGCATCTCTAAAGGAATCATATTATAATTTTTTTAGCACTAGATCCCTTCCAGGCTAGAAATACAGAGGCCACTGATAAAACTGTGCCACTCTGATCAGTATGGGGTCTAGGACTTGCTCTACTTCTGACCTAGGTCAATTTGCCCCTACTTTGGCAGCCTGGTCTCTCCACGCACACTCTTCAGGGGTCCCACCATATTAATACTGCCCTTAATGCAAACAACTGATTGGTTCATTTACCCTGTTGTAGCTCAGATCTAGAGCTTAAGAGATCCACCAGCCTGAGCCTCCAGTGCAACGAAAATTACAGGAGTACACCATCATGCCTGGCCAATCTACATGGGCCACACTTTGTTGGAAGACAGCCTTTTGCTCTATTGAATTAAATGCTTTTTTAAAACAGTCAATAAATACAGTAGGCTTTCATATAATCTGTACCTTTTGGTCAATCTATTGACTGTAAAAATGTGGTCTGCCATAGAATACTGATTGCAGAAGGCTGTTCCTTTCTCATATCTTCATCAAGGAAACCTTAATGCATATGCAGAATATTCTAATAAATGTTTGTAGAGATGTGAAGGTCCTGGTATGATAGATTTAGGAGCAGTGAGTCAAGCCAACAGATGACAGGAAGTTATTTTAAGTTCTTGAGTAGAGGAAGAACAGGAAGAGTTATTGCATGTTAGTTATTTTTTTAAACATCTGTATATTTTCTTTCCAAATGTCTCTGCCATTACCTTGACGAACAATATTGACCTATCAATCAATCAATGAGTATTTATGAAGATAATGCTACATGCCAGGCACTGTGCTAAGGCACAGGGACAAAACAGAACAAAGAATGAAAGACCTGGAGGCAAGTGAAGAGGGGAAGGGTATAAGCATTCCTATGGCACCTACCATGTGCCAGGCACTATGTTAAGCACTTGTACACATATTTTCTCATTTGCACTTCACAACAACCCTGTGAGGTGAGTGCTATTATTATCCCCATTTTACAGTTGAGGAAACTGAGGCAAACAAAGGCTAAGCAACCTGCTCAAGGTCACACAAATAGTGTCTAAAGATGAATTTAAGCCCAGGTCTTCCTGACTCCATATCCAGCACCTTATTCACTGTGCCACCAAAATATGTACAGAACAAACATAAAAGGAACAAATATATATTTAAATAGAAAGTATGTTTGGGAGGAAGGGTACTAACAGTTAGATAGAATCAGGAAAGGCTGTACTAGGAGGTGGCATTTCAACTGAGTCTTAAAGGGAGTGACACACTGAGAGATGTATGAGGAGGAAGTGCATTCCAGACACGGAAGATACCAATGCAAAGGCATGGAGATGAGAGATGGAGTGATATGTGTGATGGCTAGATCTTAGAGTGTGATAGGGGGAGTAATGTACAATGAGCTTGGAACGATTGTTAAGAAAGAGCTTAACTGCTAAAAAAGTCCATATTTTGCTCTAGCCACAATAGGAACCTACTAGAAATGATTGAGTAGGAAAGAAAATAAGAAAAATCATTGTGCCAGCTTTGTGGTGGGATGGACTTGAAGACATGGGTACCTTCATAGACAAGTTAACATGAGGCCTGAAGCCCTTGAGAGAAAATCCTGGAAAGCCTGCCTCACACTGATCTCCTTCGGATCCCCCGTGGGCCTGCAAAGACTTTTTGTGTTATTACTAACCAATCTCATCTACTTTAGCCAGGGACGTGCTGCTAAATGTTTAACAAGAGGTCCTCCCAAAAAATTGTATAATACAACACACTTTTAAATTTAATACATATTATTAATACTTCTATCACTTTCTTAAGAATAGAATAGAGGTTGTCAAACTACCACTGGAGGGCACTTTATTTAAAAATGTAAAAACTATTCTTAGCTCACTGACCTTACAAAAGCAGGCAGGCAGGCAGGCCAATTTGGCCCAAGGACTATAGTTTGTTGACCCCTGGTCTAGACAATCAGCAAAATAACAAATCAAGCCCTGATTTGTAGTATTTGCCCATTTCTATAAATGTTTATACTGAAAATTTAACCACCAATTGTTTGCAAGGAAACAGGTATGACCTAGCTCCAGCACATCCCTAACTTTAGTTCTCCTTGTTACTAATCTTTAGATCTCCGATGGCTTTTGGATTCTGGCTCTTCCCTTTTGACTTTGTTTACCTTCTGGTTTATCAGGCTGGTACCTTGAGAATGGTTTCCACTTGCTTCTACTCTGATGCTGGATAATTCCCTATGGACTTTGAGAACAAAGACTTTAAATGCTACAAATCCTTACCATGGCCAGACGAATCCTCATAAATTAAGTTGTATCATAACATTCCCTTGTTTAAGACATTTCAATGGCTCTATAATGCTTATGTTCAAAAGTCATTTTAGATTTTTGTGGAATTTCTGTGATCATCTACATAGCTGGCAGTGATTTTGTGGAAACACAAAATCAGTATTGTGTTTCTTAAGCCAATAACTACTCTAACATTTTACTACCAACAAGCTCTTCTATGAGTTGGCTGCAGAATCTGACATGACCTAAAGGTTCTGGGTGGCCATCTGTGTTCAAAACGGCAAATCAATCTCCAGCAATGAAAATTCTACTGCAGAGAACAATGTCATCTGCTATTACGAATCTTTTATGTAACAGGCTGCCATCTTTCTTTACGAAGTTTATATCTCAAAGTCTGTGAAAGACAATCAACAGTCATGATAAACAAGGAAGTTCTTGATTATACTTTCAAAATAATTTTCTGTTCATGATTTACAAGGAGAAATGACACTTCAACTTTCAAAAAGTGATTTTACTCTTCTTTTTATTGTGATTAGTTGCTGCCAGAAGATCTGGATGAGACAATAGGAAATGGTTTTTTCTATCAGCTGTTCCAGTAATGCAGAAAGAACACATGGCAGAGACTTAATCCAATAAGCCTTCCAGGGTGCTGAGAGACATCACCACCAAGAGTCTCCAGCAATGATCTCAAATGAGATAATAGCTTCAAAAGTGCTGAGCACAGGGCTTGGCACACAGTAGGTGCTAAATAAATTCTTCTTTGAGAATAGAGCAGCAGCTTTCTGACCATAAGGAAATCACAGGCTCTATGTTACTGTATCTCAGCTATAAAGCAAATATTTTTACTAGTAGTACTTACCCTTGGGAGTTTGTTGTGAAGATCAAATAAGACAAAGTACGTAAAATACTTTGCAAATGTTAAAGCGCCTTATTAGTGTCAGCCTTTGTGGTTGTGGTTATGGTTGAGGGGGTGGCAATGAGGCAGTGAAAAGGACACTAGATTAGAATTCAGGAAGCCTTCATTCTATTCCTTGCTCTGCCATTAGCTGTCTGTGAGCATAAAGAAGTTATTTCTAATAAATGGACTTTAGTTTCCCTTACCTGTAAAATGAGTGAATCAAATATGATCTTTTAGGGACCCTTCTCATTCTGAAATATGTGAATATGTGAGGCCATGTAGACAAAACATCCAGATAACCAACTGACCTTCCCATCTGTATTTTTAGGCATTATGTAAACAAACCTCCTGCACCCAAGTCCTCTCCCAACGCCTCATCCTGGCAAGTAGATAACCTTTAGTTATCAAAGGCATAAAACTCTGACAGGACCTAGCACGCTGGAAAAGCTTCAGATACTGGCCCAGCAAAAGATGCACTGTCTATCATCTGAGAACCAGCCCCAGTGGGTGAGGAAATGCTCAGTTGTGAGACGGTTGGCTACCAGGTAAGAAATTGTTTTTCCGCCACGGGCATTCATAGTCCCAAAGGGAACCAAAAAATGCTAGTGCTTAGAGCAATCCCTTTTGAAGCATTTGAAACTTGAAGAAAAAAACATGGAGCTAAATGAGAGTCCAAGTGGGCATAAACCAAAGGCTGAACTAGATTGAGAACATGAGTTTTTGGTTTGTTTGTTTTTGTTTTCTGGAACCTGGACTTCACTCCTACAATTAGAACATCAGGAGCAGGGATGGAGATTTAAATTCTCTCCTCCCTAAGTTTCTGTGACCCTGCCATCTTCTAGTTCCCTTTCTGTCTACCCAACTACTCTTTCTCATGATCTTTTGCTGATTCTTTATCCATGTTATGCTCACTAAGTGTGAGTATCTACCAAGGCTCTGCCATAGGCCCTCTTCTCTTTTTAATCTATACTATCTCTCTTGGAGATCTCATCAACTCTGATATATTCATTTGTCTTCTCTATGCAGATGATTCCCAGATCTATATATCCAGTCTTAGTCTCCCTGAGGAGATGTAATCACGCTTCTCCAACTGTCTCTTTGACAGCTTGAACTGGATGTCCCATAGGCATCTGAAATTTAACATTCCCAAAACAGAACTCATTATCTTCTCCCTCCCCCCCCGCCTTAACACTCTCCCCTTGCAAACTCTCCTATCACTGTTGAGGGTAACACTACTCTTCAAGTTACCCAAACCTATAAGAGCAGTGTCATCCTTGACTTCTCACTCTCACCCACCCCATATATTCAGTCTTTGGCCAAATCTTGGTTGTTTCTACCCTTGCATCTTTCATATGTGTCTCTTTCTCTTTACTCAAAAGGCCCCAGATTTTGTTCAGGTCCTCATCGCCCCTCATCCAGATTGGTTTCCCTGCTGCAAGTCTCTCCCTACTCCATCCCCTCCTCCACTGAGCTGCAAAGGTGACTGTGTCACATTCCTCCTCAATGTACTCCGGTGGCTCTCTGTTACCTGAAGCATCAAACATAAAACCTTCTGTTTGGCATCTCAAGCTCTTTATATTCTGGCCCCTTCCTACCTCTCCATCTTCTTACACCTTGTTCCCCTCAACCCTCCACACTAGAGCTACACTGGCCAACTCACATTTCCTCAAACAGAATACTCACTCCGTCTCTCACCTCAGTGCCTTTGCACTGGTTGTCCCTGATACCTGGATTGCTCTTCCTCCTCACCTTTGCTTCTTCGTTTCTCTGGCTTCCTTCAGGATTCAGTTCAACTCCCATCTTTTGTAGAAAGCCTTTCCCAAGCTGCTAATACCTTTCCCTTTCAGATTGCCTTCTGCTATTCTATACATATCTTGGAGGTACCTAAATATTTGAACATTGCCTCCTGTACTAAAATATATACTCTGTGAGTATACAAGGACCCTGCAGAGGCCTTCCCTTATGAGCCTGGCATTTAGCATAGTTAGAAGCTGTCACATAATAAGCTCTTAATAAATGTTCATTGTCAGTCTCACATCCAAAGTCAGGGTACAAGGAGTGGTAGCAAGCTGATGGTCTAATTCAGCCTATTGCCCCAATTCTTTGCATTTTTATGGGTTTTGTGTACATTTTCCAGGTTCTGCATTGTGTCCACATGGTTATGGATCATATTTGCCATAACCCTTGGTGATTCAGCTTAGTTACTCAGGACCTGATGGGTGGCCTTGACTACAGTGGGAAGTTGATTACAGGGGCAAAAGTAAACCAGCTTAGTCAAGGTGTTTACCATCATCAATATGGATGCAGAAGCTCATTCTAAGACCATCACCTCCTTCAAGAATAAATGAGGTACCTTTGTGGAAAACAGACAATTAACTGCACAAAAAAGCATCATATACCTGTTGTTAGTAGACTAACCCTAGTAGATCTGTTTAAGATTTATTATTCTTGCCTGGGGTGGGGGGGGGGGACAGGAAATGATTGGAGGGGAAAGAATATATTGGGAAATTTAGGTGTGGTAAAAACTATATCACTAAAATTTGGCAAAGATTCTATGGCAAAGATCCACATTAAAACCTTGCATTATTACCCCCCTGGAATAGAGGAAACTTGCAAGGAATCCTAATAAATTTGCAGGCTACCCTGCTAAGAATTTTGCCCAAGTGTATTTTTTCACACACCTTAATACCATATCACAATAATGACTATCAAAAGTCTCTGTGAACCGTATAGAAATACTGTTATTGGTCCCCAGTGACTTACCATCTGTGATTTCAGGCAGGCTGGTCCACAGAGAGCTGCAACTCCATGCCTAGGCAGCAGGAGGTGACTAGCCACAGTATTCCTTTATCTGTACTGGCTCCATACTAACCCCACCTCACTTCCCCGCCCTGACCCCATGCAATATTGTGCAGCATACTCTTAGAAAGTGAGCTGAGATAATGCTAGAATGACCACCAAAATTTTGGCTTGGGTTAAGTCAAATGAAATTAATTCAACAAGCCTTTATTACAGCCTACTATGTATCAGGCACTGTGCTAAGCATTGAGGATGCAAAGAAAATCAGCCCTTGCTCACGAGAAGTTCACAGTCTAACAATATGTGAATAACTATGTACAAACAAAATAGATGCAGAATAATTTGGAGATAATTTCAAGGAAAAAGAGGATGGGCAAAGGCTTCTTGCAGATGGTGGGATTCCAGCTCAGCCTTAAAGGAAGCAATAGAAACTTGGAAACAAGAGGGAGAGCATTCTAGGCATGAAGGAAAGTCAATGGCAGTACACAGATTTGGGAAAGGAGTACCTTAAACAAGGAAATGAAATTTTCTTATATTATAGGGTATGTAGAGGGGTATAAGGTCCAAGACAACTAGAAAAATAGGAAGAGACAAGGTTATGAAGAGTTTTAAAGGCCAAAGAGGGGATTTTATATTTATATAAATATATTTATTTATAAATATATTTATTTATATATTATTTATAAATACATTTATATCTGGCAATAAGAGGGAGCCGCTGAAGTTTATTGAGTAGAGGTGTGCCATGGTCAGCCTTGCCCTTTAGTAATATCACCTCGACAACTGAATGGAAGATGTACTAGATTGGGGAGAGATTTGAGGCAGGGAGACCAATCAGAAGGCTATTGCAGTAGTCCAGGTGTGAATGATGTGGTGAGGCCCTTCACAAGGGTGGAAGCACTGTCAGAGAAGAGAAGTGGGCAAATACAAAAGATGTTACTAAGGTAAAAACAGCAGTACTTGAGAACTGATTGGATAGAGAGGGTGAAAGAGAATGAGGAGTTGAAGAAAACACATAGGTAGTGAACCTGGGTGACTAGGAGGGTGGTGGGACCCTCAACAGTAAGAGGGAAATTAGGAAGAGGGCAAGGTCAGGGAAAGATAATGAGTTCAGTTTGGGACTTGTTTGGTTTGAGGTATCTATGAGGCATCCAGTCTGAGATGTCTATTAGGCTGTTGGAGATGTGAGACTGGAGGTTAAGAGAGAGGTCAGGGCTGGATAAATAGATTTGAAAATCATCAGTACAGTGATGATCATTGAATCAATGGAAGCTGATGAGATCATCAAGTGAAACAATTTAGAAAGACAAGAGAAGTAGAGGGCCCAAAAAAGAGCCTGAGGTGGGTAGCAGGGGGATGGGGGGATTGTGAGAGATAGTGGAGGAAGACCCTCAAAGTTAGTAATCATTGAAAGATAAGGAGAGGCAGTGGGAAGAGTAAGGAAGATCTGGGTTTAAATCCTGCCTCTGACAATAACTACACTGCCTTTTGCCAAGTCACTAAACCTAAGTTATAGTTTCTTCATTTGAATAATGGAAATAATAATGAATAAAGTACTGCCTTACAGGATCATATGAAATAATATATGTGGTACAGTGAGAAGAGTGATAGCTCTGGAGTCAGAGGACTTGGGTTCAAATATTACCATTGTGTGATCTTGGGTAATTATCCTCTCTAGCCTCAGCTTACTCACCTGTAAAATGAGAGTGTTGGAATAGTTGATCTCTGAGGCCCTTTTCTGCTCAGAATATACAACCCTATGTAAAACACTTAGCCAATTTCAAAATTGTATATAAATGTTAGCTATTCTTGTTATCAAAAGTGGGACCAAATATGCATATCCTACCAGATAAGAACAAGAAAGATGGTAGCAACATCCATCCCAGGTAATTCATCATGAATTGCCATAGTCGTACCCTCCCTAATTCATTATCCAGGAAAGGGACATTCATGCCAAGACTTCACTTAAGGCTCAGAAGGAACAAGCATATTCTACCAATGGTCCCTCAACCCTGATAGAGCCAAAATATATTCTGGTTAGTAATTTTGCCCTTAAGGGGTCATCAAAAGGCTCCCTGACCTCCTAAAGAAAACCCTCCAAATTGCCCCAAGGGACAATTTTTCTGTGAGCAGGGGTTTGACCCAGCAAGTCATCAGGCCTTCTAGGCATAACACCACAAAGGCTACTTTGCCATGACCATGGAGAATCTCCAAGGGTAAAGATCTACAACCTACCTGAAATGGACCAGGAACACTGTGAGGTCCTCTCACCAACCAGCAAGAGACTGAGGGGCTGCAGGTTTTGTCTGGAACCAGAATAGTTAATTCTAACTCCTGCCTAAGTCAAGAGTTTGATGCCAGAGGCAGCTAGGTGGGCAGTGGGTAGAGCACCGGTCCTGAAGTCAGGAGGACCTGAGTCCAAATCCAGCCTCAGATCAAACACTTGACACTTACTAGCTGTGTGACCCTGGGCAAGTCACTTAACCCCAATTGCCTGGAAAAAAAAGAAAGAGTTTGATGCCTCCCAAGTAGCGAGTATGCCTTATGGTGTACTGACTCCTGAGAGATCTTCTCCAAATGTTATCATAGTTTAGTGGTCTCTGGAGCTTCCAGTGAGGAAACTTGCAGCATGATCCTACAAAATCTGTTTGTTTAATTAAACAATGATGCCATGTCCTTCATAGAAGGTCCACATATGCACGTAATTAGTACAATCATTGGAGCCTGGGTGCATGGGAGGTAAACAAGGAGGTATTATCCCTCCTTAGAATAAGACAGCTGGGGATCCAAATCAGGAACCAAGCAAATATTGCAAAGGCTGAGCAGGTAGTGGTCATGAATCCAGGTTCTCCTAGAAAAGGACCCAAAGTGATGAGGTGAATTAGAAACAAGAACACAGATCCAAATTGAGGAGATCATCATTGGATCAGGAAACAGGCAAGACGACCATTTTTATGACTCATTCTTACTCCCCCGAGCTTTGACCTCAGATGACGCCTATGAGTATTCTTCAGTATCATCTTGTGCTGTGTCAGTGCCTTCATAGGACTGATCTCCCTCCAACTCAGTAATGTAAGAAAGGCATCGGTTAGACAACCAGTATTGGTACAGACTATATACGAAGAAATGGTGAGGGTTAAGGTCTACACCAGTGAAGAGAATAGCCACACCAATCATAGACATTTAAAGTATTGAGAAGTAGACAAATCTTAACTCTCATGAATTAGTGATAGTCTTAATCAGGGGTGGAGAACCTGTGGCCTCAGGTCCTTGGGTGCAGCCTTTTGACTGAGTACAAGTTTTACAATCCTCTTATTAAGTGGATTTGTTCTTTGAAGTTTGGATTCAGTCAAAGGGCTGCACTTGAGGACCTAGAGGGCCACATGTGGCCTCCAGGCCTCAGATTCCCCACTCATGTTAACCAAAGAGGTATTGATCTTGAAGCATTTCCTTTAGTGGCATGGGCCATTTGTGTCCCCTATAAGACTACATTGCTACTTCTCTATCATTACTATTTGGTAAGTAGTGATTCTAAAGCACCCAGACTATTTTAACTCAGATGCCTCAAATTCCTTGCAAACTTCCCTGCCATATATTTCCCCACTCTTTTATATACCATGTTGTAACTCACAAAAGGGTAGGGCCAGTCTCAACAGAGTATGCTAGCCCTGAAAGCACTAAATACCTAATTCTGCCCTACTGAACAGGATGGAACCCCTTAATGTTCATCTCTAATATACAGTCCAGAAAAGTTCCTTTGTTCTTATACTTATTGTTAACAAGATTATTTTTGATAGACTAGACCTGAAGTCTTCTGACTCCTAGCCTTGGCCTATAGCCCTTAAGTTAGCATGTCTTCTGAGAAAAAAAAAAAAATATATATATATTATATATACATGTATTATATTATATATTAACCACATCTCTTGAATGTTCTGAGAACACTATATCTGTCATGTAAGAACTGTCCTAAGTTTGAAGAGGCCATCACCAAAAAATTGAGTATCATCTGGATGGCTCAGTGGACAGAGCGCTAAATGAAATCAGGAAGACCTTAATAGCTGTGTTAACGTGGGCAAATCATTCAACATCATCATCAGCATCAGTTTCTCATCTCTAAAATGAGGATAACAAAAGCACCTACCTCCCAAGGACATTGTGAGGATAAAATAAGATAACATTTGTAAAATGATTTGCAAATCTTAAGGCATGCCAGCTATAATAATTTTTATTAATAATTTTCAGCCACAATAACACATGAATTCATCTACTTAGAGCAATTGAGGTTTCACCATCTGCATTGCTGGAGGGAGTAGCCATGGTGATGAATGAAATAGGGATTCTTGAAGTGTTGGAGTAAGTGATTCCAAAATACAAATGTCAGTAAGGAACACTGAGGAGAAAAAAAAATTACAAACTACACCAGTTCCATTAGTACCATTGGCTCTTATAACAGATTACAGGTAAATGACATGGGTTATGGTTGAATCATATAAGTGACATGATTTCAGCCACAAATACCTACCTTCTTTTAAACATTTGGTTTTATTCTTCTATATCCTAAGTTCTATGTCTGAAGTGACAAACGAAGGCATTACTTTACAAATCAGGAGACCTATCATGGAAATTTCAAAACATATATTCATCTCCCCCAGTCTAGCATGTTCCAGAACTCTCAACCAAGGCATAATATGTGGTTGAGAAGATGACAGTTGTCATATAATCAGCAGTGAGAGGTCAACAACTCAATTCATGGATCCAAAATGGACAATTTTGGGAAAATACAAGTGTTTGGTTTAAGCAATTTGTCTTCTGACAGGCACAGCAGATGGCCCAAAAAACAAAAAAGCAGACCTTGGGAAAACGTCACAGTTAGCTTTTTCTAAACATGGATCATCCCTGAACAATTTATTCAGTTTATTAGACAGAAATATATTTCTCCCACATCAGCAATGAATGTTGTTTCCATTCACCTACGTCAAAGGAATAAATCCCACCACTCATCCTGGAAGTCTCTAAAAGCAGGACTTTGAAGGATCCTTGGCCTCTCCTCTTTTTCCTTTCAATAATAATGACTAAGTTTGGCAAGAGTAATTGGCCAGAACCAGCATAATGAGAAATCATACCTTTGAAAAAGGAGAATTATACAAACTATTAACAGTCAGGGAACTTACTGCAGAAAGTAGGAAGCTTGGGCTTGATTCCTACTTTTCCCAATGACTAACATTGACTGACAATTCAATCACTTACTTTCTATATGTAGATTACCCCATCTGTAAAAAGTAAATATTTGTCATGTCACTTAAAAGAAAGTTTAATTTTAAATGCTAGGTCTAGAAATAAAAATTAAAATCAAAGAAAAGTCCATGTCTAGGTTTCAACTTGGTTCTCCAATTCAATGGTTTTTTTTTTCCAGAGATAGAATTTAGTACTGTATCTAAGTAAAACAACAACACAACAAAGTTAAACTTCACAGGATGAACTATTTGGGGCTGGAAAGAAACTTAAAGCTCTAATCCCCTCCCCCTTTACAGATAAGGAAACTGAGCCCCAGAAAAGAAAAAGTGCTTTTTTTATTGTCCCCAGGTATTTCATAGCAGAGTCAGGATACGAAATCAGTTCCTCTGACTCCAAATGTAGTACTCTTTCTCAGATGACACACTGTCCCTTCCTTAGAGACACCAGGCATGGCAGCAGGGAATCTTTTTTTTTTTCATGTGCTATCTAGGTCTGATCCATAACAGAGCTCCATTTCTTTATGCTAAACAATATTCTTGGCCACACCAGAGCTAATAACTTTTTTTTGTCACAGACTCTTCAAGAACTACCTAGCATTATGCATTGCATTATTTTGTCTGAATGCATTGAACTGTTAGTAGATCATAAGATTTAGAGCTGCAAGAGAATTTAGAAATCATCTAATCCAAAACTCTAATTTTACAGATCAGGAAACTGAGACACAGAGAAATAATTAACTGACATTCCCAAGGTCATATAGTAAGTTAATAGCAGAGCTGGCAATGAAACAGGTTCTCTGACTCCAAATTCAATGTTCTTTCCCACAATGTCACTTTGTCTTCCATTTGCCCTCAAATTCACTCTCTAGTATTTGGGCAAAATTAATAAATTTTGTAAAAACTAAATAAATAAATAAATAAACGATGCTACATGGCAGTCACAGTTTACAATTATAAACAACTTTCCTCAATTACCACTAAAGGACCATTGCTATTAAAGGTTCCCATTCCAAGTTTGAAGGATTTTGGTGGAAAAGACCAACACTAGCTTAAGTGATTATCCACAGTGATTTATTATTTATGTAGTGACAAAATGTAAATGATGATTTCTAATGGCCTAGTACTTAATTCATTGAATTATTAACATAAATGATTTCTGTGAAGTAGGATAGCCATTCCATTTTTCCTCAAATGTACTGCTTTTCATTGTCATCTTGGTTAATGAAACACAAGACAGTTTAAATATGAAATACCTTAGGGCATATTCTGGGCTCAGCCTTAAATTTGCAATGACATTAATGGATTAATGAGCAGTCCAGGTGCAAAATGTAGGACTATTCTCAGCTTAATTAATTAATATTTGTGGAACTCTGCACACTCCGCCAGAGAACATAGCCCTCTGCAAGTAGTATAATCAATATCACCATGATGAGCATCTACAGAGCATGCTCTCACCTCTGTCAAGGAACAACAAACCGCTGATGGTCTTTATCCTGTTCCCCATCACTGGTTTAACAGTCCTACCCTGGTGGTACAATTATGTACCCAACTACCTTCACCATTCATTGATTTATTTATTAATTCCTTCAACAACCAGATATTTTTATTGTGAGTGAGGTCCTACACTAGGTGCTTAAAGAGTTACATTTATAATTAAGACATTGTCTCTGTCATGAAACTTACAATTTAGCAGTGATAGAGAGGAAGGGTTGTTATACAAACACAAAATATGTAACATTTCAGTATTTCCGAAGGCAGTAGTACTAGGGTGACTAGATGGTGAAGTAGAGAGAGTACTGGACCTAGAGTCAAAAAGACCTGAATTCATATCCATCCTCAAACACTTACTACCTGTATGACCCTGGACAAATCACTTAACCTCTGTTTACCCTAGTTTCCTCACCTATAAAATGGAAGTAGTAATAGTACCTACCTCCCAGGGTTGTAGTGAGGATTTTTTTTTAAAGTTATTTGTAAAGTGCTTTGAAAGCCTTAAAATGCTACCTATTATTATTACTTCACTGAATCTGTGATCTCTCTAATGAGAGTATTCCCTCCAGAAATGCAGACTGCAACCCATCCATGTCTGCTCATTGTGTATGACTGATTCTCATCTACATTCTCTTATTAGTTTGCTGGGCTGTGGTCTATGCAACTGGGACCTCCTCTTGTCCTCTTGGCATTGTGAAGATATCAAATGATCATGCAAACTCTGCATAGGTTATCTCTCACTCTTTCTACATATTATATCATCTCCTCTTTCAATCACACATTTCTTTGATGATACCCTATATGCCACTTCTCATATAATGATTCTTTGTAACATGTTGCAACCTGATCACAGAAACCAAGAGCCTCCCAATTGCTCCTGGATTGGTCTCAATTTCAATTCTTTTGATTCTGTAGTGTTCCATCATTCATAGATATGCAACATCACCAAATGAATATTGATTTTTAAAAAGTGGGTCTTTGTTATAGAATTATTTTTAAAATTTTGCAATTTTCCCAAAGCCATCCATCCAACTCTTTTCCTCCTATTCAATTCTGGGCCCAGCTTGTTTCATTTTTGTGTGCCTTTCCATGGTAGAGATGCTGATGGCTGAACTCTATAGGCATGAGATGCATCCAACTGTCTATCACAGTATGAACAATAAGCATTCTTCATCCACTTGTTTTTTCTTATTGAGTAAACAACTCTTTTGAGTGATTATGGATCTCATTAGGATGCACTGCAACATTCTGGGGCTCTGTGCAATCAGAATAATATTTTCAGCAAAAATTAACATCTATTGTGACCTCATCAGCTAAAGGAAACCCATCTTCATTTTCAACTTTGCAATGAATCTTATCATGGGATCAAAGAATCACAGATTTAGAGCTGGAAGGGATATTAAAATTCATCTAGTCTAATCCCCTCATTTCACCAACGAGGACACTGAGATCCAGGAAAGTTAAGTGATTTTTCCAAGGTCAAACAAGTAGTAAGTCTGGCTGGAATTCAAACTCAGATCTCATAACTTCATGTTTAGTACTCCAAGTACAAAGCTTCTGCATCATGCTGCTACTTTGTCCATGAAAAGGGGTATGTATCTTTCTCCTTGGATGTGTTTGTGGCTCTTAATTTTGTATCTTTATTTATTTTAATCGTCAGAGAGTAATTGAACAAAATGATTTCTGTTGTTATGGTTTTTTTTCCCAAGGAATTTTACAATGTTGACATATGCATGGAAGATGCTTTGTTAGGAGATAGTCATTAATGTAGCATCTTGCTCTACTGAATCAAATGTATTTTAGTAGTCAATAAGCAATAAATGCTTTTTATTTTCTATACTTTTCAGTCAACTGTGTGATAGTTAAGATGATATTTGCTGAGGAATATTGCTTGTGAAAACCTCCCTTTTCTCCTCATCAGTAATGCCTCTGTGCAGATTAGTTTCATAAAATTGTTGCACAGCTTAGAAAGTAGGCATAGTGTTCAGTAGTTATTGATATTTTCTGAGTCACATTAATATCTGAGATTTTTTTCCATGCCTCTGTTATCTTTCCTTGTTTTGTCCTAAAAACTGATTCCTCAACACTCTCAGAATTGTGTTACCTCCAGCATTAATATCTTCAATATATAACTGGTCTTGTCCAGGGAATTTTTCCGTCTTTGATTTTTTTTGGTGTTTTTTGCGTATTTCCTTAAGAAGAATATCCAGGACTTAATGCTAAGAATTTAAATGGAATGACTCCATTGTCCTCAATGGTGAAAAGATCTTGTGTTCAGCTTTTTTTTAATTATAAATCTTTTCCATTTTTTGTCTGTTTGCTGTCCTCCTTCCACTCTCATGCTTAAAGGTCCTCAGGATGATTTTGCTTAGTTGGGTCTCTCACCAAACTTTTTTTAAACTTGTTTTTTCTTCTCCTGCTCTATTTTATGAGATAACACTATTCACAATTTTCCACCTTTCTTCTCTATAAGATTTTACAATAGTTTATTATTCTAACTGGATGCATAACCCTTGGCCACCATATCTTTCTCCTTGGCAAGTAGATTATGTTTGCTGACTAAAATAGTGTTGAAGGTCTTTTAATCTCCTCATTATGACAGGTGATTTGTATAGATTAAACATCTGGATGAAACTGTTATAATTGGTGTTGATGTCCTTACCTCCAACCCTTTTCCTTTTTAAAAAATTCTCTATTCTGATTTTCTGTTAATTTTGATATCTCTTCTAAGAAATCCATGGTCAAACTGTATACAGACAGGCATTTTGGGCCGATTCAGGAATAACCTCAATTTCTACTAGCAAATATTTCCTATTTATCAAATTATAATCATATTTATTTATGTGTTATTATTTGGTTCTCATAGTGTCCATGTCCTCCCAATTATTTCTTCAAAGAAAATATTCATAATGTATAGACCTCAGGTTTCTGTGTGGTCTATAAGCTTCAGGCATCTCTCTTTCCTTTCTCCTGAATCATGTTTTTCAACATATCTTTTAACATCCTCACCTATGTCCACCCATCTGAGTCACTATCAAAAAATATATTGATTTGGGGCAGCTAGGTGACACAATGGATGGAGCACCAGCCCTGGAGTCAGGAAGACCTGAGTTCAAATCTGACCTTAGACACTTACTAGCTGTGACCTTGGGCAGATCTGCATTGATAGAAGAATTTACTTCACTGAGATTTCACTAGTGACTAGAACAAAGAATTCATGGTACTGACCAAAATCAAGTTCTTCATAGAACTTCTCTACTCCTTCGTCCTCTCTAACAGATGTTGACCTATAACCTATGATTACTTTCATGATGACTATTTTGCAAATTCTATAACATAAGATTCCCCAACTGCCCTATAATATGATATCATCCTTCAATACACAGTAAAGCCAATTCTGACAGCTCCTTGATATGTCACTTCAAGGAGAAACTGTGAGCCCTGTTTCCATTTGGCTACAATGTACTTCCTTTTACCTTTTGGTTTCATTTTTAAGAAGAAGTTCTTACTCTTTTTTATGTGTCATGGTCCACTTTAACTGTCTGATGAAGCCTGTGGATCCCTTCTCTGTATAATATTTGTTAATGCATTAAATAATATAGGTATGTGTTTTATTAATAAAAGAAATTAATTACATTGAAATTAAAGTTTCAAAATAGTAAAAAATAAAATAAAATAAAATCACGGACTCCACTTTAAGAACTCCTGATTTATAGCAATCATGTGAAAATGTTACTTTTCACTTCCTCCAGTAGTACATCATTGGACAAGGATCTCACATTTAGAATGCCAGTGGCTAAGTTGATGTTTAAAGAAAGTTTAGATCAGAGGCAAACACTTCTGAGGAGGGGCAGGGTCAAAAGAAAGAACAGAATAAATGGGAGGGTGGGATAGGATAAAGGGAAATAGAGTCAGCTTTTCACAGCATGACTACTGTGGATGCGTTTTGCATAACTGCTGGCCTTTTCAATGAGTGTGGGTGGGGAGGGAGGAAGGGAGAAAATTTGGAAACCAAAGTTTTAAAAACACATGTTAAAAAAAATATTTTCACATGCAACTGGGAAATAGGAAATACAGGAAATGGGGTACAGAAATCTATCCTGCCCTACAGGAAAATAGAAGGGGAAGGGGATAAGAGAAGGGGGGGAGAGATAGAAGGGAGGGCACACTAGGGGAAGGGATATTCAGAATGCATGCCATCTTGGGGTGGGGGAGGGGTGAGATGGGGTGAAAATTTGGATCTCAAAATCTTGTGGAAGTAAATGTTGAAAACTAAAAATTTTTTAATTTTTAAAAATTTTTTAAAAAATTTTTTAAAAATTTAGAAGTCTGTGTGATTCTTAGCCTTTCCTGTCTCCCTTTCTATCTTCTTCCTCCCCCCCCCACCCCAACACAGTAAAAGCAAAATGGGCCACATAACAATGAGGGCCATTTTACAATTTTTGTTAATTTCAAGAATTACCTTGGCCAAAGAATTTAACTAAGTTGCCAGTCTTCTGATAAAGAGCCTCTCCATGGCTAGCTAGGTTGAGCTACAAAGGGCACAGTCTGTTGCTGAGACCATAATCAAAGCTCTTCTGGCGTATGTAGAACCTAATAGAGCTTGCATTCCACTGGCAGAACTTCCAACAACCCAGCCATCTCCAAACCAGGATGAAGCATAGGCACATATGGGCAAATATGCAATTGTGCATAATGATTACATCAAAACTATAATGCAGACTGGAACAAAACAAGAACATAAGACAGATGCAAAAGTCTGTGTTAGTTCAGAGAAAGGCAGAGACATTTCTTGCTATGAAATCAGAAAAAGATTATTGATATTACAGCAAGATTCTTAAATATCCTACCAGATCCTAAGATATAGCTCCTAGAATCCATGTCTAGACCCAAGCTTCCACTTGTTATATGCCCACTTTGAATCCTGCCTGCATTTTCATACTCCATTTCTGCCATATGCCTTTTGGTCCCGTCTGGATACCTGTTGCATCAATCCCCAGTTCACCTTCAAGTGCTGCTTGCTGATATATTTTTTCTGGGCTCACACTTTGGACTCTGATCTCAGCTTTATCACTGGTATTCACAGTACCCATTGGGTTCCACTTTCTATAGTAAAAGACTCCCAAGGGCAGCTAGGTGGTACAGTGGATAGAGCATCAGCCCTGAAGTCAGGAGGACTTGAGTTCAAATCGGGCCTCAGAGACATAACATTTACTAGCTGTGTGACTCTGGGCACTTAACCCCAACTGCTTCGCCAGGAAAAAAGACTCTCCAGTATCCTTCTTCAGATTTGTGCCCTCTTGCCTGAATGTGATTCTATTATCTATCACATACTATAGGAGAGCCCAGATATTCCTGGTTCTTGTCCTTCCTCACACAACTCTAATTCAACATGGACAGCCACATACCAGGACCCACTCCATGCGAATAGTTGGTGTACTGCTGAGACTGAAACTCAGATAAATATTATGCATCTATATCAAATATTAATGCATCCATCCTTAAAGTTAGTAAATTAGCTCTACTTTCTTCCTCGTAAAAAATGCGGATGTCTGTAAGCAATTAAATGGGCAGTTCACTGGGAGAAAAATTGGAAGATGAGCTCTGAGAGAAAAATGGCATGTCAAAGACAGCAGATGTTCAAAAGAAAACAGCATGTATAAAATATTTGGTTAAAAACCAATACACTGATGGAAGTGGGTGAAAAAGGCCAACAAAATAAGCTTGAGAGCTTTGGAAACACAGCAAGATATGCATCTTTAATAGAATTTATTTCATTGGAAAAGGTGGGCACTTAAACAGTGGTAACTTTTAAACATAATTCTTTTGATGCCTATCTAAAATGAATTGTGTGCAAATGAACCACTTTTCCCATACTTATATATTTTAAGGAATAACATAAACATAGGCCATTTCTACTTCTGCATTATGCAGCCCTACTTGTAATTAGTTTCACATGTAGGATCTTGCATATTTGTGGGATTACTAAAGAAAATGAAGAGACCTTAAGGTTAACAAGCAACAGTCTGTCATGTTTTATCTTTTTTTCTCCAAATATGTCTGTGGAAACACATACATAACACTTTTTATAAGAATCCTCCTGGGAATGATAAGTCTGGGGTCACTCCAGCTCTAAATTTATGGCCCTATGATGAAATCTAAACTCTTTATTTTATGTGTAGGAGTGTGTGCTGCTCATGAAGATTATATGAATATCTATATGAGATGTCAAAATGTGTAGACAGGTGGCCTGAGGAAAAGTATTGATAGATATATCTCGGGAATCCCGTTGAAGAAGCAATGAAGAATGTTTCTCCCCTCCAAAACTTTCGTGCCAACTTCACCCCTAACACAGCCACACAGCATCATGTCATCATTCTCTCCATCAACTGGGAAAGTCATATGCAAAAATGCTCTAGACTTGACACCCCCATTATATTCACATGAGAACACCAAGATACAGGGTGGTAACAGACTGGTTTGGAGATGGTTAGGTTGTTGGAGGTTCTGCCAGTGGAATGCAAGCTCTGTTAGGTTCTACAGAAGCTAGAAAAGCTTTGATTATGGTCTCAGCAATAGACTGTGTCCTTTGCAGCTCAACCTAGCCAGCCATGAAGAGGCTCTTTACCAGAAGGCTGGTTCTCTGAACAAGAACAGACTTGTTCAAAGTCACACAGGTAGTAAGTGACAGAGCCAAGACCTAAATCAAGTTCTTTGGACTCCAAATTTAGGGTTTGTTTCATGACATCATATTGACAGAATAACATGGCCCATAGGTTGGATATCCCTGCCCTGGCACATATTCTCCTTCCAGCTTATGTGACCAAGCAATTAGTGGTGCAGTAGCTGAAAGGGACCATCAAGGCCATTGATTCAGACCCCAACATTTTACAGATGAGGAAAGTGAGGCACATAACTGTTAAGTAACTTGTCTCAGTCATACAACTAGATAAATACATGAGACAGGATTTGAACCCTGTTCTTTCTGAATCCAAATCCAGTCTCCTATGCACTACACTTTCCAAGATATAAGAGTGGTTTTAGGCAACATCGTATAGGGCCTTCTCAAAAAATGAAATACTTATGCTTGGAATAAGATATCTCTTCTATCAGATCTCAGTTGTAATCCTTCTAGTTTTGTCTTCTAAATTTTGTTGCTGTTGTTGTTGCTCAGTCATATCTGACTCTTCGTGACCCATATGGGGTCTTCTTGGCAGAGACACTGGAGTGGTTTGTCATTTCCTTCTCCAGTAGAAATGTCTTCTAAATACCTATAGGTATTTATCACAAATATTATATTTATATAAACATATGTATATGGTTTATAGAATCATAGCAGCATATATTTAAAACTGGAAGGTACTTTAAATTCCTTGAGAGACAATATAGTTGATAGAAGATTGGAGTCAGGAAGAACAAGACAACTACTAGTTGTGTGACACTGGGCAAATCACTTAGTGTTTCTGCATTTCTATGCCTCGTACATATATGCATACATATATACATACATAAACATATATTGTATGTATGCATGTGTGTATATATGTATGTATGTATGTACACTCCCACCCCCAGCCTGTCTTCTCCAGGCTAAATATTCCTAATTCCATCAATTATTCCCTGTATATCATGATCTCTCGACCCTTCAATATCCTAACCACCTTTCTTTGGATCTTCTCTAGAGCATCGTCTATCACAACTACCCCCAATTCTTGGAGGTAACTTTACCCCCTATTTTTCAAAGATCAAAGTCATTACTTTCCTACCATGCCCCTGACTACAACATATTACTGTCTTTACATCTTCCTTTTGTGATAAGTTAACAGAATTTAACTGTTCCTTCCTTTGGAAGGGACCTTGAGGATCACCTATCTTGACCTTCTCAGATGTACAAATGAGGGAACTGAAGGGGAAGAGAAGAGAATAACCATTTACCATGCACCTACAATTTGCAAGATACTATACTGAGTGCTTTATAAATATTATCTTCTTTGATCCTCATGACAAACCTGGGATATAGGTGCTATTATTCTGCCAATTTTTATAGTTGAGGAAGCTGAGGTAAAAAAGTTAAGTGACTTGCCAAGGGTCCCACAGATAGTATGTGTCTGAAACTGAATCTGAATTCAGGTTTTCCTGATTCCAGGTCCAGCATTCTATCCGTTGAATCACCTAGCTGCCTTAAAAATAAAACAAATGAGGACAAAAATCTAAGTGACTTACTGATGGTAACAGAGAAATAATTTGAACCCGAGTCCTTGGGCTCCAAGTATAATGCTCTTTCTATTATACCATCCTTCCCTCCAGTCTTTGTTAAAGAGATTTCTCTCAGGTTAAATCTTCCATCTATGCCCTAGAGATCATATTCCTTCTGAGTTATTGAAACTTCTTTTTTTATTTTTTAAACTTTTATTAATTTATTTATTTTTAGTTTTCAACATTCACTTCCATGAGATTTTGAGTTCCAGATTTTCTCCCCATATCATTCTTCCCCCCACCCCAAGATGGTGTGCATTCTGTCTAATCTGCTTTCACTTCTATCTCCCCCCTTCTCTTATCCCTTCCCCTTCTATATTCCTGTAGGGCAAGATAGATTTCTATACCCCATTGCCTGTACATCTTATTTCCCAGTTGCATGTGAAAACAATTTTTAACATTTGTTTTCAAAACCCTGGGTTCCAAATTTTCTCCTTTCCTCCCTCCCCACCCACTCTTATTGAGAAGGCAAGCAACTTCATACAAGTTATACATGTGTAGTCATGCAAAACACTTTCATAATAGTCATATTGTGAAAAACTAACTATAGTTCCCTTAATCCTATCCCACCCCCTGTTTATTCTATTCTCTCTTTTGTCCCTCCTTGTCCTTCCTCAGCAGTGTTTCCTTCTGATTATCCATTCCCCCAGTCTGCCCTCCTTTCTATCATCCCCCTGCTCTCTTGTTCCCTTCCTCCTCTATTTTTCTGAAGGGTAAGATAGATTTCCATACCCAATTGAGTGTGCATGTTATAAGCCAAATCCAATGAGAATAAGATTCATTCATTCCCTCTCACCTTCCCCCACTCCCCCCTCCACTGTAAAAGCCTTTTCTAGTCTGTTTTATGTGAGATAATTTGCCCCCATTCTACCTCCCTTTTCCTCCTCCCAATATAATCTTCTCTCATCTCACCCCTTAATTTTATTCTCTAGATATCACCCCTTTATCTTCAACTCACCCTGTGCCCTCTATTTATCTAGCTAGCTAGCTAGCTAGCTAGCTACCTATCTAGCTATCTATCATCTATCTATACATACATATAATTTTTTCCCTCCAACTACCCTAATACTGACAAAGGTCTCATGAGTTACAAATATCATCTTTCCATGCAGGAATGTAAACAGTTCAACCTTAATAAGTCCCTCATGACTTCTCTTCCCTGTTTACCTCTTCATGCTTGAGTCCTGTATTTGAAAGTCAAATTTTCTATTCAGTTCTGGTCTTTTCATGAAGAATGCTTGAAAGTCCTCTATTTCACTGAATGACTATTTTATCCCCTGAAGGATTATACTCAGCTTTGCTGGGTAGGTGATTCTTGGCTGCAATCCTATCTCCTTTGACCTCCAGAATATTATATTCCAAGCCCTCCAGTCCCTTAATGTAGAAGCTGCTTAATCTTGTGTTATTCTGATTGTGTTTCCACAATACTTGAATTGTTGAAACTTCTTTCTACCACATTTACCTTCTCACTCTCCAAAACCTTCAAAGTTCCCACACCAATTACATAATCCTTATCCTCTTACTTCAGACTCTTTCCCAACCTTAACACACACACACACACACACCAACTCACACCATATCACATTTCTTTAATTGACCATCCTGCTCCCTCTAGGTACCATTGTTTTTCTTCTTTCTTTCACAACTAAGCTCTTGGAATAAGAAGTACATACCTTCTGCTCCTATTTGCTCACCATCCAATTTCTTCTTAACTTTTCAATCCATAGCTGGCATTTAAGATTTGTAAAGCACTTTAAAAATAGTTGACCTTCATAAGAATCCTGGGAAATAGGTGTGATTATAATCCACATTTTACAGACAAGGAAACTGAGACTGACAAAAATTAACTGACTTTCCCTGGGTCATACAGCTAATAAAGTGTATGAGGCAGAGCTCAAACTCATGTCTTCCTGACTTCAGGTCCAGAACTTTAGCCATTGCACCACCTAGATGCCTAGCTTTTGAACACCCACAATTCTATTGGAGTTTACCAAAGACCCTCTGCAAGGTCACCCAATTTCCTTGATTACTCATTTCCCACCTCCACAAGACATTCTGTCCAAAATAGAAATGGGATAGGATGAGGGGGGAAGGAGAGGAGGGGGAGCAGGGAAAGTAGTTTAATATGCCCCTAATTTAGAATTGAGGATTAGACCTGTGATTTAATTGGTACAAAGAACTCCCAGGTGAGAGATTTCCTACCAACATAATACACAGCCTTCTCTGCAACTTACAATCTTAGAAAATTGCCTAGAGCAAGGCAGAGATGTCAAACACCACAGGCCAGAAGTATGGCCCAAATCAGATTAAAATGTATTTGAGAAATATTTTTAAATAAATGAAAATATAATAAAATATAAATAATATCACATTTTAAATTATGTCAATATGTAGCTGCAGGTATCCTTATATATGGTTTAGTGGCCCCCATTTCTATTTGAGTTTGACACCAGTGATCCAGAGCACTAAGAGGTTCAATCACTTGCCCTTTCATAAGGGAGAATCTGATCATAAAGTTTTTCTTCATCACTCATTCCATCCTAGTATATGTTCTTTATTTGGGGTTATTTGGAGACACTAGTGACCAGGGCACAACCATACTACTAGGCTGATTCTCATGTCACTGTCCTCTGAACTCAAAAGCTAGAGTATACTCAGCCTCCATATTCACCTATGCTGACAGCTGAACTCAGGTCACTCCTTAATATTCATTAATCCTCCCATAAGAAATGATGAGCAGGTTGATTCTAGAAAAATATAGACTTACATGAAATAATGAAGTGAAATGAACAGAAGCAAGAGAACATTATATACAGTAACAGCAATATTTTTCAAAGAATAAATGTGAACAACTAAGTCATTCTGAGTATTATAGATACTCAAATCAACTATAAAGGACCATGAGAGAAGATGCTATCTACCTCCAGAGAAAGAACTGATAAATAGAAGCATGCATGGTATGGGTTTACCTATACATAAATCTGCATCAAATGGTGGCCTTCTCTAGTACAGGGTGGGGAGGGAGGGAGATAATATGGAGCTTAAAATGTAACCAAAAAATTAAATCAAATTTCAAAAAGGAAAAAAAATTACTAATCCCAGCTAACCTCACCTCCAAACATCTCTCCTACTCACTCACTCATTCATCCAAATGCCAAACCATAACAGTCCCTCCTCACGACCACTAGCTTACAAACTGCCTTACTCACAGTTATCCATGCTCTCCGGTAAGCTATCAACAAATGTACACTGAAGCTGAGGGTACTTCCTGATACTCAGAGATACTCCTCCATGGAATCATGATCATGTGTTTCCCTTTGCAAGTATCCTTGTAATAGCAGCAGAAGGGTGTAAAGGATTCTCAGAAAGAAATCATAGATCTAGCAGTACAAAGGTCCTCAATACCATCTAGTAGAACTTCCTCATTTCACAGTTAATAAAAAACTTTTTTTAATTAAGAGATATTTACTACAAAGACATAACAAAAACAGAATTCAGCTAGGTGCCAATTAACTTAAATAATAAATCCCATGAAGAGGTCATATTATTCAAATTCAACTATTCAAAGATATAATCATATGTAAAATACGGTAATTTGTTCCAGCTCAATGGAAATGTACAATTAAAAAATTTTAAATAAGTTTTTCATCTGTTTACTAGCAATATAACAGCAAAAGAGTCTTGAAGTTCTTCTCCTCTGGACCCAATGACAGTGCACTTTTGTCTCCTACTTTTCTGTCCATTCCTTCTTTGCCGCCTCTCTTTTCTCTTCCCACCAACTAACTGTGGGTGATACCTAAGGTATAGTCCTTCATCCTCTATAACTACTTGTCATTCTCATACTCACTTGATACTAAATGAAGTTGGAGAAGAACATGAAATTGTGCTGACTGGGTGCACCACAAATTTATGTTACATAATCTCAACTGGGTCAAGGTGTTTTAGGAATAGAATAACAAAGGCACAGTCAGAAATGAGCATGGTACATTCAGAGGAGGACAAAGAAGAGACTGCAGCAAAGGAATACTTGTATACATCCCTAATCAATTAATTATTCCACTCACCCCAGAAGCTTTTCCAAAAGTTTTCATCCATAATCAAAACCCCCTAAGTCTCCCTCCCCCCACTATCTCAGCTGAGAACCTTGCTTCATATCTCACTGAAATAAATGAAGCCATTTTATGAGAGTTCCCTCTTCCCTCTTCCTCATCTCACATCGCAGATGTCTTCTGCCACTATCTCCTTCTCTACTCCTGACTCACATGAAGAGGTGGACTTTGTCCTTACCAAGGCAAACCCCTCTACATAAATAAGTGTTCCCACTCCATCCCCTCTTCTCCAGCAGATTGCCTCTTTTATTATGCCCACTCTCACTTACGTTCAAACTCTTCCTGCCTACTGGCTGCTTCCCTACTGCCCACCAACAGACCCACATCTCCCCCATGCTCAAAAAAATCCTTACTTCATCTGTCTATCCCTGCTAGCTATTGCCCTTTATCTCTCCTCCCTTTTATGGCTAAACTCTTGGAGAAGTCAATCTACAAGAGTTCCTGCACTTCCTTTCCACTCACTCTCTTGTTAACTATATAAAATCTAACTTCCAACCTTCGAGTGAGACATTCTCTCCAAAGTCACTAATGATCTCTTAGTAGCCAAATCAAATGGTCTTTTTCCAATCCTCACAATTTTTGCCTCTCTGAAGTTTTTGTCACTATTAATCACCCTCTTCCCCCTGATACTGTCTTTGCTATTGGTTTTCCTTCTGGTTAGACTGCTCTTTCTTAGTTTCCTTTGATGGATTTTCATATAGGTCATGCTTACTAACCATGAATGCCTCCCATCAAAATACACTAGAACTGAGGGTACTTCCTCATGCTCAGAAATACTTCTCCATGGAATTGCACTCATTATCAATAATAGTGCCTTCCCTCTAAGATTCATCCCAATTTATGCTATGTATCTTGTTTGTAAAGAGGGATTTTTTGGTTTGTTGGTTGGGGGGGGTTTTTTGTATGTTGTCTCCCTGATGATACTGTCTGCCTTCTTGAGAGCACAAACTGGTTTTGGACTTTCTTTGCATCCTCAGTGTTTAGCACAATGAATGGCACATAATAGGTACTTTAAAAATGCTTCTTGAGAGACTGCATGACTTCTCTACATAATCTTTCCATCACTGAGTTCATCACTCCTTTCTTATGGCTTCAATTATGTCCTCTGTGCTGCTACTCAAATCTGTATCTTCAGCTCTGACCTCTTATCAAAGTTTTAATCCTGTCATCATTTTAAATGATCAAAAGTCATGTCCATTTGGAAATCTTACCATCTCAAACTCTGCAAGTCCAAAAGTAAATTCTTCATCTTGCCTCAAAATAAGCCCCCTTTCCAGCTTCTTCATTCTTTATTTCCATCAACGGTACTACCTATAGTCTCAAAATTTCAGAATTGTCTTTGACTCTTCCTTCTTTATCATTGCCCCACACATTCCCCCACAGTCATTAAATCCTAATGATTTTTCCTTCAGCTTGCTTCTTGCTTCATTCTTTTTCTTTCCATCTTCACTATTATCACCCTAAACTAGGCAACTTGGTATAAGAGGTCTAGCCAGATTGCTAGCCAGGAGACCTGGGTTCCAATCTCTATCTTTGTTTTAATCACACCAGTCTCCTGCCTGAGCTCCTCTGAACATACCATGCTCTTTCCTGACTCTTAGCTTTTGTTTACGCTATTCCTAGTATAAACCTTCGACTGTCCCACAGTCAAATTTTAATCATCCATTCAGGTCTAGCATAGATCCCACACTTTCTATGAGGCCTTGTTCAACTGTTCATAACCCATATTTAACTCATCCTTCTCTAAAGTCTAACATTGATTCTTATATGTAATATTAATTTGGGCACTTAATCAAAGCATCGACACTTAAGTGTTTCATGTGTTTAAGTCTTGTCTCCTCAATTAAATTGAAAACCCTTGAATAGGAGCATGTATACATTACATATCTTTATGTATCTCACTCAGTGCTTAACATGGTAATCTGCACATTAGTCAGTAAACACTTCTTGAATGAATGAATAAGAACTTCAAAAGAAAAAAAAAGTCTAGCAGAAAGAATTCTTAAGAAATACATTTCATTCTCAAAAGGAATATATTTAATTTAGAGAATCCTGCTCCCAAAAACTTCTGGGAAGCTTACCAGGGCATAAATCATTATAAATCAAGAAAATTTATGACAACACATCCAGAATATTTTAAGTCCCAAAAATTTATAGCATTGCTTTTTATCCTAGGAACTCAAAATATTCCACAAACGTGGAGGTTTTTTTCTAAAATAAATTTATACCCTTGTAGTAAACTATATATTTTGATTGGTTTCATTAGCTTTTCCAGGATTGTTTCCCAAGTTAGGGCTTTAACACTAGCTAGGGTTGCCCTAGCTCCATATTCAGTCAAACTCAATTTAAATGTGAACTATCTTTTTACCATATCATTTTGTTATTTTCAAGGTTCTATTATGGAATAAAGTGTGAATGCCTTCTTATAACCCTGTTGGGAGGGGATGGGTCTTGCCACTGGTCCACCTTAGAGGTATGTCCTCATTACTATAACTACATCTGTCAATTAAGCAGTAAACATTTGGTAACTGCCAACTATGTGCCAGGCACTGTGCTAACTGCTGGGATACAAAAAGAGCAAAAAGCAGTCCTTGCTTGTAGGAGGTGACATCAGAATGAGCTCACAATCTAATAGGGAAGACAACATACAAATAAATATATGCAAAACAAGCACTACAAAAATAGGAAATAATTAACAGAGGGAAGGTACTAGAATTTAGAGGGATTGGGAAACGCTTCCTGTAAAATATATGAGTTTAGTTAGGACTTAAGGGAAGCCAGGGACATCAGTAGTCACAGCAGAGGGAGAGAGAGACAGAGACAGAGACAGAAACAGAGAGTGAAATAGGCAGAAAATATACCCAGAACCAAGAGATGGATTATCTTTCTTGTGGAACAAGGAGGCTAGTCACTAGATTAGAGGATATGAGGAACATGGAGTATTCAGGGATGACTAGCACCTCTAGTGTGAGGGCTTACTGAGCCCTTTCCAGGGCCATTCATCTACCTTTGGTGTCTACCTGCCACCCAACTCTCACCTATGTCTCCAGGAAGCTGTAGCTGTGCAGCCACTACACCTCAGTAAACCATCTTGGCAGATAGGTTCAACCAGGTTAAGGGTAACCAACAGGCCTCAAACCCTTCAGTGAATTAGGGGGATGTCTACCCCAAGTGTGTGAAGACTTCCCCAAGTGGAATGGGCAGATAAGAACAATTTGTATGAAGGTGGCTGAAGAAGGAGCTGTGGAGTGCTTAGAGCTTGGTCACACATTGGAGGCACCAAGGTCATCCATTACCTCCCAAGACATTACCAGTCATCCTGAGTTTTGTCCTGCCACTGGATTTCAATGACTCTGGAAGAAAAAACAAAGCTGATGACATTGCACAACTCTGTCTCACTTAAATCCAATTCATGTGCAAGTCAAGACATCACCCTGCAATATCAATGCCCCTCTTTGAAAACAAAGGATTACAACAAGATGTAAGGAGATTAGAAAGATTGGAGAGGGGCTAGGTTATGAAGGGCTTTGAATAAAAAACAGAGTATTTTTGTATTTGATTCTGGAGGCAATAGGGAGCCACTGGAGTTTACTGAATAGCAGAATGATATAATCAGATCTATGTTTTAGGAAAATCCCTTTGGTGGCTAAATGGAGACTCATGTGAGAGACAGTGAGGAGTCCAGGATGATATGTAAATTATGAACCTAAGGAATTGGGAAGATAGTGTTGCCCTTGACAGTAATAGGGAGGGTAGGAAGGGAAAAGGTTTAGGGGAAAAGATAACAAGTTCTGTTTTGGACATGTTTTATTTAAGATGTCTACTAGACATCCAATTCAAGATGCCCAAAAGGCAGTTGGAGATGCAAGACTGGAGGTGAGCTGAGAGGTTGGAACAGAATAGGTAGATTTGAGAATCATCAGTGTAGAGGTAGTAATTAAATCCATGACAGCCAATGAGACTGCCAAGTGAAGTAGACAGAAGAGGGACCAGAGCAATCCCTTTTGACTAGAGTCCAAGAGGTACATACTTTGTACTCTATAATTAACTGTGTGAAAGTGAACTCTTCATATCGTTTCCTAACTATTCAAACAAATCTATTGCCTAGACTACAAATGAAAAAAGTACTTCCCCACTTAATGAATAGAGTGGTAAAGAGCAGGAAGATATCCTGAACATTTAGGATCATGCCATGTACAGAACATTTGGCCAAACACATGTGTAACGTTTTCTATGGTGAATTTTATGGGCAATTTTATGACTGTAGTCATGCTCTCCATCCCTTGCTCTTGCTACATGACTGGCCCCGATCCTTTTCAATCATACATCTGGATGGTTTTTATGACACTTCTTCTATGCAAGTTATCATTGGTAATATGTTGCAACCAAGCAGTACTCATAATGCACCTCTTCATTGCCCTTTGAGTGTTTAGCAATTTTGATTTTTCAGAGATAGCAGCATTCTGTGATTTGCATCTACTTAGTATCACCAGAAGAATATTAGCATTTCAAAGAAGAGGTTTTGTGTGTTAAGAAATAGCTTGGAGTCATTGAGAGAACTGCAAAATTTCCCAAATGCAATCTCTGCTCTCTTCTACAGAACAGTGTCTAGTCATGATATATGTAGTAATAAACCAAGTCAATTGACTGACTGTCCAAAGATATATGTTATTCTGTTAAAGACCTAAAATAAAGATTTCCAATGCAGTGAGTAAATATTGCATAGATAAGATTTTCACTTGTGTAAGAAGTACACAGCATGAGAAAGACTGAATAAATTGTGATCTACCTGTTGCAGGCAATATTGACATCAGTAAGTTGCCACCTCCATGGAAGTATATAAAGAAAGAAACATAATAACTAGTCACATACTTCATCTGCTCGACTACTTTCTCGTCTTTATAAAATCTTCATTATAATGATCTAAATAGGTATTAAGCTTATCTTCAATGAGCAAATAAGAAGAGAAAAGGCAAGCTTTTGCAAATGATTCTCTATAGTTTACAATTCTTGACAATCACACAATTAATTAAAAGATGCAGAGAATACAAAATTCTACTGTTTAGGGTTTGTTTTTTGTTTTTGTTTTGTTTTGTTTTGCTTTGCTTGATTAATGAGAACAATAAAAAGTATTTGGCTAGGGAGAGCAAATTTAGCCTAAAAGGTTCTCCTTCAACAAAGAGAATCATGCATATATTACAATCATATGTCTCCCTCAACAAATCCACAGAGACAAACCTGTTTAGCAAACCTCTGATTACTCACCTCAAGTGAGACATAAACAAGTACGTTGGCCACTCTCATGGAGGATGTGCCACACAGAGTCTAATCAGAAGAGATGGTACTCTCTGAACATGGTTTTTCCACATGCTCTTAGCTGTAGACAATATTGTGTTTATCTCACCAACTCAGAACAATATGTTCTCAATGGGACTTTTTATTCTATTTTTATGTTTATTCAAGAGATTGGCTTAAAATTCATAAAGGAAAAATGAAATAGATGAAAAGTTCTATTATTCAGACTATATATAATGTGTAATTGGATAGGTGTTTGTTGGATTAGGATATCTGTACATGTATCTTGACAGGAACTTCAAGTGAACACTGAGCTTGGCTCAGAATTGAACAGAAAAAAAAAAAGATTAGATTGCAATAAAGATTCCAAGTTTCTCCCCTGTGCAAAAGCCCATCTTTTCAATACAAATGTGAGTCCACTAGAGCTGTATGATTACAAATCTTGGAACAGCTCAAACTCAAAAGAATAAAAGTTGCAGATGACCAAAAGAGCAACGGAGATATATAATGGGAGCAAATGTACTGTAATGTATTTATCCAATGCTTACCCGAACTGAAAAAGTGTTGTGAAATACATCATTGAGAAAATGTATGTTTGGAAAAGGGGGTGGACTAGTTATGTGGGAAACTGAACAGCCCACGTTCTCCAAAGATACCCACAAAATGGAAAATAAAAAAAGAGAGACCTAGGAAGACTACCACATGCTGAGTAGATCCTCTCTGGAAGACCTAGGGAAGATGATGGACAAAACTGTGCAAGATGAGAAGGCATAGATGGGTTGTGTTCTATGCCAATGGAGGGCAGACTCAGACCAATGAGATCACAGAGCCATTGAAAAATTAAAGTATTTGAGAGATCCTCTAGAGAGAGGCCATGTGTAAAAGGGAAACAGGATGCAAAGACAGTAAGAAACGTCCTCAAAGACCCCAGGAGTAATATTTAGCAGTTATGAAGGACATTAAGGCTTGCAAATCACTTTGTAAATGTTATCTTATTTGAAGGTTTATACTTTAAAGTGGTTAAAGAGTAGTCATACAAGTCAAATGATAGCACCTGTAGTTCAAGGCTAGGGAATAGGATAACATGCACCAAAGAACAGCAGGAAACTGATTTATTGGATCATCTAGTTCATGTGCTGTCTGTTTTAGTTGCTATAAGTAAAAACACACATGTAATTGGCAGAGCATTAGGTTAATTTGCTGTAAGTCAAACGGGAATTAGTGGCTGCCTGTCGTTGGAAGGAAAAAAAGTGACATTGTTATCTGTAGTGCTAGTTTCTTAATACTGCAGTGTTTGAAGCTCTCATCCCTTCATTCTGAGTTAATTACTGAGCATATTTTGACATACACAAGTAATAGGACAACCTTTATATTATAGGAAGAGGCCATATGTAACAAACTCTTAGAAGGATAGATTTGGAGCGGGAAAGTGCCTAAAAAGCATCTTGTACACCCTTCTCATTTTACAGATGAAGCAGCAAAGAGGTAAAATTGCTTGGCCAGGATAAATCAGGGACAAAATTTGAATATAGATTATCCAAGTCCAAGTCCTACATTCCTTCCACTACACTATGTTGCCATAGTCTATGTGTCATCCTACCTCCTTTTAAATATAGTGAGAAAGAGGCTTCTGAGTGTTAGGCTTAGTGGAGGGACTGGGTTTTATCTAAACCTTGTATTTCCTCCCATGGGACTAAGTGCAGTGTTCTATGTATGATTGGGTGCTTAATAAATGTTTGTTACATATTTCAGAGAAACATCCCAAGATTCTGAGACTTGTCTAAATTTAAGCCTTTATATTGCCTTGAATAAATCTCTCTTTCTTCCCTACCTCCATTTAATTGTTTTTCCATTTACCAGAAATCTCCCCTCCAAGAAAACTCCAATGTCCCAATTTCTGATGGTCTCCTTATTGTACAAGAAAGAACTTCCTCATTCCAATGTCTCCCAAGGAGAAAATGAGCAACCAACTGACCTCAAAGGAGGGAAAAGGCAGAATTTCCATTCCCAAGATGGATGGGAGCTTCTAGGTCAGGCTTAAATACAACATTAAAGCACATTATAATTAGTTCAAGTGATTTTCAAGAGGCTTCAGCTAAAGTCAAAAAGGTCAGTTCCCCAGAAGCTTATTACCCATCAGGCTATGGTTCTCACATTTTTCTGGTTTCTTTATTTTTTTGTTTCTTCATAAACAGTTACTGGAGATGATTGTCAAAGACAAGATAGGGTCAGAGATAAGAAGAAGCATTGTGTAGTTCCCTGTGGAAAGTCTTCTATTTCTGCTGTGTTTAGAAACAATTTATGTGGGGAAGAGGCTCATTACCAGATTGACCTCACAGTAATGAATGTTTTAACCACTATAACTCTAAGAGGCCATCTACTGTCATCAAGAACTTGTGATATGAACAAGTGCAGGGAGTTCACACACTGAGGGAATAACAAAAAGAAGGAGGAGAAAGAAAAAGGGAGGAAGATGAGAAAGAGAAAGAAAGCCACTTCAATAAGGCCAATTGCATAGAACTATATATACCACAGCAATAGAACCATAGAATGTTAGAGCTGAAAAGGGGCCTTAGAAATCATGCAGTCCAATCCCACCTCATCTCCATTTTAGAGATAAGAAAACTGAGACCGAGAGAGGGGCATGAGTTGGCCAAAGTCACACAGCTACTTAATAGCAAAGCTAGGACTAGAATGCTGGTTTCCTGACTCCCAGTCCAATGTGCTTTCCATTATGGAATGATATTTTTATAATTCTGTAATGAGACTTTAATACATATCTGGATAACCTAAGATGGAGGCACCCAATGACAATCATAATTCTCTCATAAGCAGGTTCTTAGCATTTTTCATGTGGTGTCCCTATCTTAGACAATCTAGAAATGTCTCAAAGTCCCATTACAATTCCAAGAACTATCTCTACAGAGAGACTAGCAAAATATTTCTCTTCCAGAAGCTCAAGTGATTTTCATAAGACATCACATATGGGAGTGTCAAAAAAGAAGGATAGTCAATAGCGAGTAAGTCAATGTCAAAAAAAAAGTGCCAAAAGCTATAGATCTAATAGGTCAATGAAGATGGAGAAAAGGCCATTGAATGTGTCACTTAAAAGATGACTATCAAGTATGCTTGGTTAAATCCAACTGCCTTTTCTGCCATGTCCACTTAACACATGGATTCAAATGTGATTGGTTCACTGTTGTTGATGGAGAAAATTATCATATAAATATTGATCTACTCCATGTTCACCTGTTTGTCATTTTCCTTCCAGTTTTATCTCTAAACACTCTTATGATCAGCTAGCTCAGTTGAGTCTTGCCCCAAGTTTTCTCTGAACTCACTTTCTCCTTCATTGTTTCTAGCAGTTTTATGAGATAATAATTCCTATAATCTTCCACCATGCTCCTCTGTAAGAAACTAGGAATGCTTAATATGAAGAAGATGTTTAGTGTGAAGAAGGTTCAGGGATACATGATAGCTATCTTCAAGTACTTGAAAGGTTGTCATGAAGAAAAGGGATTAGACATGCTGTTTGGTCTCAGAGGACAGAACAAGAACAATGAGTAGAAATTGAAAAAAAAGAGCATATCTATGTTTGATAAAGGGAAAACTTCCTAATAGACAATTAGAGTTATTCAAAAGCACAATGGACTTGGAGAGAGGATGAGAAAGGGGGTAGCTTCCTCTCATTAAAGGTCTTCAAGGAAAGGCTGGATGACCACTTCTTGGGTTTGTTGTCATGGGAGATTCTTCTCCAGATGAGTTGGAAGCAGTCACTGACATTGCTTTCCAATTCTAAAATTCCACAATTCCCATCTAAATCTGTAATCCTAAAGTTATATTCACAAACACCCTGTGAAAAGTAAGTAATGTTCTTCCTATTTTAAAGATAAGGAAATTTTAGCCTTCCTGACACCTAGCCATTACAGCTATACTCACACTCACAACTACTCTACCCAATTACCTTCACACCCATCTCTTGGGTGTGAAGCACTCTCTTTTCCCACACAGAGATGGTTTTGGGAAACTTAATAATTGTCTTCTAGTGATTGGGGATTAGAGGACTAGTCAACAGGTAGAAACTCTACCTCAGTTGGCAATGCATGAGAAAAGGGGACTCTGCTGTTATAGGGGAGACATAAGTTAGAGGCAAGGGAGCATTTACTGGTTTAAAAAAGGGGAGGGGAATTGTTCAGGGTTGGTCTAAGAAAGTTGTGAAATCTCCTTCCCTACAGATCTAAAAACTAAAATTTCTCATTTTAAATAAACTCTTAGTTGAAAAACGGTAAGGACGCTAGCTGATGCCTCAAAGTGTCTTCCAACCCACAATTCTCCTCCCCACAAATAGCAGCTGCAACCACAAATGACACATTTGAATGGAAGAAAGTCATAATACATACAGAAAGTTAAGTAACCAAAAGATCAACCACTAACTTTTCTTCTACTGTGATAAAATCATTATTATTTATGTTCCATAATCTTTAGTTTAATGTGCTCCATAACCTTTAATCACAGATAGGAACAGAAGCGGCAGTTCTGTCAATAACAGCTAAAGACCAAATAAAAGAGTAATTCAAAATAGCAGAGTTATAAGAGGCTATTGACTACCACATCCCAGTTATCATCAAGAACAGCTAAGTGGTCTCTTAATACCTCCATACTCAACCTGCACATCAGCTACCTGTTAGTCATTTTTGTTCAGTCTATTTCCAGGATAAAGGCAGAAAAACAAAACAGAAGCAAAATCATAGTTAAACAACTCTACTTTATCTCTGGTGTCAGTTATGATTATTCCACCCACTCCAAGCAAAGGTTGTATCCAATCTTTGAGCCTCCAATTTCTCCCAATATAGCTTAAAATAAATCCTTTTTTGTTCTCCCTCCCTTACTTCTCTAGCCTTTGGCAACCCTGGCACTACCTTCATAGGGTTGTGTCACATTCTGATATTCATCCTCTGTTGTATCACCTTGCTTCCATCTTTTATGCATTTTTTTTAACAGATATCCTTGTTCACTAACGTAAGTGTCTTCAAGCTCCATTTTTTTTTCTTTATTAGAAATATTTCAGGGGTGGAGCCAAGATGGCAGAGTAAAAGCAGTAACTTACTTGAACTCTCTCCCAAACCCTCCAAATACCTATAAAAAATGGCTCCAAACAAATTCTAAAGCAGCAGAACCCACAAAAAGGCAAAGTGAAACAAATTTCCAACCCAAGACAACCTGGATGGTTGATTAGAAAGGTCTATCACACCAGGCTGGGAGAAAAATGCAGCTCAGCATGGGCCGTGCAGTCAAAGACCAGGCCTCAGAGAACCTAGAGCAGGCCTCAGGGAATTGAATCACTGGCACCTGTGGCAGTTTCCAGACTTCTCAACCCACAAACACCAAAGACAACTTGGAAGATGAGTAGGAAAAGTCTTATGTCTGTGGTGAGAGAGAAGCTCTATCCCAGCCACAGTCCCCAGGTGTGGCCCTGGGGTGGCAACTGCTTCTGGAGCTTCTGGCCCACAGACTGCGGGGCAATCGAGTGGCTGATCACAGGGGGATTGCAGGGATCTCTTTGCTGGTGCTGAGTCAGGATTCTCTTGCCTTGCCCATGCTTGGATCTGGGCCACAGTTCTGGGTGGCGGTCCTGGAGCGAGGAGGAGTACTGGCATGGTGGAGCTTGTGGTGGCTGTGGAGAGAGAATCTAACTCACAGTTTCAAGGCAGAAAAGAGTGCTTGTGGTCACTCATAGACCAGAGCCCAGGCCAGGACAGGAGTAAACACCTCGCCCTTGATCTTAGCCCCTTGGATGAACTGAAAATTTATAGGTCCCTAGAAGTATCTCTGAAAATAGCCCCACAAAACTCTCAAAGCTTGGGACAGTACATTCTCCACACTGGAAGCAGACCCCTACCTTAACAAAGAGTTTAAAACTCAAGTAATTATCTGGGATCATGAGCAAACTGCACCAAAAAAAAAGTCAGACCATAGAATCTTTCTTTGGCAACAAAGAAGATCAAAATATACAACCAGAAGAAGACAACAAAGTCAAAGGTTTAATAAGTTAAGAGGGCGGGGAGGGACAATACAGAGGAGGGCAGATTGGGGAAGGAGGTAATCAGAAACAAACACTTCTGAGGAGGGACAGGGTCAAAAGAGAGAATAGAATAAACAGGGTGGGGGTGGGGATAGGATGAAGGGAATTATAGTTAGTTTTCCACAGCATGACTACACATGTATAACCTGTATAGAGTTGCTTGCCTTCTCAATGAGCATAGGTGGAGACGGAGGAAGGGAGAAAATTTGGAACCCAAAGTTTTAAAAACAAATGTTAAAAAATTGTTTTCAAATGCAACTGGGAAATAAGATACGCAGGAGGAAGCTAGGTGGCGCAGTGGATAGAGCACCGGCCCTGGATTCAGGAGGACCTGAGTTCAAATCCGGCCTCAGATACATAACACTTACTAGCTGTGTGACTCTGGGCAAGTCACTTAACCCCCATGGCCCAACCAAAAAAAAAAAAAGAAAGAAAGAAAGAAGATATACAGGCAATGGGATATAGAAACCTATCCTGCCCTACAGGAAAATAGAAGTGTAAGGGAATAAGGGAAGGGGGGGAGGAGAAGCTAGAAGGGAGGGAAGATTAGGGGAAAGGGTATTCAGAATACACACTGTTTTTGGGGTCGGGGGAGGGATGAGATGGGGAGAAAATTTGGAACTCAAAATGTTGTGGAAGTGAATGTTGAAAACTAAAAATAAATAAATTAATGAATCTTAAGAAAGAGAAAGAAAGAAAGAAAGAAAGAAAGAAAGAAAGAAAGAAAGAAAAGAAAGAAAGAAAAGAAAGAAAGAAGAAGAAAGAAGAAGAAGAAAGGAAGAAGGAAGGAAGGAAGGAAGGAAGGAAGGAAGGAAGGAAGGAAGGAAGGAAGGAAGGAAGGAAGGAAGGAAGGAAGGAAGGAAGGAAGAAAGGTTTCCCATTGTATCTTCAGAATATCATTCCTGAGCATCTTCTGTTCCTCCTGGTCTAACTTCCACTGCAGAATTTTAGTCTATAGGATTCTCTCTGGCCCTTCCCCTAGTTGTTTACTTGTCTTTTCACATTCCCTCTAACAATGAGAATTCTCATCTTTTGTCATCTTTGCCAGTTTGCTGGGTGAGAACAGAAAGTTTAGAGTTGTTTTAATTTGTACTTCCCTTATTCCTAGTTATTTGGAATTGTGGAATATGAAAATATGATCTTTAGTAGTCAAATAAATAAGCATTTATTAAGTGCCTACTATGTACTAAGCACTGGGGATACAAAGAAAGGCAAAAAAAAAATAGTCCTTGCTCTCAAGAAACTCACTGCCTAATATAGGAGACAACATGCAAACAAATACATACAAATAAAATCAATAAAGGATCAGAGATTTATTTGCATTTCATAATTTGAGAACTTTGCTCACATCCTCTGTCTGCTAGAAAAAGCCTTTTTTTAAAAAAATACATCTTGTTCTTATAAATTCCTATATTATCACCCAATAGAATGCAGCTTTCCTGAGGGCGAGGATTGTTTCCTTCTGTCTTTGTATCCCCAGTACCTAGTACCTAGTACCTTGCCCAAGGTAGATAAATGCAAGTCGGATTGAATCAAATCAAAATGAACTTAATCAAGCTTACAAATCCCTTGAGAACAAAGACTCTCTTGCACTTCCTATCCTTTGGCAAACACTCAATAAACACTTTACTACTGGCTGACAGATGGATTTGATCTTGTGCTACTTGTCTCCAGAGGACAGACTTCAATAGCATTCTAACAGCCTAATTTATTGTGTGTGATTCTGTCAACAACACCACCAAAAAAAAAAAATCATGATATAATTTACCTCAAGGTGGTAATTTTCTTAATTTATAGTTGTTTGTTTCTTTTTGGTCTAGACCAGTGATTTCATTAGCATAAGGAGCTATAATGTGTATCTGTAACTTCTCTGTGATGTTTTGGTCACATCAACACATCACACCATCTTCCAAAGGGTAGAAAGGTTATGATCTGCTTCAATAGAAGAAGGGCTCACTGCACTGGTGAAAACAAAGATACATTGAAATAAGTTTGTTCTTTTTAAAATATCTGGACCTGTTATTTCATCAAAGTAGAAATTCCTGGTGTGGAAAATCTTTCCACTGCTACATAGCTACAATTCACTTGTAATTTATAGTGTAAGGTTCTAAGAGCTTGGGCGGTTTGCCCAAGATAACATGTAGCAGAGTCAGAAGCAGGATTTGAATCCAGGTTTTCAGAGTCCAAGGCAGGTCCTTTATCTACTGCAGTACACTGCCTCTCACTGTATCTGTGGTCCCTTAAAAATTGTTTTCATAAAATATGGCCTAATGCATTATTTGAAAAACCATGAAAGTATGAGATAAGAAGAAATCCAAGTATCTACATTCAATGTTTCCATTTTCTGTGCCCTGAAACTACTCAGAGAAATAATAGTCATAAGTGGGGTTAAGTGGAGGATACAGCATCCCATTTAAAAACTGGAACAGACTTTAATTGTTATAACCTCAAATGGCCAGTAAAACAGTCCCTTTTATCCCCCTCAGTAAACACATAAAGACTAAATGCCCTGGGACATTGTGTTCAGCAGCATCTGTCTTATAACTCAGGTCTCCTGAATTGTCCGTTTAGTTGGTCTTTAGCAATTATCAGCAAAGCTGCTGCTTCTATTCCTGTCTGTGATTATGAATTTTGAAGAACCTTAAACTAAGGATTATAGAAAAGAAATAATAATGATTTTATTACAGTGAAAGAAAACTGTCTCTTTAGTGTAAATGTTAGTGGTTAATCCTTTGATCCCTTAGCTTCCTATAAATATTGTAGCTTTTCCCCATTCAAATATGTCATTCAGTTTGTAGGTGTTACTTGTGGGGAAAAGAATTGTGGGCTATATACTTTGAGGCATCAGCCAGTGTCTCTACCCTTCTTCTACCAAAAAAAAAAAAGTTCATTTAAAATGAAAACCTGTTCAAATGTTCAGATCCCTGTAGAAATATAAGGGGTTTTTTTTAAGAATTTAAGCTCTTTGAAGGAAGAGACTGTATTTTTGCCTTTTTCTGTCTCCCCAACTCTTAGCGCTGTGCCTGACACATAAGAAGTACTTTAATCAATGCTTGTTGACTTTTAAAAAATCTCTAGGAAAGAGGTTTATTGGATTTCTCAGACCAATCTCTGATGAACTTCATTGCTAATTCTTCTTTCATTCTAATTTCATTGTAACTTGAATCCCTCCAATTACAACTTTGCTGACAAAAGCTACTAGCTTCTCTTTATTTCGTTGTTTATCTTGGATAGTCAAATACTCATTCACTGATTTTGTTCTTTCAGGTCACCTGGCCCACATAAACTACATCTCATGTACTGAAAGGACTGACAAAGGTGATTGCTAATCCAAAATTGGTATACTTGAAAATTCACAAAAAACAGGACAGGTACCACAAGAATGGAAAAGAGGAAACATCCTGATTTTCCTAAAATGGGGACAGAGGCCAAGGGAGAAAGAGTAATGAGTCTATATAGCCCAGAGATTTGAGTTGCTTTAACTAAGTATGTTCCATACTCATGCATGTACTTCATCACCACTGGACTTTACACCCCTGCCCACTCTGTGATTATTTATGAGAAAATGTGCTCCCGGTTATGGGGGGGATAGATAGCGGGGAGTGATTTGAAACTACTGTTCTTTCTATTTAGTAAATTGCCTTTGCTAAAGAAGACAAATGGAAATAGAACAGACTTGACAACTATATGCTAGTGAGCATGACCTCAATTCTTGAGAAAATTCTAGGATGTATCATTAAAGAAAATCATCAAAGGAAAGAAGTGAGGACCAAAAACAAAGGTCTCAATGTAGCCTACTCCCTACAGCCAGACCTTGCTTCCAACCATCTCTCTCAACCATTTTCTTCCCATTCATCCTGCTTTCATAACCTCTAGATAATCAGAGCTCCAGAGACTGTCCTCTGTCCTGGAGAACATAATCTTTTTAGTTTTAGAGCCCCTGACCTGAGGTTGAGCTGTCCTGATTGGTGAGTCAATGAGTACAAACTCACACAGTCTATTATGTTGATCTAGCACCTACACTGAAGGTCATGCTTCCAGCTGTCCACCCTGGCCAAACTCTTTGCTCTTCTTGCCATCTACCTGCTGTCATATGTATGCCTCTGTCCTCTAGCTCGTGTTCTGGCAACTATAACCAAATTAATAATAGTTTTGCTTTTGAAACAGACAATCAACTCACCCATAGCTCCACTCACCATTCCTGTGATTTCTAAGATGAAATGATCCTTCCCTGACCACTCTTCTCCTATACGAGTTGTCTACCCTTGTAGAATGTAAGCTTTTTGGAGGTAGGGACTGTCTCACTTTTGTATTTGTATCCCTAACACTTAGCATAATGCTTGACACTTAGTAACCATTTGAGTGGTTTTAATTCATGCATTTCATTTTTTTAACATTTCAAATAATCTGCTTAAATAAGCTTTTTAATTCTCTGGGAAAATTCATCCTATATTTTTCATTACAAAAGACAACATATTCATCACTGCTGTGTGCTAAAACCTATCCTAAGTACTGATAATCACTAATTGTGCGCAGAGGCTTGTTCTAAACATTGATATTCTTTAATTGTTCCACAGGCTGAAACTACTGAAGTTATAACAGATAGCTGATGAAATCTGGAGTTTCTAAAGCAAATTCAAGCTATTTTTATTAGTCTTTAAAATTTTTTTTAAAAAAGGATTTTCTGAAGAATTGAGGTCATGCTTACTAGCATATAGTTGTAAAGTCTGTTCTATTTCCATTTGTCTTCTTTAGCAAAGACAATTTACCATTAATCTTAAATCACAATGTTTCTTCTCTAGCAAAACCATAAATATATTTGAGCCAAGTTAGACAAAGACTTAACATTTGAGTTATAAGTTCACTAAAAGCAATTAACTGAGAGGCAATGTGGTTTAGTTAGAAGAGTACCAGACTTGGAATCAAAGATGTAAATTTAAGTACTGGACAAATCACTTAACCTCTTTGAACCTCAGTTTTCATATCTGCAAAATGGATATGATAATAATATTCAGACACAAAACCAGGAATTCTGGCATCTGGATAAACTATACTTTCTGCCCTTGAATGTAGAAGTAGGGAGAGACCGTAAGACTAGATCAATGACCTTGGGACACAAGATGCTGTGTGGGGAAGAAACCATGGAACAACTCCCTTAGGCAAGGAGAAAGATACCCTAGAACACAAAGGAAACTTACTATCTGATATCATTCTATTTTAAGTAATTATTCTTGCCAACCTGGTATGAACTCAGTAGCTTCTACCTGAGCATAAATGCTGTCAGTACTCTCTAAGTTTCAGCATCCTGGGAACAACCTTTATCAACCTACCCTCCAAGTTTGTCGTTGTTCACTTGTTTCAATGTTGTACGACTCATCATGATCCCATTTGGGGTTCTCTTGGCAAAGATACTGGAGCAGTTTTGAACTCATGAAGATGAATCTTCCTGACTCCAGGCCCAGCATTCTATCCACTTTGCCACTTACCTGTAACCCTCACTTACAGCTCTAATAATACTGGCACTATATACAGGATTGTGCTTTATATTTATAAACCTTAAAGCACTAAATAACTATGGAGAATAATGACCATGCCCTTCATTCCACTAAATATACAATAAATGTTTTTGGTTGGGGTGGTTACTCTCTATAAGGTTCAATTGAATTAATTCAACAAGTACTTGTTAAGCATCTACTATGTGGGAAAGAAAAGAAAGAAAGAAAGAAAGAAAGAAAGAAAGAAAGAAAGAAAGAAAGAAAGAAAGAAAGAAAGAAAGAAAGAAAGAAAGAAAGAAAGAAAGAAAGAAAGAAAGAAAGAAAGAAAGCAGGGAGGGAAGGAGGGAGAAAGGGAAGGGAAGGGAAGGGAAAGGAAGGGAAGGGAAGGGAAGGGAAGGGAAGGGAAGGGAAGGGAAGGGAAGGGAAGGGAAGGGAAGGGAAGGGAAGGGAAGGGAAGGGAAGGGAAGGGAAGGGAAGGGAAGGGAAGGGAAGGGAAGGGAAGGAAGGGAAGGGAAGGGAAGGGAAGGGAAGGGAAGGGAAGGGAAGGGAAGGGAAGGGAAGGGAAGGGAAGAAAGAAAAAGAAATAATTCTTGCTCTCAAGATGCTTACATTCTACTAGGTAGAAACAACATGTAGATAGATAAGTTAAATATAAAGTAATTTTATGTGTGTTGGGTAAGAGTATTAATAATTTAGGAAAGATCAGGAAAGATCTCCTGTACCAGATATTCAGAGGTGAGGAGAGATCATTCCAGGTGGACACAGAAAACAAAGAGTTGCTTTAATTTGCTTTACCTTATTATTAATGATTTAACATGCATGTAGCAATTGATAGATTGAATTTCTTCCTTAGAAAGTTGACTGATATCCTTTGGTATCCTTTGACCATTTAGAAATTTAAATTAATTCCTTGGATATCTTGGAATTAAGATCCTTATCAGAGAAACTCAATACAAAGATTTTTCCATGTTTTCCTTTTAATCTTAGTTGCATTGGTTTTGTTTATACAAAAAAAAGTTTTAATATTATATCTTCAAAATTGTCCTTTTTAATCTTCTGTGATCCTTCTCTATCTTGTTTGATTATAAATCTTCCCAAATCCATAGATCTAAAAGGTAATTTCTTCCCTGATCCTTTAGTTTGTTTATGATATCACTTGTTATATCCATGCTATGTATCCATTTGGAGCTTATCTTACTCTAAATTTAACTTTCTACCAGACCACTTTCCAATTTTGCCAGCATATTTTGTCAAAAAGTGAGTTCTTACTCTAGTAGCTGAGGTTTGGGTTTATCAAATTCTAGGTTACTTTGTTCTTTTTCTTCTATATGTTGTATACTTAATCTATCCCACTAATTGACCTGTCTATCTCTTAACTAGAACCTAATCTGTCCTGATAATTGATCTCTCTGTCTCTTTACCAGAACTTTTAATACACATAGCATGTGTATGATGCAACATAACTTTCAGAGGAGATTTTTTTAAAAAATTTAGGAGAGAAAAGTGTAGTAGTATAAATGTGAGGACTTGGATCTCTCTTAACAAAGTAGAGTGATGTCTCCCTTATTTGGGAACAATTTAATCTCATAAAGAGGTAAAGAAAGAACTTTTATTTAGTAAAAACCTGAGAAACTGTTTCAAGGTCATCAAAAAGATGGAGGACCTTGTAAGGACTCCAAAGCAAAGCATGACAGGCACCTCAGCTAATTTACATAGACATGTTTTATGACTAAAGAGAGTAAAAACTAAAAAGGAGAGAGAGAGAAATTATATAACCATCTGGAGACTGAGGTATGATTAAAATTAGTTTGATAAGTGAAATTTGGGGAGTTGTGACTTTTTAAGTAAAATGTGAGTCACTGAGAGTCTGGGGGCTCTCAATCCATAAAACAGCAACAAGAAAAGAGGAGAAGGAACCCAGGAGAGAGCTGAAGACATAGCAGGTAGAATTTAGCAGATGATGCAGATGGATTGGGGGTAGTGAAGACTGGAGCCATAGAAAACACATGAGAGACTTGCAATCATCCCAGCAGTAGATAATAAGAGCTAAAACCAGAGTGCAAAGAATGGCACAAAAGCAAGCCATTCTGTGGAAGTCACATGGATAAGACTAGAAGGGGAAGGAATTTGGGGGTGAATCGGGTTGAAAAGCTGGGTGACTGGGAAAATGGTGGTACACTTGAAAGAAACAGATGTTAGGAATATAGGTGTGTTTCAGGGAGATAGATGATGAGTTCTGCTCTGGATATGCTGAGTTTGAGATGCTTCTGAGATGTGCAAGTCAGCAGGCAACTGATAATTCAGAACTACAGCAAAGAAAAAGGATGCATGGACCCAGGAGGTAGAATTTGGAGCAAAAGGTGGAAGCTGCAGAGAGGTAGACTTGGGTTCAATAGAAGGAAAACCTCTAAGTCAGCTGAATTGTCTGGATGTAGTAGATTAGGGAGTTTTCAAACAATTCCAGACCTCTTGTCCAATATGTTGTGTGAGAGATTCTGGTGTGGTATGAATTGCGTAGCCTCTAAGATCCCTTCCAACTCCAAGATTATTTGATACTAGAGAAGTTTAGACAGACCCACATGGATGTAGATGGAGTGTACAGAGATGAAGACACCAAGGCAGCAACAGAAGGTAAAGTGCTCATTTTATTTCACCATGTTTCACATGTTCACCATTATTTTACCTCTGACTTCTGACCCCACCCCCCCAATAACTTCAGTGTTCATTGAAAGAAATAGCTAGGTCTGAAAGACCCAGAGTGTTGGGGAGCCCAATCTGAGATCAGGAAAAGCTCTCCAGTAGAGGCCCACCTAAAGTCTATGAGAACAGCCCGAGCCCATTCAAGCTTGGTGTCCTAGAGTCCATGCCTCCACAGTGGAGGACCAAGCTAGCTAAATGGTCTCTCTCTTTGGTAAGTCTCTCACCCGCTAGGTCCTCCCATTGGCAACTACAACACTACTTCAGCAACTTTAAATACCTACATACATATTTGGTAAACACAGTCCTGTTTCAGAAACATTTTATTAGCTCTGTATGTCATGCGACTAAGGGAAATCATGAAAAAAGGCATTAGTTTGTGAGTCTTTGCTTGGCACCACATAATCATAGATCTAGAGTCAGATGCAATCTCAGGCCAAGTGGTACAATCCCTCATTTTACAGAAGAGGGAACTGTGAGCCAGAGGTTCAGTAGCTCACTCAAGGTAATCCGTAGTAAACACCAGCAAAGGAATTCTGGTCCCCTGGATCCAAAAAGTCATTTCTCATAGAGCAATAAAACTCCTTCAGCAGCCTAGCTTCACAATGCTATTTGTTCCATGCCACCACAGTTGCTATCCTCACACCGTGCTGCTTGCATTCTAGCCATTACCTCTCTGGAGTCAGGACTCCACCTCTGGGATGCCTGGCTCTGATAAATAAGCTTTTGTCTTCCCCTATCAGAATATAAGTACCCTGAGGACAGGGACTGTCCTGCTTTTGCTGGTGTTCCCAGCATTTAGCACAGAGCCTGAAATATGTTAAGTGCTTAATGAATATTTTATCTATCTATTTAACTAATATATGAGTAAGCACAAGTTTTAGCTCAGAGCTAAATACAGAACAAGCTGAGGACTAACTCTAAGAAGTTTAGCTTACATCTTTAGGAACCTTTTCCAAAAAGCAGCGATTTCCCCCAAATTCTATTTAGTTCGTCCTCTACAGCTAAATATACTTCTACTACTCTCCATTAGTTTAACAGAATACATTCCAAATATTCTCAGGAATCCATAACATTCAGCCTCATCAAAACATCTTCCCAAAAAGGAAATAAATATGACTAAGGATCTATCCTAATAACAATAACAGCTTATAACATTTATATAGCACTTTAAGGTTTGCAAAGCATCGTGCAGGTTATTTCGTTTGATCGTCACAACAACCCTATGAGTTAGGTTGTTATTGTTATCCTCATTTTAGAGATAAGAACATATGAACTAAGAGGTTAAGTGACTTGTCAAGGGTCATACAGCTAAATGTCTGAGATGGGATTTGAACTCAGGTCTTTCTGACTCCAAGTCTAGCACTCTTATCTACTGAATCACTTACAGAAGCCTATATTTTTAAAAAGCCATGGGTCCACTTGGTTTATTTTCAGTTCAATCTGATTCAATTCAATTGTTCAATTCAATTCAACTAGCTTTTATTAGCATTTATGATGTACCAAGCACTCCACCACCAAGCAACAGAGATACAAGTGCAAACCAGAAAAGTCTCTCAAGGAGCTTGCATTTCCCTGGGCACTTATTTTCATGGATTCTTTTAAAGACTAGAAAATAGTCGTTCTGAACACCCTCAAACTAAACTCTGGCCTTTGCAGCCCTCCATTTAGTTGGTGGGGGGGGTTGATCTCCATAGCTAGAAGTGGTTATAACCCACCATAAAAAAATCTCTACCATTTGTTTTGTAGGAAAATGTCATTCAGATCCCTAAAGGCAACTGTTTCATTTGCCTCTCTTCTGTTAGTGATTTCCTTTTAATTTGTTCAAAGAAACATGGTCTGCACAATAACATTTCAATCTGCTACACTAAACTATGGGAAAGGTTTATACATTAAGGTTTTCAATGGTCCTTACCTAGATCAATCACTCTAAGCCCCACAATAACTATGTAACATGGGCACTACAGTCATTACTACCCCTCATTTTACAGATGAGAAAATTGAAAATCAGAGAGATTAAATTACTTACCTGTGATGACATAACTAGTGGATGTCAGACATAAAATCTGAACCCAGATCTTTGTGATTCCAAGTCCAACATTCTATCCAGTATACCATGATGTTTCTCAGTATATGACTAGAGAGCTCAAAAGTCCCATCTTCTAAGTTTTCCCTTAATACAGTATTATGAACCTTGTGACTAGTCAACAAATATTAGTTCAAAGACCAATCTATTCAGAATTAGCAGAGTTTCTAGAAGGGTGGCATTGCTCCTTCTAAGCCATTCTCCAGGGGAGGCTGTATGGAACTTAGCAGACAGAGCCCTGGGCTTTAAGTCAGAAGACCCACATTTGAATCCCTGCTCTGACATTGATCAGCCAATTGATCTTGGGCTAATCCTTTACACTCTCTCTGAACTTCCATTTCCTCATCTGTGAAATGAGGTTAGAGGCATTTGCTCGATCTGCCTCACAGAGTCGTTCTGAGGAAAGAACTCTGTAAACTAGAAAAGGCTAGAGAAATGTGAGCTATGATCTCAACTAAAGGCCAATACTCCTCTATAGGGACAGACTGTCCTTTTCAAGTAAGCCACAGCTTCAGGGAGGAAATCCATGGAACTATGGTGAGGGAGGAAGGGGACACCTGCTTAGCAGACCTTATTAGCTGAATCAACATTGACAATCACTAGAGTGCCAAATGCTGCAGCCAGATGGTCCTTACAACCTGCAACAATAGATTCTTTTGATTCATTAGGTTTACTCCCCAGGTTTCTAGTTCTCTAGATATTTCCAAGGAAGCTTCTGCTTTTACTTACCAACCCTAAGAAAAATTCTTCTCTGGGTACCAAAAAGGAGAATTATGTATATGCCTCATTTCCCAGATTGTAGGTAGGAATCATCTCTCTACCAAGCTCAGAAGAAAGTAAACATAAAATGACAAAAGCGGGGGGGGGGGGAGACCTAAGTTGGAATTCAATGATTATAATATTCACAAGTACAAGATAGAGGAGGCATGGATAGACAGGATTTTGTCTAAAAAAGATCCAGGGGCATTAGTAGACTACAAGATGAATCAGCTGTGTGATGTGGCAGCCAAAAAGGCTAAAGACAACTTGGAAGGCATTATGCAAGGCATAGATTCTAGGAATAAGGAAGGAATACGTCTGCTGTACTCTGCCCTCAACAGACCTAATCTGGGATATTTTATTCAGTTCTGGGAATTCTAGTTTAAGAAGGACATTGATAAACTAGAGAGTTTCAACTAGAAGAGGCCAACCAAAATGGTGTAGGTGGGGCAGCTAGATGGTGCAGTGGATAGAGCTCTGGCGTTGGAGTCAGGAGGACCTGAGTTCAAACCGGCCTCAGACATTTGACACTTATTAGCTGTGTGACCCTCGGCAAGTCACTTAACCCTAATTGCCTCACCCAAAAAAAACAAAATAGTATAGGTGTTTGAATCCATGTCATTTGAGGATTGGTTGAGGGAACTGGGGGTGTTTAGCCTACAGAAGAGAATACTAAAGGGTAACATGATAGCTGTGTTCAAGTATATGATGGACTATCTCATGGATAATTTGTTCTATTTGACCATTGAGGGCAAAAACTGGAACAATGTTTGGAAAGTACAAAGAGATCAATTTCACTGTGATGTCAGGAAATACTTCCTAACCATTTGAGCTGCCCCAAAAATGGAATGGAGTGTTTCAAGAGTAGTAGTTTCCCCATCATTTGAAGTCTTCAGGCAGTGGCTGGATGACGACTTTTCTGGCATGACATAGTGAGGATTCATTTAAGGCATGAATTAGACTGGCTAGCTACTGAGGTCTCTCTCAACACCAGAATTCCGGGATTCTGAAGTTCATTTCTCTATACTCCAAGAGGACTTGAATGTGAGATTTATTTCTGTGTTTCCGAGGGAACTATATAGTCTATATTGTGATTATTTTATGAGTTGTCTCATCTCCCAAACACCATAAAAACTGTAAATTTTATGTGTGGTTTTTAGAGTCTGAGGAAGTAAACAACTCCATTTAGATTCCTTGAGACTTCTCCTTCATCCTCCCAAGAGTCTCTTTTCTGGGCTTAAATAGAATGCATTATCTCAGGAACTCAGATCAGGGATCTTTCTTCTAGTAAGAATGGGAATAAAAAGCAAATGGTACCAGTCCTTGGCTGTCATATAGGAAAGCATTATACATAGTACCTTTTTTCAAAAAGAGGGAACAACATTTCAGCATTCCACAGTATATACTCAAATTACCAGTCATTTTTCCCTTTGGCATTAGCTTCCCTATAGCAATAATAAACTGTATTCCAGACCTTTCCCTTTCTCCCCCAACTCTTCCACCTTTTTGTGCTTAATAACTGCCATCCAAGACTCCATTGGTAAGACCCTAGAGTGTAGATCATGCACTTAGTATGTGAACACTGAGCAAATCTCACCATTATCTGTTTGTCTCCATTCCATCCCACTGGGAAATTCTTGAATATGATTCCAAATACCTGCCTTTAGAGTGATAAGGAACTTTAATGTCAATTATATAGCCCAGCTCTGTCATTTTACACATGAGGAACCTGAAAGTCCGATGAGCTCCAGTTACTCACTTAGATTTCATTGGTTTGTAGTAGAGAACTTTAATTCAGGTCCACTGACTCAGAATCCAATGTTCTCTACACCACACCTCCCCAGTTGGCACCACTGGTGAATTTTGTTGATGGGTACAAATAGCAGCATCTACTTTGACCCACATGGATGACATCTACAAGCATCAAAATCTCCTGGATTAACCACTCCTTGCTAAGGGTACAGCATGGTACATAGGAAAGCACATGTATTTGGAGGAGCCAGAAGACCAGATGATTCAAAGGACCCAAGTTCAAATCCCACCTCTGACACTATTTATGTGAACCTGGGCAAGTCACTTCACCTTCTGAGAATCTTTAGTTTTCTCTTTTGTCAAAATCAGGTAGTTCGCCTATATAACCTGTATAACCTCTAAGCTCTTTTTCAGATTTTATACTATAAAATCAGACTACCCTAGAAAGAATTTGGGCAAATTGTAGGATAACCTGCACATTTCAAGAATTGGTGAAGAAACTTAAAGCAGTAACCTGCTGCCCTAGAAATCCACATCATTAGACAGAAGAATTTTCTGCCCTATCCTGTGCCCCCAAGATATAATTTAGTATAATTCTGGGAATTAAAGTCTAATCCTTACTATCAAAAGTCTGGTTTTCCTGTCAAAACCATTAAGTTAGGGGCCAGGGGCACTTTCTCATCTTGTCTTTGTGAAAAGCAAGATAAGAAATAGGCTTCAGAAAAAAAAACCACCATTTTTTTAAAGAATAAAACCACTTTTGACTATATAATGGTAACATGAAGGTAAAAGTTGAGGCCCAGCAGGACAGATCTCCTATTAGAGTTTTTAGAAGAAACAGGATTATAAATTTCATGCTATGTTTTCAGATATCCAAAATACATCTAAAATTATGGTCATCTATTCTACATAGATTTTTCTTTTATAAATTACTTGTATAAACACTATCATTTTCCTCCCTTTTTAACTCATAGCCTATTTTCCAAAGAACACATTGTGTTTGACATTAAAAATCCAATTGAAAAGAATAGTTTTATAATATAGCAGAATGATTAATTTCAACTTTTCTCCAATGTAATTTTATAATTTTTCAAAAAACCCTAAAGCAAATCTTGATTATATGAATTATCTGTGTATGTGTATATATGTATTTATGTGTGTATTTACACATATACATACATGTGTGTGTGCATATATATATATATATATATATATATATATATATATATATATATATATATAGGTGGACAGCATTGGGCCTGGCGTCAGGAAGATCTGAGTTCAAATCTGGCCTCAGACACTTACTAGCTGTGTGATCCTGGGCAAGTCACTTAACCCTATTTGTCTCAGTTCCTCATCTGTAAAATGAGCTGGAGAAGGAAATGGCAAACTAGTAGCTTTGCCAAGAAAACCCCAAATGAGGTCACAAAGAGTTGGACATGGAAAAAATGACTGAACAAATATAATTTCCTAAATTGATCCATGAGGATGAATATTGCATCCTTATCAATGATTTGCTGACTTTCAATAATAAGGTATACTTTATAATACACAATTCAGAGTAATTATCCAATATAGTAATATTTATATGTAAATATGATGAATCACATTAAATTTAAAGGCTTGTTTTATCCTGGACAGCAGAAATTTTAAATAATAAGATTATTAATTGTTAATAAGATTGGCAAATTTATCTCCTTCCTTCATATAAATCAATTTATAACCAAGGTAAGATTTTCATCAGTTAAATCTATGAAACTACAAATTTAGTAGTCTACATAAAGCTAAGAACCCATTCTGGAAAGAACTGTGCATCTATGTAGAGTTTTATACATCCCCCACACCCCCTAAGACTCTTTTTGAATGTAGAGAGACAGTGATGCTTCTCTCATAAGCCAAAATACAACTTCCAAAAGCCAGGATTGGGTGGTGGGGAAAAGGGAGTAATTATTGGGTTTTAGTTGCTGATAGATATACATAATAAAGACAGAAATTTGTGCTAGGCAAAACTGGAGGACAAAGAATGTATCTTAATTATGATTCAAATTCATTTGCTTACAAATTTGGAAAAGAACTGGAAGTCTTTTGAGTTTTGAGTGCCTCCACACAGCTTGCTGAAGAGTTTCTTTCATAGAACCTACAAGAGGATTTTGTGGGTATAGCATACTTATGGAAAGTTAAATTGGAATTAGGAACTTCTAACCCTATGTCAGACATTTGTCTGAAACAGTGTGATACTATTAAGCTCCAGATGCAAGTGGTTAAAGAATTGAATTAATTTTAGCTGGTTTGCCAGGATTTTGTTTGGGTTCTTAACTAAATTTGTCAGTTCATAAACTAGCTATGACTAAAGAGCTATAAGGAGCTATAAATCTGCTCTTAATAAAGAGAGGCTTTCTAGACATTGAAACTTAGCAAATCATTGCATCATAGATTTAAACCCCCTCATTTTACAGATAAGGAAACTAAAGCACAGAGGGATTAAAGTGACTTGCTCAATGTCACATAGGTAAAGGAATGTTCAGAGGCAGGATTTACACCCAAGTCCTCAGACTTTAGAACCATATCTCTTCCCACTATTTGTAAAATGCTGCTTTCCATGGGAGTTAATATGCCTAGCAGGTGACCCTGAAGAGCTGAAGCTTTTCTTCTGAGCTCTAAACTAAAGAAAAATGGAAGTCTTGGGGAGAGGAGCTTACAGCTCAGCTGGGGACTCCTGTTGAACCCCCATAGGTAATTGCACAAAGAAAGGTAAGGAACAGCAGAGATAAGACATATGTCATATAGAGACCCATAGAAAAGTAAGTAGGAGCAGCAGAGAACTATGTCTCACAGGAAACAAGCTCAGAAGAAAGTAGTACCCCACAGTGAGAGCATCACTCATGATAACATCCTCAGAAGATATTGGCAGAGCAAGAAGATAAGAGATATGAATTATCCTAGCCTACATGTGTGTTCCTCTTATATATGATGCCTATATTTTCCCCACTGAGAGTGTCTATTGATGGAAAATGGTGCCCTAGGTTTAGGCAGCAGGAGAGAGGAAATGCTACTTTTCTTATTATATATTTCACTAAAAGTCTTAACTTTGAACTAACTTTGTCTGGCTAAATAATAAAAGCAAACAGATTAGTCAGGGTATGGGACCTGCAGTTTTGTGTGAATATGTACCCACAAAATACCTTGAACTCAGGGTAACATTTCTGAGAGCCTCATATGTGAAAGGTAGGCTCCCCAGGTATTAAGTTAAATTTTATGGGGGGGGGTATCAGTGAAAAGAACCTAGATTTAGAGTCAGAGGAAGTGGGTTCTAATCACAGCTCTCTTGGTTACTATCTTTGTTTTTTTTTTCTTCTTTTTTCCCTACATTTTAATAGAGTTGGAACATTGAAATGATTCCTTCACTTCAGCTCCTTCACAGCCAAAACAGGAGGCAGGGACTGTTTAAGTTTCTCTGCCTTCTCTTTGTGTGTGATGACCAGTGTGTACAGGTACCTGCTGCAGCGAACCTTAAACTTCACATTGTCCTTGTTTTTCTTGATATTGACAGATTTGGCATCTTTTCGCCTGGCTGTCAGCAAGAAGTCTTTTATTTCCTCGATTTTTCGGGGCATGGCGGCGGCGGCGGCGGGACGAGGGGCAGCGTGTGGCCCGAGAGGTCGCGCCACGGGAGAGATACTCACTGGTTACTATCTTTGTAACCTTGGACAAGTTACTCAGCTGTTCTGTGTCTCAGTTTCCTCTTCTATGAAATGAAAACGTTGAGCTATATGACTTGTAAGATTCATTCTAGTTCTCAATCTGTGATCCTGTGACCTAAAATGAAAGATTTGGCCATTCTTAGAGATTTTCATCAAAAACTTGTTTTTCAGAAATCTCAGGACGGATGTCCAACTGCTACTCAGAACACAAACACCTTCTTCAGTCACTTTGGAACTGTTTTTGAAATATTAACGACCGGGGCAGTTAGATGGCACAGTGGATGGAGCACTGGCCCTGGAGTGAGGAGGACCTGAGTTTAAATGCAGTCTTAGACACGTGATACTCACTAGCTGTGTGACTCGGGCAAGTCACTTAACCCTTATTGCCTGGCCAAAAATAATAATAATAATAATAAATTTTTAAAAAAGAAATACTAATGACCACACAAGGCCATCAACTTAGAATTCAGATAGAAGTAAATAAATGTGATACTGAATTGAGATAAAGTAAAGAATAGCTTACTCTTTGACGAAATGTCATATTAAGGTTTCTTGTTGTTAGGTCGTTTTTCAGTCATGTCTGATTCTCCATGATCCCATTTGGGGTTTTATTGGCAGAGATTCTGGGGTGGTTTTCCATTTCCTGCTCCAGCTCATTTTTACAGATGAGGAAACTGAGACCAACAGAGTTAAGTGACTTGTCCAGGATCATACAGATAGTAAGTGTATAATGCTGGATTTGAAGTCATGAAGATGAGTATTCCAGATTCCAAGCCCAATGTCCTATCCACTGCACCACATAGCTGCCCTACTGAGGATATATCATCTTAAGATACCATTTGCAAAAGTACCATTTGGGGGTTTAGCAGTGAAAATGGTTGGTTTACAAAGTTAAAAACAAGACTCTCATGTACCAGTTATTGTAAGAACACAACTTTTTTTTCTTTCAAAACCCTGAGTGACAAAGATCTAATCAATTCATGGTATTTTCCTTATTTTTAAAATGTCAGTCTCCTAGATTAGGGCACAAAAATATTGCTATAATTTGTTTTTTAGAGAAAGTGTTATACTTTACAGGCATTTTGCAGATCCTCTCAACCTTACTATTTCAAAAGTAGATAAATTATTACTAGAAAGTGGGAAGTGTTGTATCTTGATTTATATACTAGAAAATTGGGGGCTTAGGGGGATTTTTTGTGAAGTAACATTCCCACCTGCTGGAATTTTAGCATATTGCTACTTAAAATCGGATTTTCATAACTATTACATAAGTAAGTGAAACTGACAGTCGCATTGGGATTTTCAATTGTATCGGTGGATGAGTTTTTATATTCATTACTGACTTAAGAAAAATATGTATAGAGAGAAGGTGACAACTTTTTTTCATTCCATAAATATACTCTCTCCCACCCCTTTATTTAGGTGACCACAATGCCTAAAAGGGATAGCTTCTTTCCTTTGTCAGCCCACTCCCCTACTTTTCTTAAGACTAAAATAAAAATTAATCATCAGTAAATCTCCCTGCTTTGATCCAGAACCACATTAACAAAAAGACAAGATGTCTACTTAAATTTTGTCATGGATGTGTGTTTATTGATACAAGCCTTCAATTCAGTCACTATTCTATTGACATCTCCATGGAATATTTATTAGCTAAATTCTTATTTTCTAGTATAATACTAATCCATACCGTGTGAGAACTTTTAAATAGTTGAATGGTGATGGTGATTATAAACCATTTAAGTTCATCAGAGATGTTCAAGATAAAATAATAATAATTAGCATTGTGTAGCACATTAAGATTTGAAAAGTGCTTTACAAATATCACATGTTATCCTTAGAACTTTGGGAGGAAGGTGTTTTTATTAGACCCACTTTAAAAATGAGGAAACTAAAGCTGAGAGAGTTTAATTGACTTTACCTAGCATTTCACAATTCATAAGTATCTGAGGTCACATTAGAACTCAGATCTTTCTGACTTCAAATGCTACATTATACCTACCATGCAATTCTGCTTCTTAATAGAAGAAGAAAAAATGGATTAACTTTTATATTGAGGGACTTAGAACAACTGCAAAGGAAAACATCCCAACAATCAGGCTATCAAACAGGAAAAGTTTCCCAAAAGAAGGGAACTTCCTTGATGGCTAAACAGAATTTGGATACCTATCTGAGGTGAAATTATTTAGGTGCAGTCTAGTTGGGACCAGGAGGAATAGATGAATACTGCATTTGAATTTAAAGGATCTGGGTTCAAATCACATCTCTGACTATCTGTGTGACCATGGGCACAATATGTAACCTCTCTGTTGATGACTTTACACTTCTCTGACAAATGTAAATCTATGATCTTATGATAATATGAACATCATAAGTTTCCTTCCTAGTTCTATATTTAATGAATGATTGCTCCACAGGAGAGCTGAATGAGATGAGCCATATACTAAGAGAGTTAAATAACAGCTTTGGGTCTGTAAAGATAAAAATCTGTGGACATTGTTCAGTCATTTCAGTTGTGCCCGATTCTTTGTGAACCCCCATGGAGTTTTCTTAGCAAAGACACTGGAGTAGTTTGCCATTTCCTTTTCCAGCTCATTTTACAGAGGAGGAAACTGAGGCAAACAGGGTTAAGTGACCTGCCCAGAACCACACAGCTAGTAAGTGTCCAAGACCAGATTTGAAATCAGGAAGATGAACCTTCCTGACTCCAGGCTTGAAACTCTATCCTCTGTGCCACTTAGCTGCCCATGAAAAATGTCTGACTCATAAGCCTGAAATGACAGTAGGAGTCAATAGCAGTGATGGGGTGAGGCAAAGAAGCAGGGTTGCAAATGTGGTTAAGGATCTGACATCCCCATCTTCATGTTCCCCAGGAGATACAAGAGCTGACAAGTCTCCTGTGGCTATTTCACAACACTCCAAGATGAGCAGCTGTCATCACAACATAATTTAGAAATCTAACAAGCCCCGGGACTTCAGTGACAGACAAGCTAATGAGAAGTGGCAGATACATTTTTGTTTTGGAAACTAATCTCCTTGACCCAATACCTCCACATTTTAGTGGTACAACTTGAAGTGTTACCTCACCCAGAAAAAAAAAGTCAGTATGACAAAGTGGATCCATTTTATTCACCCCCAAAATCATACATTCAATCCTGCAATTACATAAGCTCTGTGTTATACAATGTGTATGTTTTGTGCTAATGAAGATTGTAGCAGACAACTCCCATCCGTCACAAGCTTCACTCAACCTTCCTTGGGAACCCAGACTACAGCCTAATTCAGCTTATGGGAGTTAATGCTTCTCTTTATAAGTCTCCCAGCCATTCCTTCACTTTTTTCTCAGTCTGTCCCATGAATTCTCTTTTTACCCACACCAATCAACTGTGAATATCCCCCAAAGCCTCTTGGACCTTTACTATTTTTCTGTCGAACTCACTTAAAAGCTTATGAACAATGTCAGTTAAGTAAGTAGAAATAGATATGAGCCCATAAGAGACAATGTGTGGGAATAGTTATGTATATATGTTACATATGTATATATGTCATTTACCAAGAAGATTAGCTAGCTGACCAGTAACCACCACCACCTTCCAACACTTCCCAGCTATGTGAAGATCACTTCCAGTCAAAGTTGTGTTATTTGAAGACTGAAGATTATTTGTAATTTGATGTCTAAAATGATGTCTAAAAGCTATTTTCAGTTCTAACACCTGTTACTCTCTAATGTCAAGATTCACATCCCTCACCATCAACCTTCTACCCCTCCTTAGTTCTTTATATCCCATTGCCTGCCAGACATCTCTACTGAAGTCATTATTTGAAAAACCACATGTATAGAGATAGAGGAACTCTTATTTTTGTCTTTCTTTTTTTCCCTCTTTATTAGAAGAGATAGTTCACTGAGTGATGGAGAGAAAAAAGAAAGAGCCAGAAATTAATATGATGCAAAAACAAAAAGTTATCTATATTAAAGAAATCAAAGAAAGAAGAAAGGGTGCTATCAGAACAAAAATATTTATAGCAATTCTTTTTGTGGTGGCAAAGACCTAGAAACTAAGGTGTGCCCATCAATTCGAGGAACTGCTGAACAAAGTATGGATGTAAAGGAATATTACTGTGCTGTAAGAAATGAAGAGACAGTTTTGGAAAAACCTGGGAAGATATTTATGGACTGATGCAGAGTGAAGTGAGCAGAACCAGGAGAACAATTCATACTATAACATCAACATGGTAAAAATGAATAACATTGAAAGACTTAACTCTGATCAGTGCAATGACAACTATCAGATATATATAGATGCTACCTTTATAACTCTTCAATGAACATATCATATAACATTGGGCATTATAGTTACCTGTGTTTATATCTTATCTTTCTAGACTAGAAATTTCTTGAGGGCATGGACATGACTTATCTAAACTTGATATCTCCATCATCTAAGATATTTAATAAATGTTTTAGTGTTGTAGTCTCCTTAGTTTGCCTCCAGTGACAATGTCTAGTATGGATTCACAAGCAAATGATCTTGCTATGCTTAATAATATAGTTACTTCTACCTATCTCCCAAGGCTGTTGAGAAGAAAGCACATTATAAGCTTTACTGTATTATGTAACCATGAATTTTTATTAGACTTATTGTTGGCTTTAAAGACAATGCAGGTGATGATGAATGAAGATGGTTCTGAAGTTCAAACAACAGCCGCATTCATTATACTGTCACCTAATTTTAAAGTGAGGTGTTGAAAACAGTGAGGTGATGTTTCAGATATGTTATTGTAGAAAACGCTCTGAACTAGGAGATAGAGAATCTCTGAGTTCAAGTTCTGGTTCTGCCGAAGGCTAGCTATACAATCTCAGACAACTTGTTTTATTTCAGTCTCTTCATTTCTAATGTGAGAATCATAGTATACTAGTATCATAGATTTAGAGCTAGAAGGACTTTAGTGGTCATCAAGTTCAATCTTCTCATTTTACAGGAGGAAACTGAGGTCCAGAAAAATGAAGTGATTTGTCTGTCACATAGTAAATGCCAGAGCTATGTCTCTTACTCCAAATCCAGTGCTTTTAACCTTACATTAGGCTGCCTCCAGAGGACACCCTCACAGGGTTGGTATAAAGATTGAACAAATACTCTGCTTCTTTCAAAGTCCTTCTCATAGTGTGAGGATGATACATCTTGGAGGACCAGTAGACTACGAACTGTGGCAGTTGCTACAGAAACTTTGTATGACTTTGTGGGTCCAACAATTGGCTCAAAGGAACACAGATCTGGAGTCTGATGAGAGAAAGAGCATCTAGCGGAACCATTTCATTTACAGATGGGGAAACAGGCCAAGGAAGGCTAAGTGACCTGCCCAAGGTCATACAGGTAAAAATCATCAGAATCAGAATTTGAAATCTCTGACTCCAGATACAATTCCATTTCCACTATACCATACTATTTCCCTGTACTATATGTGTGTGTGTGTGTGTGCGCACATGTGTGCGCACGTGTGTATATGTGTGTGTGTGTGTGTGTAGTGGGTGTTTAAAAAATGTTTATTAAATAAATGAATAAATAAACTTAGAAGTCCAATTAGGAAGCTATTGGAAGAATCCAGGCCAGCTAGAGGTAATAGGGCCTCATTTGAAGACCCCAGATTAGCAAATGCCAAGACTCATCACTAGGTTGGCCACAGAGGGATGGGTTTTTCAACCACAACAACTTATAACAACCAACTATTAAGTTATAGAGAGGTTGGTGTGTAATCTCAGTTGGTGGAGAGAGGATTCATACTGATGAAATCACAGATTTTTTTTATACATGAAGTGAAGTGCACACATCAGACAGAACTAATAAGCTTGTTCAAAGCACAACAATATTGAGAAACGTTTGCATTTGAGGCCAGAGGCAGGAACATTGCGCTCTTTGGGGAAGAAAAGAGGAACAGGACAGACAGAGACTCTAAAACACATCACCTAGTACCATCTAATTTGATCCAGTAACCATTTATTGAACGCCTATGGCATACAAGGCAGTGTACTACGTATAGAATTATAACTAGAACGTTTGCATCTGAAGCAAGAAGCAACATAGGCATCCTCAGTTCAGAGACAGGGATAGGAGGAGACAAAGAGTCAAACAAGGCACAAAGAAATAATAGCCCAACCCTTTGTCCCTATTATATCTAAGGCACAATTCTAAGCACTGGGTATACACAGATAAAATGAAAAACAATCACTAACAGAAATATATTTGATCAAAAGCCATAGATATGTGTTCAAAAGCTATGAACAAACCATTCATAAAAGAATTGTACACCACTAGCAATCATGTGGAAGAGTGTTCCAAATCACTAATAAGCGAAATGTAAATCAAAACAACTCTGAATTACTTTCACTTCATGCAAGCAAATTGGCAAAGATGACAAAATTAAAGTACTCTAAGGTGGCAGTAAGAATAGAGTGCATTTCATGCATGGGGGATGGTCTGTGCAAAGACCTGGAGATAGGAGATGGAATATCATGAATGGGACACAGTAAGCAGGCCAGTTTGACTGAAATGCAGAGTGCATGAAGAAGGGTAATGTTAATAATCCTGAAAGAATAAGGGAATGTCACTCTCTACTCTCTCTAGTCCACACAACTGCCAAAATAATCATCATAAAGCACAAGTCTGACTATGGCTCTTGTTTAAAAATTCTCAAAGGCTTAAGGACCCAGGTTGGATCCTAACTTCCATAGGAAGCCTATCCTGATTGTCCCCATTCTGCCCTCCATCCAGTTGCAAGTACTATCCTCTCAGAAATTACTTTGTATCTATATAATATCTTTTATATTTAATTTGTCTGTGCCATGTTGTTTTTCTACAATAGCATGTAATCCCCTTGAAGGAAGGAATTCTTGTACATTTTGGCTTTGTATACCCAGCACCTAGTATGCTGCTTGGGATACAGTAGGTGCTTAATATATGATCATGGAAGGAAGGAAGGAAGAGAGAGAAGGAGGGAAGGAAGGAAGAAGATTGCAGTCTAATTAGGAAACTATTGGCAGAATCTAGGCTAGAAGTGATGAAAGCCTCAATTTTGGTGATGATCATGTGTGTTTAAAAAAAAAGCATCTATGCACAATGTATTGAAGAGGTAGAATTAAGAAGACTTGGTAATCAATTGAATATGGTGAATGGAATTACCACACCAGGAGTGGCCTACCCTGAAAAAATCACAGATCCTTCCTGCATTTGATAGGATATCAAAATTGCTACTCATATCTAAACCTTGTTAAAAATCAAAGATAGCTAAATGAAACAGTGGCTAGACTGCTGGACCTGAGTCAAGAGACATCTGAGTTCAACTCTAGCTTCAGATACTTACTAGTTATGTGTTCCTGGGCAAGTCATTTAACCTCTATTTGCCTCAGTTTCCTCATCTGTAATATGGAGGTAATAATAACACCCATCTCCCAGGGATATTGTGAGGAACAAATGAGACCATATCTTAGGCTTTTTACAAACCTTAATTTGCCATATAAATGCTAGGTATGGTTGTCATCAAAGCATCTAGCTACAATGGATCAATAAAGCATATTGAGTCTGTTTTGTTTTGTTTTTTAATTTATTGCATGCAAGTAGTGGCACTATGAGAATTTTTTTTTAAATGTCTATGTCCACAACTCCTAAAAGAGTAGAGACTTAAGGCAGAAATTATCTTTTCAAGCAAAACCTTTTAAAATGCAATATGGGATATTTTAATAAAATTAGCAGTGATTTTAAAAGTATTGGGTTGGCCATCTGAGGAAGTTTATAACATTTGTTTATTTTTATATTACCCTTTTTTAAAAAATCATTTTATTCAACCATCTCTTCTAGCTAACATCCTAGATCTCTTCTCCCTTTCATAGTTAAATTCTTTAAGAAAGCCATCTACAGTAGGTGCCTCCACTTCTCCTCACTTTACTCTCTTCTAAACTCTCTGCAGTCATCTGGCTTTCATTGTTCTTGAAGCATCTACTATGGGCTAACACTGTGCTAGGCACCAGTTAGTCAATAAACAAGCCATCTCTAGAGCATCTTATTCCCTAGTAAAAAGGATGCAAGATCGCCTGTGAGAAGTGCATAGAATAGGTCCCCACAGAACAATTTGAGTAATTTGAGGAGGGTGGAGGAGGAAGGGGAAGGATTAGTTCTAGCTGTAGAGATGGGGAAAGAGGTAATGGAGGAGGTAGCACCTGATCTGGACTTTAAAATAATAAGATTTCAGAGTCAGAGACATGGAAGGAACCCATTCCAAGGCACTGGGGACAACACACAAAGTCACAGAGGCAGGTAACAGCAGAATAAAACTGAGGAAAGGTGAGCAGTTCAGTTGTCCTTTTTTGTTTATTTTATTCTGAAGTTAAGAAATAAAACAAGCATTTCCATAACATAGTAGAATAGGGAAGGGAAAAAAAAGATGATTGCACATGAAAAATGTGACTTACCCTCTGGTCACCTTAGTTTAGATTTAGCAAATTCACAAAGCAACTGAAAGCACTTCATAGTTTACCTGTGGGTCCTCATAATATTGGCAGTCTTCCCAGACCATGCTTCAATGAACGAGTGAATGAATAGATGAATGAATGAATGAATGAATGAACAGAAAAAATAAATAAGCAGTGGAATCACTAATACCACAAATACAATTTGAAACCATTTCCAATATTATTAAGAATGTTAACTAACCAATGGGAATTGAAAAACAGTTAACATAGACGGGCTGCATAGTATACTAGGAGAGCATTCCAGAGAACCTGGGTTCAAATCCTGGCTTTGCTACTTACCTGTTTAAGTAAGTATGATGACCTTGGGCAAGGTCATTTCTGTGAACTTCAGCTTCCTCATCTATATAATGAGAAAATTGGACCAGATTACCTTTAACACCCTTACAGTTCTAAATCCTATGTTCTAATGAACATAAATGCCTTCCAAAGGAACAACTTCATTAAATGAATTAACTAGTAGATAGATGGGGATTTTTGAATGTGTCAATACAAAACTACATATTGCCATTCATTTCATTGTATCCACATGAAACAAGAATTGTCAGTAGAGGCAGAACCTAGAACCAGAACCTAGCACTAGCCTGCATATATTGAACTAAATGTTATAATGACATTCAATAAAATGGGGTTCTACCTGCAGAGTAAACCTAGCCTCACAAAGACTAAATTGTCACCAGAACATTCAGTCTTGGTATCCTAATGGTAGATGCATGCTCCTATTGGAGGGCTGGAACAAGAATGTTAAAAGAAAAAGAAAAGAAAATGACCATTACAATGGGAAATAAGAATGAGAGTTTTCTCAATTGGAAAAACATTAATACCATAGACATTACTCAGGGGAGCACTCATCACTCCTTTTTTTTCCCCTCAGGTAATCCACATAACCTTTACAAGAAGCCATCACTAAGGGAGAATCTGCCAGTTCACTAGATTCCAAGATGTATTTCTAATTTTTATTGATCTACGAAAAAGACTCTGTTCTAATTCATGACTGTAACCATGCTCTAACCCAAAATGAGATTTCTCTGACACTTTAATCCTTCCACTCTGCAATTACTTCCTAAACTCTAGTGTGGTGTTTTGCCTTAGCTAAGCTAAGTTTCTATTAGATCATCCTTTTCTTTTCCTGACCCAAAGTCACTTTAAAAAGAAACATTTTGATTTGTATATCTTTGGCTTTTATTCCTTATAGTAGTGTGATTCAAATATTTGTCAGTATATACATACACATACACACACACACACACACACACCCATTCTTAGTTTTAACTGAACGCAAAAATAAGATTTGTAGAGTGATCAAGGAGAGACTGAATGTCCTCCATTTGAAACTTTTTTCTCCTAGCTCAATTTTAAGAGATCAAGAATGTGGGAGTGTGTGTATGTGTGTGGGAGTGTGTGTGTGTGTGTGTGTGTGTGTGTGTGTGTGTGTGTGTGTTAGAGAAAGGGAATAAGGCATAAAAAGAATAGGAAAAGAAGGATAGAGTCTTCAGGTGAATGGGAAGAAAGGGAGTGGGAGAAAAGGGGTGGGGAAAGAGAGAGAGGGGGTAAGGCAGTGAGAGAAAGGAGTAAGAGGTGAGAGAGACAGAGAGAGGATTGAAAGAGACAGAGAAGGGAAGAGAGAGAGGATAGGGAGGGACAGGAAGGAGAGGGAAGGGGACAGAACAGAGAGGAGACAGAGAGAAAGAAGTGGGAGGGAGAGAGGGAGAGGAAATGAGAGAGAACAAGAGAGAGGGGATGGGAAAGAAAGGCAGAAAGATTGCTTTATAGCTGCTACGACTGCAGTCAGAAATAGCATATGTAATAACTATCGTGAGCCGTACACTATCTAGAAGCCAAGACCAGATTTTGTTCACTTTCATTAATTAGTTACTAAGGGGGAAAGAGATGACAGCTGGTTCCATCTTCTTCTATATCTTGATCATTGGAAAATATTGTAAGTATGCTTAGCATTTTATTTACATATACTTTAGCATGTCATGAACTGGGCACATTTACATGAATATTTATGACTGCATTTATGTTAGTAAGATAAAAATGCATGGGGGAGGGGGAGAATGATCAAACTTGCTCTTCAAGATTATTCTTCTTAATGAGTTTCTATATTCATATAATCTGCAATTTGTTGTCAGAGTTGATCATTGTACGCAAGGTTAAAAATCCTTCTAATGCTCTAGATATGCCTCCTTGTTTGTGTATTCCATATTAGCTGTAACTGATAATGAAATGCTTTTTTTAAAAAAAAAAAAGAGTAAAGATCTTTGAAGAAGTTATATCTTAGCAATATTGCTCATAGTTCATGCAGAGGTAAATGGTCAGAAATGTTTCTGGTTCCCTCTAGAAGCTGTCTTATTTTGCTCCTTTCTTTATGACTTTAATATCTTATTTGTGATTACTGTTGGAAGGACCTCTGCATATCATGCCTCTGTCTAAATCACAGTTTCTCACTCTCCGTTTAACAGCAGAAACATGATAACACACCAGAAATCATTTAAACCACCACTGTGAGCTCTGAGCAGTCCTTTCACTCTGTTGTAATAAAGGCACACTGTGTTTTCTCTAGCCAGTTATTTACTTTTCAGGAAACCTTTTCTGGGGAAGGGAAAGCTGTTTTGCATGGACCACATCTGAGTGTGGATATCCCTATAGAATCATGTGCCTAGTTTCACTTCTATCTTAGAAAAAAAGGCACCAAAGGACAGATGGCAAGGTAGGCAGGGCCAGCCAACAGAGTGGAGGAAAGTTTCTCAGCACCTTGAATACCTGGTAACTAACAATGTGTGGATCTTAAGAAATTCACAATTCACAAGGATGTTGCTATTTCTATACTTAACCTTCATATACTGGCCAAGAGTTGATTTATATAGTCATACTTTAAAATGAGGATAGCATTACTGCCAGTGTTTAGGGAGTAGGATGGGCAGGGATACGGAAGAGAGGCTGTTCTTTGGCTGATTTTAATCTTATTCTACTACTTCTGATTGGGGGCAATCAGAAGAGGACCTCTTGACGCCATCCCCTCCTCTTCCCTCCTCTTCCCTCCTCTTTCTTTCTGTCACCATTCACCCTCCACCCCAAAGTCAGAGCTGCAAGGTGGACAGGGTAGAGGAAGTATGGTCAGTTAGGGGTTGTCAACAGTGGTGAAAAACTATATATTCCATAATGGCAGAAGAGAAATTTTGCTAAGCTCTTTGGTTTCAACGACTATCACTACCACTATACCATAGCTCCATCTTGATTATTGCCACTCCCATTTTACATACAGAAAAATTGAGGTATGTAGCAAATATGTCCCAGATCATAGGATCATAGACCTAAAAAAATTCTTAGAAATCATCCAGTCCAAGGGTTTTGGTAGTCTGGTGCAACCAATGAGCCTCTTCTCAAAATGATATATTTAAATGCATAAAATGAAATATGTAGCATTGAAAAGAAAACCAGTTATATTGAACTACAGTTATCTATGTATTTTCCAAAGTTCATGGACCTCAAGTTAAGAACCCCTGAGGTCCAACCTCCTATTTTACAGATAAAACACGGAGGCCCAATGAAGTTAAGCAACTTGCCCAAGGTTATGCAGAAGACCTAAGTGTCAGAGAAGAGGTTTCTGATTACAGCCTAGACTTTGAATAGCCTTTGATAATATTTGAGACATCAGTAGCAGCACATAAATCTCCAGTGAATTTTCCATTTTCTTCTAATATACATTTTCCATTAAATGAACAAGTTAAGTGGGCAAGTTTTTTCACATATAATATAGCAATGATATAAACAGAACAAATCCTGGACTTAGAGTCAGAAAGCCTGGGTTTCATTCCTTACCGTGCCATTTACTAGGTGTGTGACCTCACCTCTCTGGGCCTCAACCTCGTCTGTAAAATGGGGGATCCTACTTATGCCACCTAATTCATGGGTTGCCATGAAAAAAACCAACTTGTTAACTGTGAAGCTCCATATTAATGTGAGGGATAATGATGAAGGTGGGGGTGAAGAAGAATTCAGGAGTGTTTGAAAAGTGTGGGACAATTTCATAAACAATTTTGGCTAAGTGAATTATACCAATCATTTCAGGCTTTGCATCCAGTAGGGCTTCAAAACTCGTTGAATGAATAAAGAAATGCTAAACAAAAAAAAAGTTTTCATTTGTTAAACCCTATAACAATTACTTGGGGAAGGAGGGGGAGACATTCTTTACTTTCTGGCTAGTAGCCACAGTACAAAATAGAAGTAATCATTGACTCCTGTTGTTCCCTCTTAGACTCTTCAAGAGGAGAGAAATGCAGGGAATCAGCAAAAAAGGCAGGCGTGTTCAAGATGCCATATGAGGGGGGTGTTAGGCACTTTCCTCTTAGCCAAATATGAAATCCCATCTTTAAAGCTGCATTCTTTTAAGCCTTGAAAAATTTTCAGGCTTTCAAGATGCCATATTTAAATTAACACTTTTTATTAAATATTATTTTGTATTTGTATAGTGATTGATGGTTTACAAAAATATGTTTACATGCATAGTCATCAAAGCCCACATATATAGAGCTTTATAGTTTACAAAGCTCTTCCCTCATGAAAACCTTGTCTGGTAAGTAGTACAAAATCCCTATTCCCATGACTCATGAGGAAGCTGAGATTCACAGAGAATTAGTAATGTTCACATGGATATACTAATAATAAGTGACTAAAGCAGGTTTGAACATGTCTTCTACCTCAACACTATTCCCAGTGCACCATGTATTTGGTCATCACAATCTTACAAAATGTGCAAGGCAGATACTATTTCTCCCCTGACCCCATTATAGAGAAAAAGAAACTGAGGCTCAGCAAGGTTAGACATTTTCTAAGATTACACAGTGATTATTTCTGAATTAATCCTAGGACTCCTACATCTCAGGATCATAGCTTTAGGTATAGAAGAGATGCTTGAGACAGAATAGTCAAATGGACTCTTTTTACAAAGGAGGACTCTGAGGTGAGGAAATGCAAAGCATTTTGCCGAATTCACCCATGTAGTAAGTTAAAAAGTCAGGATTTGAACTCAGGTCCCCCGATTCCCCTTCCAAGGTTCTTTATAAACCTTTGTCAGCTAACACTTTAGTTATGGGCTAACACTAACAGGATTTAGCAGAAATAGGACATGGAATAGTGGTAGGAAGCCCAAGAAGGGACCAAGGTGGGAAACTAGAAAGTAAGGAAGGACTAATAGGAGAGATTTGAAGAGGGTTAGGGAGAAAGGCTGAGAAAGGAAGTAGAAAGTAGGGAGATAATGTTCTCAAGACAAGTAGCCCGTTTCAAAATTTGGGGCTGTCGTTACTGTTACCCGGCTTTAGAAAACTCATTAACCCAGAAAGTAGAAGGATACACAAGAGGCTAGGCTACAGCTTATTCCTGTTCACTCAGATTTACTCTTTTTACCATCTGGCCACTGAGTTCCATTTAGGAAATTCATTTCCAGGCACTGGCATTTCTGTCCACTGTTTAGTCTGCCTGCTTGCAATGTTCCCTTATAGTCATGAATAGGGAGGAGGCATTCCTGGGCAGGAATGTAGCTTATCTTGATTAACACATACAATTGGAGAAAATGGGGTTACTTGCCTACCCCAGGAAAGGAAAAATAAAATATTTTATTTATAAAAGAAAACTGCAGATACATCCCTTTCTTGCATTTTATTTTTCTATTTTTCTCGGGATGTGCTAAGAATTTTACAGTGCTCAGTCTTTTCACCCATAATCATCTTTTTAATCTTCAGGGAGAAAGGAAATTTGAGAAATCTTCACAAAACATCATTGTCAGCACTTTCTCTTCTGTACAATTAAATTAACAAGGAGGTGTATGGTATTATGTTTGTGAAGTAAATAATTTCATAGGCATCAGGGTTTGCATCAGAATAAAACAAAACTAGTTAGGGAAAACTCAATAAACTGGAATGCTTATGGAATGAAATGTTTCAGTTAATTGGATTTTCTCCCTAAAGAGTTATGCTTGATAACCATAAATCCTTGTTGTTTTCATTCCTGCTGATGAACACTTTTCAAAGATCTTAAAATCAGAAGGAACCTCAAGAGATTATCTGTACCAGCTTCTTATGCAGGGCAAGAAAAATTGTAGGAGCATGGATGCAGGGATGGAAGAGACCTCAGTCACTAATCCAACTGGCTCATTTGATAGATGAAGAAACTAAGAAACTTGAGAGGTTTAAGTAACTTACCCAAAGCCACACAGAAAGTAAGGAGTAGAATAGAGACCTAAAGCCAGGGCTCCTGCCTCCTGGTGCCATCCCCAAGACCAAGTTGCCTCCATTTATTAATTGTTTCGGTTAGGTTTAATAGAATTTTAAGGACTATATTTTGTTGAAATAATACATAAAATCCTTCTTCAAATACTTCATTAAGGCTCTGATCTCATCATTGTGGGAATTCCCTTTGCCAATACAGATTAAAATCTCTCCACTAACTTGCCATGTCCGTAAAACTTCCCTATCACCTTGTGGCCAGATGCTAAGCCCCTCAATCTAGTCTTACCAGGCTGGTTTTCAGATAGCAGTCCATCACCTTACATGTACCAATATTTCTAGCTTGGTAAGAACCTCATATGACATTAAAGAGTCCTTGGGCTCTCAAAGGTTATGTCTGACAAGTACAAGCTCTGCTGGTGCTTACCATAGATCCCTGATTTAAACCAACAAAGTATTTTTTTTCTTTTTTTTAAATTTTATTAATTTATTTTGATTTATCAACAATCACTTCCATATGCTTTTGAGTTGAAAAGTTTTCTCCCCCTTCCTCCCCCCCCACTCCCCAAGACGGCACACAATCTGATGCAGGCTTTACATTTACATTCCTATTAAACATATTTTCACATTAGTGAAGTTGTAAGTAAAAATTAAAACCAATAGGAGGAACCATCAGAAAGATGAAACAAAACTCAACAGAAGGTAAAAATAAGTGATAGGGATTCGACTTCCATAGTTCTTTCTTTGGATGTGGACAGCATTTTCCATCCTGAGGCCTCTGGAGATGTCTTAGACTCTTGTAATGCTGAGAAGGGTTCAGTTTAACAATATTAGTCATCGCATAACATGGCTGTTATTGTGTACAAAGTCCTCTTGGTTCTGCTCACTTCACTCAGCATCAGACCATATAAGTCTTTCCAGGTTTTTCTGAAGTCAGCCTGTTCATCATTTCTTATAGCACAATAGTATTCCATTCATTATATACCACAACTTGCTCAGCCATTCCCCAATTGATGGGCATCCTCTCAATTTCCAATTCTTTGCCACCACAAAAAGAGCTGCTATGAATATTTTTGTACATGTGGGTCCTTTTCCCATTTGTTTGATCTCTTTGGGATATAGCCCTAGAAGTGCTATTGCTGGATCAAAGGGTATGCACATTTTTGTAGCCCTTTGGGCATAGTTCCAAATTGTTCTCCAAAATGGTTGGATCATTTCACAACTCCACCAACAATGTATTAGTGTTCCAATTTTCCCACATCTTCTCCAACATTTCTCATTTTCCTGTTTTGTCATGTTGGCCAATCTGATAGGTGAGATATGGTACCTCAGAGTTGTTTTGATTTGCATTTCTCTAATCAATAATGATTTAGAGCATTTTTTCATATGACTATAGATGGCTTTAATTTCTTCATCTGAGAACTGTCTGTTCATATCCTTTGACCATTTATCAATTGGGGAATGGCTTGTGTTCTTATAAATTTGTCTTAATTCTCTATATATTTTAGAAATGAGGCCTTTATCAGAGAGACTGGTTGTAAAAATTCTTTCCCAATTTTCTACCTTCCTTCTAATCTTAGTTGCATTGGCTCTGTTTGTACAAAAATGTATCAATTTAATGTAATCAAAATGATCCATTTTGCTCTTCATAATTTTCTCTATCTCCTGTTTGGTCATGAATTCTTCTGTTCTCCATAGATCTGATAGGTAAACTATTCCTTGTTCTCCCAGTTTACTTATGGTATATCGGCCTTTATATCTAAGTCATAAACCCATTTTGACTTTATTTTGGTATATGGTGTGAGATTTGGGTCTATGCCTAGTTTCTGCCATACTCTTTTCCAGTTTTCCCAGCAGTTTTTTTCAAAGAGTGGGTTCTTATCCCAGAAGCTGGGATCTTTGGGTTTATCAAGTAATAGATTACTATAGTCATTGACTACTGTGTCTTGCATATTTAACCTATTCCACTGATCCACCTCCCTATTTCTTAGCCAGTACCAAGCAGTTTTGATGATTGCTGCTTTATAATACAATTTAAGATCTGGGACCTTTTGTTTTTCCAAATGAACCTTGTTATTATTTTTTCTAACTTTATAAAATAAGTTTTTGGTAGTTTGATTGGTATGGTGCTGAATAAGTAAATTAGCTTAGGTAGGATTGTCATTTTTATTATGTTAGCTCGGTCTACCCGTGAGCAACTGATGTTTTTCCAATTATTTAGATCTGATTTTATTTGTATGAAAAGCGCGTTTTGTAATTGTGTTCATAGAGTTCCTCGGTTTGTTTCAGGAGGTAGACTCCTAAATATTTTATGATGTCTACGGTAAGTTTAAATGGGATTTCTCTTTCTATCTCTTGCTGTTGGGCTTCCAACAAAGTATTTTTAATGACTTGGGTTTTTAAAGTACCTTATGGTTGTGATTATGAGTAGCAATGATCAGTGGACAATACTGTAAGTATAAATGGAAAGGTGTAGAAGATTGTGCTGGACCCTAGAAGTTGCTTCATTTGAATAAAAATCAGAAATCAGCTTGTTCTTGCCTGTTTCTCATGAAAGAGAAATGGGAGGTGGGGAGGGCAGTAGGTGGCAGTTATTTGTGCTCTGAGTACTTGAGGCTTGACAATACCTGTATAACACTGAATTATCCTTTTGTAGGGAAGGCATACTGGGGAATCCAATGAGCCACCAGCCCAATGAGAGCTGTTGCCTTTGTGTTTACATACAGGTGTACATGCTCATAAGGTCATACGTTTAGTGATAGGAAGGACCTCAAGGGACATCAAAAGGCCCTTTGAGGTTATCTAATTCAATTTTGTCATTTTACAGATGAGATGACCCATGCCCATGGAGCTGAAGTAACTATCCCTATCTCTGTGCGACTCAACTCACAGTAGAATGTCAGCTACTCTGGGAAGGCAGTTTTCTTTCAGTGGAGGTCTCCAGCACCTAGCAGAAAGCTTTCCTTGTACATAGTAAATGCATAACAAATGTTTGTTGAATAGAAATGAATTGCCTTGCCTTTAAATGAATTTTTTTTTTGGCTTTTTGGTGAGGCAATCGAGGTTAAGTGACTTGCCCAGAGTCACACAGCTAGTAAGTGTCAAGCATCTGAGGCTGGATTTGAACTCACATCCTCCTGACTCCAAGGTGGGGATTCTAGCCAAATGCACTTCTTAATTTTCTTATTTTCTATCTTTTTTCTCTTTTGAATTGTCCTTAATTTCTTAAGTTCATCTAACTCCTTTACCAAAAAACAACAAAAAAAAAAAACATTTTCTGTTTCCAGCTTTCTGCTTCACTAGCAAATTGTAGGAACACAGATTCAGAGCCAGAAGAGAGCTTAGACATCATCTCCAGCCTAACCTTCTTATTTCAGATCTGGAGACAGAGGACTTGGGTTTGAATTCTGCCTCTGACACTTACTACTTGTGTGACCTGGAGCTAGTCACGGAATGGCCCCGGGCTCATCTGTAAAATGAGGGGGTTGGACTAAGTGACTTCTGAGGTCCCTTCCAGCTCTGAATCTATGCTCCTATGAGCAAGCGATCAATGAATCACCAACCATTCTTAAATGCTTGTAAGTGCCAGGCATTATGAACACACATATGAGGAAACCAAGGCCCTCAAAAATTTAAGTGATTTATTCAAACTCACCCAAGTAGCAAACTGCAGAGCCAAGCATCCTGGTCCTCTAACTACTAAACCATTGTTCTGTCTCTGTCTCTCTCTCTTTTTCTCTGTCTATTTTTTCTCTCTTCCTCTCTCTCCTCTCTTTCCCTCCCTCCTTCTCTCCATTCCTCCTCCTTCCTTCTTTCTCCTGTCTCTCCTTTCTGTCTCTGTTGTTCTCTGCATCTCTTGTTCCTTCTCCCTCTCTTTTTCTTGCTCTCTCCCTCCCCTTATTCCTCTCCTTCCTCCCTTTTTCTCTCTCCTCTTTCCCTTTAGCTCTCTCTCCTCTCTCTTCCTCTCTTTCCCTCTCCCTCCTTCTCTCTTCATCTCTCTCTGTCCCTCTGTTATTCTCTATCTTTCTCTGCGTCTATTTCCTCCTCCCTCTTTCTCTCTTTCCCTCTCCCCCTCTTTTTTCTCCTCCTCCTTCTCCTCCTCCTCCTCCTCCTCTTCCTCCTTCCTTCTCCTTCTCCTTCTTCTTCTTCTTCTCCTTCTTCTTCTTCTTCTTCTTCTTCTTCCTCTTCTTCTTCTTCTTCCCTTCTTCTTCTTCTTCCTCTTCTTCTTCTTCTTCTTCCTCTTCTTCTTCTTCTTCTTCTTCTTCTTCTTCTTCTTCTTCTTCTTCTTCTTCTTCTTCTTCTTCTTCTTCTTCTCTCTCTCTCTCTTCACATTACTTCTCAGTGAATGCCCTTAGTTAAAAAGATTCTTTCCTCAAACATCCAACTCTTCTTAACTACAATTCATTCTCTCTTATTTTCTCACTTTCTACCTTTTTTTCTTTTTTGAATTGTCCTTTTCTGAATTTCAAGGCCTGCCCATGGCCAGGACATATTTGGGAGTAAAGTGGGGCAAGAGAGACAGTGCCACGTTAAAATACTGCAGGATTTAGTCAGAGGTAACTTAAATGTGTTATATGGCTTCAGATTTGCTCATCTTAATAATCTGGGTTGTCTACACCCACCCCCAAGTTTAATTATTTTTTGCAAGCAATCAAATCCCATGATTGTATAGACACAATCTTGCATCCTTGAGATTGTTCCCCATTTACCACTTTCATTAGTGACTTTCACAAGAGAAGATGTTCATTGAAGTGGTTAAAGTGCAGAGCTGAGGAGGGAGTCAGGTAGAAGAATGTTCTGTTCCAGTCCCCTAGAATGCCACCTTTCCATCTCCTGCTTTCTAGTCTCCATTGGGACTAAACATATCCAGAGAAACACAGGTCACCTTCAATAAGGAAATGAGCTTTCCAAATTCTGTAGCCTTTTTTTTTTTTCAGTGAGGCAATCGGGCTTAAGTAACTTGCCCAAGATCACACAGCTAGTACATCTCAAGTGTTTGGTCTGAGGCAGGATTTGAACTCAGGTCCTCCTGACTCCAGGGCCGGTGCTCTATCCACTGAGACACCTAGCTGCCGCCCCTCGCTCTCACCCCCACCCCCAGCCTCTTAGATAGCAGTGGAGCTCTTCCTAATCTCATTAACTTCCGTGTGTTTAAATATATACAATGTGCTTTTTTTTTTCCCACCATGTTCCATTCTACTTTAAATTCTCTATGTGCTTTGCTTGACCTTAAAGCCCACTCCTCTAAAGCCAGGACATAGAGTGCTCAGCGAGTGCCCTGCCCCCTGGAAAGGGAAATGGAGTGCTACTTCACAGGCAAAGCAAGGCAGTATTAGGACAGTGACCTATTGGCTTTCCTGGAATGAGACAGAAAGTCTGCCAAAATTTCTTAGCTGCTTCCAGCTCTCAGGTAGATGGATGACATCTTTCTAGAAGCTGGAAGGAAGCTTTGAAACCCATCTATCAGATTCTAACGAAACATATCTGGATATGATCTTGTGTCTCACAACGTCTCTGACTTTTGCCCCCATTCAGGGAAACTCTGGCTCATTTTTCTCCTAAACCAGGACCCTAGCTCCCCTATGAGCACCGAGGCAAAGGAAACAACAAATATGTAATGAGTTTGATTTAACTGGACCCAAAAAAAGCAGAAAAGGGTTCATACTGGAGTCCCCTGACAGTTGAGAAAACTCTTCACTCCAATCTGGAGGGGATCAAAAACTGTTCCCCTAATCTCTAGCAGATCCCACCTTGTGCAAGGACCTACATGGGCCATATGGAGGCCTCACGACAGAGGGAGGGCAATAATGTGGCTCTGCTTCTCAATTTCCTGACTATAATTTTTATTGCTCTTTAGTGCCTGTCTCTGTTTCTTCCTTTCTCTTTGCCCCTCTCTGTCTCTCTCCTTGTCTTTGCCTCTACTTAACTGTGATTCTTTCTGTGATTTTCTCTCTCTCTCTCTCTCTCTCTCTCTCTCTCTCTCTCTCTCTCTCTGCCTTTACATGTCTCTGTATGTCTCTCTCTGTCCCTCACTCTTTGTCTTTTTCCCTGTCTCCCCCCTCTCCACTCTGGCTGGTGCCAGCCCCTTCTTTCCAGGGTTGGAGGAAATATAGCATTCTCCATAGGCCTCTCTCTAGGTCCATTTATGACTCATTATCTCCACCTCTTCTTTATCACCCAGCTTCTGTGTTCCTTGCCTCTTCTATCCCTGAGGCTCCACTTCCTTGTCAAAGCTTCTCTTATCAAGGCTTGCTTTTTTCAAGGACTTTTTAGCCCAGGCCTCTCACTGGGTCCTCAGTATTGTTTAAGCTGGCACTGCCTAGAGATCCCTACATTGTATTTGCCTCTAATCCTCATAGCCCATGTCAACTCCACCGGTACACTGAACCTTGCCCAGAATCTACCAGTATGGCCCAAAATTTAAAGGTACCAAGACATGATATCACATGCAATAGACTAACTATGAGACTTACTGGTCACATATAAAACAAACAAAACGTATTTTGAGGATGTACATGTCCTATTGTCTCATTGTCATTCAAGGTATCAATATCTATTCTAGTTCTAAGATATAAAGCAGTATTTGCAATTGTCTTACTATTTCCCCACCCCCACCCCATCAGCATTTCAAGTAATGAATCTGATTCAGCTGGGGTGGAGGGAAGAGTTGGAGATCATACTAAAATAGATAATGAGAGCTGGAGCCCATTCCCACTCACCAATTCAAGGTAAACATGCCAGCCACCTTTCAATACACCATGAATAGGACAGAGATGAATAAACAAAGAGATTGATAGAATTCCTTTGTCTTCAGGAACTGCATTTAGTAATTCTTCTATCAGTCTGGCTGTTTCTGGGGAGCTAATCTCAGATGCAAAGTGTGAGTGGACCAGACAAATTCAAGGGTTTTAGAATTTTTAAATAATTATAATCAATTGGTCCACCAGATCCTTAGTGTTCCCTTCAATTCCCTCTGAAAGAAGGAGCCCCAAAAGGGCAAACCAAGTCATTGGACCAAGTGCTTTCCTCTCAACCACCTTGTAAGGTAGGTACTACAAGTATAATCGACATTTTGAAGACGGGGAAACTGAGGGCCAAATTGGCAAAGGGACTTGCCCAGGAGAGTAGTGGCTTTTCTCCTATGCCATGTCTCATCTCTCTTGTTTTAGGACAACCTTAGAGTAAGGATAGACATTCCTTTTTGCAGTCTGGCATTTAAAACTCCTCAATTTGACTCCCCACTTACCTTTCCAGATGTTTCAAATTAGTCCCCTTCAAATGCTCTACATTCCACCAAAATGACCTACCAGCCATTCCTTGAACTGGGTACATCTTCTCTAAAACATTCCTGGAACCCTTCCCCTTCTCTCCTCCACTTCTCAGAATTTCTATCTTACTTCAGGGCTCAGTTCTGACACCACCCCTTCCACGAAGTCCCTCCTGACTTCCCCTAGTTATTAGCACTACTCCCTCCTGAAATTATTTTGTATAGATGTTGTATATCCCCACTAGAATGATAAGTTGCTTAAGGATGGGACTGTATTGTTCTTGTCTTTGTGGCCCTCAAAGAGCAAGCTTTTCAACTATTTGTTGGATTGGGTTGGTTTGGGTTGGATTGGGTTGAATTGAATTGAATTGAATTGAAACTAGACCTGGCATTATGATAAATTATTTTGCTGGCCTGTTTTGTTGAGCTGGTATTATAAGTCCTCCCTTGGCCTTTCTTCCCTCTCCTTGCCTTGGCAACATAAGGACCCACTTTCAAGTGCCTACAAGTTTCTCCTGCTTTGTAGGGGTAATATTTTACTTCATTCCATTTTACCAATCTGGGATTGCAGCTTGGTAGAATAGGACATGCAAACAGATGTGAACTGCTATCAATTTATGCTTAAAATATGCAAATAAATGTTCAGGAATTGACTGCAGAGAAATCAAATTGCTTTACCTATTAAGTGATCTTTGAGTCCAGACCACACATGCTCCAAGTTTGAAAATAATCAAATATCATTAATAAAGTCCCTTGACTTCTAAAACAGGTCATTATTCATTGTCTTTCATTATGTAAGATTATATATAAGCTCTGATTCTTAACCCTTCTTTTTTTCTGCCCTTCATTGCTCCTTCTTTCCATGCTAAATGTGGAATTAGCCCTCACTTTAACCATCCTGAAAACTGACTTGTTTCTCTCTCAACCTCTTGATGTTTTAATAGTCCTTTCCTGGCTCAGATAGAAAACCTTTGACTCATCTATAGCCAAACAGGACTTTACCATTCTTATTCTCTAGTTTTTCTGACATTCTGGAGACCTGGAAGCCAATACTAGATTCATCAATATTTCCACTTCCCCAAATACTTTAAAACAAGGGCAAATAGAAAATATTGCTCATCCAACTTAGTAGCACAGTGGATAGAGCTCTTGGCCAAGGGTCAGGAAGACCTGAATTCAAATCCCATCTCAGATGTTTATTATGTGACCATGGGCAAATCACTTTAACCTCTGTCTGCCTCAGTTTCTACAACTGTAAAGTGGGAGTAGTAATAGTATTTTCCTCCCAGAGTTGTTGTGAAGAGCAAATGAGATAATATTTGTAAAGTGCTTAGCACAGTGCTTGACACACAGTAGGTGTTTAATAAATGCTTCTTTCCTTCTTTCTTTTGGTTAGCTTCCCTTCCCTTAGCATCTTTCATTATATCATTATATTAATTGAGGTGGTTCACTAGTTTGTCTAGTAATTTAGAGCCTTATTTCCATCCTGGTAATTGCTAGCCCTAACAGTAATCTGCTAAATTTGCTGCAAAAGAGATTGCTTTTGTGTGTTGGGGCTTCAGTGTATTTTCCCAACTACTGAGCAATGGTCCCTGGGGCTACCAAAATATAAGTAGCTTTCTTATCAGGTCCATGTCAGTGTAAAATTCTCTCCTGACTTCTTCCTAGAGTGTCTTATCCAGCTATCTTTAGATTTCCTTTATTAACAAATCAAGGAAGTTTCCTTTGCATCATTTCCAAGGATCCATTGTGATTATGAAAAGACTTATTAAGCACCTATTTGGAAGGGATGCTTTCTACATCTGGGGGGTAAAAAAGAATTAAATAGAGCTGATACTTGCCCTTTTGGCACTCACAAGCTAAGACAGACCTGCTAAAACTGAAATTGATTGGTTAGTCAATCAACAGACACTTATTAAGTGCCTTCTCTGTGCCAAGCAGTATGCTAGGCACTGAGATGGGACAGTGTAGTAGAAAGAATCTTGGCTTTGGAGTCAAAATTTGGGTTCACATCCTTTCTCTGCCATGTAATATCTGTGTGGCATTATAGAATTGTGTTTGGTCATTGAGTTGATCAGAGTTCCTAAGTCTTTCAAAGTTGTTTATTTCTATAATATTGGTGTTGTGTGAATTGTTCCCCTGGTTCCACTCACTTCATTTTGTCACACTAGTCTTCTCTGAAATCATCCCTTCTATCACTTCTTACAGCACAACAGTATTCCACCACTTTCATATACCATAACTTGTTCAGCTATTCCCCAAATGATAAGCACTGCCTTAGTTTCCAACTATTTGATACTACAAAAAGAGCTGCTAGAAATCTATTTTGACCATATGGGTCCTTTTTTTCTTTCTTTGCTATCTTTGGAGTGGAGACCCAATTACAGTAAGAATGTAGGCACAGTTTAATTACTCTTTGAGCATAGTTCCAAATAACTTTCCACAATGGCTGGACTAGTTCATAGTTCCACCAACATAGCATTAATTTACCTGTTTAACCACAGCCCTTCCAACATTTGTTACTTTCCTTTTTTTTTTTTGGTCAACTTTGCCAAGTTGATGTCTGTCAGACAGTACCTCAGAATTGTTTTAATTTGTATTCTTCTATTAGTGATTTAGCAGTAGTGTCAAACTAAAATAGAAAGGGATCCCTGCCGTTGCATATTAACTTAGAAAACATCAAATGAACATTATCTATGTGGAATTGTATTTTTATTATTTTGTTAAATATCTTCTAATTACATTTTAATCTGGTTTTGCTAAGGAAGCTCAAATGAGTTTGACACCTCTGATTTAGAGCACTGGTTTCATATGGCTTTTGATAGCTTGGATTTCTTCCTCTGAAAACTGCCTACTCATATCCTTTCACCATTTATGCATTGAGAAATGGCTTCTATTCTTATAAATTTTAATCATAGAAATGAGATCTTTATCAGAGAAACTTGCTATAAATATTTTTCCCAATTTCCTGAATCTCTCATTTTTGCTAAATTGGTTTTGCTTGTGCTCAAACTTTTTCATCTTATGTAATCAAAATCATCTATTTTATCTCCAGTGAACCTCTCTGTCTCTTGTTTGGTCTTGAATTCTTCCCCTATCTATAGATCTGACAGGTAGTTTCTTCCATGTTCCCCAAATTTTGAAGCCATCCTTTGTGTCTCACTGATTTACTCATTTGGAGCTTGTCTTAGTATAGTGTAAGATGTTGGTTTATATCTAGTTTCTGCCATATTACTTTCCAGTTCTCCCAGCAGTTTTTGTCAAATGGTGAGTTCTTGCCCCAGTAGCTGGAATCTTTAGGTTTACCAAACACTAGGCTATTGTGCTCATTTGTTTATGTAGATTATGTACTTAAGCTATTCCATTGATCGTTACCTCTCTAATTACCCAATACCAAATTGTTTTGATGATTAAAATTTCACAGTATAGTTTAAGATCTGGTACTGCTAAGTAAATCCCTTTCCTTCCCACATTTTTCATTAATTCTCTTGATATTTTTGAACTTTTGTTTCTCCACACAAATTTTGTTATTTTTCCTAGCTTTATAAAGTAATCCCTTGATAGTTTGGTATACCACTGAACACATAAAATAATTTAGTTACTATTGTCATTTTTATTATATTGACTCATCCTATCCATGAGCAATTAATTTTCTACAATTATTTAGATTTGTCTTTGTGTAAAAAAAATTTCATAATTGTGTTCATGTAATTCCAATGTAGGTTTTGGCAGAAAGACTTCCAAGTATTACAAAACAGTTTGAGCTGGGTTTTGAAAGATATAAGGGTTCTAAGAAATAGGGATGAAGAAAGACTGCATTGGATAGCCAATATAAATCACAGAAATAGGAAATGGAGCACAAGCGAGCAACAGCAAAAAGGCTGTTTTGGCTAGATAGTAGAGTGGGGGTGGGGTGAGAGGGAGCAGTGTTTTAAAAAGCTAAAAAGATAAGCTAGGGGCAGATTGTAAAGAACTTCAAATGACAAACAGAGGAATTTATATTTTATCCCAGACATAAAAGGAAGCTACTGAAGTGTATTGAGTAGGGGAGAGTGACATAGATGGACCTATATGTAGGGAAGTGGAGAGAGAGACTGGAGTCAGGTAGATGGGTTAGGACCATGAAAAGGCATAGAAGCAGCAAAATTAAAACATTAAAATAGCACAAGAGTGGATGGTACAAAACTTAATTGTGGAATAGATAAGAAAGAAGTTAAGAGACTATGCTGTAGAGGCCAAAGGATAAATGATTCAAATTCATGGGTGATTAGAATAAGCTAGCAGAGTTGGAAATAGGGATTTTTGTGCCTAAGGCAAACAACCAGGAAGTAGAAACCAAGACTAACCTGGTGAGGAGCCTCACCTGGTATGACCTCTGAAAAGGAGGAAGAAGCACATCTGGTAGCTCCCTATTTTAACTAGTTATTATTGCTAACTAGGTGGTAAGCACTACTAATCCTACAGATGAAGGACTTCACTGGAAATGCTGTTGGTGCTTTCTAAATTCAGTGCCCTCAGGCAAAGTACAAGTAGCCAGCTCCCCCCACCCCCGCCAAGTTCCAGATCAGAGGCAGGAAAGGGGGTGAAGTGCTATTCCTCTCTCATCACTTTGAAGCAACACTGATTTCTCACATAAAGAAACAGGGCAGGACACAGCTGGAGAAATAAAAATGAAAGCTGGCTTTCATTTTGTCAAATGAAAGGACACAAGACCATCCATAACCTTTGGCAACTATGCCAATGGATATGACAAACACTTGGCCAGTATTAATGTGTCTTTATGAAATGTTTTGCTGAGATATTAGGTCAGGAATTTGTATAACTCTCATTGATTATGTAAATTTGTTACCACACTTTCAGAGGAATTAAATAGACTTGGAGATTTATAGATTCATTCCCATTTTCAAGAAAAACCTCATCAGTCAAGGTCAATTTTTACAGAGTTGATAAATCAGAGGATGATTATTCATGTTACAAAAAGAATAGACTGATTTTGTACACAAAAACCTGAGGCTTTGAAATCAAAGGACTATTATTTTTAATCAAATCACAAAGAAGTATTTATTTTGGAAATATGAGAGGCAGCATGGTATAGTGGGTGGAAGATTGGCCTTGGGTTCAGGAAGACCTAAAATAAGTTGTTCCTCAGTTGGGCTTATCTCAGCAATATGACCACGAGCCAAGCCATTCCACACACACACACACACACACACACACACACACACACACACACACACACCCTCTTAAAATTTATAAATTGCCAACCTGAACCTATGAGGGGACTTTACACACCTAAAGTTCTACACTGGTGGGAAGGTGGAAGAAGTCTCAATGCCTAAAGTGGGGGGTGAGGAATGAGGGCTATAAAATAGCTTGAACATTCTAACTCAACTCCTACATTGTTAGAACCACAGCCTCATACTCCTTGAACCACATTTTCTCCTATTCTTTCAAGGCAATTGTCCAGACTGGTTTGTATTTTCTTTCCACTCATTTCACACAAATATTCCTGCACATCCGTGTACACACTGTGCATTTTTATTTTTATCTCCCTTCTCTATTCTTATCTCTCTTTTCCTCTATGCTACTGCGCTAAATAACTCTAATGACAATTTTGGAGTCAGCTATGGGCATTAGCCCAAAATCTGCAAATTCCTGTGTGTACATGTTTTTACCCACTGCCTAGCACAGTGCCTGGGATAGAGTAGGCACTCAAATGCTTGTTGAATTCCTGGTGCCAAGACTTGCCCTCTATGTTTCTGATGGAATTCAATTCAATTGTTTGAATTAAATTAATTCCTCATCCAAAAGTTGACCCTCTATTCTACCTCTGATTTCCTACTCCCTCACCCTCCCTATAGGCACTGGTGATTTCATGGATACAGGGAACTGTCCTAGAAGAAAACTCCCTCTGCCAACTCAGATCAGCACCTGATCAGCTCCTTAAGTCTTAGAATTACACTGAAAGATTAAACTTGCCAAAGGTACACGGTCATGCCAAAAATGGAACCTGAACCTAGGTCCTTTTAGCTGTAAGGCAAGCTCCTTATCTGTATCTCCCTGCTTAAGATGGAATCCCTAAAATAATGAAATTGGCAATTTTGGGCAAATATTTGTTGATCCTAATACCTGTGATTCCTTAGAGGGGAGGGAAAGAAACAAGCATTTATTAAGCACTTACTATTATGCCAGCCATTGTGCCAAGTGCTTTACAAATCTTATCTCATTTGATCCTTACAACCATCCTGGGAAGTAGATGCTATTATTACTATACCCATTTTACAGATGGAGAAACTGAGGCAGACAAAGGTTAAGTGTCTGGCCAAGGGCCACATAGCTAGGAAGTGTCTGAGGCTGGATTTAAACTCAGGTCTTCCTGATTCCAGATTCAAAACTCTACCTACTGCATTACCTAGCTTGCCTTTAATTTAATTATGTACAAAGTTAAAATTATTTTAAATTTTTTAAATGTAATTTCTAAAGTAAATTACATTTTAAAAATCATTGATTTAGACCTGAAAATCACCTTAGAGTTCCTCAAGTCTAACCCCCTGATTTTAACAGTTGGGAAAACTGAGGCCTAGAAAGGTAAAGGAATTTGCCCATGATCTCACAACTATTAAGTATCTCATGAAGAGCTTGAACTCATATTTATCCTGACTTCAAGCAGTATTTAAACATTTTATCCTTCTTTCTTTCCTCTTGGGAATTTGCATTCATACTAAAATTCACTTTAATATTTGGAAGGAGTTTCCTGTTTTTGAAGATACAGTCTTATGTTTGTATAAAAACCCAAAAATAAAAAAACTTGGCCAAAAATAATATTGTTCTTTATCTTGCCATTAATCAGATGGCTTAAATGGCTAAAGCATCCAATGAAATGTTTAGTGAACTTTTGAAAAGACCAAGTTCCCAAACTTTCCAAGGTTAATTAGTCTCTTCCAAAAAAAACCTTTGCACCTTGAAGTCTTTATCTATAGAATATAGACTTCCTCTTTTTCCCAGTAAAAGTAAGATTTTTAAGCATTGGTAGACTAGTGCAAGGTAGTATTCAGGTGGTAGTCAAGGTCTTTTGGAAATAGATACCTGGTAGCACCTCCTCTAGGCTGCCTCTTGGGCCTGGATTGAAGGCCAACAGTAGCTGATTCCTGCCTACTGACTGTGGGGTAGTTCATGGGAAGGAGGCTCCTCCAGGCTCAGAGTAGAGGGGAGTGGGGAGCATAGAGTGGGAGGAGAATTAATACAAAGATTCTCTTTGACCCCTTCCCAGACCACTTCCCCTTCTGTTCTTCTTAAGTGGAGTGAATGAGATCTAGGGATAGACATGTTCCTAGGAGTCTCAAGAGAAGAAAAAGGCTTCCTGCTACCTCTCTCATGTTCTGCACTGACTGTAAGGGTATTTTCTTTAATCTCTGGGAGCAAGCAGTCATTTGAGCACTTCAATCTTTTTCTCACCCTCAGCAGATGGCATCTCAGCTACCTTTATCCTTTTGCTCAGTATGGCCAGCCCCTTCTCAATGATATCCACAGATTTGGTGAACTGAGACACAGCCTCGCTGTACTAGCTATTGTAAGAATAGGACAGGTCCAACAGGTGATGGGTCTTGGCCAACAGCCAGTCATGCGCCTCCAGGTAATTCTGCTGTGGGGCAGAATCTCCTTTCTCTCCATTCAGCAGCCAGAGAATCTGGTGGTTTAGTTGTCTATTTTAAAAACTCTGACTCTTTTGCAAAAGTTTTAAATGTTAACAAGCATATGTAAGAAAGGATGCTTATCATCTACAGATTTTCTAAAAATGGTTCCCAGGATCAAATAATATCTATCTATCTATATATATATATATATATATGTGTGTGTGTGTGTGTGTGTATGTGTGTATTATATATAAATAAATGTATATATAACATGTCATGTTATATGTGAAATATATGTATGTACAATTTAATGTTGGTCTATTATTTAACATGTATGGCATATGTAAATATATTATAGTGCATATTTGTATATCTATTATGATAAATGTACATATAATATATATGTTTATCGATTGTTTTTTCTTCGTCACTGAAGTTCATACTCTATAATTATGTACAAAACCTAATTTAAGGTCTGTTTTTTGACATGTGAAATTGGATAGGACTGGCCATGGCTGATGTGTGCTCTATACTTCCAGTCATCAGGAATAGCTTTCATGCATGTCTCACCCATTGATTCTGCATTTCATTTCCCTACTTCTCATATCCAACCAATTCTGTGTCATCTGGACTTCTTCTGTTTGACTGCCCATATTTCCCATTCCTTGGTCCCCCCCTTCCTTTTTAAAAACTTGATTATTGTTTCCTCTTACCGGTTAAGACCATAGGATGCAACTTGCAAACATCGCTTGTTGCTAACCAAAGGATGAGAAGGGAAGAAAGCATGATTACTCATGCAGTCATTGGAAACACAAGCAACTGAAGAATATATATTAAGAAGTGTGATCAGAAATTCCATTGTGTTTTTTAATCTGTGTATCTATCCTATCTCCCCAGTAATAAAGCACAAGCCCCTTGAGGGTAGGGATTGTTTTGATTTTGTATTCCTGGAAGCGAGCATAGTGCTTTGGACATTTATAGAGAGGGTGGGAGTGGAGAGAAAAGCATAGGGCCTTTGATTTCATTAGTATAAGGAATGGCCCATGGAGAAACACTCTGACAAGTCACATCTGCAGCTGCTTTGTAGCCTATAGTCTTAGTGACTTGGGGGTGAGGGGCACTAAGAGGTTAAGTGGCTTGCCCAGAGCAGAACTTGAACTCAGTTCTTCTAGACTTCTAGGGGGCCCTCTATTCATTCTGCCAAACTGCCTTTTCTTTACACAAAGAAGATCCTTTAAAAAATATTTCCTAAATTTCACTGAATCAAGTCGTATTTTACACATAGATGAAGCAATCAAGTCTTTATTTTCCTTGGATCATCCCTGCGGCACAGGGCAGCTTAAATGTTGAGCATTTTATGTGAGCAAGAAGATATAGCCACAAAGTCCAAGAAGATTCTTGTAAAATTCACTTCTTATATCCCCATCTTGCTAGTGTACCTTGTGCTCCCTAAAATAATCTGTAAGCTCCTAGGGAACAATCTTGTTTTCTGCTCCACAGCTTTGTCCCAACCATTGTTTGAGACCTTATAAATGAGAACAACTCATTCCAAGTAACTGCAGGTTCCCCAGGGTAATCATTAATCACATTATTCCACTTAGGCAATACGTGCAGGACACAGTTTTTCAACAAATGGTATTTTGACACTTGCAAAACCTGTTGCTAAGGGCTCAGAAGTGGAACTGCTAATTGTCTAACTACTCTAGCCATTGGTGACCAAAAATAATGTGACTACCGGATTACTAAAACTCAGCTCAGCCTATGGAAAGATCACTAAGTCAGTTTTGCCCCTAATTAGCCAAATTTCTCCGCCACCTCAATTATTCCTTAGTATAAATTAGGTCCCTTTGAAATCTGCACTAAAGTTCAAACTCCAGGATATGAGATTTCAAGGAAACATGAGTAATAATTGGTTTCTGATTCATAGCACTGAGCAGTAAATACCCAGGTCAGCGACAACAACAATAAACACTTACTATGTTCTAGGCACTGTGCTAAGAGCAGGATATAGAAAGAAAATAAACATTGTCCCTGCTCTCAAGGAGCTCACATTCTAACGAGGAAGACAGCATGTCAACAACTGTGTTGTTTGGAGAGAGAGAGAGAGAGAGAGAGAGAGAGAGAGAGAGAGAGATGAGAGAATGAGAGATAAGGCACTATTAGCATTCAGGAAGACCAAGAAAAGCTTCTTGTAGAAAGTGGGATTTTAGATGACTCTTGAAGGAAGCCAGAAGGCAGAGATGAGAAGGAAGAGCATTTCAGACATGGGGTACCACTAGTGAAAAAGGCACAAAGTGAGGAGTGATGTGTGCAAAGAATGACAAGCAGCCCAACGTCACTAGATCATACAGTACGAGGAGGAGAGTTAAGTGTAAGAAGTCTGGAAGGCATTGGGTTTTGGAGGGCTTTAAAAGCCAATCACAGGATTTTAAATTTGATCCTAGAGGCCATAGGAAGTCAATGGAGTTTACTGCATGGTGGGTGCGTGGGGGTGTGTGTGTGTGGGTGTGTGTGTGTGTGTGTGTGTGTGGTGTATGAGACATGTCAGACCTGAGTTTTAGGAAGACTTTGGCAAGCAGCTAAGTGGAGGATAGAGTGGCATGGCCAGACACTTGAGGCAAGAAGACTAGAAGGCTATTGCAATAGTCCAGTTGATGAAGGTCTGTGCCAAGATGGCTGTTGTGTGAGTAGAGAGAAGGGAAATGCATAGAAGAGGCGCAGAAAGGTATAAATGACAAGACTTGGCAACAGATTGAATATGTAAAGTGAGTGGGGTGGGAAGGGAATCGAGTCAAGTGCCTACATTGTCAGACACTGCGCTAAGCACTTTGCAAATATTATCTGATCCTCACAACCCTGAGAGGTTGGTACTATTATTATCCCCTTTTTGTAGCTGGAAAAACTGAGGCAAATAGAGGTTAAGTGATTTGCATCACAGAGCTAATCAGTGTCTGAGGAAGCCCAATTTGAACCCAGGTCTTCCTGACTTCAGGCCCAGCAGTCTATCCACTGCAACACACCTAGCTGCCTGGATAAGACTAGAGACGAACTAGGTTATGAAACTCAGTGACTAGGAGAAAAGAGCTTTATTAATATGGAGGGCATGTTTTACAAATGGCATAATAGACTTGATTTCTACTCTCAAGGAATCACACATTAAAGCAGATATGAACACTGACTATCCACGGACTGTTCAGCCAAGCCGGTAAACGAAAACCCAAGTGATGCAGAGTGCTCCAGAAACAAAATCCAGACTATATTCCACAATGTGCGGGGCCTCTGATAACAAAGTACAGCTTCTAGCAGTGAGGGTCCATCACTACCACCAAGTTTGGTCCTGGTACATGGTTTTCTCCCTCTATCTCTTTCCTTGTTCCTTGTTCCCCCATCTTCCTTCCTTCTTCTTCTATCCAGCCAGGAGCTGAGACCAAGAATCAGGCATTTTCCTTAATCGTTTTAACAGCTCTATCCCTTCCTTCTTTGGCCGCTGTAAGTAGTAAAGACTTAAGAGGAAAAAAAGCCAACTGGCAACTTTGTTGAGCTCCAAATCCTAGTGGCCACTCAGCAGCCACTTGGCAGGAAGAATTGTGACCAGATCCTACTGAAACCACAGCTGGAGGAAAAAAACCAGCTTATCATACCACACCCAAGATATCTTTAGGACACACTCATTAGAAAACATCACTGGAAAAGTCTCAGATTCCTGGATCTTTGTACAATTTCCTTTTCACTTTGGCTGTGTAATTTTGGCCTAAAAGACAAGACAAAACCACAATAAAATAATAGTTGACATTTATAAAGTGCTTTAAGCCCTTTACCTACATTATCTCATTGGATCCTCAAAACCACCTTGTGAAATAGTTATTTATAGTTATTATTCTCATTTTACCAAAGATGATGATAACCACAACTAGCGTTTATATGGCACTTTAAGATTTTTATGCATATCCTCCATAAAAAATATTTTCCACATTTTGCAGATGAAAAAACTGGGAATCATAGACATGAAGTGATTTTACTCTTGGATACTAGATTTAAATCTAGTATCAGAAGAAGGATTGGAACCCATGTCCTTCCTCCTTCCAAGTCTAATGCTCTTTCCTCTATACCATGCTAATATAGGCTGCTTGCCTATATGTAAAGATTGGCAAGAGGAGGGAAGAGAAGGAAGGTAGAAAAGGAAAGACAAGATAAAAAAGGGAGAACCAGGAAAAAAGACAAAGAGTGCCTTAAAAGTGAATCTTTATGCTTAATATTCAGTTCTAGAGAAATTTTGTTTCCTCTCACCGTATTGCTAAGGAAGTATCTATTCACTGATCTGGGCACCATATCCAAATAGATAGGTCAGCAGGCAGTTATTCAAAGTGTACACAGATGGCTATGTAAGAGCCAGTGCCTGAATGTATGGGGCCTGAAATGCTTCTGGTTATTCATCCAGATCACCTACATTAACCTATATTTCATTCTGAATGTAACATGACAGGTACACAGACAGAGGAGGTCAGTTGGTCAAAGATACTTAATGAACCTGCACAGAACAACACCAAAGAGGCCTCCCCCATCCCACTCACTGAGTGACTTTTAAAGGACTATCTTGTGATGCTCTGTGACTTCCTGCTCCATGCTTTGCTAAGAAACCAGAAATGGAAAAATGGTCATCAAGTCAGGAAAAGGAGTTGAAACAGAGAATGGATCATGTATTCCTCTACGGTTACCACCCCCTGGTGATTCTATGATTATGTACATAAAGTATTTTGAAGATTTGAAAGTGCTAACCAAAAGTGAGATATCATTTTTTTATCTTTATATCCTATGGAATTCAAAAACAGTCCCAGGATGAGTCACTATCTTACTGTTATTCTTTTATGTTTAGTCTTCAGTGAGCTATTGCACTGGTGGATAAAATGATTGGTTTTTTTAATTGAATAAAAGTATTGGGATTCAGACTCAGCTTCTATAGGCTTGCTGAAAGCATCTTAAAGCTAATTCTAATCGTAGATGGGATGATAGAGAAGACTGTACTTCCCGTTCCCACGTGATTTTTATTCATCTTACTTGCTCTCTTTTTCTTTATTTTTCTCTTTCTTCTTTCCTTTTCTTTCATTCTTCCTTCATTTCCTTCTTTCTTCAAGAAAGTCCAGGAAAAATATAGACTGATAGAACATCACAGAATCATAAACTTTCAGAATTGAAAGAGACTTCAGTGATCATCTAGTTCAACACAAGCGCTAAAAAGAATCCCCTCACAATATGTGACAAGTAGTCCTCCAGTCTCTGACTGAAGACCTGTACAGAGAGGAAGAACATGCTGCACCTCCCAAAGAAGCCCATTTCGCTTTTGAAGTCAGCACTTAATAGTTAGGAAGCTTTTGCTCATGTAGAGGTAGGGTGATTATTTTATCGAAACCCACCCCACTTACAGTAAGTAACAAGATGTCCAACCAAGTTCAAAAACAGGTTTGGGAATAAATGTGGAAAGACTTCCCGATTAGAATAGCATTGCCTAGGAATAGTATCCAGACAGGTTGAAGAAATTTGTCCACAAGTGGGTTTGGAAGAGATTCATTCAAGTGGTTGGAGTAAGCATAGCATTCTTGCATACGCCTGAGGAGCTAAAAAAGAGCTAAACTATGGCAGAGAAGGAAAAACGTTAGGAGATGCATAGGTTCTATAGACGTCTGGGAGTAGAAGACATGAGCAGAGAAAAGTCTTGAGAAAAAGATGATTCTTTCCCCAACTTTCTGGTGCCTGTCTATCCACAAACGCCATAATATAATCTATTGTTTTGTTACCCAGACATTTTCAGTAAACTGAATTTTCTCTCACCTACAAAGTAGAAAGGGGTTAACTAGAAATAAATATAAATGAAATGTTTAGCAGAAAGCCCATCCTCTGCCTAAATGTTAGGAATTTTCCTGCCTGGGGGCTTGGAGTTATTTGTTACTAAACTCATAACTTTTTGTCTTTAAAAAAAATTACTTGAAATTGAAGAAGGGAACCATGTGGACCTTAGGGAACATTATATTGCCCCCGGGCTTAAAATGAACTAATTATTGTGTTATGCTTTAATCAAACTTAAAACATTATTTTGCTAGGAAGATAAGAATTATTATAGCTAACTATCTTATCTAAGGGAAGATTTTAACATCATTCTGTGAACATAGTAAGACCTAAATGAATTTTTGAGGTATGAATGCTTGAGTTAAGCAGTAGCTGGGACAGTATGGAAGGAGATATTCTAATTAGCACCAAGTGCAGTGCTACACACAAAGTAATTCCTCAATAAACACTTGATTGCTAATAACTCACAAAAGAGGGCAAAATAATTATCTGGAATAATTATTTAGCACTGCAAGTTTGTTGAAAATAGAAGAACCAGTAAATAAAGCAAAAGGTCATTTTGGTTAAGAAGCATTATCTACACAATATCTGCCATGAACAAGCAATAAGAATACACAGAATATTCCCACTGTTGTCATCCTTATTACCATCACCATCATATCATTCTCCAGCATCCTGTCTGAAGATGACTTCAGTAAGACTACAGAAGATAAGCTTGCATCCTGATACTTTTAGTAAGTAACAAAAGTAATCATTTTGTCCACCTGCTCAAAATATGCAGGATAATACAAATTAGAGAATAATAGCAGGATATCAACCTGTCCTAAGACCATTTCTAACTGAATTCCAGTGAACAAGAGGAGAAAAATGAGATAGTAATCATAGTAATGATAACAGATGACATGATAATTTACTTTTTAAATTCACAAGGTGCTTTATATGCATTCTTTTACTTGATCTACACAACAGCCCTATGAGTCTGTTGTTATTACTATTATTCCCATTTAACATATAAGGAAACTGAGGCTGAGGGAGGTTAAGTGACATGTTCTTAGTCACATATCATCAGTGGTGGTATTTGAACAAGCACCATGGTGATATTTGAACTCTTTCTGATTCACAATTCAGGGTGATTTCTATTATATTTAACTGCCTCATAGGGTGCCAAGTAGGTATGATCAAAAAGTCATCTCTAAGTTTCTTGGAAAATTACCAAGGAAGTGAAACTGATCCAAACATTGTCAAACATGAGGCTGCCCAATAAAAGCCAACATGAGAAGGCTTCCCACAAGAGCAGCTTTGCACCAGAGACAGTACGGCTATCTATCCGACAGTCTTCCAGCTCCCTCTGTGCTGAGTAATCATTTGATGTTGTCCTTGTAGGGGGTTTGATCAGTGTGTTCTCTTCTCTTCAGAGAGCCAGATCACACTAACAATAAGCCACAACTCCTGTCTGAGGCATCCTAGGAAGCCTATGTGCTAAAACAGACACCCCACTCTTCCTTTCATTTAAAAGCAGTTATTTCAAAATCACAGAGCCCTGTAACTCCATCCACAGATGGTTTTGTGATGAAGGGACTCATGAATGATGTTTGTATTGAAAAAAACTTCATATGTTTACATGCTTAACTCTAGGAAAGTTGGGAAGGAAGGATGGCAAAAGAGGTTCCTGTTCTTATGTGGGTCAATTCAGAAACTGGGCACAGATATGTGAGGGCATGTGGCATAATTTTTTCAAATGATCTAGGCATATGATGTTATCAGCGTAAGGAACTCTTTGGGTTGCCAGGTGGTACAGTGGATAGAATACAGGGCCTAGAGTCAGAAAGACCTGAGTTCAAATTTGGCCCCAAACACTTACTAGTTCTGTAACCCTAGGCAAGTCACTTAACCCTGCTTGCCTTAGTTTTCTCATCTGTAAAATGATCTGGAGAAGGAAATGGCAAACCATTCCAGTATCTTTGCCAACAAAATCTTAAATGGGGTCATGAAGAGTCAGACACAACTGAAATGACTAGATAAACAACAAAGGAACTCTTTATGTGGAGTTCCCTGCATTAAGGAAATGTCTCTGTAATGTAGAATTGTAAAAAATTGCACGGCGCACTAAGACAATAAATGACTTGCCCATGGTCACAGAATCAATAGGTGTCAGAGAAAATACTTCAGCTCTGGTCTTCCTGACTACAGGATCAGGCCACCACCCACTACTCTGTACTCTCATATAATGTAATAGATATGCCCAGATATAAGTACAGGTTTTTTCAAAATGCTTGTTAAAAGTAGGCAAAGACCTATATACCTAGAGCCTAAGTCTGGACAAATCTAGCAAACAAGTGGTGTGGTTGTGGGGATGTTTTATAAAGTGCAAGATATTCTATGAGAATTGTGTGTTTTCAGGCTCGGCAGAGAGATAGGATATCCTCATGGATGGAGAGGCTGGTCTTAGAGTAAAGCAGACTGGAGTTAAAGTCCCATCTCATATATATTATATTTTATATTGTATTATGTTGTATTGTGTTATATTATATATTATTATATATCATATAATTATATATTATGTTTTATATGTGTTCTATGTGCTTGTAAATATTTAACAATAAGAAATTCAATTGACATGTGTATATACATATATACATATACTATATGCATATATAATATAAACATATATATGTATGTTTATACTGTGTACATACACATACATACAGTGGTATTCTGGTAACTGTTTAACAATTGGCTCTTGGGACAAAAACAAATTTATGCGTAACATTCTTTTAAGTTTAATCTGCATTAAAACACTTTCTCCAATCTAGACAATTGACAAAACAGTAAATCAAGCCCTGATTTGTAGTGTCTGCTGATTTCCGAAGGATAAATGCTCACACTGAAAATTTATCAGCTGGCTGATACAAGCTGGCTCCAGCACACTGTGTGGAGTGGGGTGGGGGGGCAGCCAAGTGGCAAACTGAGTAAAGTACTAGACTTGTTCAGCAAGCCTGGCTCCTATTTAAATAATCCCTAAATTCAAATTCATATATAGAGACCCAGAAGGCAGCATGATATAATATAATAAGACTAAGACTCTGGGAGACCTAGATTCACATCCTCTCTCTCCTATTTATTTACCTTCATGACTGAGTGTCCTGCTTTGGTCTAAGGAGTTCCTATACCAATGAATTCACAGATCCTTGAAGTGTTGACATACATAAGTGCCTTATATTATATCTGCAGTCATTTCCCTTCCCAAAAAAAGAATTCTCGGCTAAACATCAGGTAGGATGGTAGGAAGTCAGCATGGTACAATGGAATGGGCACTAACTCTTGACTTGAGTCAAAAGAATCTTGGTTTTAATCAGACAAGTCATAACCTTCCTGGGCCTCAGTTTCCCAACTTATAGAATGAGGGGGTTGGAATATATGGCCTCTATAGTCCCTTCTAGCTTAAGATAAGGGGTTCTTCACTTTTCTAAATCATAGACCCCATTCCCAATCTGGTGAAGCACTGGACCCCCTCCTCATAATAATGTTTTGTTACCTACATTTGCAATAGAAGAAAAGGCTAAATTTCAGTTAAGGCTTATGAAAATAAAGATGTAATTTTTCTTCCCCATACAACTTCACAAATCCCCTGAAATCTATCAGGTTCCATAGATCCCAGATGAAGAATAACTTCTCCTCTAAATCTATTATCTTATGAAAAGAAAGGGTTTTTTTCTAGGAGATCCCAAATTCAAACTTCTCCAGTATATTACACAGCTGGCTTATGAAACATCAAAATAGATGTGGGCTTGTAATCAAGAAGACTTATCTTCATAAGTTCAAATCAGCCTCAAGCACTTACTAGCTGTGTGACCCCAGGCAAGTCACTTAACTTGTTTGCCTCAGTTCCTCCCGTATAAAATGAACCAGAAAAGGAAACGGCAAACCATCCAGTAGCTTTGCCAAGAAAACTCCAAATGGGGTCATAAGAAGTCAGACACAACTGAACAATAACAACAACAACAAATGTCTCTCAAGCAAATAGCAATTATTTGAGTGCCAGTTATGTTCAGGCTGGGAACCATAAGTGATGCAAAAACAGCATCTGCCCTCAAGGAGCTTCCTGTCTGTTTAGGGAAATGAGACACATACCAAGAAAAGTTAAAAAACAACACAAGAATTGTCAGCATTCCATACACCAGACCAAGCATCTAAAGGCAATGGGTGAGTCAACACTGAAGGAACAGGACCAGCCAGTAAGAGGTCACTCACTGTGAACTGGACCAAGCAGGGGTGACTCCAGAGAGAAAGAATTTGGTCTGGAATTTGAAGAACGGATGCGATTTGGGAGAGACAGACAGATGGAAAGACAGAGAAGGAATGGGCATTTGTTCTAAATAAAGGAAATGATGTGATCACAAGCTAAGAGGGAGAGAAGCACAAAGACACATGAGTACATACATAATGTTTATCCTTATCCTGCTTAAAGGGTAATACAAATCAAACATTATTTTTCTCTCCCCAAACATTCTTTCTAATAAGAATCATAGATTGTCCCGTATAAATGCCCTACAGGCAACAATCCATTCATCCCTGGCATCTGAATCAATTCAAAAATGTATTTATGTTCCACTGTGCCTTTGTCTTCCTCCTCTCCAAACAGGCTTGAAACTCTTTTATTCTCTTCCCCTCTACTCTCACTCTCTTCCTTTTTCTGAGTGGCTTCCTGCCACCATTTCTGTGAAGACTCCCTCTGTCTACTCTTTGTGAAGGCTACAGCCATGTATCCATTAAACCTCATAACATTTTTGTGTCTATATGTACAGAAAAAAAGTGTGATCTCCTATTTGTAAATGAATAAACTCTGACCAGTGACCTGCCCAATCACACAAATCTATAAATGAACCAACCACTAAGTATATGACTACCAATTTCCAAATTCTTTTCTCTCATGATCATATTTTTACCCCAAAGAATTCTTAAATTTTTAAACATAATATTTTCTATAGTATTTAATTATCCATTGCTTACCACAAAAAATGAAATATTTTTATACACCAGCAAAATTTTCTACTAAACTCTGATGTAATATATATATACATATGTATGTATATATACATACAGTATTATATTTGGAAAATCTTGGTTCAAATTGCTGCTGAAACTCTCTTGCTGTGTGACCATGCACAAGTTGCTTAATCCTCACTGGACTTCAGGATACTTACTCTTCTATAAAATGGAGGGGTTGGATTAAATAATCTCTTAAGTGTTCCTTCTAGTTCCAGATCCTAAGGTTTTTATGAATTAGTATTAATAGAAGACATTTTAAGCATTCATTGAATTTATATCATTCATAAAAAAAAACTAGACTGAGAAACAGTATTTTGGAAAACTTACTTATTTGCTAAAATGGTTTCTAAATCATTATGCCTATTTTTCTCTTCCATAGCAATAAATACCTATTCTCCAATTATTGAGAGAAAAAACTATTTAATAATTAAAGACTTCATATTAAGTAGGAACGCCTATACCTAGGGATAAAAAGGGCAGCTAAGTAGTGTAGTAGATAGAGCACCAGGCCTGGAGTCATGAAGACTCATCTACCTAAGTTTAAATCTGGCCTCAGACACTTACTATTGTATAATTCTGGGCAAGTCACTGAACCCTGTTTGCTTCAGTTCCTCATCTGTAAAATGAGCTGGAGAAGAAAAAGGCAAACCACTCTAGTATCTTTGCCCCAAAAAAAAAAAACCAAATGGGATCAATGAGAGTCATTTATGACTGAACAATTGGAAGAATAGACAGTCCCTGGTTTCAATACTTTTTTTGTACATCTGTGGAAGGGGCACAAAGAGTGTATAACTAAGCGCATGGGGGTTGTCAAGTGGAGAGTACATTGAAGTACATACTAGCATGTCTGCACATCCCTGAGTATTTATTTTCTACAGGAACACAACAGAAACAGAACATCTAAATGAAAAGACTTTCCATTCATTCATAGAGAAAGCTTATTTTCCCCCTCATATCATGTCAACACTTCATTGGCCAACCCCATGGAGATTTATAAGAACTGTTTCCAACTTCCAAGGTATTGATTCATTCATAAATAGTTATTTATTGAGCACTTAATATTTGCACAACATGGTACTAGATCTTATAGGAATAAAGGAAGTCAAATAGAGACAGTATGATTCAGTGAAGGCAGACATAACTTCATATTGATTATGCAGACTTACTACCTATGTGCCAGTGGACAGGCCATCGAACCTTTTGGATTCTCTGCTTCTTCATCTATAAAATAGAAATGATAATGCCTGGAGTAACTCTGTCATAAGGCTGTGGGAATCAAATGGACTACTGCCTTTAGAATCAACCATAAACTCCTCTAATGGTGAAAGCCCTCCATCACCTGAATCAAATTTGGCCTTAGACACTCACTAGCTGTGTGACCCTGGGCAAGTCATTTAATCCTGTTTACTTCAGTTCCTCATCTGTAAAATGAACTGGAGAAGGAAATAACAAACCACTCCAGTATCTTTGCCAAGAAAACCCCAAATGGGGTAAAGAAGAGTCAGACACAACCGAAATGACTGAACAACAATATGACCTGATTCGGGCCTGCCTCTCTGGGTCATTCAGAATCCTGTGTTCCAGTCAATCAGGTCACCTGATTGTTCCTTACACACACATTCCATCTCTCATCTTACATACCTTTGCTCATGTTCTTCTGCGTGCCAGGAATATCCCCCCTGGAATGGACTCTGTCGATGACAGCAAGAATGGAAAGGAAAGGGATAATTCAAGAGACTCTGTAAAGGAAACAATGGTACTTAAATCAGAATTCTTCTTCCTGACCTGTGTTTTCCTTTTGCATAATCACTAAAACTAGGAGTCATCCTCACAGTATGTTTGATTCTTAAAAAAAAAAAAAGATGAATTGTGTCCTCAAGTGACAAGTGAGGAGCTGTTGCTTCTTCATGAGGTCTGTGTTACTGGTGCACAAATACTAGCTTCAGAAATAACATCTACTCTATCATTCAGCAGCTCAAGAGAGAGGCGGCTGATGGTTCAATGGATAGAACACTGAACCAAGAATTAGGAAGACCTGAGTTCCAATCCAACCTCGAACACTTATTAGCTCTGTGACTCTGGGCAAGTCACTTTATTTTCCTCGAAGGTAGGATAGGGATAATGATAATACCTACCTCACAGGAATGTTTGATTTGTACTAGCCTTCAAGCAGGCTAAGAATAAACATCATGTACGTACTCATATGTCTTCCAAATTCACCTTGTACCTCTCTACCTCTTAACCTGTGATCATGTCATTTCCTTTATCTAGAACAAATGTCCTTCCTTCTCTCTCTTTCTGTCTCTGTCTCTCTCTCCCTAAATCCCATCTATTCTTCAAATTCCAGATCGAATTCTTTTTCTCAGGAGCTTACCCCTGCTTAGTCCAGTAGACAGTGAGTGACCTCTTACTGCTGGTGCTGTTCCCTCAGTTGTTTTTACATGACCTTTATTTCCTAATATGTCCCTCTCTTCTCACCATGCAGAGAACAATCTCATATCAAAAAATGAAAAGGAGGGGGAAAAACATCTCAAGAAAACTATCCAATGCATCATCCAAGTCTGACAGTATATGCAAGTTTATGTACCCATAGAGCCCCCATCTCTGCATATTTCTTCTTCCAGAACAATCTTGGTCATTTTAATTGTATGGCATTCATTTTCCATTTTGTTTTTGCTATTTCCATTTCCATTACTGTGGCCATTAGGCATGTTGCTTTCCTTCCTTACTTCACTTTTCATCAGTTTTCTTTTACAAATAAGTAATATTCCCTATAATCTCCTGGCAATAGGAATCCCCTCCTGATAGCAGGGATATGGGTGTTCCTAAAAGTAGTCAGAGTCTAGGAGAGGAGAGACACAGAAGTAGAGATGAGAACTTTTGGGAAAAGAATGATTATATTGAAATCAAGGAACGGAGTCACACCTACCCTTGGGGCCACTAGGCAATTTCTACTAAGGGGCTCTGCCTCCTTCCCATGTTGCTCTCTTCCTATTTGATATTTCTAAAAATGAGGTACTGCAGAGGATGAAGCAAGACCAATAAAGTCACTACTAAAAATTGTAGACAGGAGGGAGCTCAGACTAGTCTCTTTAGAACCATTAGCCCAAATGAAAGACAAAAAGCAAGAGTAAAGAAGGAACAAATAGGGCATCATTCTCAATTTAGAAAATAAAGTTTAGCATAGGCTGAAAATGAAGAAAAATAATGAGGAATATCTTTTTCTAATAATTATGTCTAAGCTGATGTTTAATGAGAAAGAAATTATTTTAAGAAATCAATGTGTGTTGTACTAGGTCAAGCACATTTAGGAGGCTAAGAGGAGGAAAAGTGAAAAGAAGAGGAAGAAGAAGAGGTTAGATTATTACAGAATCTAGCAAAACGGCCATAACTTTTGGTTATGATACTTCACATAAAAAATGGAAACATTATAGTCAATGTGGATTATAGGCAAGATTTAAATACTAAAAGGAAGTCATTGAATATAATGGAGCTCTAATCTTAGTGTTTACAACCTGCCCAGAGTTCTCCAGAAAATCATTTTATTCACACTGTGTGTGTCCTGAGAGTACTTGTTATGTAACCACTAAATAAGGTTGTCTTTAACTCAATAATTGAATTCATTTCAAATCATCTTATTTAAATGGCATAAAAAATATATGTCCCTAGAGAGGGGAGCATTCAAAATTAAGTTATTGTAAGTATATTGTAGGTTTTGATAAACTGGAGCTTTCATTGGTTCCTTTTTTGACATTAAAGCTATATTAACATTTCTGTAAGGATTTATCAAAAAGCAAAGCCTTTAGTCTTCATTTGTTAGAGCCGCCCCACTCCCCTAAAAAGTATAAGGTCATTATCACAATCTATATGAGTATTTAATGGGTCCAATTGCATCTTCTAAAATATAATAGCTGCATATTGTATATATAGGTTATATGATAATAAGCCCTCTGAGGAAATGTTCCTTCTTTTTCCCAACACAAAAAAAATTTATAAAGAGAATTCCTCTATTTTGGCTCATGCTTCTGTTTTATAATTTCATTTAGTATTTAGTCCTAGGTAACATTTTAGAAAAAAAATAATTGTAAACTGGAATGTGTCCAGAGAAGTGCACCCAGGATGATGAGGGGACTTGAAATCATGTCATATGGAGATTAGTTGAAGGAACTAAGAATATTTAGTTTAGGAAAAAATAAGTCATAGGAGAGACGTGTCTTCAATTACTTGAAGGATGCTCATGTTGAAATTAGATTAGAGCTATTGGTTTGTTTTGTTTTGTTTTGTTTGTTTTTGCTTAGGCAATCCGGGTTAAGTGACTTGCCCAAGGTCACACAGCTAGTAAGTGTTAAGTGTCTGAGGCTGGATTTGAACTCAAGTCCTTCTGACTCTCACTGCGCCTAGCTGCCCTTGGGGTGTTTTGTTTTGTTTTGTTTTGTTTTGTTAGAGCTATTCGTTTGACCTCAGGGGTGACAAAGCTAGAAACTGCTTGTCTTTGTTGGATATAAGAAACAACTTTCCTAAAAATTGTAACAGCGCAATATGGAAAAGTTTGCTGAAAAAGGGAGTAAGTTCCTGTACTGCAGGTCTTCAAGTAGATGTCAAGGATGAGGCAGATATGCATATGTATCATTCAATAAAAATTATTCCTATTTATGAATGACTTTACAAGTGAGATTATAATTACTAGAAATGATTTTCTAACTTACCTTCATCGCTTAACTCCTGTGATCTTGTAAGTTCATGTGCCCTGGACTGTTGTTGTTCATTGTTGTTTTAAAAATTTCTAGTATCCCTTCCATCATCTCCTTTCTCTAATCTTCAATATCTCCCTATCGACTAATTCCTTTTTCTCTGCCCGTAAATGTACTCATATCTTCCCATCTTTAAGAATACCTTACTTGACCCAACCCAACCTCAAGCTATTATCCTATATCTCTTCTACCTTTCACAGTAAAAATTCTATCTTAAAAAAAAACTGTTTATACTCACTGTTTCTAATTCCCTTCCTCCTACTCCTCAGCTCCTTGAGATCTGGCTTCCAACTTCACCATTCACCTGAAATTGCTTTCTTCAAGGTTAAAAAGCATCTTTAATTGCTACATCCGATGGTCTTTTCTTAATCCTCATTATTTCTATTAATATCTAATATTTACATATCACTATAATAATAGCTAGAATTTAAGTAGCTCGTTAAGGTTTGCAATACACTTTTTTACATACATTATCTTATTTGATCCTCACAACAAATCTACAGGGTAAGTGATATTATCATCATCCCTGTTTTACAGATAAGGATACTGAGATTGAGAGAGGTTAAGTAACTTTCCCTGGATGACATAAAGAGCTTAGTTAGTCTCCAAGGCAAAATTTGAACTCAGATTTTCCTGACTCCCAGGTCCAGCTCTGCAGTCACTGCACCACCAAGCTGCCTTAGTTTGTAAAGTGATATATATTCTCATTTGATATTATCTCTTTGTTGACCTTTGTAACATTTGACACTCTCAACCACCTCATTCTGGATACACTCTCTTTTCTGGGCTTTCTTGGCACTTTTCTCTCTTGATTTCATCTGTCTGGTTGCTCTTTCTCAATCTTCTTTGCTAGGTCCTCATCAATGCCATGCCTTCTATTACAGTTGCCCCCATTTCTCTCTTCTGGGTCCTCTCAGCTTTCTATGTTCTTTCTCCATGGCCTAGTTAGTTCTGTTGGGTTCAATCATCAGATCTTTACAATAATGCCTAAGTTTTTAGCTACATTCCTGATCTCTCTCTTGAGTTCTAGTACCATTTCACCAAGAGCCTGTTGGACATTTCCATGTAGATAACTCACAGGCTTCTGGAGTTCAACCTATCTGACTCTTCCACTATAGATTCACCTCTGCTTCAAATGTTCCTATTTCTATTGAGTGCACAACTATCCTTCTAGACTCCCAGGTTCTCAATCTCAATATTATCCTCAACTCATCCCTCTCCTTCACCCTGCATAGCCATTGAGCTGATATTCTTGTCAATTCTAATTCCACATCATATCACCTATCTATCCCCTTCTCTCTACTTACATAGCCACCCCAGTTCAGGCCTTCCTTATCTTTTTCCTGAACAAGAGCAAAAAATTCCCAATGTATTTTTAGTTTCAAATCTCTCCTTTTTCTAAATCATCCCACATCTTCCTAAAGCAATCTGGCCAGTCACTCACCAGCTCAAGAACCATGCCTGGTTCCCTCTTGCCTGCATTTTAAAAATACAAATTCCTCAGTTCAGCTTCACAGTCTTGCTCCAGCCAACATTTCTGGGTTAATTTTACATTACTCTTTGTTAACCTTACATTCCAGTCAAATTATCCAACTTGCTATTCTTTGAACTGGGCATTCCATCTTAGACCATTGGGCCTTTGGACAGGAAGTCCATTGATGCTTGGAATGAACTCCTTCCTCTCCAGTATCTCTTAGTCTTGTGTGTCCAGCACTATGGAAGCTTTTCTAATCTCCCTAGCTGTCAGTGTTCTCTCTCTTTTCAAAGAAACATGCATCATAATTTATTTACAAGTTGGATCCTCCAAGTAGAATATAAGGTCTCTAAGGGCAGGAACTGCTTTTTATTTTGTCTTGGTTGTTTCCTCAGCATATCATCTGGTGTCTTGCATATCATAGGCACTTAATAAATGCTTATTGGATTGGATTGAGTGCCTCTTTGAAATGAATTGATGAATACTTTAATAAATAATGTGCAATTTTATATGAATGCAAGATTATTCAAATAAACAACAACAAAGGCAAGTATTTTATTACAAAGATCACTGAAAGTAAAACATAATTATATTAATATGAAGCAGTGGGAGAACAATTCCCATTTCTCAGCTTTATAGTACTGTTAGAACCAAATTAATACTTTATTGTTCAATCATCTCTGACTCTTCATGCTATGGCTCATAGCACTCCAACGCTGCCCATGGAGTTTTCTTAGCACAGGTACAGTAGTGGTTTGCTATTTCCTTCTCCAGTGGATTAAGACAAACAGAAGATAATTGACTTGCACAGGATCCCAAGGTTAGTAAGTGTTTGAGGTCTGATTTGAACTCAGGTCTTCCCAACTCCAGGCCCAGGGCTCTATCCATTGAGCCAATCTAGCTGCCCCTAAACTAATACTAATTTGCATCAATTCACATTCAATGAATGCCTACTGAGTGGATGAGCATTGTGATTTAGTTCTAAAATCTCTATTTGCTACTTTTTGTCATTGCAGGAATTATGAATTTCTTGAAGTCTATCCTTTAAGAAATTTCACTAGAATCTATTCAAGTATATTCTTTTTTTTAAGAAACCTTTCCAAAATAACTTATTTAGGAGTAATTCTGCTTCTAATTCACAGAATTCTTTCCCAGTCTGGTAATCCTAGTAACAATTACATAAAATCCTATTTTCTCCCAACTTAATCTGTTTGATCTGTGTACTCTTTGTTAGAGAAAGAGAGGACAGAGAGAGAGAGAGAGAGAGAGAGAGAGAGAGAGAGAGAGAGAGAGAGAGAGAGAGAGAGAGAGAGAGAGAGAGAGAGAGAGAGAGAGAGAGAGAGAGAGAGAGAGAGAGAGAGAGAGAGAGAGAGAGAGAAACTGTGTTATCTCTGAGGCTACATGAGTTTAACAATCAGTTAATCCTAAAATCTCATTGAAACTTTATCTTGCATTTCTATTGATCTCCTGGAAAACTTCACCTGGATGAAGCACCTGAAGCTTAAATTGTCTCAAATACCTTCCCATTATTCTGACTTTCTTCTCAATCAATATCAATCAATCAATAAATATTTATTAAGTGCCTACTATGTTCCAAGCAATGCACTATGTTCTGGGGATACAAAAAGAGGCAAAAGACAGTCTCTACCCTCTAGAAGCTTAAATAAATATATAGAAAGCAAGCTTTTTATAAGATAAATAGGAAATGATTAGAAGATGGAAGGCACTGGAGTTAGAAGGGATTAGGGAAAGCTTCCCATAGATGTTGGGATTTTATTTGGCATTTAAAGGAAACCAGGGAGGTCAGTAATCAGAAAGGAGGAGGCCATGGGGGACAGCCAGAGAAAATGTCTGGAGCCAAGACATGGAGTGTCTTGTTCATGGAATGGCCAGAAGGCCAGAATCACTGGATCAAAGAGTATGGGTTGGGGAGTAAGGTGTAAGAAGACTGGAAAGGTAGGAGGGGTCTATGTTATGAAGGGCTTTGAATGTCAAATAAAGCATTCTGTATTTGCTCCTGGAGGCAATAGGGAGCCATGGAGTTTATTGAAAGGGGGGCAGGGAGTGTGAGGGGACTATGATAAGATCTGTACTTATCATCACTTTAGTGACTTCCCTATCACTCACCATTTTCATTGTCACATACGGCTTTAACTTTACTGCTATCTTTGCCTCCTTCCTCTCCCTTGTTTCACATACTTAATCAATCTTCAATTCCCATTGATTCTATTTCTGAATCTCTTCATGCCAACCCTAAAACCTAGAACCCAGAAGAAGTGAGTACTATAAAGTGAATGGGCATTGTGACTTAGCTCTGAAATCCTTACTACTTTTTGTCATTGCAAGAACTACAGGTACAAAGTGGTGAAGCAGAAAGAGCAATATGTGAAGTCAAACTTATATTCAAATCCAGATCCTACCACTTGCTAGCTATGTAAATTTAGGTTAATCCCTTCATCTTTCCAGCACTTGTTTTCCTAATCTCATTTAACAATAAGGATAATAGATACGATACCTAACTCACAGAGTCATTGTGAAGATTATATGAAATAACAGGTGAAAAAGTTTTGAAAATTGTAAAGCATTATGAAAATATAAGATATTATTGGAAACTATTAGGAATTACTGGAAAAGCAGCTTTTAGGCCTCCTGTGTAAGTCTGCATCTTTTCTAAATATGTTTGCACCCGTCCTCAGGTGGACTACAATAACTCTTCCATTTCTTAATGAGGACTTCATGGCAAAGTGTCAGTATTGTGTAGTAGCTAGAAAACTAGGCTTGGAGTCAAAGACCTGGTTTCACAACCTTCTTAAAACAGTATTATCTGTGTAAACATTGAACAAGTCACTTAACTTCCCTATTACCTCTGGGATTAATAATAATGATGATGATGATACCTAACATTTAGATAGCATTTACCATAATGCTAAGCTTTTTACAAATATTGTCTCACAACAACTCTGAGAAATAGGTACTGTTATTATCCTCATTTTATAGATAAGGAACTGAGGCAGACAGAGGTTAAGTGACCGTCCCAGGGTCACACAGCTAGTAAGTATCTGAGGCCAGATTTGAACTTAGGATTTCCTTGACTCCTGATCCAACTCTGTATCCACTGCATCTTGCCTAGCTGCCTCAAATATAAACCCCTCTAGCATTTAAAGATCTTCACAAGTTGACCCCATCCTACCTTTCTAGCATATTATACTTTACTTCCTTCCATTCCTACTATGGTCCAGGCAAACTTTTTCTTTCTATTTCTCACATATGACACTCTCTCCTCCCTGTGCCTAGCCTGCTAGGAAGGTAGGCAGTATAGCAGGTCGAGTACTAGTCCTGGAGTCAAGAAGATGTGAGTTCAAATCCAGCCTCCAATACTTACCTACTGTGACCCTGGGCAAATCACTTGACATCCATTTGCCTCAGTTTTCACTTTTGATGGGGATAATATTAAAACCTGGAATATTCCAGGGCTGGTTTGAGGATGAGATGATATTTGTAAAAGCACTTAACACAGTATCTGGTACATTGTTGTGGTTCAGTCATGTCTGACTCCTTATGAGTTTTTTATGGACTTTTCTTGGCAAAGATACTGGAATGGTTTGCCATTTCCTTTCCCCAACTCATTTTACAGAGGAGGAAAATGAGGCAAACAGCATTAAGTAACTTGGCCAGAGTCACACTAGTAGGTGTCTGAGGCTGGATTTGAACTCAGGAAGATCAGTCTTCCTGACTCCAGGTCCAACACTCTATCTACTACACTACCTAGCTGCCTGTGGTCTGGTATATATCTGGCAGATATTCATCACTTAATAAATGCATGTTTCCTTCCTTCCTTTTATCTGTCCCCTCTACCTGGAAGGCACTACTTCCTCACCTCTGCCTCTTGAAATCCCTGATTTTCCTTCAAGATTTATCTCAAGTGGTACCTCTTGCATGAGGCCTCTCCTGCCACCAGCTGCTAGAGCCTACCCTTCCCCCATCTGCTTTGTATATGGTTTGCATATATTTCTAGGCATGCAGGTCGTCTCCCCATTAAAATATAAGTTCTTGAAAGGTAGAGATTACTTAAATTTTGTCTTCGTATCAGTAGTACTTGATAACTGTTTATCAATTGGTTGATTAACCTTACTGAGCCACAATTTCCACACATGTAAAATGGGGAATAATAACAGTACCCACCTCATAGAGTTGTTGTAAGCCTCAAGTGAGATAATAGATATAAAATATTTTCAAGCCTTGAAGCATTATATGGTCTGTTTATTACCTATGCATGGGTAGTGGAAAGGAAAAATTATTAAGCTCTCTATCAGCAGTAATTCTGTGTTGTAGATATTCAAGAAACACTGGGATATAAAATCAGTTTGCGACAACATGAAATATAATTTATTCAGTATGCATGGGAAACAGTTTTCTCGACAACAGTATGAAACCAACCAGGCAGGACTAGTTAAAATGTCTTACAGCCTGAGGCTCTATCCCTAAGTTCTTCAAAGATTTATCATGAGTACCTTGATTCTTCACTTCATTTATTCTTAAAAGAAAATAAAAATGAAGAAAGTAAATCTCAATCAAATGTGGGCTTGATATATCTACCACATGGAATTCATTACATTCTGGGTTTATTAACAATTATGATTGTTTTGATTTTATATAAAAACAATGAGAAATAAATTCAAAGATGATTTTTCAAATATACTAAAAATGTCATTACGACTCATTATTTCATAGATTTGAATATCAAATCCAAAATCAAGTACCTTGAGACACAATAACTAGAAAGTGTGAAAGACTAGTGTATGATGGGTAACCTTTACCAAGTGTGAGTGTTCTCTGTTTATAGAGTTTTATTGTTTACGGGTGTGCTGGGGACAGCTGAACAAGGATAAACTGCTAAATTGTCAGTGTGAGCATTTACATCTTGGAAAAGAGCAAACATTATAAATCAGGGCTTGATCTTTTCTTTTGTCAATTGCCTGGACTTTAAGAAAGTGGCAGTGAAAATGTTAATAATGCATTCATATTAGATTTAAAACTGTGTTTGTGTATATCTCCCCTCCTGCTCCAGAGAACTGGTTGTTAAACTTCCGCCAGCACTTTCCTGATTGTATTACTAAAGGGAAAGGGTAAGAGGCAGATTTATTTCCTCTCTCACCTGAATCAAATATTCAAACAGATCTGGGGTCTCCCTGATGTGAATATTGCCTCAAACAAGGCACATCCCATCCTGTACATGCCTGGCTGTCTTCCATAACTCTGAACTCTTGCCCATATCTTCCCATAAGTTCATGGCAAGGGATCCTGTCAGATCCAACATCCTGCCTACTTTCCTTGTTTTAGTTTGACATTGTGAGGATATCGACGGAGCACAGAGACTGTCTATGCATTAATTATCCTTCACTCTTATCACATGACCAAGGCTCCATTGCCTTAGTTAAGGTGTTCTTAAGCAGGAGTCCATCAGCTGTTGGGTCCATAGATAGATTTCTGAGAGTCTTTGAACTTGTATGGGGGACACAGATCTTTATTTCAATATAATTTGTTTCCTATGTAATCCTTCCTTTTATCATTTTATTTTATACATTTTGTCATTTTACATATTATATATAATACATGACATATGTAACATTATTTATTTTATTATTTTATACATTTAAATACATTTTTCTAGAAGGAGTTGGCTTCGTCACACTGCCAAAGAAGTCCAAGATACAAAAAAAAAGTAAGCTTAAGAATGCCTGCTTTAATCACTTACCAGTATAATGCTTCCCATTCTGTTACTGCTCTCCTCCTCTCCCCCAACTGAAGAACAGGATTGTTGTTGGGTCTTTTTTTTTTTTGAAGGGGAAGAGGGGGTAGGTGAGAGAGGACCCAGTTATGAGAGCGGAAGTATGTTGTGGTCAAGGATGGGAGAGAGACAGCACTGTCCTTTCCTTGTGCTACCGAGTCTACTCACCCTCGCTGAATTAAAAAAGGAGTCAAAAGTTCTAGCCAGCAACTAGATAGCTGAGGCCAGAGAAAACATCAACTGTCATGAGCTCTAATTTGCACCAAATCCCAAGTCATACTCCTGGGTTAAGCCAAGAGCCCAATTTCTAAGGCCCCACTTGATTTATGAATTGAACGTTCCGTATTGTTTCTACTCCTTTCCATGCACACAGAGAGACTGGTGTGGGGAGAACCTAAATAAACTCAAATTGTGCATTTGCTAAGACTTTAATCCAAAGTAACTTCTTACTATCTAAGGACAGTCACAAGATCTAAGAAAGAAACAGGCTTAGAGTCACTTGGGAGATGTGTTATCATGCATTATTTTCTTGTTATGTTGTACTTTATTTTTGCTTCTCAAATAGCATTCTAAGTAAAAACAACTTTATGCAGAATCCAAGTATGTTGGTCCATATCTATGGAGAACTAGTGTCAATAAGACAGAGTTCCTAGACTAGGACCAGTACAGGAAAGAAGCAAGGTTTGCCAGTGGGTGGGGATTCAAGAGCTGGTTTCTGATTGGGAAAATCCACAGATTTCTATGCCTTTCAATAATGCAGCCCTGGGACTCCTCAAGACCCTAATACTTTTTTGTCAAATAGGTCTGAGTGAGTGTCTATTAATCTCATCTTGTGGTTTTAACAGAAATTAGACTTAACAGTTATCTGTTTCTTGACTTTTCAAAATACTACGCTCTTATTTCCTTATAAGTGTTTTTTTTGTTCAAGAAAAGATATAAGATTACTAAATACATTGCTAAATACAAGATATAAGATGTGCTAAATAAGGATTATAAGCCACTGGGTTGCATTAGGAGCCTAAACCAATTCATTAGTTAGATAAGTCTGGTTGAGTAGAGTCCATAAATAACCATCTCTCAGGGTCCAAATTTATTTCTGCAGCATTTGAGGCAAGGGCAAGGAGTATTCTAGGCCCTGGCAAGGCCTACTGCAGTGAGGACAGAAAAAAAGGAAAGAAAAGCCCCAGAGGTATCAAGTTGGAAGAAAAACCCTATGACAATTCAGCTGAAACAACTAATCATATGTAACGAATGTGCTTGTCAGGCAAGTGTAAGCCAGGAATTGCCTGAATGCTGTTTTCTATTATTTGCTGTTGTTTCATGTAATCTCTATAGTGAAATAATAAAAGTTCACATTTGTATAGCATTACAGCTACAAAATGATTTCCCCACAACAATCCTATGACAAAGGTAAGGCAAATATTATTATCACCATTTTGCAGATGAAGACTAAGGCACCGAATGGCAAAGCAACTTGCCTATATTTATCTTGCAAGTAAGTTTTAGATCTAGGATCTGAACTTCCATCTTCTGGCTTCAAGTCCAGGTCAAATGGCAAACTCACTGAAGTAAAGACACTTCTTACACATATGTATACCCCATAATTCCTAACATGGAATTGAGAGCCTAAATTCTGTTCTCAAACCTCTCCCTACACTCTCAGCTCTCCTATCCACTCTCTTGATTTGTCATCAGCTCCATGAGGTTAACTCCTAAATTTCCATCCAACCACACTTACTTTTCAGAATCACATTTCTAGCAGCCTGAAAGATATTACCACCTGGATGTTCCACCAATATCACAAATCCAACATGTTCAAAATTAAATTCATTATCTCTTTTTAAAAGCTGCTTTTTCCTCCTCAAATACTCAAATGGATCTGTTTGCTCATCCAACTGGTAGTTCCCTCCAACAATGGACATGACCATTCATCCTTGCCTGTCTATCCTCTGAAACTCTTACTCATGTCCTCCCAAGAGTTCACTACAGGGATTCCACTCAACATTCTAGAGACTTTGTTCACTTTCTCCCAACATCGTGAACATGACAAGGGTAGGGAAACTGCAATCTTGAAGCCACATATGGCCCTTTAGGTCCTCCAGTGTGGCCCCTTAGTAAAAGGATTTGTTCTGTGAAGTTTGGATTCAGTCAAAGGGCCACACTTGAGGGCCTAGAGGGCCACATGTGGCCTCTGGGCTGCAGGTTTCTCACCCGTCCAGCCATTCACCTGTCATCGTTTGCTCTCACCATGTGACCAACCTACCTTCTCCTTCAGACATTTGATTCTTTGATGATATCCTTTCTTCTTCATTCTTGGAGCTCCTCATTAGATATATACTGCAGCCTGCTCACACCCACTGTGCTTCTTTCCATTACACTGGGTATGTTCATCTTTAGTTCTTTAGAGGAGGTCATTTTCCAGGTCTTACTGCCCTACAGTTGTTGTTGTTCAGTAATTTCAGTCATGTTTGACTCTTTGTGACCTCATTCGTGGTTTTCTCGGCAGAGACACTGGAGTGGTTTGCTGTTTCCTTCTCCAGCTCATTTTACAGATGAAGAACTGAGGCAGACAGGATTAAATGACTTGCCCAGGGTCACAGAGCTAGTAAGAGTCTGAGGCCCCATTAGAACTCAGGAAAATGAGTCTTTGTAGCTGTAAGCCCAGCACTTTATCCACTGTGCCACCTAGCTGTCCCACTTCCCTGCAGTAATACTGGCAAAATGTCCATATTGAAAAGATAGGTTTTTGCTGTTCAGACAAGTGTAGGGTCAGTAAAAGAGCATGGCAATTTGCTGAAAGCAATATGGCCTGATCTGCTCTTTTTTTTTTTTAGCTCTGGGTTCAGCTCATCATGCATCTGTATTGTCTGTGCTGGGTATATAAACTGTCAGACGAACTCTACAAGGTGTCCATTTCAATCACACTAAACTATAGGCAACAGACATTCTTCACCTATTTAGTCTTTTCTATGTGGGTAGATAGGTAAACTTCTTTGAATGATTAGATCTGTAAGAGACTCTGCAGTGTGAATTAATTAGTCAGTCAATAATCATTTATTAAATAATCTCCCTAAGTCAGGCCCTCATAAACTTTTTTTTCTGCCTTCAGCCTTTTCTATCTTCCAACCATCCTTCACAGTGCTACCTGAGTAAAAAATGATAATAATAATTTAAACAAGCATTTATTAAGCACCTACTATGTGTCAGGCACTGTGCTAAGCTCTTTAAAATATTATCTTATTTGATCCTCACAATAACCCTGACAGGTGAGTGCTATTGTCATCTCCTTTTCACAATAAGGAAATTGAGGTAAATAAAGTCTAAATGACTTGCCCAGAGTCACACAGCCAATAAGTGTCTGAAGCCAGATTTGAATTCCAGTCTTCTAGCTCCAAGTCCAAGGCTCTACCTACTGTACTACCTCACTATAATGCTAGCACTAATATGACTAATATGCCACACAAATAATGTTACTACTCTACACCAAAATTTTCAGTGGCTAGTCATTGCCTGCTAAACAAGTATAAATTCTTTAACCTGGCATTAAATTTAACTTCACAATCCAACTATTTTTTCCAGTCCAAAATGCTATACAAAAATGTCAGCTCTTATTATTGCTGTAGTTATTGCGAGGCAGCAAAGCATAGTAGAGAGTGGTAAGCTGGAAGTCAGGTGAGACCTGGGTTTGAAATTTACCTCTGACTAACTCCACAAGTAGAAGTTTCCATACCGAGTGTCTCATGCATATGAAATCACTGATCCTTTGAATATTCATCTATTATTATTAATATTCCTGTCTTACTAACTAGATTTTCAAACACCATAAAGGCAGCTTGTAGTATTTATTTCATATTTCATTTGACAATTTCAGGGATACTTGGAAAAGCATGGAAAACATTCTTTTCCTGATTAATCCCATCATGAATGCCCCAAGGCCCACATAATCACACCTTGCTTGTACAAATGGAGTCTTTTCTGCTCTTATCTTCACAGCTATTCATGGAACCAAACATGACAGCCACTGTTCCCTTGGGTATTTCCCTTGTGGAAATGAAACCAAGTGCTTGCCTCAGCTACTTCATTGTAATGGGGTAGATGACTGTGGAAATCATGCTGATGAAGAAAATTGTGGTAAGTGAACAGATCATGATCTTATACTTCAGAGACAGTACGAATCCATAATCAGTCCACAGTCTGATAGAGCCCAACAGAGTAGAAATAAGGAGAAAAGAGAAAAGAGAAAATTCAGTAGCAGAATGAGTGATAAACCTGGTTTTTAAAAAATCTATCATTTTACTTCCCCTTTAGCTCCCCATCACTTCAAACAAAGACTGGAATCCCACGTATCAGGGAGGTTAGAGATGGGATTGCTGTTCAGGTACATGTTAGACTCTGAAGTCTATTTCAATTCCGAAATTCTATGAATTCAAGATATCATATCAATTTGTGGGGTTTTAATATCTATCCTATGAAAGGACTCTATGATAAAAGATAACATCCAGTGGGGATTTCACAGTTAAACCAACTTCTTTTATATTTTCCACCTTATTTCAGGTAGGGATCACTCTGTACATATTAATTAGATTCAATTCAATAAAAAATGAATTACTATGTGTGCACGGAACTTGTGTTGAATTCTGGGGATATAAAGACAAAAGTAGAGGGGGGAAGGTCCCTATCCTTAAAGAGCTTGCATTCTATTGAGGGGATAAAACGTGTATGTAGTTAAGCCTATACAAAGTAATTTCAGGAGGGATAAAGCCCTAACAACAGGGAGAATCATGGAGAAGGAAATATCTGAGTAGTGCCAAAGAGCTTATTAGGTAGAAATGAGGACGTTTATACCTTGATATAATAGGTCCACTCAACTAACCTTTAGCGTTTCCCATATCTTCTTTAGAATAAAGGGAAAAGAAGAAAGTCCAGTAGAAAAGGTATTGAGATACATTTAGCTGGTCTAGGGAAGGAGAAAGATAGGACACAGCCCCAAAGAAGCAGGAGTATTTGCACTGAGAACACCCCAGATGTTTCTGCATTATACTACATATTTCAGATATTGGCAACAAGCCCCCGCACTCAGGTTACCTCCTTTGATCTATAGACCAGCCCCATAATTCTGCTGCTGGTGGAGTGTAAGCAAATGTTGGAATGAAACCAAAGTCAAGAAGCTCCTGATAGAGAGGTTTGGAAGGCATACCACAGGAAGCATGGCACAGAGATCAAAAAATTCAGGGGCATTTATTTGTGTGTGCTAGTAAGGATTTCCTAAGGAAAAGACCAGAAGAGACATGTCTGATATCCAATCCCGACACATGCACCCAGTTAAAATCTTGCTCATTTGTAATCCACTAGTCAAGTAGCTTGGTATCCACAAACAACACCTCTATGGGGTTTTTTTGTTTGGAACTATGATGTATTCATGTCTCCAAATCAGTGAATCTGTCATTAATGGACCTTTCTGAGCTATATCCTGTTCTTTAGGGAATGTCAATGTCAAGAGACAAGGGTCCTTAACAAACAGTTCAGAAAGTAGATTTCTCACCAGCTAGAGCTTCTAGGAAAAGTAGTGTTGTGCTTTTCTTCAAATTTGTATACTAGGAAAATTAGTTTAATTTACTTGAATCATCTGACCTTAAAGCATACACAAAAGGTTTGGGGCAACAAACAACAGTATAACGTATGCCATTCATGGAGAAAAACAGAGATTTTTCCAGGTGATGATGCATATACTTATTAGAATTTGAAGTAAAATATCTATGTAATATTGCTGTTACTTCATTATTTTTGCTTTCCAGAATCAAAGAGATTTAGCTACCTCTCAAAGGAAATGGAATCTTTTATATGGGTAAATTGCCCCAAGGTGGTAGCAATGTCCCAATGATAACAAAACAGTCTGAATTGTGTGGTTTAAGTTGTAGCATATTTAAATTAGAAACTATTATGGCTTTTTCCTCTTTTAAAGTCAGAACGTCCACATATTAAAATATATTCAATATCAAAATATTAACATCAAAATATAACTCTTTACTAAAATAGCTGAAGTTAACATTAAACTAAATTTTAGGATGAAGTTTTAGAGTTTGGTTTTCAGCTATTAGATTATGAAGTATGACCCATTGATGGGTAGCCACTACCACATTTGCTTAGCACAGTTCATTGAACTTTTAAATGGAAAGCCACAAGGAAGGTAACATGGTGACTCCTTGTGGCTTAAAACATAGCACATTGGCAAGAGCGCAAAATTTGGCATCAGAATTCCCAGGCTCAAATTCTAGCTCTAGTTGCTTATTACTTAGGTAAGCATGGAACATGTCACCTAACCTCAATTTCTTCATGTGTGAAATAAGGAGAATACATTAGATGACCCCTAATGTTCCTTCTGGCTCTAAACCCTACAGTCCTAACTATTATAAACAATTGTCAATTATTCTACATAACCTGATTGTATAAGTACATTGAGCAATATTTTAAAGAGTAAAAATAATAAGATAACTACAATGTAAACATTAGGAATTTCAAATGGACTGGACCATTTCTCATGTAACCATAGCAAATTCAGCTTAGCTGTCACTGTGTCTCATTCACCATGAGAAATTGTCCAACAATTTGAAAAGAAAATATTAAAAACATCTCATGACAAATCGTAGCACAGTTTGCCAGAAACTATGCTGCTGGTGATTCATGGGAAAAGGCAACAGAAGAGCAAATAAAATCTATATTTGCTAACTGGATAAAATTATCTGCTGGGAAGGTGGTGGCTCAGGAGACTGCTAAACATGGGAAATCATTCACAAATTGTGAATGCATAAAAAATGTTTTGTTAACATATTGAAATACCTTTACAGCAATTTTTAAAAATAAAATAATACAAATATTAAAAGATAAGCAATTATCTATAAAAATTATTAGAGACAATTTAATTTAATAATCATACATGATGTATGCTACATAGTATATATATGTATATATGTGTGTATGTGTATATATGTAGATAGATAGATAGATAGATAGATAGATAGATAGATAGATAGATAGATAGACAGATAGATAGCTGTGAGGCACTCTGATTGGTATTGGGGGCACAAAAACAAAAAGTTAAACAATTCCTGCCCTCAGATACTTTACATTCTACTAATATGGTCATATTTATTTATAATCAACCAGCAAATTAAATGTGCATCATCATTTTCTATTGCATGGAATGTATCATGGGAGCTGGATGAGATTCTGCTGGTTTACCTCCTAAATAAATACGTTAATGCTTAAGGGCCTCATGAAGAATTAATAACACTGTTACTACTCAACAAAGGACATGCTAGCAAGGAAGATTTTTTTACCTTCCCTTACAGAATAATTTGAAACAGAAATAAATTGACATCAGTACATCTCTTTTTATTGCTGCTGATATGGCTTTGAGTATAAAGAAAGTTTTTTCTCTTTATTTAAAAAAATAGCATTCCACTTCCCTTCATAACTCACCAGATGCACTTTATGTGCAAATATCGCTGAAAGAAATAGCAGAGGAATGGTTTTAACCCCATTGCTTGTCAACAAAATTAAGGTGATCAACCCCGTGCACCATTTTGAGCATTTCTACAAGAAGCTGACAGTCAATATCCCGAGCTTCTCCTGCCTAACAAGTTATGATGGCTCTGCAGAGATGACGTCTAAATTTTCATTCTGTCTCAAACAGCTGAAGGTGTTTCTGTCAGGGGAAGGGAGGGGGTGAATAGAGGCTTTGAATATAGGGAATAACTGAAGTTCTTTTTCATTATGAGCATGGCTTCTCATTTAAACATGCCAAATGAGGGAGTGGGAGATGAAGGGCTTACTTTGGAAAGAAGTTATTTTATTGGAATGAAAATTCCCTGCATTTAAAGGAAATTGAGAAAGGCACATTAGTATTTGCAGACCTTGCAGCAACATAAGCTATGAAATAAGCATGGGTCAAACTTGAGTTCTTGCAGGAATAGCCATCAACAGGCAAGGTTTATTTGCTGAAAGATTTCAGGAGTTTAAGGGAAAAAATAGCAGCTTTTGCCATTCCAGTTAAGCCCTGGATAAGGACAATTATGAGCTCAGCTTTGGCCACTTGTTAAAGGTGACAGGCCACAATTGGAACCTGACTAAAGAGATTCAAAGGCCGAAGCTTTGTGCAATTCAACCTTTAGCAATCTCATCAATGAGGTTAAGAATCAGATCTTTAGAGCTATAACATGGGTTCCCCTAAAACTCATAGCTTTAAAAAAATAAACAAGAAAAGATGATAGTCAAGGTTGATATTGTCTTCCAAAATACAGTATTTCTATTATTCTGCAAAGATTTAAGTATCTGTTATGCAGAGGTATGCTGGAGCCAGCTCACACCAGCTCCCTCAATAATCATTACTTTTTTAATGTGTGACCACTTACACCTCAGAAACTGGTAAATACTGCAAATCAGGGCTTGATTTATTGTTTCATTGATTATCTAGACTTAAGAAAATGAAGAAGAGCTGTTTTAAAAGATTAAGAAAAGGATGGCAATGATGCAAATTTTACTAAGTGTCCTGCATCCTTACTCTGTGAGAGCCTGTTGTTAAACATCAATAACATACCCTTACTGCTACATAGCAGGAAGCCAGATTAAAGGGATAAAAGGCCAACTTTGAAATGAGAAAGATTTGGGTCAACTCCTGCCTTCCATATATACTAGCTATGTGTTCAAGGGGGAGTCACTTAACTGTAGTGCCCAGGCAACTTTCTGAGATTACAAATGAGTTGCCTATGTGCATTAATAAAAGGAATTTCCACACGAGGAGTTCAATAATCCAATAAAATTACAGATTTAAATTAAAAAATATGTCTAAAGCAGTGTGCTAGGAATTGGGGATATACAAATAAAAGTAGCATAGTGTTTGCTTTCAAAGAATTTATAACTTAGTAAGGATGAGATAGGGGCAGCTATGTAACACAGAGAGTAACATGCAGGACCTAGAATCAGGAAAACTCACCTTGATGAGATCAAGCTGACCTCAGACAGTTACTAGCTGGCTGTGTGACCCTGAACAAGTAACTTCACTCTGTTTGCCTCAGTTTCCTCATCTGTAAAATGAGCTGGACAAGGAAACAGCGAACCACTCCAATATTTTTGCCGAGAAAACCCCAGATGGGATCAAAAGCAGTTGTACATGACTGAACAGCAACAAAAAAGGGAAGAGATACTAATAACTTGGAATTTATTTGGTACTTTAAGGTTTGTAAAGTTCTTTACAGGCATTATCTCATTTGAAGGACATGATAACCCTGTGAATTGAGTACAATTTGTATCATTTAACCATTTTGCAGATCAGGAAAAAGTTCCCAGAGTTTTAGTGAACTTATCATGGAGGTAGTTTTTGAGCACGTGTGGCAAAGCATCCTCAATCTGGGGCCAAAGATCCTGGGCTTGAATATCAGCTCTTCCACTGTGTGACCTTGGGCAAAGTCACTGTTTACTCATTCAAAAACGAAGGTATTAGATCATCTAGTCCCTTTTAACTCTAAGTCCTATGATTCCAAGAATGTTATTTGAAAAATTATGCATTCGAACTTCTCTCAATTTTGGCTCCACATAGAAGAAGTATTTTCTAATATTAATTTTAATAAGAGTCAGCTGAGAAGCTGACAGAGCTAAGTCAAGTTGTGTCTGAAAATAAAAAGTGTTTGCTCATTGTTGAGCATATCTCTAAGAAATAAAAATATAGAAGTCACATTTTATCTTCAATCAAGATAATAAATCATTATCAAGTATTGAATTCATAAGTAATAACTATAACTTATTGGTCTGTCTGTACTTTTTTTTAGTTTTCTTGAGGCTTTTTGCTATTTACAAATGTCCTTTTTTGGTCTCTTGCACATACACATTGAACCTTCCTTCATAACAAAGAATTCAACTCAGTAACTTATTAAATCAATTATTAAATTAAAACAATTAGCCAAAAGTGACCAACAAAATTACTGCATCTGCCACTCTGTACAAAATTTTGCACCTGTAGCCTCCCAAGCCCAAAAGGGTTTGATCTTCTGTTCTACAAGATCAGAACGGACCATTGTATTTCATCTGGGGTTAGCTGCCTTTGAGTGTTCTTGTAATGTATATCTGTCCTGATTTTGATAGCCATTTCATCTATGGTTTCACCATTATTGGGACTTCCTCTAAGAAGACAGATTTTAGCTCTTGCATCCTTTTTTCTGCTGTGCAACCATCACCTGTGTCATTCTGGGAATACTTCGAAGAGGATTCACTCAAAATTCCTGCTGCCTTCCTCTGGTTTTATTCATTTCTCAAGGAATATCAACACAGCATTTGCATTGTCTATCTACTGTCTCTGTTCTTACTCTACGACCAGTCCACCTCCTTTTCTAGATAGATATATATACATATATACTTTATAATGCCTTCTATACCACTTCTTGCACATAAGGAATTGTTGGTAATGTGCTAAAGCCTACTGATGCCCACAAAGCATCTTCTCATTGTCCTTTCTATATCTGTACCTTTGGTTCTTCTGAAATCATGGTGTTCTATCAATAGTTAGGTGGCAAAGTGGACAGAATGATCTTGGAGTCAGAAAGACCACACTTCAAATCCTACCTCCAATATTTACTAGCTGTGTGATTCTGGGAAAATCTCTTTACCTCTCTCTATCTCCTCAATGGAAAATGGAAGTAATAATAGTACCTATTTCACTAAGCCATGCTGCCTAATTTTTATAGATTAATTAAAGCAATAAAATATATATTGGTATGGTTAAGGTTAGTGTAAAATCCCTCTGGCATCTATTAAAATTTATGTCAAATATATAGCAGTTAGAACATTTTTATATTTGAAAAAGTACTGTCCCAAAATAGTTCTTCCCCCTTTAAAGGTTAAGACCATTTTTATTTGAAAATCTGCTTCTGAAATAAGGATCACTTTTCATTCATGGTCATGTAACAAGAATACGAAGGATTCAAAAGTACATAAATTAAAACTGTAAAACTTGTATTCAACACAGAACCACACTCAGGAGAATAAATAAACTTCCAAATGCATGTCTTTTTGTCAGGAATTAGGATTTGTATTTTGTCTCTTAGCTTATCCATCAAATTCTATTCCCTTTCTATATTGTGGGGAGAGAGTATTATAGTGAATGCCCTTAAATAAGGCATTCAGCCATAAAAGTATACAGGCTTTGCTTTTTCTTCTTTTTTGTCAGTTATTCAATGCACAGCACACTACCAAGTAAAAATTGTGCAAGAGGAGAAGTTAAAGTATATCATCAGAGAGATGACTTCTAAGAACCCTTTCACATCTGAGTCTCTCATTCTGTCTTGTTCCTCATAAATGTATGCCTGGCAAAGAAAGTGAACCAGTGGCATACTGAGAGACAGGCATAACAGACACTCCTCACAATACTTCACTGGTGTCCATGTAGTATCAAGATATCTGAAGCAACTAGGTGATGCAGCGATCAGGGAGAAGGACTTGGCATCAAAAAGAACAGGGTTTGCATCCTCCCTCAGGCACTTGGACAGGTCACATAATCTCTCTCTGAGCTTCAGTTTCTTCATCTATAAAATGGGGATAATAGGAGTACCTATCTCATGTAATGGTTGTAAGGATGTAACAAGATAATATTATGTTTAGGATATTCCAAACTTTAAATAGTGTTGGCCATTATTGGTATCATCATCTAGAGAAGACCCTCAACTAGGTGGGTGGACCCACTGTGGAGGATTTATAAGAAGATAAGGACAAGAATCCTGTAGGATGGTCAGACACAGATTGATCATGACTACATCATTAAATTCTCATTGTTGAGATAACAAATGCACCCAAGCATTGAAATGGCAACTGAGGTCTAAAGGAATAATACATTTGCCCACTCTTCCAAAAGGGTTGCTCATTATACAGACACATGTGAAGGATGATTTTTCACATGCTCCTGAAAAAAAAATAATACAGTAGTTTGACAAACTAGAAGAAAGAGCAAATTAGACCACTGATGTGCTCATTTTCCTGCTATTCTCAGACCCCCCGGATCTCCATGAATTTTAATAGTAAGTAATATAAAGTGAGAAAGCACATTATGGCTCCTTTCTTTCTACTTTAAATTTGACTTCTGATCATAAACTGGAATTCAGTTATTACTGTTGAGCCTAGTCTTATTAAGAGCTAGAGGCAGGTTAGAAATATCACTGAGTTTATTAGAGGCCTTAATTTAACAACATGATCAAGCTAGAAAAGAGAAGAGTTCTACAGGTGAATATAAGCAAACCACCAGATTATGAAACTAGCACCAGTTTCATTGCTATCCTTATTTCAGTACTATAAAAGGGCTATCATTTTTGTCACTGGAGTGTAAGGTGTGTTCAGAGCAATCTAGTACTTCTGGTGCAATGGCTGCTGAGCCCTTTTCAGGGCTGCTTTCCACCTTTGGTGTCCACCTGTTCCACCTAACTCTCAGCTGTAACTCCAAGAAGCTATCGCATGCACAGCAGCCATACCCCGCTAAACCGTTTCAGCAGAATGGCTAAACTGGGTTGAAGGTAACCAAGGGGTCTCAAACCTATTGGTGAGCTAGGGGGAGGGTGTCTACCCCAAGCGTATGAAGACTTACCCTGGTGGAATGGGCAGATGAGAACAATTTGTTCCAATGGCCAAAAAGGTAGCTAAAGCAGGCACTGTGGAGAACTTAGAGTTTGGTTAGCCATGAAGATGCCAAGATTATCCACTGCATCATGAGCCATTACCAGTAATCTTGCTTCTGTTCTGACACTGGAGGAGAGAGTGAGGCTGACTTCGTGCAACTCTGCCTTACTTAAATCAAATGTAATCACGAATCAAAAGACATCACTCATACTTAAAAAAAAAAAAAGGACACCACAAGCTGTCTGTGTCTAAGTAGACAACCTTCATGAGTTACTATTGTCAAAAAAAGTTGACCGTACTGGTCAACTTTCTTGGGATGTCTCTGCACACTCAAGTAGGTTGGTCATAGGTGACAAGAACACATTTCGTTAAAAAGTCCATACATTAAGGCTTTCCTGTTTGGCAGGTGATGTGATCCAATTTGAGAAATCAAGATCTCCCCCATGCCACGCTGGGATACCAGAAATAAGATGTAATGGTCCATGGTTACCTACGTGAAAAATAAAATTTTCAATTATTGAATTATTCCTGAGGGTTTCATTTTTCCAAATGTGACTTCTACTGAGTCTTTAAAACTCAAAAGTTTCCTAAGAAACAGGGTCTAGAATTTAATCTATTTCTCTTCAGATAAAGACAAAAACAGATGGGTAGGAACAGATGATACCAGTCACTGGTAATTAGGCAAAAAACAGAGAATCTCAGAGTTGGAAAGGACTTCAGAGACCATCTAGCTGTACCCATGCCTGAACAATAATCCTTTCAATAATAACTAAAAAGCGGAGAAAGTAACTATAGCATAGGAAGAATAACAGGAGACAAAATCTAAAGTGCCAATCAAACAATCAACATTCATTAAGCGCCTTCTATGTGCCAGGCATTGTGTTAAGTGCCAGAGATACAAAAAAGGCAGAAGACAGTTCCTACCCTCAAAAAACTTACTATCTAATGGGTGAAACAATGTGCAAATATATACAAAGCAAGCTATATGAAGGTATAAGAAATAATTAACAGAGGGAAAGCACTGTAATTAAGAAGGGTTGAGAAAGGCTTCCTGTAGAAGGTGGGGTTTTAGCTGGGGCTTAAAGGAAGCCAGGGAATTCAAGAGAGGAGGAGGGAGAGCATTCCAGGCATTGGGGACAGCCATAGAAAATGCCCAGAGCAAAGAGATGGAGTATCTTATTTGTGGACAGTCAGGAGACCAGTGTCATCGGATCAAAAAATTTATGTTGGGAAGTAAGGTGTAAGAAGATGGAAAGGTAGGAGGAGGCTAGGTTATGAAGGGCTCTGAATGCCAAACAGAGCATTCTGTATTTGTTCATTTGTTCCTGAAGGTAATAGGGAGCCATTTAGGTTTATTGGGGCAGGGGAGTGGGGAAAGGCAGAAAGGAAGACATGGTGGGGCCTGTGCTTTAGGAAAATCACTGTAATGGTAAATAGAGAATGGATTGGCGTGAGGGGAGACTTGAGGCAGGCAGACCCACCAGCAGGCTATTGCAGTAGTCCAGATAAGGAGGTTAAGAGGGTATGCCCTAGAGTGGTGGCAGTGTCAAAGGAAAGAAGGGGATGTATTTGAAAGATGTTACATTCCACAGGCTTTGGCAACAGATTGGATAAAACCCATGACCTCTGATATTTATGTGCCAATGCAAAAAGGTTAGATAAAAAGAACTGGAGATTTAATATCAGAAGGTACATTTGACCTTAACACTGAGACTCAGTGGGATGGGACTCCTGACTGGAATATGTCTCTGAAAGGATCTATTTTGTCTTCATCAATGGGAACAAGATAGGTAAAGAGATGGAGGTGTGTAGAGTACATTATATACTAAGAAAGTGTATCCACATGAGGAAATTCAAGAGGAAGAGAAATAGGAGAGAAACAAAGATAGAAGGGAAAGGCAGAAGTATCCTGAAGACTTTTCCCTGCTAAAGCACTGGGCAGAATTTGAGAACAAATAATACTTACTGGTTGCTTCTCCCAAGCTTCTAAGGTCTCCTTATCTTTACAAATGATGGGTATAACTAAGCACTGAGGGTTTTTTTCATTTGTTTTAATTCTGTGCCTCTAAAGTGACTTTCTATTTTATTCCATATAGCATTACAAATACTAGTAATCATCTTATTACCCACAACTAGTAGTTGATATTTGATTTAAAGAAGAAATGCAAGAGAAGAGGTTGATGATGTAGACAGGAAGGATTGACATGTTGCTTCAACTTTTATATAGGATTTCATGGTTTGTAAAGCACTTTACTCACAGTAAGGAAGGAAAAGGGGAGGGAGGGAGGGAAAGCAGGAAGGAAAACAGGAAGAAAAGAAGGAACAAAGGAAGGAAAGAAAGATACCTAACTACCTTAAATTGTTTTGACTGCTCAGAGAAAAACAAAACCTTAAGGGTTCTCCTCTAAAAAGCTGTCTCCTTGTATATGTTAAAATCATATAAAATTTATCAATACATATAATTACAAATATAATTTTGTTTGAGTGATCTTTTCAATATTAGCACCAAGTGAGGCAAAACACAGGGAGTTGTATGTTGACCAAGAGATTTAATGATGATGTTATTGATGTGTTGTTGAAATGGAAGACATATTCCTTTATGAACAGAAACATTCTCCATTAATTCCTATTTGCAGTTAATATTATGCTGGTTCCACATGAAGCACTTCAAAGACCTCTTCAGTGAGATTCATGGCCACTCAAAATAGATGAGCCAAGCAAAGCACACAGGAAAAACCATGTAGACGGGGGGAAAAAAACCATGCTGTCCAGATTCCAGGGTACATTTGGACAGGTGGCACATTGAGTTAGTCTGTCAGTACATACCTTCTGGTCAGGCAGACAAATAATGAACTGGATCCAAAACTGAATAGGAGAGGGAGAGTGGGCTTGATTCATAGAATTAACAAAATATAAAGTGATGAGATGTGGCAGAAAGAGAACAGGACCTGGGTTCTGCTCTGGCTCCTAGCTCTGCCACTTAATGTGTTTCTAGAGTTCTAGAAAAGTGACCTTATTTCTCCAAGCCTCAATTTTCTCATGTCAAACTGTAAAATGGAGGTTGGTCTAGATAATTTCTAAGGTCCCTTCTAGCTCTCCAATTCTATTTAAAGGGAACTTTGAGATTTGTGACTTAAGGTTCTTCCTAAAATAGGTACCCTACACACTTGTCATGGAAGGCAATCAGACTGTAAAAAAAAGAAATGTATCTGTTTATTATCTAGAATAACAACATATCTTATGCAAGGTCCAAACAAAAAAAAAATAGGTTTACTTTTGATGTGTTTTACACAGTTAACATCTTACTAAGCTTACAAAGCCTCCTCAGAGAAATCTGATAGTGTGAAAGAGACTAGTCTAACCACTCACACTGGAAAAGCAAAATGTATACAAAATATATACTGTCCAATCGTGACATATAACTGAATAGGTGTCCTATCAAATCTTTCCATTAATATGTATCTTGATGAGATGGGTTTTTATATGCTATACACTCCCTGCAAACCCAGGTGTTTCTCATTCCAGAAACACTGATAGCACAGTTGTCCATATATGAAACTCTTTCATAATATTAAGAAGGTTGAGTTAAGCCCTAAATGTTAGTAAAATGATGGCAGCAAGTTACATCAATCAAATTAATTTTGAAAATAATTTGTGATATCAAACCCATTTGGACTCTTGTTTGGACTCTTGTCTAATGTCTATTTTGCCTATAGTGTTCCAATACTCCCAAATTACCAACCATTGTTTCTAAGTCTAGTAGGCACTTAAGAAATTGATTGATATAACCTGTGTCAAATTGCTTACTGTCTCAGGGAGGGGGGAGGTGAGGGAGGGAGAGAGAAAATGTGGAACTCAAAATTTTAAACAATTAAATGTTTAAAATTGTCTTTATGTGTAACTAGGGAAAAAATAAAATGTTGTTAAAAATAAATTTAAATCATAATAATAAATAGCTAGTACTTATATAGTTCCTACTATATGCCAGGCACTGTGTTAAGTGCTTCACAAATATTATCTCATTTGATCCTCACAACACGAACTGAATCCTGGACACCAAAGTTGCTTTGGGCTTCTAGGTCTGTTCGCTATCTTGTAAAAATTGGCTTTGTGGTTTCAAATGATACACTATCCAGGAGTATTACTGTTACAGACTATCATGGTCAAAGCAGGGTCTTCTATCCAAGTAGCCTCTGGATCATCTTCCACATCCCTTCATCATCCACAGTGGCCTCCAGGCCACAGTCTATAGTTAGGGTAGGTCCCATGGGAATAGTACAGCTGCAGAAAATAATGAATTGGGCATTGAAAAAAGATTGGTCTAGGCATCTAAAGCAAGAACCACAATAAATATAAAATGTGCATTGCCCAGACATACAGATGGATGCCAAAATTGGTCAAATGCGTCCATTAGTAAGTTAGTTTTGAAGAGGTGCTGCAGAAGGACTGTATGTTAAGCCCAGAATTGAAGAGGAGGAGACTGGACAATATCATATGACTGATGCCACCATTCTTTGAAACACAGGAATTCTCTAGTTGAAAAATGAACAAAATTTTAAATCATCTTTGATACAAATTATTTCCACTGAGTCTCAAAGAAGGAAGATAACAGAGATCATTTAGTCTAACCCCACTTGTTTTCTGGGTGACAAAACTGAGATAAAGGAATGCTGGCTTGTCTGATGTCACATAACTTGTCAGGGGGGCAGGAGGGACAAGAACCCAGCTTGTCTTTCTCTCTCTTCAGTGCCCTTGCTACCACAGTTTGCTTTCATTGTTAAGTGAAGGTACGGAGGATAGGCTGTTTTGATTTCTTCCCTCCATTCTCCTCTCCCCCTTTTCCCCCTTTCTTCATTCTCAACCCTCAAACAATCCTCATTTACAAATTTCAGAAGTTTGGACTTTTTTAAAAAATTATAATAAAAGCACCATTCTTTCACATCATTTCTCTTAGCATCTGCAAAAATTAGCATTTCAGCAGTTTTAAGTTTGGATACAGTCTCACATATCTATGGGATGGGCTGGTTTTGAAATATTTCATCATAGGAAGTAATTTTCACTTTGACATCATCATCATCATCGTCATCATCATCATCATCATCACCGCTAACATTTGGATACTATTTACTACATATCAGCCACTGTTAAGCTCTTTACAAATATCTCATTTGATCCTCACAACAACCCTGAGAGGTAGGTGCTATATTATATCCATTTTACAGATGAGGAAACTGAGGCAAACAGAGTTTAAATGATTTGCCCAGGGTCACACAGTAAGTGTCTAAGGTCAGATTTAAACTTAGGTCTTCCTGACTCTAGGTCCAGTGTTCTATCCACTCTGCCACCTCAGCATCCCAGTTCAGATAATAGCAACCGCACACGAAGACTAGGGCCACTGTTGTCTTGCCAACCAATCAGTGGCAACATCATCAATCTCAACAAAAATTTGTTGCCTTCCCCTCCACCAAGGGCATGGCAATTTAGTAGCTGCCACCAGCTAGGCACCAAAATGCTAAGTTCTGCTTTATACTGTTGTGAGGCTGGATCTTTACAGAATGGGTCTCAACTTTGGATGCAGATGATAAAATGATGAAGTGCATCTATTTCTGTGTGCCCCTTGTTAGCTTAATTTCTTTTGCAGCTGTGTTTTTTCCACATTATATTATCTGGATAATTTATGCTACCCATGCTGTTCGATTTAAATATATTTAAATTCTGAATACTGCTAATTTAATTAAGCTGAAAGTTTGATTCTCTTCAGAATCAAATGTAAACTCTCACACATTTTAAATAAGCAGCTTTAAAATAAATTTGCCAATACAGCACAGAAAAGCAAAATCAGCAAACTTACACATCAGTTTAGAGTAATTATATACAACTTAATAGCACAAGCTCAAATCAAAAGCCTACGACGTTAGTGTTATTATTTTGAAAAATGGAGGCTGTAGCAGGTTTTCTAAACAAGAGCTCTTAAGCTTAGCTTATAAGAGTTCCCTACAGCTCCTTTAAAACTATTAAACATCTACATAAATAAAAAATTATTAAAGTTAAAAATTTTAATTCAATGCCCATCAATTGAGGAATGGCTGAACAAGTTGTGGTATATGAATGTAATAGAATACTAATTACTACAAGAAATGACGATCAGAATGATTTCAGAAAAACCTAGAAAGACTCACATGAACTGATGCAAAGTGAAATGAGCAGAACCAGGAAAACATTGTACACAGTAACAACAACAGTGTGCAATGATCAACTATGACAGACTTACCTCTTCTCAGCAATACAATGATCCAAGACAATTCCAAAAGATTCATGATGAAAAATGCTTTCCACATCCAGGGAAAGAACTGATGGAGTCTGAATGTAAATTGAAGCATACTATTTTCACTTTCTTTTTTGTGATTGTTTCCTTGTGTTCTGTTTCTTCTTTCACAACATGATTAATGTGGAAATAGGTTTAACATGATCACACGTGTATAACCTATATCAAATCGCTTGCTCTCTTGGGGAAGGGAGCAGGGAGGGAGGGAGAGAGTAAAATTTAGAACTCAAAATCTTATAAAAATGAATGTTGAAAACTATCTTGCTAATAAATTTTAATTCAATAGGAACTAGCAAATAAAGAAGTCAAGCTTTTAAAACACATTTTTTCAAAGAGGAAAAGAAAAAGAAACATTACAAAAAAGAAGTAAACTGAACGTGCATTTATCATGCTATTACATATTGTTCTTGAGATTTGGAAAGAACAGTTATTTTGAATCTGTTAAAAATGACCGTCAGGAAAATTTGGAATCATTCATCTTGTTTAGACACTGAGCTCTGTGAAATTTTCCATTAAAAAAACATTAGTTTAAATGTAAGGTAGGAAAATGTAAAAATTAAACTAAAAAAATATATAGATATAAATATCTATTTATCTATATCTCTATATATGTATATATCTATATCTATATATCTATATCTATATAAAACTATGAGGGCATCAAGCTGTTAGGTATTCCCTGTGGAGACACACATGGAACTGCACTCAAAAAGTTATGAGAATAATTTTCTTTCTCAAGTGCCATAGCTTTTAACAAGCCAGTGACTAAATGTCCCTGCCTTCCAAGAAGGGATTTTCATATCCCACAAGAGTTCTAGGGAACCTTTGATGACAGGTTGGCTCACAGTAAAGACAATGAGGTCTTGGGGTTTGAGATTAAGAAGGAGTAGCACCCTATCCTAAGATTCTCCCAAGACAGCACAAAGCTGGTAGGAAAGAGAAACGGAACAGAGGAAGGAGCAGAAAGCCATCAACTCTCTTTTCCCCTTGTACCAATTCACCTCAGAACTGCTTGGTCTGGCTGCATAAAAGCAATAATAATTAAAGTCACATGTTAACTTCTGACCATGTATAACTACTTACCAATATGTGTTTTCAGATTGACTAATATGTATTGTCAGTGTTATTTGATTTCAACACAAAGTCCATCCAGACTGGCTTAGCCCTCTTGGCTTGTGTTGCATGGGCATCTGCTCATAAGGGAAAAATTAGAAGAAGCTTTGATCCTGATCTAGTCCTAGTGATTAAATGGACCCTGGGAAATTATTTAGCTTCAAGTCCTACCTTAGAGTAGCTTTATTCAATCAATCAATCAATCAATATTTATTAAGCACCTACCATATGCCATGCTCTAAGTGCTAGGGATACAAAAAGAGGTAAGGAAGCATACCCAAAGATATCCTACTCAATAGACAAAATAATACTCAGCTATAGGTAACAGAGATATTATAGTCATGGAAGCCTGAATATGGAAGCCATGTGACTTAAGGAAATGGATCATAGATTTCTTAACTCAAACAGGAAAGGGATAGACTTGTGTTTCATTGATATAGGGAACTCCTGAGCAAAGAAACTCTGCATATTCAGATCACTGCCTTATAGTCTGAGGATTGATCCAGAGCACTCAGAGGTGAAGTGTAGAATTTAACCCAGCTCTTCTTGGTTTCAAAGGCAATTCTCTATCCACCACGCCATCTTGCCTCCTGAGTTGTGTTTATATCTAAGTATCTGCATGCTGTCTTGTCCTTCAAAATGAGTCCCCCTTGAGGGCCGTACCTTTTGGGGTTTGGTTTAATATCCTAGGAAAGTGTCTGGTACATAGTAGGCATTTAATGAATGCCTGCTGATTGATAAAGCTTATTAAAAGAAAAAGGTCATGATAGAGTTTGTTTATTAAGAGATCCTTCTAATTTTTCATCCATTCTGCATGATGATTTTTATGTCCTGAATATTCCATTTTCATTGAAAAAGTTTCATATGAAACTATCAGAACCGTGATGCTTTCAGAGAGTCACAAGTAGAACTTGATCATCCTCCAATTAGCCTATCCATTGAAGTGGAAGTTTCCTTTTCTTTAAAAAAAAATCACAAATAAAACTTTAATAGGAAAAGGATTTGTTAATTTCATCATTGTGTTATACTTTTGATCAGTTCAGAATAGAAGCTGCTATATCACCCAAAAACTCATCCCTAGGGTGCTAATCTTGATGACTTTCTCTGAATTTAAACTACCTTCATTTTTTTTTTTTTTGGCGAGGCAGTTGGGATTAAGTTGACTTGCCAGAGCTTTGTGTCTGAGGCCAGATTTGAACTCAGGTCCTCCTGACTCCAGATCCAGTGCTCTATCCACTGTGCCACCTAGCTGCCCCCATCTTCAAATTTTTAAAGGGTTTTTGAAAGTAGATAGAGTGCCATACTTGGAGTCAGGAAGATTTTAGTTCAGATCCTACCTCAGACCTTATAACCTTAGGTAAGTCACTTAACCTCTCTCTCAGCCTGTTTTCTCATTTGTAAAATGGGGATAAGAATAGCATTTCCCTCCCAGAGTTGTTGTGAGCATTGAATGGGATGATATACATAAAAATACATTGCAAATTTTAAGCCCTATGTAAATTCTAGTTATTATCATTATTTTTATTGTCATTTGAAAAGAAATTAGATTTTTTTCTGCTTGATTCAGGCACAAACTAGGAGCAATAGGTAAAAAGGCAGATTATGCGTAATATCAAGAAAAGATTCCTAATAATTAGATCTCTACTTTCAGGAGATTGTCAGTTTCTTAGTCATTGGAGGATTTTTTTTCCCATAAATGTGATTAAATTAGATGACCTCTTAAATCCTTTCCAATTCAGTGATGCTATGACATACACACTCAGCTCATCACCAAGACCATTTTTGAGACCTTCTCAGCTGACCCACCTGATCACTTGTGGTCCAATGGCCAACCTTTCCAAAATCCCAAGTCAATTGTGATGAGGCATCACAGCAGGGCTTTAATGAGAAATTGTAAAGAAAGGAAAAATAAAGCTGATGTGGTTCATAAACAGGATGCATTAATATGCAATCATGTACTGTTTTTAAAAATCTGGTTACTTATTTTAGCTTTCTATTTACCATTCCCAAAATGATCATGAAAATAATGAAGTCCTATGCACAGCTTACATCACAACGCAGTTCTTTTTAGAACATTCTTAGCTCATATCTCAAGGGTAATTTATGGCTAAAGTTTGCTTTGCTGTTCAGTTGTTTCCTTTTCCTTCAAAAGAGTCCATAGATAACATGATGCTCTTTGACTAACCTTCTTGATGTCATGAACAACCATGTCTGAAAATGCTGACAAACCAGGTGGTGTATTTGTTCATGAGACAACTAACGTAATTAACATTCCAATGGATACCAGAGAACTGGTTGGATGGATTGTCTTGTCTGTGCAGGCTACATTTCAGGGACTCCTCTCATGTCCATAGGTACCTCTTTTTTCTATAAGCCATAACTCTGGGGAAAAGATGCTCCCAATTATATTTTAATGTCCCTAATAAAATCAACAAAACTTGATAATTAATGCAGAAGAAAAAGAAGTCAGAAGAGAACATAGAAGAAAATAAAATAATATTGTTATTACTTCATTAATGTTAAATAAAGTAAACATACACATTTTTTCTCCCCCAATAAACTATAAACAGCTTGGAGTTAGTGGTCTTAGTAATGATTTTTTAAAATTTTGTTTATTTGAATGTTTTTGTTTGTGGCTGTTTTGTTAATATAAAATTAAAATGTAAAAGTAGAGGGATGGGGCAGCTAGGTGGCGCAGAGGATAGAGCACCAGCCCTGGATTCAGGAGGACCTGAGTTCAAATCTGGCCTCAGACACATAACACTTACTAGCTGTGTGACCCTGGGCAAGTCACTTCACCCCATTGCCTAGCCAAAAAACAAACAAACAAACAAAAATAAAAGTAGAGGGGACATGTAATAAAAAGAGTGTTGGATATAGTATCAGAAGATTAAGTTCAGGTCCTCAATCCTGGGTCTGCTACTATTTTAGCCTGTATGAACCTAGACAAAGGGCTTCTCTGTCTGGGTCTTAGTTTCCTTATTTGCAAAATGAGGGGATTAGACTACACTGGAGTTCTAACCTTTCTGTGTGTCAATCAATAAACATTTATTAAGTGACTACTATGTGCCAGGCACTGTGTTAAGCACTGGGAATACAAAGAAAGGCAAAAGATAGTTCCTACCCTCAAGAAGCTCACAACCTAATACAGGCGACAACAGCAAACAAATTTGTACAACTTCTATGCAGAATAAATGGGAAATAATTAGCAGAGGGAAGGCACTAGAATTAAGCTTTAGACTTGAAAAAAGCCAGGAGAGAGAGCATTCCAGGCATGGAGGAATGGGGGAACATCCAGAGAAAATACCTGGAGCCCAGAGATGGAGTGTCTTGTTCATGGAACAGCCAGGAGATCCACGTCACTGGATTAAAGAGTGTATTGCAGGGGAGGGGTGTAAGGTGTAAGAAAGGTGGGGGGAGGTGGGGAGCCTAGGATATGAAGGACTTTGACCACCAAACAGGATTTTGTCTTTCATCCTGCAGATGAAAGGGATCCACTGGAGTTTATTGAGTACAGGGGAGACATGGTAAGACCTGCACTTTAGGACAATCAATTTGGTATCTAAATAGAGGACAAACTGGAGGAATAGGAAACTTGAGACAGGCACAGCAAAAAGTAGGCTCTTAGAGTGGTCCAGATGTGAGGGAAAGTATCAGAGAAGAGAAGGGGCATAGTCTAGAGATTTTGCAATAGGTGAAATTAATAGGCCTTGACAGCAGATTGGATATTGGGGGCGATGAGAGTATGAGGAGTGCAGGATGATGCCTAGGGCTGTGAGCCTGAAGGACTGGGAGGATGGTGATGCTCTCCAAAAAGTAAGAGGGAAATTTGGAAAGGAGGAAAGTTTAAGGGGCAATAGAATGAGTTTATTTTTTTAATAGACTAAGTTTAAGATGCCTACTGAATATCTAGTTCAAGATGTCTGAAAGACCATTGGAAATTCCAAGTTAGAGGTCCACAGAGAGGTTAGAGCTGGATTAGGTAAACCTGAGAATCATCAGCACCGAGATGTTAAATTCACAGAAGCTGATGAGATCACCAAGTGAAGTAACAGAAGACATTTGACAATGTGTTTGACAACGTGGTGAGGCCTATGGGCCCCTTCTCAAACTAATGCTTTTACATGCAAAGTTATTCATAGGATTACAAAGGAAAGCAGTTTTGCTGATGTAATGTTATCAAAATATTTAAAAAAATAAATTCCCAGGCACCAGGTTAACAACCCCTAAACTAGCAAAACTCTTTGATCTCTGCCATCTCTGGATCCAAAGAAATTAACAGTTTAGAAAGAGATGACCTGTTCCAATTAGCAGGTACCATTGTTGGGACTAAGAGATTAATCAGTTTATCAAAAAGTATTTATTAAGTGCCATGTTCTAGGCACTGTGCTAGGTTCTGGGATACAAATACCAAGGAGAAACAGTCCCTGCCCTTAAGGAGCTTACATTTTATTAGGGGAGAGAACCTGTCTATGTACAGATATATACAAAATAGATACAAGGAAAGCACAAACAATTGGAGGGATCAGGGAACACTTCATTTAGAAGATGGCTCTTTTGTTGAATCTTGAAGGAAACAAGGGAGTCTAAGAAAGGAGAGTAAGGGGAGAGTGCATTGCAAGCAAGGGATCCAGCAAGTACAAACACATAGAAATGGAAAATCGAATGTCCTGTAGGAGGAACTATAAGAAGGGTAATTTGACTAGAGTCTACAGCCTCGAGGCCACATGTGGCCCTCTAGGTCCCCAAGTGCACCCCTTTGACTGAATCCAAACTCCACAGAACAAATCCTTTTATTAAGGGGATTTATTAAGTCCCAGTCATGTGCCAGACACTGTGCTAAGCTCTGGGGATACAAAAAAAGGCAAAAGATAATCCTTGCCCTCAAGGAGTTTACAGTCTAATGGGGGAGACAACAAATATGCACAAACAAGCTATAAACAGGGTAAACAGGAAATAACTAAAAGAGGGAAGGCACCAGAATTAAGAGGGGTTGGGGAAGGCTTCTTGTAGAAGATGAGATTTTAGTTGGGACTTAAAGGAAACCAGGAGTTAGAGATGAGGAAGGAGAACACTCAATGTCTATAAAAATGTCCAGAGATGGGAATATTTTGTTTCAGGAACATCAAAGAAGAAATCATCACTGGATCAAAGAATACAAGGGGAAATGGGCAGGGGTAGGTGTAAGATATAAGAAGATTGGAAAGGTAAGAGGACTGAAAGAAGACTGGAGGGGCAGGTTGTGAAGGGCTTCTGATGCCAGAGGATTTTACTTTTGGTCCCAGAAGTGAGAGGGAGCCACTGGAGTTTATTGTGTAGGGTGATGACGTGGCAGGACTTGTGCTTTAGGAAAATCACTTTGGTGGCCAAATGAAGTTGGATTGAAGTGGGGAAAGACTTGAGACAGGCAGAGAAACCAGCAGCCTATTGTAATAGTCCAAGTGTGAGCTGGTTATGTAGATTTGAGGACCGTCAGCATAGAGATGGCAATTAAACATGAAGAGCTGATGAGATCACCAAGTAAAGTAGCACAGAGAGAAGAGAAAAGGGCCCAGGACAGAGCCCTGTGGGAAGCCTCTGGTTAGAGAATTTGATCTGGATGAGGCTCCAGCACAGAACACTGATGAGTGGTCGGATAGGTAAGAGAATCAAGAGTGAGTGGTGTCTTGAAAACTTAGAGAAAAGAGAGTGTGAAGGAAAAGAGGGTTATCAATGTGCCAGAGGCTTCAGAGAGCTCAAGGAGAGTGTACATCGAGAAAAGGGCCATTGCATATGATATGGCATAAGGCCATATCCTTTAGATAGAGTACATAAAGAGAATAATGAGGTTACCTATTAAGACCAGATTGTGAAGGACCTTAAAGGCTAAACAGAAGAGCTTATAGTTGCTCCTAAAAGCAATAGGTAGAAATTTGAGTTTATTGAGTAAGTGAATAAGATCGGTAATACTGTTAGTATCCAAAATAAAGATAATTAATATTTTCTGTTTAGTCTTTTTTTATTCTCTTGATTTCCTCACTAATTAATGACCCAAATTAACAGTGAAATGTTTCGTTGCAATTTAAGTTTATACTAATTCATGTGAAGAAATAATTATCACATTATCAATTGTTTCTCCATTTTCTCTGGCAGATTTAATTTAGGAATATTAGGGGTGGGGAGTCCCAATCCAGAGCTCATGGCTGACCTCAATCTTCTTTCTTCCTAGTAAAACATCTAGGATCTATGAATGATGTACAAAAGTAATGCCCAGGATTATTTCATTAAATACAACCATTCTGCCCCCTTTTACACACACACACTCATCACCTCACACTTGGACTATTGCAATAGACTAATAGCCTTCCGAATGGATTCTGCGATGAATGAAAAGTCCGAGATACATAGCTTCTGGATAATTAATAATCAGTTTATTAATTATGGCTAGCAAATAATCAATAAATTGAGGTCAGTGGCCCTCTTGGAAACCAAAGATGCCTCCATGAAGAATACCAAATGTTTAAATACCCTTGGAAGAGTGGGTGTTCATAACAGGCAGAAATCAACTCTAATTGGTTAACAATTAATGAGATTAATATTATAATGAGTGGTGGGCTTATTCTAATGAGGGGGGAGGGGGCACGATTCTGATTATGTCACTCTTGGACAAAGACTCTCATCTCCACCCAGACCACCCCAACATGTACCCCCATAATCCAGTACACATACACACACACACACACACACACACACACACACACACACACACACATACACACACACACATATCTACACACACACACACACACCCCCACCTAGACAAAGGGAGCCACTTCCACCCAGAAGTAGTTGAACAATGGTCCAGAATTCACCTATATTAGATTAAGCTTTCCTTTCCCAGTTGGGTAGGATCTTGCCCCAAGATCGAGGAGAATGTTAACCTAATCTCATCAGTGGCCCTATCCTTCAGAGGCTGCTTTGACTTAGTCTTTAAGTGAGGAAATAGAAATGGGAAAAAAAACCTGGTTTCACAATATTAACTAGTTATTAATAATCATATCTCTCAACTCTTTGCCTTAAGCATCTTCCTACTGCAATGCATCCTTGACACAGGAGTCAAAGTGATCTTCCTAAAGTACAAGTCTGACCATGTGCCCTGCTTCCCCTCATTAAACTACAGTAACTCCATATTGCCTCCAGGATGAAATATCAAATTCTGTTTTTTACTTGTAAAGCCCTACATAACCTGAAGCCTTTCTACCTTTCCAATCTTCTTCCATTCCACTTTCTCTATAATCCAAAGGCACTTGTCTCCTTACTGTTTCTCACATTCAGTAATTATGTGCCTTTTCACTGGTACTACTGGGTTGTAGCTTTGGTACTTTTCATAGGTACCACCCCCATGCCAAATAGATATGTCCTCCTCACCTCTGCCTCCAGACTTCCTTGCTGTTCATCATTCAGTCTTGAAGAGGACTGGTAACATCATGAGGCTGATGTCTTGACCTGCACAGGAATTGGATTTAAGTGAGGCAGAGCTGTACACAGTCATCAGCCTCACTCTCTCCTCCAGAGGCATTGGAGTACAGTGACAAGGCAAGAGTCAAGATGACTTTCAATGGCTTCCCTAGTTTTTCCTTCAAGTCTCAGCTAAAATCCCACCTTCCTTAAGAAGGCTTTCCCATTTCCCCTTACTGCTGCCTTCTCTCTGATATTTTAGATAGATAGATTTTTATTGTTCAGTCTTTCAGTCATGTCCGACTCTTTGTGACCTCATTTTGGGGTTTTCTTGGCAAAGATACTGAAGTGGTTTGCCATGTCCTTCTCCAGCTCATTTTATAGATGAGGAAACTGAGACAGAGTTAAGTGACTTGCCCAGAGTCACATACCTAGTCTGAGGCTGGACTCATGAAGATTCATGAAGATGAGATTCTTGATTCCAAGCTTAGTATTCTATCCACTTTGTCACCTGGTGATAGATAGATAGATAGGTAGATAGATAGATAGATAGATAGATAGATAGATAGATAGATAGATAGACTGATAGATAGATAGAGATAGAGATATCTTTGTATCCCAAATACTTAACACAATACCTAGCATATAGTATTTAATAAATGCTAGTTAATTTGATTTCATACACACAAAGCATTTTCCCTCTGATGCTAACCCCAGAGTATCTGCCTGCCACAAATGCAGCAGGGGTAAATGTATTCCCAATGTACTAAGTTGGTACAGACAGGATGCTGTAATGTAAAGAGTCCACAATTTGAAGTAAGAGCATCTGGATTCAAACACTGGCTCTGTTATTTACTACCTGACTAACCTCAGAAAAGTCACCTGATTGCCCTGAGTTTTACTTTTCTCATCTGTAAAAAGAAGAAATTTACATTAACCTCCAAGTTCCCATCTAGTGCTAAATTCTATGGTTCTGATTTCTTTGAGCATATATCTCCTCATCAGTAAAATGGGTATAACAGTACTTGCACTACCTACATCACAAAGTTGTAAGGGAAGCACTTAGTGGACCTTCTTGTTCTATATAAATGAGTCATATTATTGCTCCAGAAACACATCCACAAAAGCGCAGAAATTATACCACCAATACTATAGGTAGTGTTTTTCACTTCGAGAATCTGTGGTATTACCCAGATTCTCTCTCCCCCAAAACCCCTGAGCCTCAGTGCATGTTTTTGATGAGTTGCTTTGGCCAAGAAAAAAAATCTTTACCTATTAACCAAGTCCCTGAAGATGAATTTCTCCATACTAAGCTAGGCTCATCCTTGAACAACAAACATACTTAGATCCCCAGGTCTATACTTGAAGCCTTTCCTGCTTGGCAAAACCAGCTAGAACTTGTGTCCCAATGACACAGCTTTAAAAAACCCTGGGCCCATGGCTTGGGAAGAGAAATATAGTGGAGGGCTGTAGGTTTATTATCACTTAGCTGGCTTTTGTAGGCTAACCTGGAAATCTAGTTGCCATTTGGAACATAATTTCCCTGAGAAAAGCATTCTGATTTCCAAACAACTGACTTTAACAATGAACTTTTAGAAACCAACCCATTTGCAAGTTTGAGGCTACCTGTAGTATGTCTTTAATAGGCCTTAAAATTTGTTGTCACTAGGTTGCTTGTGACAAGCTGAAAATTAAACTCCATTGTTTGGCTAAGGAAAATAAAAGCCAACTCATGGCAAGATACATGTTTTATTCTTTTTATTTTTTTATCATTGTATTTCCTTTGTTGGCTTTTTAATGTTGGTAGTCAAGGTACATGTTGTCCTTCTTGTCCTCCTGACTTTGACATCACTTTCATAAGTCTTTCCATACATCTTTTTAGGTCTTCATATTTGTCATTTTGATCATACAACTATATTTCATGACTTGAATATACCACAACTTTATTCAATCCAGCAGTACTGTGCCCGAGTTGGAAAGAAACTGATGCAAACCCCTTAGGTCACTGACACTTTGGAGCTTGGCAGACATAATTGACAAAAAAAAAAAAATTTCTAGGTCTCAGTCTTCAGTATCATTTTAATACTTCCTAATGTTTTTATGAGCATAGCTCACTCTTGAGCATAAAACAGATTAACTTCCTACCACAAACTCTCATTCCTCCCTTGTCCCAACCATACACTTGATTCTTTGCTTACAACATGTATTGGGATAAGAGTAAAGGGGAAAAAAGAGTCTAATCCCCTAAGAACTCACAAAAATCCCAGTCTGGTTAAAATGTCTCCAATTTTACATTTCTGATTCATCATCCTTAAAGCTGTGGAAACAAAAGATGAACCACAAAATGTATTAGTGGGTAAGGGTTACTTTAGGAGGCAGTGTGATATAATCAAAGTTCCACTGGATTTGGACTTGGGAGATATATGTGGGTTCAAATACCAATTCTGTACATTACTAGCTATTTGACTTCAGGGAATCAATCAAAAAACAAGAATTTATTGAGCATCTATTAGGTAGTAGGGATATAAGGACAAAAGTCATTTAATCTATCTAGGACTCAGTTTCCTCATCTTTAGGAGTGAAAGGATTGGGTACATGATCACTAACATCCCTTCCAGTTCTCATCTCATAAATTGTAAGTAAATTGTGTTATAGTAAAAAGAGCTCTGAATTTTTAGCCAAAGTACCTGGGTTCAAATCCTAAGTGCCACTTCCTATGTGTATGACCTTGGGAAAGTCTCTCTTTCTTTTTAAGCCTCAGTTACCTCATCTATAAAATAAGAGGCTAGATGAGGATGATTAAGGAGACATGATTTTGATATAAAAACAAAAGGTAACTGTGAATCATAAAAAGAGAAAAAAATGAAAAGGCAGGACTAAAAGGTTTCTAAAATCTCTTTCAGTTTTGAATCTGAAATAGCTAGGTGGCAGAGTGAATAGACAACCAGGCCTGGAGTCAAGAAGACCTGAGTTCAACCTGAGTCCATCCCAGATACTTATTAGCTGTGTGACTCTGGACATATCATCTAACCTCTGTTTGCCTCAGTCTCCTCATCTGTAAAATAAGAATAATAACAGCACCTTCCTCCTAGGGTTGTTGCGAGGACCAAATGAGATAATAATCGTAAAGCACTGAACACTCTGCCTGGCATATAGGAAGCACTATATGGGCTTCAATGTTTGTAATATACTTTAAGGACATCTCATTTGAATCTCACAATAGCCATGTGAGGTAAGCACCAGAGTGCCCATTTTCCCAATTTTATGTATGGGGAAACTGAGTCCTAGAAAGATGAAAATAGGTCTTATCACTTGACTATCACCACCCTTGTTCCCCAAGCAATATGCTGGACAAATGTATATGTATATATACATACACTGGTATACACAGACGTGTGTATTGAGAGAGAGAGTTCAGTATCCTAAGCTTCCCTGAAGTGAAACAAACACAAACCCATGAACTTTGTACCATGACCACAGTACCACGGAAAGGCAATGCCAGATTCCAATCAGCTCCTGGTTACAAGTCCAGCAATGAATCCAGTATACCACCTAACTGCCATAATATTCATTGCCTGTGGCAGAGTAGGATATATAAGTATGAATGTATGTATATGTGTACATACATACATTATATATACATATATACGTACAGACATTTCAACTCTTGGGCTTTTTGGCTAAGATCAGTTCTCTTGTTATAGCTGGGGTGAAGCCAGGTGTGGAATTGTGATTTCATTTGGGTGAGGGACTGATCTCCCTGGGAAAACTACTGGTATGGAAACTCCCACCAAAGTTGCAGATCAACAATTTCTCTGTAGAGAGCTGTCTCAGGTACTGAGCAATTAAGTAATTCACCCAAGGTCACACAGCTCACGTTTGTCAGAGGCACAAAGGGTTTACTTCCTAGTTAGAAAGACTTCCTATCTCCAAGGGTAGAACTCTCTCCATGATACAAAGCTGCCTGAATTATCCCAAATAAGGTCCAAATGAATAGAGTCCTTCCTAATGAGATTTTCCTACATACTCAGGAACAGTAATTAAGAAGACTGAAATGCCTTGTTTGCAAAAGCTAAGCTAAATATAGTGCCTTCCTTAAGAGGCATGGGTAGGGAATATGCAGATGATAGCCAAACAGCTATTTTCTGGCAGCCACTGAAATTCATTGTCTGTTGAAATTTCCAAGCAATAATACAATGAGAAAGAGAGAGGCAGACAGACAGACAGGAGAGAGAGAGAGAGAGAGAGAGAGAGAGAGAGAGCGCACAATCTCTATTCCTACTCTGTATCATCTGGCACTGCAGGGTTCTGAGGGGCCACACTGCCCTGCAGTGACTGGGATATGCCAGTACCATTAGCCTGGGTGTAGGAGGAGTGGGAATATTAGGTTTTAGAGAAAAAAAGAACTCTAGATTCCCCTGGCCACCCTGCCTAAGCAGAAAGCAGCAGCAGCAACTCTTGTGCCGCTGAGAGTTTCAAGCCCATCTCTTTACCACAGCACTATCTTACCCAATAAGTGAGTTTGTGTCTATAAGAATCTGTCTATTCCTCATCAAAATTGGATGTAAATCAATATTCCTTGCTTATTTTTTTTAATAACAGTTTGCTAAGTGAAATTGTTTTGATGAATTGTTTTGTAGTGGATAACATAATGATTCTGTTACCATTAATTCTGTGAAAAAAAATTTTCATAAGTTTACAAGCTGAAATGGAAGTAAAGTTCATTGCTACTGGATACTATTTAAAATTATCCCTTTGTATAAATAAATCATTTTTACTGGAGAAAGATCAATGATTTCAAAAATGAAACAGGTAATCAAAAGGGCAAAGAATAAAAACCCACTGACTGGATGCTTGAAGTTCTTTGATGGTTCTGTGATTTTACTGAGGTCAGGATGTCAAATGTTACAGATTGTAATCCTTTCACATCTTCCTATCCTGTGTGATACTTGTCCACGTTTCAATAATAATAGCTAACATTTATATAGCACTTTAAAGTTTGCAAGCACTTTACAAATATTCTCTCATTTTATCCTCATAACACCCCTATGAGACAGTGTTATCATCCTTGTTTTATGGTTGAGGAAACTGAGGCAGACAGAGGTTAAGTGATTTGTCCAAGGTGGTCACACAGCTAATAAGTATCTGAGGCCAGATTTGAAAGTCTTCCTGACTATAGGTTAATTTTGTAGTCATTGGGCCACCTATGTATTTGCCCTCTATTTTCCCATAAATCCTCCATGAGTCAAATACCCAAAATTCTAGAGGCTTCCTTTTATTCTTTCAGTATCTCAAAAAGCCAACATATCACTTAGGTATCAGTAGTCTCTCTTCTTCTCTATGTGACTGATATACCTCTATTTTTTGGTCAAATGTGTCATTGATAGTATCTTTGATACCCCTTCTTACATACAAGTCATCATTCCAACATCGCGAAGCCTAATCATCATATATCTTTCTATGTTATTGGGTTTATTTGCCATTTTTAGTCTTCTAAGGTCATGCTGTTGAAGGATTTGAAGCCAGGTGGCATCATCAGAAGAGTATTACTGACAAAGATATATAGTCTTAGGTAGTATGGAATGATTGAAAGCACTGCTCAATTTCTCCAGTGCAATCCAGCCAAGTCTCTTCCTACCATCAATAAGTAGAATTTGTTTTCACCTGGGGAAAAAGATTTTAATAGAGGGGTGGAGGATGATGATCTAGCCCCTAATCCTAACCCTAAAAGGAGTTTACTAGGAAGGACCCCTGGGAAAGAGATGCTATAGCAATGGAGTCCAGAAGGTGGTAGGACCAGGATTAACTATGGTCTGTGGTGGTGCAGACCAACAGAAAATCATAAGGCACTTGGATGGCTGTCACAATGGGCAGGAAACTCACTCCCCTGGGAAGGAAGTACATTCCTGTATATAAGCACTCTGGAACTACACTTTATTTGCCCCATCCAAGTGACAGCTCTGTCAACTACTCAATTCTGGGCCTAGCTCATTGTCTATCTGTAGCAACTATCCAAGATATAGCTACTGATGGACTAATTCAATAGATTATCTAATTATGTCAGTCTAAAAATGTGCGTTTTGAGGGTCTATTATGATTTTCCATTAGGCATGATTAGATTGATTTCATTTCTGTTGTTGCCACAGCGGAAAATGTGAAGCATTCTGGGCTTTGAGGCAATGAATATGTATGAATAGGAACATTGGGAAAACCTCACCTTCAATTGGGAATCTTTTCATGTGACCTCTTCCATGATTCTGAAGAACACTTTGGCCAACATATATATCTATGTTAAAAACTCACTTGAGGTGAATACTCAATAGATCAATAAACAGTAATCTCTGTAGTCACCTTTGTCACCAGTTTGTATGATTTTGATTTAAATATGGGAGACACTTCTGAGGAAGAGTTAGGTGGCTATATTTTATCCTATCAGGTCAAATGCTACAGTTCTTACTCTGAGGGATCTGTATTCTCATAGTGCAGATTACAATCCATCCATGATTTTTTGTTCATGTCTTCACGTAAAGCCTCTATCTGGGATCCCCCCAACAGGCTGGGGAATTTCCCTTAGACCTCTTGACATTTTATTGGTATTGGTAGAGTTGACTTGTGGGCTGTCCATCTGGTATACCTCACTCTCATGCCAAGGCTGTTCAACTTTCTTTCCTGGCACCAGAACTGACAAACTCATGGCCTACAGGCCACATGTGGACCACAATATTCCTGAGTGCAACCTAAAACAGATTAAAATGTAGTAGACCCAAGATTCAAGATCAGAGCAAGCCAACCCAATGGGTGCTAAATTCAGCACTCTTTCCACTTGAGCATCAGTCCCTGAACATCTTTAAAATTGGGTAATCTCCTATATGGATTTCTTCCATATATACTTTATAATGTCCAGAGATTCTTCCTGAATTCTTGTTAAGTGTCATTACCCCATGTATATGGGGTATAGAGATGGTACAGTCCAAATGACAGTAAATCCATCACATTAGAATAAATATCCCATGTTTTGCATGACTACCCATGTATAACCTATGTAAAATTGCTTGCCTTCTCAATGAGGGGGGTGGGAAAGGAGAGAGAGAATTAGAACTCAAAATTTGAAGAAAAAAAGAATGTTAAAATTGTTTTTACATGTAATCAGGAAAAAATAAAATATTCAAAAGAAAAAAAAAGACAAAGAAATAAACATCACAAAAATGCCCATAGAATCTCATCATTTTACAGTTGAAAGGGAGCTGAGAAATGATTCTGGTGTGATTTGATGTAACTGATATTTAAAGTGAGAAATAGAGAGGTTAACAGTATGACTTATTTACCGAAAGTATCGGCACAGCTAAAAAAGAAAACCCCAAACTCATCCTGCCCCTTAAACCAGTGCTTTCTCTGCTAAGATTCTACTTGCCTGAAAATACTGCTATGCTATGTATACGTTTATAGATATTATAATTATTTATAGGCCTTGTCTCTAGTTACAGATAAAGGGATTTTATTAGACCTTCAGCCAACCCATGCTAGTCTGGTAAGAAGTGCTATAAAAGATAAACATAAATATTCATTTATTTCTCAATATGGTACTTGTAAATTTTTCACTATTTGGGTTCATTAAAAATAAAGTTATTTTAAAAATTAAAAACAAAAAATCAATAAGCATTAATTAAGCAATTAGTGTCTGCTAGGCAGGGTACTAAGCAGTGGGGATACAAAAAAATGCAAAGACATAAAAATAGTCCCTGCCATTGAAGAGCTCACATACTAACAGAGGAGATAATGTTTAAAAAAATACATATATAGATGAACAATATGGGGTTTCTTCCTTAGAGGGGAAGTCTCAAGTGACTGGGGATACTAGGAAGACCTTTGCCACTTATTCTTTGTATGACCATGAGATAGTGACTTAGACTCCTTGGGCCTGTTTCCCTAAACTATAAAAGAAGGCGGCTGGGCTAGATGACCTTTGAGGTCCCTTCTATCACTCTATCTATGATTCTGTGAACCTGTAAACCCATTTTATAATAGTTTTCAAAATTGGTTTGGGTAGTAAGGGCTCAAACTTGGAGCACTATAATCAAAAGATGAAAAAGCACTACAGAAAAAATGTTATTTAGGGGTTCACAATGCTCTGAGACACTAGCTTACATACAGAGTCCCAATTACTTCTTTTCAACTTTATGGACATCAAAGAATATGAGCTAATGAAAGTGTTTTTAAATGGTTTCTCAAGAGAGCTATCATCTGTTCTAAATTTAACAGGGTATTATATCTGTTTAATTTTAGATATTTGTAGTATGTTCAGTTATCATTCAGTAGTGTCCAATTCCTAGTGACCCCATTTGGGGTTTTCTTGGCAAAGATACTGGAGTGATTTGCCATTTCCTTGTCCAGCTCATTTTACAGATAAGGAAACTTAAATGTCTGAGGCCAAATTTGAACTCATGAAGATGAGTTTTCCTGACTCCAGGCCCTGCACTCTGTCCACTGCACCACCTAGCTGCCCCATTTATAGTCAATCTTCTCCAAACAGTTCAAGGTGTATTTCATTGGTGGAGGAAAAACTCACACATACTTCTGAATCCTTCTCCCAAAAGAACTCCAGCCTTCACCTTTGTTATTCTCAGGTTAACATAAGTCCTATGTGGGTACAAACTATGTGAACTTTTCCTGCAACAAAAGTAGTAGGACATATTATTCCTCTTTAATGCAGCACAAAATCACACTATTCTTTTTTTCTTTTGCTGCCATATGACATGGTGGGCAGCTAGGTAGCACAGTGTGTAAGAGTGATGAGCCTGGAGTCAGGAAGACCTGAGATCAAATCTGGCCTCAGAAACTTACTAGCTGTGTAACCCCGGGCAAGTCACTTAACCCTGTTTGCCTCAGTTTCCTCATCTGTCAAATGAGCTAGAGAAGGAAATGGCAAACCCCTCCATATCTTTGACAAGAAAACCCCAAATGAGGTCAAGCAGAGTCAGACATGACTAAAACTGAACAGCAGCAACAAAAATATGACATGATAAGCTCAGCCTATTTGTCACCCAGTAAAACCCCCTGGATCATTTCCATAAGAATTCACATTTTGTATACACTTTCCCCATTTATGAAGTTCATTTCTTTAACACAAATGTAAAAATTTTTACTTATCCCTATTAAATTTTATCCCATTAGATTTGGGCCATCAGGCAGCCTCTTGAGGTCTTTTTGGATCCTCTCTATCATATACAATATATTAATTCTCCCTCCCAGCTTCATGTCATCTGCAAATTTGACAAGCAGGCGATTTTGGCCTTCATCTGTGTCACTGCAGAGCAAACGAGAAAATGTATACAAAGTGCTTCAAAAAATTTAGAGCAACCTATAAATGTCAGCTACTATTGATTATTGAAATGTTGAACTGCAAAGGGTCAAGAGGTACTCTGCTAGAGGTCTTCCTCCAGTTTGGCATCAGTCTAATAGTGACATGTCCTCGGGCCCTTTGTCATCCAACTCATCCTAAATCCTCCAAAGGGTACTCTCATCTAGAACACAAGGATGAGAGACTTTGTAAAATGCTTTACTGAAATCCATGGATACTGTGTCTATGGCCTATTCCTTTTTTATTTGTTTCACAAACTTGTTTTAAAAAATTGAAGAATCTGCCATGACCCTTTGGGGGTAGGGGCAAACTGTTGTTTTCGTTTTTTATCTCTTCTTGATGAAACTACTGCAGATCTTTGCAATCATAATTTCCTTTTCAAAATGTTCACATTGCTCATTCTGGAATTTTGGCAAAAATCAAAGTCAATTTCAATGGCTTATTGTTTGAAGCGTGTTTTTTTTCCCTTCTTGGGACATTTGCCCATCTCCAATCTCAACAACAGCTGAGCAGTCTGCCACTTTTTTAAGTACACCTTGAACCATTGTTTGTCCATGTCTGGTAACCTGAACATCTTGAGAATATCTCTTAGCATCTTACCATCTCCTCACTTATCTTAGGTCTCAACTCCCTTTTACCCATTTTTTGTTCTGTGCTTCATGATCCTAAGGTTATTCTCTCTTCAGCATTGAAAGAAGTTGAGTAGTTCCACCGTTTCTCTAGCATCCACTATGACCATTCCTTCCACCTTAAGTGGTGGTACCTTCATTTGATATTCCTCTTGCCCCCAACATACTACTTACAACTTGTTCTGTCTTCCTTGATATTTACCACTAGCCTTTGCTCATTCAATATTTTAATATTTCTGACACATAATCATGACTTTCTTTTGTCTCTATCTTATATTATCTACCCTCTTATCTTCTATTTTTTTGGGGGGGAGGTCATGACCTATGACTTAACTGAACTCCTAGTGAAGAGACTCCCTCAACCAATGTAGATTGACTACTATTCCCCATCCTATGTAGTCTTAGAGAATTACCTGGAGCACTGAGAAGTTAAGTGGATTGCCTCACCAGGGTAACATGCAGCTGAGCTACATATCAGAGGCAGGATATGAATTCAAGTTGTCCTAACTTCAAGGCTAGTCCTCATGCTACTACTCCATGCTGCCTCTCAACATAACCTATGATCATGGAATCATAGATTTAGAGGTGACAGGGATTTGATAATTTCTGAACTGGTAATGAGTTCTCATCTCTTTAGTCAGCTCCCCATTATTTTCTTCATCATCAGAAAAGCATCTGCATACATCTCTCTACTTTTGGATACATCAGTTATCTAGTAGTTCCACTATTTGTTACAGTTCCCTCATTTTCTTCCCTGATTCCAATATCACCAGTCTATCCTTTTGCATAGAGGCCTCATTTAAAGTTTTCAGCTATCATCACCTTTTCTGAAGAAATTCAATTAATTCTCTTAGCCACTGCCAAAAGTGGTGGTTTGATTTGAATGGCATTGGGAGGCATGATTAGTTTGCAAAAACTTTTAAAATAGGGTAAATAACTGAAGAATTGATAGGATACTTTTTAAAATCATACTTTATTTTTTCCCAGTTACATGGAAAGACAATTTAGCATTCCTTTTATAAAAATTTTTCAGTTCCAAATTTTCTCTCTCCCTCCCTCACCTCCCCACTCCCTTAGACAGTAAGGAATTTGATATGGGTTATATATATTCAATCATGCAAAACATATTACTTTGTTAGTTGTGTTGTGAAAGAAGACAGACACAAAGGAAAAAAAAACATGAAAAAATAAAGAAAGTGAAAAACTGTATGCCTTGGTCTGCATTCAGACTCCATCAGTTCTTTCCTTGGACATGAATAGGCTTCTTCATCATGAATCCTTTGGAATTATCTTAGATTATTGTGTTGCTGAGAATAGCTAAGTCACTCATAGTTGATCATCACACAGTATTGCTGTTACTGTGTACAATGTTCTCCTGGTTTTGTTCACTTCACTTTGCATCAGTTCATATAAAGCTTTCCAGGTTTTTTTTTTCTGAAATCCACCTGCTCATCACTTACAGCACAGTAATATTCCATTACAGTCATACACCACAGCTTCTTCAACCATTCCCCAACTGATGAGCATCCAATTCTTTCCACAGTCAAATTTCTAATTTCCAAATTTCCAAAGAATTTCTAATTCTTTGACACTACAAAAAGAGCTGCTACAAATATTTTTGTACAAATAGGTCCTTTCCCCTTTTTTATGATCTCTTTGGGATATGGACCTAGTAGTGCCTTTGTTAGATCAAAGGGCATGCACAGTTTTATAGCCCTTTGGGAATAGTTCCAAATTGTTCTCCAGAATGGTTGAATCAGTTCACAACCCCAACAATAGTGCATTAATGTCCCAATTTTCCCATGTCCTCTCCAACATTTATCATTTTCCTTTTCTGTCATATTAGCCAATCTGATAGGTGTGAGGTGGTACCTCAGATTTGTTTTAATTTGCATTTCTCTAACCAATGGTGATTTAGAGCATTTTTTCATGATTATACATAGCTTTGATTTCTTCATCTGAAAACTGACTATTCATATCCTTTGACCATTTATCAGTTGGGGAATGATTTGTATGCTTATGAATTTGACTCAGTTCTCTACATATTTGAGAAATGAGGCCTTTATCAGAGACGCCGTAAAAATTGTTTCCCAGCTTCATGTGTTCCTTCTAATCTTGGTTGCATTAGTTTTGTTTGTGCAGAAACTTTACAATTTAATATAATCAAAATTGTCCATTTTATACCTAGTAATGCTCTTTATCTCTTCTTTGGTCATAAATTCTTCTCTGCTCCATAGATCTACCAGGTAAACTACTCCTTGCTCTCCTAATTTACTTATGGTATCATCTTTTATGTTTAACTCATCTACCCATTTTGATCTTATCTTGGTATACAGTGTGAGATGTTGGTCTATACTTAATTTCTGCCATACTGTTTTCCAATTCTCCTAGCAGTTTCTGTCCAATAATGAGTTCTTATCCCAAAAGCTGGGGTCTTTGGGTTTATTAAACACTAGATTACTATGGTTATTTGCTACTGTGTCTTTTATACCTAATCTATTTTACTGATTCATCACTTTATTTCATAGTCAGTACCAGATAGTTTTGATGATTATTGCTTTGTAAATATATATTATATACATATTATATATATGTATATGTCTTATTACTACTTTATCTGGTATGGCTAAGCCACTTTCCTTCATATTTGTTTTCATTAATTCCCTGGATATTCTTGACTTTTTTCTTCCAGATGAATTTTGTTATTATTTTTTCTAGCTCTATAAAATAATTTTGGTAATTTCATTGGTATGGCACTGAATAAGTAAATTAATTTAGGTAGAATTCTCATCTTGATTATATTGGCTTGCCCTAGCCATAAGCAATTAATATTTTTCTAATTGTTTAGATTTTTCCAATTGTTATTTGTGTGAAAGGTGTTTTGTAATTGCGTTTATATAGTTCCTGGGTTTGTCTTGGCAGGTAGACTCCCAGGTATTTTATATTGTCTAGAGTTATTTTAAAAGAAATTTCTTTTTCTGTCTCTTGCTGCTGGACTCTGTTGATAATATATAGAAATGCTGGTGATTTATATGAGTTTATTTTATATCTTGCAACTTTAGTAAAGTTTTTAATTCTTTCAAGTAGCTTTTTTTAGTTGATTCACTAAGATTCGCTAAGTATATCATCATATTATATTCAAAATGTAATAGTTTTGTTTTCTTATTGCTTATTCTAATTCCTTCAATTTTTTTTCTTCTCTTATTGCTACAGCTAACATTTCTAGTATAATACTGATAAATAGTGGTGATAATGGGCATCCTTGCTTCATTTCCAATCTTACTGGAAAGATTTTAGCTTATCCCCATTACAGAGAACACTTGCTGATGGTTTTAGGTAGATCCTACTTATCATTTTAAGGAAAGCTCCATTTATTCCCATGCTTTCTTGTGTTTTAAATAGGAATGAGTATTATATTTTGTCAAAGGCTTTTTCTGTATCTATTGAGATAATCAGATGATTTATGTTGGTTTTGTTATTGATATTGCCAATTTTGCTGTTTGTTTTCCAGCCCAGCATTCCTGGTATAATGCATGATCCTTGTGATATGTTGCTACAATCTACTTGATAACATTTTATTAAAAATGTTTGCATCAATATTCATTAGGGAAATTGGTCTATAGTCTTCTTTCTCTGTTTTGACTCTTCTGTTTTAGCTATGACACATATTTGTGTCATAAAAGGAATTTGTAGAACTTCTTCTTTGCCTATTTTCCCAAATAGTTTATGTAGTATTGGAATTAATTGTTTTTTAAATGTTTGGTAGAATTCACTTGTGAATCCATCTGGCCCTGTGGGAGTTCTTAGGGAGTTTTTTAGGAAGTTCATTGATGACTTTTTCAATTTCTTTTTCTGAGATGGGGTTATTTAAGTATTCCTCTTCTGTTAATCTGGGCAACTTATATTTTTGTAAATATTCATCAATTTCACTTAGATTGTCCTACTTGTTGGCCTACAACTGGGCAAAATAGCTCCTAATTATTGCTTTAATTTTCTCTTCATTGGTGGTGAATTTACCCGTTTTGATTTTTGATACTGGTAATTTGGTTTTCTTTTTTTTTAATCAAGTTAACCAATGGTTTATCTATTTTACTGGTTTTTTAATAAAAAGCAGATCCTAGTTTTATTTATTAGTTCAATGGTTTTCTTATTTTCAGTTTTATTAATCTCTTCTTTAATTTTCAGGATTTCCAATTTTGGTATTTAATTGGGGATTTTTAATTTGTCCTTTTTCTAGTTATTTTTAGTCACATGCTCAGTTCATTAATTTGCTCTTTCTCTATTTTATTGATATAAGCATTTAGAGATAAAAAATTTTCTCCCTAAGTACTGCTTTGGCTGCATCCCATAAATTTTAGTATGTTGTCTCATTGTTGTCATTCTCTTTAATGAAATTATTGTTTTTATGATTTGTTCTTTGACCCATTCATTCTTTATGATTCAATTATTGAGTTTCCAATTGATTTTTCATCTGTCTTTTGATGGACCTTCATTAAATGTAATTTTTACTGCATCATGATTAAAAAAGATGTATTTAATATTTCTGCCTTTTTGCATTTAGCTGCAAGGTTTTTATGCCCTAATACATAGTTTTTGTGTTGGTGCTATGTACCACTGACAAAAAGGAATATCCCTTTCTTTCCCCATTCAATTTTCTCCAGAAGTCAATCCTATCTAACTTTCCTAAAATTCTATTCACCTCCTTAGCTTCATTCTTGTTTATTTTGTGATTAGATTTATCTAATTTTGAGAGGGGGAGTTGAGGTCCCTCACTAATATAATTCTATTGTCTATTTCCTCCTGTAACTCATTTAACTTCTTTAGAAATTTGGATGCTGAAGCAGCTAGGTGGTACAATGGATAGAGCACCAGCTCTGAAGTCAGGAGGACCTGAGTTCAAACCCAACCCCACACCAAACACTTGACACTTACTAGCTGTGTGACTAGCAAGTCACTTAACCCCAATTGCTAAAAAAAAAAAAAAGGATGCTATACCATTTGATGCATATATGTTTAGTATTGATATTACTTCATTGTCTATGGCACTTTTGACAAAATATAGTTTCCTTCCTTATCTCTTTTAATTGGATCTATTTCTGTTTTTACTTTTGAGATCATGATTGCTACCCCTGCATTTTTTTTACTTCAGCTGAAGTATATGTTCTGCTCTAGCCTTTTACCTTTACTCTGTGTGCCTCTCTGCTTCAAATGTGTTTCTTGCAAACAACTTATGTAGGATTCTGGTTTTTAATCTTCTCTGCTACCCATTTCTGTTTTATGGGGCAGTACATCCAATTCATATTCAGTTATGGTTACTAACTGTGTATTTCCCTCCATCCTATTTTTCCCTATCTATACTTCTCTCTTTCTCCTTTCACCCTGTCCCTCCTCCCTAGTGTTTTACTTCTGACCACTGCTTCCCTCAGTCTGCCCTCCCTTCTATCAGCAACCCCCCATGCTCGTCCCTCTCCTTTCCTTCTTCCCTATAATGCAAGAAACTGCATACACAACTGAGTGTGGATGTTATTTCCTCTTTTAGCTAATTCCAATGACAACAAAGTTCAAACAATGCTTACACCCCCCCCTTTCTTTCCCTCTACTGTAATAGGTCTTTCACATCTCTTCATGTGAGATAATTTACCTCATTCTACTTCTCCCTTCCCTCTTCTCCTAGTGCAATCCCCTTTCTTATCCCTTAATTTTTTTTATATCATCCCATCAAAGTCAATTTATACTTGTACCTTCAGTCCTTCTATCTGGCCAAATGGTGATACAGTTCTCAAGAGTTACAAGTGTCATCTTCCTATGTAGGGATGTAAATAGTTTAACTTTATTGAGTAACTTATGTTTTTTCTTTCCTGTTTACCTTTTTATGTTTCTCTTGAGTCTTGTATTTAAAAATTGAATTTTCTTTTCATCAGGAACATTTGAAAATCCTCTATTTCACTGAATATCCACTTTTTCACCTGGATTGTGCTCAGTTTTACTGGGTAGGTGATTCTTGGTTGTAATCCTAACTCCTTTGTCTTCCAGAATATCATATTCCAAGCTCTCTGATTCTTTAATATAAAAGCTGCTATATCCTGTGTAGTCCTCACTGTGATTCCTCAATATTTGAATTATTTCTTTCTGGCTGCTTGCAGTATTTTCTCCTTGACCTGAAAGTTCTGGAATTTGGCTATGATATTCCTGGGAGTTTTCATTTGGGGATCTCTTTCAAGAAGTGATCAGTAGATTCTTTAAATTACCATTTTATGCTCTGGTTCTAAGATATCAGGGCCATTTTCCTTGATAATTTCTTGAATAATGCTGTCCAGGCACTTTTTTTGACCACAGCTTTCAGGTAGTCCAATAATTCTTAAATTAGTGTCTCCTTGATCTATTTTCCAGGTCTATTTTTTCCCGATGATATATTTCACACTTTCTTCTATTTTTTCATTCTTTTGACTTTAATTCTTGATGTCTCATGAAGTCATTGGCTTCCACTTGCCCAACAGTAATTTTCTTTATAATTCTATTTTCTTCAGTTAGCTTCTATACCTCCTTTTCAATTCAGCCAATTCTACTTTTTAAGGTGTTGTTTTCTTCAGTGAATTTTTGTACATCCTTTTCCATTTTTTGTGCTTCCTGTACCAAGCTACTGACTCTTTTTTCATAATTCTGTTGCATAACTTTCTTTTCTTTTCCCAATTTTTCTTCTACCTCTCTTAGTTGATTTTCAAAGTCCTTTTTGAGCTCTTCCAGGAGTTCTTTTTGGGACTGAGACCAATTCACATTTCTCTTTCAGGCTCTGTGTGTAGGCATTTCAACCTTGTTGTCCTCTTCTAAATCTGTGTCACGAGAGTAACTTTCTAAGACCACGGTTTTGTTTTTGCTTTTTACTCATTTTCCAGCCTATTTTATGACTTTCAAAGTTGCGCTCTGCTCCTGGGGCACAAGGGACATTGTCCCAAGCTTCTTGCTCCAAGGAGCAGGGATCTCTGGGACTAGATTCTCATCTGCTGCTCCTGGGTCACCAGCCAGGTTTGGCTACTTGCCTGCTCAGTTTAGCTTTTAAAGCCCTTTACATTGTTGCCCCTTCTAACCTTTCTAGTCTTCTCATTCTTCACTCTCCTCCACGTATTCTAAGATCCAGTAACAATGGCCTTCTTATGATTCTTTTCACACCCCATTCATCCCCCAACTTGGTGCCTTTTCATTGGCTGTGCCCTATACACAGAATGCTCTCCCTTCCCAGCTCCTACCCCCTAGCTTCTCTGCCCTTCAAAGAAATTCAATTTAAATCTGATCTTTTGCAGGAGGCTCTTCCTGGTCCTCCCACTGTGAGTACCTCCCCCCCAAGATTACCACCTATCCATACTGAATATATCTTGGATGTGCACAGTTGTCTGCATTTGTCTCCCCCATTCAAATGTGAGTTCCTTGAAGTCAGAGATCAAGTTTTTGCCTTTCTTTGTATTCCCAACACTTAGCAGAGTAGCTGGCATATAGTAAGTGCTTAATAAATGCACTTTTACTGACTGAATGACTCTAGAATGTCTCCTCTTGAATAAAAGCCGAATAGCCCTGGTTTCCCCAGCACACAACTTTTTTATTCCACTTTCTATGTTTTTTTCATACAATAATAATATCTAGAATTTATATAGTACTTTAAGCTTTGCAAAACACTTTATAAATATTATCTCATTTTATCCCCAAAACAATTCTGGCAAATCAAAGCTATTATTATCCTGATTTTACAGATGAGGAAACTGAGGCTAAATGGATAAGTGACTTGCCTCAGGTCACACAGCTAGTAAGTATCTGAGGTTGGATTGAAACTCAGGTCTTCCTGACTCCAGGTCCAGTATTCTGTGCCACCTAGCTGCATCAGACACTCTCCCTTCCTAGAATGCCCAGAGATTAATGCCTCATCTCGCCTTCAAAATTATGCTCAAATGTACTTCCTTCATATAGCCACCCCAACTGAAAGTTGTTGTTAAGTCATTTTTCAGTCATGTCCTACTCTTCATGACCCCATTTGGGGTTTTCTTGGCATAGATACTAAAGCGGTTTGCCATTTCCTTCTCTAGCTCGTTTTACAGATGAGAAAACTGAGGCAAACAGGGTTAAGTGACTTTCCCAGGGTCACATAGTTAATAAGCATCTGAGGCCTATTGTGAACTCAGGAAGATGAATCTTCCTGATTCCAGGCCCAGAATTCTATCCACTGGGCCCCCTAGTTACTATCTGTTGACAGTGACATTTTAATGATTAACAACCCCTCAGTTCTTCTAGATGAAACATCAAAGTTGTGGTAAGATAGTCACTCATTTATATGCTTCTATTGTGTTTTGTCTCTAAACTGAATTGAAAATTGAAGGAAACTGAATCTGTTCTGTATATCTCCATATATCTCTCTCCCCATCCCAATCCATCTGACATACTTCTATTACTGTAATTGTGATGAAGAAGTCCTTACCAGTCTTATCTCATACCTCTCTCCTTCATAAGGTCCATTCAAGATGGGTTATTCATTGTTCTCTGATCTCATCCTGTCTTGCTTCACATTGCAGATGAAATGCATTCTTCCAACATAGCTGTCTGCCAAAATCCTTCCTTAACTTCACAGCTTGGGACACCTTCTCTATGAAACCTTCCCTGATTTTCATTCCTCAAGTGATCCTTCCCTCTTCAAATCTCTCAGTGCAATTTGTATGATAATTTTTTATGTACTACTCATCTCTTCTTGTTGATCTCAAACACCTAGCACAGGGGCGGGGAACCTGAAGCCTTTAGGCCACATGTGGCCTTCTAGGTCCTTGGGCGTGGCCTTTTGACAAGTTTTGCAGAACAAATCCTTTTATTAAGGGGATTTGTTCTGTGAAGTTTGGATTCAGTCAAAGGGCTGCAAGTGAGGATTTAGAGGGGCACATGTGGCCTCAAGGCTGCAGGTTCCCCATTCCTGACCTAGCACAATACTGGGCACAAAAAATGTTTTGAATTGAATTAAATTGTGGGATCATAGATTTGAAGGTGGAAAGGACCTTAGAACCCATCTTGTCTAAATCACTGAATTTACAGGCAGGGGAAAAAAAGCACAGGGAGGTCACATGATTTTCCTGAAATCATATACGTATTAGGCATTAAAAGGTGGGATTTGAAAACAGGGTCTCTGACTCCAGAGTCAGTGTTTTCCATTAATACCATGCAACTGGGGAATCAGGAAGCACAGATTAGAAGTCTGAGGATGACTTCATCAAGTGCCAGATACGGGGACAATGAGTCGCAGGATCAGGAACCCAGGCGAAGAGAAAACAGAGAGCAGCAATTGGAATCCAGACATAGATTTTGGTCCCAGAAAGCTCAGCACCAGCAACAAGAACTACCTTCATACTGAGCTGCTGAGGACTTTATAAAAGCAAAGGATCCTTATAACCTTCCTGCCCACTGCTAACACTAGTCACAGAAGGTTGGTAGGCTTGAGTCCTAAGACAGAGACAAAAATATATGCCCGCCTACAGCCAGGGGAGTGAGAAGGAGAAAGCAAGAGACCTACTTGCAGGCTGAAGGAAAGAACTGGTTAGCCTGGAGAAGAAAAGGCTTAAGAGGGGGACATTTCAGCTGTCTTCAGGTATTTCTAGAATTGTCATCTGGAAAAGAAATTAGATTTTTTTTTTCTGCTTGGCCTCAGGGGGAAGAACCAGAAACAATGAGTGGAAAACTGCAGAGAAGTAGATTTAGGCCTCAGTTGAAAAAAAAAACATATTTAAAGTGCTTTGCAAACTTTGACACACCATATAAATGCTCGTTATTGCTGTTAAGATTATTACAAGCAGAGCTATCCAAAAGTGGAATGGACGCCAAAAGGAGGTAGAAAATGAAGATTCACTTCCTGTAGAATTCCTTAGGAAAAGCTAGATGGAGGTCAGTTGTTAGAGTCAGGAAGACCTAAGTTCAAATCCAGCCTCAGACACCTATTGGCTGTGTGCTCCCTGGGCAAGTCACTTAACCTCTACCTGACTCAGGTTCTTCATCTATAAAATGGAGATAATAATTTTATTTACGGCCTAGGGTTGTTGTGAGGATAAAATGAGATAATTCTGAAGCACTTAACCTCTATTAAGACTGGCTCATAGTAAGCACTTACTTAGCTAATATTAATATCATCATCATCATCATCATCATCATCATCATCATCATCATTATCATCATCATTATTACCACTTGTCAGGTATGTAGTAAAGCAGATTCTTTACCATAGTGTGGACTAAATGGTCTCCGAGCTAACTTCCAAATCTGAAATTCTATGGTTTTGTGATATCAAATTAACCACACTGCAGGCTTTATTTTGAAAATGAAGACTGTGTTTAATTGAGAAACATCCAAAGGAATGCAATAAATTCAATAATCTCTAACATTCCTTCTAACACTAGTAAACTACCTGTTGCCTCTGTAAGTGGCCTGGGCTGTTTTAAAGGCAGAAATCTTTTCCATTATCTAACAGCCAGTTCTATCTACAATTGGCCAGTTGGCTCTTTCTATTTATAATTAAGCAATATTATTTTTGATAGTACATATAAATATATATGCATATATGTGTGTGTGTATAAAACTTCAAACTGTACCTTCAAATTCAGATCAGTCCCACTACTGATGCTACTTCCACTACTTCTAATTCTCAATATAAAATAAAATCTCCCCAACTCATTCCAGTTAGGAATATGCCTTGTGGTCTAACATGTGGGCAGTTGCAGCCTACCCAGCAGGTCTGCTGCCCTTAGGAGATACAAGGATTCCTTTTCAGACGTGTGGATTCTAAGTCAGCACATTTGCTGTCCTGGCAGTCAGATGACAACCAAGCCAAATTTTCCATGTCTGTAACTAATGAAAAATAGCCTAAAGAGGATAAGGTAAAGAAAAGGAAAATCTCAACACACATACTCCTACACTCTCCTCCTCTTTTATTTTCTCCTTCCTCTCATATTTTTCAAGAAGAAAAATACTGCAAAATCTCATTTTCCCTTTCCCTTTCCCTTTCTCACAACTTCCCAGACTCCCCACCATCGCCTCATAACAGTGGTATCAAATACCTTTCAAACACACTAAATCTACAAAGGCACCTCACCCCCTCCCCATCACTGCTCCCACCACCCTCCCCATTGCTGTTCCCACCCCAGTAGGGCACATCGATGTTGATGACAATCCATCCACCAAAAAATATTTAATAAACACCTGCAGCGCACAGGCACTGAGCTAAGGTCTGAGGATATAAATATTGAAACAGAATTTAATTAAGGAAACAGGGCTTTGCATTGAATAACAGGAAAACTATATGTTTGTATGTATGTATGTATATACGCACATACACATACATATACATGTATATGTACACACCTACAAAATATGCAACAAAAAAGTCCCAGCAAAAAGGTATTTATTAAGCACTTACTATGAACAATGCAAATCGGGGGGAGGGGGACAGACAGGGTATGAAGGCAGAGAATAGCAGCTGAGCAGATCAAAAAAGATCCTGTCAGAGATAGTGCTTGAGCAGAGATTACTAGGCACAGGGGCAGACAAGAGGAGCACCTGGGTTCTAGTTATGTTAAAAGGCACAAAGGTGGAGGTGGAACTTGATGTGTGGGAAGCAGCAAGCAGGCCTGTTTTAGCAGACCGTATGATAGATGAAGGTTAGTGATGTGTAACAAGCCTGGAAAGGTGGGCTGGAGCTAGACTGGGAAGCACTTTAAATATATATTTTTAAGTTCATATTTTATACTACACATAGAAAGCGTATGGAGCTTTGTGAGGAGGGGAGTGTTATGTCAGACCCATATTTTAGGAATATCATTTTATCAGCAATGTGAAAGACAGATTGGAAAGGGAAAGACTTAAGGCAGAGAGAAAAGATGAGGCAGGAGACCAGTTGGGAGTCTATTGCAGTAGTCCAGGTGAGATGTAACAAGGGTCCGAACTAGTTTAGTGGCCAAGTGAGTAGAGAGAAGGTGGAAGAGATGTGGAAAGATAAAGGGAAATGGGGGGAAAATGATTTTGAGGGGTAAATATCTAGGACTCCAAGCCTCCTTCAGGAAGAACCAAGCTGCCAAATGCTTAACCAAGGATGAAAGGCAATATGGTCATTCATTTAAGTCATATCTGACCACATTTGGAATTTTATGGCAAAGATACTGGTGGTTTGCCACCTCCTTCGCCAGCTCATTTTACATATGAGGAAACTGAGGCAAACAGGATTAAGTGATTTGCCCAGGATCATTAAGTGCCCGGCTAATAAGTGTCTGAGGCCAGATTTTAACTCAGATTTTCCTGACTCCAGGTCTAGCAGTCTATCCACTGTGCCACCCTACTGCCCACTACATCTTATATGTTTATTTATTACATAATCTTATACTGAAACAAAATTATCATTATATTAAATATAAATATATAATAAAAATAAGAGAAATTGTACTTTGTCCTACTCTACTGAGCTATAGTCTTGATACAGTATTTGATATAATACAATATTTATTATTATATATCACATAGTAATTAACCATAGAAGTCACAGATATAACTAGAACCAGCTCCCACCAGCTTATGAGTACCCATTGTTAATTTTTCAATATGAATATTTGCACCTTGGAAACTGGCCATTGCTACAAATCAGGCTTTTATTTATTGTGATGTGGATTATCTTGACTAAAAAGTGATGGGGGAAATGTTAATAATGCAGATTAAACTTAAAAGTGTGTTGAGTATCTTCAGAAAGCCAGTTTTAAACATTTACCAACTCACCCATAGAAGTATTGAACCATTGACCAAATACAAGTCTCATCAAATATTAAAGATAGGGGCAGCTAGGTGGCGCAGTGGATCGAGCACCGGCCCTGGATTCAGGAGGACCTGAGTTCAAATCTGGATTCAGCCTACTTATACCTACTAAGAATCAATAAGTAATAAATACAGCATCATCTTCTGTTCCCCTCGTACCTCAATTAATTATATGACTATGAAGGTATGGCCTGTTGCAGAGATCTGCAAGAATCTTCCAGTTTCCTTCTCATTTTCATCAAGGATACTCTCACTATGTGCAGAGGCTATTTTCATAAAGATTGTATCAAGATGAGAAAGTAGACACGTGAGTAGACAATTACTGATGTCTTTTTAAGTCATTTTTTGGTAGTGACACTAGCTGTGACTATCGTGAAATCTTCACTTCTTTAGGACATTTTGATAATTAATTACATTTTAAATTATGTGCCTTCAGCACAAATTTCTTTTGTATGTACTTATTTTCATACATCCTTCCTGATTTCATCTTCTTCAGTGCCATTTCTACTTCCTTATATAGTTAATGAAGCACTGAGGTTGTCTAATGTGTTGATTCTACTGTCCTCTATGAAGAAAACAGAACACTATAGAAATTATGACAGATATATTCCATTTCATATTTGCTATCTGTCCAGATTCATCTATAATGCCCTTGCAGTGACCTAGCTTGGTTAGATCTTACAACAAGCTTTTTACCAGTTCACTTTCCCTTCCACAGCCCCTCACTATTTTGTCAAGTGGTACCGTTCATCATGTTCTATCCTTCTCCTCTAGAATATTTTGCAGATCAGCTTATACTTTACCAGGGGTGGGGAATCTGTGGCCTCAAGGCCACATATGGCCCTCTAGGTCCTCGAGCACAGCCTTTTGATCAAGTCCAAGTTTTACAGAACAAATCCTTTTATTAAGGTAAGTTGTTCTGTAAAGTTTGGATTCAGTCAAAGGGTGGCACTTGAGGACCTAGAGAGCCATGCATGGCCTTGCAGGTTTCCCACCCCTGCAACTGATGCTGCCCTTGGTTGCCTGGTATGGTTCTCTAATTGGCAAGGCAGATGAAGTGCTTGCTGGCTTGTTCTGGGCTCTTCTGGCCTCATTTTTATGGCAGTTATTTCAAATTTTTTCAATTTTTTCTAATCAATGGTGATAACTAGGGTAAATGTCTTTATTGTATCTACTTATTTTTCCAAGTAAAAAATTTGCTTAAATAGATCATAATGAAGTAGTTGTAATGGCCCCAAGTGTCTTCTTCTTTTAATTCTTTCTTCTGTTGTTGTATTGATTCTGACCTTTGTTTCTAACCAGTTCTAATGAGCTCTAATGACACACAGCTGAAATGATTCCCACATCAGTAACTAGTTTTTCCATTAACAGGAAGTCTATTCAAATATACTAAATTTCATTTTTGTACATTGCTTTTTGGTCCTTACCTTGTCCAGTGCTTTCCACCTCTGTTCTCAAGGAACATATTTTGCTCCATAGATATTAGGTTTCTGAATGAGGCTTGTAGAAAGGCTTATTTTTCATTTCTTAATGCAGAACCATATTTTTCACTCTCCTCCCTTGTGTCAAAATTCATATTGAAGTCACCAAGTACATGTTGACAATTTGGTAAGGAGGGAGCACCAGATTTCCATAGGATGTTTCTACTTCTTTGAAAGGAAAAGTAATCCTAAATATGTTACTTTTTTTCATCTTCTACAACAAATAATCGTCACATTAGCTATAACTCTATGGTGTTCCTCTTCTAAGCTCTTCTGGAGTGCTGCAAGGTAAGATTTCGTAATCAAATTATCTTTCATTTGCCTCTTCCAGGAAAAACTACCAGCTAGCCTTCCATTTTACAAATTCATTATATTCACAGGATCATAGGTGCCTCAGAGGCCACTGAGGTCACCCAACCTCTCAATTTTGTCTTTCATTAAGACAGTTAACGTTTATATGGTGCTTTTATGGTTTGCATAGTGTATTATATTTATTATATCATTTGCTGTTCACAATAATGTGTGAAGCGATGCAATTTTTATCCCCAATAGGTTAAATCACTTGCCAGGAATCATATAGCTATTAAATTTCTGAAACAGGTTTTGAACTTATGTCTTCCTGACTCAAGTGCCCATTTTATCACTGTAAAACCTAGCTGCCCCAAATAATAGGTAAAATATGTGCTTCAACTCTTTCGTGTCTAGACAAATTTTTTACATTTAGAATATCAATAGTTAAATTTATGTTTATATGTGATCTAAATCTATGTAATTCTTAGCACATGATGGTCAAAGAATTCATCACCAAATAACCAACCCATAGGGGATGAGATCTCCATATTTAGCCAGCCGTGCTTGATAGAACTTGTGAGAGCTTACACTCCAATACCCCATGGTTACTTCCACATCACCATGGAAGATCTGAGAAGGACTTTTGTGAAATTACAAGTGCCTTTATGAAATTGATACTTTGAACTTGAATTTAAAATTTTGATAAAGTGTTTGTTTCTTTTAATGAAGACAGAATATTCAGATTATAAATACACTCCAAAGAAAAGTAAGTCAAGTTCGACTTCTATGTCAACACAATCTGTTATGACTCACCAGGGTGAAGGAAATGGCCAGAAATTTCCAGCTTGTACCATTACACCCACCACTAATATTTTAAATGCACTGAAACTTTTTCAAAGTAAAATTGTTTTCCATTTTATTCCTTAACACTGTATGGTTGTATGTTCATAAATATTTTAAATAACAGTTTCTTCCCAGTAACTAGATTCAGTGATAAAATGCTGGCTGATTGGCAACCCTCCTTTGCTGTCTCCCAAACTGCACACCCCCTCATAGCCCTTCACCACTTCACACACATACACACACACACACACACACACCCACTTTCTTTTTCATTTTAAATACCATCTGTGCTAGCAGTAGAGGCATTTTGAAACAGAACTGTCTTTGTCCTTTTCAGGGCAGACAAAAGTTATAACAACACTTAGCTGTTTGCCACTAATTATAGTAGGAAGATTCAATCAATCAATTCAATCAATCAACAAATATTTATAAAGACTTCCTATATTCTAAGAACTATGCTAGAAGCTGGGATACAAGTACAAATAAAGAATGAAACAATTTCCCTACTTGCAATGAGCTTACTTCCTAAGAGAGGAGACCACAAATATATACACATATAGTCAGGCATATAAATGTATGTAAATATGATGTAATTATTTATATCTTTATATGTCTGTGTATCTGCACACATGCACACGTGCACGCATGTGTGTATGTGTGTGTGTATGTGTGTGTGTGCGTGTGTGTGTGTGTGTGTGTAGAGAGAGAAATTCAAGAGCAAAGGTACTAATATTTGGGGGATCAAAAAAGGCTTTAGACAGAAAATTGTGCCTGAACTGAATGTAAGAGAGGGATTCTATGAAACAGAGGTAAGAAAAGAGTGCATCCTAGGCATGCAATGAGGGCAAAGGGCTGAGGGTGAGAGATAGAGTGTTGGCAATTTGGCTGCATCACAGTGTGCCAGAGACCTAAGTCAAATTGAATGAGATTGGAAAAGTAGATTAGGACCAGGTTGTGAAGGGCTTTGAAAACTAAGCAAAGAATTTTCTATTTTATTTTAGAAGCCCTGGCAGTTACAAGAGTTGAGGGGTTAGCACCCACTCCTCTATCCTGACCAGTTTCATCTTGCTTCCTTTCTCATCTTTTCTTTTTCCTATGGACATGGAGTAAGGGGATAGAGCAATGGTGTTCTGAGGCTGTAGCCGCTGCCCTACTTATTCTGTACCTGGCACAGCTGAAACAAAAAACTTGAAAGGAAATCCTAAATATCAGTATGGACTTTTAATCTTGAAGCAGCTTGATGTAGTGGATAGATGCTGGGCTTGGAGTCCAGAGGTCCTGGGTTCAATTCCTATTTCTACTACTTACTAGCTTGTGTGCCCATGGTCACTTAATTTTGTTGAGCCCCAGGCAACTTTCCAAGATGGGCTGCTGGTTCACACACATTCTCTCATTCAATACTAGCAAAAACCCTATCAGGTAAAGAAGGGGAGGAGTGATGGAGGTTATATAAATTCAAAAACCTATAAATAATAAATCTACTATGATGCAACTTTTAAATGTATTTGCTTTTCAAAAAAAATAAAACAGTTTGATTGCCATCTTTCCAAAGTCACTGTCCTTGATTCGTATAGGAATAGGATATTCCTATCCCATAGGTATAGGAAGGAACACACTTTCCCCAGTTGCAAAGGGGTGAAAACCTCCTTCCTGAATTTGCTCCTTAGACTAGGGAAATGGTGGGAAATATAAGCATAACTATATATTACCACAATGCTATTTAAAAAAAATTAAAGACATGATCCCTAGGCCTTTGTGCTGTCAACAGTCAAGTAGAGCTGTTCTCTGAAAATTAGCATATGCTATTAATTCATGTCTATTAATAGGCCTGTCCCTCAAATTAGATTATAACTTCTTGAAAGCAAAAAAAAATCACATCTTGTACTTTTTTGTGTTCCTCCTGCCTATCTCCTGGCCTTAGAGTCCACAGCAGATGTTCAATAAATGTTTGAAGAGGAAGGGAGGAGTAGAGTTCAGTATAGTATAAAAAGCACTGGATTTGGAATAAGAGGGGCTGGGTTCAAACACTAAATATTTTCCTTATTATATGTGTGATGCCTTGAGCAAGTCACTTTATAGATCACAGTCTCCTTACCTCTAAAATGGGGAGAGGAGAGGGAAGGAGAAGGGATTGGACTACATTATCTCTAAGGTCCCATTTAGCTTGAAATAATATGATCCTAAGAAGTGGAGGAATGTAAAGCTTCCTTTAAATCACACCCTTCCACACAAATTACTTTCCTTCATCTTTGTTAAATTTGTGGAGGGCATCCTTCCTTTACGGAGATGAACACATCCAGTTATCTCAACCATGAGACATAAAAATGGACACAATAGATCAAAAATGTCCTCTTCCTCTTGTCCCTGGAAGAAGCATGTCTTACTATCTTTGGACTTCTTTCCCTCTACATATGGCTTACTATCTTTGGACTTCTTTCTCTCTACATATGGTAAGAGGGCACTGATTGCGCAGTTTCTTAGATGGAGAGAAGATTTCTTCTTTACCCTCCCCCTCATGTTGTCATATACAACCACTACATGGCAGACTAAGCAAAGTGTAACCTAACTACCGCCTACAATCACTTTCTTATTGTGCAGATGGTCAGGAGAAGGGAACATAGTAACATGCCATAAATGTTCTCTCTCTAGCCCCAACCAATAATGCAATGAAACCAAAATGAAAACTGTACCCCTCTTCCATTCATCATAATCATTTCAAGGTTATGTTATTCCAAGCAATATACCTTGCAAATATGTCACGCAAACATTTAGCTTATGCTGAAGAATTAATATTGTTAGAATGTGATGCACTTTTCAAAGTATTTTCACGTCTATCATTATGTTAGATCCTCACAATCCTGTGAACTAGATTGAGCAGATATTATTATTCCCACTTAACAGATGAAAAAACTGAAGTGCAGAAAGATAATGTGGCTTCTTTGTAACGAATGGAAGTTTTAAGTCAGAATCATTTACAAGAGTTGCTAAAGTCACATAACATGTTCTTTCCTTCAGGAATTTCTACATCATAACCATAACCTGATGTTTTTAATATTGAAAAAACTGATCTGAACTCTCAAATTTAGATTTTCGTAGCCTGAAGCTCCCATAAATGGCCCACTAAAAGCTACACCCAGGTTCAAGGAATTCTTTGGGTGATCATGTATTCAAATCTATAATTCACAAATTTCCATCCATTGTTTGTCTTTTACCAGACTAAACTAGATCACAAAAGTTCAAAGAAAAAGCACAAGGCAGAATGTTGGGGTTTTAACAGAATAATCAAATTAAAATCAACTTAATAAGACTACTATTGATTTATGTTATTCTTGTTATCTGATTATATTTAGGTGAGTCCTTACGTAGTGCATAGTACTGTCCTGGGAAGTTTTCAGAACTTCTAGATAAGATCACATTTCAATTATCTCAAATAAATAAGTCTTTATACTATTTTATGTTAAATTTTTGGGTTTTTTATTCAATTATATTTTAATACTCTCCCTCTTCCCTTCCCCTCTCCCACCAATTGAGAAGACAAGAAAAAAAACATTACAAATATGTTTAGACATGCAGAACAAATTTCCATATTAGCCATGTTCCAAGGTGGGGAAAAAGCAAGAAAAAGAAATATGCTGGGAAAAAGAGAAATATGCTATATCCTAGGAATCCTTCAGTTCTCTATCTGGAGGGATATAGCATATTTTATCATAAATCCTTTGACATTGTGGTTGGTCATTGTGTTGATCAGTTACTAAGTCTTTCAGGATTGTCTTTACAATATTGTTGTTGCTGTATAAATTATTCTCCTGGTTCTGTTCACCTCAATTTGTATCAGTTCACACGAGTCTTCCCAGGCTTTTCTGAAGTCATCCCTTCTATCATTTCTTACAGCACAATGACATTCAATCATATTTATATACCATAACTTGTTCAACCATTCTCCAACTGATAAGCACCCCCCCAGTTTCCAATTCTTTGTCACACAAAAAAGAGCTGCTACAAATATTTTTGTACACACAGGCCCTTTTCTTCTTTCTTTGATCTTTTTGGGGTATATACCTAGTAGCAGTATCACTGGGTCAGAGGGTAGATACAGCTGAATGGCCACTGGGACATGGTTTCAAATTGTTGTCCAAAATGGTTGGACTAGTTCACAGCTCCACCAGTAGTACTTTAGTGCACCTATTTTCCCACATCCCCATTTCTTTGCTATATACTATTTTCGGAAGAAATTAAAAGGTCACCTAAAACATAATACTAATGCTAAAAATAGTTTGACTTCTTCCAGTAAGAGCATAAGGAAACATCTCTTTTCCCAGACATAGCTAGACGTTTCTGAAGTTTGTGTTTTGTTTTGTTTTTTGAACTTTTTATCTGATTTCTTTTTAGGAGACAACAATGGATGGTCTCAGCAGCTTGATAAATATTTTGCAAATAAGTATAAAATGATTTCCCCGTATCCTTTCGAGACAGAACCCTCTGAATGTTGTAAGTAGTCATATGAATCTACCATCATTATTAAATATCATAGAGTCAAATATGTTTCTTTGGTGAACTTAAGTGTAATGAAAAGCTATTTTGTAAAATAAGAGGTGTGGGTTTAAAAAAATTGATGAATTGCAATCTTTAATTTGAAGTTTCTCTTGCAGAGAAGTGTAAGAGAAATTGGAGAATAAAAATAAGTGATTCTTCTTGCCTTTCCCTCTAATAGTGATTAATCACACGTGAAAGGTTGACATGACAGAAGATTTTGTAAAACGGAAATAATGTCAGTTAGGGATGGATGATCCTTTTTGGCATGGATCCCACTATAACTTGAATGCTCTCATGAACTCTGACGTGAATAAAACAGAGAAATGGGGAAAGTACATGGATTTTAATGTTTGTCCAAGTAATAAATATCCTATAAAACTCAGTTATCTTTTGTTATGACAACATCATTAATCACAACCCAACAATGTGTAGAAATACTATCACAGATTACAAAGCTATTGGATTTAGATGTCAGACCTTTAGATATAAGCATTTCTAATGTTTTCTATTATGAAGACCAATTGGAAACAAAATAACTCATTTTTTACATTTTTTTGTACTCTATAAGTAATAACATGGGTAAAAGTTTGTACTCAGCTTTTTGATTAATAACAAGTTAGTTTTCTTTACATTATTGGGTATAGCATTATATTCTACTATTGCTTAACAGATGTAGCTTAAGTTTTTTAACCTAACACTTTTAGTGTTCACTTTGAGATGAATAAAAATGTGCCCACAAATTTTAAAGGGGTTACTATTTTTTATAATGTGTGGCCAGAATTGTCCCAATAAGTCACAGAGAAATTATGACATTATTAAGCTAATCTAGCATCAGGGTGGACACAAAGTTAAAGGAGAAAATTGGGGGGGGGGGATTTCAGCCCAAGTTATTTAATTTGGTTTGTTTATTTATATTTAAGTTATTTAATGGGTTAAAAGCATTTAGACACAAACAAATATTACCTAGAAGCTAACATGAAACATTGAAATAATAATTGAACAGACTGTACTAGTTCAAAAAGTACATTCCTTTTCTTTTTTTTAATTTATTATTGGTGTCTTTTTGTTGACTGAGAATTTTATATCTAAATTGAAACGAAGCATGAATGGAAAAACTTAATGGAAAGTGTCATATGAAGACTTTAGGTAAAACTTAAATTAAGGTTCCTAATGTATTATAATATTAAAGTCATATTTTCATATAGGTATACTTCACATTAAACATGTGAGTCTAGCTTTTGTCCATTTGGGAGCTAGATGAGAGGAAATTCTAATATTTACTTCAATATTTCAAGTGTCACTTGTACGCATAGTCCTTTCACTGATGCTGATTGCAACTCCTCTATGACTCAGCTGACAGTGTGGGAGAATTACTGTAGTGAAAAATAAATCATCCTACAGCCAACCTGGTATTGAGCCTCTCCTACTTCACTAGATGTTCTTGAATGATAGCTAGACATCACCAGGTAGATGCTTTCCAGCTTGATAGGACCTATCTTCTGGCATAGCCTTAAAAAAAACAGGGTCACCTCTATGCCATTGTGTGACATCAAAGCAGGACATTAATAAGGGAGAATATTTCAATGAACATTTTAAAATTGATTTACATCTATGCTTTGACCTTTAGAACTCTATCTGCATACAACATTCTGCACAATGCTTCCCAGAAAGCATAGTTCTCTAAATATGTATCCTTAATTTCAATGTCCTAATGTAGAGGCTATGACTTGGAATGGCCTGACCAACCTAGCAAGCTTAAAGGATGAGGCCTCTGTCCTGCTCTTGAAGACACCTGACTGAAGTGAAGGGGAAAGAGGACTGAGGTCAGCTCCTAAACAGGGTATGAAGGAGTAGATTAGTCAACTTAACCTTCTTCCAAGTAACTCTCTGGCCTCTGCTTATTTCTGCTCTCTTTTATACTGGCCCTGGATGAGTCTCAAATCTACAACAGCAATAACTCAGTCCAACTTCCTCAATGCCATGATTCAACCAATCCTTCTCAATGGGCTGACAACCACCTAAGGCAAAGTACACATTTGTACCATATGAAGGAGATACCATCAATAACCTAAATGCAATGAAAATGGGGATACACAGAAATCTTTATCCTTTAACCTTGTTGGGTTTACTGAGCTACTCTTGTTCATACCCTCTACATTATTATCATTGTGTCAGATTTTACTTAACACTACAATCTTTCAAGAGGATGCTTACACCATTTCTATGCTTCCAAGGAAGATACTGGGTTTGAAGTCAAAGAAAATCAGGGCTCCGTCAATTATTACCTGTTTGGCCTTGGGTAAGTCTCTTGACCTCACCAGGCCACAGTTTCCTCATCTGTAAAATGGAGAAACAGATGATCTTCAAGGTCCCTCCCAGATCTGAGTCCATGTTCTAGGTAAAATTAGGAAATTAATAGCTCCTCGTAAGGATATGAGCACTTATCGTTCACAAAAGCCAAAACATAATGGCTTCATGGGGCAGCTAGCTGGCACAGTGGATACAGCACAGGCCCTGAAGTCAGGAGGACCTGAGTTCAAATCCAGCCTCAGACCAAACACTTGACGCTTACTAGCTATGTGACCCTAGGCAAGTCACTTAACCCCAATTGCCTTAAAAAAAAAAAGATAACGATTTCACTTTATCACATTGTTTATATAAAGGAACTAGATATTAAGATGCCCTAATACAAAGAGCTACGTCAAGTTCCTAGAGGATATCTGTAGGACCTTGCTTATTATACCCCTAAATAAGGTAGATCTTTAAAGTTCTAGCATGAATACAAACTCTATTTCCTGCACTTCCTCTTGAGGGATGGCAATTTCTCTTGTAGCACCTTTTTCACTCTCATTCATAGGGACATAAATAAGAGCATCAATAAGTGACCCCCACACAGAGATCTACTGGCAAATGTTTAACAACCAACTCCAAATAGATCAAAAGATAGATAGATATTCAAGTCACACCTTTAAGTTTAATCTGCATTATTAACTTTTCTCTATTACTTTCATAAGTCTAGACAATCAACAAAACAATAAATCAAACCCCATTTTTTTCCCCAAAATTCTGAGGTATAAATGCTCACGATGAAAATTTAACAATTGGCTCTCCCAAGACAATATGGTAGAGCTCCACCATACTACTGCCCCTGTCCCTTAGGTGTGGCTAACGTAGCCATCACATGTGTTGCACCGCAATGGTCAGAAACACATTTACTAGGGGCATCTAGATGGTGCAGTGGACAGAGCACTGGCCCTGGAATCAGGAGGACTTGAGTTCATATCTGGCCCCAGACACATAACACATTTACTTTAGAGTCTGGTTTCCCTGTTTTCCTTGATTTTCAACTAATTATACAAAATTTGAAATTAAGTCATTTGGTAGGAAATGGAGGCCCTTCATAATCTGAGGTCCTAAACTAAAATGTACTTGACCAATAATAGGTCAATATAGGAATTCATGGCTGTGAAGATTCCTATTTCCTCAAATACAGTGGTGCCTCACTTACTCTGAAGCTCTTGAAAAGATGGGGGCTTTGCCATGGTGAATTTTGTTTTGGACTGAACTTGTGATTTCATTAATATAGGGCACTCCTTTAACCAATGCAGATCACCCACTACTCTACAACTTATAGTCTCAGAGAGTGGCCTCAAGCACTGACTGAGTGGCTAAGTCACTTTCCCAGGGTAACACAGCCAGTGAAGGTCAGAGCCAGAACTTGAACCCAGATCTTCGTAACTCTGAGACCAGCTCTTCCTCCTCTACCACTGGAGCCCTTAACCTGGGGCCTATGGACCTCTATTCCAAGTGGTTAATGAACATAGATGGAGAAAAATTATACATTTATGTTCACTGAGCTCTAACTGAAATTTAGCTTTTCCTTCAATTATCTTAAAACATTATTCTGAGGAGCCCTTAGGCCTCACCAGACTTCCAAAAGAATCCAGGACAGAAAAAGGCACCGTCTTGCCTCTCATATGGCAGATGTAAACCTTAAAATGAGGGTTTTTGGGTTTGGGGGATTTGGTGGGGTTAGGGGGAGGGAAGTTTGTTTTGTTTTGTTACAAATGTGAAAAACAAAGTATAGTAGGATCTCTTTATGAAACTCATTATTACAGAATGAGTAGACTATGGGTTAAGTTACATCTGTACAATTTATAAGCATCTAAGGCAGGCATTTAGCCTTTCCCTAATGCCAGATTAGAAAGGGCTTCCACTACCTCTATTATTTCTCAAGTGTAATTTGTCTGGAATGTAAACTGGGATTTCATTTTGCCTCATTTGGACTTCCACAACCAGAAGCCTCAAACAATTTCATTGACAGGCTCTTGGCATCTGTGTCACACTCTGGCAAAGGTGCTGTCAGCATCACAGCTGCAGACCCCAAACTCTCCCTGAGAAGCTGTCCAGTCAATGCCCCCAGAAAGAGCTGTGGGAGCCAGCTGACTGACAACTCCAACAGGAACACAAAGATGAGCAAAGGAGGCCCTGAGGCTGCTTCTCCACACTCCGAGTGTGGACGTTGGCCAATAAAGAGAGAATCAAATGCTCTGGGTCCCACAGTCATCTCATGATGTCACAAAGGAATGAAAATTCTATTAAACCTGCTAATTTGGAATGTTTAGCTGTATGACTCATCAATCGCATTATAAAAATTATTAATGCTCTGTGGTACAGCGAGATAAGTATGGACTAGAGTCAGAGGACCTACATTCAAAATCCTGTCTTGAATGAGGTATGATATTGGGCAAGTCAATTAACCTCCCTGGGCCTTAGTACCTTCATCTGTAAGGTGACAGGGGGGAAGACAGTATAGACTAAATGACTCCTGAGGTGTCTTGTCTATGAACGATGAAGCGGACAGGTACACACATTTCCTGCAAGCCTCAAATAGAGCTTCAGAAAGTGCTGGAAAAAGGTCCTTTAAGGCTTTCATTCTCTCCCAGGGATACAGTCTGGTTAAACCTAAGGATGTCTTCTCAGACTTCTGTGTTTAAATAATTGAAGGAAATGCTAGATTTCAATAAGAGGTTAGTGAAAATAAGGTTATATTTTTCCCATCTAAACTCTTAGATCCCCTAAAATCTATTCCCAGATTTAAAACCCCTGCTCTATCCCCAAACAGCAAAACTAAAGGCAGAAATCCCTTCCTTTCACTGCTTTCTCCTCCTCCCCATCCTTCCCCACACATGACCCATATGTATGGGAACCAACAAAGCCTTCTACAATAGAGAATTAGGCATCTCTCTGTCCCTGGGGAAGTTACCAAGCGGCTACTCTTTGGCTCAAAAATTTTTTCAGAGAAGTTCTCCAGAAGCAAATGACTTCTTCTGTGGTGCAGATGGTAGATTATCAAATCATCTAAAATATTTCTGAACTCTCCTAAGAAATTCTGCAGCAAAGCTGTGGTATAACTTGTTTAACGAATTTTCTTTTCTTCTATTTTTCTCATTAGTTCATAAAAAATTATGTAGTGTTCTATTGCTGCTACTCATAATACTTTCTTCTTGAATAGCTTCAGCATTAATGCGGACCTCAAAATGCATCACAGAGGAACAAGCCAGCTTTGGAAATAGCTACTTCTCTAGGTCAAAGGACAGCAAGTTCTAAAGAATGCTGATTTCATTCATTTTGCTGAGAGTAAAGGAGGGTAGGTTGGTTAAAACAAGTGTGGGCTGGTAATTTAATGTACATATTTACAAGGCTGCATCAAGCCACATCATTTCAGTTCATAGATGGGTGAATTATTCTTAATAACATCTAACATCCAAAGAAAAGTACATCAAATGTGAATTTGGGAACCTTAATTTAAAGCCTTACCTAACTGTCCTCAGCATAGGATATACTGTGGTACTAAGTAATTTTCTCCTAGCTTCTCTCTTCCTCTTTCTGTCTTCCTGTTCATCCCTCACCCTCTGCTATCCCTCTCCCCCTCCTCTTCATTCAGTGATTGATTCTGTGCCAGTGAAATGTTTATGCCAAGGTCTAGAGCTTGACTGTGATGAAGCCAACTTACGTGCTGTCCCATCTGTATCTCCAAATGTGACTATGATGTAAGTAGAGCAGAATTTCCTCATCTGTCAGCCTTTAATTGCACCTAGAGAGACCAACACATCATGACTAGGGCTTCGTAATTAATAATGACACTCTGCCTTAAATATCACATAAATGAGATCACTGACCCTTGGTCTATAGGGAATGTACTTTGAGTGATTATAAATTAATTATTTTCCTATGAAGTTAACACTAAAAAGTAAAAGGATCTAATACCTCAATAACTAGGTGGTTTGCTGATCAATCCGGCCTCAGACCAAACACTTGACACTTACTAGCTGTGTGACCCTGGGCAAGTCACTTAACCCCAACTGCCTAAGCAAAAAGAAAAAAAGAAAAGAAAACTATGGAAACTGCCTTTTAGCAAAGAGCTATTGGACTAAAGGTGTGGAAGGTGACTTATACTTCCTTTCTTCTTTTTTTAATTTTATTTATTCAATGAATAAAAATCTATTTTCTCTTCCTTACACCTTCCCCCACTGGGGGAACAAAACAAACAAAAACCCTTATGAAAACAAAAACAAAAACCCTTGCACAGTCAAGGGAAACAAATTCCTGCATTATATTGTACCATAAGAAATGATGAAAGGGGCATTTTGAGAGAAACTTAAGAAGCCTCTTATGAAATGATGCAAAGTGACATAAGCAGAGCCAAGAGAATAGTTTACATAATGACACTGAAAAGACAGATACCTTTGAAAGATTCAAGAACTCTCATTAACACAATGACCAACTATGATTCCAGGGGACCAGTGCTGAAACCTGCTGCACACCTCCTGACAGAGAGGTGATGGATTCACAGTCCAAAATGAGATACATATCTTTTGGACATGCTAACCTGGGGACTTTGTGTGTGTGAGGCTCATATTTCCATGCCTGGCCAATGCATAGATTTGGTTTTGCCTGACTATAATAACTTGTTATAATACAATATACTTTTCAAAAAAAAAAAAAGGAAACTTGATGGATAGAAAGCCAGGTTCTTTTCCTTCTTTTAACTAAGTTACTTTCAGAGATACAAGTTGTCCAAATGTCTGCTGAAATTTTCATTTTTAATCCAGCTGTTTTCATGTCAAATAAACTCAGTCTTTGAATGTACATGGTTCAGATGCCAACAGGCCCAGATCAATCCATGTATATAGCAGACACTCCTAAGATAACATATTCAGTGTGGGAAAGGATCTTAGAGACCATCAAGTCCAACTGTCTCATTTTATAGATTTCATATTCTTCTCCCTGAGCAAAACAGAGACACAAACAGAAAGACAGAAAGAGAGCAAGAGAGAAAGAGAATGAGAGAAAGAGGGAGAGCAGGACAGAGACAGAGAAAGACAACTACATACTATTTCAACCTTAGTATTTGTATGGATTTCATTCAAATTTAAAAGAAAATGTTATTAATGATTTGAGGTTTTAAGGGGCAAGTTACTATATATCTTCTCCCTTTCCCTCTTTTCAGCTTCATTTTATGTTGTCTTAAATTGTAAGTTCCTTGAGGGCAGGAACTGTTTTTTTTCTTTTTTTATATTTGCATCCCTAGTATTTAGCATAGTTCCTGGCACATAGTAGGAGTTTTGTGTATTGACTGACTGACTACAAAAACCCAAATTAAAGGATGCTGGTACAACATGATGCTATAAAACAAGCATTATTCTTTGTGATGTCTCTCCTCTGCAATATCTTGAGAGCACAGAATGGCATTCAAGACCTGCAGTATCCTGCCAGGCTTGCTATTTTGTGTCATATAATGTGCTTTACCCCACAAAAGAACTAAACAATGCTTTTTGAGGGGAATCTCTTAATCCTCCCAGTAAGCCAGTCGGGTCACAGAAAGGTTAATTATTTGACTAGCATGTTAGTGGAAGAATAGGAATTTGTGAGATTTGATCTGAAGACACCCTAGTAGACAACTATTTTTTCATTATGGTGAACAACACAACCAAATACACCTGTCGGTTACCTTATCAGTCCTACCAACCTTTATCATGACAGGAGCTGGACCTGGGCATTCTGACAACTTTGATAGAATTCCCAATAGTTTCAGGATACCCATGTAAATAAAGTTGTCATTTCTGAACACAGGTGTTGATAAGTCTTAGGTTGAATTATTCTGATTTTGAGGCAAAAGAAATTCTGTTTCATTTATTTGCATTTCCCTGTTTGTGTGGTAAAGTTGGTGAAGGTGAAGTAAGAACTGAAGTAAAATAATTAAGGGCGTTTAAAAGACAACAAATGGAGCACAACGCCACCATGCAACAGTAGGCTTCCTGAGTGGCTGAAAGTGAACCTGAGATTAGAAAAATGAACCAAGGAAGTTAATCAAGAAAGTTGAGATAGTTTAATACTAAATTTAGATGTAGAAAGGAATACACATTATTTTCATTTGAAGTCATGCAAGAAGGGGTCCTGCAGGGAAGTAGTCATGTTCTGTTCTTGGGGGCTTAGAAACTTTAGTAGAGAACAGTTTAGAAAGTTTAAGGTCATCTTGTCTGGAACCAAGTAGGTTTCTTGCACAAGCATTTCTAATCTTCTTTCCATGATCTGTCATTTCTGAATGAGTCTGTTGTCATTTCTCTTGTTACCAGAAAAAAAAAACCTATAAAATGAACTCATGACCTAGAGTATTGTTAGTTAGAGCATAGAAGGGAAAGAGAAAAGTGAGTCCTAGAAGGAAAGGGGGAAAGCTGGAGGCAGTTGCAACAACAAAGGAAAATAGGCTGGTAATTAGATCTCAGGTACAATAGAGCTAAATTCAAAGTTCAGCATAAAAGCCAGAGAAGTCCAGGAGGTTTAGTATCTCAAGCCAGAGTTCCAGGATCAAAGAATTATCATAAAAAGTATAAGAGAAAAGAGTCTTGGGGAAAAAAAATCCCTGGACCAACTAGTTCCACGAGGACCTTGAGATGCCACTAAGAAGCTGACTGTGTTCTCAATAGGGCCCAAGATCCATGCAAAGCTAGAGTTTGGTATCTTTTACAAACCTGACTGCTCAAATACTCAATATTAAAGCTTTGTGAGGGCTGTGAAACCTTTCCACCAGCCCCAGATGTTCTTTCAGACATCAGGACTTGGCCCAAACAAACCACAGGACACTCCACTGATATGTTCATGGGTTTCTCAATTTATCACAATTTTACCACAATTTTTTTTTGTTTTACCACAATTTACCACTATTAAAAACTATGATCTCAAAGTCTAGTATTCCAAGAAGGGTGTCAGCACCAACTTGAGGCATGCCAAAGCTATGTAGATCTGAGAAAAAAATAAAAAGGACTATCATTATCTTTGGTGATGGGCCTTTGAAGTTCCAGGCCAGTCCAAGAAAAATCAACAGCTTTTCATGTGAGAGCTTAAAGTAATGAGAACAGGGTATTCCTTGAATCATACATAACATGGATTTTTTAAACTAAAAAATCTCACTTTAAAAAAATCAAATGCCAAATGTTGAAGGAATATTTGCTTTTGCACAAAGCACCATTGGAGTTGTATTTCCTGTTGAATGTTCAAGGGGACACCTTTTATGACCGAGCCAAATAAGCCTAATACTGTACTCAAAGCACTTATATCCTTAATAAGTCTCTTCTCCAGTTTGAACAATCCTCTTTCTTACAAGTGATTCTTGTAAAACATTATTTCAAGCCTCCCCTCCCCCACCCTGGTCATCTTTCTCCGGATATACTACAGTTTGTTGATAGCCTTCCTAAAATGTGGTTCCCAGAACTGAACACTATATTCCAGATAACATCCACTGGAGTAGAATTATTAAGGATGGTGTAGAATGCAGAAAGCAAAGAGGAACAGGTAATAATAAAAACAGCTAACATTCCTGGCATAGAGAATAAAACAAGTAAATAACAAAGAGAGAGTAAAGCAAGGGGTGTGTAGGGAAGATAATGAGTAGACCAATTGCAGAAAGTAGTAAGAACTAATAAAACTGGCAGAGCCTGGTAGTCCCAAATTGTGAAAGGTCTTGAAGGCTAGGCAATCATCAAAGAGCCCTAGAATTGGAGAGTTGGAAGGGAACCAGTGGCCATGTAGTCTAACACATAAAAGAAAGGAATCTCCACTACAACCAGGGGTATGCTGGAGCCAGTTCATACTGGCTCCTGAGAGATAATTTTTAAATTTTCAGTGGGAGCATTTATGCCTCGAGAATCATCAAATGCTACAAATCAGGGCTTGGTTTATTGTTTTGTTGGTCGTCTACCAGTGGCATCAAAATCAAATAGAAATGGGAGACACTAAACCTTACATAAGGATCCTTGTACCTTCATATATTAACATTATTTATGTCCTGTTGCATTTTTATTTCTTTTGTTAAATATTTCCGAATCACATTTTGATCTGGTTCAGTGTTGCCAGGCTTGCAGTCTGCAGGGCATGTGTTTGACACCTCTGGTCTAGACTTTAAGAAAGTCATGGAGAAAATGCAGATTAAACTTAAAAGTGTGTTATGCCTATGGGTTGGTTGGTTGGTTTTAAGAGAGCTGGTTGTTAAACATTTACCAGCATACCCCTAACTACAACATACCCAATAAGTGATTATACAGCCTCTGCTTGAAGACTTCCACTTTTAGACAACTCCAATTGTTAGGATTTTTTTTCCTGACATTCAGCCTAGACTAGCCTCTTTGAAACTTCCATCCACTGTTCCTGGCTCTGCCCACGGGAGCCAAACAGAACAGATCTAAGCCCTGCTCCATATGAGAGCCTTCCAAGGACTTGAACAGCTATCATGTCATCCCTGAGTCTTCTCTTCTCCAGATTAAACATTCCCAGTTTCTTCAGATCCTCATACTCAAGGCCCTCCATCATGCTGACTACCCTTCTCTGGATGCTCTCCAGCTTATCAATGTGCTTCTTAAACTGAAGAACTAATCACATTACTCCAGATAAAGTCTGACAAGGGCAGAGTACAGTAATGTTATCATTTCCATATTCCTAGAACCTTTGCCCCTTTTAATGTAACCCAAGTTTACATCAGCTCTTTTGGCTGCCACATCACAATGTTGCCTTATGTTGAGCCTGCAGTCCACCAAAACCCCCAGATCCTTTTCAGAATAATTCAGAACAATTGCTTATACTCCATCTTATATTTATGAAGTTGACATATCAAGATCCTTTGGATCCTGACTTTGTCATCTAATGTATTGGGTATCCCTCCCAACTTTGTATCATGCCTTCTATGCCTTTATCCTAGTCTTTGATAAAAATATTAAATAGTACGAGGCCCAAGCACAGATCCCTGTGGAGACCTCCTGACATATGAACTTTGAACCATTAATAACTATTCTTTAGTCCAGCTATCCAACCATATACATGATCATTGAATCTATATTTCTGAACTTTATCTACAAGACCAGTATGAGTTTCTTTATCAAAAGCTTGGCTAACATCTGGATAAACTATATTCATAGTCCTCATCCCCAACCCCTTACACACACACTAGTAATCCTGTCAAACAAGAAAATGAGGCTGGTCTATCATTCTTTGTAATTACTGCTTCCCTTACTGGATATTCACTAACTTTCCCTTTGTAGATAGTCTAATTATATTTTCTGGAACTTTCTATAGCATTTGAAGTCAAGCTCACTCACCTATAATTTGCAGAATGTGTTCTCTTACCTTTTTTTGCATAATGGAATAGCATCTGCTCTTCTCCAATCTTGTGGCACCTCTCTCATTTTACATAATTTCTCAAATATCATGGCAGTGGTTCAGCAAGCACAGCTGCCAGTTCTTTCAGGAACTAAGGATACAGTTCATCTGGGTCCAGTGATTTGAATTCAAGGACAGATAAGTACTTTCTTACTATTGTACTACTTATCTTGGGTATCAATTCCTTCTTAGTCATTTGGTTTGTCATTTACAGTGTAAAAGTCGTTCTCATTTGTAGAGAAAACAGAAACGAAATATGAATTGAGCAGCTTTGCCTTCTCTCTTTGGGAAGTTATCATCCTCAGGCAAACCTAACCTTTTTTTAATCTTTGTTTTCTCCCAAAATAACTACAAAATCCCTTTCTGTTGTCCTTACTTTCCTTTACCAGTCTCAGCTCACTCAGGGAATTAGCATTACTGACACAATTTTTATAGGACCATTCCACCCCTATGTCCATCTTGGCTGCCTGGTCATGCTTCTGCACATTTCTTTTTTAAATCTAGGTTCATTGGTGAATTCCCTGTGCATCCACATGTATCTCTTTGGACAAGTCCTATTTTTCCTCCTTATTGGAATTGTTTCCTTTTATGTGTTCAAAACTTCTTTCTTGAGCATCAGCTGTCCCTACTGGATGACTTCCCCTGAAATAATTTATTCTGTAGAACCCTAACTACTTTCCTTCTAAAATCACTAAAATTTGCTTTCCTAAAATCTAAGGGGCTATGTCAGACTATACCTAGCTTTCTTTTCTTTCCCTATCATAAACCCTAGGATGGAGTAATCACTTTTCCCCAAGGTTCCAAGTATTTCCTCCCCAGGAATCACTTCCTAGTAGTTAGCAAAAATTACACAGAATAGGTTTTCCTCTTGTTTGTTCCCTACCTTTTCAAAGATGAAATTATCACTAAAGCAAACCAAAAGCTTATCTGCTTTTGCTAGAGAGAGAACACCAGCAGATGGCTGAATCCCTCATCACTACTATCTCTTGCTTCTGTCAGTCTTGTGATCTATTTCCCACACTCTTCATCTTTTTTTTTCTTTCTAGCCAAGTGGTGTGTAATACAAGCCAGTGACAAAATCACTTCTATTTCTCCCTCCTTTGACCTTCAGCCAAATATTCTCTTTCTCATGCTTCTGTCTACCTCAATCCCTGACTGATTCCTGGATTTCCTCACATGAGTGTACACCTTCGTAGTGTCAAATACTAATCCACTCCCACTCCTTTTACTTGTTCTGTTTCTTTTCAATAAAGTCTACCCATCCAGAGCCATGGTCCAATCACAAGTTTCACCCTGCCAAGTCTCAAAGATAGCTAGCTACACAGCTAAATTTTAGGTCATGTTTGATTTTAAATTGTTTTGTTTTCCAGTCCCTCAATGAATCCTTAAATCCAGTCCATAAGTGTTACGATAAAGCCTGGATATAGGAGTTGATAAAAACCATCTTTTATTTAATTTCCCAACTCTTTCCTTAATTTGGGATGGGACTATTACAAGTTAATAACTTGAGATAGAGACAGATAGTTTGAAAGTGAAAGAAACTGAAAAATGTAAACCAGGCTCCAACTGATGGTGGTGCTAGAATATTTTTCACAAATGGAAATTCACTTTCGCAAAAATGAACAAGTATAAGTCCATGCCTGGGGTTATTTAATCATTGTTGCAACTTGCTAACCATTAACTTCTTTTAGCAGCATAAGCAATTGGCTTTAAGGAACTGGAAGTAAGTGACTGACATTGGGGTTTAATGGGAAGGGCATTTATTTGAGAACCAGCTTCAAGCCCTGGTTCTGACACAGGTTAGGTAACTTTGAGAAAGTCATATAGCTGCCAAGTGTAAAGACGTACTGGATAGCAGTAGTGTGATTTTTCCAGCTTCTAAATGGGGATAATAACTTCATCTCTCTACAAAAATATTGTGACATCAGGATCATAAGTCCATAGCCATATAATTTGAATTTTATTTATTTTATTTTGAACTTAAGAAATAAAACAAGCATTTCCATACATATTTAAATAAGAAAAAATGCACACTTTGAGTGACTAAGTCTTTTTGACTATTATAAATATCCAAAATTACTACAAAGGACATATGAAGGAAGACACTATCTGCATCCAGAGAAAGAACTGATAAATAGAAGTATATACAGAATTGTTTTACTTATATATACAAATTTGTGTCTAATGGTAGCCATGGGGGGGAGGACCTTGTAGGGGAAAGGAAGAAAAAAAGGAAAAAAGTTACATGATAACTTTATTATGTATTTAAAAGGAATAGCAAGTTGTCCATAAGAGATCTGAAGTTTCATGTACAATCAACTTTTTTTCTATTCTACTATACTATAGAAATGCTTGTTTTATTTCTTAAGTTCAGAATAAAATCAATTTTTAAAAAGAACCTATGTTCTAAAATATTCATAGCCATACAATTTGAAGGGATCATAAAGGTCATCAAGTCCAACCACCTCCTTTTATAGAGGAGGAAACTAAGGACAAGAGAGATTAAGTGACTTGCCCAAAATCACACATGCACCAAAATTTGAACCAAGATTTTGAAGGGTTTCTAAAAGAAAGATGTTTTAAAGCTTATGCCTGCAATACAAGGAATGATTTACTAAAGAAAATACTCTGTGAATAAAACAATTAGGCCATGATACATGCAATATTTACTTAAATAAAGCAACAGATTTCTTGTAGCTATGACTGATTTATACATGAGCAAAACAAACTCCAATGTGGAAATCCAAATTTACACAGAATACACATTTTGTGAATGTATGAGGCAGAATTGGGGGATCTGGGCCACCTAAGAAGGTATAAAAGGATCTTGGTCATTAGCTAGGATAAAGTTTATGATACAACTGCTCTGTTTGGTTGTGTCAAAGGTAAGATTAGCATCTCTGGAGGATTGATAGTTCAGCAACTTTTAACAATCATTGAAACAACTAACCAACCGATTGCTGTAATATAGCATAGTGGTACCTAAACACAGCTGGTCCATTTCACAAGGGGCTGCCTCAAGTGAACCATGAATATCAGAAATAGTATTTCCTGGTGTTTATATCACATAATGTGGCTACCCAGATAAGGTACAATATCATAGATCAGGGGTGAAGAATTTGGGGCCTCAAGGTCACAGGTGGCCCTATAGCTTCTCAAGTGCAGCCCTTTGACAAATCCAAACAGAACATTCTGTGAAGTTTGGATTCAGTTAAAGCGCTTTATTTGAGGACCTAGAGGGCCAATGTAATCTTGAGGCCAAAGGTTCCTCAGTCCTGTCATAGATGATAGAATAACAGAACCAGAAGGAACTTTAAAGATGATCTGATGAGGCATTTTATTTTACAAATAAGAACATTAAGGCTAAGAGAGATTAGTCACAAGTAATTAGCAGCTAAATTGGCAAGAATCAAGCCCTCCTGACTTATTCAAGTGTTTTTTCTACCTCCCCCAATGATTCTGTAAGAGATAGGAGGTGTGGGTTATATCTAATACAATCAATTATGTAGATAGTTTTTGTTCAAGCTAAATAGACTCTTAGGAAATAGTCCTATGTAACATCACAGAAACTGAGCAGAGTTTATTCAGCTGTACCAACGACAATTTCCCTAACAATTATTTTCAAAATGAAGAGAGATTAATGAAATTGTTTTGAGATATATGAAATGGATACTTTGAATACATTTTAAATGAACTTTTCATTTAATTTCATTAAAATTTACAACTAAGCTGGGGAGCCAGTCTGCTAGGATAGAGACCAATGGACTTACAATTAGAGGGACTGAGGTTAAGTCCTGATTCTGACACTTAATAGCTTCTCCAAGTTTCAGTTTTATCATCCATAAAATGGGAATGAAAACATATATACTAACTATTTCATCATGTTATTTCCAAAAAAAAAGTGCCCTGTGAGCCAAAAAGCCCTTATGGAAATTATCTATCTCTTCTCTAATGTTGTTATCCAGGTGGGGAAATGAAAAACAAAACTGAATATTAATTAGATGGCAAAATTAAATGAATATAAAATATCCTCGTTAGGATGGTTACATTGTGTTCTATATCATTTGACCTTAAATCAGGGTTGCTTTTTTTTAAAAAACCCATTTGCCTATAAGAAGAGCTATTTCAAAATCAAAACATTGGACCCATTTAAAAATTATGAAATACTAGAGGTGAATTCAATGTGTGTGAGCTACACTATGCCCCCTGGGAGGGCACAAAATGTCTGATAACAATACATAACTTTATATCATCACTATTATAAAACCATCTTAACATCAAAATTCACACTAATTTCAGGTCACTACAGTGGAATTTACTAAGAAAACTTCCCAGTGATGGTTTCAAGAAGTACCAAGATCTTCAGAAGCTGTAAGAAAACGTTTGAATCACAAAAAGATCAGAAACAGAGATGACTACCTTTTTATATTTTTGCATATGTTATTTGAATCTCCCTTTACAGCTCCCCAAGAAACATCAATGTACAATAAAGGCCCAGAAAAGAGGCCTTCCCTCTCTTTTCTTCTCTCTACTTTGAGCAGGGAATTGTTAGGTAAAGGCTTTTGCTTCTGCCAGTTAAGTTTCCTAAGATATTCTGGAAACTATTTAGAAAATTCTCAGTAGACAGGATAACCCCATAGAAACTGGAGCTGTGTGCACGTCGCTACCCCTACAATGCTTTTATCACCCTCCTCCACCCACCCACCCCACAAAAAGGGGATTTTCAATAATCAATGTGCTGTTGAATTATACTAGAAAAGAAGGCAGTAGAGAATGTATATCCTTCCCCCTGCCAAGGTAAACCAAGTTGTCATCTGAGGGTATGTACTAGCTCACAGCTCAAAGCTGAATGAAATTTGTAGTTGGTAGTCAATTCAAAGTAACATCTGCATGTTATTTTGGCTCAGCATTGGTTCTAGGTTCTTATTTTCTTTACAGATTAAGACCCTATCTATTCATCCCAAACTCAAACTAGGACAATGAGGTTATTTAGCCGAAAGGTGGGTGTAATGAATAGAAGGTGTCAGGCTTGGAGTCAGGAAAATCTAGATTGAGTCTTGCCTCGGACACATGAGCCCTGTGTGACTGTAGTCAAGTGACCTACCTCTCAGTGTCCATACACAACCCTCTCTTATCTGTTACAGGTCTACATCTTTTAGAGTTATTTTCCTTACCAGAAGCTCCTTATACCCATGAACGAGGAGGGGAGGGAGGGAGTAGGGTAGGAGGCAGTCAAGGAAACAGAGGAAGGAATGAAGGAGAGAGTGGAGAAGTGGGAGGGAGGAATAAGACAGACACAGAGAGAGAGTTGAAAAACTAGTTTTGGATGTTTATGTCGTGGATTATCAAGCTATCTAAAGAAAATGTAATTATTTCTAATTTCATTTTCATGCTCCAAAGCTATTGCTTATCTAGAAAAGTTATGTCTGTATCTCACCATTAAACTAAAAACTTTAAAAATGTCATTGATAGTAGATGATAGACATCAGCAAGGTCAGAAGAATCACTTCAGTAAGACTGTTCTCACTAGTTTTTTGATTGGAAAAAATTTTTGTGTCTGTAGCGCCACCTTATGTCTAGAGTTTTAAATGTAGCTAGTAACGTTCTAATACAGAGGTTAGCCACATAGAAATTTAGCCTTTCGTACTGTAAACACAGCAATGGACTAAGGGGTCAGCCTGAGTTACTTATTAATAAGAGCAAAATAACTAGGCCACAAGTGGTTATCTGACCAACAATTTCTTGCTTTAGCACTAGATCTGTTGTTTTGTTTGTTTTGGGTTTGTTTGGTTTGGTTTTTGTGTATTTTGGGTTTTGGTTTGTTTGGGTTTTTTTGGTCCAGACCTGTAATTTTATCTGTAAGATGTTCCAAGGTGAGGAAACTCCACCTTCCAATGAAGATAAGCAACTGTTCTACGACTTCTTGAGGCATTGGGCTTACCTGGAGTCACTCAGCTATTATGTATTCATTCAGGCCAGCTCTCTGTCCACTGGTCCTCACTGCTCATTATGCCTTGGGTCATTTTAACTATTTTTTAAATGACTGCCTATAATGGCTAATCTAATGGGATGCATTTCATGAGGTCATAGCTTAACGGAGTTTAAAGGTCATCTGATCCAACCCCTTCATTTTTAAATAAAAAAACTGAGACGCAGAGAAGATAAACAATTTGCCCAATATCACACTGGTAGGAAACCCAAAGCTAGGATTTTAACCCAGATACTCACTCAGACTTCAAACCCCGAGTTCAATCTATATCATATCACACTGTATTAATTACAGTCAAAGGCTGTGTAGTAAACATTGAAGTATAAACAAAGGTGGTTTCCTACATTGGAAATTCTTAAATGAATTTATGAATAATCCCAGGGTACGCAGAAGAGAATAGTGATACCCGCCCCCCCAAACACACATATTCTCTCTCTCTCTCTCTCTCTCTCTCTCTCTCTCTCTCTCTCTCTCTCTCTCTCTCTCTCTCTCTCTCCCCCCCCCATCCAAGAAGTCAGACAAAAAGCTAGGTCATCTTGGTCATCTCCCTGAACGCAGGGGAGAAGCAATGGTGAAAAGCCAAGGCTTTAATATGTGTGTAAATTTGGTATTTCTTCTGCTTTAGTCATACAAAGATGAATCCCAGCCACAAAACCTGCTTATCAAAAGTTAGGCTGACCTGAGGTCTAAGAACAGTAAACACTGTGTTAACTTGTTCTAAGGATGAAGAATTATAGAGGGGAGGGAACATTTAAAGGCATTTACCTTTCAAGAGATTTTCAGCTGAAGTACCGTGTGGCATAATATTTAATATGTTTATTATAGTTTGTTAATAAAGACTCTAAAAGCTATTTTTAAGTTTTATGTACGTTTGTTCATGTTTATCTCATGGAATTTCAAAATAAATTTATTTTAAGGTTTACCAGTATTTTTTAAAGCATGCTGGATGCTTATAAATCATGTTGATACCCATCTTTATTCATTTATTTCATTTTTCACTGTTTTTATTACCATTTTCTTCCTAGGTACCTGCAAAATAATAAAATTAGGTCTGTATCCGTGCATGCGTTCAGGGGACTGTATAACCTTACTAAGCTGTAAGTATCAGTCTTAATGCCTTTAAATATGTCAGAAAGATGAGGTCTTAGGACAGTACTAGGATAAAGAATGGTCTAGGTTATTCTGTATAGTCTATTCACACCATTCTAGTCCAAATGTCAGTGTTTCTTAATTAAATCAATAAAATATTAATTAAGTGCCTACTACGTGCAAGACCCTGTGGGCTGAGGATCCAAAGGTGAAAGCCAAATACATTGTCTAACTTCAAGGAGTTTACAATGTAACAGGAAGGATACGAAATTTATGAGACTGAAAGTTGGGTGGGTAGAGAGCTAGCTTGAAGCCAGGAAACATCTCCACAATTTTAACAATCAGAGGAGGTGGTTGAGGAGGTAAGCAAGGGAGGGAAATGTGCAAGGGAAAAAAAGATGCAATTCCACCACCACCCCACCCACCCCTTACCTCTGTCATAGCTCAACCACCTATGAAAAGTGTTCTATAATTACAGAGACTTTGTTCTCCTACCTCAATCCAATTCAATTCAATATTTTTTTTGAATATCTACTATACTGCAAAATACTATTAGGCACCAGGGAATTGAAGGAAAAAAAGTGTCTACCATCAAGGAGCTTCTATTCTACTGGGCAAGAAGGACTGGCAACGGTTAATAAATACAATACTGAGTTTGTACATATTTGTTTGCTTGTTGCCTCCTCCATTAAATTGTGAGCTTCTTGAGGCAAGGAGAGTACTTTGCCTCTTTTTGTATTCCCAGTGCTTAACATAGTGTCTGGCACAACGTTTGCTGCCTAACCTTTGACTATTAAAGTGTTTTGCTCTGTGCCTAGTTGTGTGAAATACGAAAGCAGTAAACAGCATCTTCAAGGACCTTAGTCATTGGAGAAATAAGATGTTTCCATAAAACTATTAAGGGCCAACTATGTAGCTCAGTACTAGGAGAGTTCAGGGAAGAGAATTATCAGAATGAGTTAGAATAACCTTGGAAGAGGTAAGAGGCTCAGTTTAAATACCACCTCTTCTAAGAAGCTTTCCATGACTTCTCCCACATAAAAGTGATTTTTTCTTCATCTGATTTCATAGCACATTGCCTACGTTGCATTTTACTTAGTAGCTACTACTAACTCATCACTTCCACTTGTTTGTTTATCTCTGGATCCTTCCAGAACTTACCATAGTGAATTACACATAGTCTGTATTAAATAAATCTTAGACTTTTGAAGGCTTAAGAACTCTGATCAACAATGACCATAATTTTAGAGAGCCAATAATGAAGCATGCTACCTACCTCTTGATAAGGAGGTAGCAGGCTTTCGATATGACAGAGAATGGAGGAATGCAGGAATTTGTTTCAACTATATATATTTGTTATAAAGGTTTTCTTTTTCTCTTTTTCCAACAGGGAAGAAGGTAGGAGGGAGTGGAAAATAGATTTTTTTTTGTTCAAGTATAAAATTTTATAAGATTTATAAATTTATAAAATTGTATAAGATATTTTGTTCATTTAAAACATAAAAGTGATTTTAAAAATAAATGTTAGATGACAGGGATAAGGCCAGAAGCTAGATAGAGAATAGGGTCTTGTGGTAATGCCCATATTTTTTGGTTAGTAGGACTCCCCTGAAGATTCCTACATTGTCTGCATATAGAAGAGCCCTAGGAAACACTGGGGAAAGAAAAGAAGCTATTTCTGAATCCTATCATATACCTAGAATTCAAGGATGGGAATAAAGCCTTTTCTCCCCTAGCTTTAGGGCTTTAGGGAGGGGAGGAAGTAGGTCACATTGGTGGTGGTGGTCATCCCCACTATCCACAAAGTATGACACTGTCCTGGTAGAGGAAGGGCATTCTAGATAGTAAAGTGTGAACTGTATATGTCCTAGAAATTCAAAAAAGAGAGACATCCATATGGACTGAATACTTAAGGAAAACCTCATGGGACCTTGAAGAGTACTTGAGGAGTAGCTAGGATTTAAATGGGCATCGGGGAACCCATTCTAGATAGGTAGCTTGGCATATATTAATAATTTACAATCCAAAGATAATGGACCCCTATAGGGTTGTAGAATTATCATTGCAGGGGGTCAATGAAACTATCTGACCACAAAAAAACTGTCTTTTTATCTTCAACACCAACAAAACAAGCAGCATGACTCAATATAATAAATATCCTGTAGACTAAATAAATGTCTTAAGCATGTATTACAATATTTCAAATGCATATGTTATGATTAACAAAATATTCATTTTAAAACATTATTAAATTTATGGTAAGTTTTTATCAGTATGTAGTTCCTAAACAGTGGATGCAAAAAAAAAAAAGGATCCATGTTATTGAGAAAGTTGGAGAGGTTAAGAATCCCTGTTATAGAGAGAAAAGAGAAAAAAAAAATAATCTCTAGCAAAAGACTGAGCTTTAAGGAATGACTATAGTAAGGGGGCAGATGAAGGAAGAAAAGGAAACAAAGGAACACCAAGGAAATCAGAAAACCCTTTATAAATGTCCGTTCTTTATTGTGTTTTGGAGGTTACTTTCTTCACAGTGAGGCAGATAGCACAGGTGTTATCCCCATTTTACAAATGAAAAAAGGAGAAAGTGAATAAGCATTTATTAAGCCCCTATTGTGTGCCAACTGATGGAGAGGTTAAGTGACTTCCTTCCAATCCTATTAACTAGTAATAAAAAACAAACAGCAGAACTGTGTTTTGAACCCAGGTTTTTTGACTTCCAAACATAGTGCTTTTGGTATTATCATAGCCCCCCAAAACTGACCATAGTAGTCATTAGTAAAATGAAAATGTATGTATACACTTTTGCTACTGTTCTTAAAATTAATGTCTGTAGGACACCTCCAAATGAGAAATGAAAAATTAGGCTAGTCATCAGATGTTTCTTTCCTTTGAGATACCAAAACTCTATATATTTGAATATCTCTAGATTGACTTAATTTCCCCCCATATTTGTTTGACAAAGAGAATAAATTCTAAAGTGTGTTTCCATTATCTTTTTTTCAGGTATCTGAGCCACAACAAGATAACCGTTTTGAAGCCTGGTGTGTTTGAAGATCTCCACAGATTGGAATGGCTGTATGTTTTCTTTGTAGGCAAAAACATTTATTTTTACAACACTGTAATATATTAATGAAAACAAAATTTTCTTCTGCTTGGCAGGATTATTGAAGATAACCAACTCAGTAGGATTTCTCCATTAACATTTTATGGACTTAATTCTCTTATCCTCCTGTAAGTACAATTTAATAATGATGAACAATTTTTTTGCTGGTTTAAGCTTAATAGGGATAAATTGGATTAGCAGAAGATTCTTAAGATTCTTCTCCCATTGTTATCAATCTGTTAATCATGGAAAATGAAGTTGTCAGTCCAATTTTAAAGATTGTAAAACATTTTAAAAATATCTATTCCTCGATCTTTCTATGACAAATGGTTTCTGAATATAGAAGTAAAAACAACATCCTTGGAGTATAAGACCTTTTAAAGCTGGATACAGCCTTACTACATATATTGTGATTTATCTTTAACAAACCAAGACTGTACTCATGTTTGTCTTAATTATTAGAAAAACTCAACTTTTTCCTTATTGATTCTGGTGAAAGTTAAAATGAATGATCTTTTAAATTAGAAAATCAAAATATCATGTATCGCAAATAATAGCAGTTGAAATTTAGTCACTGATAAGCATTTGGTTACCCCAAAACTTAAGAGGACATTTAAAGAGGTAGTGTCAGGAACCTGTAAGTAGCTCTGACTATCGGGCTCCATTATCTCAGTTATAGGACAGCTTAGGAGAACAATGGACAGCACTGCTATTGTCAAGGATGCAGCATTTACTGACCCTGTATCACAAAGGCATCATCAACCACACACTTCAGCGTTTCTGTGTACAAGAGCTCAATCAAATCCCAACACAGCCACGCACATAATATTTCTCTAAAGATATACACAAATACAGTGGAATGCAAAGAGAGCCACTCAGAAATAACAGAACCCTAAAACCACATTCACTGTACTGTTACCAATACATCTTGCTTGGTTCACTAGTTTTCCCTCCTTCCAAAAGAACAGCTCTGCAACAGCAGTAGAATGGGCCAAGCTCAAAAACACGAGCCCAAGGTTCCTGTTCTCCCTACTTTAAGCTATAAGCAGCTTCAGAGTGGGAGAGGTTCATTTGTCAGGGCTGCTGCCTGTAAGTGCTCAGCTCAGTTGCTGCAGCTTTCTTTGTGTGGCAAGGAATTGTTGGATTTATTGGATTCTACCAGCTTTATCAAAGGATACAATGATGCCAGCTTGGATGAGATGAGAAAAGACCCCTGGAATCTTTTGACTTCTTTCATTGTAAATATGTGAGAAAACATTTCTTTTCTCTTTCCAGGGCACTGATGAATAATTCTCTTGTCCATTTACCTGATAAGCCACTTTGCCAGCATATGCCTAGACTACACTGGCTGTAAGTTTCTCGTTTTGTTTTTAAAAGAGCACAGCTATTATTTTCTTTCCTTAATTCTGTTTGATTCATCAGATTTCCTGGCAAAGCACGAGGTAAGTTCTGCCTTAGGTGTCATATAAAGTATGCTCGAATTCAACAAGAAGGCATAGCACATCTTCTCTAATGTCTGTCTCTGTGGCACTAGTTCTTAATAAGTAAAGAATGAGATAACGTCCTGTTTGCACAACCTAAGCTAGGTGTGGTAAACTGAGCTAAGCAGAACCTTCATCAAGTGGCAAACCTCTCCAATTTCTATTTCTTGCACATTCTAACCATCTTAAAAACCTCCAAATTCCCAAATCACCCACCCAACAAAACAAAGTAGGACAAAGGGTGAAACCATAAAACCTGTTTCCTCCCCACTACTTCAAAACATTTCCCAGAGTCACAGAAGCTGTGAATAGAAAAGGATTTCCAAAGATCAACAGGCAACTTTTCTACTTTTGGATAGCTCTAATTGTTGGGGATATATTCCTTACATGGAACACAACTCTGCCTCCTTGAAACTTCCAAACACTGGTGTGAATTCTATCCTTTGGTGCTAATAATGATAACTGATACTAATACAACCTTTAAAGTTAACAAAGCACTTTATGTACTTACCTCATTAGATCCTTACTATCTCATTGGGTCCTTACAATGACAATCCATGACAGGTGTTACAGGTATTATTATCTTCACCGTACAGGTCAGGAAACTGTGGATCAGAAAGGATGAGTGGGCTTCCATTTTATCATCTGTAAAACGAAGAGGTTGATTGGACTCCATGACCCATCAACTAGTTCCTCCCAGGTCTAAACCTATAATACTATGACTTCCTCAGGATAACAAGGCAGAATTTGAACTCAGCTCTCTCCTAACTTCAGGCCAGCCCTTTTTTCACTATGACACATTGCCTCTTTAATCAGAACAAGTCAAATCTGTCTTGTATATGACACTGCTTCAAACATCCGAGGACACTTCGTATGTTCTGCCTCCTATCCTCAAACCTACTCTTCTCCAAGCTAAACATTCTCAGTCCCTTCAACTATTCTTTATATGGTATGATCAATACTGTCATCATCTGGATATGCTCCAACCTCTCAACATCTGTCCTAAAATCAGATAAACATAACACTTCAGATGTTATATTTGCGTCTGATCAGCGCAGAGTACAGAAAACACTCGCTCCCTACTTTTTAACACTATGCCTCTCTTAAAGTAGCTTAAGTTGGTTTTAGCTTTTTCTGGCTGTGGTTAATTCCCAACCCTGGCATTGTTAGATCACATTTAGTTTGTGGTCCACTGATAGACCTAGACAGTTTTTACCTTTACCATTGCTTAACCATATTTTATCCATCCTGGATTTGGCCTCATAGACTCAGAATTGTAACAGATCTTTTAATAAATGTAGTCCAACACTCTCATCTTATATAAAAAGAAAATGGAGACTCAGAGAGGAGACTAGCCCAAGTCTACACAAATACCAAGTAGAAGCCCCAGGTTTAAACTCAGGTCCTCTAAATCTAAATCATAAACAAGCTCTTTCTACTGTACCAACTGGTAGAGTAGATTTTTTTGAACCCAGGAATTTACATTTAATCTTATTAGATTTGTTCTCCAGCCTAGCCTGCTGGAATCTATTCTGGATTTCAACCACACTGTCAAACAATGGACTCCATTGTCAAATGATCCATCATGGCTTTGTGTCATCTGTAAATTTGATATAATTTATAACTTATAACTTCATCCCTATTATTAATGTTTATCAGTAAAGTACCAAGGACTGAATTCTGAAGCATTTAAATCACTAGAGAACGTGGTCCAAACTGACACTGATATATTAATGACTACTCTCTGTGTCTGATCATTTAACAATCAATCAATACACATTTAATAGGTGTCTCCTATGATGCCTAGTAGGCATGGTGCTAGGCACTAGGAATATAAAGACATAAATGAAATGGTCCCTGCCCTCAAGAAGTTTATATTCTACTAGAAAAGATGATATATGCAAATGTAAGTAAATATAAAATATAACCAAAGCAAATACAAGGCAATGGGGTGGAGGCACTAGCAGATAGGTTGATCAAGAAAGGTTTCATGTAGGAAGTAAGCTTGAGAACAACTTGAGTTGAGCTTTGAAAGAAGCTAGGGATTCTAAGAGGCAAAACTGTTCCTAAAAGGAATAGGGAGCTATAGGACTTTTTGAGTGAGTGCAATAAAACTTGTTCATTAGAAATATTACCTTAGCAGTTATATAAAGGATGAATTGGAGAAGGGAGACAATTGGGAAAGGGAAACAAAATAGAAGGCTACTGAAGTATTCCAGGTCAGAGAGGTTCAGAGGTCCTGAACTAGGGTGGTGGCTATATGAATTGCTAATTGATTTACGTAATTATGAAATGGGACAGGCAAGCGTGGTTCTTTGGGTACTTACCAGAAAACAACACAATGGCAGCAGGAAGTAAGGCTGCAATCATAAATAAGGCACAGAAGGTCCAGGGGCAAATAGCACAGAGAGTACAGAGACAAATGGTGCAAGACAGAGTGAACGTAGAGGCAGACAGCATGGGGAAGAGAATGGGCAGTGGGAAAGTCACAGAAAGTCCCTCCCAAAAGGACAGGTTAGAGCTGGGGGCATTCAGCAGCATAGTTCCAGAGGAAGATGCTAGAACGCTCAGACAGGCAGAAATTTGAGGGTTTTATCTGTGTGACCTTGTGTTAGTTCATCAAAATATCCAAATCATCTCAAAGCTGTGGGTAAAACTTTAACGTTAGCACGTCCATGTCATCTCAAAGCTAACAACATCTGGGGTTCTGCACCTGGTCTTCCGGCAGATGTCTGGAACCTATCTGATATTTATATATGATAGCACTAAAAGGCTGTGAGACAGCAAGGCCCACATGGCTTTCCCTGATATAGCACATATTCTCAGGATGTGAATTTTGGTTAATCTATAATACAGTTTGCAAATTATGCTCCTTTGATCTTTGGGATGGTGTGTTCTATGACTTACAGGTTCCATTTTGCAATCTTACTTCCTGCTATTGTTATTAACTTGGAGGTATACCTCCAAGATATTGCAGGTTTGGTTCCAGACCACTGCAATAAAGCAATTATCACAGTAAAGCAAGTCACATGGATTTTTTTTTGTTTCCCAGTGCATATAAAAGTTTATTTTTACACTATATTGTAGTCTATTATGTGGGCAATAGTATTCTGCCTTTTAAAATGTACATACCTTAAGTAACAAATACATCATTACTGAAAAAAAAAATACCAACCATCATCTGAACCTTCAGCAAGTCATAATATTTTTTGCTTGGTAGAGGATCTTGCCTCAATGTTGAATGGCTGCTGACTGATCAGGGTGGTGGCTGCTGAAGAATGGAGTGGCTGTGACAATTTCTTAAAATAAGACAATGATGAAATTTGCCCCATTGATTGACTCTTCCTTTCATAAAAGATTTCTCTGTAGCATGCAATGCTGCTTGATAGCATTTTACCTGCAGTAGAACTTTTTTCAGAATTGGAACCAATCCTCTCAAATCCTGCCACAGGTTTATCGACTTAGTTTATGTGATATTTTTAGGTTTATATTTTATGTGATATTCTTCAATATTAATGTATATTAGGGAATAGAGAGGCCCAAGGAAAGGGAGAGAGACAGGGGAACATTTGGTTGGTGGAGCAGTCAGAACACACACAAACATTTTTGGTATGGTTTGGGGTACCCCAACAATCACAATAGTTACATCAAAGATCAATGATCACAGATCACCGTAACAGATATAATAATAATGAAAATTTTGAAATATTGTGAAAATTACCAAAATGTGTCATAGATACACAATGTGACCGACCACATGATGTTGGAAAAATAGCACCAAGAGACTTGCTCAACACAGGGTTGCCACAAACCTTCAATTTGTACAAAAACACAATTATCTTCAGAGCATAATAAATCAAAGCACAATAAAACAAGGTATGCCTGTACTATACTGACTAGAAGGGGGAGGAAGAGGGTCAAGGAGACCAGAACAAGATACAATTTTAACACATCATGTTAAAAAAAAAAAGGATAGATATAAATGATGTTGTAGAGGTAGAATCAACAAGACTTGGCAATTAATTGGATATGACTAGTAAGAGAAAGTAAAATTGATTCAAAGGTTGAAGATGAGAGACTGAAAGGATAGTAGTACACTCTACAGAAATTGGGATATTAGGAAGAGGCAGCATGAATTGGGAGGAAGAAGGATAATGAGTTCTATTTTAGATATACTTACTATGACCTCCAGCTTCAAACGTCCAATAAGAAATTGGTGATATGTGACTGAAACTCAGCAGAGAAACTAGGACTGGATACTAGATCAGCAAATCATCTACATAGAGATAATAATTGAACCCAAAGAAGCTGATGAGATCACCAAGAGAATGAGTATAAAGACAAGAAGACAGGGCTCAAGACAGAACCTTGATGTACAACCACAGTTAACTTAACCAATTACAAAGGCAACTAATTGTATTTTTACTTCACCCACATTTCTGTATCTTGTACATGATGATAACGTAAGAAATTGTAAAAAGTGTCTTGCTGGAATCCAGGTAATTCACCATAAAGTGTTTTATTTCTAGGTTCTTAAGACTAAGAAAACGGTTGTATATATAATGGAAATCCTGAATATGAGAACTAAAAGGAACTTTAATGAATATCTAGTCCAAAGATGTCAAATTCAAATAGAAACAGAAGCTACCAAACTATATATGATGATCCCTGTAGGCTGCATATTAACTTAGAAAGCATGTATTTACATATTTTTTTTTTCATTAATACATAAACATTAAAATCAGATAGGAACTACATTTTAATCTGATTCTGGCCACACTTGAGAGAGTTGGGGGCCACACCTTTAACACTTTTGATCTGGTCCAACTCCCTCATTTTACAAAAAAAGCGAGGCCCAGAGGGAGTTTGTTTTAAGGGATCTCTTGTAGTACCACTACAGTAAAAGTAGCAGCACTTCAAGGTTTTGCAAAGCACTTCACATGTATTATCTCATTTGCTTGTCACAACCCTGAGGTAGGTGTTAAGGAGGTCAACTAGTTGCCCTTTGAGGTCCTCTGAGCTAAGTTATGATCCCATGATCTCTTAACTCGCTCAGGGTCACATAGTTAGTGTCTAAGATAAGATTTGAATCTGCTTTATTACATCATGTTACTTCTAATAATATTTAACACATCCAGGAACCTCACCTATCAGGAAAACAAGATAAAACCAGTTAGTAATTTAAAAAGTAGAGGGGTGAGCTGCTAAAATAAATGTATACCTACATATGTATGTGTGTGTATATGTGCACTAAAGTGTATCCATTTTCTTCACATAAGAATCCATCGGATCTTTCCTTAGAGCTGAATTTATTTAGATAGAATTCAAATAAGTTTAAAAAACCAATTTCCAAATCCATATCAGATTTAAAACCGTACATTATAAGGAGGTGGAAGGACCTACTAAATGCACCCTCAGAAAAACTTGATAGAAATGACATCTGACATTAAGATTTCCTAATCTGTTTATTCACAACAAACCTGTGAGGTAGGTAAAATAGCATTAGCCCTCCCTTACAGATGAGGTAACAAAGGCTTAGAGAAATTAAGTGACTTGCCCACAGTCAAAGAACTATTTAGTATCAGAAGCAAGACTTAAACTTAGGTTTCCCCTGCCTCCAAGTTCACCTAAGCTACTACATGGCTTAGTAAGTAAGTGTTGGACCTAAAGTTAGGAAGACTGCAGTTCAAATGTAGCCTCAGATATTTATCTTGCAGCTCTGGGCAAGCTCTGCTCCAGTTTCTCCATCTGTTGTTAGTTAGGCTCATATGAGATATTTGTAAAGTGCTTTGCAAACCTTAAAGTGCTATCTATATAAGTGGTAGCTACTATAATAATGTCTGTGTCTGTGTGTCTGTATAACTACTATATGTAGAAAGAGAGAAGACATGAAAAATATGAAAATCTGACCAGGGAACTCAAAAGACAAGAGGAGCTCAGGGCCATTTTGTGTGTAGGCTCTGAGGGCATCATTTCTTCATAGCACATTATATACTAACAGATCATCAGATCCTCAGGCTGGGAGCCATCAGGTACCTTAGAAATACAGTAGAGGCATGAGCCAAGAAATAACCACTGGGATAAAATCACGTCCTTGAAGTACTGAAGTAGATATCTAATGTATCAGTTAAAGAGGCATGTAAAAGGAACAGAGGTATAGTGGAAACAGCCAGATGACTGGTTTTGAAAATAGGCCGTGTTAGGGGCAGCTTGGCGGGGTAGTGGATAGAGTGCTGGGCCTGGAGTCAGAGGACCTGAGCTCAAATTTGGCCTCAGGCACACAACACTCACTAGCTGTGTGACCCTAGGCAAGTCACTTAACTGTTTGCCTCAGTTTCCTTGTTTGTTAAATGAGCTACAGAAAGAAGTAGCAAACCACTGCAGTGGTTTCTTTGCCCAGAAAAACCCAAATGAAATGATTAAGAGTAGAATGCAACTGAACAAATACTTTAAAAGAAGCTATACTTAATAGATAGCAGTATCATTAAATACTGTTTTTAAAAATGGATGGATAGATGGAAAGAGATATAATACAGATATAAGATACAGATGAGATATATAAGATGTAGTATAGGCAAATAGATGGATGATAAAGAAAATACAGTATAGACAGATACAGAAGATAATTGAGATAAGATAGAACTTCCAAAAAAAGTGAATTTAGGGAAAATAAGGAAAAGTCCCAGATTTGAGTTATATTAGAGATTCTCAACCAGATGTCCTAGAATTTTTTATCCACATTTTGCTAAGTGTATTTCAGTATAATTGGCTCCCCTTGATAATCTCTATGTATTTTAGTTTTATGCGTTTCCATACATTTTTCTGAGGTCCGTAGCCTTCACCAGACAGCCAGAGGGGTCCATGACACAAAATTAGTATGGAACCCGGGTCTTCAGTGACCTTACTCCATTATTTCAGAGGCTGGAAGAGCCAGGTGGGATGAGAATGGGATTCGTGCTTCCTAAGCCTCGGCGGCGCTTTCCAGTGAAACACGTGGGCAGGACAGGCATTGTTCCAGCAGCCCCTTTCCCCCGGCACTCTGGGGAGCTCAGCGTGGGCAGGGAAGAGCTGCTGGGGTGGGAAGGAGGGCGTGGCCCCGCCTCCGCGGCTTCTGACGTCACAAAGCCAAGCGCAGACCAGGTGCAGCCCAGACGCCCGCAGTTCAGCTTGGTTCTGGGCTGAGCGAGAGCTAGAGGTGAAGCCTCGTCCTCCCTGGGGCTACTCTCAGGCCGAAGCTGCGGGCTCTGCCTCTCAAGCCCCGGACGGGGCGGCGCCGGGGTCAGGAGACGATCTCTAGACCAGGGCGCCCCGCGATCCTGGGATTGGTAGCTCTCCTCCGACAGCCCCCGGAATGGCCACGTCCCCGGAGGCCCCGCTCAAGATCTCCGACTGCTTCTGTCCCATCTGTACGGAGATCCTGGTGGAGCCCGTAAGCCTCCCGTGCGGCCACACGCTATGCCACTCGTGCTTCCAGCAGACCGTTCAGAAGGCCAGCCTGCACTGCCCCTTCTGCCGCCGCCGGGTGTCCTCGTGGGCCCGTGCCCAGGCCCGCCAGAACACGCTGATCAATCAGAAGCTATGGCGCAGGATCGAGAAGCAGTACATCCGGAATGGCGGGCTCGCCAGCGAAGGCAGGAGGACCCAGCGCAGGGAGCGGGAGGCGGACCTCCCGCTGCGCAGGCTCAGTGCGCCAGGGGAGCTGAGGCGGGAGTACGAGGAGGAACTGAGCAAAGTGGAAGCGGAGAGGCGGGCATGCGCAGAAGAGGAGGCTCGAGTCAGTGCGGAGTACATAAACCGGCTACTGGCCGAGGAGGGGGAAGAGAAGCGCAGGAGGGAGGAAGAGGAAGGCAGTCAAAGGAATGGACAAGAGGAAAAAGGGAAGCTGAGACGAGAGCTAGAGCAAAAAGAGAATCAGAAGGAAGAAGAAAATCAGGGGTCAAAGCAAGAAGAGACTCAAACTAGGGAGAAAAGGCCAAGGTATGAGGAAGACCAGAGGCAAGCTAGGGAGGAGGGAGAGAGGCAAAGAGAGAGAGAGGACCTGCTGAAACTAGATAAAGATCTGGCCCGAGAAATAAGCATCAGTCTTAAAACACTGAAATGTGTCTTGACTTCCCTTTTTGTTGCCAGTTCATCTTACCCTGCCTCTTGCAGAACGCCAAAGAAAACAGAGAGCAAACCCAACAATGCTGGAGACATTCACAAGTGCATGACATCCAGATCCCAACTTACCTCCCCAGAACTAGAGAATGAACTTGAAATAGCAGGAGGCAAGAGATCCTACAATTCTAAGGAGGTCAGCATTGGTAAAGAGAAGAGCCCCAGGTGGCAGGAGCAAAGAGGGGGAGACTTTCCAACTTTATCTACACAAGCCTTCTGTGAAATTGAAAACATTGGTGCAAGGGCTTCCCTGGAAAATGGGATGAAAGAAAGAGAACCAGGAACAAGCAGTGAGGATGAAATTATAAGCCATTGTAATGTTGCAAATCACAGACTGCCCAAAACCAAATTTTTCTGCTCTGGGAAAGTTGTAACTAAGCCTTCCAGCAAATCAGAGAATGAATGTACAGCAGAGATGAAAAATGAAGGCACTAGTCTGTTGGTGAATAAAGAAATTCCAGGAAGGAAAAGTCTAGAATCGCTGTCTGAATCCCTCAGTGATTCAGGCCTCTCTTTGAAGAAAGGGAAAATATGCCCAGAGACCACCCCAGAGAAAGAGGAAAGAAAAAATAACTTTACCCAAAAACTGATGGATTTAGAGCACTTATTTTTTGAGAGGCATAAACAAGAGGAAAAGGATAGATTATTGGCATTACAGCTTCAGGGAAAAATTAATAAAGAGCAAAGGAAACTGAATTGGAGAAAGAGGACCCGAGATGCATACCTCCTTCGCCCTAGAGCCTCCTTAAATTCAGATAAAAGAAGAAGGGTTTGCAGCAGAAGTTCAAAGAAAAAAGCTGAAGCAGCACTTTCAGAGCCTTCAAGAGGTCCAAAATATGAATAGTGGCCATCTTTTAAAATCTAGTTGAAACTTTCAGCTAATGATAAAGGAGAAAAGGTGACAAACTCTAACCAAAATGCCCCTTCTCTATTGCCTAGTTAATACACACACAGACACACACAAATAGCTTTTCAAATTTTGCAATGAGCTGCAAATTAAGGAATATGGGAAAGGAATAAGGAGTTAAGCTTCATTATAATGCTCTCTTATTCCATAACATCCTTGTAGATAGGTTTTGCTTTTGTATTTTGGTGCATTTCGTTAACTGAAGATGCCTGTTTTCAGTAGTTGCTTGACTGGGAGGCTATCTTATTAGAGGAAAGCTCCTCAGGTGCCATTACAAATATTCATCTTCAGATTGAAATGTCCAAGTTTACAATAAAGTTTTTTTTTATATTAGCATTAATCAGGGTACACTGAGATGAAAGATCCTACTGGTTGGTAAATACCTTAGGCCAGATCCAAGATGTCCTTAAATGTCCTACATACCATAATTCTTTAAAAAAAAAAACCTTTGCAATTACTATCCACCTTTTTGTCCTGTTGAGTTGGAATTTAAATAAAAGGAGAAACTGTTCTAAAAAAATTAAAGGATGAAGATGAGATTTAATCTTCAATGAGAGAAAGGTGAATTCAATCTCCTTGCTACTGCTCAGAATATTTAAGGAGTTTACTTCAGTGACATCACTAAATTTAGTTCATCTTAATTAGATTGTAGTCAGAACCTTTATGGGGTGGATCAGCGTAGTTGAGAGAGGTAAAAGGAATCTGGAAAATGAATTGAGAGGAAGGGAGCTTTATTCCTCAAGCAAAAGGAAATGAGAGTGGCTATGATTGAACTGAGGAGGAGGGAAGGAAAGGTGATATTAAGCAGTCTTTACAGATGGAAATAGGATAAAGAAGCAAGTGACAGTAGGCAAGATAGCCCCTTCTGTATTGCGTTCCTTTCTCTAAATGCACTGCCCCCACTTTGGCCTCTGACAGTTTTAAATCTTAGTACCAGGCAACAAATCGATAATTAGTCAATCATGTTGATTTTGGAAAATTGGCTTTTAAAATTTCAATTCCAGAAAATGCAATCTTATATAAAAAGGAGGTTTTTTTTTTTTAACAGGAAGTGAGCAATGTGTAAAAAAAAACCCTGTCATAAATAATAGTGATTATATTTCTGTTTTCAGCTTTATAAAGTAAGTTCCTCCTGATAATCCTATAGAGTGGGAATTGCAAATATTACTTATCGTCACCCATATTAGAAATGATGAAGCACAGGCTCAAAAAATTTAAATGAACTTGCCTATGTTCACATAGTGAATAAATGGTATTCAGGTTACATATCCAGACCTCTTTCTACTATATCATGCTATCCTTGTAGTAGAAAACATCAAATGAATTTTTCCTTGGTCAAAATCAGATCCTTCTTTTCCAGGTGATTTGACATAGTGTGTTCTATGATGATAGACCCTGTTGAATATAGGTGACTTTCACATATGCTAACATTGCAAAGAAGATTAAATATGGTGTCTTCTGCTATACATTAGAAATAGAGGCATTAAGTGACAATTTTTATATCTTCGTGGTATTGGTTACTGTTCATTATATGTGAACATCGTAGCAGTAACAAAACTGATAACAAAGCTAAACTTTTAGTTAGAAGACTTTCTACTGATGTTTACTTTTATTTATACTTGATGGGATATATTTTTATTGGAAAAATGTGGATTTAACTACATTTAAAGCTAAGCAAATTAAAACCAACTTGCCCTTTAAAAAAAATCATTTCAACCTCTATAATAGAACATTGAACTTGGAATCAAGGGATCTGTACCAAATTCTAGCTTTTAGACTTCCTTACTTTTAGCCAAGTGACTTTCAGAGCATTTCCTCATCTGTAAAATGCAGGTTATACCACTTTTATTACTTCACAGTGTTGTTGAGAGTACCATAGTCCCATAGATTTAGAGCAAGAGGAGATCTTTGAAGCCTTCAAGTTGACAGCTTTTAAAATCTCCCACTTTACAGATAAGGAAACTGGGGCCTAGAAGATATTAAATGATTTGCCCAAGGTCATATGGGTTTTCAGATTCATAATCCACAAATTCTTAAATAGCTCACTTTGATATATGTGGGAGCTAAAGCCCAAAAAAGTTTGGTGGGTTTTTTTTAATTAAGTAGTTTAATTGGCCACAGTAAATAACAGTCTACACTGGAGCTTTCACAGATTCTAAATATTTCTATTCAAATTATACATTTCACTTTTAGAGCTAGAAGGGACTTAACAATTCACCTAACTATGGTACCCTGCTTTCCCTCTTTCTGTTTTAAGTTGAGTCTGACCAAAAGAGGTTAGGCAATTTGCCCTGTTAGAATCCTTCAAGTTAAAAGTAAAGTAAAATGTCTTTTAAATAAGAGAATCAAGTAGAGAAAAGTACCCAAAAGTAGGATTGATATTAGTGAGGTTGGCCTTGAGTCTCAAGATTGATGATGAATTTGTTAGAGAAGCAATCTAAATTCTAGGAGCAGGAAACCTAAAATCATTTCACATCATTCTGCTTTGAAATATCTTAATTTTCATGAGTACATCAAAAATCTTTGAAGACACTTCAACTCTGGTATATAACTTAATACTTCTAACCCTTACTTTTGGATGTAGATGTGAAGGAAGTACTGTAAAACTTTTTAAACTATTGTATTTGAAATATTGAATGTTGAAAAATTTGAAGTCCTTACAAGGAGAGGCTTAAAAGGTAAGGAAGGTGAATGCTGTGCACCTATTTAATAGGTGGTTTTAAACAATTACATGCAAAATAACTAGTATTGCACATGAACAATCAAATATTGTGCTGGGCCAAGATACAAGTACAAAAGAGAGTGGTCAGCTGTTAGTAATGGTAGCTAGCAGAAGTTGGCAAAACAAACTTAATCTTGCTTGGGGGAAATTTTGTCTAGGGTACAGTTGGAAATTTATGCTTCCATGGTTTTGGGGTTTAATCATGAATCAGGAAAGACCTGGTAATGAACTGTCTGATCCTGTTAAAGATAATAACTGGCTTCTAGGATTCAGGAGAAGGATGTGGACTAGAAAAGCAGCTTCTTATTATTGTTGGGGTTTTTTGTTTGTTTTGGTTTGGTTTGGTTTGGTTTGGTTTTGGTTAGGCAGTGGAGTTAAGTGACTTGCCCAGGGTCACACAGCTAGTAAGTGTTATGTGTCTGAGGCCCGATTTGTTCTCAGGTCCTCCTGAATCCAGGGCTGGTGCTCTATCCACTGGCCACCTAGCTGCCTCTATTGTTGTTTTTTAAACCACCTTTAGGGGCTTTTTTTTAAAATACTTAGAAGCTGAAGAGACAATTTAGGTGGCATTTTTTTTTCTATTCTCCTAAAGGAAAAATTTGCTTTATTGTATGCCTGAAGATAAGAACACATATTGACAAGGCCTCTGAGATTTTGAAGTAAAAAATTTTATTCAGTGTAGGATTAATATGAAGTAATAATTTAAATTAAAATAATAGTGGATGACTCAAAGAACAGAGACATAGTGATTATAAGTAGGCCATGACATATTTGCCAGCATTGACTTAACATGCAAGAGATGATGACATAAGGCATTGTCTAGAAGATGAATTTTTTTGGAAGAGAAGGGACACAGTGAAAGGGATCACAAAGGATGACTACTTGACTTGTACCAATAATATGAGAATGCCAAAAAGATGGTTATCAGGTCTATGGAGGATTTTTAGAACCTTAAGAATCTCAGGATAAAAAGGCATGGCTGAATTACAGTTTACACCAATGGTAGGAATATCCATAGCAGTGAAATCATAGATCTTTAGAAGAATTAGAGTATGACCTATCACCCAGAACTAAAGCCTTGGGTTTACACAAACTGGGTTCAAATCTTGGGAGAAGAGGAAAGATGTATTAATTCTCACAAGTCATTCTCTCCAGCTCATTTTCCTACCAAACATCAGAACTTGGACAATTTTGTACCTACCCAGAAATCATTTGAGAGAGGGAGGGATAGGGGATAGTGATAATCTTGGTATTGTTTTTGTCATCATCCCTCTTTGAATCATTCCCCAGCCCCAAAGGATCTCCACAAAGGCAAGAAGAGTCAAGTTTCTCCCAAGCTATTACTTAGACCTTCTCTGAGAAAATATTTTCAATATCACAACAAAGTCCTCACTCATCTTTTAGTCTTATTAAACTTTCCCAGGATCTTCCTAGTCACACCTTGTATAGAAATATAAATAAGCATAGACATTCGGGTCCTTTACAATTGACAAGGCACTTTCATCACAACAACCTGGTAGTATATATAGTGAAGTGTTAGGGTAAGTCTGACTTCAACATCAACCTGTGCCAAATATGCCGTTTCCTCTTAATGTAAATATGCACATGGAAATCATAAGATCATGGTTTTAGAAGGAGAAGGGACTTCAGAGCTCAATTCAACCACTGCCATTTCACAGGTAAGGAAATTATGGCCCATTAAGTGATTTGCCTGATATCATTCAGGTAATAGGTAAAGGAATCAAGTTCGGAATTGAGGTACTCCACCTCTAAATCTAGTGTTAGTTCCTTTGTAGAAAAAAAAGTGACAAAGTAACCGTACATTTGTAAGGTTAATCATGAAGGCGCTACTAGCACTTCTTGACAGTTATCAAAATTGTAAGTGTAAAATTTAATGAGAAAGTAACCAGGTTCTAGGGAACATGTCATGTAAAGCCAATCTTTTCCTCATAACGGCAGACATCACAAAGAACCAGAGGCTTTAAGATCCAGACTAACATCAGGGTGAAAAGTGGCAGGACTGGTACTGGAATTTCTTAGCCTTCATTACCATAAAATTATAGAGTTGAAAGAGACCTTAGAAGTCACATAGTCCAATTTCTTCCCTACTACATAAAGATTTTTTTCCAACAACCAGAACTGTCCAACAATGGGATAGACTACTTATCAATATAGTATGCTTCCTTTCCCAGGGGTATTTAACAAGAGGCTGAAGGGAAGTGAGAGGTGAGAAGGGAAGAATTAAAGATAATCCCAAAGAGTGCACAGGAATACTACAGACAAAAAAAAAAAAAGAACAGGATTGGGAGAAAGGTAATAACCTCATTTTGGGTCATGTTGTGTTTGAGGTACCAATGGAACATACAGGTGAAGATGTTCTGTAGTCAGTTAGACATATAGTTCTGGAGCTCAGAAAAGTCCAGAATGGAGATAAAGATTTGGAAGTCATATGCATGAAAATAGAGTTTATAGCAGTAGGAATGAATGAGATTATCAAGGAAATAGATGATGACTACTACAATTTAACTATGACTACTACTAGAACTACAGCTACCAAAAAAAAATAGCCAACATTTATGTAGTGATTTCAGGTTTGGAAAGCACTTTACGTTATCTTTTTTGATATTGACAGGTTAAGTGACTTGCCCAGGGTCACACAGAGCTAAATAAGGCAGGAAAATTTAGGTATTCCCAACTCCAAGTCTGGTGCACCATGCCACCTAGCTGTATAAAGCCAAGGACTGACCCTTGAGTGACACAATATATGAGTAATTGGCAAAGTAGACAAAGAGTCATTAGGGAGATAACCAAGAATTCCAAATCACCAAAAGCAATAAAGGTGAAAGTATGCAGTAGGTAAGGGTTTTTGCATGCAAGGTAGCATGCAAATCACTTTGAGAGATAGAATGGATGGATGGATGGATGGATGGATGGATGGATGGATGGATGGATGGATGGATGGATGGAGTGCCAGGCACTATGCTAAACTTTGGGCGTACATTAAGGCAAAGAACATCTAGTCCCTGCATTCAAGGAGCTTATATTCTAATGGAGGAAGTCAACACAAAATAGTGTTGGGAATGGGGGAGTGTAAAGACAGAAATGGAACTCACCTGGGAACATAGAAAGGAGACTTCAATGACTGGTAACAGCTGTATCCTCATAAGATAAGCTTTGCCTGTCAGAACATCGAGAGAACCAGGAGTGGAGACCTAGTTTCTGGTGGGGCTGAAATAATTGGAGTATGAAGCCATAGTGGGAACTTCAGGAAGCCACTGATGGTGTGGTCCCCAACTAGATAAGGTTAGAAGCTTACCTACTGGAGCCATTAGTTGCCCCTATCAGACAATGGGCTTGTACGGAGGGGATGACTGCTGGAGCAGTTCCTGAAAGAAGCAAGAGGAAATAGAAGAAAAGGTATAAAATACAGGGATTAATTAGTCTTAATTCTAGCATTAGCTTGTCTTCAATCTGAAGAAACATGTACATGAAAGTTTGTCATGTGGAAGAGGTATTAGATTGACTTGTGCTGAGCCTCAGAAGGCAGAACTAGTAGTAGTTGGAAGTAAAAAGATGCAGATTTAGCAGTGATAGAAATATTCCTACCACAGGCACCTATCTCATGGAAGAGATCCAGCACAGAATACGAGTCAAAAAGAAATGCCCTATAGAGAATTAAGTCCTTCCAGTGCTTGTGTTTGTGAATGGTTGTGCAACCTGCATCAAGCCCTGGGACATAAGAGACTCCAAAATGAGATCCATAAATCTCTCAAAGAAGTTTAACCTACCTATCCACAAAAGAAAAGCTGAGCATATTAAAAATGCCAAACTCTGATATGAAGTGCCCAAACTCCCATATGAAGTCAGGTAGACAACCTATAAAGTTCATCCATGAGTATGCATATCTGGGCCAGGCCCTGCGATGGAAAATGAATTGAACCCATAATTCAAAAAAAGAAGGGGAGTGGGCTGGATTGCATTTGAGAAACTGCCAAGTTATTTTAATGAACTCAGCCTTCTCCTTGAAACAGAGGTTCATCTTGTTAGCACCAATATCCTTTTGGTGGTTATACCCATCTGTGAGTTAATGGAACAATACAGATTCTAAGGACCTAATAGAGCAATGGAGGAAAGGTGCATTATGAATATAAACAGGTTGAAAGATGTTACAAATTAGGAACTAGGAGTGAAATGTAACTTAAAGGATGTCATCAAAGATGTATGTAACTAGAAAAATAGATGGTCCAGTCATGTAGCGAGGTAGGGGGACCACTAGTCCATGGCAAGTTTCATTGGCATATACATAATGTCAAGGGAATTTGAAGAGGTCCTAGAGAACTTTGGGTAGAGTCCTTCAGCAAACTTACAGAAGACATAGTCAAGAGATACACAAGATAGGGTTTTGATGTATGTCATTTTTCAGAATACCTGTATCAGTGAGCTCACTGATCCATTTGACATACTGAAATATACAGGAAAGAATTGTATCAAAGTGTTGTAGGCTACCTCAGGAGGGTAGTGGCTTTCACCTCACCAGAAATCTTCAAGCAAAGATTGGATGACCACTTAACATTAAAAGGATTCTTTTTGTTATATGGGTAGAATCACATGACCACTGGTGTCCCAATATGGAAATTCTTTGATTCTGTGAAGTTACAGACCATAAGTTTGTAATAGAATGTCCAACCATCCTTACCTTCCTTCTTAAAATGTGGTGACAAGAAATAGAATTCTCTGGATGTAACTGTTATCAGTATAGCAACTAGAAACTGTTTCTAATATGCAGCCTGGTGTTGATTTAGCCTTTTTACCAGCTTTATCAATCAAATAATCATTAAGTACCTGCTTTGTGCCAGGCACTGTGCGGAGTGCTAGGGATACAAAAGAAAAACAGTATTTGCCATCAAGAAGCTTACCTTTAACGGAAGACATAAAATAAATATCCATATACAATCTGCATGCAAGATACATAGAACAGACAGAAAGCACCTTATAGGGAAGGCCTCTTGCAGAAGGATGCATTTGAGCGGAATCTTGAAAGAAGCCAGGGGTTGAATTTAAGAAGAGGCAATGAGGAGGGAAAATATTCCAGGCCTGGAGAATGGCCAGGGCAAAGGCAGGGAAGATTGTAGATAGAGCACTGTGCACAAGGAACAGCAAGTATGCCAGTGTAGCTAAACTGCAAAGTGCATGGAAAAGAGTAATGTTGTAGAAGGAGTGGAGAGATAGGAAAGGGACAAGTTGTAAAAAGCCTCAAGTGCCAAATGAAGGAATTAATCATTGGTCCTAAAAGTAGTATAGAGGCAATGCATTTTATAAAGTGAGGGGAGAGGGCAGGGTTGACAGGGTCAGACCTGCACTTTAGGAATATCACTTTGGCAACTATGTAGAAGAAGGATTAGCATGGAGAGAGAGCCAAGACAAGAAAAATCCGTTAGAAGGCTGTTCCAAGGGTCCAGGTGAAAGGTAATGAGTTACTGAATTAGGTTGGTGGCTGTCTTAAGTGATTAGGAGGTGATTCTTTGCTTCCCCTCGTTTGTTTTATTTTCTGATTGTTCTTGAAGCTTTCTTAACATTTATTTAAGTAAACCAATCTTCTTATCCAGCAGATGAAAACAACTTGGAAAAGAGGGGAAAGCATTGAAAAGGAGTCTTATCAACTCAGTTCAGTCATTTACATTCAAAGTCAGATGAAGAATGTCAAAACTCCCCTTCAATTCAGTAGATAAGATGCTTGGACAATTTGTGAGAGGACAACAGAAGTGTTGAGAAAGTCCTTTTGGTTCAGTGATTAATAACTAAGCAGTTATATTCAGAAAAGATAGCTTCTTTTCTTCTATTTCCCTGGTCTTAACAAAAACAAACAAAAAAAACATGCATGGGAAAAACAACATGACATTGTCTTTATTAGATAAAGCCTAAATACTTCTGAATCAGGAATCTCACTGAGCTGCATGTTCTCAGGAAAGCTGCATTTCAGCTTGTTTTCCAAACCAAAGAATGTTTTAACCAAGGAATACCAAATACTTCATCAACAGAAGGCATGGGTTTTAGATCCTCTAGTTCTAGATACCCTAGCATCAGAAATAATTCCAGTGAAGGTATAAACAAAAAATCAAAAAAAAAAGTGCATTCAAACAAAGCATTTCAGAGTAAGAAAGATCTGTAAAATTCTCTTACAAATTTTGTTTGTAAATAGTGGGCTCATTCTTTTGTGCTATAAGGCAATTGACTTCTTTTCCTGCCAGGGTCATCGGGGTAACCCTAAGAATTTATGGTATTCTAGCATTATCATTCACAAGTCCCTCATCTGATATGCTCTCCAATACCAACCAGTTAACATACTCCCCCCAATATTAATCAACTAGTTGATATAGATTACCTCTTACAAAGAGATATTTACTGAGAAAGTATAACAGATAGAAGTTAGAAAAAAAAATTCCTTCCAAACAGAGGGGGCTCAAATCAAAAGGCACTGAAACGTGTATAGGGAATAAGTAGGACCAAGATTACATTGAGACTTCAGGCCCTAGAGGTCCTTTTTGCCCTTGGAGGAGTCTCCACCAAGTTCTTTTTTGCGTATGGCCTAACCAATGGAGGAATTGCTCCCTCAATCAACTATACTAGCTCTTTGTGAGAGTATCTTGGTTCCCTGGTTGATTCACTACTGGGATGGGTGAAACCAGTCTTTCCCTCATGTGTGGTTCTGCCTACCAGACTCAGCTACCATTACCAGTAGCTCCAGTAGACTTTTCTTGCTTCCTTCCTTGTTGAAGCCCCTGATGGCTCTCTTTACCTTTCAAAGCCCCCAAGGTCATAGCCTAATCCATTTTGTGTTTTGATAGTCATTCACCTAAGACCAGGGAAGAATACACAAAACAGAATGAGGGTTATGTACTCAGGGACAGACACATGGCAACTCAGCTGGGAGATTAAGCAGCCAAAGATGGAAGCACTTGAAAGCCAGTAAGCAAGAGAAGCTCAAAAATGTCTGCAAAGGGCAGTGTGTGTGTTGGGGGAGGGGGGGCAGCAGGGAGGAGTGTATCAAAACCAGGCAGGGAATACTGTAGATACTCTAAGGACTCTGCACTCATTGGCCATTATACATTTTTAACTTCTCATAATGCTTTCTAGCAACTCTTAACAAGTAAGGCAAAGTCAAACACCCTCAGCTATCTGTCACCAGGGGAATAAATTTCAAATCACTCAAGCTGAGCTCTAACTGGTACTCCTACAGAATCCAGCAATTTATGGGCTCAGTTTACATCTAAGATGACTGGCACTAATTCAGTTGATTAGAAGTCAGGCTTTCCCACAGCATTTGTTCCCAGGAGACAAAGATCTTTCACAAAATCTCTCTAGTGGGCACTAATATCCACTGGAGAGTAGAATTGAATGAGATTTCTGTTGGTTCTGGTGACTAAAGGAGTCAATAATTCTTTCAAGGCTGCCTTGATGGAGGGAGAGGCACTTTTATTTTCTGTTCCCTCATCTTCTCCCACTCCTGCTGGAGGTAGAACACCTCTAGTCACCTGCTTTATTGCTACAGTACAACTCTAGCTGCCATGGTTGGGGACAGTGACAAGGGGAGGGCTTGGGCCTCAAGTTTAGGCTACACAGAAGGCTACTGCAGCAGCCACATAAGTTTGTTGGCCCTTCTTACTTGGTATAGGGTTAAGGACATTCTGAGAGTTATTGTAGTGAAAGAAATTAAAAGAATATTAAAGTTTATACTGTACCACAAGGACCTGGGGTAGCCCATATTGCAGATATTGCATATCTATTTATTTAAATAGATATGAATTAGAATACCTCATTTCACATCTCCAAGGAACACTACAATTTCCTCCTTTGTGGGAAATAGGAGAGCTGTGACTGAATGGTTCTTTAAGAGGGATACTGGGATTAGGGTTGTATCTATCTATTGTATATCAGATATTTGTAGTCTAGAGGTAAATGTTCTTTTAGGGTGATTAATTATGGCAGAATTATTGATCAGAGTACAGTGTCCATCTGAAAAGAGGGAATGGAGGTACAGTTCAAGTGCAAAACCTGGAAGCATGTACTGGGTGAGCACAGCACCTGTGCACACGGGGAATAGTAGAACCTAGTCTGCTGCTCCAAAGATTGGGGATTTAGGAAGTGGTTTATGTGGTTTTACAACAAAAAGAGGCAGGAGAATAGAAGGAATACAGAGCACCTGGAACCAGGATGCTTGTGCAAACTCTGTCCATTTGAGGCCAGTATGAATCATTTCTAGCCAGCCCTATGGTTGCTGGCACAGTAGAGGTGTTCCAGGTTCACCCAGGGGACACCTCAAAGGATCACTGGTGTGTCAAACTCAAGAAACACACATTTTGCCTCCTGATTGGCTGATTTTGATTCATAGGTTATTTCAGCCTCTCTTGGATAATAAGGAAGCTCAAGCAAATCAAGGTGATTAGTAAACTCATTATTCATTCCATTTCTACAAGGGCTCAGGATAAATGCCATTTTCTCTTGTCTCTCTACATGGGAAGTAACCTGTTCCTGAGATCCTGATCCTTAATATCCCCAAGAAAGCAGCAATGAGACCAGCCTAGACCTTCCCTCCAGAAGTGCACAAAGCCAGCTCTAACATCAAGTCTGAAGTCAGGAAGTAGCTGAAAGAAGGAACAAACAATTCCATCACAAAATGCTGTTATAGTGACAGGGATACTCAAGACACAAAGCTAGAAGAAGAGAATGGCTTAAAAACACCTACAAGCAAAGCAAAAAACAACTACCACCACCACCACAAACCCACAGCTCAGGTACAAATTCAGTTAGAATTCCTAGAACAGATGAAGCAAGAGGGATTTTCCCCCAAGTTTATATATAATATATGTGTGTATGTATATATGTATGCATATATGTACATGTATATGAATGAAATAAGAATGCTAAAGGGAGAAAATGGAAAATTGGAGCTAAGGAAGAAAGAATTGGAAAAGGAATTAACAGCTTGGCAGAAGAGGTAAAAAAAAAAAAACAACCTTGCCCCAGCAACAAACTCCCTGAAAATTAGAATGGACCAAATAGAAGCCAATAACTCTATGAGACAACAAGAAACATTAAAACAAAAGATTGAAAAAAAAATAGAAGAAACTGCAAGATATTACATAGCAAAAACAACTGACCTGGAAAGCAATAAGGAGAAAGAAATTAAGAAACAGTACCTGAAAGCCGTGAACAACAACAACAACAATAAAGAATGTAGACATCATATTTCAAGAAATCTTAAAAGAATGTAGATATCTTGTTTCAAGAAATCTTAAAAGCTACCCAGATCTCTTAGAACCATAGGGCAAAGTGGAAACAAAGAATCCACCAGTCACTTCCTGAAACCCCAAAATGAAAACTCTCAAGAATGTTGTTGCCAAAATCCAGAGCTTCAAGATCAAAGAAAAATTACTGGAAGGAGAGCGAAAGAAATAAATCAAGTACTGAGAAGCCATAATCAGAATCACACAAAATTTAGCAGCCTGCATTGTAAAGGACTAAAGAGTTCAGAGTACTATATTCTAAAAGACAAAGGATATAAAAAACATACCTAGCAAAAATGAATATAATCCTGCTGGGGACAGGGGTATGGATCTTTAATGTGATTGAGGATTTCTAAGCATTTCTGATGAAAAGACTAGAGCTGTGTAGAAACCTTGAAGTTCAAACACAAGAGTTAAGAGAAGCCTAAAAAGGTAAATAGTAATAAAAAGGAATAATCAATCAGTAGACATTTGCTAAGTGTCTATTATGTTCCAAGCACTGTGCTAAGCATGGGTGATACAAAAAGGGGCAAAAGACAGTCTCTGCCCTCAAGAGGCTTACAATTTAATTAATGGGGAAGATACAAATGTATACAAACAAGCTATATACAGGATAAATATGAAATAATTAACAGAGGTAAGGTACTAGAATTAAGAAAGGTTGGGGAAGACTTCCTGTAAAAGATGAAATTTTAATTGGGACTTAAAGGAAGCCATAGAAGTCAGTAGGCAGAGGTGAGGAGGGAAAGCATTCCAGGCTTGGAGGACAGCCAGATAAAATGCCCAGAGCCAAGAGTATACTTACATTCTAATATTGGGAGATGATACATGTGTCCCCTCTGAACCCTACCATCATCATCATCATCACTGGTCGCAGGGGGAATCTAATTAGAGGGTCTGAGAGTGGGTTTAATGATGTCTTGATGATTTTAAAAGAAGAAGAGAAAAGGAAGGGAAGAGGAAAACCCTTGGTGCTGGGGAGGGAAAAGATTATCTTACATTATCAGAGTGCTCAAGTAGAAATTGTGTGTGTATGTGTGTGTGTGTGTGTGTATGAAACAAACTACAACCTAGGAGGATGGATAGTGAAGAAGGGGTTAAAAGGAAGAAAGAAGGTTAGAACCTGCCTTTGGGATATGGTCAAGAGGAAGAGAAGAGGGACAGAACGACAGAAGCAATTAAGTCAAGCATAGATGAGGAAACTTTTCAATGCCCCCCTTTCTTTGTAAAGGAGATAAGAATGGGGCAAAAAAGAAAAAATATAAATATAGGATGGAGGGAAATACACAATAATCATTCCTGCAAATATAAAAGGGATAAATTCATCCATAAAATGGAAGAGAAAAGCAGAATTGATTAGAAAGGAGAATCCAAAGATATATTTTTAAAGTGAGAAACATACTTAAAGCATAAAGGGTTAAAATATTGGACCAGAGCAAAACCTGTTATGCTTCAGTTGAGCTCAACAAAGCTGGTGTAGATCATGATCTCAGACAAAGCAACAGCAGAAATGAACTTGATTAAAAGAGATAAAAAGGGAAACTATATAATGATAAACAATGAATCAATATCAACACAACATACTGGCATATCTTCTAAAATTCTTACAAGAAAAGTTAATTGTTTTACAAGAAGAAATAGGACAACTATAATAGTTGGGGATTTCAAGATGCCCCATTCAGACCTATACAAATCTAACAACCAAAAATAGCTAAGACAATGAATAGAACTTTTAGAAAAGCTCTCTGGTGATTACTGAGTGGGAATGGAAAAGTATATACATATTTGTCAACATTTTGTAGCACCATTCTAAAAAGTGACCATGAATTGGGGCATTAAAACCTCACATATGCAAAAAAGCAAAAGTATTAAATAAATGGAACAAAAATTATATTCAGCAAAGAGCCATTAAAAATAATTAAAAGTTAAGCTAGAAGTAACATAATCCTTTAAAAATTTGTGGGTCAGAGAAAAAGAGATTTTCATCAAAGAAAATGACAACACTGAGATAGCACACCAAAATTTTTTGGATGTAGCCAAAATAGTGCTTATGACAAAATGTACGTCTCTAAACACTTTCACCAATCAAAGAAAGAAAAAACAGATTAATGAACTGGGCATGCAACTAAAAAACTAGGAAACTAATGATCTAAAAACCCCGATTATACTAAAGTTTGCAGATTGCTTTCCATATAATATTATTATCCCCATTTCACAGATGAAGGAAATTGGGGATGACAAAGGTTGTATGTGCAGTTGTTGTATGTGTGTTGTATGTGTGTATTGTATGTGTTAGAGGTGGGATCTGAGCCCAGATCTTGCTGACTATCCAGAAGTCTAATCACAATGCAATTCTGCTACTCCAGGAACTAATAACAAATTCTCAATCATATGTGTTGTCCAGTAACCTAAATTTATCTTTATGACATGGTTAACACCTAACACCATAAAGTTAATTCAATAAAATGCAACTTCAAATTCTGTACAAATATTTAATACTGTTCATTATTAAAATATATTAAACCAGTATGGATAATATACTAATATTCAATTAATATTAATACTGGTTAATATTAATACTGGTTTAGTATGGATGTTAAACAAAATGGATAATCAAAATATTTCCCATTATTTCTGATGATTTGTCATTTTCATGTCTTTCCTCTATATCAGGTTGTCCACTCAGAAATATGAGAATACAGTGTCGGAGAAAGATGAATGACCTTTTATTATTAGAAGTCATAGTACAGCATACAAGGATAGTATAGGACAAGAAGTTATAGTAGTTTTTCTCCCCATTCCCCACCAGCTATGCTACCTTTGGACTTCTTTGGAACTCTTCAACGTGCCTTCCTTTCCCAGGAAACCCCTCATTGGGAAATCTCACTGTACTGTAAGACTGAATCTTGTTGGTACTCACATCTCATCCATCCCCTCTGCCCCTCTGATTGGACTCCTACACTGGAGTGCAAGGCCAAGGGCTCCAGGACCTCTATTTAAAGAGGGAACTTTTCAGCTTCCTTTTGGATGTTGTTTTATAATCTAATAGATTGTAAACTCCTTGAGGGCATGGACTGTCTTTGTTTGTATTTGTGTTTGTATCTCCAGCATTTAGCACAATGTCTGGTGCTTAAGAAATGTTTATTGACTGAATGACTATAAAAATGGAAATGTGCAGTTTCCTTCTGCTCCAATATGAAGACTATCCTCTCAGTACTGAGCAATACATGCATGAAAAGATAGCAAAATAGATAGATCAGCTATGAAATCTTAACCAAATTTATTTTTGTCAATGAAAAATGTTTTTTATCTTACAGAGACTTTGAAGGCAACCATATCCACAATTTAAGAAACATGACTTTCATTTCCTGCAGTACTGTAACAGTTTTGTAAGTATTGTAATCAAAATGAATTTTATTGGCTAAAAAAAAAAAAAAGCTAAGGTAAACAAATGCATGATAATTATTGATGGAGTTACCCCTGGTTAAAACTTCTTTGAAACAGAGAATGAGTGAAAATGGTCAAGTTTAAGCTCTGTACAACCAAAGAAGCATAATATGAAGTAGTCATCAAAATAATACTATAACATCTTAGGGTACTGTCAAGTCTGATTTTCCTGTGTCACTAGAGTATCTGTGACCGGAAAGGCTTCCCTGTAGGATAAAGTTTATTTGTAATCCATATGAGCATCCAAGTGGGCCATCCATGGTGGGCCTTCCTTAAGATTGAAAAGTTTCTTACCTACTTCTCTGTCCCAGAAAACATAGGATTCTTGTGGCCCAATAGTTCTCCTTTTACTGCTTTTACTCTACTCTATATACTCTAATACATTCATACCAGTCACACTCTGAGGATTTTAGTCCTACTTTTGTTACCTAGTGACAATAAGACACATAAAAAGCTTGATGGAGAAGGTGAAACTTAGCATACAAGCTCCTTTAAGTTAGTCACGCAAAGCATGTATCTATCAGATTTATCTTACCAGAAATCAGTCAGCTAGCCTAAAAGATATTGGATTAATTCCACATTTCTATTTTATGTCTTTGAATGTGCTCCTTACTTAATTCCTTTATTTGTCAGAGATCACTTAAATATGTTTCCTCCGGGCATATGCTTGAGTTTTCTTAGTCCAGTGATACTGAGAGTTTTGGAAAAAGGAGATGAAAGAGGATTGGATTTATTACCTGATAAAGGGGGAAAAGTACAAATTTATAAGCTAGTCATTATATTTATGGCCTTGGAAACCTTCTGAAACTCTGTGCAAGGCTGCCTTTTACATATTTTAGATAGGTAGGAGGGGAAAGGGAAATCACTAAGGTGCTCACTTTAATTCCAATTCCTTTTGAGGGTCTAGAAGTGGGAGCCTACTGAATTGTTCCAACTTGGGACAAGAACAGACTTTCTTAAGCAGCTGCCGAGTAGTAAGTCAAATCAAGTTAAAAACTCTTAAATGTTTACCATGAGCAAAACACTGTGTAAGACATTCGTGATGCTCCAGAGAGGTGGCAACTCCAAAATGCCAATGTTTTTGTAATCTGTTCTGTAGTTTCATAAGAGAGCTTTTCACTATTTTCATTGCAAATTTCTCTCCCATGGCATTGAAGAATTTATGTCATTGCTCTTTTCATTCCATTTGTGAACTTTTGGACAACCCAGGTTAAAATTAACTCAGTTGTTCTTTCTATATCTCTAAGATATCTCCCTCCAACCAAACACAATGGAATGATTTATAGACACAGTATCTTTGATTTTCCTGATGAATGATCATTGTCACCCTTTGATCTCATAAGGTAGCAGTGGTGTCAAGAGGCTAAAGCATTTTTTGTCTCTGTTTTTTCAGGGTAATGAGGAAAAATGAAATCAACCACTTAAATGAAAATAGCTTTGCTCCCCTTCAGAAACTAGATGAACTGTAAGTCTGGGGTAGGATTGAACAGTAGGGAGTGGGTGACTTTAAAAAAAATTAGAAGTTATTTTAAAGATTTTTTTTCAGTTTTCACAGTATTTTAGGGACTTGTACAGTCCATGGTATCCACCTCTACCCACACTAAGCATAAAAATAAGTGTTGCATTTATTTCATAATTCATTTTGCTATGTATAATTAAAACATTTACATGAAAAACAGTTATAAAATATATTGGGCTATATGTGTCTTTTTGTCAGAGAAAAATTCACTTAAACTGCCCTCTCTGTTAAAATCTAATAATCTAATTTTTTACATTTTACATTTACATCAGGAGATTTCTATCTCCTGAATTATCCCCATGCAGCAAGAAAACCCATAATATAATCATAAGCCCATGCTGAGATGGTTAGCTTTCTGGACTAGCAATCTAGTTATTTGGTAAGAACTTTATTCTGGAAAGAGATGACCTTAGATCAGTCCCTTAACTTTTCCTAATCTCAGTTCTTTATCTGTAAAATGAGAGAGTTGAACTAGATGGTCTCTGAGGTCCCTTCTAGTGGAGATTTATGATCCAGTGGTCCCACAAGCCTACTCTTCTTATTGGGCAAACTTAGAAACAAAAAGGCTTTTTTTTTTGGGGGGGGGAGACTTAGAGGATAATGGTAAATGGTATGAAACTTCAATTCTATCCTGATAAAAAGGATCTGAAATTTGTTTCATTCATTCATTCATTCATTCATTCAATTGTAGGAGAGAGAGAGAGAGAGAGAGAGACAGAGAGAGAGAGAGAGAGAGAGAGAGAGAGAGAGAGAGAGAGAGAGAGAGAGAGACTCTAGGAGTACTTAGCCAGCTCTCACTCACATTCATAAATCAGGTCCCTGGAAGGGTAGTTAATATCCTTCCTTTATCAATGATTGACCCAGTGATTAGTACCCCACTCTAAATCTGACTATTCTCACCATAATTTTTCTCCAACATATATACTGCTTCTTAAATAAAAGTTCTTTATTTTCCTTTTTTAAAAAAGAATGAAGGGGAGATGAATGTGTCTATTATAAGCAGTAGCAAAGGAGCAAGTATGCAGAGAAAGATTGGATATAGAAATGAGGGGTGAGAGGGAGGGAAGGAGGAATTAATGATTTATGAGGAAAACTTCTAAAGCATACCAAGAGCAGAGCTAGGATCAATGGCACAAGTAAAGAGGTTAGCTTGGGCAATGAGAAGGGCTATCCCTCTTTCAGAGTTTGGAATAAAAGGGAAGGTGAAAGAGTGAAGGCAAGAAAACCTTCTGGGAGGTTATTGTAATAGTCTTAGTGGACTGTTAAACAAGGAAGGAAAGCCTGTACTAGAATAGTGGTAATGTAAGGCATGAAGGAGTCATGAAAGGTAGAATTGGCAGGGCTTGGTGATCAATTGATATGAAAAATAAGAAAAAAAGGAAAGCCAAAGTTTTGAACATGAGAGCTGGGGTGAATAATCATGCCCCAAGGTAGAAATAGTGATGTTATGAGGAGCATGTTTAAGGAAAGATAATAAGCTTAGCAGATCTGGGAAAACAATTTATACAATTATAACATCATAAAGAAAAATACCTTTGAAAGACTTGAGAACTCTGATCAATGCAATGATAATAAAAAATTTCATATGACTAATAAAATTTGATCTGCCTTCATGAGATGGACTGATGGTACAAAATGAGAAATTTTGGACATGGCCAAAGCAGGAACTTGCTTTGCTTGATTATGTATATTTGTTGTTGGTAGTGGGCAGTGGGGGGCAGGAAGGAAAAGGATACCTATTTATTGAAAAAATAGAAAATAAGTTTAGATCTTAGCATTTTAGTATGAAGGAAGATGGAGATGCAAGTCTGGAAGTCAGAAGAGTGGTCAGGACTGTAGATAATGATTTTAAAGACGTTTGCATTAGAATAAATGAACAGAGTGCCAAAGGAGAAAATATGGAAAAAGAAAAGGACCAAGAAAAGACTTGTTTCCAGGAGTTATTAAACTCTACCCCACCCCTGGGGCTCAGCCAGGAGGACAGTCCCCTCTCTCTAGTTTTTGTTTTTCCTTTTGCCAAAAACAAAGAAATTCTAGAGACCCACAGCATCACAGATGGCCCAGCTTTCTGCTTGCAGCATCAGGTAATGCAGTGAATGTCTAGTCAGAGGTTCCCAAACTTATTTGACCTACTGTCCCCTTTTTCAAAAAAAATTACTCAGTGCCCCCCTGGAAATCTACTTTCTTTAATCCTTTAATCCTTTTTTTTTAAATTTACATCATATCAAAAAATATAATTTTTAAATGATATACCTTAAATTTAATGATTTATTATAAATTTGTGGGGTTTTCCCTGCATTGAAATTTTGATGTTACAATATTGCATCATGTAGCTGTATAGTATCATATTATAAACAAGTCATTACACACACATATTCCTGCTGATGCATGCTGGACTTCCCAACAATGCAGGACATGCTTGCCTGCCAATACTTGCTTGTTAAGACCTGTTGGGGGACTTGATCACTGATCAGTTATAACTTACCTTTTGTGTGTTTATTTTGGAAAATAATGTAATCTCTATGATTTTAAGTCATATACAAATAAAGTACAAATAAAACATGTACAAATGGTTTTTCAAAATTTTCTTATCTTCTTTCCTTATGCTTCCACCGCCCCTTATTTTTATTCAATGTCCCTCCAATTACACCCAAGGCTAGATCACTACTCCCTATTATTGTTCCCCTGGATCATTCCAGCACCCCCAGGGGTCAGTATCACCCACTTTGGGAACCTATGGTAGAGGTATGAGGACACTGGAGTAGAAGTTTAGAACTAAGATGCTTGTAGCTAGAAATTATTTATAGAATCACAGAATTTTAGGATTAGAAGGGATCTTAGCAGCTATAGAATCCAATCTATACCTGAAAAGAAATCCGCACTACAATACATATTCAAGAAGCATTTTTTTAATGTATTAATTACCATGTGCACTTCGGGAATTAGTGTTTCCCCCAGAAACAAATCCAAAAGCAAAAAAGCCAATACAGTATAAAAATGAAGGACCAAATCCTTTGTATAATGCCCACATTCTAAAATTAGGACAGTGATATATGTGTGTTGATAGTTAAAAGAATCAGAGATAAGATTTATCAAATACTTCCTCTCACCCCTGCCACCTCTACCCCGCAAAAAAGTATTTGTCTTGGAAAAATTTATATGAAATGTATTCTGTAATTATTGCTTCTTTGCTGGCTCTACATCTTTTGATTTTTAGATCTTTTCTTATTCAGTTTTACTCACCAGTATGCCTTACCTAATAAATGTCAATGCAGTGAATGAAGTCTTGCAAATAACATGATGTATTTGGGGTTATTTCTCCTTAGGGACTTAGCAAGTAACAAGATTGAAGCTCTTCCTCCTTACCTGTTTAAGAACCTGAAGGAGCTCTCCCAATTGTAAGGTCTAGCAGGAATTGATTTAATTCTGCTGCTTCTTTTTTTTTTTCCCCACTTGGACCACTCAGGACAGACAAGACATCCTGAATTACATCCCAAATGTGAACACCCCTGACAAAAGCTCCTCCTGCAAAGAGGTTCCCTGAACTGCCCTGGACAGGTTGCCTCCCCCAGCTTGGGGCTCAGTTTCTTCATTTATAAAATAGAGGGGTCCAACGAGGTGACCTTTGAGGTCCCTTACAGCTCTAAATCTATAACCCTCTGATCATTTCTCATTAAGATGAACCTCTTTGCTTATCACAGATCATTCCCCTTCTGGTTCTCAGGCCAGACACTGACACTTGGTGCTGGCCATCTTTTGGTTCAACCTCCTCCTCTTTTGGGACATAAGGACATGCTCAGAGAGCTTCGGTAACTTGACTCCAGTCACACAACTAGTAAGTGATTGAGCTGGACCCAGGTCTCCTGACTCAACCCTAGGGCTACTTCTCCTTCATCGCTATCCCTCCCTCCACCTATACTTCAGTATCTGATTGATGAGTCTCCAACACTCCCCTGGACAAATTCCCATTATGAATCAACAGCTCTTAATATCATGCATTTTTTTCCCTAAATTTTACATCCTTGATATTCAACTACACTTTTTCTTAGAGGTAAATATTGTTTTAGCTAAAGGAATAATTGCATTAATCTTCATACCTAAAAATATCTAGTGTGTTACTAGTCTTCAATATATATGTTTTGGCAAAAAAAAAATTGTTGTGTATGATTCCATAAACTCATCTTTTTATTAAGTGATTGTTTTATATTATGTTAAAGCTAGGGAAAAGTGGGAAGGAGGCTATCCTCCCACCTACCCAGTTCTTTCTTGCTGCCTAATATTCCTCTGGTACTAGAAGAGAATGAATGGTTAACCTAATTTATACTCCAACGTTAGTAACTGTTTTCTCTCACTCTAGAACTCTCAATATCTTAAAAGAAAAATACAAGGAGAACATAATGCTATAGCACCTTAGCTAGGAGAGATATTTGGAGGTATAACAGTTAAAAAATTAAAGTAGATTGAGGCACAAAGTTCCAAGCATAATCAATTTATTAGTAAAGTATGAATTCACCAATAAATAAGATCTCAGCTTCTGTAGCAAAGCTAAGACCCAGTTGTGGGGTTAATAGCATTTTTTGAAGTTTGGGGAAGTACAGAAAATGGGAAGGCTAGCATCTTAGATGGAAGGAAAATATGATTGGATAGAAATTGGAAGTAAGGGTTAGCAACAGTCCCTCCTATGACTAAGAAATGTTCATTATTTGAGTTCCACTGCATTTGCAGATACAGAGATAGCAAACCAGACATCTTTGCATAGTAAAACAGACATCCTTGAAGGATATCTTGGTGGGATAAAGATACTAGACAAGACTCCCTGGTGTCCACTTGCATCTTTCAAGGGTAACAGATTTCCTTGACACAAGAATAGAAGAGTAAATAACAGGAGAACTGGATTTCTAAATTTAACTCATTACAGGCCAACTAAATTTCTAAATTAAATTCAGAGATGAAAAAATCATGACTTAGGAAGTTACAGGACAAAAATCAATTAATTGTAAATAGGATCAATTAAAAAGTCACAGAATCACTGTGATTATTTCAGGGGCTTTCCTCATGTCCCTTAAGTCATAAAACAGAAGCAACTGATTTCTTATATAGCCCAGTCTAGTTTAAGCCTCTGACATCTCTTTATTTTGGTTATTTTTCAAAGCCACAATTTAAATTTTACAAAAGTCAATGAATCCTTCTTTTATGCAAGCTTTTTTAAAAAAAACTGTACTAACTTATCACTGTTAACTTAACAGGAACCTTTCCTATAACCCAATCCAGAAAATCAAAGCAGACCAATTTGACTATCTAGTCAAACTCAAGTCTCTGTAAGTATATGGACTTTGGTGGGATAGAGATTTATGATGACTTCAATTTTCAGACAGCAACATGTAGCTTTTTAATATAACCCCTCATTTCTGAGCCTTTTAGAAAGGTATATTGGGAAAAATCCTACAGGAACTTATGAGTACCAACTAGGCAGATTAATATGTGACTGTGGTCCAATATATCTGTATTAGAGAGTTCTGAGTTCACACAGATAGTCTGATCCTGGAGGGAAGAGGGTCATTTTCTTCTCTTTACCCCTACCTGGAGTTACTCATGGAAAATTTCTAACTATATAACATTGGACTCTCATGTGGGTTCCTCCAAATATGTTTAACAGAGGTCCAGCTCTCTCCTAGAGAGGTATTCAAAGTACTAATGTATATGATGAGTGGGACATCTTTTCTTTCACTCCACCAAAAATGCAGAATATGCAAGGGACTGAAAGGAGTCCATATGCAGTAACACATAAAGCACTCAGCTCCCGTGGAAAAGATCTGAATTTGGGGCTGCTATTGCTGCAACATTTTGACATTTGGGAGGATTCCTAACCCTCCAAAAAAATCCTACACAGTCATACCCTGTGGTTTGTATTCTTCCCACAGAGCAAACACATTATGGGGCTGCTGAATAAGCAATCCTCTTCAACTGGGAGATGTATGACATGAATAATTCACTGACTTTCCAAGTAGGATGCTGCATGTGAACTAAGCAAGAAATCTTTTTCTCCAAACTCTTCTTTCTAGAAGATCTAGTACCTGAACTCTCAAACTTGGAATCACCCATGAGGCAATCACCAAAGCTTGTCCTGTCTAGGGAATCTTCCTTCTTAGTCAAGATAACTAGGTTCCCAAACCACCCTGCTTTCAGAATTGAACATTCCCTCCTCTTACACACAGGAGTTAAGAGCTCACAAGCATTGTCCATTAACTGTTCTCTCAGTTGAATGGCCACACATATCTATTTCAGTAAGAGAAAGAGGAGGAGGAATTCTAATAATTAGTATTTATATAGTGCTTTAAGGTTTACAACGCACATTACAAATATCATCTTATTTGATCCTCACAACAGTTATAGGAAGTACATTTTACAGATGAGGAAACTGAGGCACAGAGATAAATGATTTGCCTGTGGCCACACTGCTAGTAAGTGTCTGAGGTCAAATTTGAACCTGTCTTCCTAACTCCAGGTCTGACATGCTATCACTGTGCCACCTAGCTGCACATGTTTCTGCAGGAAATCTATCTGTTCCCTGGCTGCTCCATTCTCTTAGGCTGAGAAAGTTTGTACTCATGCTTTTTCCTCTTGAGCACATGTTATTCCTATGTGTCTCCATCCCAATACAGCCATTTCCAATCCCTGGGAGAGGAGGCCACTCAAATTCAGATTCATTTGCCTCCTTCTACTTCCACCCCAACCCAGGTCTGCTCTGCTTTGTATTGGTCTGTCATTTGAACAGGTAAGCAAAAACAAAATACAAAAGAGACCATGCTTTGTCAGTTTGCTTTCATACAACACATACCAGGGACAGCTCCACTGTTAAACCTGTCCTTTTGAGCATCAGGCAATCAGTCATCTTGGAAGCAGCCCCAATTACTTGCAACCAATCAGGAGTTCTGCATCCTCTCAATAAAGTTCCTGTGGTCGTCCCCTCCTCCCTCATATGTCTCCAAACAAATACTGAATTTCATCAAGTTGATTGGGATATGGTCACCAAATTGATGAAGAGCTATGTAGGAGATCCTTTTCTTTCTTCAAAGAAGTCTTCCTCCTTTAACTTCTGCAAATAATAATCATTTCCATTTACATGATTCCTTAAATTGTACAAAGCTCTTTCCCTGACAAAACCCTGTAAAATAGGTAATGAAAGTCTCATTAGACCCATTTGACAGAGAAAGCTGAAGCACATAACAGTCAAGTGACTTACCTAAGGTCACACAGTTGGTAAATATTAGAACCTCAGAGCTGAGGATTCAACACCAGATGTTCAGCATTCTTTCCCATGTTCCATACTTGCCTCTCAGGAAAGAGAAAATAAGAGGATACTTATGTTCATTCTAGTTGTACAGTATACATTTATGCAAAGTAGCTAGGCCATAGAATAAATAGAGTACTATCCTTGGACTTAGGAAGACCCAAGTTCAAATTCTGCCTCAGACACGCAATTAGTAAATGACCCTGGCTAAGTTATCTTACCTCTTTTAGTCTATTTGCCCATCTGCAAAATTCGGATAAAAATAGAACTTACTCCCAGGGTTGTTGTGAGGATCAAATGAAATATCATATATAAAGTGCTTTGCAACACATAAAGTGATTTTATAACCCATTTTAAAATTTTGCGACACATTCCCAGAAGATACTATTTGGGTTCTTGCTTTGAGCCTCCACAGGGAACCTATTCAGTAGACTTCCATAATGAGTCCTGAAACTCCTCTTCCTTCCCTTTGACTTTTCCCACCTCTCTTCCCCCTGACCTCTTGCACAGTACCACCAAATATTGTGGTACTTGATTTTGTCAAAGCATATAGCCTTATTCTCTACTTTCTCTCCTCCCTTAACTTTTTAGTAAAGAAAAGACAAAATACCAAAAACTAAAATACAAAATTTGAATTCAGAAGTTTGAAAACCTTTTCTAAAAGTTTATGAAAGCATTTTTTCTTCTTAAACAAGCTACTTTGACATTACCATGGTAAAATGATTGACAAAAGATATTAAGAATAAGATATCATTTTGGAGAAGCTCTGTTATGAACATTTGTAGCTAGACTATATATCAATTACCTAAAACCATTACACTTCACCTGAATTGAGGTCAATTTATTGAAAACTGATTATCCTAAATTAGTCAACTCACTTAATAATGGCCTTCACCTAAATTTTGTATTTCAAATAAGATATAATTCTCTGATTTTAAGTGAAATGGTCATGGGCCAATTGACCTACTTCCTACAAAAACTGAGGGCAAAGCACTAGAGAAATTTTCTCCAGTTCTGAGCAAGTCTTATCTCTGTATTTACAAATGAGTTTTTTCCTCACATGGGCTATCACATAAGAATACATCTGTAACTGATTACAATCCAAACTTAAATATAAAAATTTTTGTTATCTAATTTTCTCTTTCCTTTCATTAGCTTTGAATTATCAAGACAACCATAATTCATCCTTGTATTTTTTCCCAAAAGGATGGGATTTAAGTCTAACAAATCTTGAGCAACAAAATTACTTAAGCTACTACATCATTCATTTGTTTTCATTGAGTGTGATAACTTTAGTGTGTATGTGCATGGGGAAAACTGCAAGTACCTATTTTTCCACGTATTATGTAATACAGACTGAAAGGAATTAGCTTGGATATGATTCTGAAGCAGTGCTGAATAGTGTTGTAAGTTCTATCATGCCCAATAACAGCTTTTGTCATGCTATAGACTTCATATCTCTTGCTTTATTTGCTTTTGAATTTGATATTTTTAGAAGCCTAGAAGGAATTGAAATTTCAAATATCCAAAGAAGAATGTTTGCACCTCTTAGGAATCTATCCCATATGTAAGTTTTTCCCCCTCAGCTCTTCATCTTGTTAATCTATTACCTGTTCCTAACATACTTGTATAAACTATCCTTACCAAGTGCACATGCTAGACAATTTTTACTATCTCATATGCTTATAAAATTAGCTAATGCTCATACCTGGGCCAAGGGGGTCCTTGTGTGGAGTAGTGGAAAGAAAGCTGCCTTTGGAGTTAAAGAACCATAGGCTGAGCTCTGCCACTTACTACTCAGGCAATTAACCTTGAGCAAGTCCTGTCATCTGTGGAAGATGATTTCTTCATTTGTGAAATGAAGGAGTTCTACTAAATGACCTGATGATCTTTTCCAGCTCTAAATATGTGATCTTACGATTCTATAAGTATCAAAGAAAATTGCTGTGCATGTGATCAACACAGATCTGCAACAACTATCCCACGGCTCTGTCTCATGCACAGAAGAACACTATTGAGGGTCTCTCCAGACGTCTTATAATTTGTACATCTATTATAACTGCCACCATGGGTGAGCAGGATTGGAGTGGCCTCAGTGCTGTAACTGCTATAAACATGAGGCTATTGTAATTCTGCCTCTGCCAGCTATCTGTTTGTATACCTTGGAATCAAAAGGGTGTGGGTGAAATTCCATGCCTGGAAAATTTCTTTAGCAAACACTATTAAGAAATACCAACAGTATCAAATCAATTTTAAAACTGTTATTTTCTAATTTTTATGCCCAGAGAGTTCTAGAATCTACAAGTGATCTAGTTTATTGATGTAATTAGATAAATACATATGCCTAACACTCAGAATTTCTTACCATTCCCATGCCAAATGAACAACTTTTATTAATGGTCTATCATCTTTTAGACTGATTATACCAGCACCCTTGTTTACCTCACTTGCATATACATTTATAGTGAAATCAAATCACTGTCCCTCCTTTTGCAGAGGTAACAGATTTGGAATTAGACAACCTGGTTTCAACCTCTGCCACTTCATACCCATATGGAATGGAGCATCTCTTCACCCCTCTGAGTCTAAGTTTCACCATCTAGAAAATGAGGGAATTCAGGTAGATAATCCATAAGGTTCACACCAAAGCTAAATGTACAATCCCATGCGAATTAAATTTATATTTAAATCTACAGTATTTGTATTCTGTATTTCTCCAAGATGTCATAGGATCTAGAACTGGAAGAGAACTTGCATCTACTCCAACCCATTGATAAAGAAAATGAGGCCAAGAGAAGATAAGTGACTAGCTAGGACTTCATTTGACTCCAAGTTCTCTGATTCTAATTTCTATTCTAAATTCAATTCTGATTATAAATTCAATGCTCTTTCTACTAGACTCCACCACAATGTCCCCAATGTGAGGGAGAGATGGAGAAAGTCTATAAAAATGAATATGAATATGATATGTGAATATTTTGATCTAAATTGAAAATATCATTTTGACTTCTTTTGTCCAACAGATATTTTAAGAAATTCCAGTACTGTGGCTATGCTCCACATGTACGCAGCTGCAAGCCAAATACTGATGGAATTTCATCATTAGAGAATCTCTTAGCAAGCATCATTCAGAGAGTGTTTGTCTGGGTTGTATCTGCAGTTACATGCTTTGGAAATATCTTTGTCATCTGCATGCGGCCTTATATCAGGTCCGAGAACAAGCTTCATGCCATGTCAATCATCTCTCTCTGCTGTGAGTATTCCTCCTAGGGAAAGCGAATTTTTTGGCTTTTCACAATCATTACTGTTAGAGATAAGCATTTTTTTTTCAGAGTCACAGTCTATTCTGTGGCTTTTTTTCATAGTCCCCCTAAAGACTTAATATGTAAAACTCTGGGAGCAAGGAAGCCCAGACCTGGGATTTCATCCAGATGGGAGAAAATCCTCCTCCACTGTTAGAGATTGGCAACTCATCTGCAAGTTAGAGTCTTAGAGGGATGCATAAGGGCACAGAGGGGTTAGGTAATTTACTCATAGTCACTTAAGAAGCATCAGAGACAGGACTTAAAACCAGATCTTTCTGATACGAAGACCATCACTCTTATGGACCATATCATCATGCTGGCTGGCTCTCTTAGATAAATAATATTGTGAGATCCTATGAGCAAATTTATAAAGTACTGTGTGTTGATTCTTATTTCTCTCCTCCCCTTCTGCCCTTCCCTTCCAGGCCTCCCACCCCACCAATGAAGTCATGACCCCAGGAGAGTAGAACAACTGGGCTGTTTTATGATGTAAGCATTTGATGTAGTGCCCAATTCCACTAAAATCATTCTTGTAGGAATCTATACATTATTAAATTTCCCTGGTACCCCCAAACACTTAGATGTATCCCACACCTCCCTTCCCATGCCTCCTTCTCCAAAGACAAAGAAGCTTGTCAGCCTCTGGCTAGATCTAGTTTCCTCGCAGAGGTCCTTGAGTCAAATTCCTTTGCAGAGATATAGTTTAGTGATACTATTTATTAGCTCCTTAAGACTAAGCTTTTCTATAGACAAGTAGTTCTCAGTCAGTTTATATCACTTGTCTACTGATTGTTTGATATGCTAGTAGTAGAAAGGCAAGTTAGGGGAGGCTGTAGACTTATCACATTGAAGTTTTAGCTTTTAAAATTTCTGTAGTGGGCCCAGATTCTCAATGGTGTGAATATTCCTCCCCGGCAATGTAGATATACAGCCCATCCATACTTTCTCATCCTGTGCAAATTTTCCCTCATCTTCCTCACACAAATCCTACAGAGAATACCTACCTGACATTTAGAGTACTTCTGAGAAGTCTTGAGATCATATTCGGAAAGAAAGAGAAAGAAAGAAAGAAAGAAAGAAAGAAAGAAAGAAAGAAAGAAAGAAAGAAAAGAAGAAAGAAAGAAGAAAGAAAGAAAGAAAAAAGAAAAAGAAAGAAAGAAAGAAAGAAAGAAAGAAAGAGGAAGAAAGAAAGAGAGAGAGAAACAGAGAGAGAGAGAGAGAGAAAGAAGGGAAGGAAAGAAGGAAGGAAGGAAGGGAGAAAGAGAAAGACAGAAAAGAGAAAGAAAGGGAGGGAGGGAGGAAATAAGGAAGGAAGGAAGGAAGGAAGGAAGGAAGGAAGGAAGGAAGGGAGGGAGAAAGAGAAAGAGAGAAAAAGAGAAAGAAAGGGAGGGAGGGAGGGAGGAAATAAGGAAGGAAGGAAGGAAGGAAGGAAGGAAGGAAGGAAGGAAGGAAGGAAGGAAGGAAGGAAGGAAAGAAGGTCCTTTAACACAGGAATTCTTCATTTTTTTGTGTCATGGACTCCTCAATTTGATGAAGCTTATGGACTTCTCAGAATAATGTTTTTAAACAGAATACATGGGATTTCAAAGGAAACTAATTATATTAAAATATAATTATCAAAATAGTTTTAAAAGCCAGTTCATAGATCCTAGGTTAAAGGCCCCTGCTCTAACAGGTCCTAAGATCTAACCATTTCGCTATAAAGTGTTGGAAGAAACCTTAAGAAGTTATCTAATTTAATCTAATTTCCCTTATACCCAGGGGAAATTTAATGCCATTAAGTTTTTTTAATTTGCATTTGCCATTTCTGATTGGTAGACTATCATCATTCAGTACTATGTGTCATCCATTTCATATACATATGTTGGACACCTCCTATATCCAGAAGACTATGCTACATCCATGGGCCTACACTGGACAAAGCCTGTGCTAAACATATTGAGCTGAATAAGAAATAGACACCATCCTTGAGGCATATATAGTCTAGGAGGCAACCCTAAAATTTGGGCCAAGGTGCCATGGAAATTTTCCTATTCCTTCAACCAAGTAAAAACATTAACCTCCTCTTAACTCTTCACTATTTTTCATTCTGCCTCTTCCCACCCTCCTCCTCAAAAGTTTTGCTAGTTCCTAATTGGAGGAAAATAATCTCAAGTGGGTCAGCATGTGTTGCTTAAGCAACAAAACTCAGCAATCTTTTTTAGCTCCAAATTTTCAACAAAATACTTGGGTCCAGTCAGTGTTTTATCAGGCAGTGACCTAACTTTACCCTTTCATGGGATCAGGGCTAGTTTTATACAATGATGTAATCTCTGGGGTAGTAGAATGGCCCCTCTGAGCCAACAAAATCTCCCCTTATTTTCTGCTTGATGACTCTTTAGGGAGAAGAGATAGGGATTGGACTTCTGATTGCATTATAGAAAACCCTCTACTAATCCACAAAGGCATTCTCTCTTATAATTTACAGTCTTACAGCATTTTCCTGGGGCACTGAAAGATGACTTTCTTAGGGTCACACATCCAGTGTGTCCAAGGCAGGACCTGAATGCAGCTCTTCCTGGCTCCAAGGCCAGCCCTCTACTAATATATCATGCCACCTCTCCATGGCTCCTTACTGAGGGACAGAGCATTCCATTCCCTGGTCAGTAATTCCACAGACAAATACTATTGTGCTATAAAAAATGATGAACAGGATGGCTTCAGAAAAACCTGTCTTACATGAACTGATACAAAGTGAAGTGAGTAGAACCAGAAGAATATTGTACACAGTAACAGCAATGTTATATGATGATCGACTGTGAATGACAACTATTCTGATCAATATGACAATTAATGTAAGATAATTCTGAAGGACTTGTGATGAAAAATGCCACCTCCAGAGAAAGAACTGACAGAGTCTGAATGCAGACTAAAGCATTTTTTTTTTGCTCTCTTCATTTTTCTTGGGTTTTTTTGTGTCTGTTTTCTTTTGCAATATGGCTAATATGGAAATATGTTTGACATGACTATACATATATATATATTTATACACACACACACACACACACACCACACACACATATATATATAAAATAGATACATTGTTTACCTTTTCAAGGGATGGGGAAGAAGCAGGGAGTCAAGAATTTGGAACTCAAAAATTTTTTAAAATAAATGTTAAAAAATGTTTTAATGTAATTGGGAAACATTTTTTAAAATATATAAAAGTATATTTAAAAAAAGAAATTCCACCAACTTATACTGCAAATACCTCTCAGAGAGCCAAAACATCAACTTACCATTCAGTCTGTTATGACATCAAAGCCTTTTCAGAAGGCAGATTTTGTTTGAAAAGGCACAGGGTCTCAGAAGTAAGAAAAAGGAATAGATGCTCAGAAGCAATAAAATAGTACATAAAAAGGAGACAGAGGTACAGAAGGCAATAATCTGGGGGATAATTTTTAATCTTTGAATTCTGAAGAGCACTGCATGATCATTTGCATGTATTCTCCATAATGAAGTTCAAGATCTCCAGTCAGCTGCCACATGGGACAGCAGCTACTGGATTACTTTCCATAGGACCAAATTCAGACACAAGTTTCTAGATCTCTCCTCGAATTGTCAAGCACAGCTGCAAAGAATCAGGTTGGTGGTTGTTGTTTTGTGTTGTTTTTTTTTAAATTTACCTATTAGTTTCTACTCCCACACTCTGTTAGTGACAAGCAATGGACCAGACAGGACATCAGTCACTCTGACATGACAATTACACTGTCAAGGAGAGGTGTAGAATGCTGATGAGCTTCTCATCATTGATCAGACTTACTCTCAAGTCACTGCCAGGGCTCGCTGAATTCTATTCAAATGTAATAATTGCAAAGAAAAACATTCTCATTTAATTTGATTTTCAAACAATATTGCTTCTTGTGAAATAGGAAAAAAAATGTTCTAGTACCTGTTTATGCTTCTATATGTGTTCTATTTATTGATTTTTATAGGTGCTGACTGCCTGATGGGAATATATTTATTTGTGATTGGAGCCTTTGACTTGAAGTATCGTGGAGAGTACAATAAACATGCACAGCTATGGATGGATAGTACTCACTGCCAGCTAGTAGGATCTTTGGCCATACTGTCCACAGAAGTATCAGTTTTACTTCTAACTTTTCTGACTTTGGAAAAATATATCTGCATCGTCTATCCTTTTAGATGTTTGAAACCTGGAAAATGCAGGACAATTATAATCCTGATTCTTATATGGATTATTGGGTTTGTGGTGGCTTTTATTCCACTGAGCAACAAGGAATTTTTCAAAAATTATTATGGTACCAATGGAGTCTGTTTCCCCCTTCATTCAGAACAGGGAGAAAGTACGGGCGCACAGATTTATTCAGTAATTATTTTTCTCGGTAAGAAATATTATCACACCCCTTTCAGTTGGTGGTAAAATAACCTGCAATTCAGAGCTCATCATATTTTATGAACTCTATGATTTTTATTTTGTATTGTCATCTAAGTAAAAGTCAGCTATTAGGGAAGCACTGGAAGGGCCTAAAGAAACTATAATCTAATGCAGGTTCCCCACCTCTGCTCTAATTCCTTGTTTTTCAGATAAGAAAACTGAGGACTAAATTAGTAAAGTGACTTAATTATGATCTTGGTAACTTGATACAGCAATTTAGTGACAGATCAAGGACCTTGATCTCCTGATTGTCCAGCATAGTATGCTTTCCACCAGAACGCTAGATTCCACAGACAACTAGGCTTTGCTCCAGGGTCCTGAAATGTTGAAAGTACTGACAGTAGTTCCTTAGCAGTGAGTACCTAGTTAGCAAAAAATTAGTTAAAATGAAAGCTACTGTGTATTGATAATGGCCAAATCCCAGGTGAATACCTCTGCCCTGTCCCCTACTTCCTTCTCCCCATTCCCGTCACCCAGCTGGTTTCACAGTCCCCCAACTGAACTGAGTGTGTATTATATACCACTTGCCTTAGATACATGTTGTATGCTCACCCCAGGTGCATTCATTACTAGTTATAGATTTTTCTCAGCCTTACATTAATATAAGCAAGCTATAATATAATGCAGATAGTTAAAACCTAAATCACTTATACTTAGGAATTTTTACCAGCCTCTTTGTAAGTGCCAATGTGGAAGTGAAATTTGGGTCCTTAACATACGTGTGTGTGCTTTAAGTAGCACCTGTGAAATCAGCATATTAAAATATATATTTAGATTTAAAGTGTAGAAGAAAGTGCTTGAATTGTGGAAAATTAACATCACTATTACTAGAAAGTTTGATGTGCTCAGTCACAATGAAGCATTAGAATTCTTAATTTTACTCTACCACTTTCCATATTACATGTTCCATCATTCCTAATAAATGCAGGACAGCTACAAATGAAATCTTAGTGTTTCCACATGCTATATTAACTTTTAATATAGAACAAAGAAGCTCATGTTACATTTCCAGGAACTTCTCTTTAACAATATTGATAATAACATTGAACTATAGAATGCTTTATGCTTTCCAGGTCAGAGTTACATATGGACTAATAAGACTTATCTTCTAAATAGGTGTTAACTTGGCAGCCTTTATCATCATCGTTTTTTCCTATGGGAGCATGTTTTACAGTGTTCACCAAACTGCTGTTACTGCAACAGAAATCCGGAATCATGTTAAAAAGGAAGTGACCCTTGCCAAACGTTTTTTCTTTATTGTGTTTACGGATGCCTTGTGCTGGATACCCATTTTTATATTGAAATTCCTCTCCCTGCTTCAAGTAGAAATACCTGGTATGACATTGGGTTCATTTTTTTTTCTGTGTGAGTGACAAATAACAATATTCCTCTTTTTGCTATATTTCACTAAGAAGAGATGATTAAAAGTCTAAATCCAAAATCCTCTTGAGGGGTTTATGTTAAAAATTTGCTTGCTTAGTCCATCAGCAAAAATGTTGAGTTTTTTTTTCCTTAAAGGGAACTCTGGGCAGTGTCTTTAGTGAATATCTAATAGCACAATGCTTATTAGAACAGAGGAATGGAGGCCAAGATGTATTGATGACCTGCTCAAAATTATCTACTTCTAACAGTAACCCAGAAAAATCAACCTGGAAAATCTAGTAATCACTTGCATTTTGCTTGAAAAATAGACATTCCATTAGTTAACAGCTTGTCTTCTTTCTAAATTTGATTTAGTTCAGATTTTTTTTGGTTGGTTTTGCTTAATTCACTCTGCATAAGGTCATACAAATCATTCTGTGTTTGTCTGAATTCTTCACATTATCATTTCTTTCTGCATTTACATTCATACCCTATAGTTAAATAACAAGTAATTATAATAAATAATAAAAACTAATTTACATAGCCTGCAGACACACCAATTTAGATGGGGAACTACCAGGTGACAGCATGATACAACCTGATGCCTTTGGAGTCAGACCGGGGTTTAAGTTCCAGTATGGCCAGTTTGTGCCATTAAGACCATGTACAAATTACTTAATCCCTAGGAGATGTGTATTTCTTGTCTGAGGGCTAAGAAAAATAATACTTGTGCTACCTCTCTCATAGGACTATTGTGAGGAAAGCAGTCACTAAGTCTTGAAGTGCTATTATAGGAGAGTTATTAAGGTGGTGGAAGAAAGCATACAACTATTAAAGACTGGACAGTTAAGAGTAGACATATAGGGTTTCCCAGAAGGCTTAGTTCAGTTTTAAACCATTAACGTTTAATATTAAAGTTTGAAGAGCTTTCACGACTTAAAGCTGCACTAAGATTTTGGGAATGCCCTGTAAATTGGAAGATATATGTCTACATGCATATACATACATTTGTGCAAATATATACATAGATATGCATAGATATGCATAGATATCCCACATGCAGATAATCAAGTATTCATAGTCATAGTTTTGTTTTTGTGTTGATATCTTTTGCTTTATATCACCTTCATTTCTATATGTATCTTCCACTACAGAGACCCATCCCTTATAACAAAGAGAAAAAAAAAAGGCAATTTAGCCAAAAAAAAAAAGAGAGAGAAAAAAGCCTAAACAATACCTGAGTCTGGTAGTATATGCAATGTTTTGCATCCATAATATCCTTCTCTGCAAAGAAGGGCAGAGGTGCAGGATTATTGTCTGAGATCTAGAAGGGAATTTCAAGACCAGCTAGTCCTCTCATTTTATAGATGAGGAAAACTGAGTCTCAGAGAAGCAAAATATCTTGCCCAAGTTCAGTCAACTCACTAGGGGTAGGTCTATGAAGAGGAAAGAGTCCAACAGTAAAAGAAATGCAAATTAAAACAACTTTGAGGTGTCTCATATGATGCAAATTGGCTAAAATGACGAAAAAAAAAATGAGGAAAATCAGGGTTGGGAAGACAGACACTCATATACTGCTGGTAGGGGTGTGAATTGGCCAAACTGTTCTGGATTATGCAAGAGAAGTGACAATAATAACCTATTTATGATTAGATAAAAAGAAACCACTAACTCTGGTGTCAAAAGACCTAAGTTAAAATAGTATCTCTGACATTTATTACCTGTATGACCTTGTCCCTATGATTGGTTGAACTAGGTGGCAATCCCACTAATGGGCATCCCAAGGAAGTCAAAGGTTCAATATGTACCAAAATATTCATAGGAGCACCCTTTACTGGAACCAAAATACATGTACCTCAGTAGTGAATTCTTTTTGTGTATAGATTTTCCAAGATGGCTTAACACAATGCCCTAGCGCTTAGCACAGTGCCTGGCACATAGTAGGAGCTTAATAAATATTTAATGATTCCAACTCTGAAATTCTATGATTCTATAATTAGGTAATGGCTGGGGAAAAAAAGCTATAGTATATGATTGTAAATTAATAGTGTTATGCAGTAAAAAAAAATACACATGTGAAGAATTCAGAGAAACATGGGAAGATTTGTATGACAAGGCAGAACGAAATAAGCAAAATTTTATATATGTGTATATACACACATACACACAATGAATACAATAACGTTAATGAAAAGACTACTAAAGGAAAGCCAAATACAGAGTATTTGTGTCAAAGTGTTAGAGACCAAATAATGAAACACACTTCCCTCTGAATGGCAGGGAAGCAGGGGACTATTACGGTAAAATGATATACATTGTCAGATAAGTTTCTGCTTGATTGTTTCTCTTTGCCTCAAGGGACAGCTGAATCTAGAGGTAGACAAGTTTGGGTTGGTTTGTTTGGTTTTTTTCTAGAAATAACTGATGTAAAGACAAAAGGCATCCTTTTTCCTAACTCCATGCATTCAAAGAAAATTATACTCAGTGCCTCAAACTTATTCCCTCCACATACTTGCCTGGTGAAATCCCCTTGGCCCAGGAAAATGAAATGAGTAGTCTGTTGACTGGCTCTTACATGTCCTTGCTAAAGTTTTGTTGAACAGAGTTGAATTAAAATATCGCTTTCAAAAACAATGTTGTGATGAAGTACTGATCTCCTGAAACAATATTTGGAAATGTACATATAGACCAAACATATAGTCAAATGGCAACAGAAGAAAAGTAAATCAAGAAGTTGAGGAGGAAGGTGTTTGGAAGGGGGGGAAGAACATGTTTTTTGGAAAATAGCATTAAATAAAAAAACTAATACTATTTAACTTTTTTTTTCAGGTACCATAACTTCCTGGGTGGTGATTTTCATTCTGCCTATCAATAGTGCTTTGAACCCCATTCTCTACACTCTGACTACAAGACCATTCAAAGAAATGATTCGTCAGGTTTGGTATAACTACAAGCAGAGAAGATCAGTCGAAAGCAAGGGCAGTCAGAAGACCTACACTCCATCATTCATCTGGGTAGAAATGTGGCCAGGTCAGGAGATCCCACCTGAGCTGATAAAGCCTGCTCTTTTTACAGACTCTTGTGAAATGTCTCTAATCACTCAATCAACGAGAACCAATTCGTATACATAACCATATTCTAAAATTAGAAAATCCACAATGAACACCACTATCTGTTTCAAAGTGAATTTACTATTACCAAAAAAAAAGCTGTAAAATAACTAGTTTATACTAGACCCAGAGGAAGATTTAGAAAAGACCAATAGGAGAGCCTCCAGTATGCTGGATCTCTTTGGTGGAATATTTATAGAAGGGATGGCCCCGCCTAGCACAGGATGAGAGGATGCGCATCAATTGTAATCTGCACCAGCCAAACGACCCATACCAATGAGCTCATGGGTCCGTAGAAGTACACTAGAGGAGGACAAAATCAATTGGCTAACAAGGACACCTGATTGTAGCTCCTCGAGGAAAAAAGGGGCTCAATCCACATAGAGGGAAATAATAGAGGACAGTGAGCTGAAAGTAGTTCATATATTGCATGGGAAATTGAAAAAAACTTCACAGAGGATTGTTTGGATCTATTTTCAATATGCAACATAAAATTATTCACATGCAACAAAGATGTCATCTGCTAAATAATTGGGTCCCCAGTAATAGGTGGGGATTTTGTTGACTTTGTAGTTCATTAAATATAAGAATTATGCTTTTCTTCTGAAGTTTCTAAATATATGGGGAGCACTCGGTTTCAAAGAATCAGAAAAAAGCAGCAGAGAGAAGCACACCAGATTTGGAATCAGAGGACATGAGTTTGAATCCTGGTTCTGAAGCTTAGAACCTGAGTAACCTTGGGCAAGTCACTTAAGGTCTCTCTGGACCTAAGTTTCCTCATCTATTAAATGAGGGATTGGAATCTGAGGGTGGATCTCTAAGGTCCCTTCCAGCTTTAAATCTATAATGCTATGATCTAGATCATTTATAAAAGACTCAGAGATATTTCTTCATTAAGAATCCACTTCTTTCATTTCCTCTTATTTGAGGACTCCTGTACATACACCTCACACATGAAGCCGAGCACAGCTATTACTTTCTTTTTGCAACATTTTGCAACATTTGCAATATTTTGCAGCAATGTGGATGAGGGGAGAGGGCCACACCGCAGGGTCTAAGCAAGAAGACAGCGAGTAGCTCTAATGCTTTTCTGCAGGTCAGGAAAGGCTCAAGGGACCTGTGTCCTGTAAGAGGAGAGTTGTCACTGAATACTACACCTTGTATGTGCATGACCAATTCATATGATAACTACTTTGTGACTAAATGATTTTCATCTAAGAACTGCTAAAATCTTATTTCCAATTTGAAAATTTCTCTAAAAGGAGGAAAATGTTTGGGTTTTTTTGTGCTAAACAAAAAAGGAATTTTAAGTGTGATTTTTAATGTTTACAAATCTTCAAAATAGCTTACAATGAGGAACTGATGAGTGTGTGTATGTACTGTTTCTTTTGACAATAAAGTTACTTGAACCATAAGCTAATTTTAAATGTTTTTTTAAGATATATACAAAAAGACATATGGTGCTTTGGGTCAAATTTTTCATTCTAATTTGAAATTACCCCCAATCCAAGTATTCATTTTTTTTATGTGAAGAAAACAAGATACTTTAAACAAAAGAAAAAAAACAAAGAAGTTGTTCCTTCTATAATATTTGATACTGTCCCTTACTTAGCATTCAATTCCACAAATTGGGCAACGTGCTTACTATGTGCAAGGAACTATGCTAGATGCTGGGAACACAAAGGCAAAAATACTACAAGTGTCTGCATTCAGATGTTAAAGATGATGATGTTCACAAGAGACATTCACAAACTAAACATATCAGGGAGTGATAAAGGCAAAGGAAGAATTTAAATGAAGACATTGGTAGACCAACAAAAATCTAGGACTACATCAAATGTACATAATGAACAAAACATAGCAATGCCCTTAAAATTATCATCTTTTCAATAAAGTAGCAAATAATATAATAATAAAATAATCAGATTATAAGATTAGTAGAAATAGGGTTTCATACATAATAGGAATGGATCAGAAAAATGTCTTTGTTTTAAGAAGAAGAAAAGTATGAATTACCTGACATATGTAAATAATCATGGAGGCATAACAAATGAATGATTATGATATGATATGATATGAAATATGATATATGTGATGATATGATAAGCACTAGGGATACAAATACAAGCAAGCAAGATAGTCCATGCTTTCAAAGAGCTTACATTTTGAGAAAAAAACAAAGCTAAAAAATAAAGCAAAGTTAGAAAGAGAGAGGAATGACATGGGTCTCACCCATCAGGTGAGCATAGCATCCCAGGGGCAGAATCCAGATACAGGTGGGAAGGGGACAGTTAGAAAAATGCAGTACTGAAAATAACATGGTCCTATCTTGAACTATTAAAACTATTAGAAATACAATTAATTTCCATAATATAGGGTGAGGGAGAGAATAATGGAGGGATTCTTAGAGGAATGGGTAGGTTAAGGAATAGGAGAGCAACGTAGCGGGTAGAAGTAAAGTAGAGGAATGAGGAGGGATAGGGTAAAAAGGTAAGAAAGATAGTGAGGGAAAATAGGAAGAAGGAAAATGCACAAGTATTTATAGCTTAGAATGTGAATGGGATGAGTTTACCCATAAAACAGAAACAGATAGCAGATTAAAATTTTGAATTTAACAATATGTTGCTTTCAGGAAACACAATAAAATTGAGAGATGCACACAATGATAAAATAAAGGGTAGAAGCAGAATTTATTATGTAAAAAAGCAAGGGTAGAAAGCATGATCTCAGACAAAGTTAAAGCTAAAATAGATTTTATCGAAAAAGAAAAATAGGGAAACTACACTATGTGTCAGCAATATTATTCAATATTGTTTTAGACCATTTAAAATAGCTAGACAGTATAAAATACCTGAGAGTGTACCTGGCAAAAAAGACACAGGAACATACGAACATAAACATAAAACTTTTTACACAAATAAAGTCAGATCTAAGTGACTGAAGTAGTATTTATTGTTCATGGGTAGGTAAAGCCAATATAATAGAAAATGAAAATTTTACCTAACTAATCTATTTATTTAATGTCATCCCAATTAAATTCCAAGCACAATTATCTTACTGAGTAAGAAAAAGTAATAACAAAATTCATTTGGAACAACAAAAAGTCAGGAATTTCAAAGAAACCTGGGAAAAAAGATGTAAAGAAAGCAAATTCAGTAGTATCAGACCTTAAACTATATTATAAGGTGAGAACATTATTGAAGTATAAAATGGATAATTTTGATTACTTTAAATTAAAGTTTTCTTGTATAAATAAAATCTATGCAGCCAAGAATAGAAAGAATACAGAAAATTGGGGAAAACTCATAGACGGTCTCTCAGATAAGATATGATTGGGTTGGAATACTGCTGTAGTGGAGGAAATGATGAGCTGGTTGATTTAGAAAAACATGGAAAGACTTGTACTTATGAAGATGCTATCCACCTTCAGAGAAACAGATGACAAATGGAAATAAGGATAGTATAGTCATACACATATATGTATGAGTGTATATGTGTATATATGTGTATATTTATAGATATATATGTGTTGTGCTGCATGTGCTGGAGCCAACCAGTTGTTAAATTTTCAATGTGAACATTTATTTACACCTTAGAAATGAGTGAACGACAGATCAGGGCTCAATTTATTGCTTTGTTGATGGTGCTGACTTAATAAAGTAACATAGAAGATGTTTTAAAAAATTTCCAAAATATGTTTCTCTGAAAAATCTCCTTCAGTCTACAAGTAATTCCATAACTTATTTTTCCAATTCCCTAAAAATGTCTTTTAATTTTCCCATCTACTCCAACCACTAACATCTCCTGTCACCAGTAGACCAATTTCAATTTAATTTAGTATTAAAGTAATTCAATTCATTTAAATTTAATCAACTGGTATTTATTGAATTTACTATATGCCTAGTAGTCATCTAGGCATTGTAAATGATGTAAAAGACACATAGTGTAACAGAAAGTGGTGACCACGTCTGGGTTTAATTTGAGAAATATAACTTAGTCCTAAATTGGAAGAACTATTATGTGAGCCAGGCCTGTTCTCAGAAACTTGGGGTACAACACATACTTGATGGGGAGAGAACATGGAAGATGATCTAGCAAAGGAAGCTGAGGAGTAGTCAGCCCCATAGAAAGAACTAGCTTAAGCAGTACTCCAGAATTCAAAGGAGGAGTGAGTATCCAGGAGAAGGTAGTTGACAATGTTAAAAGCTGCAGAGTTCAAGAAAAATGAGGACTGAAGGTCAGTCATTATCTACTGAAGTCTTGCTTTTTCCCTTCTCAAATTTTCATCAAGTATATTGAAAGACAAAATGAAAGAGGACTTGGATATTTGAAGACCTTGATTCCCTCTAGCTTTGCTACTACTTTTCCTCTTGTCATCAGGAGTAAGTCCCTTAATCTTTGTCTCAGCTTCCTCATTTGTACAATCAGGGCATTAGACCATTTGCTTTGTTAAGGCCCTTCCAATTCAAAATGCTCTGATCCTGTCTATGACTAAATTCATCAGGGCTTGATCAACTACGATTGACTTAGCTCTTCTCCATAATACAATAATCCAAGACAGTTCCAAAGAAAGAACTGAATGAAAGAATCTGAATGCAGAGTGAAGCATACTATTTTTACTTTATTTTTTTCATAGTTTTTTTTTCCTTTTGGTTTTTCTCTTCTTTCACAACAAGACTAATATGGAAATATGTTCACTACTTTGTAAGCTAGCTGTTCCATTTTTAGATCCTCTAATTGCTAGAAGTCTTCCTTACGTTGAGTTGAAATATGTGTCCATAAAATTTCCGCTCAGTGATCCTAACTTTGCTCTCCAGAACTACAAAATAAATCTGATCTTTTTTTTCTCAAAGGCTCTCTTTGATATTACAAGAAATCCCTTCAATTATTATGACTTTTATATCACCCTCCCCAACTACTTCCCCAACTAAAATCTTCTCCAGCATAAACAACTCCAATTCTTGTAACCATTCGTCATACGAGATAGTTTCCACACAATACACCATCATCCTGGCTGCCCTCCTTAAGAAACATTTCAGTGTACCGATGTCTCTATTAAAATATGGCCCTTAGAATCAATCAAGAAGCATTTATCAAGTGCCTACACATAACTCAACAAGTATGTGATCTGACTAGCCAAAGGACTATTACTTCCTTTGAGCTAAGAACTATCCTTTAATTAATGTGATCTAAGTTGACATTAGTTCTTTGACCAGTGATGTCACACTGCTGGCTTATATTTAGCTTTTCAAAAACTAAAATCCCATGGTCTTTTCATATGAACTACTGTTAGGCTAGATTTCATCTAGTGATTATGCCATTGCTTTTTTAAAAAAATCTGAATACAGCAATACCTTTAGTATGCCTATACACCAAATATATGAAAGAAAAAGGAAAAAAGATCCATATATACAAAAATATTTGCATTATTATCCCTTCCACATCATCACTTTCCCCATTACAGTTTTGATATATTGTGGTTGGTATAAAAAATTAAATGGGAATTTTGGGGGGAGTTTTGTGGAAGCCACAGACAATATATAAAGGCCAGCAGACAACACAGAAAAAGTATAGAAACTCATAAAATATAGGTATAGTATTATATAATATCAGCATAAATTTTACAATAAGGTACTGTACACGCCCCATAAAAGAAAAAGAAAAAATTCAGACTTCTGTGGTATGAAAGAAGGGCCAAAAAATTTTACTCAGATTTTCCAGATCACGGGGGTGCTACAGTCCTAACCCACAAGATGTGGAAGGGATGACTATAGTAGCACTTTGTGTGGTAGCAAAGGACTAGAGAAATGGAACTGCCTATCAATAGGGAAATGGCTCCATAAATTATGTTATGTGAATGTCATCAAATATCACTGAGGCATAAGAAGTGATGAGTTTCAGAGAAACCTGACATGATTTGTTTGAATGGATGAAGAGTGAAATGAGCAGAAAAAGGAGGAAAAAAATTACACAGTAACTAAAACATTGACAGCTAGGTAACAAGTGAATAGAGTGCCAGGCCTGGAGTCGGGAAGACTATCTTCCTAAGTTCAAATTTGGCCTCAGATACTTACTAGCTCCGTGACCCTGGGCAAGTCACTTCACAAGTCACTTCAATTCCTCATCTATAAAATGAGCTAGAGAAGAAAATGTCAAACCACTCCAGTATGTTTGTCAAGAAAACTCCAAATTGGGGGGCAGAACCAAGATGGCAGAGTGAAAGCAATGACTTACTTGAGCTCTCCCTTAAACCTCTCCAAATACCAATAAAAATGGCTCTGAACAAATTCTAAAGCAGCAGAACCCCCAAAAAGACAAAGTGAAACAAATCTCCAGCCCACAACAACCTGGATGGTTGATAGGAAAGGTATATCATGCAATACTGGGAGAAGAGCACAGTGCGGTGTGAGTGCGCAGGCCTCAGTGAACCTGGAGCAGGCCTCAGAGGACTAAATCTCAGGCAGCTGTGGTGGTTTCCAGACTTCTCAACGCACGAATGCCAAAGACAACTTAGAAGGTCAGTGGGAAAAGTCTGTTTCTACAGTGAAAGAGAAGCTAGGTTTCAGCCCCAGTTCCCAAGAGGGCTGCCTCCTGAGCTTGCAGTCCACAGACTGAGGGGGAATCGAATGGCTGATCTGAGGGGGATTGCAGGGATCTCTTTGCCAGTGCTGAGGCAGGAATCTCTTGCTTTGCCCATGCTTGGATCTGGGCCACAGTTCTGCGTGGTGATCCTGGGGCAAGGAGGACCGCTGTAGTGGTGGAGCTTCAGTGGTGGTGGACAGAAAATTCTCCTCACAGTTCCATGATAGAAAAGACTGCTTGTGGTCGGCCACTCATAGACCATAGCATAGGCCAGGAAAAGAGTAAACACCTTGGAAGAACTGAAAATTTACAGGTCCCTAAAAGTTTCTTTTTTTTTTTTGCTAGTCAGTGGGGTGAAGTGACTTACCCAGGTTCACACAGCTAGTAAGTGTTATGTGTCTGAGGCCAGATTTGAACTCAGGTCTTCCTGAATCCAGGGCCAGTGCTCTATCCACTGTACCACATAGCTGCCCTATTAGAAGTATCTCTGAAAACAGCTGTACAAACCCCTGAAGTTTGGGACAGTACATTCTTAACATTGGAAGCAGACTCTTACCTTAACAAAGAGTTTAAACTCAAGTGATTGGCTGGGATCATGAGCAAATCTCACAAAAAGAGTCAGACTATATTATCTTACTTTGGTGACAAAGAAGATCAAAACATACAACCAGAAGAAGACAACAAAGTCAAAGCTCCTACATCCAAAGCCTCCAAGAAAAATATGAATCAGTCCCAGGCCTTGGAAGAACTCAAAAGGGATTTTGAGAAGCAAGTAAGAGAAGTAGAGGAAAAACTGGGAAGAGAAATGAGAGTGATGCAAGAAAATCATGAAAAACAAGTCAACAGCTTGCTAAAGGAGACCCAAAAAAGTACTGAAGAAAATAACACCTTAAAAAATAGCCTAACCCAAATGGCAAAAGAGGTCCAAAAAGCCAATGAGGAGAAGAATGCCCTAAAAAGCAAAATTGGCCAAATGGAAAAGGAAGTCCAAAAGATTACTGAAGAAAATACTTCCTTAAAAATTAGAATAGAGCAATTGGAAGCTAGTGACTTTATGAGAAATCAAGACACTGTAAAACAAATCCAAAAGAATGAAAAATTAGAAAACAATGTGAAATATCTCATTGGAAAAACAACTGACCTGGAAAATAGATCCAGGAGAGAGAATTTAAAAATTATTGGACTATCTGAAAGCCATGATCAAAAAAAGAGCCTAGACATCATCTTTCAAGAAATTATCAAGGAAAACTGCCCTGATATTTTAGAACCAGAGGGCAAAATAGAAATTGAAAGAATCCACTGATCTCCTCCTGAAAGAGATCCCCAAAGGAAAACTCCTAGGAATATTGTAGCCAAATTCCAGAGTTCCCAGGTCAAGGAGAAAATATTACAAGCTGCCAGAAAGAAACAATTCAAGCATTGTGGAAACACAATCAGGATAACACAAGATTTAGCAGCTTCTACATTAAAGGACCGCAGGGCATGGAATATAATATTCTGGAGGGCAAAGGAGATAGGATTACAACCAAGAATCACCTACCCAGCAAAACTGAGTATAATCCTTCAGAGAGAAAAATGGTCATTCAGTGAAATAGAGGACTTTCAAGCATTCTTGATGAAAAGACCAGAGCTGAATAGAAAATTTGACTTTCAAATACAAGACTCAAGTGGAACATGAAGAGGTAAACAGAAAGAGAAATCATAAGAGACTTATTAAGGTTGAACTGTTTACATTCCTGCATGGAAAATGATATTTATAACTCATCATACTTTTGGAGGGAAAAATATATTTAGATAGATAGATAGATAGATAGATAGATAGAGGAGGGCACAGGGTGAGTTGAAGATTCAGGGGTCATATCTGGAGAATAAAATTAAAGGGTGAGAGAAGATTATACTAGGAGAAGGAGAAAGGGAGAGGTAGAGTGGGGTAAATTATCTCACACAAAACAGACAAGAAAAGGCTCTTACAGTGGAGGGGAAATGGGGGAAGGTAAGAGGGAATGAGGGAATCTTATTCTGGTAGGATTTGGATTAAGGAGGGAATAACATACACACTCAATTGGGTATGGAAATCTGTCTTACCCTACAGGAAAATAGAGGGGAAAGGGGACAAGAGAGCAGGGGGGATGATAGAGAGGAGGGCAGATTGGGAAAGGGGTAATCAGAAGCAAATACTTCTGAGGAGGGACAGAGTCAAAAGACAGAATAGAATAAATTGGGGGGCAGCATAGGATTAAGGGAAATAGAGTTAGTTTTTCATAACACGTCTGCTATGGAAGTGTTTTGCATAACTGCACGTGTATGGCCTATATTGACTTGCTTGCCTTTTCAATGAGGGTGAGTGGGGAGGGAGGAAAGGAGAAAATTTGGAACCCAAAGTTTTAAAAACACATGTTTCAAAAAATGTTTTCACATGCAACTGGGAAATAAGAAATACAGGAAATGGGGTACAGAAATCTATCCTGCTCTACAGGAAAATAGAAGCGGAAGGGGATAAGAGAAGGTGGGGAGAGATAGAGGGAGGGCAGACTAGGGGAAGGGGTATTCAGAATGCATGTCATCTTGCAGTGGGAGGAGAGGCAAGATAGGGTGAAAATTTGGAATTCAAAATCTTGTGGAAGTAAATGTCAAAAACTAAAAATAAATAAATTTATATTAAAAAAACCAATTCCAAATTGGCTCATGAAGAGCTGCACACAATTGAACAACATTACTGTTTCAAAAAAAAAAAGTTTAAAAGATGTAAAAACTCTGATGATTGCAATGACCAACTGTGAATCCAAAGGACTGATGAAGAAACATGCTACCAAGTCTCCTGACAGGGAGGATTTGTTTTGCTTGACTTGATATATTTGATATGAGGACTGAGTTTTTCTTTTAGTAGGGAGAAAGGTGTGAGGAAGGGGAAATAGGTAGAACTAACAATAGTTGCAAAAAAAAAATAAGAGGGCCATTGAAGTATTTTTTTAAATGCACTAAAGGAAGCTCAGAAGAAAACATAGACAAGCAGATCAGTTTTGAAACATGTTAAATTTACATACTTCTTTTAAAGCAAGCTGTACATAATCACATTTTCACATATAATCCTCTTTTTTATTCCACTTTGTAAATGGAAATGAGTTTTTTGCTGTTGTTTGGTGATCATTAAATTCAAAATAAATAATTGAAATATAAGACAGCCTCTAAAGATTTTTTTATTATTCATGCTGTCATTCATCACATTTACTATAATACCCAGCTTTATTTCTCTAAAAATTGGACACGTGTGTTTGATATAGCATACTATAATGGAAGGTCACTGGAGGCCTGGTCTAGACCTGGTTTTGACCTAGTAGTCACTAAAGAGATATGGAACCTTAAACCAGTCATTTTAAGACTCTAACCCTCAGTTTCCCTATCTTTAAAAGGATTTAGAGCAGATGATTTCCAATGCCATTGGTTCTGTGTCTTCATGTAAGTTATTGGTTAAAAAAATGTAAAAGGTAAAAACAAGACAAAGCTAAATACAAAATGTGGTTGCATGCTATGTTGGAGACCTTCATCCAGGTTAATAATCCTCAATCAATTCACTTTGGACACAGTTGCTCAATCAGCTTTAACTCCATTTAACTATTTGCACTACCATCCAACTCACATTTTTCCATGCCTTTTACACTAGGATATCACAAGAAATTTTGCAAAAATGTCTTCTTAAAATCAAATCACCCTATGTTCACAGCATTCTCTTTATCTGGATACAACATGGTATGGTATGATATGGACCAGACTTGGGATTTCATTGCTGTGGAGAATTCCCAGAAAGAAAATTTCTCTACCAGTTCAAATCAGTACTTTTGAAGCAAATTGTAATCCTACAGTGGCCTGGGACAATGAGTGGTTAAGTGATTTGCCTAGGGTGACAATACTGATTTATGTCAGAGGCAATACTTGCAAGAACCATGTCTCCCTGGATCCAGAAGCAGCTCTCTACCAGCTCTGCCACACTACCTCCATAAGGATCTATAATAACCCTATCAAAAAGGGAAATGTGGTTAGTTTGGCATTCCTTGCTCTTAATGAAGTCATGTTGCCTCCCAGAGATCACCCACACTTTAAGTGCCCCCAAACTATATTTTTCACAAATCACAAAACCTCAGAATTGGAAGGGACTTCAAAAGTTATCTAGTCCACCCCTATCTGAACAGTAATTTCCTCTACAACATAGCCAAACAAGTCCTCATCTAACCTTTGCTTGAAGGCTTCAAGCAGAGGAGAGCCCACAACCTCCAGAGACAATCCAATTTAGTTTCACATAAGCCCTAATTGTTAGAATGTTTTTTCCTTACATCAAACCTTAACTTTTCTTCTTTGTAACTTTTACACATGGATTCTAGTTCTGTCCACTGAGACCAAGGGAAATAAATCTAATCCATTCATCACCTTACAATCCTTCAAATACTTGACAATAGGGGCAGCTAGGTAGTGCAGTGGATAGAGCACTGGCCCTGAAGTCAGGAGGACCTGAGTTCAAATCCAGCCTCAGATCAACCACTTGACACTTACTAGCTGTGTAACCCTGGGCAAGTCACTTAACCCCAATTGCCTAAAAATAAAAAAATTTTAAAAATAAACAAATACTTGAAAACAGTTCTCCTTTTTCCCTTTAAGTCATATATTTTCCAGGCTAAGTAGATAGGCATTTCTTTGGGGGGGTTTTGAGTCACTCTTCCCATAGTGTTATCTCCAGGTCCTTTGCCATCATGGTCACCTCTCTCGATGGTATTTTAAGTTAGGAATGTTCTTCCTAAGATGTGGCCCCAGAAGTGAATATATATCCAAATGCCATTGGACCAGAGCAAGAGACATGACTTAGCATAGCCCTAATCTTTGTAGTTGCCATATCACACCATTGATAGAATTTTTTACAAGAATACTCAAGGAAGATTATCATTTCTGTTGTAAAGTCTAATGTCAGTCCTACCATTTTTAAAATGTAGTAAATTTCAAGAGTCAAGGGCATGCTTGGTTTCCTTGTGCTATTACTAGTAATAAGGAAAGCCTTTAATCCCTGAGCCTTTTTGCAGCATTGAGTTTTATCTTTTTCAATTTCTTCCTATGATTCACAACATATTTAAAATACTCAGGGGAAGGACGTGGGCATGTAATTTCTCTAGAATTTCAGTATGTTCTGAAGGAAATGTTTCAGAAGATTGAGGTATCTGACCATTCAGAATTGCTCTTCAATTTAATATAAAAAATGTTTACTAACTTGAACAAGGGCTGGGCTGAAATGTACCTCGGTTCAAACCACACAGTAACAAAAGAGGACAGATATGTAAATGATTCAAAATGGTGAATAAAAACCAAAGTTCACTTGGCATTTTCACTTACACAGCCACCACCAATTTCAACTGCTGAACAAGTGCCACCACTGATATAGGAAAGCCAGCCTCATTACTTGTGTAGTTAGCAAGACACATGCCCTAAATAGGGCAGACGTGAGATCCAGCCAGTCAAACCACTGCTACCACTCCTCTCAGACCCAGGTGAAGAGTCCTAGAAATGGCAGTGTCTTCCCCTCCTCTCACCTCCAGAGGCATCTAGGTGGCACAGTGGATAGAGTGCTGGGCTTGGGGTCAGGGAAACCTGCATTCAAATCCAACCAGAGACATTTACTAGCTTTCTGATCCTAGGCAAGTTGCTTAACCTGTATCTGCCCCAGTCTCCTCAACTATAAAATGGGAATAAAAATGTCACATAACTCACAAGGTAAAGACAAAAGAAATATTTGTAAAGTGCTTAGCACAGTATCTGGCATGTAGGTGCTTAATACAGCCTTATTTACACACAGACACAGACACACACCCTCTGGCCCTGCCTCTAGCCTAGTTATAGTCTAGGGATGTGCCCCTTATGGAAGTATGATGGCAACTATCAGTCAATAAACATTTATTAAGCACCTACTATAATTCCAGGCACTATGCTAAGTGATAGGAATACAAAGAAAGACAAGCAGTACCTGCTGTCAAATCTAAAGAGGGAGACAATAGTCTAATAATTACGTACAAATTACATAAATACCGGATAAATTGGAGATAACCAACAGAAGGAAGGCAATAGCAACGAGGGTCAGAAAAGCCTTCTTTATAGATAGTGAGACTTAAGCTGGTACTTGAAGTCAGGAAATCTAGGAGGTGGAAATAAGAACGCAGAGAGTTCTAAGCATGAAGGAAAGCCAGTGAAAATACCAGGAGTTTGGAGATGGAGTATCTTGAGAGAGAAATATCAAGATCAATGGCATTAGATGACAAGGTACATGGGGAGGTGTCAGATATAAGAAGCCTGAAAAGATAGGAAGGGGCCAGGTTATGGAGGGCTTTAAAAGTCAAACAGAGGATTTTATATTTGATACTGGAGGGATGGAGATAAGCAGCTACTGGAATTTACTAGTGGGGAAGGGGACAGAGAGAGCATAAAAGTGATGTTAATGAAGATAGAAATTCCAGGATTTGGCAACTGATTAGCTATGAATAGAGGTCTGGGTTGAGAGTATTGAGTCCAGGATGACATTTAGGTTGCAAGGCTAGGTGACTGAGAGAATGATAGTACCTTCTACAGAAGGCCTGCACAACCTGCTGCCTAAGAGGATGTTTTCCTTTACATTTTGGAGGGCTGCCCAAAATCCTTTGACATGGGGCAAGCAGCCCACAGGCCACGGGTTATGCAGGCCTGCTCTACAGTAATAAGGTTAGAAGGGGGGGGGCAGAGAAAATGAGTTCAGTTTTAGACCTGTTGAATTTAAGATATCTACAAGATTTGCAATTTGAGGGGGCAGAACTAAGATGGCAGAGTAAAAGCCTTCCAAATACTTGTAAAAAATGACTCTAAACAAATTCTAGAGCAGTAGAATCCACACAAAGGGTGAAACAAATTTCCAGCCCAAATTTCCAGCGGATGTTCCATGGGAAAGGTCCATTGCAATAGGCTGGGAGAGGAGTGCAGCTCAGTGTGGGCCATGCAAGCAAAGACTGGGCCTCAGCGAACCTGGAGTAGGCCTCAGGGGACTGAATCAAGCGGAGCTATGGCAGTTTCTAGACCCACAAATGCCAAAGACAGCTTAGAAAGTCAGAGGGAAAGGTCTGTCAGACCTGGGTAAGAGAGGAGCATGGTCTAGCCCGGGCCAGCAGCTCCAGAACAGTGGCCACAGTTCTGGTTGCTTCCAGAGCTTTTGGACCACAGATGGGGGGAGGGGGGGAAATCAAGCAGCTGATCAGAAGGGGGATTATACGGATCTCTCTGCTGGTGCTGAGGCAGGAGTCTCTTGCTTTGTCCATGCTTGGATCTGGGTCCACTCCTGGGTGGCAGTCCTGGGGTGAGAAGGAGTGCTAGTGTGGTGGAGCTTGTGGCAGCAGTACAGAGGAAACCCTCCTCTCATGTCCAGGACAGAAAAGAGTGCTTGTGGTCACTCACAGACCAGAGCACAGACCAGGAGAGGAGTAAACACCTCTCCTTTGATCATGCCACCTTGAAAGAACTGAAAATTTACAGGTCTCTAGAAGTATCTCTGAAAACAGCTGCACAAAACCCTGAAGCTTGGAACAGCACATTCTCCACATTGGAAGCAGACCCCCACCTTACAAAGAGTTAAAAAGTCAAGGAACTGGCTGGGAATATGAATAAACAGAGAGAAAAAATTCAGACTATAGGATTTTACTTTGGTGATAAGGAAGATCAAAACACACAAGCAGAAGAAGATAACAAAGTCAAAGCTCCTACATCCAGAGCCCCCAAGAAAAATATGAATTAGTCTCAGGCCATGGAAGAGCTCAAAAAGGATTTTGAAAATCAAGTAAGAGAAGTAGAGGAAAAATTGGGAAGAGAAATGAAAGTGACACAAGAAAATCATGAAAAATGAGTCAACAGCTTGCTAAAAGAGGCCTAAAAAAAACAGACTGAAGAAAATAATACCTTAAAAAATAGACTGGGCCAAATGGCAAAAAAGGTCCAAAAAGCCAATGAGGAGAATGCCTTAAAAAGCAGAATTGGCCAAATGGAAAGGGAGGTCCAAAAGCTCACTGAAGAAAATAATTCTTTAAAAATTAAAATGGAGCAAATGGAAGCTAATGAGTTTATGAGGAATCAAGAAAGTATAAAACAAAACAAAAAATAATAATAATAAAATGAAAAAATAGAAGACAATGTGAAATATCTCATTGGAAAAACAACTGACCTGGAAAATAGATCCAGGAGAGATAATTTAAAAATTATTGGACTACTTGAAAGTCATGATTTAAAAAAAAGAGCCTAGACATCATCTTTCAAGAAGTTATCAAGGAAAACTGCCCTGATATTCTAGAACCAGAGAGTAAAATAGAAATGGAAAGAATTCACCAATCACCTCTTGAAAGAAATCTCAAAAGGAAAACTCTCAGGAATGTTATAGCCAAATTCTAGAGTTCCCAGGAGAAAATATTGCAAGCAGCCAGAAAGAAACAATTCAAGTATTGTGGAAACACAATCAGGATAACACAAGATTTAGCAGCTTCTACATTAAGGGATCAGAGGGCTTGGACTATGATATTCTAGAGGTCAAAGGAGCTAGGATTAAAACCAAGAATCACCTACCCAGCAAAATTAAGTGTAATCAATGAGAGGAAAAAATGATATTTAATGATGTAGAGGAATTTAATGCATTAAGAAGCATGAAACGGTAAACAGGAAAGAGAAATCATAAGGGACTTATTAAAGTTCAACTGTTTAAATTCCTACATGGAAAGATGATATTTGTAACTCATTAGACCTTTATCATTCTTAGGGTAGTTGGAGAGAACATATATAGACAGAGGGCACAGGGTGAGTTGAATATGAAGAATGACATCTAAAAAAGAAAATTAAGGGATGAGAGAGGAATGCACTGGGAGAAGGAGCAAGGGAGAGGTAGAATGGGGTAAATTATCTCACACAAGAGGCAAGAAAAAGCTTTTACAGTAAGGGGAAGAGTGGGGAGGTGAGAAGGAATGAGTGAACTGTACTCTCATCAGATTTGGCTTAAGGAAGGAATAACATACACACCCAATTGGGTATGGAAATCTATCTTACCCTACAGGAAAGTAGGGGGAAAGGGGATAAGAAAGGGAGGAGGGATAGAAAAGAGGGCAGATTGGGAGAGTGTATAATCAGAAGTAAACACTTTGGAGGAGGGACAGAGACAAAAGAAGCTTGCTCTAAAAGCTCCTGCGCCAATCAGACTGGGATGGCTCTGCACTCCTGTCTTTAAAGAGAAAAAAAAGGCAGGGAAATGGTAGAACATGATATGTGAGGAACAGCAAGTATGGCTGGACTATAGAGTGGGTAAAAGAAAGTCTAAGAAGACAAAATGTGGGAAGGAGAGCTTTAAATGACAAAAAATGTATATTTAATCCAGGGAGACCAGACTGCCAGACCTACACTATAAATCACTTCAGTACATAAATGAAGAGACTTAAGACCAATTAGAAGAGTGTACAAAAATCTAGGTGAGGCATGCTGAGTTCCTGAATTAAGGCAGTGGCTATGTTAGTGAAGGAGAGACAGAGAGACAGAGACAGACAGATATGAAGTAGAAACATTTGGAAACACAGGATAAGTCTGGCACTGAGGTAATCCTGAGTGACTCGGCAGACGGTGGTGCCCCAGAGAAAAAAGCAGAGAAAAGGAGAGTTAGAGGACAAAATATGTTGAGCTTGAGATTCGTAGACAGTCAGTTTGAAATGTCTGAAAGGCAGCGATTTAGAGAACTTTCAGCTAAAATGACACACTAGAGCAGGATATATAGACTTGGGAATCATCTACACAGGGAAAGCTGAACCTATGAGTTCATCTAGTGAGCTTATTTGTCCTCATCTTTGCCCATTCTTATGGGACATTCCAAGTGAGCAACAGGCATGCCATCAGGATAACATTTTGTACCCACCTTAATAATTCTTTGACATAGGTTCTGAAGTTATTAAGTCTGGGATTATTGCCTGGAAATTTTATGGTTCTGACAACCTAGCAATAAAATGTCAAGTAGACTCTTTGACCATAAATTATAGGAGAATGACAAATCATTGCTTCTTGATGGCATTGCTTTGGTACAATACTTAGCAAGGGCTCTTTAAAAAAATGAAAGAGGTAGGAAAAGGTGAGAAAAAGTGAAATGAAGACATGAAATTTTAACTAATTTGCCTATTAAGGATTATAAAATTCCAAAGAAATTCAACAGAGTTGGGAATATGGGTTGAATGTGCTACTAATCATTTTGTTAAATCAATTTTAAAATAAATGGAAGCTTCAAAATTTTTTTATGAAAAAATTTTATTTTTACATAAATAAAATTGTTTCTACCACATTCTTTTAAAAATATTTCCTCTACCATTGAAATAACTACCTTTTTGGTACAGGGAACACAGTACAGAATGGTCCACCAGCTCTTTTTCTAAACTTATCTTCTTCAGATAAAATACAGAACTGTGACTCTGGGTAGTCTAGCAACTGTTACTTCCTTTTATCTCTCCCATTAAGGGGTTGCAGGACTTAATTCTCTAAGCACCTATTTACACAAAATTCTTAACATTATGCCACCAAAGATTTCACAGATTTTATGTAACAGAGTTTGATAGCTTTGGTATCAACACAGTGTAAACTAACCAAAGGAGCAACAAAAGATTCAGGAAAAAAAACTGCGGTTATCACAGTTGGACCCCTAAAAAATTTACAAAAAGTAGTTAAGAGTGAACTTTAAATTCAGTAACACTGAAACAATTAAAACAATTCATTGCTTTCAAAGGAGTTATAGAAACACTAAGTTACATACAAATTACTACAGAAACACTAACTTACATACATCCACAAATACTATCTTAGAACCATACAAGCATAAGGCACTTTAAAAATAATAATCAAGTGTACAAAAGGATTAGATGTAAGAAATTGTAATTGTCAGTAAAAAAATAGAGCTAAGTAGAGAAACATGGGGGATATACATGTGTCCCATGCAACTTTTAAAAATGTTTTGAGTGAAATCCCAGGTTTCATAAAAAGTTTAAAAAAAAACTTTCATCATTCATATTTTTAAAAGTATTCATCTATTGTGTTTACATATATTTAAATGAAGTAAGGCAGTGGTTCATGTAAAGAATATATCTATACATATGTTAAAGAAAAAATTTTTTCTCCCACTCAAGGAAGCTTTAGATTATACATTCAAAGGAGGGGGAAATGGCTAGTACTTTCACTGGCCAATATTTCCATTCTAGAAACATGAAGAAAAAAAAAATAACATTTCTATTGGCAATTCAGCATTGAACCAGGGAAGAATTAATACTAGACAGTGTGATTTGGTAGAAAGAATATATAGAACTAGAAGCCAGAAGTGCTGGAATTCAAGTTCTAGCTCTCCCACTTTCTCTGAGACTCAGTTTCTTCATCAGGAAAATGAGGATATATATACATATAGTACACAGAGTTTGACCCAACAACATAGACAGGAAAAATTATGTGAATGAAGAATGACCTAATGGTCATTATCCTAGACCTACGATATACAAGTGACCAGGTACTGAGTTTGGCTAATAGTATCTTAGACATACTCTCAGATTGACAATGAACTAGACCCAGGACTGAATAGCAAGAATACAGACTGAAATGCTTTTCAGAAATAACAGTACTTTCAACAAGTCCAAACTGCTTCCTGAACTAAAATCCCTTTTTTTTTTAAAGCAACATTCTTCCACTGAAACAATACAGCTATGAATCACAGAACATAACAATATCTAAAAATTTAGGTGACCCAAAGGGACAAAAGTGAAACATACAGTGAGTACAAACCAGTAGTATAACACATCACCAACAATGGTGTGTATACAAGTGGCAGCCCAAAAGGTATCATCCTAGAGATAAATTATCAGAAAAGAAAGTGGGCCAACCAAATAGCAAAAGTAAGGAACAATAGATGAACATCCCAGAGTACTGCTCTGATACCAGCATAATTTTAAAAGACTGCAAGGAAGACCTTCAGCAAGTTGAGTGGATACCTTAGGGCAAATTGCTGAGAGCACATAAATAAAAGCCACACAAGCAGAGAAAGCATGAATAGGCTGTGATCTATACTGCTGGGGGGAGTATCCTCACTGATGAGATCATAGGCCTACTGAAGTACTAAAATATAACACCTGTACTGCCTAGTCTGAGGACTGTTGTAGGGAAAGCATTTGTAAGTTTTAAAGCACTCTAAAACTGAGTTATTCTATTTCTGAGTTTCTTAATCACAGATAAAATTTATTTTTAAAAGTAAAACAAGCCTGTGAAAGTTTAGTAGGCACAATGACTCAGGAACAAGATCAAATATAATCCAGAGTCAAAATTAAGTAAATATTTTCCTTTTTTAAAACAGGAAACATACACAAGGAAGTAAAGTCTTAATATTCAGTTACAAAGCAAAGTGTCATACCCATAACTGTTGGAAATAAAGTCTTATACATCCATAGGTGCAAATATCACATGGGAAAAAGTGCAAGCATTATACATGTAGCAAATCTGCCCCCAATTTCCTAAAGCAGTCATTATTTCAACATCTAGTTGGTTGTGCTGAATTGGTTGTCTGGTTTCAAGGAATCATAGCCTTCTTTTAGCAGACCCCTCCATGTTTTAAGGAATCGTGCATTTTCAGTACATTTGAATGCCAGCTCTTCCACTTGGGCTGAAACAGCAGATGTGGCCTCAAGAAGTTTAATTAATGAAAAGGCTGCCTGAAATTAAAAAGAGAGAGAGAGAAACAAGAATCAAAGTATTGTAGCTTATTTCACAATTATAAGTGGTCATTTTACCACAACCCTTCCAACAAATATACAATATACTCAAGATTTTTAGTGTGAAATTCCATATTAAAAATATAAAGCAAAAAAAAACTATAGAAGATCTCATTTCAGAGTGACTAACATTTTTAACAAAGTAATTTGAATAGATTTGTGTCTCACACAACCTATCCAAATAAGTTCAAAATGGATATTAAAGGTCATACCAATGTTATCAACAAAGTCCAGCGGAAATAGAAAGAGAAAATCCATTAACTGTTGGTGGAGTTGTGAACTGATCCAACCATTTTGAAGAGCAATTTGGAACTATGGCCAAAGGTCTGTACACCAAAAAAAAATTTTTTTAAGTGAAAAGAATCTATTTATACAAAATATTTATAGCAGCTATTTTTGTGGTGACAAAGAATTGGAAATTAAAGGGGATGTCCATCAATTGGGAACGGATGAACAACTTGTGGTATATAACAACACTTTTTGTTGCAGAAAAGAACTGGAAACAAAGTGGGTGCCTATTAGGTAGGGGAATGGTTGAACAAATGTGGTATTTGAATAAGTGACTGCTATAATTACCAATCATAACTCCAAAGGACTGAGGATGATATATACTTCCTACTTCTTGGCAGAGAGAAGATGAATTAGACAGAGGTGAAGAATGAGACATCCATTTTCAGAAAAGGCCAACATGTGAATTTTTTTTTCTACTATACTTATTTATCAGAAGGGAGAGCACGGAAGTAGGTAATGACAGAGTTACAGAGTAAAGTTGATAACATTTTAAAAAAAAACTATATGAGATTCCATTTCATGTAATCTTTTTTCTGTTATTTTTTGTATATGGAAATGTTCATATTTGTTGATATTTGTTAAGTTCATAGGAAAGCAATAAGCTACCACCTGGTATTTTATGCAATTACACTTAAGAAATCATAATCCAACACTATCTCTTTACATATTGAGTAAACTGAGACCCAAAGAGGTTATATAACATGCCCAAGGTAACACAGGTTACCTACCTGATCTGTGATCTAAAAGATTCTAGGAAACATTTTTGCCCATTGTTGCAGGATATTTATCTCTAGAACACAGTTTTCACAACCCTACTCCCAAAAACTAAATTATTCTTCCCAAGTATAAGTAACCTTTATTTAAAATGCTTTTTAAAAGTACACCAATAAGTATAAAAGCATGTTCAGGTACTGACATATATTTCCTCAACAAGAAACTTAACTCATCTTTTCTGAAGAAGGCTGTCCTATTATTTCTTAAGATTATCTAGAGGGGGGAAAAATAAAAATAATTGCATCTAATAGGCATCTAAAGTTAATTTTTTTCTTAAAAAATCAACAATATATATCGAACAAAACCTGGTTTATTCATTCCCCTACTTCCATTCTGAACAAATGAGTTCATTCTTAAAAGCTCTCCAAGAAAGTGATTCCCTAACCCAATAAATCACTCCCTAAAATCCCTTATAACTATAATTCCTCCTTCTGCAATCTAAATCCATTTCCCTCTGTTCAGTTTTTACTGGAAACAAATACCTTTTTTTTTTGTTATTGCTGCAGGAAAGGATCTCACAAGAGTCTGTCGATGTAAAACTTGAAAGAATCTTAAAAATCTTAGCTTGGAGCAGAGTGCTATGCAAGGTGATGGATACAAAAGAGGTATCTATAACCACTATTTACTGAAATCAACCAAGCTAAAAATTGCTCACAGTTATTTCCTCACGGGAGGGGGGGGTTGTCCAGAAACCAAAGGGATTCATGAATCTTCATTACCTTCCTATTGTCCAGCACATGACTGTCGGAAGTGAAACAAGGAAGATAGCAAACAAGTCCCTGTATTATGTGCCAGGCACTTACTAAGGGTTTTACAAATATTATCTCATTTGATCCTCACGATTATGGGGAGGTAGGTGCTAATTATCCCCATTTTGCAGCTGTAGAAACTGAGGCTGACAAGTGTCTTGCTCTAGATCACGCATCCAACCAGGGTCAAGTTAAACATTAAAGACTCGTGTACGCAGGTGGGAATCCCTACCTCATCTTCAAGTATTAAGTTCCAGCTACATGCTGGTGGCTCCCCTAAATATGGAACGCAATGCCTTTTTTCTAGCTTCTTAAAGCACAGCTAAGGTGCCACCTCCTACAAGAGACCTTTCCTGATCCAAGTAACTACTCTTGTATGAACTTTCTATTTACCTTTCTGAGGTTTTGTGGCTTAACAAACGCCCCAACCGAAGAAGAGCTCGTACAGAGCTGAGACTTTTAAAACATTCTGACTTCCCCCCCCCCGCCCCAGGCTCTAGCACAAAGCTTGCCACATAAATAACAGGTTCTTAATAAATGCTCGTAGACTGATTCTCAAATATATCTGATCCCGTCAGTGAGATCGTGACCCCTTGCGTGCCTTGCGCAGAGTTGGAGTCAAAGTCCGGAGACAGAAGGACAAGTTCCGGGAACAACTCTAGAAAATCCCCCAAAGCTCGGGAGGGCAGGTTTCACCGCCCAGAGGGGCTGGGTTCCCACGCAGACTCAGTAGCGCCGCTGAGCTTCGGAGGGATGGGGAACGAGACAGACCCGAAGTCCAGGACAGGCCGTTCGGGGGGAAGGGCCTAGTGGGTTTAACCCGTTCACTGCCCAAGGCCCGGCGCTCGAGAGCAGACCTGGCGAACCTGGGGCTGCGGGTGGGCAGCATCACCCGGAGTCCCACCCGCGGCCGCCTCCCACCCCCTCTGCGGGGCCGAGCAGGGGAGGGAAGAGAGAGACTCCCGGGAACCGAGGGCGGGCGCCGGACTTACATCATCGATCTGCATCTCGACCTCCTCCAGCGGGTCCGCGGACGGCGCTCCATGGCTCGGCCCCGTCCCCGGTTCTGGATTCTCCCGGCCAAAACCGCCGGGAGTTCCGGGGACAAGGAGAAAGCGGCGGCGCGGGCCAAGGGGGACGAAGGAGAAGACGGGGGAGGAGGAGGCGGCGGCGGCGAAGCTCGGGCCTCGGCCATGGTGAACAGAAGTGTCAAGAAGGTGGAGCAGGGTCAGGGTAACGGCCTTTCAACTGCGCGCGCCCAAGACGGGGGCCCCGCCCCTTTCTCCCTTCCCCCTCCTCCCTCTGTCTCGCACCGCCCTCCCAGTCCGGGGGGAACGGGGGGTGCGGGGGGTGGGGGGGGGGTGAGTAGCAAGAGCAAAATCAACTTGAGCACCGGGAACCAACCAATAAGATCCCAGACATAGGCTTCCATTTATAAGCCCATCGCGCCTGCGCAAAGAGATTTGCTCCAGGGGGAGCTCCCTTGAGCTAGTCCCGGAGCACTATAGATCCCAATATGTGCTTCTCTGCCTTGTCTTCTTCCCTTCTCCATTCGCGTCATATGATGGGATTCACGGACTTCCCCCAAACTGTGACCTTTAAGTTCACGTTAGAGAGGCGCCGAACTTCAGTAGAGGAACTAATGGACTCCATATTCCGTCAGGCTATGAGGCCCTTGCGCCTGCGCAGAATCCCAGAGAGGCGGGAAAGGAGCGAAGCGGGGTCAATGAGGCGACTCTGTGGAAAGTCAGTAGAGGCGCCAGTGCAGCGAAGAGTGCATGGGGCACCCCGCGGCCTAGATGTCCTGCGGAGTCTGAGAGTTAGTAGATTCATCCTGCTCGGCTCGGAGCCGGAGAAGCCCACCTGTGCCTGTCGTCATGTTGGTGCTTCTGGCGAAGCTGTCCAGCCCCGGTGAGCTGGGGACCCTAGTGAGGTCTGGGAAAGGAGGAAGAAGAGCTGGGAATGAAAGGAAGCGGGATGCCTAGCCCACCCCCCAAACTAGGGCAAAGGTCATGCCAGTCTTTGTGATTCCTGGACTGATTCTCCCAGTCTCTGCCCACCTGCCTCGGGAGCAGCTGCGCCTCGGGGCCGCCCTAGGCAGGGCTGGTATCTGGGGTAAAGGTAAAAGCAGAGGGGACCTGTGTCAGCCCCGGCTTCTCTCCACACGCCCCCCTCAGTCCGGAGCTTGCCCTCTGCTTGACCCTGGCCGGGCTCAAGTGCGTCGGACCCTCCCGGCCCAGCGCCCAAGGGAGTGGTCACCCCACGATTAAGGTGCCCACGAGATGCCCCCAAATCAGCCTCCCAGCTCCTCGCATGGAGTTCAGGAGAAAAATAAGAATAAGAAAAGTGTTATAAAATTTAAAGGTGGGGGGGCGGTGTCTGTGTGCATCTCTGTGTGTGGTGATTCCTAGCATGGAGTGGAAGAAAAAAGTTTTTCATGTAATAAAAAAGTGTTATACAATTTAAAAAGCCAAAAGTTTATTGGTTGTAGTGGTGTTTTGCTTTTTACTCTGTTACAACTACAGTAATTATATTACTGTTTATTTAATCCACACCTGTGTTTTCATCTGGGTGGGGAACTCCTGGTGTGGAAACTACCCCCACCCCACTGTTAATTATTTTTCTAAAATATCTTGGTCTCAGAAAACCCAAACAGGCTTTGTTTGAATTTTGAAAATTCAAAGCTTGTTGTATCCGGATAAATAGAATTATAGTGATGAAGTTACCTGCAGGAATAAGCCTCCCTAGGCAGTCCTGTCTCCCCTTCCCCTAGCTAATATGCGGACTTATATAATATTAGAGCTGAAAGAGACTTCAGAGGTTATCTAGATCAATACCTATCCATACCATAAATTCTGTCTAGAACATTTCCAGCTTGTGATCATCTAGCCTCAGAAGACTTCTCATGAGGAATTCATAGTGCCATCTCCCCACCTCCACCCATACAAATACATTCAGTTATCCCTTCCATGCCATACCCTATAGTCAGTAGCACACTCTGATTTTGGATAACTAACTTTTTTTTTATTAATTTATTTTGATTTATCAACAATCACTTCCATATGCTTTTGAGTTGAAAAGTTTTCTCCCCCTTCCTCCCCTCTGCCTTCATTTTCACATTAGTGAACTTGTAAGTAAAAATTAAAACCAATAGGAGGAACCATCAGAAAGATGAAACAAAACTCAACAGAAGGTAAAAATAAGTGATAGCGATTTGACTTTCATAGTTCTTTCTTTGGATGTGGACAGCATTTTCCATCCCGAGGCCTCTGGACATGTCTTAGATCCTCATAATGCTGAGAAGGGTTCAGTTTAACAATCTTAGTCATTGCATAACGTGGCTGTTATTGTGTACAAAGTCCTCTTTGTTCTGCTCACTTCACTCAGCATCAGACCATATAAGTCTTTCCCAAAGTTTTTCTGAAGTCAGCCTGTTCATCATTTCTTATAGCACAATAGCATTCCATTACATTCATATACCACAACTTGCTCAGCCATTCCCCAATTGATGGGCATCCTCTCAATTTCCAATTCTTTGCCGCCACAAAAAGCTGCTATGAATATTTTTGTACATGTGGGTCCTTTTCCCATTTGTTTGATCTCTTTGGGATACAGCCCTAGAAGTGCTGTTACTGGATCAAAGGGTATGCACATTTTTGTAGCCCTTTGGGCATTGGATAACTAACTTAAGAAGCCTTTCCCTAGCCAATATCTGCTTCCTTATATTTTCTGCCCCTTGGTTGTGTATACCTTTTCCACTGTGATGGCATGCTGACAGAAAGGAAGCCAGGAAATGCTGAGTCGATGTTTTTAGACTTTGAACATTAATTCAGTTACTGGTTCTCTAAATTCAAGATCTGTCCCCAATGACCACAGAGAACATGAGGCACAACATGTTATAGTAAAAAGGCTGTTGGATTGAGATTCAGAGGACCTGGGTTCAAATGCTATCTTTGCTGCTTATAATCTGTGTAATTATTGTGGCAACAGTTTCCTCATATATAAAAAAGGGGTTGGCCTTTTAATGACCAATAAGACACTTAAATGAATGATCTCACAACCTTAATTCCATAGTGTAATCCATTCACCCAAAGCCTAATTAGTCTCCCACATAACAACCCTTCATATCTTTAAAGACTGTCATTATGGTCCTTCCAAACTTTTTTTTTTCAAACATCTCCAGTTCTTTCAACATATGACAGCATATTATACATTGAATTGTAGAGTTAAGAACATTGATCTTAGAGTCAGAAAGTGCTAACTTTGATATTGACTAGCTGAGTGACCCCAAAAGTGTTATATTACCTATTTCAGAATTATGATGAGAAAAGTACAGATTTATATCTTCTAATATTGTGCATTCTCTGCCGTATTCTTCCATAGATCCATAAATCCTTAGGATTTACCTAATGTGCTAGAAGCCCTCCTAGTTTTTTTGGGTTTGGGCTTTAACTTTGTGGTTATCCACCAGCATTTGGTAGAAGAGCATTTGACTTGACCCAGAAAAGATTTGGGTTCACATCCTAAGACTGACACTTATAAGCTTTGTGACCACCAGCAAATCATTGTACTTCTCTCTGAGCCATATTAAAAAGATATGTTTGTAGATTGGCCCTCATTGTTGTGCACACCTTTTCCACTGTGATGGTTTGCAGGAAGTGCTGGGTCAGCATTTTTAGACTATGAACGTTAATTCAGTTACTGGTTCTTTACATTCGAGATCTGTCTGAGAACTGATAAGTTGATATACTTCTGGAGAACCTGAAACGTATACATATTGGCATTTTGGCTATTAAGAAAAAACAAACAAGATATAGGTCATTATAGCTAAATAGGTCCTTTGCCTAGTATTCAGCGCTCTCCACAATATGGTTCCAGCCTGTCTTTCTAGGTTTGGTTTTAGTCTATTCTCTGTGTTCCTGGAATGGTGTGTAGAATAGTTTGATTGGAAGAATAGTGATATTTAATAGAATTGTAGAATTTTAAAGCTGGGAGAGGCTTTAAAGAACATCTAGCCCAATCCCCTCATTTTACAGATAAGGGGCTGATACTAGAGAAATGAAGAGACTTGGCCCAGGTGTGAGTCTGTGGCAGAGTTGGGATTGGACCCAGGCCCCTGTCATTCCAAATGCAGTGTCCTTTCCACTGTGCCCTGCTGCTTCACAGGGATTTATTTGCCATGAAAATTAAATTACAAAAGTAATGTCCTTGATTTTTATGCAGCACGTCAGTGCTTACATGCTCTAAAAATAATCAAGAAGGATTGTCTGCTATGTCCTGCTGCTGCAAGATGGGCTTCAGCTTCTGCGGTACCTCGTATTACCACACACTATACAGTCTGTCCTCGGGAAAAAGACAGTCGATGGGAAGGTAAGTAAGAAGTGGCAGAAAATTGTTGCAAGTTTTTCTAGGTAAGGCCAGTGTGAAAACACTAAGCATGGGACAATTTCAAAGTTTCCTTTTAAGGAATGACATATCTATAGTTTTCCCATGATAGGTCAACTTTTACATTTTGTATTCAGTGTATCTAAATTGTACTTCTGCCAAGTACATTCTTAGATACTAATCCCTAGGTAAGTTGACATTTAGATGCCTGGTATATGTGAAGAATCAAAGCTGACACTTGATTCAACAAGGCTAATAAAATCAACACTATTCCAGGATTTAGGAAGCACCTACTACAGCAATATACTTACTATAAATATTGTATTTAAGTTAGAATTTATAATATCTAATAATATCTAACAAAAATATCTGAAAATAATATCTAATTCTTTTTTTTTTAAACCTCATTTAAAGGAGTGAACATGGAGAGATTTGCAGAAGAAGCTGATGTAGTAATAGTTGGTGGAGGCCCCGCTGGTCTCTCTGCAGCTATTCGTCTAAAACAGTTGGCTGCTAAACATGAAAAAGAAATTCGAGTATGTCTAGTGGAGAAAGCTGCTCAGATAGGAGCCCATACTCTCTCTGGTGCTTGTCTTGAACCATCTGCTTTTGAAGAACTCTTCCCAGACTGGAAAGAGAAAGGGGTATGCACAGCTATTGGTTGTTTTTTAAAATCATCTCCAATCCAAATACTTGTATAAATATTTTTCATTTAAAAAAGTTTTCTCAGTGGGTAATTATGAAAATTTTTAGTGAATAAAGAGAAAACTAGGACTAAAATTATTTTTAAGTGTCAAGGTTGTAATTTTGAGATTTTAATTTAATTTAGTATTTTCTGCGTATTTATAGGATTTATGATACAACCTACGTTTGAAAGTTGAACCGTTTGTATTGGAAAAAAAAGAGGATTTTCATTAAGTTTTGTTATGTAATCCTTCTTCTTCAAATCTTATTTATAACCTTGAAACAATGCTTCCAATCCAGAGAAGCTAACTTAAATTTTGAAAATAAACATACAGCCCCTCTCCCTCTCTTTCTTCTCTTTCCTTCCCTTTTCACACTTTCTATATCTCCCTGTCCCTTTTTCTCACAGTCTCTATCACCCCTTCTCCTCCTCCCCCATATCAGAAGAAAGTTGGCTGCTAGGAGATGTTTTTTCAGCCATAGGAACTCAGGAAGGCAGTGTTTTAAAGCACATGGAAAGGAGTTGCTACACCAAGAAAATCATGCATCTTTTAAAGTACTCAAGATGTATAAACTAACATAGACTAGAGCAAATTGATGTCTAATAGTTGTTGTCTATTCTTAGCTCTGCTGCTAACTTGACTTTGGGCACATACTTCCATACCTGTTTCCTAATTTGTAAGGGTGATGTCTTACCTCACAGGGTAGTTTTATAATATATTACCTTATTCTGACAATAGAATAAGGTAACATGAGAAAACTCTTAGGAAAAAGCTAAAAAATGTATACCATCCTTGTGCATTTCATGCTGAGCAAATCGGATCCAGAATGGTTTCTGTTCCTCTTTTCTATATAATAACTGAAGTACATGTTTTTTAGATTAATGTTACCAATTCTGGTATAAAAAGAAAAGTTGTTCTTCACAGGTCTCTCAGTGTGTTGACTGTTTTATAAGTTCTAACTCAGAGATCTGTCACCACCTAAAATAATATAAAATCTGTTAATCCCCATAAAGTGATGAAAAAGGGATGCAGTGTTTTTATTTTAAGTGTAAAATAAATATTTTTGTGAATAACTTTCTATATTTTCCTCATTCTTGATATAAAGGCTCCACTCACCACTCCTGTAACAGAAGATAAATTTGGAATTTTAACCGAGAAATTTAGAATTCCTGTGCCAATACTTCCAGGTAAGAAATGAGGGATTCTGAGCACTGAATGAGAAGGTAGGAAAGTGGAAATGAGGTAAGTACTGTAGTTGTATAGGTTAATTTGCTTTTTAAAATCCTTTGCCGTAATTTGATTTTTATTTCAATATAAGCACAAATCTAGACCAAAATGTAACGAAATAATGGAAGCATTACTGAAGAAGTTAGATTTGGGACAGATGAATAGCTGTAATGAAAATATACGTACTTCTTCTTTCTATGTCTGTTGTCTCCCAATTCAAATGATCTTCTGTCCCGTCTTGGTGGTAAGGAAGTAACCCTGGGTTGTCAAAGACACATATTCTGACAGCACCTAACAAATTGGAAGGTCTTCAGCGATAAGCTATGTGTCTGTCATCTGAGCTGGGCTCATTTTTTTAAGTTTATTTTATTTTTTAATTTGACAGACGCAAATATTTTCATATAAAAAGAACAGAAAAAGAGTTTTGTATGTGAAACTGCAAATATCATTATGTACTGATTGTTTTTTGATTTGGGGTTTAAAAAAGAAATGCTAAATTCAGCACACTAATCCCAAAAGCTATCTTGCTTGTTAATGTTTTCACTCTAAACCCCCTTCTCTTCTGTACATTTTAAAAAATGTTTTATTAATGCTTTTTGCTTTCTTTAGTCCTTCTAACCCCGCCCAGTTTTTTTTAAACTTTCACTTATAACATATACATAGACATACAAAACATAAATGTATACTGGATATGTCTAAAAATACATATCTTATTTTATACCATGAATTCATCACTTCTCTGTTAAGGGGATAGTATATTTTGTTCTTAATCCTCTGGAGTCATAATTGGTCATTGCATTGATTAGAGTTCTTAAGTCTTTCAAAGTTATTTTTCTTTTTAGCGATGTAGTCATTGTATGATTCATTCTCCTGATTCTTCTCACTTCACTTTTCATCAATTCATAGAAGTTTTCACAAGTTTCTCTTATAATCTTTCCTTTCTTCCTAACTTTCCTATTAGTGTTGAAGATATCACCATCCTCCCAATCACCCACACTCAAATCTTATATGTCATCCTCAATTCCTCATTCTCTCTCACCATATCCAATCAATTTGCCAAGTCTTATCAGTTTTACCTTTGTAACATCTCATATATTCCCCTTTCTTGATTTTGACATGAGCACTATTCTGATGTAGGCCCTCATCCCTTCATGTCTAGATTGTTGCCATAGCTTTCTGATTGGTCTCCCTACCTCAAATCTCTCCCCACTCTGGTCCATCCTCCACTCAGTTGTCAGATTGATCTTCCTAAAGGATATGGGTGGCGTTATCACTCTCTTATTCAGTAAACTCCATTGGCTCTCCTATTACCTTCAGGATAAAATATAAAAATCTATTCAGCTTTTAAAGTACTTCATAACTTTCTTTGACCTTACTCCTCTCCATGTACCATGTAATCTATGATCCAGTGACATTGGCCTCCTTGCTGTTTCTGGAATATGACAGTCCATTTTTCCTACACGTTTTCACTAGCTGTCCCCCATACCTAGATTCTCTCTCCTTATCTCTGTCTCCAAGCTTCCCTGACTTCTCACAAGGACCAGCTAAAATCCCACCTTCTATAAAAAATGTTTCTTAATTCCCCTTAATGCTAGTACCTTCCCTCCTTTGATTTTGATTTGATTTGATCCAGTTTACCCTATGTATTTCTTGTTTATACATAGTGGTTTGTATATTGCCACCCCCATTAGACTGTGAACTCCTTGAGAGCGGAGACTATTTTTTGCTTTTCTTTGTATCCCTAGTGCTTAGCATGGTGCCTGATATCTAATGATTGCTTAATAAATGTTGGTTGACTTGACTCTGAATCTGCCCCTTTCATCATTTCTTATGGCTCAGTAATAATCTATTACATTAACATGCCATAATTTTTTGACCATTCCCCCAATTAATGGAAATCATTTTAGTGTCTAGTTCTTTGCTACATTAAAAAGACTGCTATGAATATTTATTGCCCATAGCAGTTATATTTTTTCTTTCTTTTGTTTTCTTTCTTTTTTCTTGTTAGGACACATGCCCAGTAGTTGTATCGTTGGGTTGAATGATACGGGCAGTTTAATGACTTTGGGGGCATAGTTCCAAACTGCATTCAAATTGAACCAGTTCACAGTTCCACCAGCCTTAGTTAATTTCAAAGGGACGTATCACTAGAAGTTTGACCATCAAGTGATATTCAGATGAAATAATGAATGGTATTAACTCATGAAGCAGTGATAGATAAGGGATAGAGGAACTGTAATCTACATTATGGAGAATGAACCCATACAATGATGAAACGTGGATCCTTAGTGTATTGAAATAAATAAATAATAAATGGATAAATAAATATGTTGAAATGAGTAAATAATAAATAAATACTAAACTCAGATCTTTATTACTTAATTTTTATTTTTAAGAATATTATTTTAAAATATATTACCAGTAAATACTTAAGAGTATACATTCTGTATTTGTAGGTCTTCCAATGAATAATCATGGAAATTATATTGTGCGCTTAGGCCATTTGGTTAATTGGATGGGACAGCAAGCAGAAGAGCTTGGTGTTGAAGTATACCCAGGGTATGCAGCTGCAGAGGTAATGAAATCTTCTTCCACGATCCTAATAAGGAGACATTTTTATTTTGAAGGTTGTAGTTTAATAAGATGTATGCATGAGAAGAGATTTGTTCATGTAAAGGAATTACATTTTAGTTTTATAGAAAAAAATAGTGATTAATTTGTTTCTGTCTTTAAAAATAAGGTCCTATATCATGAAGATGGCAGTGTAAAAGGAATTGCTACTAATGATGTAGGCATACAGAAGGATGGAGCACCAAAGGTAAACTTCTTAATAATAATGTAATTTTCAGAAATTGATAAAAGTGTTAAAGGAACTTAAAGATGATGAAAATGCATTTGACATTTTGACAAAAAAAATTTAACGATGCCATAAATTGCCCAAATAGTTAAGAGAATTCTCAAATATTAGTTAACAGAACTTTTTTCTTTTCTTTTTTTCAAATTTTATTTTGGACTCAAACACCAAAACTCAAATACACAATAGAGAAAAGAAAAAGAAATATATCATAAACTTAAATTTTGAAATCTAAATTCAAAGTAAAGGGAAAAAAAGTGTCATATGCACAGCAGAAGATAAAGAGAGGATTCAAAATACATAGCAATAAATGTCAGTATCAAGAAAGCCTATCCTACATGTTATGTTGAGAGCTGTTCATCTTTTCTTTGCTTCCTTGAAAGCTTTTTTTGTTCTCTGCTGTGTACTTTTCAATTTGTTCTTTTTCCCCCTTTTCCTCCCCTTACTCTAACCAAAACTATATATATACCTATGATACATATGTAGAGTATACTTTCCCTAACAGATTCTACTCCTGATCTTTGTTTTTATGTTTGTTCATGTCTCTTATTTCCTATCCCTCCTGACTCTTCTTCTTTACTTCTGCTTGCTACCTTGCCCTCCTGTTGCTAAGCCTACCCCTACCTCCAGTGATGCCTCCCAAGTCTGTAAATCTAAACACCTTTCTATACCCCCCTTTTACCTATTCCCTCACTCTCCCTCTAAAAATCCCTCCCTTATCCTCTCCCCCCATCCCCTTACCATTTTATTTCTTCTGAATTTAGAAGACTTTTATATTCATATGTCTATATGTATGTATGTATACATACATATATATATTACATATATATTATTCCCTCTTGAACCCATTCCCGATAAAAGTAGGTTACCAGAACTACCAGCCCTCCTCCCCTATCTAAATCCTCTATGTACTTTCTTCCTCTCGAGCTTCAGTTGTGAGAGATAATTACTCTTTTTAGCTATTCCTATATAGTTTTACTTTTTAAAGTCATTATCATATTCAGGTCTACCCCAATCTTTCTTACAAACTACCCGATTACTAATAACAATCTTAGACATACGTTTTACATACATAAAAGGTAAACAGTCCGTCCATTATTGAGTTGCTTATAGTTGGTCTTTGTTATGTACCTTATGTTTCTCTTGGCTCTTCTGTATCAAATATTCTTTTCAGTTCAGTTTTTTGTTTTTTAACGAAGTCTTGAAAGTTTGACAAGTTGATCAGATGTCCATTTTTTTTTCATTCAGAGTTATACTGAATTTTGCTGGGTGTGAGATTTTTGGCCAGAACCCCAGTTCTGTTGCTCTTCAGTATATAATGTTTCAAGACCTGCAGTCCTGTAGGGTCACCGATGCTAGGTCTTATGTGATTCTAACTGTCACTGCCATAGTTAAATTGTTTTCTTTTTGTTGCTCTTAATATTTTATCCTTGAGCTGGGGGTTTCTGAATTTAACTATACTGTTCCTATGAGTTTTCTTCATAAGGTCTCTTTCAAGTGGTGATCCATGGATTTTTTCTATTTCTACTTTCCCCTCTTGTTCTAATGCTTCAGGATAATTTTCTTTATTTCTTGTATTACAGTATCAAGAGTCTCTTTTTGGTCATAGCTTTCAGGTACTCCAATTATTCTTATGTTTTCTCTTCTTGATCTGCTCTCCAGATCAGTTGTTTTTCTTATAAGATGTTTCACTTTCTCTTCTTTTTTTTCATTCTTTATGTTTTGTTGTAGTATTTCTTAGTCTCTTTTAACTTCACTAGCTTTCCCTTGCCCAATTCTAATTTTAAAGGTGTTGTTTTCTTCCTTAAGATTCTGAATCTCCTCTTCTAATTGGTTGATTTTCTTTTCATAATCTTCTTATTTTTCTTGGATCGTTTTTATTTATTTATTTTAGTTTTTACTCAATCTCTGTCATGTGATTTTTAAAGTCCTTTTTAAGTTCTTCTGTAAATTCTTTTTGGGCAGGTGACCATTTGGCATTACTCTTTGGTGTAGAAGAGAGTTTCTTTATTTCAATATCTTCCTCTGACAATGAACCCCGGTCTTCTCTATTCCCATAATAATTTTCTGTGGTTGGATTCTTTCTTTTTCACCTATGCATTTTTGGTGGTAGTAACTTAATTTTTATAATCACCTCTAGTCTTGGGGTATGTGGAATGGTGCAACTTGCCTCAAATATTCAGTTCTCCCCTCTACCCTAGAATCAAAGCCAAACCTCCAGCCTCCTGTGAGTGTCCATAGCCAACGATATCCTGCCCCACTGCTTCAGCACTGGCAGGGCATGTCCTCTTTCCTTCTCTCTCTGCAGCACAGCTGGGTCTGCCATTGTGCTGGGTCTGCCATTCCTTGTCAGCAGAGGTTCCCTCGATCTTCCCTGGCTCAGACACCCAACTCCCCTTACACTCCCAGGGTAAAAGTTCCTTTGGCTGCTGCAGAGGACTGCACCTGCTGATCTCAGGACTTGTGGCTTGTTTAAGCAGCCTGCCACTTGTTAAAGGGGACCCTAGCCTTAAGGTGTTTGCTTTTCACAGGAACCAAACCTTGTCCTGGGGTTTTTCTTCAAATCTCTGATTGTCCCCAGAAGTACCCCAGTTATGCCCCTATTCTTATTTATTTTTACCACACAAACACACACACCTCCTTTGTTCACCGGAGCTATTTTATCTTTTGTGGGGGAAAATCTGGTGAGCTTAGAATTTTCTGACCTATTCCACCATCTTCCCAGAATCCTCTCATGATTTAAAAAAAAAAAGAAACTTTGAAATATTGCTTAGGCGCTCAGGTTCAGAGCCTTAAAGACCTGAGGTACATACATGATAGTATGAAGTTGTCCAAGAGAGGAATGAACAAAGAATCAGTCTGTACTTAATCCCTTTTGAAGCCAAACTTCCTATCATTCATATATGTTTGTATATGTGTGTACGTACATGTCTGTGTATATATTATATATTTATATATGTAGATATATATATTTATGTGTTAGTTACACACATATTTGGTTCTTAATAAGTACCTTAATGTGAAGTCTATAGCTACATTTTGTATGCATGTATTATATATAGTATATGCTATCCACATGTGGAAATTGCATTACTGGCAGTGATTACTTTCTCTATGTTCAGACATGGAATTGAAAAGCTCAGAGTAGGGACAGACTTTCTTTCTATGCTGTGGCCACCAAAGACTATTCTTTTGATTTCAAGTTATACCTACTACTTATTTAAGAATTATGTTTTCTTTACATCCAGAAGAACTTGAGTTGGTTTATGTTTAAACACACCATAAAATAAAAAACACATCATCCAAGGAATGAGGACAAATTCTACCAACAAAAGTTTTCTGGCAGCCTTCCCAAGGGAAGGCGGCAAGGGGCCTGTCTAGGATGATTTCCGTGGTGCTAGCACAAGACAAATTCTACCTTCTGCTTCCAGCCTGATCTCCCAGCCCCAATGTGGAAAACTTCCATTGCAAAGACTCCTTTGACCCCAGGCCTTCCATTTCCTGCTGTGCTTGTCAAAGGAGAGGACTTCCATCTCCTACTGACCATTTTCTGCCTAATCTACAGCCTTTAGAGGGAGGCGAAGTAGTGAAATGGGGCCTCATTTGACCATCTCTTGTTTGCCTTCCATCTTGTGCTGTATTGGTCTCCAACCCTGATCTTCAACTTCCTTTGAGAAAAAGAATGGCCCCTTTTATACCTGGTTATGATCTACACACCTCAGTGATTGTGAAATCATGTAGGTGATCATCAAAAAACCTCATTCCCCATCCCCCATCATCTGGTTTCTTATTTCTCTCCCCATCCACCTTCCCATCCCAAACCACCAACCCACCCATTCCACTGTGCCCTTAGGCAACAAACTTCCCTTCACCCTAAATCTTTTCCTCTACCATTCATTTTGTCTTATAGCCATTGTTGAGACCTGGCTGCCCCCTGATGCCACAGCCTCTCTGGACACCCTCTCCAGTACTAGCTGAATTTCTGGCCTTGCCTTCAGCTCTTTGGTTGAGGCAGAGAAGTTGAATATTTCTTGCTCCCTCTTGCCACTTCCAGGTTGTCATCACCTCCATCACTCAGTAACCTCCTCTCCTTTGAGGTTCATGCTATTTATATCTACTACCCAATCAAAATCCTGGTAGCTGTTGTCTACAGACCTCTAGTTCACTTCCTTCTTTGCTCAATGAGTTCAGTTCATGGCTCTCAAATTTTCTTTCTTACCTAACCCCTGCCCTTATACTAGAAGTCTTCAACATACACATTGATTCTCCCTCATCTTAACAAGTCAGTTCCTCAACTTACTGACTTTCTGTGACCCACTTTTCCACCCACCTCAACCGCACATAAAGATGGCCATGACTTTGATCTTGCAGTCACCCACAAATGTACCACCTCCATGTTCAAGAATTCTGAAATCCCTTTATGTGACCATAATCTACTGGGTTTTCACCTCTCCCTCTGTCTTCTCTACCAAACCTTGCTCTTTGTGCACACCACAGCCTCTAATCCCTCAATTTTCTCCTAGGCCATCTCCCCTGCACTAGCCACTCTCTCCCCTTTTCTCCATCTTGACCTGTTGATGAAGTGGTTTAACTCTCCACTGTCTTCTTTTCTTGAGGCCCTGGACTCACCAGTTGTGCCCTGTCAAGCTTTAGCCTTGGATTACTCCCATAGAGAAAGTTACACAACCATTCTGACTGGGTCCACTATAGATTTATGTTACGCAACCTTAATTGGGCTTTCACTGCAGTTAGGTAATCCTACTATCTACCAATGTGGTTATATGATAGAGTTTACATATTTTTGGAATTGTGTTACACAAAAGTCCTACTTCTGTACCTCGTCATGGTGTGAATGGAAGTAGATGATCCTGGGTTCTTGAAGGCTGTGCCACAAAGAACAAGCAATGAAAGGCTTCTGTTACTGCCTGACATCAAACAGTATATCTATTCTCCAAGAACCAACCTAGCTAAGGGGTTGAGAATATCACTAGGTTAGCTTTAGGAAGGTTAATTTTTTGGCTGTAGTCTCTTGTTCCAACTTTTGGAGGAACTTGTGATTTGCCCTGGCCAAAGGATTTTACTTACCAGTAAAATCATTGATTCTTGAAATATTTAAAAGGTGTTTTAAAACATAATTTTAAATGTTTCTAGATTCACAGAATTTTAGAATTAGAAGTGACATCTAGTTTAGTTCCCTCATTTTACAGATTAGGAAATTAAGGCCCAACAAAGTTAAGTTGCTTGCCTAAGGTCATACAATTTCCTGACTCCTTGGCTCCTGTTTTTTTCCGTTAAAACATAGCATGAAAGCCTCTGATCTCATGTTCCTGGGAATTACTCCTGAGGAACACATGATGGGAATTTAGCCCAGAAATTTTTACGGCCTTTCTTATCAGGACCTCTAAATCTTTCTCAGCTCAAAGCCTAAGGTCATAGTGTTTGGGAGCTAGAAGCTAGGTGTGACAGCAATGAGGTACTATTTTGGTATACCCATTTCAGTTTCATGTATAGAACAATCTTTTCCCCAGTATCCCAGCAAGTGTCATTGTTTCATCCCCAGGCTTTGGGCAGAACTTGGGCCTATAGCTGAGTCTGCATGTTTTCTAAATATCTGTTTAGTGCTGTTTTAAAAAATTCATTTTATTCAAATATTCTTTTCAGAGAACATTTCAAACTCATTCTTTTGAATGTTTGGACTTAAATGCTTATGACTGATTATTTTCCCCTCTGAATTGATGAACTCTACCTGTATATATGGAGGCAGCTGGGTGGCCCAATGAATAGAGCACTTGGCCAGAAGTCAGGAAGGCCTAAGTTCAGATTTGGTCTCAGACACTTGCTGTATGACTCTGGGTAAGTAATTTTGCCACAGTTTCCTTATCTATTAAATGAGATTGAGAAGGAAACGGCAAACCACTCCAATACCTTTGCTAAGAAAAGCCCAAATGGAATTGCAGAGAGTCAGTCAGGACTGAACAACAGCAACCAATATATACTTCCCCCATGCAAATGCTTATGAAATACAAATGTTTGAATTGAATTGAACTTTTTTCCTTTTCAAAAAGATATATCTACAAATACATCTTTTTAATTTGTTCTTTTCCTAGCTTTTTTAGTTACATGCCCAATTCATTGATCTCCTCTTTCTCTATTTTATTCATGTAAGTATTTAGATATATAAAACTTCCCATAAGAACTGCTTTTGCTGCATCCCAAAAGTTTTGGTATGTTGTGTCATTATTGTCATTCTTTTTTATGGCGTTATTGATTATTTCTGTGATTTGTTGTTTGGCCCACTCATTCTTTAGGATTAGATTATTTAGTTTCCAATTAATCTTTAGTCTATCTTTCCATGGCCCCTTATTACATATAATTTTTATTGCATCATGATCTGAAAAGTATGCATCTAATATTTCTGTCTTTTTGCATTGGATTATGGGGTTTTTGTGCCCTAGTGCATGGTCAATTTTTGTGTAGGTACCATGTGCCTCTGAGAAAAAGGTATATTCCTTTCTATCCCTATTCAGTTTTCTCCAGAGGTCTACCATATCTAATTTTTCTAGAATTCTATTCACCTCTTTAAATTCTTTCTTGTATATTTTGTGGTTAGATTTATCTAGTTCAGAGAGGAGGATGTTGAGGTCCCCCACTAGTATAGTTTTGCTGTCTATTTCCTCCTGTAACTCCCTTAACTTCTCTTGCCAGAATTTGGGTGCTATACCACTTGGTGCATGTATGTTTCATAATGGTATTACATCATTGTCTATGGTGCCTTTTAGCAGGATATAGTTTCCTTCCCTATCTCTTTTAATTAGATCAATTTTTGCTTTTGCTTTGTCTGAGATCACCCTGCCCCTGCTTTTTTACTTCAGCTGAAGCATAATATATTCTGCTCCAGCTTTTTACCTTTACTCTATGTGTATCTCTCTGCATCAAATGTGTTTCCTGGAGACAACATATTGTAGGCTTATGGTTCTTAATCCACTCTGCTATCCGTTTCCATTTTATAAGAGAGTTCATCCCATTCACATTCATAGTTATGATTACTATCTGTGTCTTTCTCTCTATCCTATTTTACCCCTGTTTATGCTTTTCTTTCTCCTTTCTCTTCTCAAAAGAGTTTTGCTTTTGAGCACAGCCTCCCTCAATCTTCCCTCCATTCTATCAGCCTTCTCCCTTTTCGTTCTTTTCCCTTGGTACTTCTTCCCTCCCTTCTAGCTACCTCCTTCCTTTTTTTTCCCCTTTCTCCTTTTACTGCCTGTAGTGCAAGTTAAATTTCTATACCTGAGTATGTTATTCTCCCCTTCGGCAAAATCCCATGAGAGTAAGGTTCAAACAATGCTTATCTCCCTCCCTTCTTTCCCTCTACTGTAATGTTTTTATGCCTCTTTATGTGATGTAATTTACCCTTTTCTGCCTCCTTTCTTCTTCTCCCATTAATATCCCTTTTCACCCCTTAATTAGGTTTTTTATCATCACATCAAAGTCTACTTATACCCACATCCTCTGACTATGTATATCCTTTTTAAATGTCATAATAAAAATATAGTTCTCAAGAGTTAACAAGTATAATTTTCCCGTATAGAGATATAAACAGTTTGCCCTTTTTGAATAGCATTTTGTTTTTTCTTTCCTGTTTACCTTTTTATGGCTCTTTTGAGTCTTGTATTTGAAGATCAGATTTTCCACTGAGCTCTGGTCTTTTCATCAGGAAGTTCTGGAAATCCCTGTTTCATTGAATGTCCGTTTCCTTGCCTGAAAGATTATGGTCAATTTTGCTGGATAGTTGATCTTTGGTTGTAATCCAAGCTCCTTTGCCTTACAGAATATCATTCCAAGCTCTCTGATTTTTTAATGTAGAAGCTGCAAGGTCCTACATAATCCTGGCTGTGGTTCCATGATATTTGAATTGTTTCTTTCTGGCTTCTTGCAGTATTTTCTCCTTGACCTGATAATTCTGGAATTTGGCTATAATATTCCTTGGCATTTTCAATTTGGGATCTCTTTCAGGAAGTAACCAGTGGACTCTTTCTATGACTATTTTACCCTCTGGTTCTAGGACCCCAGGGCAGTTTTCCTTGGTGATTTCTTGGAAGATGCTGTCCAGGCTCTTTTTTTCATCATGGCTTTCAGGTAGATCAATAATTCCTACATTATCTCTCTTGGATCTATTTTCCAGGTCAGTTTGTTTTTCCAATAAGGTATTTTATGTTTTCTTCAATTTTTTCATTTTTTTGATTTTGTTTGACTGATTCTTGATGTTTCATAGGGTCATTAGCTTCCACTTGCCCAATTCTAATTTCTAACGAATTGTTTTCTTCAGTTAGCTTTTGTGCCTCCTTTTCCACTTGGCCAATTCTACTTTTTAAGGACTTGTTTTCTGCAGTCAGTTTTTGTCCTTCCTTTCCCAAGCATTGAGTCTTTCTTGCATACCTCTTATTTCCTTTCCCAATTTTCTTACACCTCTCTTATTTGACTTTTAAAATCCTTCTTGAGCTCTTCCAAGAAGGTTTTTTGGGCTTGAGATCAGTTCATATTCTGCTTTAAGGTTTCAGATGTGAGTATATTGACAATGTTGTTCTTTTCTGAATTTGTGCATTGATCTTCCTTGTCCCCATAGTAAGAATCTGTGGTCACTGTCCGTTTCTGCTTCTTGCTTGTGGTGTTTGCCTATTTCCAGACTTTTAAAAAAAGTTGAGTTCTGCTAGAGCACAGGGAACACTGACCCAAGTAAGAGATAACTTACTTGTAGCAGTAAGAACCTATGGTCTTTGTTTTTCTTTGTTGCTATTTGTTTATGGTTTGCCTTTTTCCTGGCTTTTAAAGTTGATCTCTGCTTCTAGGGCACAGAGGGGGCACTGTCCCACACTTCTTGTTCAGGGGACTAGGGGCCTGGTTACTGGCTTTGTGTGCTAGGGCCTTAGGTTCTGGCAGCTGGAGGCTGTAGACGCTGTAACTTACCTAGTGCTGAGCTGAAGCTGGTGGTGGTATCTGGTGTGTGTCGAGGCCAGGTGGGGTTTTTCTGCGTTTCCCTGGGGTTACACTGAAGCTCTCAGGATGGGGTGTGGGGAGAGGGGTGGTCTGGCCTCTGGAGGTCACCTCCTCACCCAAGGCTGTGCTAGAGCACAGGTAGGCTGAGCCACTAGTGAAAGCCCATCTGCTGCACAGTTGGTGGTTCTGTGCCCTGGTGTCTACCAATTCCCCTGGCTGTGTCAAGGCATACAGGAGGTCGTGGTGTTGGCACTTACCCCCTCCACCTCCCTGGGACTCAGGATCTCCTGCTGGTTTGCTGAGGTGGGACTTTGCCACTGACTTTCTGGGATGTCTCCTGTCTTGTACTGGTCTCCTTGAGCCACAGCAAGAGGAACCTTTTCCATTAATCCCCCTAGCCTCACAAGCTAAAAAACTGCCATACCCTGTCTTTCTGCTGGCTCCACTCTTCCAGTATTTTCAAGGTTAGTAAGGGAGAGTGAGATCGACTTACTTCTTACTCCACCATCTTGGCTCCTGGAAGTCCACATGTATCCTTTTTAAAACATCCTCCCATTATTAATCTTGGTAATAAAAGAATAAACACAAGTGCAGTCTGTCACTTTGCTAGACTCAAAAACTGCTCTGATATGCTAGCAACCAATAATGAAGAAAGCAGCCATCAGATAAGTAAATCATTAGGTTAAAAAGAGAGGTATCACCATCTGCCCAGTTTATTGATCTATTTATCTTTAAAGGCCAATAGCCAATTTATAGAGGTATCTATGCCAAGGTTTTGTCCTTTTTCTGAAGCTCTGATCCCTAATCATGATACTAAAAATTTATGTTTACAAGTAACTTTAAGGTTTACAAAGCATTTTGTTCATAACAAACCAGTTGAGATTATTGGTAGTGTGTGCATTATTATCTTCATTTTATTGATAAGGAAACTGAACCTCTCAGAGTTAAATGACATGCCCAGAGTCATATAGCAAGTCTATGCTTCAGACAGAAGTTGAACCCTGCTGAGGCTAGCCCTCTTTCCACTTATTTTTTGGCCTCTCTAGAAGCAGTCTTGTAAATAAAATAGGTTTGAGACCTGCAGGCATTTTAGGCCATGTGACAAGGCCAAGTGTCCTTTCTGCTCCCTCTGTCTTATAATTTCACATGACTCTGGCTCTTCAAGATAGAAATCCCTTGAGTGGGGGGTGATATGGTAAGCCAAGATGATGCTGGAACCTCACTGTGACTCTTTGTTCCAGGACCTTTTCCCTTCAGCAGTGAATCCCATTGTTTCCATATCTCTTGTCCTTCCCAAAACTAAAGCACATCTCCCTTCCAGAAGATCAGCTTTGTCTGCTGGCCCCACTTGAGAAACTTCTCAACAAAACTAGTTGGACATCTCTTAGCTACAAATCTAGTCCTATGAAGTGAGGTTTACGTTATTGTCTTGCTCTGGGGTACACGTGCTATCTTCCTCATACCTTTATTTGTTGATAATTTTTTTTACTTTTTTCATTTTTTAATCCAAAAAGAATGTGGTATAAGTAGAATCTTGGTCATTTGAGCTTCATAATCTGAAATTTTGAATAGCCCTAATTTGACATTTTTTCTTTGACCCTACTCTGATGCTTCATGTTATTAAGGTTTAGCATGGGTTCTCAAAGGCCCTGCTAGTAAAAGTCCTAGCAAGCTAGAAAAGCCTTCTTCAGATAAGAGCCATGTAGATGGATTGTCAGCTGACAAGCAGCATAGCTAAATTTAGAAAGGCTCATCATCAGGGCAGTGACCACCAGATGATGGATTTTCTTGGTCACAGCAGTTCATAAAACAGCCTCCTAGAGTGTGGACCAATGAAATGAGATCTTTTGAGGATAGGTATATAGCCATAACCTCATGCACCCAGAGAACAAGTCTGCATTGTAGCATATAGTTGGAGGCAATGCTGATTATAGCATGCTGTGCTTTTACAGGACACATTTGAAAGAGGACTAGAGCTACATGCCAAAGTGACCATTTTTAGCGAAGGTTGTCACGGACATCTTGCCAAGCAGCTGTATAAGAAGTTTAATTTGAGGACCAATTGTGAACCCCAGACCTATGGTATTGGGCTAAAGGAGGTAACATTTTGTCATTTTAGAAATTTTAGTAGTTGAAAGGTAAAGTTTAAGTCAGTTGTTATTATTACACAGCCATTTTTCATGGCAAATAGACATACATTTTTTTAAATTGAATTGAATTATTTTATTGTAAAGGTAGTAAAGAGCCTTTGAAATATTTTGTAATCTGCTTTAAAGTATTTACAGTTCAAATCTCATTACGGCAGAGATGGTCCAGGTCATTTTATTATATTGATATTTAGTGTTTATCAAATGTTGTATGAATTAAATGACTAAGACTTGAACTGTACTGGTTATTCAGAGCTTTTTCTTTTTAATTAATCTTTAATTGATTTTGTAACAGATTTTAATCTGTGTCTCTGTTAGTAATATGTCTTAAAATAAGGCTTGTATTTTAGGTAGTCAGCCTTGCATGACATTGTTTAATTTATCTTCTCCTTTAAATCTTCAATTTCTTGAATTTTACAGAATATATATTTTTACTTTGATTTATTTGATTTCATTTGAAATAACCCCATTTGTCATATCCATTCATACTCTTAACTCCATAGTGTGAAAGAAAATAAAGAACGTTGGGATATTTTCATTTCCTGATTTTTTGCCACATGATATTAAAAATTGCTGAAGTATGCGTTTACTAGACCTTGGATCTTGTACTTTTTTAATTCCAGCATCATACTGGGAATTTTCGTTGTTTTGAAAGCTTACAAATTCTTATAAAGATATAGCATTTATTGAAACTTTCTTAAGTAAAAGAAGAAAATTAACCTTGAAAACTAAAACTTAAAACCTTAAAAGGAAAATAAACCATTTAAAGAACCATTGAATTGGCCTAATATGGTATTGTCCTTCTTATACGTGTATAATAGATATACTTAGGAATTAACTGGCACCTGAAAAAAACTTTTAAAATTCTGATCCTTTTTATTAAATTTTAATTGGGATATACAAACACACACATAGACATATATGTATATATTTGGGTTATATATGGTCCATATATATATTTTTCCAAGGAATTTTCACTGCTGAGAAACAAAGAAAGACATTAAATATGTCTGTGTCTTATTTGCAGTTATGGATTATTGACAAAAAGAATTGGAAACCAGGAAAAGTAGAACACACAGTTGGTTGGCCCTTGGATAGACATACTTACGGAGGGTCTTTCCTCTACCATTTGAATGAGAGTGAACCAATGGTAGCTCTTGGTTTTGTGGTAAGTTATTTCTTTTCCCCAATACTTGTTTCATTTAAAGCATCTTTTTTGTTAAAGAAATAAGAGGACATAAAAGACTTTAAAAACTAATAGTTTACACTTCACTTCCATCAATATCACTCTTAGAGAAATAAAAAATGTTCATTATTTATAAGAATGTGTTAAGTACATTCTCATATGTAATTATGACTGGCATACCTAGAATATTCTCTATTAGATTATCTGCAGAAATCAAAACAAAGTAGAAGTGGATTTGATCCTTCTGTATGCTTGACAAATCCTAGGTCAGCTACTTATTCATTGTGTAATCTTAGGCAAATCAGTTACCCTCTCTGGCCTCAATTTCCTTATCAGTGAAAGGAACAGATATCTAAGGTCTATTCCATAGCTAAATCTACCATGGTATGTCACATCTTTCCAGAATACTATTAAATTATTCTGATTTCTTAATGTCTGTTGATTTTTTAAAAAATCTGTTACTATATTGTTTGTTGGTCTTCTTTCCTACACAGATTTCACATGCTATTTATTCTCTTAAATTGAGATAGCCAGTTATTAAGATGTTAAATGCTTTCACAGGTGATATGAGTAAATATTAGTTAACTTGACATCATATAGAATTTAAGCTAATTTGATAGGGTCTGCCTGACTTAAAATATAAAAATACTTTTTTTAAAGGTTGGTTTAGATTATCAAAATCCATACCTAAGCCCTTTTAGAGAGTTTCAGAGGTGGAAACACCATCCTAGCATTCAGCCAACCCTGGAAGGTGGGAAAAGGATTGCCTATGGAGCCCGAGCTCTCAATGAAGGTGGCCTTCAGGTAATATTTATTCTTTCCTTTTCTTAGCACAAAGTTATTTTCCTTGTTTTTTTCCTCTCTGCTGTATACTGTATATCTCTGTTATCATAAATTTAATATTGAAACTGGCGTAAAATTGAGATGAAAAGAATTATAAAATGGAAGAAAAAAATTATAGAATTTCTGCAAACCACCTATTGTTTAAGAATATGTTATCTTACTTGGTCGTTATTTTAAAGGATGTAACAATTGTTAGCATCCTTAAATTGTAAATCAAATACTGTGTCAGCCTTCCCAAAAGGCAAATTGTCTTTTAAAAAGTAATTTTTACAGCCTTTTGCTTTTATATTTTGTATAACCATAATTGATCTACTCTTGCCCACTCTCCTTTATGCAAAGCCCTAATGCAATAAATTCTTTCTTGAATTTAGTTGAAGTAAAAAGTTTCTATCCTGACAAATTATCAATGAAAATTCTATTACTTTAGCTTTGAGCAAACTGAGACCAGTTAAGAATTTACTTACTATATTTACTTTATTTACATTTACTCCTTTTGCTCCTTTTAGATAGCTTAAGTTCTATTTTTATATCTCATTTAACTCTGTAGCCTACCTTGTATCCTTTAGTAAATAGGTAGAATTCATAAAAAATGTTTAAATAATTTTGAATTTTGAAATTCAAAATGAAATTTAAAAATTTTAGTAATACTTCAAAAATCCATAATTTACAATACTAAATTCTATATGCCAGTTTATATCTATTAATTATATGTAACTATAAATCTATCTTTGAAAGTATTATAATATTATTGTGAAGTAAAACATATATGATTTCATGTCCATAAAGGTCACAGATAACCAACATTTCCCTTTTATTGCATCATTATCACTAGAGCCTTAAAACAGTATTTTCTTTTTGGGTCCCTTGCCTTGAGAGCACCTTATAATGAGATTTTTTTGTTGCCTTTGTAACTAAATTCTCTTAAATAAGATATGAAGAAGTACCTACCTTTTATGACATTCTGCTATGCAGCATTAAAAAGAGATTTCTAGTACATGATCTGAACTTATGAACCCCTGATTTTATATGTTTATATGTGACTGCTTTTCTAACAGTGATTCAGTCTTTTGGAGTTGTCGTCATTACTGCCTATAGAAATGGCTATCCATGTTGTTGCTGTCCCTGGAATAGTAGTTCTCTCCCTTGAAGAACTTCTGCTTCCCTAGGAATCACAAGGCTTCATGCTATTCTACTCTCACTCCCCATCTTGCCCCACTTTGCTAATAAGAAGATTCAGTGCAAGAGTTCTTGACCTTGAAGCTTCTCCCCTCCCTCCCCCATCCCCCATCCCACAAAATATACACACATATCACTAACTGCCTTTTGGGCTTTTCAAACTAGATGTCGCATAGGCATCTTAAACTCAACATGTACAAAACAGAACCCATTAACTTCTCTCCCTTCCCCCAACCCATCCCTCTTCCAAACTTCCTTGTTTTTATCAAGGACACCTCTATTCTTTTAGTCACTGAGGTTCACTATCTTGGAGCCATCCTCACTCTTCCTTGTCCCATGTATCCATTCAGTTGCCAAGTCATGTCAGTTCTCCTTGCACAGCATCTCTCACCTTCATTCCCTTCTTTCATCTCATGCAGTCACCATCCTAGTTCAGGTCTTCATCATCATCATTTCTAACTTGGTCTGCTGCAGTATTCTCCTAATTGGTTTCCATACCTCAAGTCTTTTCCCTTCTCTTATCTTTCTACCACATAGTTGCCAAAATAAGTAATATTCCTAAAGTGCAGGTCCAAGTTATTCCCTTCCTTGAAAAGCTTCAGAGGGCTCCCTGTTCCCGCTGGAATCAAATGTAGATTCTTCACTTTAGCATTTAAAACCATTCATAATCACTCTCCAGATTCTCCTTTACTCACCCCTGCCACACTGGCATCCTTGCTGTGTCTCACACGTGATATTCCATCTCCTATCTCAGCCTAGACTTCATCTCCTTCCTCACCTCTGACTGACAGACTGACTGACTAGCTGATTTGTACCTCTTACTCCCCCTTCCTCGGGAGCAGCCTTCTACAAGAGGGCTTCCTAGCTTCCTCCCCAAAATTGCTTTGTAGGTATTTTCTATTTCCTTACATATGTGCAGATTGTTTTCCCTATAGTAGAATATAAAGTCCTTCAGAACAAAGACTTTTGTTTTACTTTTGTCTTTGTATCCCATCTCCTGGCACATAGTAGGCAATTCATAAATGTTCACTTCCTCATGGATTGAAGAATAGGAGGGAAATATTGGGAAAAATTCTTCTCCTAGAGATGGAGAGGAATAAGACAGGGAGTAAATGTGCTCCTTGAATCCCTGATTTTGTATCCCAAGGGCGTCACACCAGTACCTTACTAGGCACAGTGATCTGGGTTTGAATCCTAGCCTGACCCGTTTTAGCTGTGGGACCTTGAAAAGCCAATGCTCTGAGCCTATCAGTTTTCTCATCTGTAAAATGGGAATAATATTTGCACCTTGCCTGTGGTGTGGTAGGAGAAAAAGGTACTTTGAAATCTTAAATAAATCAGTAATTTTAAAAAATAAAATATGGTACTAAGAGAATCCACTTTTTTTAGCTAGTTCTTCAGTTTTACATCAGTCAAAATTGTTACTAACTATATCCTTGGAGTGCTTATAAATAAGTATAATTACTTAACTGTTGTCCAGTGATATACTCTAGATCTTGTGAATTCCACCTTCTTTATTAACTATTCCTTTTTGGGGCTACCCTGAAGCAAACCTCTATTTCCCTATTCTAGAACTCAAGAAATAAAAAACAAAGTAAAAGTTTAACCTCTCTCTGAGGACTACCAAAGTTCATGTCTCTTTATTTAGTAGTTATTCATCTGACTCTGCTTTTTTCCTCCTTTTAATCTTTTCAGTGTATTAATTATAATATATTTACTAAAAGAAAATTATTTTTCAGTATCCAAACTACACAGGCTGAAATTTTATTTATTTATTTAGGTAGATGTGTGTGGTTTTTTTAATGTTACTTATATCGCTTGGAACCTCAATCTTTATGCCTCTCTCTCTTCTCTCTCCTCAGTCTATACCAAAACTTACCTTCCCTGGTGGAGTGCTAATTGGTTGTAGTCCTGGTTTTATGAATGTTCCTAAGATCAAAGGTACCCACACTGCAATGAAAAGTGGCATTTTGGCTGCAGAATCCATTTTCAGCAAACTAACCAGTGAGAATCTCCAGTCAGAAACACTGGGTAAGAACTTCCTAGTTAATGTATGGAGCAAACCCATCACTTACTCCATTAGAAGCATTGGCTCCCTGGGAGATAATGTAAATATATATATAAATTATATGAAAAATTTAAGTTAAATCAGGCTTTTAAAAATTTTAACATAAATTTATTATTTTCATACCTATTTCATATATAAGCAATGAACTATGCTCATAAGATGATATGTTATGGTAAAAACTCATGTATGTAATCTTCAGATTCAAATTTTTTAAAATATCTAGGGTTTGTTGTTGGGTTGGTTTTTTTTTACATCTTTTGCTTTTGTCATTTAAGATGTGAAGAAAACTAAAGTGAGATTGAGTTATGTTCTACCTTTGTCAGACCATTCTGTAAAAATCACATATATAATATGTGATTGTGCCTAGAACACAATAAACCCTCTAGAGCTTGCATTCCAAGATAGTACAGATGTGTTACACAGACATAACAAGATATGCTGTTTAACTAAAAACTGGCATATTCATCTTGCATATAACTTGTGCATAACTACGATTTAGGCATGGGTATGGAAAACAAAGGCAAGAACCTAATCAGGTAAAGATGGGAAAGATAATCATAAGAGTTCCATGTTCTGACTTGAAGATGAATGCATCTTCTCTGATCATTCTGAAAAGACTCCTAGGAAAGCAAGAGAGAAAAGTCGCTTTTCAGGCACTGTTTTAACTGAGGATTAAAAATAGAAATGAGATGAGCAGACAAAAGGGAACTTTGAACTGAAGAGCTTTCAAATGCAAGGTGAAGATCTTAGAACCCAATCTTTAGTGAACTAGTAGGCTGTAACTAGTAGACTGTCATAGGGATTTAAATGCAGAAAGAATCCATTTCATTCAGGAAACATTTATTATGCACCAGCTGAATACAGATGGCTATGTTAGATTCTAAAGGAGATACGCAGTCTATAGAAAAACGGTACCCTCCTTTGAGGAATTTACAGTATAGTTAAAGAGGGATATATTATACCTATAACTATAATGCATAGTGATGACATGGAGATCTGAAGGGTGACAACAGGATGGACCAGATAAGGTTTCCTGGAGGAGACAGACATTTGAATTAGGCTTTTAAAATTTGGTAGAAATTTAGCAAGCAAAGAAGAGGGAGAAGAGGACATTCTAGGCATAACAAAAGTAGGAGAAAACAGTGCGTTTTCAAGGACCATAGAGCTCTCTAGTGGTAGGAAATAATATGTAATAAGGCTGGAAAAGTAGGTTGTTAACAGATTATTTTTGTTATTCAGTCATGTCTGATTCTTCATGATCCCATGGACTGTAGCATTCCAAGCGCTTCTATCTTCCATTATCTCCCAGAGTCTGTCCAAGCTAATGTTTATTACTTCCATGACACTATCTATACATCTCATCCTCTGCTGTCCCCTTCTCCTTTTGCTTTCAATCTTTCCCACCATCAGGGTAATAGATGATGGAGTGTCTAAAAAGCCAGGCAAAGGAGTTGGAATTCTGACACTTGCTGTGTAACTAACCACTTAAAGCTCTGTTTCTTCATCAGTATGAAGAATGGGAGGGGTAGGGGGGTAATTTCTAAAGTCCCTTCCAGTTCTGACTTAATTTGATTCTGTGATTTGTTCCTTGGGAGCAAATAGAGAGCCACTGAAGATTTTTGAGCACAGAAATGACGTGAAGAGATCTGTACATAAGGAAGATTAGTATTAAGAGGAGCAGTATAAAAGATGGATGGGGTAGGGATGAGTGGAGGTTAGATGGACCTTTTAAGAAACTGTTGTAACAATCCAAGTGGGAAGCAGTAAGAGTTGTGAGAGCAGTAGGAAGAGATGTGAGACAGATGGCAGAGGAAGAATCAAAGGGATTCTAACTGATGAATAGGAGATTAGACAGAAAAGAGTCAGAAACATCTGAAACTTGATGAGTGCTATTACTGACACCTCATGTGAAGTCAGAAGGAAGGCCAAGCTTAGGGAGAAAGAAAATTAGCTCAGGTTTAGAGATGGCAAATTTCATCCTGATAGCAGTTTGAGGTAGTGACTTTTACCACTTTCTGACTTCTCTAGGCAGGTGATGGATACAAGGTACAGGAATGGTTTACATATACATATTTGTTACAAGGGTTTTATTTATCTGTGTGTGTGTTTTCTTATTAGTTTAATTTTTTAAAAATAGCTAATGGCACTGGTAGTTAGGAAAGCCTGGAACTAGGGAACCTGGCAAAAAAAAAAAGGTTAAAGTAATCCAGGTAAGATACAATATAAGCATGAACTGAAGAAGTCAAGGGAGGCTCATCACAGAAAAGAGGTAGAGAAGCTAGCAGCATGTTGTGCAAGTGAGTAGAATCATTCATTGTAAAATAGGAAAGTGGAGTGTCAAGAGGGCTATGAAAAGAATGTGAGCAAGAGTTTTTTTCTGTACTTCAGATTCTCCTGATGACTAGACATCTACCTTTGGTGTTTTTTTTTGTTGTTTTGTGTGTGTATGGATAATTGTATTCAATAGAATGTGTCTTTTGTGCTATTAGGTATTTTGTGAATTTAAAAACATTCTGAGAATGGATTCATAGGCTTCACCAGACTGCCAAAGGGGTCTGTGACACAAGAAAGGTTAAGAATCCCTACTCTAGAAGAAGAACCATTTTAAAAGTTTTACAGCAAAACTTTTGTCCAGAAACTGACCTTCTGGTCCTCTCAAGTACCCAGAATAGGGGGATAGGGGATGGGGAGTTTCTGGTGTTGAAGAAATAACTTTGGTGCAGAGAGCAGTGGAAAGCGTTTGCAGATAGGAAAGGAGTTTACTCATTGGCATCCAACCTGTTCAATAAAAACTGAGAAATAAAAGGAGGCAGAATGGAAGAAAAGTATAAAGAGAAGAAAGGAAGCAGAAATTACAAATGAAAGCAGTCAGTAAACACTGTTGTCAAAGAAAGGTTCAGTGACAAAAATAAAAAAGACAACCAAAAAGCTGTATCTGTTAAGAAATTCCACATCATTTGGCCACACGTTTTTCCATGCCGTGTCAGTTTTACCAGGCAAATGCTATATGAACATTCAGAGCCACACTTCTGCTCTTTCACATATACTTATTAAATATTAAATGCCATTGTGCATGGTGCATCTTACAAAGGACCAGAACTGGGATGTAACAGCAAATTGGAGTCAGAATATGAACTTGACAGAAGGGGATGGAGTCCAAGGCAAGGAAAAGTAGTAGTAAAAGGCTGCGATGTAGAACTCAAGAGAACACGGTCTATAGAAGAGGTATAGAATGTATGTCAGCAACATGTTTATATATCAGATTAGTTTCAGGAATGATTTAAGTCTTCATTGTTAAACTAAAACAGTAAGATGGTTCAAACCATATAAAAGCATCCCTATTCATAATACATTTTGTAACTTTGTCTTTTCATGTTCATTTTATCAGTATTTCAGAGATCTGTAATATCCTTGATGGGTGGAAAATTTTCCATGCTCTCCCCAAAAAAAAACCTTTCATTGACTTTAAATGACAAGATGTTAATATTTTTCACATATAAAATTCTGAAATTTTTTAAATGTGCTACATATATTTACACACGAAAGATACTTTTCATGCCATTTTTACTTGACTCTTGCTGTTGGTTAAAATTACTTCAGATCTTAGTAGTACTACTTGGTACAGGGCTTTCTACTTTTCAAAGCACTTTCACACAAATTATCTGAGCTGAAACTTTTGAATAATAGGACTCCATGTGCCTGAGTATGAGGACAGTTTGAAGAAATCATGGGTGTGGAAGGAACTTTATGCTGTTCGAAACATCAGGCCTGCCTGCCACTCACCATTGGGTTTGTATGGAGGGATGATTTACACTGGATTGTTTTACTGGATATTGAGAGGAATGGAACCATGGACATTGAAACATAAAGGTAATCTGAGCATTATATTAATTTCCCCAGACTATATAAAATATAAATATATGGCCATCATATCAAATTTTGTGTCATCAAACAGGGTCATCAGATAGGGTCATCTTTCTATAAGTAGGTGGGCTATTGAGAGAATTTTTTATACTGATATTTATATAATGTTATTATAAATCTTAGTCTTCATATTCAGTGCATTAAGTCTTTAGAAGGAAATTATACTATACTTACTAGTAGATTAAGAGGATTGAGGATAATATTCATTTTTCTTTGGTATGGAAAAAGATTTTCTTGACATTCTCTATTGTCATAAAAAGATGCATCTATGCCTAGAGTTTGGCTGGGAGGAGGAAGATGAGTTGATAGCAGTATGAAGATGTGGCCAGATGTGCCATAAGATTTCATACTCATCGTTCAGGTCATTGTGAAATGGCTGGTGTTGAGGCTGAGGTGAGCTATAGGCCCCCAACCTAAAACTTCAAAGAGGTACTTCCCCTCACCCAGCCCCACCTTTGCAGTTTTCTTATACCTTAAGCTCCTCTATGTATCCTTCAGTCTAGTGACACACCCCTACCCAATCGCACCCTTCCAGTCTTCTTATATTTTAAACTCCCCCATGTATCCTTCAATCCAGTAACACTGACCTCCTTGCTATTCTTTAAACAAGATACTCCATCCCTCAGCTCCAGTCATCTATACTGGAATACTCTCCCTCCTCATCTCCACCTTCTGGCTTCCCTGGCTTTCTTTAAGCCCCAGCTAAAATCCTACCTTCTACAGAAAACCTTTCCCAATCTCTCTTAATTCAAATGCCTTCGCTCTGTTGTTTTTTTCTTATTTTATCATGAATATAGCTTATTTGTACATAGTTGTTTGCATGTTGTCTCTCCCATTAGATTGTGAGCTGCTTGAGAGCAGAGACTGTCTTTTGCCTCTTTGCCTCTTTTTGTATCCGCAGCACTTAGCACAGGCCTGTCATGTAGTAGGTACTTAATAAATACTCATAGACTGACTGACTTTCTCAAAGGGAAAACAGTGAGGAGGGAAACAATCTTTTAATGAAGAAATGTTTGTTAGTTTTTGCTACATTCTCCATATAACTAGTAGAAGGTTCACTAAGATTGTTGTTTTTATTCTTTGTGGTACTAGAGTTTGTATTCTGTTAACCACTTAATTCAAAATCCTTCTAGGTGCTGACTGTGATCAACTAAAGCCAGCTAAGGATTGTAGACCTATTGAGTACCCAAAACCTGATGGACAGATCAGTTTTGACCTCCTCTCCTCAGTGGCTCTTAGTGGTACTAATCATGAAGAGAACCAGCCACCACACTTAACACTGAAGGATGACAGCTTACCTGTGGATAGGAATTTGGTGATATATAGTGGGCCAGAACAACGATTCTGTCCTGCAGGCAAGTACTTTTATTTTTTCTTCTTTCCCATAATATTCATATTGCTAAGCATACACAGAAAAGTCTTGCTGGTTTAAAAGAGTGGCCCAGCTTCCACCTGAACTTGAAACTTGTTCCAGGTGTCTCTCCAACAATCATCATCTCCTTTAACTAGCTTGAGAAATGAGGAATTTCCCATTTGACTTAGTTTCTCTCCACAGTTGTTTCAGAACTTACCTTCCCCCAGTTAGTGAGGCCAGCCTAGCTTTGTCCCTAATTATTTAGCTAGCCACATCATAGTTGTATCTATAGCAGTTTATATCACAGCAGTTATTTTGAATGAATGAACATTTGGAAAACAAAATTAAAAGATTTCTGTAACTGCTATTACTGAAAAGGAATGGAAGGGTAGCTAAGTTATAATTTTGAATTATGAACATTCATAATCCCCCCCAAATTATAGCTAAATTAAGATAACATTTTTACTTTGCAGGAGTTTATGAATTTGTTCCTTTGGAAAAGAGTGTTGGATTTCGATTACAGATAAATTCTCAGAACTGTGTCCATTGCAAAACATGTGATATTAAAGATCCAAGTCAGAATATTAACTGGGTGGTACCAGAAGGTGGTGGAGGACCTGCTTACAATGGAATGTAATGTTAATCTCACTTAATTTCATTTATTGGTGGTTTGCTTGATGGGTAGTTCCCTAACATTTCATAGTAAACATAGCTTTAAGTTATTTTTTTTTAAATACTTAGGAAATTACCCTGCAGCCTGCTATTAATGAGATTGAGCTTCCCATGAAGTTAAAAGCATTACTCTATAGACCTAAAATAATTTTTTTTTTACAAATTAAAGAGAATCAAAGAAGAAAAGAGAGAGAAATGGGACATTATGAGAGGAGGAAGGGGGACACACTATGAGTTGAAGAAAAGCAGAAGGGGCTGTAACGGGGTTCATTTATAGAAGTAGGTGACGTGTGCAATTCCTTCCCACTTAGACCTGTTTAATTCTTCAGACAAATGCCATAGGTCAATTGTACTATCATGTATGAAGTTGACTAGCTGTCAATGAGTCACACTTTTTTTATGGGTGAATAACTTGGGGGATTTGAAGCCTGAAAACCAATATATCATCATCATCATCATCATCATCATTATTAGTATTTCTCCTTGGATTTCAATAAATGAATCATTTTTAAGTTATCCAGTCTGTAAAAAAATGAAGATTACATGAAATTTCATTAAAATCTAGTTTATCAAAGACAGTATATGAACATATGTATAGACAGTGACAATTAGAAATCCAGATTGCTATATTAACTGCAAAAAGCTCAGTGAAGTATTACATTATGAAAATTAAAGCTGATGGTTTTTTCCTTCACTTGCTTTGCACAGAAATGTAAATCTCAAATGTTTTCCAGGTAGACAGGACGTGACCAATACAAAAAAAAATTTTTTATGTGAACTATGCAGAAAGCTGTTGTAAAAATTCAAGATTTTACACTATTTTGTAACAGTTTTATTAAGAATAATTCTTATCTTCTACTAGACTGTAAGATGTAGGGAATTCTAAGTTCCGTATTTGTTGCAGGCTTGTATTATGGAACAAATGCAATATCCAAGGACACCCTTAAATAGACTTCATGCTGCCTTTGTACAGTCAGTGCATACTTTTAAAACAAAAACAATGTTCTTATGTAAACATTTTTTTTATAAGCTGCATTATCTTTATTCTTCTGTGCCTTAATCTGTTTGGCCATTTGCATTTCTGCCTCAATGGCTGTAAAATAAACATCGATCATTTATAACATCTGTTAAACGTAGACTGTTTTCTACCTATATAAAGGAAGTGATAAAAATGTAGGCAGAGTCAGTGAGTGTTTCATGTGTTTGTCATTTCAGTCATTAGCTAAACAAGTGCTTTAGGAACTGGAATATTGGTAATTTTTTAAAAAGAAATTTCTTAAATTGGAAATGGCTCAAATTGCCTCTTTTAAAACCTACTTGTGAATCTTTAGGGGAAATTTGCATGATTTCATACCAAGTCCATCTTTTTGGTGATATTCTCCAATTTTCCCTTTCTGTAATAAAGTACAACTACACAAACAACTCTAGGAGCAGGCAGAATAGGGTAGCTGAAAGAATGCAGCCATGGTGTCAAGCCAGCTGGGGTCTATATCTGGCTTTCCCATTTACCTCTTGAATTTACCTCTCTGTGCTTATTTTCCTAATCAGTAAAATGGGCATAATCATACTTTCACTACCTCACTCACAGGGTTGTGGTGATAAAAATGCTTTATGAATGTTAAAGCACTATAAAAATATGAATTGTTAGAGGGAGTGATTATTGTTACTGCAGTATTTTGCCAGATAACTAATCAGAAAGGCCCTTTTTGAATGTAAAAGCTGCACGTTTAGGTATAGGTGCTGCTAGAATATGTTTCTGGTCACTCCTCAAACTTCATTCCCATATCCCCTCATGGAACATGGCCAGTGATGCTCTTTATCTACATTCCAATAATCACCCACATTTCATTATTCACAACATTCTATAGCTACTCAGTTGCCAAGTACACATGTTAAGAGTAGGATGACTGTGCTGTTACTTCTCTGAACTTGAGTTGCTTCTGTTACCAGTAGAACATAACACTGTCACTTTTCTTTTATTGACAGTCACTACCAGTTTTCTCTGTTACTATTCTGATAAAACTGCCAATAAACTGTTGAGACTGATAAAGGTGCACCTTATAGAAACCCCTCTAAACTTGTCTATGTGTGTCTATGCCAGAGGCAAAACTAGAAAAAAAGGCATGTGTTTAGCCTCAAGTCATATACTAGAAAGAGGAAGAAAAGAGTCTTTAAAAATACAGCTCTATCAGAAATAATGATGAAATATAAGATTAAAGTAACAATCTGTTCTGATTTTAATAAAATTATAATTATTTTAATATGGTCATTAAATTTGGTCCATTCTATCTATACCTTACCTTATATATATATACCTACAATCAGTTTTCAAATTGATTAGTTGTATGCAACATGACTTTTAAGAACAAACAATTTGGGATGATTTTAGGCTGATAGAGCTTTAAAAATAACAGGTCTTCACATAAAACATTACACTCTATTTTTTTAAAAGTACTCCCAGATACCCAGCCTCATCCTATTCCCACTACCTGTGTGGTAGACAGAATATTGATTATTATTGCTGTCATTTTGCAAGTAAGAAAGCTGAATGGCTAAGCAACTTAAATCATGGAGCTTTATTTAGGACTTTTTTATCTTGGGAGATCTAAATAGTTTTCAAATATCTAGTGATATGTACTACAAGAGGTGTGGTGGAAAACTACATGAAAAGACACAAATTTGATTCCCATCTCTATTTCTTTATGTGATATTAAGTGGATTTAACTCCTCTGACACTGTTTCCCCCTTTTTAAAATGACCTAGATGATTTCTAAGGTCTAAACCCAATACTATCAACAGTGATAACTTACTTCCTTGTCTCACAGGGCTATAGTGAGGATCAGATTCATTTATGAGCAAGAAAAGTTAAAGATAAAGTAAAAGGAGGAAATGAATTTTACATGTTAACCAAATTTCCAACTTCAGATTTTCTCCCTAAATAATCTGTCTCATTCAGATTTCAGAAGTTTCTTCTCTGAATATGAAGTTCTTAATAATGACAAATGAAAAAATGACTTAGAAAATGAAACAGGCAGGGTAGTCTTATTAATGAATGACTTGTACATATTTCATGGAAATTTTGTCCCACTTGGGGTACAACTTCTACAATTATGAGAGAATTTGACCAACTGAAAGGAAGCAAATGGAGTAGTTTCAGCCTGGAAGATAATGCACACATAATGCACATGTGTCAAATGATTAAAAATACAATTGATGTATTGACATATATAATATCACTAAAAGCATCACATTTATTGGTCAGTTCTCTAATGTTCAAAATTATTGACCTCAAGTTCCTCATCTATGAAATAAGCAAATTGGACTTAAATGACTTTTTTGGTCCCTCCAGCTCTAACTCTGTGATCCTATTCTGAGAAGATGTAATCGCATACTCTTTGGTAAGGCAGTGTAATGTAGTAAAGTGTACACTGGATTTTGAATCAAGACCTGGTCTTGAATCCTGGAGTCAAATTCTACTTCCTGTCTGACAGCGGGCTAATCATTTCACCTTTTAGGCCCAGTTTCCCCATTTACAAAAACAGGGTTGTACTAGCCATCCTCTAAAGTTAAGGTTCCTTCTGACTCTGGATGCTATAAACATGAAAGAAGGATTCTTTTTATATCATAGTCATGGCCAATCACAGTTCTTAGCACATCCTAATGGAAAGAATTTCAGACTACAGTGGCTATGAAGTTCTGACTCATCCCCATTGTCTAGGATCCCAGTTTTTTAATCACCATCTCCCACTATTGGGAACTGACAAGCATGGGGAAAAAAAAAAACAAATATCCACTAAGCAGCCAACCTAGCCCATCTGTGATTCCATCCCTCTGTTCTGTGTGCCAAGCCTAAAGTTTTAAGTGTGGTGGATTTCTGAGAACTCTGGGGAAGTGCTTGGGATGGTTGCCCTAGGTGAAGGAAATTAGCTGGGGATCAGAAATTCAAAGTGAAGAAGGAGAATTTGGACTGGAGAAGCAATCAAGTCATGACTCTGAGGGTTAGCCACATTTCTACCCACTCAAAAAATGGCCACAAATGAAAAAGCCAAACCAAATTCTACCACAGGGTAGACCAATTGTCAGACTAGGGAGAGGGAAACAGGCAAAACCTTGTGCTTGTAACATCTACGCTTGTGGACATACTGCCAACTGTTCCCCTTTAAGTGACCACCCCTATTTTATTTTTTAAATTCTGGGCCTTCTCTTAGAACCAGACTCTGGAACCCAGACAGGAATAGCTGTTGCAGAGAGTGAGGCTTATATACCAAAACTTTTTCAACAGTCTTCTCATGAAATCAGGCCCTAGTTCTCAGAATTGAACTCTATTAATCTTTCACCAATTCAGGCAGATAACATTCACCCAACACAGGAGAGCTTGTATCCATCTGTCAGGTGACTGAGGAGGTGACCTTATCTGCCACTGGAACAGCTTCAAGGAAGCATTCTTTATATAGTCACAATTTCAGGAAATGGACCCATGGAATCTGAAACAGGTGAGATTAAGTTGAATGAATTCAAGGGTAATGTTATCTATCTTCACAGTCCAGCTATACACATACATAGGTTTTAATTTATAAAGTAATAAGAGTAATATATACACTATCTAATTTCATCTTTACCACAATTATGTGCAGGTAAGATAAATAAGGGTAAGGGTTTTTTTAATTAATTAATTAATTAATTTTTAGTTTTCAACATTCACTTCCAAAGATTTGGGTTCCAAATTTTCTCTCCATCTCTCCCTCCCCCCCATCCCAAGACACCGTGCATTCTGAATACCCCTTCCCACAATCTGCCCTCCCTTTCACCCCCCCCTTCTTTTATCCCCTTCCCCTTCTATTTTCCTGTAGGATAAGATAGATTTCTATACCCCTTTGCCTGTGTATCTTATTTCCCAGTTGCATGTTATAACAATTTTTAGCATTCATTTTTAAAACTTTGAGTTCCAAATTCTCTCCCTTCCTCCCTCCCCACCCACCCTTATTGACAAGGCAAGCAATTCGATATAGGTTATACATGTGTAGTCATGCAAAACACTTTCAAAATAGTCTTGTTGTGAAAGACTAACTATAATTCCTTCCATCCTATCTTGCTCTCCCATTTACTCTATTCTCTCCTTTGACCCTGTCTTTCCTCAAAAGTGTTAGCCTCTGATTCTCCCCTCCCCCAATCTGCCCTCCCTTCTATCATTCCTCCCACCCCCCATCCCCTTTCCCCCTATTTTCCTGAAGGGTAAGATAGATTTCCATACCCAATTGAATGTGTATGCTATTCCCTCCTTAAGCCAAATCTTACCTCCCCCCTCTTCAAGATTTTTCTTGCCTCTTTTATGTGAGAAAATTTACCCCATTCTACTTCTCCTTTCTCCTCCTCCCAATATGATTTTCTCTCACCTCTTAATTTTATTTTTTTACATATCATCCTTTCATATTCAACTCATCCTGTGCCCTCTATGTATATGTGTGTGTATATATGTATATATATTTTCCTTCCAACTGCCCTAACACTGACAAAGGTCTCATGAGTTATAAATATCATTTTTCCATGTAGGAATGTAAACAGTTCAACTTTAATAAGTCACTTATGATTTATCTTTCCTGTTTACCTTTTCTTGCTTCTCTTGAGTCTTGTATTTGAAAGTCAAATTTCCTATTCAGCTCTGGTCTTTTTTTTTTAATTTTTTAATTTATTTTGATTTATCAACAATCACTTCCATATGCTTTTGAGTTTAAAATTTTTCTCCCCCTTCCTCCCCCCCCACCCTCCCCAAGAGGCTCACAATCTGATATAGGCTATACATTTACATTCCTAGTAAACATATTTTCACATTAGTGAAGTTGTAAGTAAAAATTAAAACCAATAGAAGGAACCATCAGAAAGAGGAAACAAAACTCAACAGAAGAGGGAAAAAAAATGATAGTGATTCAACTTCCATAGTTCTTTCTTTGGATGTGGATAGCATTTTCCATCATGAGGCCTCTGGAGATGTCTTAGATCCTTGTAATGCTGAGAAGGGTTAAGTTTATCAATATTAGTCATTGCACAACATGGCTGTTATTGTGTACAAAGTCCTCTTGGTTCTGCTCACTTCACTCAGCATCAGACCATATAAGTCTTTCCAAGTTTTTCTGAAGTCAGCCTGTTCATCATTTCTTATAGCACAATAGTATTCCATTACATTCATATACCACAACTTGCTCAGCCATTCCCTAATTGATGGGCATCCTCTCAATTTCCAATTCTTTGCCACCACAAAAAGAGCTGCTATGAATATTTTTGTATATGTGGGTCCTTTTCCCATTTGTATGATCTCTTTGGGATATAGCCCTAGAAGTGCTATTGCTGGATCAAAGGGTATGCACATTTTTATAGCCCTTTGGACATAATTCCAAATTGTTCTCCAGAATGGTTGGATCATTTCACAACTCCACCAACAATGCATTGGTGTTCCAATTTTCCCACATCTTCTCCCACATTTATCATTTTCCTGTTTTGTCATGTTGGCCAATCTGATAGGTGTGATGTGGTACCTCAGAGTTGTTTTAATTTGCATATCTCTAATCAGTAATGATCTAGAGCATCAGCTCTGGTCTTTTCATCAAGAATGCTTGAAAGTCCTTTATTTCATTGAATATCCATTTTTCCCCCAAAAGATTATACTCAGTTTTGCTGGGTAAGTGATTCTTGGTTTTAATCCTAGCTCCTTTGACTTCTGGAATATCATATTCCAAGTCCTCCAATCCCTTAATGTAGAAGCTACTAAATCTTGTGTTATCCTGATTGTGTTTCCACAATACTTGAATTGTTTCTTTCTGGCTGCTTGCAATATTTTCTCCTTGACCTGGGGACTCTGGAATTTGGCTACAATATTCCTAGGAGTTTTCCTTTGGGGATCTCTTTCAGGAGGTGATTGGTGGATTCTTTCAATTTCTATTTTACCCTCTGGTTCTAGAATATCAAGGCAGTTTTCCTTGATAATTTCTTGAAAGATGATGTCTAGGCTCTTTTTTTGATCATGGTTTTCAGGTAGTCCAATAATTTTAAAGTTATCTCTCCTGGATCTATTTTCTAGGTCACTTGTTTTTCCAATGAGATATTTCACATTGTCTTCTATTTTTTCATTCTTTTGGTTTTATTTTATAATTTCTTGATTTCTCATAAAGTCATTAGCTTCCATTTGCTCCATTCTAATTTTTAAGGAATTATTTTCTTCAGTGAGCTTTTGGACTTCCTTTTCCATTTGGCCAATTCTGCTTTTTAAGGCATTCTTCTCATTGGCTTTTTGGACCTCTTTTGCCATTTCGTCTAGTCTATTTTAAGGTGTTATTTTCTTCAGTATTTTTTTGGGTCTCCTTTAGCAAGCTGTTGACTTGTTGTTCATTATTTTCTCACATCACTCTCATTTCTCTTCCTAATTTTTAGTCTACTTCTCTTACTTGCTTTTCAAAATCCCTTTTGAGCTCCTCCATGGCCCGGGACTGATTCATATTTTTTCTTGGAGGTTTTTGATGTAGGAGCTTTAACTTTGTTGTCTTCTTCTGGTTGTATGTTTTGATCTTCTTTGTCACCAAAGTAAGATTCTGTAGTCCGAGTTTTTTTACGTTGTTTACTCATCTTCCCAGCCAATTATTCGACTTTCAAGTTCTTGTTAAATTGTTAAGGTAGGGCTCTGCTTCCAGTGTGGACAGTGTACTGTCCCAAGCTTCATTGGTTTTGTGCAGCTGGTTTCAGAGGTACTTCTAGGGATCTGTAAATTTTCAGTTCTTCCAAGGTGGAATGATCAAAGGAGATGTGTTTACTCCTTGCCTGGTCTGTGCTCTGGTCTATGAATGACCACAAGCAATCTTTCTGCCTTGGAACTCCACCACCATAAACTCCAACATGCCAGCACTCCTTCTCGCCCCAGAGCTGCCACTCAGGACTACAACCCAGATCCAAGCATGGGCAAAGGGAAATAATCCTGCCTCATTACCAGCAAAGAAATCCCTGCAATGCCCCACTGGTCAGCCACTTGATACCTCCACCATCTGGACCGAGAGCTCCAGAAGCAGCCACCACCACTGCCGCCCTGGAGCTGCGCCAGGGCTGGGACCAGGACTGTATTCCTCTCTCACTCAGGTCCAACACACTTTTCCCACTGACCTAAGCTGTCTTTGGCATTTGTGAGTTGAGAAGTCTTAGAAACCAACACAGCTGCCCCGTTATTCATTCCCCTAAGGCTACTCCAGATTCGCTGAGGCCCTGTCTTTGCCTGTGTGGCAGTGAGCTGTGCTCCTCTCACAGCCTCGTGCAACAGACCTTTCCTGTCAATCATCCAGGTTGTCTTGGGCTGGAAACTTGTTTCACTCTTCTTTTTGTGGGTTCTGCTGCTTTAGAATTTGTCTAGAGCCATTTTTACAGGCATTTGGAGGGATTTGGGGGAGAGCTCAAGCGAGTCCCTGCTTTTACTCTGCCATCTTGGCTCTGCCCCCAGTAAGGGCAAATATTATCAGATACTTTAAATTATCAGATTTTTGCAGATAAGAAAAATCAAGACTCAGAGGTTAAGTGATTTTTCCATAGTCAAAGCTAGTAAAAAGCAGCTGGAATTCAAACCCAGGCCTTCTGGCTCCAAATTAAGTCTATACTATCAGAGCCCATTTAATCAATTCTGTTGCTCTGCAGTCACATGTTTTATATATTACCTTCTAGAACTGTAGCTCCCAATCTATGGGGAGACTCAGAAATCCAGTTATTGTTAGGGGGCTGCTAAACCATATGTGGGTGGCTAGGTGGCACAGTGGATACAGTGTGAAAACTGGAGGTCAAATGTGACCTCAGACTAGCTGTGTGACCCTGAGCAAGTCACTTTACCCTGTTTGCCTCAGTTTCCTCATCTATAAAATGAGCTGGAGAAGGAAATTGCCAAGAAAATTCCAAATGGGGTCATGAAAGTTGGACATGACTGGAAAATTTCTAAACAACAAGCATTAATTATTTTCTCTGTGCTGAATATTGTACTAACTGCTAAGGGTATGAAAGACAAAATGTGACAATCCCTGCCCTCAAGGAGCTTACATTCTGCTATTGTGAATTTTCTCAATCCATGGATATCAATAATACAAACACTATCAGGCAGGGGTCCATGAAATGTCTGGCCACTAAAAATTGACCCCTCCCCTCCCCTAAAGAAGAGGTGATGTGAGAAGACACCTCCTCCCAATGTTTTGCTGAAGTAGGGTGTCCAAAGGTATAGAACATTACATGTTATATTTTCAGAGTTTTCCAATATGTTCATTGTGTTTGCTAATTTTTTTTCTATTATTCCTCAAAAACTTCAAATATCGTTTGTTATGTGAGATGGTTCTCTAGAAGGAGAAAGAGGAGATGCAGAGGGGAATTTAGGTGATGTAAAAGCAAAAGCAATAAAAATCATTTTTTAAAAGGGTCCTCCTGCGGCAGCTAGGTGGCACAGTGGATAGAGTACCGGCCCTGGATTCAGGAGGACCTGAGTTCAAATGCGGCCTCAGACACATAACACTTCGTGGCTGTGTGACCCTGGGCAATTCACTTAAGCCCATTGCCTCGCTAAAAAAAAAGGGGGGGTCCTTCTAATGAAGAAAGATGATAATGACCATGGATACTAAGATACCTGAAAGCATAGCGCAATAAAAGCATGTTGGCCCCTATCTTACAAGGACAGTATGCTTTCTCTGTGTCTAAAAATAAAAATCAGTGTTTATTTTCATTACTGCTTTCCCATGAATTTACATTGAAAGACATTGGGATATTCTCACATCTTCACTGAATTAAGTTTTGTGATTTCAAGTTAACTAGGTGAGAGACTACTACTGGGGTTGCATTGTATATTAATACTGTAAAACCCTGTGTCGGGGGAGTTCAGAACAAATAGAGTCTAACCCCTGGGTATGCTTTCAAAAATTTTCTTTTCTTTGGCTAACAGCCAGAAAATATGGGTGAATCACCAGTGTACAAATACCTTTACAAACGCTCAGTTCACAATATTTAAGAAGGTAAGTTGTGTTGTAAAACCAAGGCAAACAACCCAGAATTCTTGGAAAATAAACACTCTTAAGTGGTTAAACCTCTCGGAAAAACTATATAACTCCAAGTCTCTTAGTCCAAAACAGATAGGTTCTAATGTTGGAAGAGGACCTTAGATATGTTCTAGTCCAAAGGTTCTAAACCTTTTCATTGTTCACAAACCCTTTGGGCAGTCTAGTGAAACCTATGGACCACTGTTTTTACACCCATAAAATAAATTACTTAAGATTACAAAGGAGACCCATTGTATTAAAATATGATATTTTTTCAAGTTCAAAGATCCCATGATATGAACCATTTTAGTTTGACCCTCTTTCCCCCCCCCCCACCCCATTTTGCAAATGAAGAAACTGAAGCCCAAAGAGACAAATAACTTGCCCAAGGGCTTACATATAACAAGAATTAGAGATTTGACAAGCACTTATTTAGCAACAACTACATGCTGTGCACGGGAAGCTAGGTGATGGCACAGTGGATAGAATGCCAGGCCTGAAGTCAGGAAGTTAAAAATCTGACCTCAGATATTTACTAGTTGTGAGACCCTGGGCAAGTCACTTAATCCTTTGCCTCAGTTTCCTCATCTGTAAAGTGAGCTGGAGAAGGAACATATCTAAGTATTTACATAACATGTACAAAGTGGAGTAGTTCAGGAAGGTCCTCTGACTTCTGATCTGGCATCAGTCCCAATATGCTATCCTCCCACCCTGCAAAATCCTCCGTGTATATAATCCCTGCTGAATGCTACTCTTGACTGGCTTGGGCTGTCTAAGCCTGTGGCTGCGGTGATTTCAATGTTGTCCTGCAGTTCCTCACTGCTTCCAGCAGGTGGCGCTAAGACATCTATTCACACCCACCCTTGCATAGGGCCTATCTCTTGCTCTTGCATACAGTTGTCTCTTACAGATGAGGAAAGTGAGACCTTGGGAAGTTAAATGAATTGCCTGATGTAACAGAGGTGGAATTCCAATTGCAGTCTTCTTTTCCACTGTACTAAACTGTTTTTCCAAGCATTTATTGAGGGCCCTTGACTAGGTACATAATTTGGTACCTCCTTATAGAGTTTATATCCCGGTAGCTTTGAAATCCCAGCTCACCATTTATTCATTCAATACAAGTCAAGCAGCTTATGGCTTGGTCATGGGATAAATCAATATAATAGCGAGCATTTATATAGCATTTCAAAGGTTTGCATTTTATCCTCATAACAACCCTGGGAGGTAGGTGTTAGTATTATCCCCATTTCACAGATCAGGAAAATAAGGCAGGCAGAGATTAAGTGACTTACTCAGGCTCACACAGCTACTAAGTGTCTGAGACTGGATTTCAACTCTTGTCTTCCCTGTTCCAAGTCGGCTCTTTATCCATTTTGCCACCTGGCTGCCATATATCCAGAATGGAATACAAGAAGCTTTTCCAGCTGAGGCAGAGGATAAGGTTAATGACAGAGAAAACTTTTTTTCCTCAACAGGGAAATGTTTTTAGCCCTAAGTGACTAAGAGACAACTAACTACCTTCCAGGTCTAAATCTATGAAAGTATGAGACTATTGCTGAATGAATGACAACATAAGGCTAGATGGCAGGGATATAGCATGAGACAGTAGAAAGCAGTCAGGCAGGCAGTCAACAAACATTTTTCAAGGGCTTTATATATAGCAGGAATTGTACTAAACTCTGTGAATACAAATACAGTCCTGCCTTCAAGGAGCTTATATTCCATGGAGGGAAGATAACACATTAAAGGAAGCTCAAAGAGGAGGCACCTGCCTAGAAATGTAATCAGAAAAAGAGCCCAGAGAGGAATGAAGGCGTGAATATGTCGGCTTGCATATTTTCCTTAAAATGGAAGTCGCAACCAGTCAAGGGAAGGGTACCAGGGGCACAGTCAGCTTCGAGGGTGAGAAGATCACAGGGGAGGAATAAAGTTCCTTGTGAAAAGGCTGCTATATAGAACCAGGAGAACGTTGCCACGATGTGCAATGACTAACTTTGATAGACTCCTCTCTCCTTAGCAATGCAAGGCACCGAGACAACTCCAAAGGACTCATGATGGAAAATGCTGTCGATATCCAGAAAAAGAACTATGGAGTCTGAATGCAGAGGGAAGCATATTATTTGCTCGCTCTCTCTTTTTCTTCTTTTTTTTGTTTGCTTCTTCTTTCTCATGGCTTCTCCCATTGGTTCTAATTCTTCTTTACAACATGACTAATGTGAAAATGGGTTCAATATGAATGTATATAGAGAGCCTATATCAAACTGCACGCCATCTTGGGGTGGGAGTGAGGGGAGAGATGGGTAGAAAATTTGGAACCCAAAATCTTATGGAAGTGAAAATTGCAAACTAAAAATTAATAATTATTTTTTAAAAAGAAAGAAAAGGCTTCTATAACATTAGAGAGAAAGAAATCTGAAAAGCCAGGAGCAGAACCCAGAGAGGAATGACGGAGTAGAAGGAAAATATTGGGAGCCAAGAGAATTTGGTTCAAATTGTCCTGGTTCTGCCACTTATTACCTTCATGATCCTGAGCATTCCTAGGGGCTTCAGTTCCCTCATCTATAAAATGAAGTGGTTGTGTACTAATTCAAATTTCCTTCCCTAGAGGCAGCTTGTGGTACAGTGAATAGTGCTCTGGGCCTGGAATCAGGAAGACTTGAGTTTGAATCTAGCCTGAGACACTAGCTGTATGACTTTGGGCAAGACATTTAACTTTTGTTTGCCTCAGTTTCCTCAGCTGTAAAATGAGGATAGTAGTGCCTACCTCAAAGGGTTGTTAAAAGGACCAAATAAGGTAATATTTGTAGAAACAAAACCACCCAAAACAGTATAGTTCTTGGCACATAATAGGTACGCTATACTTATTTCCTTTCCTTCCCCCCCTTCCAACTCTAAATTTGTCATCTTGTGATCTTTCAAATCTCAAATGTCTCAAAGATCTTATGTCTTACCACCAAAATGAGGGAAATCCTTCTCTCCAAAGCATCCATGTGTTTGCTTATAGTGATCCCTCCTTCTTAGGTCAACTACTGAAATACTGCCTTCAAGATCTAGCTCAAAATCTACCTCATCCAAGAACCCTTCTATGAGCCACCTAGTTAAAAAGTAGTCTTCCCTCCACCAGCATAGCATGTTACCTTCTGTTTTATTCAGGTACATAAAAACAATCTGTGATTTTTGTCAAAATGGGAAAGTGCTGGTATGGAAACTCTCTCCATTAATACTAGTCTCTCTGTACTTTAGTAGATAAATCCTACAGAGCTACCTGAAGCACCCAGAGATAAAGTAGCTCCTTCAAGGTCACATAGTCAGTACAAGTCAGGGGTGAGTTTTGAACATGGGCCTTCCTGATGACAAGCCCCAGCTCTTTATCCATTGTATCTTGGACACATGGCTTTTTTCTTTTGGCCTCAGTCTCTTCATCTCTAAACCAAGAGGATTAGATGAAGCAATCTCTAAGGTCCATTTCAACTCTAAATTTTCTGATTCTATGCCAAAATGACATCTTAATATATTTCACATTAAAGTTTTATTTGGAATGGGTTATATTTTCTTTCCTGCCAAAATGGCAGTCCAAACAAGAAGCAGACCAGCAAACTTTCATGTATCTGCTCAAGCAAAATCCTGAGGTTTGCACCAGCCTGAAAATTTCAATAAAAAACTACAATGACTTCTTTCACCACAAAATTACGTAACAGGTCAGCTAGAAGCCCATGGGCAATAGGAAAGAGGGGCCTATCCAGCAAAGTAAGAGCCAGTACTAAAAAGAACACCTAAAGAAAAAGTCCTAGGAATATCATAGCCAAAATCCAGAGTTCCCATATCAAAGGAAAAATGCTGCAAGCATGCAGAAAGAAGCAGTTCAAGTAACAAGAAACTAAAGTCAAGGACACACAAGACCTGGCAACTTCTACTGAAAACCAGAGGCTATCCTGGAATATAATATTCCAAAAGGCAAAGCTGAGTATAATTCTACAAGGAAAAAATGGATCTTTAATGGAAGAAGACTTTAAAGCATTTCTGATAAAAAAAAAAAAACAACTAGAGCTGAACAAAAACTTTGAAATATAAACACAAAAATACAGAAAAAACTAGAAAGGCTGATTTATTTGAGCAACTGGAAGGAGCTACATAATAATATAATACAAATATCCTAGTAGGAAGAGAAGAAACAACTTTCTCTTCAGAAGTTTAATGTTTTCAGAGAGTAATGAGATAGTTGAAGAAAAACAGAAGTCCTGGGAGCAGACTTGTTCTGTTCTGGGGAATTTTAAAAGGAAAAAAGGGGGAGGACAAAAAGAGAAATATGCTAGTAGAGAGAAGAAGAGGGTAGAATTTGATATTTCTCATTATTGGGGTGTGTAAGAAGAATATACAAACACAGAGAAAGGGGTAAAGGGAGTGATCATCAGATAACCTTCACTATTATATGAAATGAACTGAGGAGGGTTGAACACACACAAGAATTTGATGTAGAACTATGTCAGACTCAACAAGAAAGCAGGGATAGAGAAGGTAGAATAACATCAAGGAGGTATTGTAAGAAAAACAAATGTACTGATCCTGAAGGGGTGGGCTAGAAGAAGGAAGGAAAGAAAAGGAAAGAACTGGAATCTAAGGTGGGGAGGGTATGCCTCAGACAAATTGTGGTATATGAATATAAGGTAATATTATTGCACTGTATAATGAAAGAAAGTTTCAGAGAATCCTGGATAGTATGAAATGATGCAGAATGAAATAAACAGAACCAAAAGAACAATTTACACAAGAACAGCAGCAATGTAAAGAAAACAGCTTTGAAATACTTAAGAACTCCTATCAATGCAATGACCAGCCATGTTTCCAGAGTGCCTATGATGAAGCATATTACCCACCTCCTGACAGGGAAGTGATGAACACAAGGTATGGAGATACACCTTTGGACACGGCCACTATGTGGATTCATTTTACTATACAATGCTTACTTGTTACAAGGTTTTTTTCCTCTTTCCATTTTTAATGGGAGTGGGAAGACTGGGAGAGAAAAATTAGTAATACTGATGCCCTGCCTCAAAAAAAAAAAATAGAAGCATTGTAACATATTTTTAAAAAAAATACACAGAAAGGAAGCAGAAAGCTGGGAAACAATTTTTACAGCCAGTGTCTCTGACAAAGGCCTCATTTCTAATATATGTAAAGAACTGAGTGAAATTGATAAGAATACAAGTCATTCCCCAATTGATAAGTGGCCAAATGATATGAACAGGCAATTTTCAGATGAAAAAATTGAAGCTATCTATAGTCATATGAAAAAAATGCTTTAAATCACTATTGATTAGAGAAATGCAAATCAAAACAACTCCAAGATACCCCATCACACCTATGAGATTAGTTAACATGACAAAACAGAAAAATGATAAATATTGGAGAAGATGTGGGAAAATTGGAACACCAATGCATTGTTGGTGGAGCTGTGAACTGATCCAACTATTCTGGAGAACAATTTGGAACTATGCCCAAAGGGCTATAAAACTGTGTATGCCCTTTGAACCAGCAATATCACTTCTAGGTCTGTATCTCAAAGAGATCATAAAAACGGGAAAAGGACTCACATATACAAAAATATTTATAGCAGGTCTTTTGGTGGTGGCCAAGAGTTGGAAATTGAGGGGATGCCCATCAGTTGGAGAATGGCTGAACAAGTTGTGGTATATGAATGTAATGGAATACTATTGTGCTTTAAGAAATGCTGAGCAAGTGGATTTCAGAAAAACCTGGAAAGACTTATGAACTAATGCTGAGTGAAGTGAGCAGAACCAAGAGAATGTTGTACACAGCAACAACCACATTGTTCAATGACTAACTTTGATAGACTTAGCTCTTCTCAGCAATGCAATGATCTAAGACAATTCCAAAGACTCATGATGGAAAATTCTTTTTTTGAAATTTATTTTATTAATTTATTTTGATTTATCAACAATCATTTCCATATGCTTTTGAGTTTAAAATTTTTCTCCCCTTTCCTCCCCATCACCCTCCCCAAGATGGCGCACAATCTGATATAGGCTATACATTTACATTCCTATTAAAGATATTTTCACATTAGTCAAGTTGTAAGTAAAAATTACTAGTGTTTTGCTTTTGACCACCGAGTCCCTCAGTCCCTCCCTCGATTTCCCTTTTCTTCCCTTTAGCCTTATTGCTTCTTCCCTCCCTTCTATCCCCCCTCTCTTTTCTTTCCCCTTTTCCCTCCTACTGCCTATAAGGCAAGTTAGATTTCTATACCTAACTGATTATGTTATTCCCTTCTTGAGTTAAATCTAATGAGAGTAAGGTTCAAACAATGCCTACCCTCCTCCCTTTTTTCCCTCTGCTATAATAGGATTTTGTGTCTTTTCCTGTAATGTAATTTACTCTTGTCTACCTCCTCCTTTCTCAGTACATTTTCTAAAGTTAGACTAATCCACTTACTTGGATCCATTTAACCCACTTGATTAGATTTTTTTTTTATCATTACATCAAAGATAACTGGTGAAATAACAGTACAGTTCTCAAGAGCAGCAAGTGTCATCTTCCCTTGTAGGGATGTAAACAGTCCACCCTTATTAACAACATATTGTATCTTTCTGTCCCATTTACCTTTTTATGTCTTTCTTGAATCTTGTACTTGAAGATCAAATTTTTTGTTGAGCTCTGGTCTTTTTATCAGGAAGGTTTGGAAGTCCCCTATTTCTTTGAATATCCATCTTCTCCCTTGAAAAATCATGCTAATTTTTGCAGGGTGGTTGATTCTTGGCTGCAATCCAAGCTCCTTTGCCTTATGGAATATCATGGTCCTTGCCCTGGGGTCTTATAATGTAGAAGCTGCAAGGTCCTGTGTAATCCTGACTGTGGTTCCATGATATTTAAATTGTTTCTTTCTGGCTGCTTGCAGCACCTTCTCTTTCATCTGGTAATTTTGGAATTTTGCTATTATATTCCTTGGCATTGTCAATTTGGGGGTCTCTTCGAGGTGGTGAACAATGCATTCTTTCTATGGTTATTTTACCTTCTGGTTCTAGGACTTCAGGGCAGTTTTCCTTTATGATTTCCTGAAAGATACTGCCCAGGCTCTTTTTTTCATCATGATTTTCAGGTAGTCCAGTAATTTTTAAATTGTCTTTCCTGGATTGATTTTCCAGGTTGGTTGTTTACCAATGAGGTATTTTATGTTTTCATCTATTTTTTCATTTTTTTGTTTCTGTTTGACTGATTCTTGCTCTCCTATAGGGTCATTAGTTTCCATTTGTCCAATTCTAGTTTTTAACAGATTGTTTTTTTTCTGTTAGTTTTTGTACTTCCTTCTCCAATTGGCCAATTGTATTTTTAAAGGATTTTGTTTTCTTCAGTGTACTTTTTTTCCAGTTTGCCAATTTTGTTTTTTAGGGACTTGTTTTCTTCAGTGTACTTTTTTCCAATTGGCCAATTGTATTTTTTAAGGATTCTTCTACCTCTCTCATTAGACTTTTAAAATCTTTCTTGAGCTCTTTTTTTTTTCTGGGCAATGGGGTTAAGTGACTTGCCCAGGGTCACACAGCTAGTAAGTGTTATTTGTCTGAGGCTGGATTTGAACTCAGGTCCTTCTGAATCCAGGGCCAGTGCTCTATCCACTGCGCCACCTAGCTGCCCCCTTGAGCTCTTCTAAGAAGGCTTTTTGGGCTTCAGACCAGTTCATATTTCCTTTCGATGTTGCAGATGTGGGTTTGTTGACAATGTTGTCCTCTTCAGAAATTTTTATCTTGATCTTCACTGTTCTCATAATATGAATCTATGGTACATTTCTTTTTACTCATGGTGTTTCTTTATTCCTTGGTCTTTAAAGAGATTGAGCTCTCCTGCTGGGGAACAGAGGGCACTGACCCAAGCTTCTTGTATTGGGAGCCTAGGTCTTGGTCACTGGTTTTGTGTGCTGGGGCCTCTTATATTGGCAATTGGAGGCTGTAGGGTTCTGGCAGCTTACCTCATTTGGGGCTGGAATCAGCAAGGCTGGAACTTTCAGGCAATTCTTTTCCTTTCTTTTAGCTTTCTTCAGCTCCTTTTAGATGTGTGCTGCAGGGTGTTTATCTGCCTGGGGCCCTTTGTAATGCTGCCTCCCTCCTTTCTGCTAATGCACTGGGAGATTCCTTTGCGGTAGAGTGCTGAGGTATCTGGTGGTTTTCTGAGCTGGTTTCCACCAGTTTCCCTGCCCTCACTGAGGCACTTGGAGGTCCAGGTATTGGTGTTTGCCTGCTCTACCACCTAGACTTCAGGATCTTCTCCCAGTTGACAGTTGGAGGCTGTAGGATTCTGACAGCTTACCTGGTGTTGAGTTGGAATCAGCAAGGCTGGGACTTTAGGAAGACTCTAGGGTGCTTTCTTCAGCTCTTTTCAGATGGATGCTGCAGGGTGCTTATCTGCCTGGGGTCCTTTATAGTGCTGCTTCCCTTATTTTTGCTGAGGCCCTGGGAGACCCGTTTGCTGGGCTGCTGCACTGCTGCTCCCCATCTTTCTTCTAGTTCAGCTGTTCCAGGGTTCGTTTTTTTTCTGGAGTGATATTTTCTGGTTTTTCAGAGGTTGATAGGGGAGGGTGAGAGCAACTACCTTTTTACTGCACCATCTTGGCTCCCAGAAGCGGAAGTCCATGATGGAAAATTCTGTCCACATCCAGAGAAAGAACTTAGGAGTCTGAATGCAGGTGGAAGCATACTATTTGCTCTCTTTTTTGTGGTTTGGTTTTGTTTCTTCTTTCTTGTGATTCCTTCTATTACTTCTAATTCTTCTTTACAACATGACTAATGTAAAAATATGTTTAATATGAATGTATATGTAGAGTGTATATATCAGATTGCATACCATCTTTGGGAGGGAAGAAGGAAGGAAGGAAGGAAGGGAGGGAGGGAGGGAGGGAGGGGGAGAAAATTTAAAACTCAAAATCTTGTGGAAGTGAATGTTGAAAACTAAAAAAAAATTAATTTTTTAAAAACTCAAGAAGGGCAATTCTTTTGCCAAACTCAGCTGAGCATGACTGACTATGGAATGCCCTTTCAAAGCTTCATCTACTTGGTGCTCCCCCTCCCCATGAAAAGAAAAGAAGGTTTTGGAACTGTACTCTAAGTTATTCACTTAATAAATATTTCTTGAATCTCTCAAAAAAAATACACAGAAGGGAACAGAAGGAAGTTCAGAAGGAAGCACAAACAGGATAGTTTTGAAAGTCATGTGAAGAATTTATTACATGCTTTCAAAAATACAAGCACTATGAAATGGATATTCATGGTTTCATATATAATCCTTTTTTATATTCTCTGGTATTTATGGAAACGTTCTTGTTCTTAAGTTCAGAATTTAAAAAAAAAGGAAATACCTTATATTTTTATGCTACATTATAAACTCATCTAGGGCAATGAACTGCTTTTATGTATCTTTGTATTCCCCTATGAGTAATTCAGTGCCTTGCACGTAGCAGGCACTTGGTATATGTTTTGGATTTCATTGAATTGCAGGCAGCATTATAACACTACTTTACTGGGTAGTTGTGGTAAAACTGCATTGTAAACTACAAAACTCTATGTAACTAGCAACTGGCCAATGAATGACAGAGCACCCAATGGCCAGTCCTCCAATATATCTATATAAAATGTGAATTGTTTTATTAATTCCTGAATCTCAGAAATTCCAAAACTTCCTCTGGCATGTAAAGCCATGACAAGAAGTCCTTATTTTCTCTCATCAGGACTTTGGAAAGAAACAATAATAATAGCTTACTTTTATATGGCAAGGTTTGCAAAGTGATTTCCTCCCAACAGCCCTCTAGTGAAATATTTTTTTTTCTCATTTTGAAGTTGAGGAAACTGAGGCATGAAGAAAGTAAGTGAAGTGACTTTTCCTGGTCTCCTGGCTCAGTCTAGCATTCAGTTACCAAGAGACCATATTGCCTCTCAAGAAACAATTTTTGTTGTTGGGTTGTGTCTGACTCCTCCTGCCCATTTGGAGCTTTTCTTGGTGGACGTATTGCTGCGGTTTGCCATTTCTTTCTCCAGCTCATTTTACAGATGAGAAACTGAGGCAAACAGGGTTAAGCAACCCAACCATGTCGGAGGCCAGATTTGAACTCAGGAAGATGAGTCTTCTTGACTCCAGGTCTGGCACTCTATCCTCTATGCCACCTAGCTGCACATCAAGAAACAGCAAATATTTATTAAGTGCTTACTGTGGAGCTTAAAGTCCAGTGGTATATCAAGTTTAAACAAGACACAGTAATTGCTGTTTCTCTTAAAGTTTATAATCTAGGCAATGTTGTGTAGTGTATTGAATGCTAGACTTGGAATCACCTGGCTCTGAATATTGCCTCCTTTCTCTGACCCTTGCAAGTTATGTGACCCTGAGCAAGTCACGTAACTTCACCTATCCTCAGTCTCTTCATTTGTAAATCCGGGATAGTAACAGTCTTGCAGGGTTATGATGAAGACTAATTTAAATTGTGTATGTAGAGCGATTTAGCAAAAAAAAAAAAAGCTCCATAAGTATATGAGATATTATGATAGCCTAGTATGCAAGAAGACATTGACGCAGATGATTTAAAGTATTATATGATAAGCTCATGTGAGAGTTACAAATCAGAGTTTATGTGAGGGAGGAGGTAGGGAGAGGGGGGCATCAAGGAGGAGGGCATTTGAGTTGGAAAAGACGGGTAGCATGTGGAGACGGGGAGGGAGTCTTCTCCAGGCAGATACAAAAGGGAGATTTAAAAGTAGTCCAGTTTGTACGAATTTAAAGTTTTGGAAGATAATAAATTAATATAAGAAGCATGGGAATGGAGAGGTGGTGGATTCTGTTAGATCTTGAACGCCAGGCAAAGGAGAAGCGAGTATTTCTCCAACTACAAATTGCAACCAAAAAGAGTGACACATAGGAAGAAGGAACGAAGGAAAGGTTGAGGAAAATGGGAAGGGAGGAGGAGTATGACAACAGGAGCACTTCAGGGGCGCTTATTAAATTTCAATTCAATAGAGATTGGAAGGGCCGGAGCCCACAAATAAAATGCTATATGTAAAATGCTTTACAAACTTCAAAACACTACATAAATGCCCGTTATGATACCACTGAAGCTGCAGCAGCATCTTTGCCGGTAATTGCCTTCATTGCGGAAGTCGAGGCCTCAGTGGTTTCTCGGTGGCTGGGTTTTTGTGCGCATCCCAACTCGGCTTACTCCCCCACGTCTCCGCCTCCGGCAGCAGGCCCCGGGGCCAATGGCTGCACCGGACACCACGTGGCTGTGGGCAGAGGACGCTCCGACACGCAGGAACGTTCTGACCCACTGCACCTGGAATCCTGCGCCCTCCGCCCATCGCGATGTCCCGAGGAGGCACGGGAATTGTAGGCGCCCATGGCGTGGGCGTGGGGTAATGGGGAAACGTCATGTCTGCATTGTCGGTTAAAAAGGGAGCTGGGGGGAACCGGGGCCGCTGTGATCCACTGGCTAATAGGAGGAGGATGATAGCTCTTCGGAACTCCTTGTGCTGCCGTCGGGCTGAACTCTTGAGCCCAGTAAATCCTGAGCACCGCCCACGGGGTGCGGGCCCTAGGTGTACTTTACCCTCTCACCGACCCCTGAGGGAAGCTGACCAGAAAGCAGTCACTGGACCTTCTGCGAGCAGCGTTCTCTCTCTCTGTCTGTCAGTTTCTATTTCTATCTCTGTCTCTCTCCTTTCTGTGTGTATGCGGGCGTGTCTGTCTGTCTATCTCTGCCTGTCTCTCTAGGTCTTTTTCTCTATTTTTCTCAGTTTCTGACTCTGTCCCTATATCTCTTTTCCCCCTATATCTATTTTTCTCTTACTCTGTCTCTTTATGTCTCTCCCTTTGTCTGTGTCTCTATCACTCTGTCTCTATTTCTCTGTTTCTGACTCTCTTTTTGGCAGTTGGGTTAGGTGACTTGCCCAGGGTCACAGAGCTAGTAAGTGTCAAGGGTTTGGTCTGAGGCTGGATTTGAACTCAGGTCCTCCTGACTTCAGGGCCGGTGCTCTAGCCACTGTGCCACCTAGCTGCCCCATCTGTTTCTGACTCTTGTGTGTCTCTGTCTCTTTGTCTCTCTCTCTCTCTCTCTCTCTCTCTCTCTCTCTCTCTCTCTCTCTCTCTCTCTCTCTCTCTCTCTTGCTTGAACTAAATGACCTTAAGGACCCTTCTTGCTTTAAATGATAGGGTTGGACTAGGTGATCTTTCAGGCCCCTCTCTTTCCATGAAAAGCTGGACTTCTAACATCCCTCCTTTCCAGATGAAAAATGAGGGTTGTGATTAGATGACCTTTAAGCTACTTTCCAGCTCTTAAGTCTATGACCCAGTGATCCTGTGTGTTCACCCCACCACCCTGCCCTGGCATTCAGTGGACACATTCTCAAATACCTTGTGTTACCTTGTTTCTCACAGGCTCCTTTCTCTGTTGAGTGTTCTTCACCAGGCAGGTAGCAGAGTCCTTTCAAGTCAAATCAACAAAGGCTTACTAAGTTCCAAGCACTGTGCTAAGGGAAAGGGATAGAAAGAAAAGCCAAAGACAGACCCTGGTCTCAGGAAGGTCACAGTCGAGGCAATGGGAGAGACAACATACAAACAACATTGTACAAAAAAAGATGTGTGCAGGATAAATTGGAGTGAATGAACAGAGGGAAGGCACTAGCATAAGAGCAGTGGGGAAAGGCCTCTTACAAAAGTTGAAATTTAACCTGGGACCTGAAGAAAGCCATGCAAACCAGGAGATGGATATGAGGAGGAAGAGAATTCCAGGCATGGGATACAGTAGTGATAATGGTAATACCTTTGTTTAGCACTATATATAGCACTTGAAAGTTTGCAAAGAATAATACAAATATTATTCTATCCCTAACAGCCTTGAAAGGTAGGTGCTAATTAGTATTCCCATTTAAAAGATGAGGAAATTAAGATAGAGAGAGGTTAAGTGACTTTCCCAGGGTCATACAGCTAGTAAGTATCCAAAGCTAGCTCTGAACTCGGCTGTTCTGGATTCCAAATACTGTACTCCATTAACTAGCAACTGCTGCCTCCAGCTGGCTGGATAGCCAGTGAAAATGCACTCAAAGCCAGGAGATGAAGTGTAGGATAAGAGAAACATGAGTGTCGCTAGAACAGAGTACCTAGAGGGGAGTGAGGTATATAGAATAATGGAAAGGTAGGAAAGGGCTAGCTTATGAAGAGCTTTTAATCATAAGAGCACTGAGTCAGAGGATATAGTTGTGTGACATTGCCAAAGCTACTTTACTTCCCTCCCTTAATGGCAGAAGTGGGGAACTCTGGGTGTAGAGTATTGCATACACTATAAGATCCAGCCCATGCTGATTTATGGGATCATGGATGTAGAGTTAGAAGAGGCTTCAAACATCATCTTGTTGAATCTTCTTGTCTGATAGATGAGGAAGCTAAGGCCTTGGGAAGTTAAGGGATTTACCTGAGGTCACAGAAGTATTAGTGGTAGATTTGAACTCAGTGTTTTCTTCTGTATCGTGTTGGTCCTGCTGAATTGTGTTTTTTTTTCCTCCTCAGTCTTTAAAAATCTTTGTTACAAGGGGATAGTTCACTGGCGGGGTGGTGTCAGAGGCAGAATATATTTGTAAACTGATGTACTGCAAAAAAAAAAAGACATTAAGAATTTGTGAATAGATTAATTGATATCTTTGAAAATTCAATACATAATCAAAAATTGCATACCCACTTAATCAGGAGCCTGTTTTCCCAAAGATTTTGGAAGGATAAAAGCAGTTTTACATGTTTGTATGGGGAAAATGTGAAGGATTCCATACAGTCTTAGTCATGTTTCTGTCATGTATATTATGACAGGTTAGGAAGAGAAAATATGCAATTCTTTCTACAAAAAGTAACAAGTACCAAGGACAGCCTGTATTTGCATTTGTTGTATGTTGGTGTTATTTAGCTATTGATGGCATGCCAGCAGTGTGCTTGGGACTCTATCAAAGTCGAAATAGTGTTTGAGAATGGTGCCTTTGCACATAGTGTGTTTCACTAAAGATGCCCTCACAAAAAAGAGAATGTGTTTACTCTCACAAAGTCTAGGAAGCTGCTTATCTTCCTCCTGGTAACACCTTTCACCTACATCAGCAAATGCACAGGAAAAGTTGTTGCAGCAACCTCATAGATTATATACAACTCTGAAAAGGAGATTTGCAAGACGAGTCTGCAGAGAGGAGTTTGGGGTTGATTTGACTGATTTCTGGCCCTCTTCCCCTGCCAGACTGATCGTTACCATACAAAGTCCAATGCACTGGAAATTTGAAAACTTCAATGTTTTCTGTAATGAGCATATTTTGTTTATCATACTTGGAAGAATGGTAGCATTTCAAGCCCTGCAAGTCCATTGTAGCTGTAGTTCTGTCAAAACTAAATTAGTGAGGATGGGGGAAGGGTTGAGTTGGTATAAAAAGTACTGGAGTTTGACTTAGAAGAGGCAACATAGTATTGTGGAAAGAAACTTGGATTTAGGTGAGAGGATCCAACGTTCAAATCCTAGTTCTGCTGCTTATGGTCTGTGTGACAAGCCACTTCACTATTCTTGGCCTCAGTTTCTTCACCTGTAAAATGAGGAGGATTGGATTAGATAGCTTCTGAGATTGCTTCTAGCTCTAAATCTATAATCCTATGAACTCCATGAGATTTCCAAACTATGACGCGGATTCTAATGTGCCACGTACAAGCTAGATTAATCAATCACTTTAGCTCTCTGGGAATCACTTTCCTCAAATATTAAATGAGAGGGTTTAGAAAAGAGGGTCACTGCAATCCCTTCTAGTTCTAAAATCAATGAACATAGGGGCAGCTAGGTGACGCAGTGGATAGAGCACTGGCTCTGGAGTCAGGAGGACCTGAATTGAAATCCAGCCTCAGACAGTTATTAGCTAGCTGTGTGACCCTAGGCAAGTCACTTAACTCCAGTTGCCTCCAAAAGGAATAAAATAAATGAACATAAACATTCCCTTCCCCACCTCCACTCCTGCCTTCCCCACCACCACCACACACATAGGGCCTAGGTGGTGCAGTGGATAGATCCCTGGGCTTAGAGTCAGACTAGAGCTGAATTCAAATCTGGTCCCACACTGTAAGACTTTAAAACTCAGACTTCCTAATTGTGTGACTCTAGGCCAAGACTTCTTAAACTTTTTCCACTCGTGACCCCTTCAGCACTTCATATGGGGTCGAGACCCACAGTTTAAGAAGCACTGCTAGACAAATCACTTAATTTCCACCTTACTTTCCTCATTTGTGAAATGGGGGTAATAGTACACCTAACTCCTAGGGCTTTTGTGAGGATCAAATGAGATAATATTTGTAGAGTTCTTGTTTCATTCTCCTTCTCTTCCATCCCCAGTGTCCCCTATTAACTTTCATTCCAATACATCGAGGTTCTGTCATTTCTTTGGAGTAGAAATGTCTTCTATAACTGTGCCTAATGAAACATTCTTCTTGTTGGTTCTGGGAGAAAAATTCATGACTCAGTAGCCAGTATTTTGGTGATGAGCCTCCCTCAGCAGTTCCAGAGCCCCATATCTGAAGTCTTTTCGACTTCTTAGGATCTACCAGAGTCTCTGTTGGCAGAGACTTCAAGAATCTCTACACCATAATGGAGGACTTGAATAAAAACCTTTATCTGCATTCTGGCAATAGGCCAGAGATAGATTTTTAGCATCTGATTTGATAGCCTTGTCACCAACTTGTTACATGTGTAATTGGGGCATGTCCAGTGGCACTTAATGATGGATACTTGGCTTCAGTACCAATAATAGGAGGCAAGGGAACTAGCATTCATCAGGACGAAGACCTAGGAAATCAGATCCCTGAGACTCATGTGTAGATTCAAGAATTGTAACAGGAGGCATGACTTTGAAAATGAAACAAAAGCAATCAGATGGGGAGCCACAGAGAGTGGTGACTGGGTATGGAGTCCTGAGATGGTCCTGAACTGCAGCGATGTCCCGAGATACAGTCTACCATCTCTCAAGCCTACACTTAGGATAGGAATCATGCTAATAATATCCAATATCTTCATAATGCTCTAAGGTTTGCGAAGTTTTATATATATTTTTATATATATGAAAAATCTCATTTGATCCATCCAGGAGATGGATTCCACATGGAAGGAACTAGCAACCTAGAGCCAGACTTGAGGCAAATCCTATTCCAGGAGCTGCAGAGACTGCCATACTAAACAGCTGAGTAGTGCAGTGGATAGAGTGCTGGCCTGCAATCAAGAAGACTTGAGTTCAAATATGGCCTTAAACATTTACTAGCTATATGACCTTGAACAAGTCACTTAACCTCTGTTTACCTCAGTTTCCTTAATTATAAAGTGGGGATAATAATAATAGCACCTATCTCCCAGCACTGTGGTGAAGATAAAATGAGATATTGGGGGAAGGTGGTGTTTTTTAAATTTAATATTTTATTTTTTCCCCAATTTATGCCGTCATTGCTGGGCTTGGTTGAATAGTCATCATAGCTGCTTAGTTATGGGAGAATTGGTGCTTAATAGAAGGAATTAACTCCTCCCTACTGGCTTTTAAGGTCACGTCTTGGCTGTGATGATGGTGATGTTAGAATGTATCCTCAACTATTAACATTGTGCCTGGCACACAACAAGTGCTGAATAAATGCTTCTGGACTTGATTTGACACCATGCTGCAGATACCCTCAGGGAATGCCTAAGGTTTGAAGAAAGGAAGACAGAAGTGTATGATAGGAGCTATCTGAAACAATTGGCCATTCCAAGTTCCCTAAAAAGATAATGCTTACTTGGAAACTTGTTCTTAAACTCCTTACCTTGTTAAGACTTTCATGGTGAGAGAAGAATGGACTTAGGATAATATAAAAAGCCTGCTGAGAGGGGCAACCATCCTTTCAGTAGCCAATGACCCAGTGGTAATAGCCAGTCTTGAGGAGCAGAATGCCAGTCTATCACTATTCATATGGTCAGTCAGTCAGTCAATGGTCAACAAGAATTTATTATTCAATATGAAAAGCTATGTTATATTTTAGGAGAGTAGTCCCCACCCCCCAAGTCCCTCAAGTCTATGACATGGAAATGATCCAAAAGTACCAGGAAACTGAGGTGGAGAAACATATCAACTATCTTAGAAGACCAAACTTTTTACCTTGTCTTTTATTTGAAGAAGCCACATCCTCCCGTAGGGTTGGAGGGACTGTTGAACAGAACAACAGCCATTGGGACCTTTGTCCTTCAGAGACCATGGACCACAACAGACTGACCTAAATAACTGGGTAATAGGTACAGGATAGAATATTATTAATGTAGCCAGTCATAAGGGGGCACCCAGGACAATCTTTCAGTTATGGTGAGTGATGATAATAATAACAACAACTATATTTATATAGAGCTTTAAGATTTGCAAAGAGCTTTACAGGTATCATCTCATTTGATGTAGTTGGTCAAGGGAATAGAAACATCAATAATTTTTAGAGAGAGTGGGCAGATGTGATGAAATTCGGCCCCAGAAGTCTTTAGTACATCTCTCAGGTACAGGCTCAAGGCTAACTCAGATGTACCAGTTTCCACTAAAGAAGGTTAAGTAAAAACTGCTAAAAGATGGACCATTGTGCTAAGCCAGCCTTCCCAATAAGACAAAAGGGCTTGGGATCAGAGGTAGAGATATCCCTCCTTGGAAATGGCAGCCACAGAGTTCAGTCAAAGAGACTGAGTTATAATTTGCCACAATTTTGGTCCAAGACACGCTAGGTATAGGGAAGTGGAAAATCCAGTTTTAATTTGCCGGAAGATTAAAAACTAGTGGAGCAGTATCAGAAAATAGGGATAGATTTTGGGACTTCCCAAATCCCCCCCAAAATTAACCTTATCTCACTAACTTTGGCTGGGTCCTTTTCTGCTGGACTTGTAGGACCCAATGCAACAGTGATGGTAAGAATAATAAAGAATGTCCTGCTATAGACAGTGGGTCCCAAATGACAATTGTATTATAGTAATGTTATGAAGGACACTTAGAGCATCTATCTAGCCAGCCTATGCAGTGGACAGGTCTCTGTAGAGTGAGAAAGAATAAGTATTCATGTTTGAGTTGTCATGGTGCATTTGGAATCCCCTTGGAGGCTTATGGATATCCCTGGTACATCTAGACTCAGCAAACATATCTGGAGTTTCAATATTGATTGGGACCAACCTCAACCTGTGTACAACATTGGCAGAATACTGCAGTTATTGATCTGGGGCTTGGAATCTAAGTTCTTTATAAATCCATGTCTTTATGTGGAAGTTTATAGGAAGATACAGGAAAATGTATAGAGAACATCAAAGGTGTGTTGAATGTTCCAATTCAAGAGTTGATCCAGAGAAGTCCAACCCTGGGTACCCTATGATATCTGAGGAATGGGAGGATCCTCTGAGGAGGAAACTCATCACAAAAAATCAATACATTAATTATTGTGCTCAGAGAGCCACACAAAGTCCAATTCAGTGAACTAGATTAACAGAGTATTCAGTACCAAATCCCAAAATGATAACTGCAATATTCTGCCAATACCTTGCACAGGTTGGAGTTGGGCCCAACCAATGTTGAAACTCCAGAGATGTTTGCTGAGTCTAGATGTAGCAGGGACACAGTGTTCATTGCCTCGTGGATTCCTAAAATTCTTCTTCCTCATCCACAGAGGTGGTATAGTAAAAGACTATGAAGACTTGGATACATGCAGACTAGGGGACTTTGAATAAAAGAACTACAGTGGATCAGCACACCATGTCACAAGTTCAAGGTGCCTCAGAATCTCTCTCTTCTGGGAAGCCAGTTATTTTTAGTGTCAGTTCTGTCATGCATATGATCAGTTCCCTTTGACAGAAGGTAAGAAAAAGACAATCTTCATTTGTCCAGTGGGATTCTGCCATTTTGAGTGTAAGCCTCAACAGATTTCTGGAACTCCCAATACTTTTCATTGGTTAATGGAAAAAGTGGTGACATGAACTACCTGGAGTTGTTAGTGTTGAATGATTTCATTTGTCTTTGAAAAGATATTAGAAGAGCATGAAGTGTATCTCTGGGTCTAACAGAGAATGCACAGAGCTTCCTTGCCTTTTTTCCAGTTGATCACATATGCTGGCTCAGTTCTTAGACATTCTGCAGATGATGAAGCAATCCCCTTATTGGTCACATAGCAGGAAGAGCTGATGACTCAGTGGACCTTTTAAAAGGGAGTGACCCCATCCCCATGGCTCTCTTACAAGAACAGTGCAGGAAGCATCATGTAAATCTGGCTTATCAGGAAGGGTAGGGAAAGGGTAGCTCACTCTTTTCTATCACTGTGAGTACACAGCAACTAGATCTCAGAACTCTAGCTCTCTCTTCAGTTTAAAGATTCTTTCCTGAATATAGGTGACCAAACTTTACTCTCAAAATGGAAACTGTCCAAGTTTGGAGGTGTCCTTGTAAATTCAAGAGGCCTGGAGGCCCTGGGTCCCTTAGTTAGAACTGGCTGGTAGCTAGTTCTGCAGAGCCTCTGTCAAGTGTATGGGTATGGTACCCCAAGAAAATTGGTTTTCTGTATCTAACCTTTTTTGTGTAGCAGGCTGTCTGTACTCTAGAGATGCTCCTTCTGCCTTACTGGTCTCTCCCCTACCCCCATCCCCCCGCCCCACCCCAGCTCTATCTCTTATCTATTTTTGTCTTGTTATTTTGGTTTGGTTTGGTTTGGTTTTTTTAGTGAGGCAATTGGGGTAAAGTGACTTGCCCAGAGTCACACAGCTAGGAAGTATTAGGGTCTGAGGCTGGATTTGAACTCAGGTCCTCCTGACTCCAAAGCCAGTGCTCTAACCAGTGGGCCACCTAGCTGCCCCTTCTAGCTCTTATCTGGAAAATCCCATATCTGTATTCTTCTTTGCTGGAAATTTTCATCCTAGCTCCCCTGTTTAACACTGCTCATCCCTAGATTAGTGCCACTATCTACTGCCTCTGTTCCTATTCATGTACTGCTGAATGGAGCATGACGAATTCCAGCAACTGTGTTAAATGAGCCCACTGCATATTTATGTTTATCTTTTCATCTGGGTCCTCACTGTAGACCTTAGCTTAAAAGGGCCAAGGTCTCCCATTGCATCCTGGGCCATCTCCAGTCATCCTCATGGATATCTGGCCACTGGACTCTGATGGCTTTGGAGGATAAAGTGAAGCTGGTGACTTTGCACAGGCCACCCTCACTCAAATCAAAGTCAGTTGCAGGTCATGTCATCATCTCCTCCATGTCATGGTTCTCTTCGAGAATGAAGGACAAACCACACAACCTTATACTCCTTCCTAATTGATTCTCTGTTCCCTAGATGGCAATCCTCTCCTGTCTTCAAGCCTCCCAGATCACCTTTTCTTTCCATTCCACCTCACCATCTTCTTTACTGAGAAAATAAGAGGCCATTTGCCAGGTACTTCCTCTTCTCTCTTTTTATACATCTCAGATTCTTATGATGTCTTCCCCCATTCTTTCATTCTTTACCCAGAATCTGATGAAAAGGTAGGTAATTCTTCTTGCCAAGGCCAACCCCTGTCCACGTGGCTTTAATTTCATCCCCTCCCATCTCCTCTAGCAGATTGCCTTCACAATCCTCCCAACTCTTTAATCTTTAATTCCATCCCTAACTAATGAATGGTTCCTTCTTTACTGTTTACAAACAGTCCCAGATCTCTATCCTTAAAAATCTACCAATTGACCCTACCATTCCTTTAAGCTATTATCCTATATCTGTTTACTCTAATTAGTTCCACTTCCTCTCCCCTCATTTACCTCTCAACCCTTTGCAATCTGGCTCCTGATCTCATCTCTGAATTGGAACTTCTCTTTCCAAAGTTACCAGTGAGCTCTTGACATATCTGATGGCCCTTTCTCAATCCTCCATTTTGTCCTCTCTGCAGCTTTTGACCTTGTTCTCTAGCCTCTCCTGGATACTCTCTTCTCTCTGGGTTTTCATGGCACTCTTTATTGTCTCTTGGTTCTTTACCTACCTGTTTGACCACTTCTATGCTATCACCTTTGCTGGATAGTCATTCAAATCCCAAAGCTCTATGCTGGGCCGTTTTCTCTTTTTTCCCTATATAGTCTCTTTGTTATCCTCATAAGTTCCAGTGGTTTATTTTCTCTAGGCTGGTGACTTCCAGATCTATATATTCAGCCCTAGTCTTCCCTCTGAGCTCCAGTTCCACCTTACCAGCAGATTACTGATTGTTAAGAACTCTTTTGAAGAGGCAGCTAGTTGGTACAGTGGATAGAGTGTTGGACTTGGAGCCAAGTAGACCTTAGTTTAAATACTGCTTCAGATCTTTGCTAGCTATGTGACCCTGGACAAGTTCTTTAAACTTATCTGCCTCAGTTTCCTAACTTGTACGTAATAGGAGAAAGGCCATTGAGCCTAATACTTATGAGTTCTGTTGATGCAATTCCCCACGTAGAAGAAGCTGGAGATTCTGCTTCTGCTGTGATGGTGTGATAGAAATGCCTTAGAGAGACTTTGAAGCAAGTGCAGGAATTCTTTAAATGATTGCTGTCCATTTACCACAGCCTCTTACTGTCTGTCCCTGTTAGCCAGAGCTGACTCCACCTTTAAACTAGTCTTTGTGTCTTGGTGTGAAGTGTCTTGGTTTCACTCCTTTCTCCTTCAGTGCTCTTTCAGTTCTCTTCCTGCATTGGGATTTGAATGGAGAGGCCTTTTTCCTCTGTTCTGAGGCCTTCATGTGGCCCCCAAATACAAGCACTTGATCTTTGCCTCAGCATTTGTTCCTTTGTTTTAGGTAAAAGAAATTAATCTGGAGCTAAAGCCTTGTGAATTTTGAAAATTCAGGGGACCTGGAGGTGAGGTGAGGTGAGATAAGCCCCCAAATGTAGCAAGTTAAGCTCTTTCTCCTTGTATGCCCATAATAAAGTTCTACTGCTTTTAGCATTATTGAGTGGTTTTATGTTTTCTGTAGAAATCTCAAAGTCTCCCAGTGCAGCTCCAATGGACTGAGACAGTGTATCACCTAGTAATCTCAGTGGGAATACCGATCCTAAGAGTGGTTGAATGAAAAAGCATTTATTAAGGTTTAGCTGTGTGCAAAACACTGAGCTAAGTGCTGGGAATGAGACTGAAAAGCAAGACAATCTCTGCTCTCAAGAAAGTCACATTTGAGAAGGGGATTCAGCACATATAGGAGGGCCCAAGTGGCCCTTAGGTTGTGGTGGCAAAGGAAGGAAGGAGAAAGGCATTTATTAAATACCTACTATGTAGCAAGCATCTTGCTAAACCTTTTGCAAATATTAAACCACTTGATCCTTACAACAACCCTGAGAAACAGGTGCTAATATTATCCCCATTTTATATTTTAGGAAACTGAGATGAAGCGAGGTTAAGTGATTTGACCAGGGTTACACAGCTAGCAAGTTTTTGAGGCCAGATTAGAACTCAGGTCTTCCTGACTCTATGTCTAGACCCTTATAAACTTTGCCACCTGGCTGCATACCCTAATGCATCTTCTGAAGTGGTATTTCCATTTATAAAACCAAGCTGGATAATAAAGCTCAGTGGGCCAGATGGCAAGTATCCAGCTAGAGTATGATGTAGAAGGAGCTAACTAACATATCATCTCTGGTGTCATTTCAATTGGTAAACTCTGTCTCTTTATGCTGTTGGCCCATTTGACAGTGTCAATGACTTTGGTGTCAAGAGCTTGCTTTTCCAGGTCTTCAAGTAGTTGCCTGCTGGGAAAATAGAGGATGCAGCATCTTTAAAGACATTTGTTATGTTTCTATAGTGTTTGCTCTCTTGGATGATGGTAGACTGGAGGCACAGAAGTATTGGTATTTCCTGGGCTCTCAGGTGGAGGATTCTGGGAGAAATTGGTTGTGTTGAAGAAAGATAAAAGCATCTGTACTTCTTATTGAAGAACAAGCACCAGCTGAAGACTTTTCTGGTGTAATTCATGTAAATTCTGAGATCGTTATCCCACCTCCCACTCTCACAGATACATCTCTTATCTCTGAGCAAGGCCACATCTCCCTTCTCAGGGCTCTAGGGATACCTCTGAGAGGTCAGGAGTGATTCTCTGAGCCCCCACTGGTATGCTTCCCTCAGGATTATTAATTGAGAACCATTTAGTCATCCAGCCTTAAGTAGCTTTTAGAAAGGGACGTTTACTAAGAATTGTTGGGATGAAATGTCCACCCCAAAAGTCTGTGACATAGCCTCCAGGGGAAAGTGGGCTCAAGAGCATGTATGGTAAAGGGGTAACTCATACCTCCTGGTTGCGGGAAAAAATTCCCAGTAAGCATGGTGTAGTTTCTTGGCTGGACTCCTTTGTGGAGCTATGTACATATGTTGAGTCTGTTCTTTATTATGAGAAGACACTTCCATCAGCTGATCTAAAGATACAACTAGGACACTAATGGAAAGATGGCAACTCCCAAATCCTCCGAAGCTTGCAAAGGCCTTCTCTGGCCAAAGTGTGTGTGTGTGTGTGTGTGTGTTGTGTGTGTGTGTGTGTGTGTGTGTGTGTGTAGGGGGCTAGGGGTTCAAAGGGGAAGAAGAAAGAGGAGGGATACTTGGGCAAGGCTGAAGCCAAGGCCTTTCCTTCCCTCCCCAGGCAAGTATACCCCTGGGGTGCTTTGGAAAGTTATGCTAGTTCTAATTCCTGGAATGAATAGCTTCTTAACTTGATTGATAATTTATAGACAATTTCAAGTTTTCCTATACCTGTCTTTATATGACTCTTGTACAACATCACCCCAGTTTGAAGGACTTTTTATGCTTTATCTAAGGGTCTGAGAATTTGTTTTAAAAAATTTTGACCCTTTGACCCAGCAATAGCACTTCTAGGGTTGTATCCCAAAGAGATCATACAAATGGGAAAAGGACCCATGTGTACAAAAATATTTATAGCAGCTCTTTTTGTGGTGGCAAAGAATTGGAAATTGAGAGGATGCCTGTCAATTGGGAAATGGCTGGACAAGTTGTGGTATATGAAGTAATGGAATACTATTGTGCCATAAGACATTGAGCAGGCAGACTTCAGAAAAACCTGGAAAGACTTGTAGGGACTGATGCTAAGTGAAATGAGCAGAACCAAGAGAACGTCGTACACAGTAACAGCCACATTGTGCAATGACTAACATTGATAGACTTAGCCCTTCTCAGCAATACAAGGATCTAAGACATCTCCAAAGGTCTCATGATGGAAAATGCTATCCACATCCAAAAAAAGGAACTATGGAGTTTGAATGCAGATTGAAGCATACTATTTGCTTTTTTTTCTTCTGTTTTGTTTTGTTTTCTCTTTCTTGTGGTTCCTCCTATTGGTTCTGATTCTTCCTTACAACATCACTAATGTGAAAATATGTTTAATAGGAATGTATGTGTATAACCTGTATCAGATTGTGCACCATCTTGTCAAGGGAGGTAGGGAGGGAGGGGAAGAAAAAATTAAAACTCAAAAACTTACAAAAGTGATTGTTGATAAATAAAAATAAATTAATAAAAAAATGTGAAAGCTATATTTCAATATAATTGGCATTTTTGGTCATCCTATGTTTTATTTACATACTTAAAATATTACTCTGAGAAGGGGCCCCCTGGCTTCACCAGACTGTCTATGGGATCCATGACTCAAAAAAGGTGAAGAACCCTTAGTCTAAGATCTAGGATTGAAATGATTGACTTATTAAGCTATTTACTTACTTTAAGTGGGATGGGGTTGAGTAAATCCATCATCTCACTCTTATACTAGAATTCAGTTTTTTACCGTCAGAAATTTGTTGAATAGCGATGCCATCGGTGATTTCAAATGTGGGCTGATAGGCAAAAAGATTCAAAAGTAGAAAGGTGAAATAGGGGCAATATGTCTTGAACCCTCTGGAACATTTAGGAGAGCACAGGAACAACAAATGTGAATTGGCCTTTAAGAACTTGGTTTATGGTTTCACACATTTAAGAACTGAAAGAGTGCTATAAGATAATCTAGTCCAGCCACCTCATTTTATAGTTGAGGTTAAACTGAGTTTTAGATAAATGAAGTGATTTAATAAAGGATACTTAGGTAACAAATGGCAAATTTAGGATTTGATCTCAAGTCTGCTGACATCCATTGCTTTGTTTTGTTTAGTTCATCATCATCGTACCACACTACCATTCAGTATGAGTATTGAAATCTATACTTGGTGTATTTGGAGTCTGGAGCCTCAAGAGGACAACATCCCAGGAAATCAACTCCATTTGGAAGGGACTGGCCACTCACAGCTGGAACTAAAGTGAATCTAGCCCAAGGAGATGCCAATATACTGAATCACTTGATCTGAAGCACAGTCATGAATTTTCACAGGGAGATAGTTAGACTTTATGGCTCATTCGTCTCCCTTGGAAAGTCATCTTGTTATTTTATCCCAATTAAAGATAGTTCTATTTTAAAATATTTTATTGGTGCCTTTTGTTTCTAATCCCCTTCAGATTGATTGCTCTTGTGATGAAGAAAAACATTGAACATAAACATTCAATGCAGAGATTGTGTCTGACAGCTAAGACAATATTATCTTCTCATAGTTCTTTCGCTTTACCCTGAAGAATGAAGTTTTCTTTCATGATCTCCTTTCTAGGCCTTTATTCTTTTTTTTGTCCCCATGTTACTTATAATTCAAATTCCTTTAAATATTTTGCTATTTGATTCATAGGATGATCTATGAATAGAGTGCTTTGCACTGGTAGGGGCTTGATCCCTGATTTATACAGTGGATTACCTGAACTCTTCACACTAAGCATGTGGAAATAGTGTAACAATTACTGCTCCTGGATCCAAGGGGCTAGAGGCACTCACTGTTCCCACTTCCTTCTCCACTTAAAGAACCCTGTCTTCGCTTGAGCCACTCATACACACAGTCCACACCAGGTTCACTCTTTGGAAAGTATGGCTTCTGATGAGAAGGGTTACATTCCCTTTTCTCATACTCTTCAGCTTATTTATTTTATTCTATTTTTTTGCTCTTTGGTGAGGCAATGGGGTTAAGTGACTTGCCCAGGGTCACACAGCTAGTAAGTGTTAAGTGTCTGAGGCTGGATTTGAACTCAGGTCCTCCTGACTCTAAGGTCAGAGCTCTATTCACTGCACCACCTAGCTGCCTCTACTCTTCAGTTTATTAAACCCACCACCATGGCACCTTACAGGATAATTGACTTATAGTTTCCATTTTGGTTTATACTTAGGTCTCCATAAAAGGTGGGGAGTTAAAAGGTTCTCAAAGTACAATGGACAGGTATTTATTTTCTATATTCAAAAGAAATGCTAACAAAAGAATACTCACAATACCATATCTGACAGAAATTACTATTAAACAAATAGTAATACTAACTACTATTATGTTCTGCCTGGAAGTTGATATTTACAATCATTTAAACATGAAGCAGTTTGTAGGACTGCTGACTAGGTTCTTAAAATTTCACCTTGTCCCTTGCACTGTCTCCCTTAAAGTCCATGTCTTTTGATGAGTAAAGTCAGGGACTGAGCTCCTTCACTCGTCAGTGGTATCCTCTTTAATGCAGAGATTCCCTCTGCTACCAGTCAGCTCCATGCAACTGCCCCAGGACTTCTTGAACACACAAGGTCACCTTTAAGCCTAGTCACATCCGTCTCAAAAGCTGTGTTCATTTGCCTACTCAGGAAAGGAAACTCAAAGCAGAAAAGGCAATTAGGGGCCTAGGTAGGAGTATTCTACCTGGAGTTCCCCTGCACTACCTGCCATGTGGGAACGGCCAACATTTTGCCATGGAGGAGGAAGTCCAGCCCTCTTTTACCACTCATTGAAAGTGTCTGTTAGAAGATACCACCTGGAGTATTGAAGGAAGACAGCAAGCCAGTTTTTCTTCCTTTTTAACCAACATAACACCCTGCTTGTATGCTGCTGTGGCTATATATGGAGAGGGAGGAAGACTAAGGGAGTACTTCAGATTTGTTTCCATTGTACCAAATTGATAGGTTCTTTCACAAGCAGACAGAGCCTCATTATCCCCAATGCGCCTGACTGCTGAGTCATACAGAAGGTTGGTTGAAAGTCCAAAGGACAGCTTTGGGTATGTTCCATAGGATGACTCCATTACAGTAGCAAGGTGTTCCAAAGGTACTTCAAAGGCAACCTTGTTGCACATGCCAAAAGGAAAATCAACCCTACTGCATAATGGATTTCATAAATACAAACATAAGATATGGCTGCCTGCCAGGCCATAATGGGCTGTGATCCAAGTGGATAAGTGTGCTGACTTTCTTTAATGAAGTCATAGAAAATTTCATGGACTTTATCAGCAGAGTCTAAAAGAAACTAGGTTGGACCTAGGAGAAATAATCATAGTGTTGGTATTGTACATTTTCAGGCTAGCTCCCAGGTATCTGGTGCCCAGTTGCATGGAAAGATGCTGTTGAGATTTAGTATGGTGGCATCAAATTTGGGATGCTGTTAGAAATCATCTGAAAGTTTCCCTCCTAGAAGATGAAGTGTTGAAAGGCAGAAACAAAGTTGTTGTGGCTTAGAAATCTATCCACAAAAATGTTTTGCATGATTGCTCATGTATAACCTATATCAGATTACTTATCATCTCAGGGGAGGGGGAAGGGAGAGAGTGAGGGAGAAAGAGAATTTGGAACTTACAGCTTTTTTTAAAAAATGTTAAAAATTGTTTTAACATGTAATTAGGGAAAAAAAATAAAATATTATTTTTGGGGCTCACAAATAATTTTTAATTCATATATTACCTGTGCACAAGAGAAATAGCTGATAAACCCAAAAGAAACAGTTTTATTTTTACATGGTAGTTAAAAGTAATTGAAATATCACAACACTTTCAGCTGAAAGTAACATTTCTAATTACCAATCATAATGCACGTTAGAATCACTGTGGTAAAGCTGAAAAACCATAGGCAAAAGCACTTTCTGGGAATAATAACAGTGCTTCTTCAGTCTGCACAAAGACTAAAAGGTAATTTACAGTTGATCTGTGAATGTTGAGACAATGTTACAATGTAGTTTTCTGTGCAATTAAATGTATACTTAAAGAGCTAATCAGGATGACCAGTTTTACTATATTTTAAATGAAGTTGCCTAAATACCACTTTTGCTAAGAGATATTTATCAAAGTTGCTATAAGGTTCTATACAACTAGGGAAGTATCTGTTTTCATATTTAATTGTTCTCTCTCTCTTTTTTGGTTACCAGTGTCCTGCTCGGTTAATTCTATTTCAATGGATGTTTCTCAAAATGCACAATTTCAGATTTGCATACTGTACTTTATACAAATGAAGCAAAAATGTTCAGTAAGTGGTATAAATCATATAGCACTCTGCTACCAAAAATACATGCCTAAGTCACAATATACAATATTGTACCACAAATTATAACATCAAATAATTTATTTCTCTTCAATACTTTTTATTCTACATAAATTACTACCATAGATAGGCTGATGTTTAAAAAGCAAATAAATTGGACAGTTGCAGGACAAAACCTGTTCACCCAACTGTAAAAGCTGATATGTTTCCAAAAATCACAATAAATGCAGAACAAAGAGAAGTATTTGATGCATGCAATACCTCTGAGTGAATGATTCCCACTGTGGGGGGGGGGGGAACCTACTGCACTTCACCTTAAAATGCATTGCATTGGTTTAGGTTTTTAATAAGACAAAATTCCAAGAGTCAAAATGAAATAAAGCAGGTATTTTAAAGATTTAAGAGCCATTATCAAAAATAAATTACAAAAAATAAAATATTAAAAAAGAAGAAGAAAGCCATCCATAAATCAATGGCATTTATTAAGGGCTCAAAAGTCCCTGCCCTTAGGAGCTCACAATCTAATGAGGGAGACAATATGCCAACAATTATGTATTATAACATACATACACTATATAATAGTTAAATAATACAAACCCTAGAAGAATCTCTTTGATAAGTATTAAATAAATTTTGGAAAAGAAGGGAGAGGAGGATAGACATACCCCTTAAGGCAAGACAAGGTATAAAGACAATTTTCCCCATAGTAACAGCAAGATTTATTTTCTAAATCCTAACTTTGCTTATATCTTGGAAAACAGAATTACCCTCCATATCCAGTAATTCACAGCCTCTCCTGCTTCCAATGATAGGCATCATGGTAGAGTGGATGGAATGCTGGATTTGGAGACAGGAAGAACTGGTTTCAACTTCCTCCTTACTAGCTGTGTTAGCCTGGGTAAGATTAGCCTTAACCTCTCTGAGTCTCAGTTTTCTCATCTGCAAAATGAAGATAATAATAGCATCTAGCTCCCAGAACTGCTCTGAGAATGAGATAATATATGTAAAGAACTTGGCAGACTATAGAGTGCTAGATAAATATTAGCTCTTAATAAAATTAAAGAGTTCATTTGGGGAAAATTTGAACGATGAATCAGACTTTGCAGCCTTCCCAAAGGCATTCAAATCAGGTCATAGGATGATGGGAGAATAGTTTGAAAGACGGAAGGGTCATCATAGGATCATATATAATATATGATGTATTGTAGTTATATAGATCTAAAGCTATAAGGGACCTCAGAGGCCATGTAGTCCAACCTTTCATTTTTCGAGCAAAGAAACTGAGGCCTGGAGAGGTTAAATGAGTTGCTCAAGGCTATACAGGCTATAAGGGACAGAACCCACATTTGAATGCAGGTCCTCTGTCTTTAAGTCTAGGCCTTTTCCCACTGCCATAGTACACTGCCTCACACACCTGTGTCAGACTTAATTAACCTGTAGGAAGTTCTCCATGTTGGAAACTAATGATTTTGGTCAAGATTTTTGAATTGATTTTTGAATTTGAATTTTGAATTGATTTTTTAAAAATCACCAGATACTTTATTAGAAAATAGGTGATAAATGATCATGCAGCAGGACATCATGGGCATAAAATACCATCGTCATCATTTGCATTAAGGATATATTGATTTTTAAAAGTAAAATATGATTTAGAAAATTAGAATATGTAGGGTTGTAACTGCTTTAAAAATCGGCTGACAATAAATATAACTATACTTGATTCAAAGATAATTATTCTCCATTAACCATTTTTTAAAAAAATTAGACTATAATGAAACTAATTTAACATTAAAATTACATTAGCTATAATTTAAAGTTTCCATGATGTTATATAAGGTGTTCTAAAAGTCTTGGAACAGTTTTAAGCTTTCACAGATTAAAACTGCACTAAAATTTTTGGGACAGTCATTATAAAGTGCTTTAGAAGATATTTCAGGACCCTGCATGTTTCAGGGTCATTGTCATGAAGGTAATCTATTGCTTATTGAACTGTAGAAAAGAGTATATTTTGGTTAATTGGGACATTGGGTCCATAGAATACCAGGTAAGCTTACTTTGGTTGTACTATTGTTGTTTTTGTTGGCATGGTACATTATGATTAAGTTAGTCCATCAGTACAGATTTCTTGGACAAGTACTGCACGCTCATTGGATAAGCCATGTGCAGAATTGAATAGGAGGAAGAGAAATCAACCTGTGCTTACAGTGATCCCAAGCTGCTTCCTGGTACCAAAGCCTATTTTTTTTTTCATACTGATATTCTCCTGTTGATAGTATGATTACAAATCATAGAACAACAGGATCTCAGAAGAATTAAGACTCTTGGCCAGGAGGGTCATGGAAAGATATTTGATGGGTACAAGTATGCTGAACTGTGTTACCTGTGATATTATTATTGTTGTTGTTGTTTGTGCTTTGTTCTCCAAGAAGACTTGCATGCAAGAACTGGCATATGTCATGGGGGTGGGGTTAGGGAAGGAAGAAGCATTTATTAAGTACCTATTGTGTGCCAGGCATTGTGCTAAGTGCTTTATAAATATCTCAATCCTCATATCAATCCTGTGAGATAGGTGCTATTATTACCCCCATTTTACAGATGACAAAGCTAAGGCAGATAGAGGTTAAAGTGACTTGCCCAGGGTCATACAGCTATGTCTAAGGTCAAACTTGAACTCAGGTCTTCCTGAGGACATGTAAAATGGGAAAAGGAGAGAGACTGATCATGTAGGGGACTGATAGACATACAAGCTAGATTGTTGCATTCATCATATCCATGAACTCTTAAAATGGAGTTGGCTCACCTCTTTGAGAATTGTCTTTGGCATGTTGGGTAGAACTTCTCTGGAGTATTTATAGAAGGAAATATATAAGATATGCACAGGATAAGAAGGAAATTTGATTTGTATTCTTCACTAGTAGGTAAAATATACACACTAATGAGATAACAGCTCCACTGCAGCAAGAGATATTATGATATCGCCATTTGCCTGGTCTCACCCTTTCTCTTAAAGACCAACCTCTTCAAGGTTACACCCAGTGGTCAGAGTCCAATGCTCCAATAATTTTTTCTGGTTGTTCCTCCATGCCTGGAATGCTCTCTCTCCTCAACCCTGCCTGCTGACTTCCTTAGTTTTCTTTAAGTCTCAACTAAAATCTCATTTTTTATAGGAATTCTTCCCCTTCTCTCTTAATTCTATTTGCCTTCCCTCTGTTAATTATTTCCTATTTACATATTTTCTGCAAAAGCATGCTTCATATATATTTGCATGTTGTCTCCTCCATTAGATTGTAAGCTCCTTGAGGGCAAGGGCTATCTTTTGACTCTTTTGTATCTCCAACACTTTGCACACCATCTGGCACATAGTAAGTGCTTAATAAATGCTGATTGATTGATTAGAAACTTACACAGTCCCATGATAATAATAGCCCTGTACTTTTGTTCTTGGGAGCTCAAAGGGGATTCTAAATTTTGTGGTCTTTTCTTATGCAGATAGAGGGAATAGGTCTGCAATGTCTCTTTGTGCATCCTAACTGGGGAAGAATGGCAGTGTGGTGGAGGAAGTGCCACTATCAGGTGGCATCACACCTCTGTTAAACTCCACACATGATCAAATAGAAGCTGCTCTTACCACTTTTGAGGATTTGGCTGGTCTGGAGCTGTCTTGAGTCTCAGGTCATTTGGTGGCTGAGGCTTAACTTAGCTCTTTGAGCTTACAACTAATTAGCCAATTCACTGCTCCACTGAAATTACTGCAATGTAAAGACAGAGGGTGAAAAAGACCTCACTCTCATGAAGTCTTTCCCCACTCCCAGATTCTCCTCAGGAAAAAGGTGAGCCAGACCAATTAACTCATTCAGGCTACCAGGTTTCTATTCAGTGCAATAGTAATATGCCAAATGGCATCACAGTAGAAAGGCACTAACCAGCATTTGAATTAGCACAGCTAAGAGGAATGAGTTGTGAAACATTATGATATTTTTTTCATTAACAATTTAAAAAGTATTTAGAGCCCTGCAACAATAATCATAAAATTCATCCCTTTGGCACAATTTGTTTAAAAGTACCCCACTAGACAACTGAACCCAAGGGTTGATTCAGGCCCTGAGGAGGAGAGACTGCCCAATCTGAATTAGCAAATTATAATTCGGTAGTTACAGTGGGCATGCATTGCATGAGGTGTGAGTCAAAAGTAATAAGATTCATTTCACACAGAGAAAGTGGTCATATTACTTGGAAGACATACTCTGCTATCAAGAGGAGAGTACCAGGAAAACAATGGTCCTAGTCCTTTGGTAATTTACAGACACAGGATCAGAAATTCGGAGATGGAAAAGGACCTTCAGAGATCACGTAGTCTAACCCTTCTACTTTATGGATGTGGAAACTGAGGACCAGAAAGGTCAAATTACTTACCTGAAGTCACACAGGTGGTAGATTAGAATTCACTTCCTTTGACTCCACATCCAACAATCTACTACGTTGCCTGTCAGTGCAGTGAAGAAGGTAAAACACACACAGACTCAGATACACACACACACACAGAGAACATTTTTACCTATTGGGTTTTTTTCTCCAATTTTAATTGATATCTCCTCTTCATTTCCCAATGTCCTTTCTTCTCCCCTCCACCCAGAGTGACATCTTTTATTTAAAAAAAAAAAGAATGAAAAAGAAAGAGGGGGAAAAAACCCAATTCAGTAAAACTAACATATTAGCCAGAGAACATTCTCTTTTTGTTTGGTTGGTTTTGGGTTTTGTTTTTTTTTTTTTTTGGTAATTTTACACTTAAATACAAAATGAGAAAAGAAAATAAAAACATTGCCATGTATACAACAGACCATAAGAGAGGATTCAATATAAAACAATAAATTTCCATTTCAAGAAAACCTATATAATATATACTACTACACATTGTTTTCAAAGCTGCCCAGCTTTTCTTTGCTTCCTTGTTGGTTTTCTTTTATTCTCTGCTGTGCACTTTTTACTTTATTTTTTTCTCCTCCCCCCCCCTACCAAAAGCAGGCTATAATTAAGTGTGGAGGTGTATAAATCTATAGATCTATATATACATCTATAGATCTATAGATATTTCTGGCTGATATATTAGTTTTACTGAACTGGTTTTTTTCTCTCTTTTCTAAATCAACCAGCTCATCATTTCCTACACCACAGCAATATTCTTTTCTGTATTCAAACAGCGTTTTCCTTCATAGGATCTTTGAAGTTAATTTGGGTATTTATAATAGAATGACTTGGTTGCTCAAAGTTGTTCTTAAAATAATACTGCTGTTACTGTATACAATGTCCTCTTGGTTCTGCTAATTTCATTTTTCATTATTTCATGGCGGTCTCTCCATGCTTTTCTAAAATCATTGAGCTCATCATTGAACATATATCACAATTTGCTTAGCCATTCCCCAATTGATGGGCATCCCTGCAATTTCCAGTTCTTTGCCACCACAAAGAGAGCTGCTATAAATATTTTAGAAAATATGGTTTATTTTCCATTTTCCCTAATCATCTTGGGAAATAGACCTAATAGTGGTATTGCTGGGTCAAAGGCAGTTTAATAAGCCTTTGGGCATAATTCCAAATCTCTCTCCAAAATGATTAAATCAGCTCACAGATCCATCAACAATGAATTAAAGTCCCAATTTTTCCACATCCCCACAAACATTTCTCACTTTCCCCTTCTACCATTTTAGCCAATCTGATAGGTGTAAAATATGTCAAGTTTGCTTTAATTTGCATTTCTCTAATCAATAATGATTTAGAGTATTTTTTCATATGGCTATAAATTGTTTTGATTCCTTCATTGGAAAACTGCCTGTTCATATCCTTTGACCATTTATCAATTGGGGAATGACTTGCATTCTTATACATTTGATAAAGTTCTTCATATATTTGAGATATGATATATTTCATGTTTTTCAAATTTTCTTGTAATATCTCCTTTTATATCTAGGTCATGTATCCATTTTGACCTTAGCTTGGTAAATGGTGTAAGATATTGATCTATGTCCAAATCCTGCTAGCCTACTTTCTAGATTTCCCAACAATTTTTACCAAATAGTGAATTCTTATCCCCAAAACTTAATTCTTTACACTTGTCAAACACTGGATCACTATATTCATTTGCTGCTATAGGTTATGAGTCTAGTCAGTTCCACTAATCTACTTGTCTATTTCTTAGCCAGTACCAGATAGTTTTGATAATTACCACCTTATAATATAGTTAAGATCTGGTACTGCTAAACCTCCTTCCTTTAAATTTTTTCTATTAGTTCCTTTGATATTCTTGACCTTTTGTTCTTCCAAATGCATTTTGTTATTATTTTTTCTAGCTTCATAAAATAATTTTTGGTCATTTAATTGGGATGGCATTGAATATATAGATTAATTTTGGTAAAATTGCCATTTTTATTATATTGGCCCTGCCTACCCATGAACAACTAATATTTCTCCATATGTTTAAATCTGATTTTATTATTGCACAAAATTTTTAATATAGATCCTGGGTTTGTTTTGGTATGTGTATTCCCAGGTATTTTATACTGTCTAGAGTTATTTTAAATGGGGTATCTCTAACTATCTCTTCCTTTAGGATCCTGTTGGAAATATATAGGAATACTGATGACTATTGTGGATTTACTTTGTATTCTGCTACTAAATTATTAATTATTTCAATTAACTTCTTAGTGGAGTCTTTAGGATTTTCCTATGTCATCATATCATCTGCAAAAAAAGAGATAGTTTTATTACCTCATTCCCCATTCTGATTCCTTCTATTTCTTTTTTCTTCTCTTATTGTTCTTGTTAGGATTTCCAATACAGTATTGAATAATATTGGTGACAGTGGACATTCTTGTTACATGCCTGATCTTACTGGGAAGGCTTCTAGCATATTCCCATTACAAATAATGCTTGCTGTAAAGCCCCAGCCCTAGAGTCAAATCCAGCCTTAGACACTTGACACTTACTAGCTGTGTGACCCTGCACAAACCACTTAACCCCATCGCTTAGCCAAAAACAAAAGAAAACAAAACACAAATAATGCTGGCTAATGGTTTTAGGTAAATGCTTTTTATCAATTTAAGGAAAAGTCCATTTATGCCTATATTTTCAAATGTTCTTAATAGAAATGATTGTTGTACTTTATCAAATGCTTTTTCTGCATCTATTGATATTATCATATGCTTTTTGTTACTTTTATTATTGATACAATCAATTGTTAGTAGTTTTCCTTATATTAAATCATCCCTGCATTCCTGATATAAATCCCACTTGGTCACAATGTATAATCTTTGTAATATGTTGTTGTAATCTTTTAGCTAGTATCTTATTTATGGCTTTTGCATCCATATTCATTAATGAAATTGGTCTATAATTTTCCTTCTCTATTATTCCTTTTCCTGATTTAGATATCAGTATCATATTTGTTCCATAGTAGGAGTTTGGTGGGACCCCTTCTTTGCCTATTATTCCACATAATTTATTTAATATTGGAATTAGTTGGCCTTTAAATACTTGACAAAATTCACTTGTAAATCCGTCTGGTCCTTTTTCTTAGGAAGCTCATTTATAACCTGTTCAATTTCTTTTTCTAAAAGAGGTCTATTTAAATATTCTGTTTCTTCTTAGACTCATCTGGGCAATTTCACCTAGGTTGTTAAACTTATTGGCATATAATTGGGTAAAATAACTCCTTATAATTGCTTTTATGTCATCTTCTTTAGTGGTATATTCACTCTTCATTTTTGATACTAGTAATTTGGTTTTCTTCTCTTTTTTTAAATCATATTAACCAATGGTTTATCTACTTATTTATTTTTTCACAATACCACCTCCTAGTTTTATTTGTTAATTCAATGGTTTTGTTACACTCAATTTTATTAATTTCACCTTTAATTTTTAGGATTTCCAATTTAGTGTTTAATTGGGGGATTTTTAATTTTTTTCTAGTTTTTTTTTTTAATTGCATACCCAGTTCATTGGTTTGCTCTTTCTCTTTTTTATTAATATAAGCACTTAGAGATATAAATTTTCCGCTGATTACTGCTTTTGCTGTATCCCATAGGCTTCTATATGTTGCTGCATTATTGTCATTTTCTTTAATGAAATTACTGTTTGTTTCTATTATTTGTTCTTTAACCTATACATTTTTTAAGATTAGGTTGTTTAGTCTCCAATTAGTTTTTTCCTATGTTTCCCTGATCCCTTATCAAATATATGTTTTATTGCATTGTGTCTGTAAAGGAATCATTCAATGTTTCTGCTTTTAGCTATAAAATTTTTGTGCCCTAATATATGGTCAATCTTTGTACCACTGAGAAAAAGGTATTCCTTTCTATTTCCATTCAGTTCTCTTCAGATATCTGTCATATCTAGCTTATCTAAAATTCTATTCACTTCCTTAACTCCTTTCTTATTTATTTTTTGGTTAAATATTTCTAGTTCTGAGAAAGGAAGCTTAAAATTTCCAACTATTATGGTACTACTATCTATTTCCTCTTGTAATTCATTTAGTTTTTCTTTTAAAAATGTAGATGCTATGGTATTTGGTGTATATAAGTTTAGTATTGATATTTCTTCATTATCTATAGTACCATTAATCATAATGTGGTTTTCCTGTTTATCTCTTTTAATTAAATCTATTTTAGCTTTGACTTTGTGTAATATCATGATTGCTACTCCTGCTTTTTTTGCATTGGCTGAGGAATAATATATTCTACTCCAGCCCTTTATTTTAACTCTATGTGTATCTCTCATTTTTAAAAGTGTTTCTTCTAAGCAGTGTATTGTTGAATTCCGATTTTTAATCCATTCTGCTATCCATTTCCATTTTATGGGTGAATTCATCCCATTCACATTCAAAGTTATATTTACTATTTGTATATGTCCCTCCATCCTATTTTTGTCACTATTGTCCTCAGCCTCTTTTTACCCTATCCCTCCTCTAGTTTACTTCTAACCATTACGTCCCTATTCCACACCCTTTTAAAGAATCTCTCCCTTAACTTTTCCTCTTATCCTCCTTTTCCTTATTCTGCCCATTTCTCTAAGGGTCACTCCCTTTTCTTCTTCCTCCACCCTCCTAAATCTTAATCTACACACTCTTCAATACTCCCCTTTATCCTGTTCCCTCACCCTCTTATTTCTTTTTAAATTTAGAAGGTGTTCATACCTTTACAGATGTATATGTATATGTCCCTCTTTAACCTAGATCTGATGAGAGTAGGGTTCCAGCACTACCAGTCCTCCACCCCCACCTGATTCTTCTATATCAGTTCTTCTTCTCAAACCTCCTTTGTATGAGATAATTGGCCATTTTACCTTTTCCCACACAATTTTGCTTTTTAGAATCATCATATCATACTCAGCTCTTCCTCAGTCTTTCTTTTGACCTATCCAATTACTAATGACAATCTTAAGCATACAATTTACATTTCCACATATAAAAAGTTTGTCCTTATTGAATCTCTTGTAATTGGTCCTTGATGTTTATCTTATATTTATCCTGGATCTTGTATGTCACATTTTCTGGTAAGTTCAAGTGTTTTTGCAACAAAATCCAGAAAGTCTGTCAATTCATTGAATATCCTTTTTTTCTTTTGTTCAGTATTATATTTAATTTTGCTGGGTAAGTTGTGTTTGGCCACAACCCCAGTTATTTTTTTTTCTTTTTTTGGTGAGGCAATTGGGGTTAAGTGACTTACCTAGTGTCACACAGCTAGTGTCAGTGCCTGAGGCTGGATTTGAACTCAGGTCTTCCTGACTCCAGGGCCAGTGCTCTATCCACTGCCTAGCTGCCCCTCTTTTGCATTTCAATATGTAGTATTCCAAGACCTGTGGCCTTTTAGTATAGCAGCTGCTAGGTCTTATTGTAATTATAATTGTGGCTCTGATGTATATGAATTGGTTTTTTCTTGTTGCTCATAGTATTTTCTCCTTAACTTGGGGGTTTTGGAATTTGGCTATAATATTCCTATAGTTTTTCATTCTGGGATCTCTTTCAGGTGGTGATTAGTGGATTTTTTTTTATTTTTACTTTTTCTTCTTGTTCTGAAACTTCGGGGCAATTTTCTTTAATATTTTTTGTATTACTGTATCAAGATTCCTTTTTTTTTTATCATACCTTTCAGGTAGTACAAATATTCTTATGTTTCTCTTCTTAATTGGCTGTTTTTATTTTATATTCTCTTCTATTTTTTCATTCTTTTTGTTTTATTTTATTATTTCTTGATACCTTATAATGTCATTCACTTCCCCTTGCCCAATTCTAGTTTTCAAGGAGTTGTTTTCTTCCTTAAGATTCTAAATCTCCTTTTCCAATTGGTTGACTTTCTTTTTATCCTTGGTTTTCTTAGGTTGTTCTTATTTTTTTTCCTAATTTTTCCTCAATCTCTCTTATTTGATTTTTAAAGTCCTTTGAAAGTTCTTCCAAGAATTCTGTATGGGCAGGTGTCCATTTGACATTACTCTTTTAGGTAGGAGAGGCTTTTTTTTTTTTGCTTCAGTATCTTTCTCTGAAAACAAACCTTAGTGTTCTCTATTCCTATCGTAGCTGTCTACGGCTAGATTCTTTCTCCTTTCCTTGCTCATTTTAAATTTTTTTAGCAGCTTGTTGTTATAATCACCTCTAATCCTGGAGTGTGGGGGATGGTGCCTTTAGCCTCAGATCCTTCTTGCCATTATTTTTTAAGCTTTGTCCAAGACCCAACCTCAGTACTCCTTTCCCCCTCCAAGTCATAGTTAGGGCACCCAGGCACACTATGCTGGAAATGGTCTTACTCCCTGAGGACCCTCCAGTGACTATAACCTTCGGTTCTCCCCTCTGGCCTGGAACCAAAACCAAGAACTCAGCTCTCCTGTAAGTGCCCACAGCCAGCAGCATCCCCAGCTCACTGCTTCCGTGCTTACTTGGAGTGTGCTGGTTCCTTCTCTCCTTCAGCCGTAGTCTACACTGTGTCTGGGCAACACAGCTAGGCCTGCCATCCCTCAGCAGCAGAGGGTCCTCTGATATTCCCCTGCTCAGATGTCTGGGACCCCCCCCCACATTGTCTAAGGGACATTCTGTCTAAGACACTGTCTAAGAGAATTCCTGTGGCTGAGGCTGAGGCTGAGGCTTCCTCCCAACCCAGCTGCCCACAGGATTCTTTGTTTTTATTTCAGTGAAGATGGCCTGGAGGTGTTTGTATCTCACCCAGGATGAACCTCCGTCCTGGGGTCTTTCCTCTGGTCTTCTCCAGTTGTCCTGGGGGGACCACTGCTCAGCCCTAACTCTTGTTTATTTTTACTGCTTTATGTTCACCCTGAGGTGCTATTTTCTCTTGTTTGTGCAGGAAATCTAGAGACCTTGAAATTTTCTGACCTACCTCACCATCCTCCCAGGACCCCCACCCCCAATGTTGTTTTAAAAAAAAATTCCCTAATTACATATAAAAACAATTTTTACATTTGTTGGGTTTTTTTAAGTTTTGAGAATGTTCTTAATAATAAAAATTATAGCTCACAGTTTTACAATGATTTAAGGTTTTCAGAAAAGGCAGAATGACTCAATAGACAGAAGGCCAGCCCTGCAGACAGGAAGATCTAAGTTTAAATCTTACTTGTGACGTACTGGATAGTGACCACTGGCAAGTTACTTAACCTCCCCAGCTCTCTGGCAACTTTAATTGTACAATTGTAGAGAGTTAACAATTGCTATCAGGGGAGGGAGTTTCTTCAAAAGAAGTTTCCCCATGGCAGTAATATCCCAGGTCTAGATTTAAAAAAAAAAAAAAAAGGTTTGCAAAATGCTTGTCTTGAAACAATTCTCTGAGGTAAGCAGTAGAAATATTATTATCCCCATTTAACAAATGAGGAATTAAATTCATTCACACATTCAACATTTATTACAAGACCATGAAGTGCTGGGAAAGATAATAACTTTAGTAGGAGTAGCATTTGTTTTATGTCAGCTGGACCGGCCTCCACTAAAGGGACAAGGAGGCCATCCTCAGCATTTGGTTGATCTGGAGGGCTTGAACTGCTGGTTTGGCTTCCTTGTCCCCTGAACCATAAAAAATCCAGCCCATGAAGAGTTTGTGTGAACTGAGGTTTGGTGGAATTCCTACTGCCCTGTGGAATGGCCTTTTGACCCAGCATGCTGCCCTGTTAAATTGAGAGGTTGAAGGGAGCAATATCTATTTTTAGTAAATCATATCCTTTTATTTTTATTGTAAGTAAATTTATTTTAGGTTTTTTGGGGGGGTTTTGTTTGTTTTTTAATGTTATGATCCATAGGACACTCCTGAGTCAAAATCACTGTGTTGGCCTAAGTTAGACCTGTCCCAGGACATTTGGCTTTAGTTAGCAGAATATGGTTGATTTCATAGTCAAGATGGGTGAAAAGTTATGTGGAGGAAAGGGAGCCTTGGGTGATCGGATGGCCAGATACAGGAGTCTGGCATGTTATGGCTGTTCCCCAACTCGTCATGCATGGAGAGCCCCCATTGACCCTGTAGGGTTAGCCAGATGGCTGCATAAGGAATTTGACAAGGAGAATAAAAGTATTTAAAAAGCTAATTTTTCCTTATTCTTACTAATATCTTTAGGGAAAAAAAATGGATCAAGCTGGGTGTGGTGATGCATGCCTGTAATTCCTGATCCTGGGGAGAGTTAAGCTGGTGGATAGCTTGAGTTGAGGAGTTCTGAGCTACTAAAGCTTTGGTCCACTAAGTCCAGTACCAATATGGTGAGCTGGGGGCCAGAGGGTAGGATGAAGAAGCAGGCTGCCTAAGGAGAGACAAAGAAACCTAGGTTGGAAACAGAAGTGGTCAAAGTTTCTGTGATGATCAGGAGTGTGGTCCAGCCCATGAGTAACTACTGTACTTCTAGATTGGGTGGGATAGGATGATCCAGTCTTGAAAAGAAAAAGAAAGAAAAATTAGATTGCTAGCATAATAAAACAAATTTTTTAAAATATATTTTTGTGCATTCAACAATTCGAGACAGCTATGAATATACTTTTGGTTTTTAAAGATCATTCTTTGAAAGCAAATGGGTAGCTTATGGGCTTAACAATGCAGATGAATAGGACAATGCTATCATTTTGTTTTAGGGATAATCCCCTAATGGAAACCACTAGGTTGCATGTGGGAAATGTAGTTTCTGACTCCGAGCTTTTTCTGGAAGATGTGTTGAATCCTACTAAAATTAGGGGTATAAGGGAAGGGAATGAGAATGGGAGAGCAAATGAGAACTGGGAACCAGCACTTGTGGCAAGTAACCTGAGCTTACCCAATTACTAAGCCATAGGGAGGTTGAAGGATGGGCAGATTTTTAACATCAAATAACTTAAGAAGCTGCAGAAGACATTAAAAAATAATTTTTTAATTAAGGAAAATCTATTTCCCCTCTCTCTCCCACCTTCTTCACCCACTCATTTAAAAAGACAAACTTATGAAAATATGCATAGTCAAACAAAACAACTTCCTGCATTGACCATGTCAAAAAAAAAAAATACAGATCTCAATCTGTACCCTGATTCCACCACTTCTCTGTCAGGAGGTGAGTAGCATGTTTCATCATGAGTGCTCTGAAATCATGATTAGTCATTGCATTGCTCAAAGTTCTTAAGTCTTTCAAAGTTGTTTGTCTTTATAATATTGTAGTTATTATATAAGTCATTCTCCTGGTCCTGCTCACTTCACTCTGCATCAGTTCATACAAGTATTCCAAGTTTCCCTGAATCTGTTTCCTTCATCATCTTCCAGCACAATAGTATTTCATTACATTCACATGCCATAATTTATTCAGCCATTCCCCAAGTGATGAGTACCCCTTTAATTTCCAGTTCTTTGTTACCACAAAAAGAATTGCTATAAATATTTTTGTACATTGCTTTGATATTTTTGGGATATAGACATAGTAGTGGTACCATTAGGTCAAAGTGTAGTAACTTTTGGGATATAGTTCCAAACTGCATTCTAGAATGGCTATACATAACCAATTTACAGTTGGACCAACAGTGCATCAATGTACTTGTTTTCTCACAGCCCATTCAAAATTTTTCATTTTCCCTTTTATTTTTTTTGGCAGGGGGAGGTCCAAGTTTGTCAGTCTTATAGGTGTGAAGCGGAACTTTAGACTTTATTTAATCTACATTTCTCTACTTGTGATTTGGGGCATTTTTTTTTACGTGGCTAGTGATAGCTTGGATTTCTTTCTCTGAAAACTTCCTGTTCATATCTTTTGACAGTTTATCTATTGGGAATGTTTCTTATGTACACATGTTTACACGCACGCGCACACACACACACACACACATATCCTTTCCCTATATATCTTGAAAATGAGACTTTTACCAGAGAAACTTGCTGCAAAGATTTTTTGCCCCAGCTACTTGCTTCCATTCTAATTTTAGTTACATTGGTTCTGTTTGTTTAAAAACTTTTAAATTTTATATAGTCAAAATTATGCATTTTATCTGCTGTGATCCTTTTTATCCTTTGTTTAGTCATGAATTCTTCACCTACTATAGTTCTGAAAGGTAATTTATTTTTTGTTCCCATAATTTATTATGTCATTGACATATATCCATTTGGAGCTTATCTTAGTCATCTGAGATATTAGTCTATATCTAGTTTCTACCAGACACCTTTCCAGTTTTCCCAGAAGTTTTTGTCAAATAGTAAGTTCTTTCCCACTAGCTAAGATCTTTGAGTTTATCAACTACTAGGCTACTTGTTTGCTTTTGTATATTGCATGCCTAATCTGTTTCACTGATCAGCCTCTCTGTTTCTTAATCTGTACCAAATTGTTCTGATTACCACTTTGTAGTATAATTTGAGATCTAGTACTGCTAGGCCCCCGTTCTTCCCACTTTTTTTTTCATTATTTTCTTTGAAGTTGTTTTTTTGTTCTTTCAGATACATTTTGTCATTTTTTTTTACTCTATAAAGTAATCATTTTTGTTTGATGGGCATGGCACTTAATAAATAAATCTAGATAGTATTATCTTTTTTATATTGGCTCAGCTATGAGCAAATAATTTTTCTCCAATTATTTAGGTCTGTTTTTATTTCCATAAAGAAAGTTTGGGGGCAGGTAGGTGGTGCAGTGGATAGAGCACTGGCCCTGGAGTCAGGAGGACCTGAGTTCAAATCTAGTCAGACACATAACACTTACTAGCTGTGTGAACTTGGGCAAGTCACTTAACCCCATTGCCTAGCCAAAAAAAAAAAAAAGAAAGAAAGTTTGGTAGTTGGATTCATATAGTTCCTTTGTGTATTTTGCTAGGTAGACTCCCAAATATCTTACATATTCTGTAGTTATTTTAAATGGAACTTCTCTTTTTCATCTCTTCCTGGTAAGTTTTGTTGATAATATATAGAAATGTTGATGCTTTATGTGGATTTGTTTTATTTCCTGCAATTTTGCTGAATTTATTGTTTCAAATAATGTTTGTTTACTCTCTAGGGTTCTCTAAGCAAACTGTCATATCATCCTTCAGGAGAAATTTAAACAACAAAAGTGGGCATTCTGCCAAATCTCAGGAGCATTAACTCCCCATAGCCTGGGCTAGGATCTTTATGCTTCAGGTGACAAGGAAGTCATGTCAATAGTTCAAGTTCTAGTCCTCCAGACCAATCAGATCCTAAGAACAGTCTCCTTGACTCCTTAAAAAGAGACTAGCCTAACCTACATAAAATAAAGATCATTCTTTCAACATTTTCATATTTTAAAGGGTAACTCATGAATCAAAGTGAAATTCCTAGCATTCAATCTTGGGAAACTTTTCTCTAAATCATCAGTATGATTTATGTTTTCCCTCAGGCAGAAATCATTTTGGGGAACATTTGAATTTTGTATCTCCTAGGGATATTCTATTACCCACTACAATCAGCAACTTCCCAATAAATATATGAACATAAAACATATTTACTCCAATATTTAAAGGATGGAAATGGAACTTACATGTGAACCTCAATTAGGGTATAGGTAGAACCTTTCCCTTCCTAGAGAATCAATTTCCTTCCCTATATAAATAAACCCAAAAGCATGCAAGGGAAGTCCCATAGGGGAAATCCCAGTAGTATGAATGGAATTAGTAACTTTGGTGAAGACAGTCTCCACAACTCCTTTGTGCTTACTTCTGAAAGTTCTGCTTATTCACATGTTCTAGCATTTGCATACTCTGTTTGTTCCCACTAGAAGAATGTTGGTGAACAGTTTGGAATTATTTAAAGAAATGTTTAATTTCCCAAAACCAATCCAATCTAATCTCTCCCTTTTACTAAATTCCAGATTCAGTGCTATGTATGATTGCTCTTAATACACATATTGGTGAATTTGCTGCTCTGTTAATACAGTTGAATGTAACTGTCTGGGTGATAAGCATTTTTCATCCACTTGGTTTTTATAGTATGGATGGTCAGAGCTATATCTTAAACATTATTATGACTTTTTTTTTTGAGGAGATTTGAAGCATTCCAAGGTTCAGAGCTATAACTAGAAAAAGACACCAGGGGATTTGCCCTAGGATGTTTAAATTTAAAGAGTATGCTAATAACACTTTTTGTTCTTTGATGTCATAGAAACAAGTGAAACTGAAACCTAATTAGGAAGAATAGTTAAAATAATAAATTACCAGATGATAGATGGTTTCCTAGTCTACACACATCTCATGTGAACTTCTTCCTAGTCTGATCCAACTTCACCCTGTTCCAAGACACCTTTTGGCAGCCTCCCCTATAGCTGTCTTGAAGTGTCACTAGTTCACTCTCATTATCCCTCATTTTGTTCCGCTTGCCCAGGTACAAAAGTTGAATGGCAAGTTATATCTCTGGAATGACTTAATGTTATCTTTTAATAACAGTATTTTGAAAAGTTTTGATATCAAGAAGAAACAATTTTTTAAAATTTGGATCTTACATGAAATTGGATTTGGTGAACATATTTATTTATTCAACATCTTTCTTGAACACTCAGCAGACCGTTACATGCTGAAGTGGGACATTAAACAAAGATCTGTAATGTTGTATACCATAGAGTTTTATGTACTTTTTGGCATTTTTAGGGGGGATCCCTGGGCAGCTAGGTGGCACAGTAGATAGAGTGCTGGGAGTCAGGAAGACTGGAGTTCAAATGTGGCCTCAGACACAGACTAGCTGTGTGATCCTGGGCAAGTCATTTAGCACTGTTTGCCTCAGTTTCCTCATTTGAATAATGAGCTGGAGAAGAAAATGGTAAATCACTGCAGTATCTCTGCCAAGAAAACCCAAAAAAGGGATCACGAACAGTAGGATACAACTGAAATGACTGAATGACAACAAAATGAGGGCCCAGCTGAAGAGAGGCTTCAAATACCACATTTTGTACTGAGTCAGATGCTTTCTTAAAATAAAATTTAAAAAACACAGCAGGATGTTACAGTCATTGCACATTTCAGACAGTTATGTGACTGTCAAGCTGTGATCTGCTGTAGAAAATTATAAGCAAAAATCTGCTCTTGTTTTCATCGAGGATGCCTTCCATTGTGCATAGACAATGCTTTGGTGAAAACGTGAATACATTTTCTGCAGTTGATTTTATAGCAGATGACAGTCTCATAGCTGTTGAGAAGCACAGTAACATAAAATTTTGTTAGAAGTAAGAAAGTAGGCTTGTAGTAGGTTCTGATGTCTTTTTAAGAAAAGTTTACTGATGTTTTGTTTTTACATCTTTGTTGCTTCTGTATATGTTGCTTCCATCCCTGCCTTTACCACCACCCCAGAACTGACCGGTGTTTTGGTATTGATATCCTTTTGTTATCTGTGCTCGGGGGTAGGGAGGGGAAGAAGGAGCAAAAACACTGTATAGTCTATTCTATTCTTTCAAAAGCTTCTCCTTTGGACAATATCTTGAGGACTGATCCAAGAGAACTTTTAGCATGAGTTTCCTTAGCATACATTTTCTTGATATGTATTTGATCAGGTCCAACTATTTTTAATAATTTTATCACCTTTCAAGATTCACATGTACCTTGCCTACAAAGGTGTCAGTGTCAAAATGTGCTAAGTTGGTATCTGCCTTCAAGGAACTTCTAAACTAACAAGACATTCACATAGGTTAGAGCAGGAGCTGTCTTTTTTTTTGTTTGTTTGCTTTGGTTTTTTTTTTTGGCTTACTTTTGTCTGTTTCTTGCTTTTTTATATGTATTCCCAGTAAAAGCATAGTGCTTTATTCGGAGGCCATCTCCAGTCATCCCGATCTATGTCTTGCCACTAGACCCAGATGGCTCTGGAGGAGAAAGTGAGGCTGGTTCCTTTGCACAGCCCTCCCTCAGTTAAATCCAATTCACTTGCAAGTCATGGTATCAACTTCCTGATGCCAAGGTCCTCTTGGAGAGCAAAGGACAAACAACAACATCAACAAGGACTTTATTCATAGTAAACAATAAATGTTTCATTCATTCATTCATTTACACACAGATCAACAGAATACAAATTAGAATGTAAGGGCTTAAGGTGAATAGGATCATAGACAGAGCTGGAAGAGATGAATCAAGAAATTGTGGTTAAGGGTTTAAGTGACTTACCTAAATTCACACAGGTAATAAGGGACAGAACCAGCATTTGAATCCAGATCCTCTTAGTCCAAATCCATTCCTTTTCCCACTAGACAATACTGCAGCAAGGATACAAAGTACTATGAGATCACATGATGATTATAACCAGGGCCGAACTAGGGATAGAGCAAAGCAAATTTAATGTCATTTGGACACTTTCAAGGAGATAAAAGTTGCTCCAAAATCTTGTTTTTCTCTCCTCTCTTCTCTTCTCTTGCTAACTGACCCCACTGTGCAGGATCAGTTGGTGGTAGAAGCTGACTGTGTACAGGCAAATGAGCCGTAAGGTCTGTGCTATGGTTGTGGTGATAGGCAGGTGTAGGAGAAAGGGGAAAATGGAAATAGGAGGTTGGAGGATGGTCCAAACCTGTAAATAATAGAGCCTGAGATAGGAAGTAGTCTGCAATGGCTCTAAAGGCAAAACCCATAGCAGTATAGAAGTGGAAATTGAATGGAGGACATGCTACAGTGGGGGAGAAAAGGGAAATGAAGGCCTAAAAGAAACTATTGAAGTCCTTTTTTCTCAATTTCAAGTCCTAAGTATACAAATGGATACTATCTTTGCAGTAAAACACACCTACGTAAATTACAGGCTGACTTACACCAATGCAGAGATGTCCCAAGAACTGGCCCATCTCCGGGTCATCACTAGTCTGGTTCTAGGGCTGACCTTGGACCATCCTAAGAGTCTGGCCTGGGTCAACTTTTCCGAGAAAAAACAGGAGTTACTGCTAAGATGGACTAACCTTTGGAACTCCTATTTCCTTAAGATGTTCCAGGTTGAGGATGATTCAGAGCCAGGCTAAATAGACCCTTTGTTATTAATCTGAATGAGCCCAAGGCACTGGGACAATTTTTGGAGATGGGAGAGTTGGTCTTAAGACTATTGGGCTGCTACTCTTTGAATATTTATGTCTCTCAGATTTTGGATTGGAGAATACAGGTCATATTCTGAACAAGTCCAAGAATGAGAAGATTGGGTGCAGGCAGTTTGTCATCTGCATTCTTTAATCAGTTGCAAATAAGGGACCAAACAATCAATAAACATTTATTAAATACCTACTATCTTCCACAGAGTATGCTAAGTGCTAGAGATACAAAAAGAGGCAAAAGATATTCCCTGCCCTCAAGGAGCTTACTGTCTAATCAGGGAGAAAGCCAAACAAAACAAAACAAAACAAAAAACCCAAACTATATATATAGAACAAATAGGAATTAATTAACAGAGGGAAGGTGCTTGAAATAAGAGGGGTTGTAGAAGATGGAGTTTTAGTTGGGATTTAAAGGAAGTCAGAGAAGTCATTAGAGGGAAATGAGGAGAGATAACATCCCAGTCATGCAAGACAGCCAGAGAAAATGCCCGGAGCCAAGAGATGGAGTGTCTTGTTCATGGAACAGCCAAGAGACCAGTGACACTGAATCGAAGAGTATGTGTTGAGGAATCAGGTATGAGATGACTGGAAAGGTAGAAGGAGGCTAGGTTATGAGGTCTTTGAATGTCAAACAGGCCATTTTGTATTCATCTTGGAGGTGACAGTGAGCCACTGGAGTTTATTAAATGTCTTGACCATTCTGTATCTGGACACAACTGGAAACTGGACAGTGAAATATGAGAAATTCTGATTCTCTCTCTCTCTCTGTGTATATGTGTGTGTTTAGAAAGAGAAGCAACATGGTGCTATGAAATAACCATTATTAGATCTGTAGTTGGAGAACCTAACTTTAAATCCTGCCTAGCTAGATGGATGGAGTTTAAGTGCTTACTATGAGGTCTGCTACTTAATCTCTCTATGACCTTGGACTAGTCATTTCACCTCAGTTTCCTGATGTGGAAAATAAGGGGGCTGGACTAGACTAGATGACAGTCTCTTCCAGTTCTTGACCCTATGATTCTAAACATTGGCAACTCTACTAAGGTAAGAAGCTAATGTCTCTATACAGAAACTGATTAGAGCAGCTCAGAAACAGGGTTCTGTTTATACTTCTATTATAAAACAGAACTGTTTTTAAGTTTAGTTGAGACCTAAATGGGGAAAACATGGTGGAAAGATTTCAGAACTTTGATCAATGCTGTGGGAACCCCTGTCACAAAGCCCATTGATATGGGACTGTCTGCTATAATAATGACTTCAGAGGAGGGTAAAGCATGCCTCCTGACTCTTAGCAGAAAGATGGTAGTCTTATAGAGGGGGGCAAAGGGTAAAGTAGATAGACTAATGGACTTGAAGTCAAGGAGACCTGAGCATGACTACTGGCAGGTCACTTTAGTTTCCTCATCTGTAAAATGGAAATAATCAGAGATGTATTTATCTCACAGGGTTGTTGTGAGAACCAAATGAAATCATGTATGCAAAGTGGTTTTTCTTCTTTTTTCTTTTGAATTTAAACACACACAAAAAAGGGGGGGCATTTTCATATATGTGGCAGAACACAAATAGAAGATTTTGCATGAAACCATGAATTTCCATTTTATACCAGTTGTTTTAAAAAAAGTCTGCAATAATTATACAAGTTACTTTCAAAACTGTCCTGCTTATCTGTGCTTCCCTCTGAACTTCCTTCTGAACTTCCTTCCCTTCTGTTTTGTACATTTTAAAAAATATTCAATGTCCCTTAAAATTTTTTTGCATCATTATTGCGATCCCTTCCCCTTATTTAACTGAGGAAAAGGACAAAAGAAACACACAAAACTCCAAACACTGTAACATAAGCACAGTCAAACAAAATGAATCTATGGTGGCTATGTCTAAAATTGTATATGTTTCTGCACCTTCATACCATGTGTCCATCACTTTTGTAGGGATGTGGGCAACATGCTTCATCATAGGCCCCCTGGAGACATCATGTGTCATTTCTTTGATAAGAACTCTTATGTCTTTCAAAGTTGTTTTCCTTTGTAAAGGGATTTGCAAACCTTAAGGTGCTATATAAATATTATTATTAGTATTATTATTACAGATACCAAGTGAGGCACATATTTGCAGACATGGCCAATCTGTTGATTTGCTTTGCTTTCAAGGATCAGGAGAGTTCTTCAGTGGTGATGGTGATTGTGGTCTCCCCTATTAGACTGTAAGCTCTTTTGAGAACAGGAAATGTCTTTACTTTTCTTTGTAGAGTGCCTGGCAAATAGTAGGCACTTAATAAATGCTTGAGAGACTGACTGATGGGAGGAGTCACTGGGAAGTGCAGTGAAATAAGAAAAGAATACCAGTAAAATATTTTTAAATGATAGTGCTTATGTCTATATTATAAAAAATAAGAGAGAAAGTTACACATATCTGTGAAATACCAGCCCTACTTACATTTCCAAACTGGCTGTCCAGGACAAATGGGATATCTTTAATTGAAGGCTGGAGAATTTAGTGCAAACAATCACATTTTAAAACAGAAATGTAAAATGGACCTTAGCTGCTTTTCTCATCTATCCCTAACTTGTAGAAAGGCTGGATTATCCTAAATCTCCATATGGATCATGCTTTTCTTATTAAAAGAGTGTGGATAGCAGGAGAGTTATTCATTTGCAGTGCTGGACAGAATCTTAAAGAGATCATACTCATAGATTTGTGGCTGGAAGGGACCTGAGCTATCATTTAGTTCCACTTCCTCATTTTATGAAGTAGGCAAATGAAACCCAGGGAGGTTAAGCAAGTAATCCAGTTACATAGGTATTAAGAGGCAGATCTGGGATTCAAACCCACCACTTAATTCAACTGTTGTTTTTCTTCAACTATTGATTCACTTGAAAATTCAAAGTAAAGAAAAACTGGGGAAAGGGAGTAAAGCATGGGGCTCAACTTTTATTTATTTAAGCTATCATATATAGTTAGCAAGAATGTAAAGATAATACTATAAAGCACACATTAACAAGCAGCTTTTGGTCACTTGTTCAGAATCCTTGGAATATCAAAGTCTGTTACAAATAAAATCGGATCTAAACAACTGGAAAAATATCAATTGCTCATGGGTAGGCTGAGCCAATATAATAAAAATGACAATTCTACTTAATTTACTTATTCAGTACTGTACCAATCAAACTACCAAAAGTATTTAAAGAGCTAGAAAAATAATAACAAAATTCATTTGGAAGAACAAAAGGTCAAGAATATCTAGGAAATTAACGGAAAAAAATGTGAAGGAAGGTGGCCTAGCTATCCCAGATCTCAACTGTATCATAAAGTAGAAATCATCAAAACAATCTGGTATTGGCTAAGAAATAGAGTGGTGGATCAGTGCAATAGAACAAGTACACAATAAACAGCAGTAAATGACCATAGTAATCTAGTGTTTGATAAACCCAAGGACCCAAGCTTTTGAGATAAGAATTCACTATTTGACAAAATCTGCTGCAAAAACTAGGGCATGTAGGTAGATGGTGCCATAGTGCACAGAGCCTTGGGCCTGCAGTCAAGAAGATTCATTTTTCTGAGTTCAAATCTGGTCTCAGACCCTTAGTAGCAATGTGACCCTAGGCAAGTCACTTAACTCTGTTTGCCTCAGTTTCCTCATTTGTATAATGAGCTGGAGAAGGAAATGGCAAACCACTCTGGTATCTCTGCCAAGAAAATTCCAAATGGGCTCATGAAGAGCCTAAAAAATATGACTGAGCAACATCAATGCTAGGAAAACTGTAAAACAGCATGGCAGAAAATACAGAGGGGTAGGAAACACATGTGGCCCTCTAGGTCCTCAAGTACAGCCCTTTGATTGAATCCAAACTTCACAGAACAAATCCCCTTAATAAAAGGATTTGTTCTGTAAAACTTGGACTCAGTCAAAAAGCCATACCCAAGGACCTAGAAGGCCACATGTGGCCTTGAGGCTGAAGGCTCCCCAGCCCTGGTTCTATAGACCAACATCTTATGCTGTACATCAAAATAAGGTCAAACTGAGTACATGATTTAGATACAAAGGGTGATACCATAAGCAAATTAAGGTAGCATGGAATAATTTACCTGTAAGATCTATGGAGAAGGGAAGAATTTTTGACCAAACAAGAGATAGAGAGCATTATGAAAGGTAAAATGGATAATTTCGATTATATTAAATTTAAAAGTTTTTGCACAAACAAAACCAATGCAACAAAACCAAGATTAGAAGAAAAGCAGAAAGCAGACAAGTATCTTTGATAAAGGCCTCTCTGATATATTTCTCAAATACATAGAGAACTGAGTCAAATTTATAAGAATACAAGTCATTCCCCCATTTATAAATGGTCAAAGGGTATGAACAGGCAATTTTCAGACAAAGAAATCAAAGCTATCAGTAGAACATATATTTATAGCAGCTCTTTTTGTGGTGGCAAAGAATTGGAAATTGAGGGAATGTCCATTAGTTGGGGAATAGCTGAACAAGTTGCATATGGTTGTGATTGAATACTATTGTGCTACAAGAAATGACAAGCAGGATGATTTCAGAAAAACTTGGACTTATGTGAACTGATGAAAAGTGAAATATGCAGAAGCAGAACATGGTACACAGTAACAGCAATATTGTATGATAATCAATTGTCAATGAATTAGCTATTCTCAGTAATACAATGATCCAAGACAATCTCAAAGGACTCAAGATGAAAAAGGTTATACACATCCAGAGAAAGAACTGATGGTGTCTGGATGCAGATTGAAGCATACTATTTTTCACTTTATTATTTTTTTGTGGGTTTTGTTTTTGGTCTGTTTCCTTTCACAACATGACCAATACGGAAATGTTTTGCATGATTGCACATGTATAACCTATATCAAATTGCTTTCAGCGAGGGGGCAGATTAGGAAGAGAGAGGAAGAGAATATGGAACTCAAAATTAAAAAAAAATGTTAAAAATTGTTTTTACATGTAATTAGGAAAAAATATTAAAAAATTTAAAATATCAAAGTGGATTTGATATACATGTTTATAGAATTACCTATAGGCTAGTGCTACTATATATATGTGTATATATATATATATATATATATATATATATATATACACACATAGTGTCGCCATACATATATAATTATATTAAGGTTAGTGCCACTTTTCTGTACTATAAATGCTCCATTTTTCAGTTGGAAACTGAAAATAGTTAAAACAATTCTTTTCCCAGTGCCAAATAACTTGTCACTGATTAGCACAGATTACTATATTTTGTTATTTATTTATCAACCCCTTGATATCATGAAGCAGGCTGGAACAGAGGACAGAATGTCAAACTTAAAGTCAAGAAGTCAGGGGAATCAAATCCCACTTCTGGCACTTATTAACTTCATGGGTGAATCACTTATGCTTTCATAGCCTCTACTTCCTTGTCTATAAAATGAGAATTTTAATCCCTATAGCCCTTGCCTGATGTTGTGTTATGAGGCTGAAGGGAGATATATGTATTAAAGCATTTAGCAAATGTGAATGTATTATATAAGTGTCACTTATTATTACACAAAAATTTGTAAAGTCTCCTTGGGGTAAACTCAGATGGAAAGAGGTGGGTGGTGTCCATTAGAGTTTGGGTTCTAGTTTGTGCTCTAGTTTGGGCATTCTGACAGAACATTCATGTCTGATAAGGATTACATACATGGAAGGTAAGTCATATGATCCGTCTAGATCACACCTCCTCTGTCTAAAATGTGGATTAGATTATTTGCCAGACTCTTTACAATAAGAAATCTTTACAACTTCCTACAAAAGAGAGAAAGAAAGAAATGGAAAGAAGGAAGGAAATTAAGTTACAAAAGGAGAGAAAGGAAGAAAGACAGGAAGAAGAAGCAGCAAAGCAGGAAGAAAATAAAAGGAAGGAAGGAGATAAGGGAAGGAAGAAGGTAAGAAATGAAGAATGAAGGAAAGAAAGGAAGAAAAAGGAGAGTGCAAATAGGAGAAGGAGGGAGAAAGGAAGGAAAGGAGGGAAGGGGAAGAAGGAAAGAAGGAAGGAAGGAAGGCCTGCCCAGGGCACCAGGTGGGTCTTGGTCCCCTCCTACAACAGGTGGCTCTGACTTTCCGGGGGTCGGTAAAAGAATGCCCGCTTCTCTTCCCGCAGCCGGATCCTAAAGCTGGCGATCAAGTTCGGGTGCTCGGTTAGCCCAGTCAGTCAAAGGTCGGCTCTGCTGCAGCCAGAAGGGTGCACGCTGAGCCAAGAGGCTTCGGCGCGGCTCCGGGGAGGTTTCAGAACCTGCACCTGGTTACCAGGGCTCTCTTCGAGCCAAAGTCCGGCACCGGCCCTTTAAGAATGGCTCGCTTTCTTTCGGGCCTCAACCACGTGTTCAGGGAAGCCTCGGCGTGGAGTGTCCAATGCCATGCTTTCTCCCGGGTTACGTAAGCCCGGCGCGTTCAGCTTCCAGGCCAATGAGGGCGGCAGGGCGGGCCCGGCCCTCCCCCTCCTTCGCCCCTCGCCCCTCCCCCCTTCCCCCCCAGTGGCTGCGGGCTCCTCCCGTCGGAGATAACTGTCAGCGCGGCGGGGGAGGCCGGGGCTGGTGTTCAGTCATATGACCGGCTGCTCCCAGCTCCCGCGGGCAGAGCCGAGCCGAGCCGAGCGGCGCGGAGTTCCTCAGCTGCAGTGGCAGCCCCGGGCTGGCTCCCTCCCGTGATGCTGGGCGGCCGTGCTGCAGCAGCAGCAGCCGCAGCAGCCACAGCAGGAGCAGGAGCAGCCGCCGCCGGGATGCCTCCGCCGCGTGGGCCCCGGGCTCGGGCTGCAGCCAGCTGAGCGGGCGGCGCCGCGGGAGCCCGAGGAGCAGCAGCGGCCGCGGGCGGCGGCGGCGGCGGCGGCATCATGGCCCCAACCCTGCTCCAGAAGCTTTTCAACAAAAGGGGCTGCGGGAGCGGCGCCGCCTCCTCTTCCTCGGCGGCTGCCGTGGGCAGGGCACCCAGGGAAGCACCCGCCTTTAGGTGAGGAGTCCCGGGGAGCGAGCAGGGCAGGGGGGGAGGGAGAAGGGGGAGGGGAGGAGGACGAGGAGGAGGAAGGATGGTGGAGCCCGGTGCGCCTAGCCCCCATCGCCGGCGCTAGGCTTGTCTTTGTGGGAGCTCGAGTTGAAACCCGGAACCCTTCTGTCCCACGAGGAAGGGGGGGTGGTTGTTGTGGTTGTGCGTTGTGTTGAGGGTGGGGTTTATCTCCCCCCTCCCTGCCCAGTTCCACTTCTCCCACAAAACGAGTTCCCTTCCCGCGGGAGGGGGTCTCGGAGTGCGTACTGGAGGCGCCGTCTCCACCCGGCGATTGTGGGTGCGGGCTCTGAAAAGTGGTCGATCAATAAGAGCTCAATGAGAACTGGGATAATTGTGCGGGGCGCGTGATGGGAAGCCCGGAGCAGGATTGATGGGCCAGGTGTGTCATCTCGAGGGCATGCGTGCCTTGACCCTATTGTGTAGGTGAGCATTTGAGTTGGGAAGTAGCAATGGCGTGGGGGAATAGAAAAGGCTTGCCTTATGACAGGCTCTTCGAGGGATGAATGAAAGGATGTAATTTTGACATCAGTTAGACTGATGGCTCTTGGTGCTTGGAAAGGGGGAGTAGAAATGCCTGGTGAAATGGTTGAGATTTCTATTTAACAAAGCTGTTGCACATGTGGCATAGATCAACATTACAGTCCTCCCCCCTCCCCCTTTTTAAACAAGTTTCTCGGTCTTGACATTTAAAAATGCTTTCTAATGCATTTTGGAATACTTGAGCTTAGTAGAAGGCTTAATCTGAGTCTGATGTTCACGTTGGCCTCTCTTTTTTAGCTGAAACATTTTTATTTTTAAAACTTTGTATTGTTAGAAGCTACTTGCAGGATAAAAATGTCTTTTGTTGAATCTAGACCAAGTAAGAATTTGCAGATGAAATTGGGTTAAATTCTGAATGAGGTTTGCATCATACTTTCTGCATTTCATGGTTTCTCTTCATTTTAAACATACACAGCTCCTCACTACAACTATGTGAAAATCAGCTAAGATCCCCAAACTTATTTTTGAGATCTATGCTTAATATATGTATTTTAACCTTCATACCTGAATTCTTACATTTCTCCAAGACTAGTTGGCTGTCTGTAACTTGAACAGAGAAATCTTCTCTTTTACTTACTCGTTTTATTAGAGTTACCAGCCTCTGCAGATGGTAGCATTACCTCTCCCCAGATATGCAATTTCTTTTCCTCCTCGTTTAATAACTGATTTGTTTCAGGGAATAGCCCCTGTAGAGAAAAAGTTAGACAGTACAGCTTGACTCATTCTTCTCCTATCCTCTCCCCGCTGTACCTAAGTTTGGTTTGTTACATTTTTTAGAATGGTATCTGCATGTTGGTCCTGAGCTCCACATTAAACCTGAGCGAGCTTTCCTCAAAGCACAGTTTGAGGGCCACTTCATTTTGTCTTTGTAGCCTTATGATCTGTGCTTTGCAGATATAAGTGTTTGGCTGAATTGAATTAATTTAAGATTGCCTTGTGAGATTCACCATGTGTTTTGGGTGGGACCATTTGTAGTGTAGGTGTTATTAATTTCTCTCAATATGTAATGGTGGAACCCAAAGCTGTGCCAAGGGTTGTTTTTTGTCCTGTCTCTGTTAAAGTTCACTGATATGTGTATATGTCTGAGAGAGATGCAGACAGAGAGTTCATAGAATTGTAGGGTTAGAAGTGACCCTAAACATCATCCTTCTGCTTACTAAGGAATCTGACAGCTGGCTAGACCCATCCTTAAGTTATGGATGTAAACTTGATTTGAGGGAGGCAAGGAAAGTAAGGAGGGGAATAATAGGAGGAGAAGAAGGTGGTACCAGCTGGTGTCCAAAGGCCCTTATGTATATACATTAAGTGGATAAAGCATGAATGACAATTTTTTTTCCTTGCCTCCTTTCTCTCACAGCCTGAAGAGTGCATATTGTTCTTTTGTGTGATCTACTATTGAAAGCAGGAATTCTTATCATTTTTGTGAGTTATGGACCTCTTTGGCCATCTGGTGAAGCCTATGGGCCCCTTCTCAGAATAATGTTTTTAAATACATAAGATAAAATACTTACAAAGGAAAATAATTATATTGAAAAACAGTTATCAAAAAAAAATTTCGACCGCTCAAAATACGTTCACAGACCCCAGGTTACAAACCCCAGACCTAAAGGTATCTGTAGATGAAACTCCTTGTATATGTACATACACATCCATCTATCCATACCTCACATTGTACATAATCCCATCCCTCTTCTTCTACCCACTTTCCCTCAGATGTAAGTTTGGCATGTGTATATGTATGTAGTTGGTTTATATATGCATTCAAATAAGCTTATTTCAGAGCAGCTAGGTGGCACAGTGGATGGAGCACCAGCCCTGAAGTCAGGAGGACCTGAGTTCAAATGCTGCCTCAGACCAAACACTTGACACTTACTAGCTGTGTGACCTTGGGCAAGTCACTTAACCCCAATTGCCTAAAACCAAACAAAAACCAAGTAAGCTTATTTCATAGGGAACCTGTAGGTGATAGGAAATACTGCAAAAGAACATATATTCTGCCTTGTCTATATGGAAGGGGGCAGAGAGAAAGACAAATGAAATCACAGGTCTGGACCTGGAGTTTCATTGATTTGAAAAAACCCCATATTGCTAATGCAGATCAGCTCTTGCTCTTAAACTGATAGTTCTGTGAAGTTTGGATTCAGTCAAACTTAAGGACCTAGAGGGCCACATGTGGCCTCAAGGCCAAAGGTTCCCCTACCCCTGGTCTTAGAGGGTTACCTGGAATCTTGAGAGGATAGATGATTTGCCTAAGTTCACATAACTAGGGTATGAGGCTGTATTTGAATCGGTCTTTCCTGGCTCCAGTGTTGGCCCCCTTTCCACTCTGACATTCTGATTCTGTAGAGGGAAAAAAAATCTAACTGTTATCTGCACAGAAAGTGAAGTGAAGCCACTGGAATTTATCCTACTCCCACATCATGCTAGGATTCTCAGTGTTAGGAAGAACATCAGAGATCATGTACTCTCATTTTATAGATAAAAAAGTGTGGTCACACAGCAAATTAGCAATAGAACCAAGACTAGTAGAATAGGGTCTCCTGACTCCCCGGCTCTTTTCACCACACCAAGGATATATCTAGCTTCTCCTTAAGTAACACATTGCCCAGTGAAGAGGAGTGTTTGTCCATTACAGCACCTTCCACGCCTGCACAGCTGCATTCATCAACAAATTCTTCTTCAGGTTGAACTGAAATCTGTGTCTTTGTAACCTTGATCCCGGGGAAGATACACTTCGTCTCCAAATTGTTTGGAGAAGTTAACATTTACATACTTCATGGCTAAAGCCATTTATTTATACAATTGGACTATATTTTACAATGTGTTATTTCAAGCTGTAGTTAATAAGATTGTTAGTACAGCAAGATTAGTCTAAATTTAGATAAAATTTCCTGCAGTGTTGTAGCCTGAATTTTAAAATTGGAAATAAACTTAAGACCTGAGTTGGTATAGATTTTTGGTAGTGCAAAACTGTCATGCATCAGAACATTCAAAGTGAACTTTTACTCATTATTTCTCTTAATCTCTTCTTTTTCTTGATAGCTTTCTTTTTAAAATTCCTGGTCACTTCTTTATGTTTTCTTTCCTCATTCCTCCATCTTCCACGTACTGTATTTGATTAGAGAGGAGCTGTTCCTGTCAAAAACTCTAACTTGCAAGTCTAAAAATTCTTGTGCCTTCTGGCATTCCACCAGTAAAGCACCAAGGGAAAAAAAAATTCGCGTGTATATGTAAGCTCTGACAGATAGTTTTAGTTGACTTTGTGGAAAGATCTTATTGGAGAAATTGATTAGGGAGCAAAGGAGATTAAATTACAACTGTGAGGAGAGGCAGCAGTAGGCACTATTGAATTTTAGTATTTTTAAAATTTGACCCCCCCATAATAATAATATCTATCATGGCATTTTAAGGTTTGCAAAACACTTTACATGCATTAGTTCATATGCTTATATGAACAATATACGACAACCCTACAGCATAGGTATTATGGATACTATTCCTGTTTTGCCAGTCAATTAACAAGCAGCAAGCATTTATTAAGTGCTGGGGGTATACAAAGACAAATATGAAAGCACTCTGAGCCAGCAAGAAGCCTATCTTGTAGAGAAAAGACAACATTTATAACGTGTATAACGTGTTATATAAGCATAACAATCAGTAAGCATTTATTAAACACCTACTAAGCCAGATGTAGGAGATGGCATTTGAACTGAGCTTTGAAGGAAACTAGGGATTTTGAGAGGTAGAAGTGAGGGAGGGAGAGCATTCTGGGAAGGAAGAAGGGCAGTCTGTGGGAGCTGGAATGTTTGAGGAATACCAAGGAGGACACTTTGTCCAAATGAGGAAACCAAAGCCCAGACAGGGTTAAGTGATTTTCTGATGGTCATACCACTCAAAAAGTGTCAGAGGCAGTATTTAAACAAGGTCTTCCTGATTCCAAGTCCAGCACTTTATCAACTCTGACACATGGCCTTTATGAAATATCAGCTGCAGGTTGAGGATAGATTAAAAATTTGAGACGGTTCCTTACTTAATAGCTTATATTTTCAAAGTGCTTTCACTTTTAGCTTGTGACAAACCTGAGCTTTGGTGTTTCTGCCTTCTGAAATGTGAAGCTGAAGTGAGAAACATAGCATTTGACTGTAGTAGTCCGGTGCTGTTTTGGGGTTAAAGCTACAGAATTTGGGGGTTCTTGGATAACCTCCAGATCTAAAATCAGCATTTCTATATCAGATTCAACAGTAGTAAAAGGGTACCCCATAAATTTCAAATCTGATTGAAGTACAAAGCTTTACTTTAAAGTCTTCAACTTGAGGCAGCTAAGTGGTGTACAATGGATAGAATGAGGAAAATTGGAGTCCACATCTAGCCTTGCAGACTCTAACTTCACTGTTTGACCCTGGACAAGTCAGTTGATGTCTGTCTTACTCAGTTTCCTCATCTGTAAAATGAGGATAATGGCATCCATTTTCCAGAGTTGTTGTGAGGACCAAATGAAATGATATTTGTAAAGCACTTTGTAAATCTTAAAGATATATGTGTATGTGATGTAGTGATACATATGTATATATAATGTGTGTAATATATGTGTGTGTATATATAACTATACATATGCAGTATTTATATTGGGGTGTGTGTGTATACATATATACATACACGTTATTAAACTAATGGTGCCGGAAGTGAATCAGCATGTCATAGTAGTAGATTTGGTGCTGAACTTGACACTGGGGTTGAGAAGACTGCAAGTTATGTAGATTGGCTGTCATCTGAGTTTCTCTTCATGTAATCACAGGTCCTTGCCACACTGGCGTATATCTGGCATTCCAAATTCCCGTAGTTTCAGCCCAGTATGTGTATATTTGCAAAGAAATGAAAGCTAATTTCTAAAAGCCCTGTCAGCATGGCAGGATTTAGAGCTGGAAGGAACTTTATAGATGGAATACTACTATCTCATACTCTTAAGTGGCTTTTTTGGTTTTGAAATGGTTAAGAATGTGTCACTTGGAGTATGACCAGTACATTGAATAAGAAGTGCCTTCCTGTGGACTTCTCAAACTGTGTAAATAGTGAAAAGAATATCACTTGTTCCCATAAGCTAGGGATAAATGGTAAAGTTGGAAGTTGTTCTAATCTTCATAGGCCCTTTAAGAAAAACTTAAGTAACCTGTTACAGAATTCCTTTTTGTTTTTGTGCATGTATAATGGAGCCTATTTATCAATATTATCAAATAGCATTACATAACTCCTATTTCTGTAGCACTCTAAGATTACAAATTGATTTCTATACAATAACCCTGTGAAGGAGGTAATTCACGTATGATTATTTCCATTTTGCAGATGAGGATACTGAGACTCTGAGAGGTTAAGTGAGTTGTTTGGGGTCACAGGTAGGAGTGAAAGAAGTCTAAGTTGACAGACTACAGGCCCAGTACTCTTGTATCAGGGGCACCTTCTGATAAAAATCAAAGCCTCATAGTCCCCATCCTCCTTAGATTTTATAACTTAAAGGACAGAAGGATATAAGCTAAGAAGGACAAACAAAAATGCCACATAGAAAATGACAACAGACAGATATTTCCAAATCTGATAAAGCCAAGGGTAAATATTTACATTAAATGTAGACTTGAGTATCCATGCTCCAGGTGCTGGTTTGGCTGGGTTGTGTTGCCCAGAAGCATTTTTTCCCCTCCCACTGCTGCACTGGGCCCAGATTCTAAAATTGTCAAAGGAATTTCTTTCTTGGAGGGGAAGAGCAGCAATAGAGAATTTATGGCTGAGGAATTACGGGTGGGAAGAGGGTTGGAAAATAGCTCACATTTATATATACTTAGAGACTTGCAAATCATATAAAAGTTGTTACCTCATTTGATCTTCAACAGCCCGGTGAGTCAGGTAGTGCAAGTATGATTATCCCCATTTAACAGATGAAGTGACTAAGGCCAAGAGAGTTTGTAATTTCACACATTTCTTAAATGGCAGAGCCAGCACTGGGGTGCTGGTCTCTGACTCTTAAACTCAGTGCTTCGTGCATGACCAAAGGCTTAGGTTAGCAGAGCAATGTTAAGCAAGGAACTTTTAATACCATTATTGTCAAATTTGTATGCTCTGAAAAGTAAAAAAAAAAAAAATCCACCACCACCTCCCTCAAGCCAAATTCTTCATATGTGACCATCCATTTTCTGTGTTGTCTGTATCATTCTGAGATGTAGTCTCCAGCTTCCTTCTAGGTCCCAACACCTACTTTCCGATTTGACATCTTCCTTGGAAATTACTTCTGCTTTCTTCTCTGCATTCATTTTGTTTCTTCATAATTGAATATAAGTTCCTAGAGGGCAAGGTCTGTTTTCATTTTGTCTTTGTTTCCATAGGGCTTGGCACATATTAGGTACAAAATAGTACCTTGCCTAACATGCTTATTGAATGAATGAATGAATGAATGAATGAATGAATGAATGATAGGAAGGAGTCTGTCTGGAGTTGCTGCTCCCTCTGCTCCCAGCTTCTCTTGAAATATAAAATCCTTTCCCATGGTTACCCCTCCGCCCTAAACATTCCGTTGAACTTTGGCTATATTAGAGGTTAAAGAAAGAGAAGCAAGTGCCCTGGACTAGGGTATTGTGGGAAAAGTCAGGGTGATTTGGGCTCTCCTTCTGTTGTCATCACTAACTAGATGTGATTTGTGGGTGAGTGTCTTTCTGGGTCTGTTACCTTATCTGAAAAAAATGCAGATTATGATTGTAAGCCTGCCCACCTCATAGGGCTGTTGGGAGGAGTTAATGAGATGGGGTTGGTAAAAAGCTTCTCCAGAAGTATAAAACACTGAACAATTTCAGTTGTTATTAAGAATCGCTAAAAACCTATTAGCTCATTAAGCTCTGTATTAAGAGTGGAACCAGATTGATCATTCAGATTTTGTGGTCTTTTAATTGCTAAATGCTGACTAGCTTTGCAGCGGCTGTTCTCTCCTCTGCAGATGTGGGAACTGAGGCAGAACGAAGAAGTAATTTTCTTCTCTTTCATGACAGATCTTCGGGGTGGGGAGGTGGGGAAGTGGGGGTCCTGCAAGAGATTAGCCATTGGATTTCCAGAGTATTACTAAGACAGCTTACTTATATTTCTTAAGTGTTGCTGAGTAAAAGTTTTCAGTTATCAGTTTCACTACTTGAACATGTAAATTTTCTTACAACATTGTGTGGCCAAAAGTGATTTCTTTGGTTTGTTATTTTCTAACTTTTTCCTCTGTGTTCTGTATGCTTCATCATTCAATTCAAGCACTTATTAAACCCCTACTGTGTTCTAGGTACTGGGAATTCAAAGGCAGAAAAAGGGGGGGAGGCAGTCCCAACGCTCAAGGAACTTATATTCTACTACAACATCTCAGGGCCAACTAGGCACTATCCAGAAGTAAATGTTGACTTTTTCTAGAGGTCTAAGAAATCAATTGCTTTACATTTATTTGCATTTCTTCATTTAACAAATATTTGAACACCTACCTTTGTGCACAGCAAAAGAGAGGCAGTCTCTGCCTCATGGAGCTTCTTGTCTAAGAGAGGAGATGAGATCTTGAACATAAATAATGGTAAAACAGGCGAGATATGAAAGTGCAGCAATACTCTGGTGTGGTAATCTTGAAGAGGGAGAGAGTAATTCTGATAGATGGGTTGTGTGTATATGTGATGGTGATGGGGTATCTGAGAAAACAAGGAAGGCTTTGGGGGGGGGAAGTAGGCTGTGAAGACCAGATCTAGGAATTGGACAGGTGAAACAGAGGGGAGGAAAAAAGTTTTAGGTATTAGCTTGGAAATGAGTGTTTAAACATGTGCTGAATGAAGACAAATTACAAACAAATATGAAAACCACTGCTCTCTTAGACTAGAACTCTAGAAATGGTCAACATTTATTTCTTGTGCATAGAGAAGAGTCCTTGACTTGGAATATGGGGACCTGTGCTTGAATCTCAAGTCACATCCTTATTACTGCTTGTGTGATCTTGGAGAAGGCATTCAAACTCTGTTTCTTTGTCTGCAAAATGGGAATAGCCATAACCTGTTTCTCAGCCAGAGTGAGAAAAGGGCAGTTGTAAGGATGTGAAGAATTCAGGGTACAGGGGGAGACATTCAGATAACCCACTTTTTCTGAAACATACAGGCTGTGGGGAATAGAGAAAAAGAATGCTAGAAAGCTAAGATGTTGGAAAGCCTTGAGTTGGTGACCTGTGTGGTTTGGGTTTTATTCACTGGACTTCCAGGGATGTTTGGAGCAGGTGGACTGTTGGTTTAAAGCTGTGCTTTAAGAAGATTAACCTGACGTTGTGTAGCATGGTTTAGATATGAGGAAAGAGGGAGAGGAGACCAACTAGAACAGTATTACAGTGGTACAGGTGAGAGGTAATGAAGAAGAGGTAATGAAGAAGAGCTAAGAGTGTGACAGCCGGAGGATGGAAAGGGGAGGCACGTACAAAATACTTTGGGAGTAGAAATGATATGATTTATTGACTGCATTATTGGAAGACAAGAAAGTGGGAGGAGACAAGGATGAAAACCCATGTAAGACAATTAATAGAAATAGAGCTGTGAAGTCGCAAAGATTTTAAGGGAAGAGGCTCATTTGACATGGAATCAAGAGACCCGACTTGAGGGATGTTAAGGAGATATTCCTGATCTAAAGTGTTATTTATGTTTGGTTTTAGACCTGTTGAATTAGAGGTGGCAGTAGTGCATCTTGGCACATAGACCAAATGTTAAGTTGGAAATTTAGCATTGTTGCTTTGTAGAGGGAAGGCCTACAAATGTATCTCTAGCAAAGGAGACATATGAGGGATGGCTCTAGAGGTAGGAGGAGGAAAACTGAAATTATCGTGACACTTTGTTAGTAAATTGTTACTGAAAAAATCTAGTTGGTAGTATTGCTACTCAATGTCAGTCTTTTTAATAAAACATTTTAAGCAGAAGAATAGCTGTGTAATTGTTATTTTTCATTCTTAAGTGTTTCAGCTTGGTAGAAATTTCAGTTCATAGTGTGAACTAGGAGGGGGCCAAGATGCATAGACATCTTGGGGTTAATGGTTGTGGGCAAAATGCCTATTTAAGTTCTTACTCCTCAAGAGTATCTCCGGGAATTGGTGTGTTGTCTAAGAACCAGAAGAAAGCTTATTGGATCTGGACCCAGAGGACTGAGATTTGCATCTTGGCCCTGATATTTACCGCTTTTGTGACCTTAGCTTCTCGAGGGCAGGGACTGTCTTTTGCCTCTTTTTATATCTGCAGCGCTTAGCACATATAGTAGGTGCTTAAATGTTTTAATAGGGCAGCCAGGTGGTGCAGCGGATAGAGTCCCAAGCTCGGAGTGAGGAAGACGGGAGTTCAGATCTAGCCTTAGACACTAGCTATGTAACTCTGAGCTAGTCACTGAACTCTGCCTTAGTTTTCTCATCTGTAAAATGAGCTCGAGAAGGAAATGGCAAACATCTCTGGTCTCTTTGCCAAGAAAACCCTAAATGGGGTCGTGGAGCGTTGGACACGACTGAAAACAACAGCAGCCTCATTGAAGTGAGTGTCGCCTCTTTGGGCCTTCGTTTCCTTGTGTGTTGATGTGGCATCTCTTAGGGGCCTTTCCAGCTCTAAATCCACGAGCCATTTGGAAAGGCTTTTTGAATGTTAGTAATGAAGTGATGTCCTCTGTAGTTTTGTTTACTGAATTGATTTATGAATTAAAAAGCAAGGATTGACTAAAAAAAAAATCTCAAATCAGTTGTAAAGCTATGGCTTCTGAAATGTTAATTCATATTGTTGTCCTGTAGTTTTTTAAGTCTTTGGCCAGTAGATGTCTTTGCCTTGAGCCCTGAACCAGAAACCTTTCCACCTTGGTGGAAACTCTTCTAGAGTTTGAGAAGCCAGGGTCACTGCCATGCCAAGATGAGATTTTAGACAGAGTAAGACTTATATGGAAGAACAAGTCACAGTGTGCAAATCAGCCTGAAAAAAAATAAGCTTTTCTTTCTCCTGAATTGTCTTTCTGATGCACTGAATTTGCTGTCAGCCTCGAGGTATCCCTTTGTACTATAAGACCTTGGCAAAAGACTGTAAAAGTGCTTTCGTGAAATGTATACGTGTATGTGGTGAACTCCTAATGGGTAAATCGGATTTTTAAAAACTAGTATTGGGCTTCATTTCTGGAGAACTGTTGTGCTTCTGCTCCACCCCTCTTTCCCCCTTTAGTGTGAGTGGAAAGCAACAAATAGTATACCTTGATTATACTGGTCCTTTGCCTGTCATGGGCTTTTAGGCAGAATGTATGAGATCATCCATTTGGCTACTGATACAAGTCTTTCCTTTATTCCTAAGAGTGATGAAATACTTGGTGTGTTCCCTCTTACTAAGGATTCTTTAATGTATTTTATCTCTGGTTTGGTGAAAAATCCTTATTATGTACTAGGGAAAAACAGGATGGCCATTTCCACATAATTGGATGGGAGATGGTGATTTCCCCCAACCCCACCCTGTCTGAAAATGGAACTCTGATGACTCACTCCTCACCACAATACAAACTACATTTGTGCCCAGTGTTTGAACTGGAGGGTGTGATGGGAGTGGAAAGAGATGGATAGAGTGCTAATTTTTTGGGCAGGGCCCAAACAGGAGCTGAACTTTCTGGAGATGAAGACTGGATGATCCTCAAGATGCACTGGGGCGTTAGCCCATTTCCTCATAGCCATGGCCTGGCAGAAGTGAATTATAAACAGTCAGCTTTTATAAGTCTTACAACTCAAATACTTTAAGAAGGCAATGTGTCTGAAGTCTTACTTTTCCCGGCAAGTCTTTGTATTCTGTATTATTTAAATTATTTAACTAGTCATTTGAATACACTTTTGGTTGTATTTTGTGGTAGATGGCCACAGAAATGATACTCACATGACTTCAGCTGGTTTAAAGAAAATTGTGGATTTTAGAATTGGATTTAGAATAGAGCCTTGTTCCCTGCCCCTAATATTAGTGAATTTAACTTAATGAGACATTCTTGTGGCATCTTAACCATTTTAGGAAGTACCCAGGTGATATCGAGTATTGTAATGTAAATATTCTGTTGTTCAGGTTTTTGTTTGTAGTAATGTGTGAACTTGGTGGGGCTCTTGTGAGAACTGCATAGGTTCTGAAGATCTTTGTTCTAGTCCCAGCTCTACCAGATTCTCATCTGTAAAATAGGGAATTAAAATTCCTGCCCTGCCTACCTCATAAGATCCTGCCTGTGAAAACATTAAATTACTATACACATGGATAGTTTAAATTTTTTTGGGAGGAGGTGGTCCAGATCTATGATTTCATCTGTGTATAGAACTCCCAATGTAACTCCCCTCCTTGATATGGAGACAGGCAGCTGTAACTTAAAGTCTTAGGATTGTAGAATTTGAACCCAGGCATCTAGAATCCTTTCCTATTTTATTACATTACCTCCCTGATTAAGAAAGTAGGCCACAAACCAGTTTAGAGTGGTGTTACTTTGTTGGATTGACTAATAGATAAGTAAAACACACATTTGAATTTAATGTCATGTAAATGAGGCTACATTGAAGTTTTTGAAGTAAATTTTCTTTAGCTTTAACTTTTCACTCAGTTGTCAAGGCAACCCATCTATTCCTCACCAGGTGTAGACAGGTTAGATCTGGAGCTACTAGTACTTCACCAAATGGAGCAGGGGTTGATTTAGGGTGTTTGGGATAAGGAGGAGGGATAGAAACATTGTTCTGATCCTCAGCGCCTGGTCAGAACTTCATCTAGCACTCATGGTTCTCAGGAGGCTGCCCCCAACATAGGGATGGTGAATGTATCTCCTGAATTTGGGTGAAGCACTTAGCCTAAGAACAGAGTTGGTACTAGGACCTTAAGGTATCAGGGACATTGGCCCTCCTCTATGCAGTGAATATTTCAGAAGGATGATTGAAGTTGAATTCTCGTGGAGCTTTCAAGGCTTAATTAATATCTTTTATTTTTCCTTTTTGAAAAACTGATTAATTTTGGTTAAGGAATTACCAAATAAATTATCACCAACACTTAATCTAACATTTCTCTTAAGAAAGTAAACTTGGATTAATGACCTATCAATGATAACTTACTTTCTGTGAAGTAGGTAAACTTAACAAATCGGGACTACTTGTATTAAAGTAATACAGTTAGTTGCTAGGCAGATGTCGATGGCAGTAAATCCTGATTTGGATGCAAAGTTAACCAGTAAGATGCTGCCTGTTCTGAAAGAGTTTACAGTCTGCTTGGGTAGATAAGGCGCACTGGGGCAAAAAGATAAATAGCAGCATAAGACAATGAATAGGGGAGTCATTAAGTGTCTGGGTTGGTAGGAAGGCAAGATCTCAGACTGGGAAATTATTAATAATAATAATAAAAAGAAAAATAGCGTCTGTGTAGTACTTTAAGATTTGCAAAACACTTTGCAAGAAGTATTTGATCCTCACAACAGCTTTAGGAGGTAGATGCTATTATTATCATCCCCATTTTTGCAGATGAGTAAACTGAGGCAGGCAGGTTAAGTGACTTGCCTATGAACTCTAGTCTTTTTGACTTCAGGTCCAGTGCTGTATCTACTGCACCACCAGCTGCCTCTAAGAAAAACTTTAAAGAGGGAGCATTTTGAGTTGGGCCTTGAAGGTTGGACAGGATTGGGAGGTTCTCATTTTGTTCCTTACTTTCCCATGTTCTTCTCCCTCCCTGCCTCGTCTCCACCCTAAACTCAAGGTTTCAGGGAAAGCAGAGGCAGCTCACCTTCATCCAAAGGCAGGATGAGGAGCCACTGTAGATTTTTAAGTAGAGAAGAGCTATGAAAAAGAGGTAAGAGGAAGCTGGCTTTGTTAGCAGAGGTACCTACTAGCTACTAACCCAGCCCTTCAGCAAATGACCTTACTTACATTTATACTTAGTAATGAGTTCTTATTTTGTTTGGTTTATAAAAGCACTGCATGCCTGTGTTGGGTTGTTTTCCCTCCCCTATCAAGCCCCCAAGTAGTTGGTAAAACCTAGGCTGGCTTCATTTCTAACCTATGGAAAAGATTCACTTGGCAAACCCTGTGAATAGCCTAACTCAATTAATTTGTGTATTCAAGGAATGGGCATGGGAAAAAGTGAATGCAGTATTTATTCATTCATTCAACAAAATTTGAGGCTACTGTGTACACTCAGGAGTTTAGTGTACTGTATTACTTTAAGAGTAGTTTGTATATTCTAAGATTCTTGCTTAGAACGTCAGGTGTTTCTGGGGTAATTGTAGTTATTGCTGTATTTCCTTTGTTTATGTGGGCAAAAACTCTGATGGCTGAGACTGTGTCTTTTCTCAAATGGCTATCTTCCTCAGTACCTTGCATGGAGCTTAGCAAACCATAGGTATTTAATAAATGTCAAATGATAACTATATTATATCTCTAATGATGAGAGAAACTTTTGTCCCTCTTCAAAACGTAGGAAAATCTTTGAATTTACCAGGGAACCATGGTGGCAAGATGGAAAAAGCACTGAATTTGAAGTGACATGATCTGGGTTCAAATTCTGGCTCTACAATTGTATGATCTGTATTTGTATCTGTATGATCTTGAGCAAATAAAATGTGCCCCTCTCTGAACCTTGGTTTTTCCCTCAGCAAAATGAGGGGATTAAATTAGATCAATGGTGATAATGACTTAGAAAACCACATATTAATATGATGTTTTGTTATATTTTTATTTATTTTGTTAACTCTCTCCCAATTACATTTTCATCTGGTTGGACTGCCCTCGGGAATATTGTGGGCCATATTCAGCCTTTGAGCCTAGTGTAGCCGCCTCTGGACTACGTGAAACCTTTCAGCCCCCCTTCAGTGGCAAACCAGCATTCCTGTTGTTTCCGATGTGACTCCAAAGTGCTATTTCTAATAGCTCGTGGTGCTTTTCTGAGTACACAACCTCTGCCTCTAACCTCTGCCAAGTTGTTTTTTGCTTCAACTGGCATAAAATCTAGGGTTTTTAATCTGTTCTGCATCTGTTCTCTCCATCTTGACCTTTATTTTCCCTAACGTCCTGGTAGCTACTGAACTTTGGTCTTAACATCTGAATCTGTCAATTAGGTCTTGGTCATGCTCCTATTCAGCTGACTCCATTTGAATGCTGAGTTTTGCAGACTGTGCTTACACCAACGGTAGCAGCCACGCTTATCTGGGGCCTAGCATTCACCCACTATGCCACATGCCAAGTGGGCTCTTAAGGACAGAGTTCTGTTTGGATGCAAATTGGGACTTAGAGATTGATTCCAGGAATTGTGTACTGATCAGAAGTCCACAGGAGGTATTTTATCTGTAGTTAAAGACATAATCTCATATGATTATAGATTTAGAGTTGCAAAGGATGTTAAAAGTCATTTAGTCTAACTCCATCATTTTACAGATGAGGAAACTGAGCTTCAGAGAGGTGAAGTGATCTGTTCAGATTTACAGAGCTAGTAAGTGGCAGAGTCAAGATTTGAACCCACGTCTTCTGGCTATCAGTTTATCCCCAGTGCTTAGCACAAGACCTGGCACAGTTTCATTTCTGTCTAGCATGGTGCCTGGTACTTAGTAGGCACTTAATAGTAAATATTTTGGACTTGGTTTGTACTGTGCAGCTTCTTAAAGGCATACAATTCTATCAGTTTACTATGTGCTAAGTAAAGCAGCACTTCCTTTTATTTACCCTAAATTTACCCCTTTGAAGCTTCAAACAGAACCTTTATTTTTAGCAGAATATTTAGCAGAATTCTTTTTTAGAATTTAATTTTTTTCTGTGAACAAAAATCTACTTTCTCTCCTTTCCCACCTCTCTCACCATTGGGAGAAAAAAGAAGAAAAACAAAACTCATAACAAAAAAATCAGAACCTTCTAATTATAGTATTTCAGTATTTCATGCTTGTCCTATTCATAATTTTCATTATTTTATGGACTTTGACCACATTTTTTTCTTTGTCTTTCTAGACTGAAGAGCCCTCTAATTGTTTTATTCAGACTTTATAGACAGTATCCCTCTATTGATATTAGTTATCCTTCTGTTATATCTATCTTTAGTCATAATTGCTTGAAGTACAGCAAGATTTCTTGGGAGGCGGGGGAGGATGTACATACATAAGCACTCTTCCTTATTTCTGTTTGGGGCACTACCATTCTTTCAGACACTTAGATTTGCCACCTTTTTGACTCCTCACTTAAATTTACCCAGTATATCTAATCAATTGTCAAATGTTGACTGTCCGCAACATGCTTCCACTTGCATAGTTTCCTCCTACTTGTAGTCCTCATCACTTCTCACCTGGAGCTAACAGCCTCATCATTGGTCTCTGTCTCAAGTCTTCGTCTGCTCTAGTCTTTCATCTTCCATAGATCTGACCAAATGAGTTTCCCAAAGCAAGTTATCTGCCCATGCCACTCCAGTATTCAGTAAACTCATGTGGCTTCCTATTACCTCTGGGATCACATACAAAATCCTTTGGCCCTTAGAAACCTTTTACAACCTGGGCTGTGGCACATCTGGACAGCAAACTAAAAAGCAGAGACATCACCTTGCTGACAAAGATCCCTATAGTCAAGGCTATGGTTTTTCCAGTAGCAATGTATGGTTGTGAGAGTTAGACTGTAAGGAAAACTGAGCGCTACAGAATCGACACCTGCAAACTGGGCTAGAGAAGGCTTCTGAGAATCCCTTGAACAGCAAGGAGATCACATCATTCAGTCCTTAAATACATGAATTTTAGCCGTTCACTGGAAGATCAAACACTGAAGCTGAAGCTTAAATACTTTGGCCACACGATGAGAAGACAAGACTTATTAGAAAAAACTCTGATGTTGGGAAAGATTGAAGGCTAAAGGAGAATGGGACAGCAGAGGATGAGTTGTACAGATAGACTTTGGGAGATAGTGGAAGATAGAAGGGCCTGGTGTGCTGTGGTCCACGGGGTCACAAAGAGTAGAACGAGACGGACTGCCACCAGTGACCTGGGCTCACCTTGCCTCTCCAGACTTGTAACACATCACTGCCTTTGGCCTGCTTCCAGACTGGCCTTCTCACTGGTCTTTGTGCTTTAGCGTGGGCTCTCATCACCCTTGCTTTGTAGAATCCCTAGTGTTCTTGGGTACTACTCCGTCTTGATGCCACTTTGTCCATGAAGCTGCTCTAGGGTTTGCTTCTGGCTTTTAGTCTCTTCGCTCTGCCCATCAGGACCATGTTATCTTATATGGAAGCTTCTTGAGAGCATGGAGTGTGTCTTTTGTCCTTTTATTTTCCCAACAGCCGGCACAGTGCCTGGGACAGAGTGGGCATTTAGGGAATTCTTGTTGATTGATTGCTTGAGGGGCTGAAATCTCCTTGCAACCCCTTGCGCCTGGTTCTGACCTTCAGGGCTTAGAGAAATAAATCAGTCAATGCCTTTTCCATATGCTGGCTCTATACCCATCTCCCTTTCCCAGATAAATCTAATTGAGAACCTACAGAGGGTGGCCAGGGGAGGACACCCCACTGGGAGTATCTGAATCCTCCCTAGGTATGAGTGAGGGGGAAGTCAGCCCTTCCATTGCTCCTCTGAGGAGATGGAAACCCACAAGGCACTCCCCCCCCCAATTTTCTTTTATAAGTTGTCTTTCCCAATTAGAGCATGAGGTGCTTGAGAACTAGGACTGTCTTATCTTTTTTAGAGCTTGGCACCATGCTGGTCACATAGTAAGCACTTTATCAATGCCTTTCATTCATTCATTCCCTCTTTCCCTCACTGTTTATCCTTGTTTTCTCTAGGCTAAATATTAGCCCAGGGTCCAAGCAGCATGGACCATAGTTTCTCATTCTTCACTTTCATTTCCAAGCCCCTTCCATGAGTCAGATAGCTGCCTTGAAAAGCAACCCAGCTCCATTTCATTTAAGAGAGTGTCAGATTTTTTGTTTCTTTTCTTTTCTTTTTTTCACACTTGAATGTTTCAGTAAGTGGATAAGGACTGGACCTGTTATTTCATTGGTACAGGGCACTCTTGGATGAAGAAACTTCTTTTGCCAGTGCCTGTGGCAACTTCTGTTGAATATATAGTCTTAGAGATTTGCCTAGAGCACTGAGAGGCTGAATGATTTGCCCATCATCACTAGGTAATATGGGGGGGCTGGCTTTGAGACAAGGAGGCCAGTGTCATCAGTTTGAAGAGTATGTGGGTAATGGGGAGGGAGACTCTGTAAGAAGACCGGAAAGTAGAAGGTGCTAGATTTGAAGGGTTTTGAAAACCAAACAGAGGATTTTACATTTGATCCTGGAGATGATGGAGAGGAACATGGAGTTTGAGTAGGGGGTGATGTGGTCAGACCTGTGCTGTAGGAAAATCATTTTGACAGCTGAATGGGGGATGAACTGGAGTGGGAAGACACTTGAGGCAGGGAGAGCCACCAGAAAACTATTGCAGTAATCCAAGTGTGAGGTGAAGGAGACTTGCACCAGGGTGGTGGCAGTGTCAGAGGACAGAAGGAGGTGTATCTAAGAGACGTTTCAAAGAATCCATAAGATTTGGTAACTATTGGATACAGGGGGGAAAGTAAGGAGTCAAGCTGATGACAAGGTTTTAGGCCTGGGTGACTGGGAAGAGGGTAGTGCTGTTGACGGTAGTGGGGAATTTAGGAAGATGGGAAGGTTTGAAGAGGAAATTTAAAGAGTTCAGTTTTGGACATATGCTGAGTTTAAGATGTCTACAGGACATCCGATTCAAGATGTCCAATAGGCATTTGGGCATTCAAATCTGGAGGTGTTAGGAAAGAAGTTAGGATTGGGAGTCAACAGCATGGAGATCGTAATTGAATCCATGTGAGCTGTTGTGATCATCAAGTGAAATATTATAGAAAGAGAAGTGGGCCCAGTGCAGACGCTTGAGGAACATCTGTGGATATTGGGTGTGATCTGAAAGATCAGGCAAAGAAGGCTGAGAAGTAGTGGTCAACAGGCAGGAGGAAAATTGGGAGAGAGCTGGTCCTGAAAACCTAAAAATAAGAGAGGATTAAGGAGAAAAGGGTGACCAGCAGTGTTAAAGGCTGTGGAGAGATCAAGAAGGATGAGCATTGATTAAAGATCATTGAATTTGAATAGTAAGTGATCGTTGGTAAGTTTGGAGAGAGTGGTTTCAGTTGAAATGAGGTCAGAAGCTAGTCTGCAGGGGGTAAGTTTTTTATTAATTAAAATAATGATGATGGTAAGTAATTTTTTTTTGCATTGTTCTTGCTTTTAGGACAAGAAGTTTAATAGGCAGTAGCTATGAGACAAAACACTTGGAAAGTTGCTACCCACTTTTTAGAAAGAGGTTAAAGAGGTCTCCATGCAGAATAAGCTGTTCTATGAGAAGGGAGATTGATTAAGTTTTTTGGCTCATTGAGGGTAGAAAGAATGTAAATATTGATGTTGAATAAACCTCTAGTTATAACTTCTCAGCCCCTCCTCCCACACACGCAGGATTTCCTGGCATTCGGCTTTTTACTGGCAATTGGGTGTGCCATGGCCAGAGTGCAGAGACTGAAGAAGGGTCCAGTTTAGCTTCTTGCCTTCTCTTCTCCTCCCTTGGCCAGAAATGTGAAGTATGAAAGGAAAGGTTGTTCTAGAGACCTGGTTTGTATTTTCAAGTTTTCGGAACTTACCATGAGGTGATACTGAACAGGTTGCAGTGTATAACAATGGCCTCTAGACTTTTGATCATGTATCTCTATCAGTTAAAAAAAAATTAAATGTGCACCCCCCATGTATATGCTTTACTTATAAATTTTTATGTACACATATTACTACTATATATACATAGTAATTATGTAAATTTTAAAGTTTACACAGAAAGAGATTTAAAATGATGAAATAAAGAGGAAATGATATTTCATCCTAGAGTCAATAGGGAACCACTGGAGTTTATGGAGTAGGGGGAGTGATGCGCCCAGTAAGAAAATCGCTTTTGGCAACTGTGTGGAAGATAATTAGAAAAGGGAGAGACTTGAAGCAAGCAGATCAGTTAAGTACTGATTGCCCCTTTTGCTCTTGGACTGTTGCAATAGTCCAGGGAAAAAATGATGAAGGGGAAAGTCTAACATAATCAATGGCTAAAATAATTTTTTAAATTGATTATTATTTTTTTAACATTTATTTAAAATTTTTTAAGTGCCAAATCCCTGCCTTCTGCCACCTATTGAGAAGGCAAGCAATGTGATATCAATTGTACATTTGAAATCATACAAAACGTTTCTATATTAGCTATGTTGCAAGAAAGAAGGAAAAAATTAGGGAAAGTGAAAAATTATACCTGAGTTTGCCCTCACAGTTCATCAGTTCTCTCTCTGGAGGTGGATAGCATTTTTCAGCATGAATTCTTTTTAATTGTCTTGGATCATTGTCTTGATCAGAGTAGCTAAGTCTTTCACAGTTGATAATCCTTACAGTGTTGCTGCTACTGTGTACGGTGTTTTTTCTGATTCTGCTTACTCTACTTTGCTTCCAGTTAATATAGGTCTTCCCAGGTTCTGCTTAAACCATTCACCTTGTCATATCTTATAGCACAGTAGTATTCTATAACAATCACATACCACAACTTGTTCAGGCATTCCGTAATCGATGGGCATCCCCTCAAATTGCAATTCTTTACTACTACAAAAAGAACTGCTATATTTTTGCGTATATCAATCCTTTTCCTTTGATCTCCTTGGGATACAGACCTAGTAGTGGTATTGCTGAGTCAAAATGTATTGCACAATTTTATAGCCCTTTGGGCATAGTTCCAAATTGTTCTCCAGAATGGTTGGATCAATTCATAGCTCTACCAGTAGTTCCTCAGTGTCCCAGTTTTTCCACATTCCTTCCGACATTTATCATTTTCCTTTTCTGTCAATCTGATGGGTGTGAAGTGGTACCTCTGAGTTGTTTTAATATGCCTTTCTCTAATTGTAATTTAGAGTATTTTTATATGACAATAAATAGCTTTGATAAATTTAGTTTTCTGAGAAGAGAATCTCTCTTCTAACCTCTTTTCGTTCTTAACTTATGAGTGCTTAGTCATTTGGCATTGTGCAAGTCCCTTAGTGACCTCTTAGCACCTGATAGATGCTGCTGGGAATCCTTGGAAGAAAAGTTTAGCCTCTAATATGCAATTTGGCAGCTTACATAAGGAATACACTCTACAGACTCTGAGAGCATAATCTTTTCTAAGTTGGGAGCTGCCTAACTGTCAGCTTTCTTTCTCTCTCCTTTGATTGTGATGTAAATGTTAGAAGCTTAATAGACCCCTATAGGATGAAGTTACCCTCCCTCTCAGGTGTGTCTCAGCTCCTTTTCTTCCTTTGCCTCCGATATATATGACAATATTGCATTAGCTTTCACTGGAAGATATAGCTAAATAGATTTTAAAAATTGAAAAATATTTATTTTTAAATCACCCAAATTTCCCACTATTTTCTTTTTCTTATTCTCTCCCAGACCACCGTCCCTTATAATGATTAAAAAGAGGCAAAAAGAAAAAAAAATCCTAAAAAATTTACCATCATATCAGAAGAGTCTGATGTTATTTGTAGTATTCTATGCCCAGTGTCCACTATCCCTTCAAGGAAGGGGAGGTGTGGCTTATTATATCTCTTCCTTGAGACCAAGCTTGGTCATTATCATAGAGCAGTTGTTTTGTGTTATTTTTTCCATTTATATGTTATAGTCATTGTGTACGTTGTTTTTCTGGTTCTGTTTACTTCATTTCTATATCAGTTCATTTGAGTCTTTCCATGTTTAAATGTCTTTGGAAAAAAACTTTTTATTGGCCTCTTGTGTTTTTTACTTCTTAAATCTTATGGCTAGAAAAACATTTAATAGATTCCTACCATGTGCTGGACATTTTGTAAAAAAAAAAAAAAGACACTCTCTACCCTCAAGGAACTTGCATCCTGAAGGGGGAAAAGAAGACACAAAGGAGACCTTGCTTATGTTTACAATTTTTAAAAAATCGCTTTCCTTCATCTTTCATTCCTCTGTACCCATGATGCATATTATCATGTGAAAATCTGAATGTAGTGCCTTGTCCCCTCTCTCTCATCCCCTTAAAAATAAGTTTTTATTGATTTTTTCTGTTTTTCATATCACCATAATTCTCCCATAAATTATACCCCTTCCCCCCAGAGAGCCATCCTGTATAACAAATAGTAATTTTTAAGACCAAAAAAAAAAATGGGAAAACTCAGCATAGCTGATTAATATGTTGAAAAAGTCCAAAAAACCTGTGCAGTGTAACACCTGTGGACCTCCCACCTCCATGATGGGGTGGGTTGGGCATGTGTTCTCATAGCTCTTCATTCAAATCATGCTTGATCTTTACAACTTTGTTCCATTTATTGTTGATTTTTGCATGTGGTGAATCTTTCATTTACATTATTGTAGTTGTGTCTATTGTTTTTTTATTTTGAGGGGGTGTTGCTGCCTTCCTTCTGCATCAGTTCATGTGGGATCTTCCCCAGGCTTCTCTGTATTCACATTCACAATTTCTTACAGCACAGCCGTATGCCATTATCTTCATGTACCACAGTTTGTTCAGTCATTGCCCAACTGATGGAAAATTTGTTTCCAGTTTTTTTGCTCTCAAAAAAGTGCTGCTGTACATATTGTGGTAACTGTGGGGACTTCTTACCGCATTCCTGAAAGCCAGGACAAGTGATTTGGAAGGAAATTCTTTAAACAGCTTTCTAAGTTCTTTGGAGTTTGGAGAAAGAAGACTGGAGAAGGGAGGTGAGCTTCCAGGCAGCAGTAGAGGGAAGGTGGGTTTCTGGAATGATTCAGTAGTGGTTTCTTTCTAGAAATCTCCCTAGCATAGGATTATCTTCATGCCCTTCATTAACTTTGGGGAAAAAAGTTTTCTGTGAATACTGAAGGGCATCAAGGTGCTTTCAGGTATTTAGAGACAAGAGATGATGGCATCCAATGTCTGGTTGATGCCTTTTTGTGACATTAGCCATGCTGTTCTTTTTGACTAAGGGCAGAAGACACCTGAGAAGTTTGGTTATGGAATGTCAGTCTTCCTTGTGCTTACTGCAAGTAACCATGTCTCATTACAGCAGTTGTCAGAGAAACATGACTGTAGACTTTATTCCCCTGCGTCCTGAGGCAGTGCAGGGAATCAGAAATCAGGAAGTGGACAGCTCATTCATTCTTTATTGCTTCACTCTGCTAGTCATGTGTTCATTCATCCTCTGCGCTTTATTGAGAACCTGCTTTATTCATTGTGCTGAAGTGCCAGTCTGTTTAGGGAAACTAGCCATACACCCATAGCATTATAGATTCTATAGCTAGAAGAGACCTTGGAAGTCATGTAGTTCAACCCCCTTCATTTTACTGATAAGGAAATCAACCAATAAACAAGCATTTGTTAAACACCTATTATGTGCCAGGCACCTGGGGTACAAAGACAAAAGTGAAACAGTTCTTGCCATCAAGGGGGAGTTGGCATATGCATAATTATATGCAATACAGATAAGATGATTTTAGGGAAGGGAAGGTCCTGTCCTTAGAAAGAGGGAAGGAGGGAGGACCTAGGAAAAGACTCAGGGAAAGTAGCACACTGCACAAAGTCACATACATATCAAGAAGCAGAGTTGACATTTTTTTTAAAGCAAATTTTTATTGCTGTCTTGGTTCTTACATCAGCATAGTAATTTCCAGCACACCCTCCCCCCAGCCATTTCATGTAACAATTTTTTTTAAAGACAAAAAGAAAGAGGAAAAAAGTAAGCAAAACTTTTTCATTGAAAAAGTCTGAAAACATGTACAATGTGCAGCAACTGTAGATCTCTCACCTCTGTGATGGGATGAATTGGGGGCCTCCTCTCATAGCTCTTTTTTTGAGCCATGTTTGTTCTTTATAATTTTGTAACATTCATTTTTGATTTTTGTGTGTGTGCTTGTTCTTTCCATTTGCATTGTTTTAGTGATTGTGTAGACTCTTTTCTTGCCTCTGCTTACTTTGCATCATTTCATGTAGACTTTTCTATACTTCTCTGTATCCACATCCATAATGGCTTATAGCAGAAATTCATTTACCACAATTTGTTTAGCTATTCACAATAGATGAGTATCTACTTTGGTTCTAATTAATAGATTCAGCCAAGTGGCAGGCTACAAGATAAACGCTCAAAAATCAACTGCATTTATATGTAATAACAACAAAATCCAAGAAGCAGTAATGGAAAGGGATATCCCATTCCAAATAACTACAAAATATGTAAGGTATTTGGAGATTGGTCTACCAAAACACACAAGAGACTTGTATAGGATCAATTACAAAGTGCTCCTTAAAGAGAACAATTTAAATAGCTGTCAGAATATTCAGTCCTCATGGCTGGGCTCTGCAAATATGATAAAAATGACAATACAACCAAAGTTAATTGATACTTTTAATGCCATGCCAGTCAAATTGTCAAAGGGATACTTTATAGAATTGGATAAAATAATAACTGAATTCATCGGGAAAAGCAAAAGATCTAGAATATCAAGAGAAATGATGAAAAGGGGGGAATAGCACTTTCAGACCTCGATCCATATTATAAAGCAACAGCCATCAAAAACATCTGGTATTGGGGACAGCTAGGTAGCCCAGTGGATAGAACTCTGGCCTTGGAATCAGGAGGATCTGAGTTTAAATGTGGCCTTAGATACTTGACACTTTCTAGCTGTGTGACCCAGGGCAAGTCACTTAACTTGCCTCACCAAAAAGCAAAAACAAAAACAAACAAAAAAGCCGAATGGTATTGTTTAAAAAAATAGAGAGATCCACGAAACAAAAACAAACTACGTGAAGGAGAATCAGAAACAATGGAACTCAAAAGCCCAATGTTTGATAAATTACCAAGGGAAAAACTCCTTATTTCATGAAAACTGGAAAGCAATCTGTCAGAAATTAGGCTTGGGCTAACACTTTATACCATATTCTGCAATATATTCCAAATGGTGACCTTGATATTAAACATAATTTTCTAAAAAATTAGAAGAGAAATATATCATATACTTTTCACAGTATGGGTAGGAGATGTATTCTTAATCAAATGAAAGAGAGGCAATTTCAAAAGATAAAATGTATAACTTTTATTACTTAAAACTGAAAATCTTCTGCACAGAAAACTGTGCCTAGGATAAGAAGGGAAATTGTTGAATGGGGGAAAAAAATCTTTGTGTGAAATTTTTCTGAAAAGGATTTGGTATCTAATACATATAAACAATTTGTGTGTGTGTGTGTATGCACATATGTATATATATACGTATATAAACGTTTATTTAAATGTAAATATATTTTTATCTGTTTTGTATATAGTTATAAACATATACATTGTTTAAATATGTAATTACATTTAAATGTGTGTGTGCGCACACATACACAGCACTGGTTTTCAGTTCTAAAGGAAGGTGAGCACTTTAGGATTTTGACATGCCTAGTTTTAGATGTCAGCAGAGTGTCTAAGTGAAGATATCTTATAGGAACCTAAGAAAGAGTGAGGGGTCAGAGTTTAAGATGATCTATTTGATAAGGCCTGGGAAAAGAGAAGGACAGATGTTATCCTCATTTTTGATAGATGAGTAAATTGAGGACCAGAGATCTAAATGACTTGCCCAGAGTCACAGTAATAGTAAGTGATCTGAGCTGGGACACAAATACAGGGCTTACGATTTTTACTCAGGGAGCACTGTGGGGAACTAGAAGGAGCATTGGATTTGGAGTCATGAACTGGGTTCACATTCCAGCTTTGCTACTTGCTCATTGTACAACCTTGGACAAATCACTTCCCTGCTTGAAGCCTCATTTTCTTCATATGTAATAATAACTACAATAGGGCTAATAATAACTAGCATTTACATAATGCTTTAACATTTGCATGGCACTTTGCAAATATTATCTCATGTAATCCTTGCAGTAATCCTGAGAGGTAGGTGCAATTATTATCCTCATTTTACAGATAAGACAGACAAACAGACCCTTGCTCAGGGTCACATAACTAGTAAGGGTGTGAAGTCAAATTTGAACTTGAGTCTTCCTGACCCCACATCTGGCTCTGTATAAAATAAGGGAACTGAATTTAGGCAACTTCTAAGGTCCTTTCCAGATTGAAATCCTATGAAAATAATCCTAGTCTCCTGCTTTCCCCATTATATTATGGTGTTTCCTAACATAAACATTATAAAGATGGGTCATATTTTAGAGATGAAACCAAAAGTAGTTTCATTAAAGTCCACTCAGAATGAGTGTAGAGAGTGAAGGACTACAGACTGAGCCATGAGGGGAAAGAATAAAAATGAAGGAAGTGGAGAGCCAGCAGCAGATTCCAGCATCCTGGGAGCCAAGGAAGGGAATGGCTTCAAGAAGCAGAAGGTGTTGTGGATAGGGCACTGGCTCTGGGGTCAGGAGGACCTGAGTTCAAATTCAGCCTCAGACCCATAACACGCACTAGCTGTGTGAATCTGGGGCAAGTCACTTAACCCCAATTGCCTCACCCCCCCACCCCCCAAAAAAAAGCAGAGGTTGGTTAGGAAGGATGAGAATTGAGAAGAGGAACTTGGAGTCTAAGTAAGTGTTAGAGACTGGTCATATTGGGATTACTGGGGCACTGTCACATGATAGAAGTGAGAGAGCCGCTGTTAACACTGTGATTTAACTACCAGACAGTGATGTGATTCTGGGAGTAGAGGAAGTTGAGAGGGGTGAAAAGATAGTGATACTCAGCTCAGTTTGCTGGGGGGAAGGGGATGGGGAAGACAAGAAAAGAGGGAAAGGGAGAGAAGGAGAGACAGAGGTGCTGGGGAGAGAGAAGGAGAGGAAGAGACAAGTGAGGAGAAAGAGGAAAGAGAGATGGGGGAGAGAGACAAAAGGGAAGAGCCAGAGAGGGGCTGGGAGAAAGAAAGAGAATCCATTATTAGATGACAGTGCTATCTTAAATGCTAATTCATATGAGTGCTAAAGGAAGATGCACTTTGAAGAATACACCTGGACCCCACACTTTTCAGTGGAAATGAAACTGTAATATGATAGGCCCCAGAACTTGCTGTTTTCTAAATTTGTACCTCTTCAGACTTCTTCAAGGCTTCTTGGAATTTTGACAGCGTCTCGTGGCCTGTCTTACAGTGTAGGGGACTGAGAGACTTGACTTTTTAATCCCAACTCCCCTAATATAAGGTTTGTAACTCCATTGTCATTCTCTTTTAGCAGGGGCAACTTGGTATAGTAGAAGAAATATTAGACTTGGAATCGGGAAATCTGGGTTCAAGTCATGACTCTGACATTAGTTGAGATTGTATGTGTAAGACCTTATATTGTTAGAGTAGGAAGGGACCTTAGAGCCCATACCTGACAAATGGCTATAGGATGTGGTGTGCTAGGAAATGTTTAACAACCAACTGTTTTTTTTTGGGAGGGGGAGGATGTACAAAGCTCACACTTTTCAGTTTAATCTGCATTATTAATGTTTTCTTTATCACTTTAAGTCTAGACAGTCAACAAAACATTAAATCAAACCCTTAATTAATAGCATTTGCCAATTTCAAAGATATAAATAAATGTTCACACTGAAAATTTAACCATTACCTCTCAGGAGGCTCCAGTCTAGTCTGCTTTTTTTTTTTTGAAGAGCTCTCATGAGAAGCTCTCACTTGAAGCACCCAATTCCACTTTTATGTAGCTCTAATTGTTCACAAGTTTTTTCCCTTATGTTGTTAAGTCTTTTCAGTCATGTCCAACTCTTTGTGATCCCATTTGGGGTTTTCTTGGCAAAGATACTGGAGTGGTTTGCCATTTCCTTCTCCAGCTTATTTTACAGATAAGGAAACTCAGGTCACTCAGCTAGTAAGTGTCTAAGGCTGGACTTGAACTAGGTCTTCCTGACTCCAGATCTGGCCCTTTATCCACTGTGCCACCCACCTGCATAAATAAATACACACACATTTCCTTATTCAAGTCTAAATTTGCCCTTTTTCTTCCACCTGCTGTTGCTACTTCTTCCCCTGGGGCCAAATAGAACAAGTCTGATCCCTCTGCCACATAATGCTTTCAAAGTTTTAAATTTAATAATACTTTAATAATTGACACATAGCTCTTTCAGATTTACAAAGCACTTTGCATACATGATCTCAGTTTAAGCCTCACAACAACTGAGTGGACTAGAGTTTATTATCCCAATTTTATAGATGAGAAAACGGGAGTTCAGAGAACTGAAATGATATGCCTAAAGTCACATGAGTCAGAAGAGGGATTTTAGGCCAGCTCAATCCCAGCTCTAAATCCGGCATTCTTCCTATTACACCATGTGAGAAATCCATTCTAAGACATTATATAAGCAAGCATAAAATGATGATATATAGACTGTTTATAGAATTTTTGAAGATAATATTGTCATGGTAAGAATTAGGGAAGCCCCATTGGGCTAGGAAGGACTTGATGTGGATTGGCCTTGAAGACGAATGAATGGTGGGAAAAGCTTCAGTGGAGAGGAGAGCCAGTCAGTCTGTCATTCAGCATTTATTAAGCCAAGTACTGTTTCAGACTCTGGGGATACAAAGAGCTTATGTGCCTGTCAGGCAAGAAATAAAGGTTTATGGGGAAATGCAGAGGTGTTTAGACAATCTTGATTGTTTTTGTTCTTTGGAAAGCTGCCTTTGTTCACATGCAAGTGAAACTTTTAGAGGAAACTTATATTCTAGGCGTTTTTGTCACTTTGTAATTTGTTCTACAACTTTTCTTCCTTCTTATGCACTTTTAAAAGACTCTCTTTTAGGCGCTTGGTTTCCCAAAGTTTTCTAAGGATGAATCATGTTTATGAGGACTTCATGATTCGTCCATTGTGTGAATGTTGTCTGAGTTGTTTACCTTGACTTCTTGTTAGATGACCCATCTACATACCTGATCATCCAAGAGTTTAGCAACTTCTAGCAATACAACTTGAAGGGAGTGCTTCTGGTCTAGTGTGGCTGTCTGCTGATGGTGAGTCTGGTTTTGGGTACAGGAACAGTAAGCTGTGTTGGTGGGATCTCTAGAATTGCTGTTATTGCTAAGCCTTGTCATAAGGAACTGACTCAGAAATGAGGCTCCTGCTGACTCATTAACTGGGCTGTTTCTTTTCCAGCCTCTCATTTCCTCACTTTCTCTTTGTCATGAAGACTGGCCTTTTGGGTCCCCCATGTTAGGGCAGCCTGATTAGCTGACGAATCTTCTGAATCCATAAGCCCCTGTGTGAGAGTTTCATGGTCAGTTTGCTGACCATAGATGCTTGGCTGTGGCCAGACCCACTCTTGAGTGATAAGAGTGACCAAAAGTGTGACAGTTATCAAGTCTTTCAGTTCAGCCAGCACTTAGGAAGCACTTGCTGTGTGTGGAGAAGCAAAATTTAAATAATACATGGCTCCTGTCCTCATGGAGCTTTCAGGCTGGGAGTGGGGGGTGGGGTGGGGTGGGGTGGGGAAAACAAAAACACAACTTCAGATTAGCACAATATTGCATTGTGAGGGTCATCAGCTAGTTAAAACAGAGAAATATTCATTTTTGTTGTTCTAGATCAGGGATTTCATCAGTGTGGTGAGCTCCTGGTGTGGAAATATCATCCACTAATGCAGAATGACAACTGCTGTCTAAGCTGTCTCACTAGAGAGTGGCCTGGGAAGCCATGGTATTAAGGGACTTACCTATGGATACTTAACAGGTGTCAAGTAGAATATGAAATTAATAATAACAATAGCTGGTACTTATACGTATACTATCTGATTTTATCTTGACAACAAGCCTGAGAGGTTGATGCTATAACCATGTTATTGGCTTTGGGGAGCTTACAGGAGGGAGAGCATACAACCTCTAGGAAGAGAGGTAAGTGCAAGATAGTTTGAGGAGGGGGAGAGCACCCACAGTTAAGATGCTCAGCAAAGGCTTCTGTTGCCAGTGCTTAGATTGAGCCAGGAAGGAAGCTCCAGACTAAGAGGCAAAGGTGAGAGGCCATGCGTGCCAGACATGGAGCAGAGGCATGTAAAGGCTGAGTTTTGGCAGCAGCAGGAAGGCTAGCTCAGCCGAAACAGTTTAGTGTGAAGGAGAATAATGTGAAATAAGCCTGAAAAGGTAGCCAGTTTGGGAAGGGTTGTCATAATGGCCAAGCTGAGGGATTGCTGTTTTGTCCCAGAGACGTCTCTAGTTGGGGGAATGACACAGCTAGACCTACCTATATTTTGGGATTATCTTGTCTGTTGTGTAAAGGATGAATTAAAGAAGGGGAGAGGCTAGGAGATTAATTAGGAGGCTTTTGCAAATATCCAGGTGAGAGGTGATGAGGGCTTGAACCATATTAACTGTATTGGAGAGAAGGAGTCAGATGCAAAAGATAATTTGGAGGTAAGAAACTTGGCAAGTGATAGGATATTGGAGGTGAGGGAGAGTGAAGATGGAAACATACCTATGATCTTGGAACCCTGGTGTCTGGAAGGATGGTGGTTTCCTCAAGAAAATGAAGTTTAGAGAAAAGGCAAGTTTAGGCTGGGAGGGGGAAGAGGAAAATTAATTCTCTTTTGGACACATTTAGTATAAGATACTTGTGAGTATCCAGGTAGAGATGTCAGTTGAACAGGGCAGTTCAGGAGAGACATCAGGCCTGGTCATGCACGTTTGGGAGTCATTTTAATAATTGAGAATTGAAATCATGGGAGCTGGTAAGGACACCAAAATAAAAGGTACAGAAAAAAGAGAATAGGGTCCAGGAAAGAGCCTTTACCCTAGGTTAAAGAGTGGAATATGAATGATAATCAAGTAAAGCAAATGGTGGAATGATCATACCGGTGGGAAAACCAAGAGAGATCAGGGTCAGGAAAACTGAGGAAAAGGGAGTATGTGTGTAAGAGGAGGGTATGGTCAGTAGTTTCAGAAGCTGCAGAGAAGTGAAGATAAGAACTGAGAAAAGTCCATTGAATTTAGTGATTAAACTATAGGTAACCTTAGAGACCACAGTTGCAGCAGAATGGGGCAGGTGGACACCAGATGGTAAGGGGTTGATAAATGAGGACATGGAAGTAATGAAGTATAGAATACTTTTTCTAAGAATTGGGCTATGAAAAGGAAGACCTTGAGGGAGTGTCACAGTCAAGTGAAGTTTTTTTGCTTTTTGTTTTTTTAGATTAGGGAGCTCTGGACATGTTTGAAAGTAACAAGAAAGGAGCCTGTAGACCAGGAGAGATTGGATATGGGAGAAGGGAGGGGCATACTTGAAGGGTCAAACTCTTAGAGAAAATGGGAAGGAATTGTTGGGTGGGCCTGGGTGAGAAGAGCCATTTCTTCCAGTGGTCCTGCTGGAGTCATTGGGCCTTGGTGGAGTAGACAAGGATTCAAAACTAAGTCTTGGTCAGTGGTTTGTAGTCAGGGAAGGGCACATAGAAAAGGTATGAAAGATGGGTTATTGCAAATGAGAGCAACATATGTGAAAATTCTCGGATGGAAGTGGGGTAGATATTGTGTGATGACGTTAAATTGGCCTATGCCTCGAACAGCAGGGTAGTATGTAAGTCAGAAGACTTAGGTTCAAATTTCACTTGGTACTTACTACTTGTGTGACCTTAGGCCAGTCATTTAACTTCCATCAGCTTCAGTTTCCCCATCTATAAAATGAAGGCATTGGACTAGGTGGCCTCTAAGCTCCTGTCCAGCTCCAAGCCTGTGATCCTATAAGGAACCTTCATGGAAGAACCACTGTGATTCTCCAAGAAGGGGAATGATGAGATGAAAGTAATTCCTATTTATATAACATTTTAAGGTTTGCAAAGCTTTTTCCTCATAGCAACTCTGAGAGGTAAGCAGTAAAAAATTATTATTCCTAATTTATACATGAGAAAACTGAGTTACAGAGGTTAAAGTGATATGCCTATGGGTCATCCAACCACTGAGTGTCTGAGGTAGGACTCCAGTAGAGGTCTTTTGCCTTCAAGGCCACATTCTTTCTACTGTGCCATGTCTGCTGCCTCACAGTACTTCAGAAGGAAGTTCATGTTCATCTATAGAAACAAGGTCAAGGAGGTAGTATATCAGTAATCTTGGTAGGGGGAGGGTTAGAGCTCACAAAGATCACTGTGAATATAAAAGGGATGCCCAGATCTGAGCTGCTTCTCAGCATAGTACTATAGTGCTTTAATTTGTCTGTAAATCTGGGAAGGGAAGTGTGTGTAAGTAATCAAATCTATGTCAAGGCCCTTTCTTCCCAGAGCCTCCACTTTGAGGAAGTGCCCAGACCAGTCATCCTTCATTCTGCCTGCTTAGCTCCTGACTCTCCAGATTTTCCCACCATTCCTTGGCATGGGTACCTTTTACTCTCTCTTCCCACTCCGCTTCCTCTTTTCAGCACTCTTTTATATGTTGTCTTCTTCCATTAGAATGTAAGCTCTTTGAAACTATACTTTGCTTGTATTTGTATTGCCGGTGCTTAGCATGGGGCCCAGCACACAAGCAATGCTTAATAAATGCTTTTTGATTGCTTGTTGATTTTTTAACTTTTAAAAAATGTTCTTAACAAGCATTTTTCTTCCTCCCTTGAAAAAAAACCCTCTTGTAACAAATATACATTGTCAAACAAAGCCAGTTTTCCCACACTGGCTGTGTCCAAAAATATGTATGTCTCATTCTGCATCTTGAGTCCATCATGTCTCTGTCAGGAGATAAGTAGCATGCTTCATCATCATTAGTCATATGAAAGTACTGTTGGTCATTGCATTGATCAGAGTTCTTAAGTCTTTCAAAGTTGTTTAATTATCTTTACAGAGTTATTGTATAAATTATTCTCTTGGTACTGTTTACTTCAACAAGGCCTGTTCTAAAGACTCATCAAAAGACATTAAATGACTAATTATGTTTACAAATAAGTGGAGAGGAACTTGGAAGTGGAGTCTTTCTTTCTGGACTTCTGATATTTTTGTAAGAATTAGTTACTGTTTTTTGAAAGAGGGAGGTTGCTGTTGATCAAAAATAATATTGTAGTATCTTTTGCAATAAAACTGGTAGGATGAGACTTTGCTAGATGAGAACTTCTGGAACAACTAGTAAGAACATGGCTGTATTCTCATGCCTTCAGAAAGCTTTAACTACTGTTGATAAGAATGGCAAGTACTTAGGAAAAATTATAAATTTTGCAAAGCACTTTACGTATGTTATCCCATTTGACCCTCACAACAACATTGTGGAGACAGGTGCTTTTATTATCTCCATTTAACAGATGAGGCCAAGAGAGGTTAAATAAATTGCCCAAGGGTCACTTAGCTGGTAAGTGACTGATCTAAGGATTCTATCTCAAGTCTTTCATGAATCCAAGGCCGGCACACTAACTTTGGGCTCTGGGTAGCTTCCTTACTCTAGGTGTCTGACTATGGGCTAGTCATTCTTGGTGTCAGGTCTCTAAAACTGTAAATTACCGATCTGGGATGGGAGGGGAATTCTCTAGACTAATGAAACAAACAAACAAAAAATCCTTTGGAGTTCAGTTGGTGGGCTGAGATTATCAGTCAGATAAGAGCTCCTAGTACAGTCCATGAAGGGAGTGGCTCCACCTTAGTATCCAGTGATTGGAAGTTGTCTTCATCATCACATGCTTTGTGCCAGAGTAAGAACATATGAATAATAATGCAGACATGGCACCCAAGCAGAGCCAGTATTATTGATCCTCTTGACTTCTAAACCAAGTGTTAATGACTGGTCTAGTTTAAATTCAGGGTTAAAGTTTGAAAGTTGGACTTTGTGCTATTCTGTCCCTGGTGTGTGTTTAACTTCTTGGAGGGCTTGGGGGAAATCATGTGGCTATTACTAATTTATATGAAACAAGGGGATGGGATTTTGACATTAGAAACAGAAATGATGCATCAGAAGAGAAGATTAAAGTCCAGTGTCTGATTTCAATCCTGAGAAATATCATAAAATGTCATTTACCAGTGGCTAGTCACTTTTCTTGCGAATAAACATTGGTCAGTGAAGTTGGATTATCATTGTCAGTTTGTTTGCAAGCTTTTGTCCTCTTTTTATGTATGCTGTATACAGATACAGATTTGTATGCAGATTTGTTTTTGATTTTCAAAGTGTAGGATACAATGAGAAGGGTGGTAGTAGAAAAATTCACTGGCCTGATTACTCAAATTGAGATTGTAACTGGGAACTGAAGATATAGCCCTGGCTTTTGATGTCACTTATTTGAATCCAAAAGCCAGGCATTTCCTCATTTCCCCAAAAAGTAAGGCTGGTAGTTTTCACTGAAAATGCAAAGCAGTTTTGTAAGATGTTAGAGGTAGGGGAAGTAATATGCACCAAAAAAATTTTATATATGTATCTTCTCTGTAGCAGAAGTGAGGGAACCCTAAGAGAGGTAAGGGGCAATGGTGCAAATAGTATTTAGATACAGCTGCTGCTGGCCCTGCTAGTTTCTCCACTTTCTTTTGCAGGATCCGGGGGCAGGTGCCAGGAGAAAAAAAGACTTTCTTACCCACAGTACTCATGATTTGATCCTTGTACTCACTCAAGCAATATTTGCTTTAGCAACGGATCTGAACACCGTTTCTGGTGAGATTGTAGTATTGAGGGATAGTAGTACAGCACTAGGCCTGGAGTCAGGAAGATTCATCTTCCTAAGTTCCAATCTGGCCTCAGACACCTACTAGCTGTGTGACCTTGGGCAAGTCACTTAACCCTTTTGCCTCAGTTCTTCATTTGTCAAATGAGCTGGAGGAAAAAATAGCAAACTACTCTAGGATCTTTGCCAAGAAAACCCTAAACAGGGTCATGGAGAGTTGCACACGACTGAAAATGACTGAATAACAACAAAGAAGAAGTGCTATTCATATTTCTACCTCCTCACCTCCTAAAGGGACAGCAAAATACTTCAGGATCTGCTCAGGAGTTAATGTTGGGTCAGTTGGTTAAAACTACCCAAGACAAAAAGTCCCCACTAATTTTTTTTTTTTACTGTGAAGTGTGTAGGCAAGATGGAAGATTGTGGTGAGTGTCAGTAGATGTTATGTTATAAGCGGTGTCAGCATTGTAAGGCTGGTCATATGTTCTGGAGTTCAGAAGCCATCCACAGGAAGCTCTCTGGAAAAAGAGCCACAAGCTAGCTATTGTTTTCTTTTTAAAAAAATTTTTTAAAAATTTTCTTTTTCTTTTTAAGCATCATTATATATTATGTGTGTACACACACCACACACACACACACACACACACACACACACACACACACACACACACACACACACGACTCCCCCAAACCCTTACCGAACCCTCCATTGTAACAAATACAGTTAAGTTGAACAAATTATCACTCTGTCTCCCAGGCCTGGATGTTCTGCATCCTTATCTCTGCCTCTTGGCTTCCTTCAAGCCCCAGCTAAAACCCACTTTCTACAGGAAACCTTTCCTAAATTCCCTTAATTCTAGTGCCTTCCTTTTCTTGGTAGTTTTCTACTTATCCAGTACATAGCTCATTTGTACATAGTTGTTTGTATGTTGTCTTTCCTATTAGATTGTGAGTGTCTTGAGGACAGGGACAGTCTTTTGCTTCTCTTTGTATCTCTAACACTTAGCACAGTGCATATCTGAAAACACATGTATCATTGTGCACCTATAGTCTAACACTTCTCTTCTCAGAGGTGGAAAACATGCTTCACCATCACTTCTTTGCTTTGATCGGAGTTCTGGAGTCATTTACGTTTTTTCCCTTTACATTGTTACAGAATGTTCCCCAGGTTCTGTTCACCTTTCCTGTAACAGTTCTTTACTACCCTCCAGAACGTTAGATTTTTATCAGCCCTCCTACTTTAGTTACACTTTCACTTGCCTAAAGATAATATACTCTTTGCCCTGACTTTAGGTGATTCCAGTTTTTATCAAATATCTGCCATGTGCAAAACACTTTGTTAAGCCTATGAGATGGAAAAATGAGGCTGAGACACTCCTTTTCCACCTTTTTTTTTGTGTGTGTGAAAATGGAGACCCCTAAGTATGGAACATTATGTATAATGTCAGACTTTGTCAGTATATTTTTTAGTTTTGCTTAACTTTTTTCCCTTCTTCTTTTACAATTTACTAATTGTAACAAATCGCTGTCAGGGATGGGAGGGAGAGGATGAGAGAGGATGGGAAATGTAGCTAAGGATCACTTCCATATGCTTTTGAGTTTAAAATATTTCTCCCCCTCCCTCCCCACCACCCCTCCCCAAGACGGTGCACAATCTGATATAGGCTATACATATACATTCCTATTAAACATATTTTCACATTAGTGATGTTGTAAGTAAGAATTAGAACCAATAGGAGGAACCACCAGAAAGAGGAAACAAAACTCAACGGAAGAAAAAAAATAACAAATAGTATACTTCAATCTGCGTTCAAACTCCATAGTTCTTTCCTAAGGCCCCTATTCTTAAGGCACCTACTGTCTGATTTCTTTCAGAAGATTTTTATTTTGGCACTTGTTTTAAGAATAGATTTACAAAAGGGTAAGACAGGAGACAGGGAATTCAAGTTGCAAGCTTTTGCAGTGGTTCAGGCAAGAGGCTATGAAGTCACAGAATTACAGAATTTGAGAACTGAAAGAAACCTTAGTGGCCAGCTATCTAAGTCCAGCCTATACCTATACAGAATCCCCAGTGTAACATAGCAAACAATGGCTTCCACTCTCTTCTTAAAGCCCTCCAAAAAAGGGGTTAGCTGGCCACCTCTGGAGATGGCCCATTCCACTCTTGGACAGCTCTAGTTCTTAGGAATTTCTTTTTTCTGATTTAGCATTAATGTGCTTCTTTACTTCTTCCACTCATTGTTCGTAGTTCTGCTCTCTGTCAAGCAGAACAAATTGAACCTTTCTTCCACACGATAGCCTTTCAGATAGTTGGACACAGTTCCCCTAGGTACCTGACTTCTTAAGTAGGGAAGATGAGGAATTACAAAGAAGAATCACTGTCCTAGCCCATCTCACAGGCCCAGAAAAATTAAATGACCTGCCCAAGGTCACACAGCCAGTAAGGGGCAAAATTATTGGTTTAAAGCCAAGTTTTCTGACACCAAATCCAATGATTTCTGTTCTCCCCACCCAAAGCAGCTTTCTGTTTTAGATTCTTAAAGTTCTCAGCTTGGGTGACTCGGAGGGTAGTGCCACCAACAGAAATAGTTGTAAGGACAAGGAGGTTATTGACATCAAGAAACGACCCACATGTGCAAAAATGTTCATAGAAGCATTATTTATAATGAAAAAAGCTGGAAACAAAAAATGTGGCCAGTGATTGGAAAAGAGCTAGGCAAATTATGATACAGTAGTGTAATGGAATTATGGCAGTGTGTGGAATGATGAACAGGAAAAGATGTGGAGTAAAAGCAGAGTCCCAAGAAGGATATACTCAGTGGTGTCAACAATGGAAATAAAGCCAACTCAACATGTAGAAGAAACGCAGATGCATTCTATTAGGGCCATATTATCTGAGTTAGAGGACATTGACTTCCTTTCTAGATTAAGTCATCAGATTGACTTAAGATACACTCTTAGGGAATATATATTGTAGAGGAATTTATCTGGTCATTTGGGAAGTGTCTATCCTTTTTTTTTTTCTTTTTCCAAAACATCTATTAAAATAGTTGGGAGGAGGGGCAGGTTTAGAGAGTAAAATGATGAGTTCAATTTTAGATGTATTGCTTTGGGAGGCTGGCAAAGAATTCAGTTAGAAATGTTCAAGCAGTTAGAGGTGTGAATCAAGAGCTTGGGGGTAGAGATAATTAGGATTAGCTAGTTACATAGGTGCTATAACAGGCTGAAATAACTTCAGTGTTGATTTGATTGAGGTGAGCAGAAGAGGCTCTGCAGAGAGGAGATGGAAGGGTGGATATGTAGCTTGTTAGAGGCAGAAAAGGGATGTGTGCTTTGCAGGGGTGGAGAGTGGGAAGGGAGTGGTCAGTAAGTAGTTCAGTTTCATTGGAGAATAGTGCACTCATAGGCAGTAGTAGGAGAGAGTCTGGAAAAAGTAGATTGTACAATATCACACAGCGCCTTAAATGCTGGGTTTAAGGAATTTAGACATTAACCAGTGTGTAGGAAATGGAGAACCACCAAAGGGGATTGCTGTAGTCCAGACTAGAGGTAACAAAAACTCAAAGTTCAATCAGTAAGCATTTATTAAGTACCAACTATATACCAAACACTGCTAAGATCTGGAAATAGGCAAAAATAATCCATATTCTCAAGGAGCTCACAGTCTAACAGGAGAGGTACATGCGAACAACTGAATAAGAACCAGATATAAACAGAATAAACTGAAGGTAATCTCAGAGAAAAGGCACTAAAATGAAGGAGAGAATCTTCTTGTAGGAGGTTGGACTTCAGCTGACACCTGAAGGAAATCACGGGAGCCAAGAGGCAGAAATGAGGAGGGAGAATGTTCCTGGCATAGGGGGAGAATCGGTGAAAATGCCCAGAGTCCGGAGATCCTCCATTGTCACTGGTTCACATAATATGTGGTAGCAAGTGAGGTCTAAGAAGACTGGAAAGGTAGGAGGGGGCCAAGTAGGAAGGGTTTTGAATGCCAATTAGAGGATTTTACATTTGATCCTGCAGGTCATCTCTGGAATTCATTGAGTAGGATGATAACAAGGTCAGACCTGCACCTTAAGGAGATCGTTTTGATAGCTGAGTAGAGGAGAGATTGTAGTGGGGAGAGACTCGAGGCAGGGAGAACTGCCAGCTGGCCATCACAAGGTGTAAAGTGATGAGGGCCTGAATAAGAGTGGTGGCAAGTGGGCATATGGGAAAGGAAGAGATAGGTATGAAAGCTAATGCAAAAGAAGATTTGATAGGCTATGATAAGTGATTGAGAATGAGGTAGAAAATAGTTAATGTTGGAGAGGTAATGGCAATAAGTACAGTTGTCACTATTGCTGGAGCTCTGAATTCTGGAAAGCAATTTGGAATTATGTTTTAAAAAGGTGGGGGGGGGCTAAAATATCTTTGACCAAATATTTCTTTGCTAGACAAGGAGGGTAAAGATGGAAAGAGAGGTTCCATGTTCACCAAAATATTTATAGCAAGATTTTCTGTAATAGTAAAGAACTGGGGAACAAAATAGAAGCCCTTGTTTGGGGAGTGGCTAAACAAATGGTTCAGGAGCATGATGGACTATTACTGAGCTGTAAGAAACAATGAATGAATATTTAGAATTCAGAGAAACCTGAGAAGACTTGTGCAAACTGATGCAGAGCAAAGTAAGCAGAATCAGGAAAACAATATACACAACAGCTACAATGAAAATGGAAAGGACAGAAAAAATGTTGAGTAGTGATAATTATTGTTTGATCCCCAAAGGAAGGTTGAGAAAGTGTACCCTCTCCAGGCCCTCATTGCAAAGGTAGGGAGGGGGACTCTGGAGTTAGGATATTGCATATGCTATCAGATGTGGCCGATATGTTAGATAGCTGGACTGAGATGCTTTTTCTTTTTCCTATCATTGTTACAAGGGATGGCTCTATATAGTCAAGGAGAGGGATATATTTGGAAATGAATAGGATGTAAGAATGAAAATTATCAATAAAAATAGTTTTAAAAAATGAGGGAGAGTGAAGGGTGAAAAAGGGCTGAGGTTTCAGGCCTAAGTGACAAGGACATTGGTGGTGTACTTAACAGAAATAGAGCTTCTCCCTGCCCCAAAAGTTTACAACCTAGTTGAAGAAAAGAATAGATACAAAATTAGAGAACAAAACAATCACAGATAGCTAGCAAAAAGAAGGTGGGCCTTGGAGTTGGGGAGACCTGGTCATTGTGTGGCTCTGGACAAATGGCAGCATCAGTCATGCAGTAGAAAGCCTGGTGGATTTGGAGTTGAAAGACTTGGGTTCAGATGCAGTCCTGCTACTTATTACTTGGGTTTCTGTGTCCTGGGAGAAGTCTCTCTCTCACTTTCCTCATATGTAAAATGAGAGGGTTAGATGAGATGACCTCTAAGGTCTCCTGTAATTCTACACCTGTGGTCTTGTGAACCAGGGCAGCTCTCTAAGGATGCAAGTTACAGATAAGCTTAAGCACCAAGCATCCCCCACATGAAAGAAATCACAGTTCTAGACCCCCAAAAAAGTTGTTACAGATGATAAATCTGACGGGAATTCAGAGGCTGGAGTGGGGTATAGTACCAAAAATCTACCATGCTCTCATCGGAAGAGGAGCACTAGTGTGACTTTAGAGGGCCTCAGCTCTGACCCTTATTTTGGGTCTTCCTAACTGTGTGATTTCAGGCAAATGAACCACAGTTTCCTCACCTACCTCACAACAATGCATCAAACAAGATAGAGTTGTTTTACTACCTCAAAGTGCTATAGAAATGTGTAGCTGTTATCACACCCGGGTATGATCTTCTGTTGTTTCAAACTTTATTTAAATCTTTTAGAAGTATGTGTGTGTTACTACCACAGGTGTCCCTCACAACACTTCACATGAATCCTTGCATCTATCAGAAATACATACTGACTGTTGCAGAGGGTGTGGAAAAATTGGGACACTCATGCACACTCTTGGTGGAGTTGTGAACTGATCCAACTACTTTAGAGAGCAGTTTGGAGCTATGCCTCCCCTTCGACCCAGCAATACCACTCCTAGGTCTGTATCCCAAAGAGATCAAAGAAAAAGGAAAAGATCCTATGTATACAAAAATATTTATAGTGGCTGTTTTTGTGGTGGCAAAGAATTAGAAATTTAGGAGATGCTCATCAATTGAGGGAATGGCTAAACAAGTTGTGGTATATAATTGTGATGGAATATTATTGTGCTGTAGGAAATGATGAGCAAGATGATTTCAGAAAAATCTGGGAAGACTTATATGAACTGATGCAAAATGAAGTGAGCAGAGCCAGGAGATCATTGTACACAGTAACAGCAATACTATATGATGATCAACTGTGTAAGATCTCTAGCTGTTCTCAGTAATATAGTGGTACAAGACAATTCTGAAGGACTTATGATGAAGAATATTGTCCACCTCCAGAGAAAACACTAATGGAGTTTAAATGCAGCTCAAAGCATACTTTTAAAATTTTAAAAAAAATTTTCTTGTTTTTTGGTCTGTGTTCTCTTTTGTAACATGGCTAACATGGAAATATGCTTTGCATGATTGCACATGTATTATCTGTATTAAAATGCTTGCCTTCTCAAGGAGGTAGGGAATTTGGAACTCAGAAATTATAAAAACACATGTTAAAATTATTTTTACATGTAATTGAGGAAAATTAAAACCTTCTTTAAAAAAAACATGCTGATTTGATTTGACTGAGTCAGAAGGTTCTTGTTGAAAAGTCTCAGGGAGATTAGGTTAATCATGCAGGGAGGAACCAGATTATAGAGGGCTTTGAATGCCAGGAAGGGGCATTATATTTGATATGGTTAGGTGATAAAGAGCTATTATCCATTTTTCAGCAGGGGAATGACAGAATGAAAGCAGTATTTCAGGAAGATTAGACAGGTTGTATTTAAAATACATTGAAGTGAGGAGGGACTGGAGGCAGGAAGTGTTCAGAGTGTGCCCTTTTCTGGAAACAGCCCCTATTCTCCTTGGTTTTCAGTTCCTATACTGGCCAGTTTCTATATTCACTGGTTCTTTCTACAGTTCATCTCATTTGTTTCGCTCAGCTCTTTTTTTAAAAGAGCTTGAGACTTGGAGCCAAGAGACTTTTTCTAGTTTTGTGACCATGGGCTAGTCCCTTCTCTCAGCCTTAGTTTCCTTATCTGTAAAATGGTCGTAATAATTCTTTTACTACCTGTCTCAGAGGGTGGTTGTAAAGATAGAAGAGCTTTGTAAATGTGGAAGTACCACATACATATGAGTTATTTGTTGTTATGAACAATAATAATCTGTTAATATTGACTTTTTAGGTTATTTCTACTCTCCACATGTAGCAGTTGTATGTGTTATATCATGGCATCCCTGGAGAAGGAAAATATATGTAAAATGTAGAGATGCTGAAATGCCGTTTTCCAAACTGCTGGTTCTGACTTTAGTTTTTTGGTTTTTGCAGTGACAAAAAGATCCCAGTTATCTCATTCAGAATGTCCATTCTTTTGTTCCATCTACTTGTCATCACCTCTCATTCTTAACAGGAGTTTTAGCTACTTAATAAGTAGTCAAACTTCTCTTTTTTTTTATGACTCCCATGCCAAAACTGGGGTTCAAACACAGGCCTTCTGAGAAATTAGCTTCAGATTCTGACCCTGCTTCAAACTAGGCTTTGTGACATTGACCAAGCCTGGAGTACAGTTTTGTCACCAGACAAAATAAGGGGGTTGGATTAGATGATCTGCAAGACCCCTCCCTCCTCTAAATCCTGTGATACTAATGAAGAAGCTTTAGAAGCCTTGGGGTATGGTGGAAAGAGGGATGGATTTGGGGGTCAGAGAACCTGGGCTCAGCTCCTTTTTCTGGGCCTTTCTCACTCCCTGATCTTGGGCAGCTCATTCACAGGCCTCGCTCTGGGCCTCGGTTTCTGCAGTTTCAAAATGAAAGGGTTGGACTGGATGACTCTTCAAGGCTGTGCCTTCTTTATATGTGGGACTAGAGGCAGCTGGATGGCATGGTGGTCAGAGCACTGGGCCAGATCCTCAGGCCCTTATGTGAAGACCCAGGATATCATCTGGGAAACCAAGGAGAGTAGGGGCTGTTTCCAGAAAAGGGCAAACTTTGAACACTCCCTGCCTTCAGTCTCTCCTCACTTTAATGTATTTTAAACAACCTGCCTACTCTTCTTGAAATACTGCTTTCATTATCATTCCCCTGCTGTGACCCTGAGCAAGTAATTTAAAATCTGCCTCAGTTTCCTTAGCCTTTAAATGGGGATATTAATAGCATCTATCTCCCAGGGTTGGGAGGATCAAATGAGATTATGTTTGTGAAGTGCTTAGCACAGTGCCTGTCATTTAATAAATGCTGGTTTCCTTCCTTTCTACCAGACATAGGAAGATCCAGTGAGGGGTGCTGCTGTTTGTTGAATGTTGGGCAAAGATATCTCAGGAATTATGTGATGGAAACCAAAATTAATTTTACCTCTGGGTCACTTTGATCCCTGTGATTTATCTAATTTTTATTTTTGCCTTAAAAAAAAGCTGGCAAAATCAACCTTGGCCAGCATTATCCATTCTCCCCCATGCGTTTGTTGTAACTTAGCCTGTGTTTATGGTTCCTTGGGCTTAGGGCCTTGTTCAAGTCTGATCAGTGTCATACCATGTGAGCACAAGGTTGGAAGTCAGCTTTAGTAGCTAATTTTTGTTCACTAAGGTGATTGGTACCTAAGATGGAACAGCAGAACCCTAAATGTTGGAGACCCTTTATTGCATAATAAATAGCCTTTGTACTTGCTTGAAAAGAGAGAAATATAGTTTAAAAACTATTAAGGTGGAGGAAAGAGAAAACCAAGATCAGATTGCTATCATGGCATCTGAGCTTGAACTTGAAATAATAGTTGGGTGCTCTTCCTTGAAAAAGAACTGATTTTTTTCCCCCCTCAATCTGTTGGAATCCCTTAGCTTTTGCCTTTTGAGTTGGCCTAAATAATAATTTGGGTATCTGTGTGTTCTGAAGTAGGTGGTATATCACCTAACCATAATAATAATAATTATTATTATTATTATCATTATTTTTGGTGAGGCAGTTGGAGTTAAGTGACTTGCCCAGTGTCACACAGCTAGTAAGTGTCAAGTGTCTGGGGTCGCATTTGAACTCGGGTCCTCTTGACTCCAGGGCTGGTGCTGTATCCACAGTGCCACCTAGCCCCCAAAGCATAATTATTGGCACGATTTAGCATTCATTAAACTATATAACCTTAAGTAAGTTACTTAACCTGTATCTGCCTCAGTTTCCTCAAGTGTGAGATAATCAGTAAAGTGCATAGCATAGTGCTGGCATATAGTAGGCACTTACTAAATTCTTGTTTCCTTCCTTCGTTAACAATTTTATAATTGATGTTTATTAAGTGACTATGTGTCTGGCACTGTGGTAGGTGCTGTGACAGAAATGAAACCGTCCCTGCCCTTGAGGGAACTTATAGTTGGTTGTTACATTTGTCACAAGAGTGAGACAGGGTGATTTTAGTGGGGAGATCACTAGCAGCTCCCATAGACTCTTGCTTAGTTAGGAGTGAAAGGGATTAATCGCTGAGCTCCTGTGCCTTCTGTCTTCCTTCCAGTTACCTCCAGATTGGTTTTGCTTGGAGGCATGATGCCCACCCCTTTGTTTTATAATAAATAAAAGCTCCCTCCATTGTTATCTGGGCTGACTACCCTGTGATGTGGGTGACCACTTAGAGCTAGCTAAGGGGAGGATTTTGCAAGGTTGCTAAGCCTGACCTGTCAGATGACACTTGCTCACATGAGAGTCATTAAGAGATTGTTGTGGCCAAAGTCAGAGCAACCTTGCAGCCGAGGGCAAGTCACCGCTTCTGCATTGAGCCATATGAATAGGTCTTGTGATGAATTAATGGGCTCGGAGCCCTGGTGTGGGGTGAGTCTTGGGAGCTGCTGAGCCTGTGGAGTGTTCTGCCTGCCTCTTCTTAGCTGGACTACATGCTTTCTGAACAAAAGTAGGAAGTTGTATTTTTTTTTTTTTTAAGTTCAAGCTGGGGTTGATCAGACTACGTTTCATAACATGCAGGATGAAGTTGACTTCTTAAACTGTTGGCTTGCTTTATAGAACTTGTCTAAATGCGGGGTTTTTTTTTCTTCTTCTTAAAAAAATGTGGCTAGCTGCTGCCAAGAACCTTGCAAGACTACTCTGTGGGGGGCAGGCAGGTTAGTAGTGTTTGGGAGTCGTCCTTGTGACTTGAGGCATCTTTTGGACTGTGGAGGAGCTCGGCACTTGTGTCCAAGTCCATGTGAGTGATCTAGAGAAACTGGAAGAGTGATTAAACAGCTCCGTGATGTGTGGTGGCACTTCAAGAACCACGAAACGGGCAGGGGCCCAGCCAGATGCTGCCAGATGTGGGAGTGATCCTGTTGCTGGTTCTGGAAGGACATGCCAAGCCAAGACTCTTTGGGGCAAAAAAGCCCAAAGACTTAATGGAGTAGAAAGGGGGACTGATTATTCTTCAGCAGCAGCAGCAGCAGGATTCCATAACAGGTTTGGAAACTTCCATTTGAGGGCATCAAAGAAAGACTGAACCTAATTGAGTGTACAGTACAGTTGAAATTGGATTATTTCTGAGCTGTGACTTGAGTGTTTCTAACCCTAGTTAGAAATCAGGCAATCAACAAGCCTTTATTAAGTGCCTACTGTGTGCCAGGTGCTGAAAATGTGGTCTGTGATAGAATCCTATTTAATTTTTTGTGGGTGTGGAGGAAGGAATTGAGTTTCCTTTCTGGAAAGAGAATGTGTGAATATTTTTGTAAGTACTCTTGTCTGTGTTCTGATTACCCATCTAGTTTATTCCTAAGCTTTTTGTTACCCCTGCTGGTACCAGCTTCCAAGGAGTGATGACAGCCCTGTAGTTAAAGGGTACTGACTGAAAAGTGATTCCTCTTCATGGTGAGCTGCAGAAATGAGCTGCACTGACTGGGATACTCCTTTCTTAGTGCCTTACTCCCCATCGATACCAGGATACCATTCTGATGGGTGGCAAGAGCCTGGAGCCCTTTCTTTAAAATCAGTTTTGTTGCAAAAATCAATGAGTTATTTTTGAGTTGTTTTGCGTTACTTGCTTCCTTGCATTACCTCTTCATAAAATTACAGATTTAGCTCATGGATTTAGAGCTGGAAGGACCAACCCCACACCCTCATTTTACGGATAAGAAATTGAAGCCTAGATTATTGAAGTACTTGAGCAAGTTCATGCATTTAGTAAGTGAAGCCAATTTTGAACCCAGGGCCTTTGTCTTCAAATCCATTGCTCTTTCTGCTGTACTATGGCTTTTTTTTTTTCCTATGTACTACTTGCCTGTAGCAGAACAGAATACTCTTAAGAAATCATTCTATGTTATTTCTGCTCTGGGCTTCTAGGAGGAATATTCTGGAAAAAAAGCTAGTGGTTGTGACACTGTTTGTTTTCCCCCTGAGACCTTTAAAAATTGAGAGCCTCTTTCTTCTTTTCAGAGTTTTCCTATCTGGCAAGTGTGGACTCTGAGATATTCTGATTAGGAATGTATGGATTGAGCAGTGGTCATTGGATACTGAGGAAGTCAACTAACCCAGCACTGCTATTTTGATCATAAGGTCATATGATTTTAGGATTTGGAGCCAGAAAGGGACCTCAAAAGGAACAAAGACTAGTGCGTTGCCTGGTCCCTTCTCTTGTTGATGTTCATTCAGGACCTCAGCAGGAACCTTCCCGGTTCTGGGTCCTATGGACGTGGGGAGAGCAGGTGGATAGATTACCTGCTGCCAGAGCCCGACCTTCTCCTTGGTGATAGGCAGAAGGAATGGTTCTCGTGTGGGGTTTTAGGATATTGAGATGTTGTTGAGGCATTGCTATTGGGGATCTGTTTGAGGAGCCAGAGATTCAGTTAACATGAGCCCTCATTCAGCCCAGGTGCTTTTTACATGCCATCTAATAAATATTGTTTAGATTGAAGCATAGTAATGAGAGACTGGGAGAATATGGTAAGAGAAACCTGTGAACTTTATCTTAGCTCATAGCTTTATGTGTGTATTTTGGGACCACACTCACAACCTCTTTTTCCTCCCTGTTTATTAAGTCCCTTGAGAGTCAGATCCTTTCACTTTCCTGCTTGACCTTAAATGAAAATAACAGTGCACAGGATCAAATGAAAGGAGACAGAAAAGGTGCTACTTGTGGAAAGAATGCTAACTCTAGAGTTAGGGCCTGGGCTTAAATCCTGACACTGACCTTGGGCAAGTTAACTTCACTTTTCTGGGCTCCACTTTCCTTCCTCATCAATAAAATGAGAAAGTTGAATTAGATGACCAATAAAGACCCTTTAAGCTCTAAAATGGTCATAAGTGATGTCAAAGTGCTTTGTAAACAGTGAAGTGGTGTTATTGTTATCGTTGTTGTTGTCTTCGTTGTCATACTCATTATTAGTGATAATATTTATGATCATCCGGACATGGTACTAATAAAGAATAAAGTGGCACAACGAGAAAAGAAAATAAGGGAGATGATCTGGTACCGAGATGGTCAGTTACTGAATAATTGATGTTTGATGGTATTAATAGAAAGCCATTCTTCTGTTCTTTTCGGTTACTTGCTATGTTTTACTTGTTTTCCTCTCAAGGATTTAAGTACAGACGCAGAACCAAAGTTCTCTGTAACTTACTCTTGTAAACAGTTTCCTTTTAGAGATTTGGGGCATGGGGAGGAGGAAGATCTGCACAGGGAACTTCATGGGGAGCTATGTGGTGAAATGCTCTGTTTACTCAGGTAGAGAACTGTAATTTGGGTAAAAGTGGGGCTGGGGAGACTTGGTACACTGGACAGAGCCCTGGGTTTTGTTGTCAGAAGACCCAGGTTCACATTCTCCCTCTGCCATTTGTGCTGTATGTGACTTTGGTCAAGTTATTTTCCATCTTTGGGCCTCAGGTTCCTTACCTGTAAAAATGAAAGGTCTGAACTGGATGTCTAAGCACTCATATCTCTAGATCTTGTGGTCCCATACGAACCCCTTTATACTCTGTTATAGTTAACAGGATTTTCATTTATTAAGCAGTGTCTTTCTACTTATGGGGCAAGTCAATCCAAGAAATCAGTTTGTAGGATTTTATTAAGGATTTGATCTGTGCCAGGGCCTGGGGGTACACAAAATGAAACAGGCCTTGGCTTCTGGGAGCCCATGTTCTATTTGGGGAGGAGGGGGGAGTAACATGTACACATATAATTAAATATAATATATAAAATACATATATGCATATAAGGTAATTTGGGGGAAGAAAGCAGGGGTACTAACACCTCTTTGGTCCCTGGTACATTCAGGGCCCTATGATAGGTAGATATAAGATGAAAAATAACTAAGTTCTTCTTCTTTAGGAATTCATAAACTAACAGAAGATAGGACCCATACATAAATTAAGGACAAAGGAGAAATCAAGACAAAATGCCCTGGGAGCTATAAGAAAATTTGAGGAGAAAGGCAATCTCAGGGACATAATCAGGAGCTTGTAAGCGTCTTGAGATCAGGAACTCTCTAGTGTTTGTGCTTGGTATATAGTAAGCACTTAATTAATAAATGCTTATAAATGATTATTGTTTGATCAGCAATGTATATTAGAAATACATATATATTAGGAAAAGGCTTTTGAGTATTCAAATAGGTAACCCACTTTTACTATGTTTTTATTCCTCCTAAAGAGAAGCAATATAGGTATTGTGAGAGAAAACATTGAAATGAAAGCATCGGAAAACCCTAGTTCTAATGTTGACTCTGCCACTAACTAGACATGCAGCCTTGGGCAAATCTTTTTTACAAATTTAGAATAAATTTTTATTGATATTGTTTTTACATCATTCATCTTTCCCACTATATTCCTCCTCTCTCACCCCTCCTGGAGAACTGTTCTATTCCTTATAAACAAAAAGGAAAAAAAAAAGAGGAAGAAAGAAGCTCTGCAAAACTGACCAACATAAAAAAATCTGATGTTATATGAAATATTCTATACCTATGGTCCTCACCTCTGCAAAGAAGCAGGGGAAGGTGTCTTCTCATCTCTTTTCTTTGGCACCAAGCATAGTCGTTGTAATTTCACAATATTCAGTATAAATGGTTTTGTTGTTTTCATTTACATTGTAGTAAGCACTGTGTGTATGTTGTTTTCTTGTCTTAGCTTCCCTGTACTCTTTCCATGCTTCTCTGTATTCATCATCTTCCTTGTTACAGTTGCAGTTATATTCCATTATAAACATATGTCACATATATTAACCATTCCCCAGTTGATGGACATCTGATTTGGCTTCCATTTTCCTGTTACTACTAGTGCTGATATTTTCGTATCTTACAGGGCCTTTTGTTTTTCCATTGCCTTCCTTGAGGTATATGCTTGCTTAGCAGTAGGATCTCTGCTTTATCCTTAGTATGGACCTTTTAGTGACTTTCTTTGCATTATTCCAAACTGCTCTGTAGAATGATTTCATCAATTCACAGGCCTATCTACAGTGCTTTAGTAGGGTAGAGCAAGCCTCTTAACTTCTGCATCTCAGTTTCTTTTGTGTATAAAACAAATGGATTAATTTAGGTGATCTCATCTTTTTTCTAATCTGGAAAGTCCTTGATTCTGTAATTTTAAAGCCTCCTGTGTTCTTCCCAGGCTTTCCTCATTCAGAAAAATGCTAAGCCCTGAAATAGTTTGAGGAAACAGAATTCTACATGAAGAAAATAATGTGTCTGTCCTTTTTCAGAATTTCTAAACTTTTCTTGAACTTCTTTTCCTATTTCATTTTATCCAGTTATTCTCCAGGAGAATTTTAATCAGTTGAATTTTTATGTTGCCTTTCACACCTTTCATTTCTGTTATCTTTCTTCATTACTACTTTGAGAGAAATTGATTCTCTTAGTTTCTTTCCCAAGGCTGAACCCAGTAATTAGGACTGGTGCTTTCTCTGAATGAATGAATGAATGAATGAATGAATGAATGAATGAATGAATGAATGAATGAATAAATATATGTCTCTTTATTTATTCAGTCTGCTATTGCCATTCCCCTGAAGTTGCCGCCTTGGTTTGGGTCTTTGTGGTTCCTTAGACCTTATTCAGCAATTCCCTTTGTAGGGCAGGGTTTCCGTAAGTTCTCTTCAGGCCACGGCCAGAAACTGGGGAGCAGAAGTGAATTATTGACAGGAGCCTGCACTTCAGAGCTCTGGGCCAGGTTAATCTGTTTGATTAAGTCACATGGTTGCCTGTTCAGTTTGACTTCCAGCTCCTCTTGGCTTTTGGGTATCTAAAGTCAACAGTTTTAGGATGACTTTCTTATACTCACCTCTCAGCTGTTTTCTTCACTCACATGGTTTGTTAAGTGCGTAGAAGGGGAAGGAAATGATTCCATGAACGTTGGAGCTGTTTTGGGAGCCCAGATGTGTCTAGGGTACAAAATAGGTGCAGTTAAAATATTTTTAATGCTGTTAACATATTAAATAAAGAAACCTTTAAAAAATTAAACATATTTACCCTTTTGTGTTTTTCCAGCTGTAGTAAGAGTAGGGTCATAAATTTAATGATGAAAAGGACTTAGGGATAGGTCATCTTGTTTAACTCCTTCATTTTACAGTTGAGGAAACAGAGGCCAAGAGAAGTTAAGCAGCTTGTACCAGGTCAGAAGGCAGTAAATAGTAGAGCCAGGATTTAAATTCAGCTCCTCTGATTCCAGACTTGGCATTCTTTCCACAGAATCCTGCTGCCTCCTATGACCAGAACTGTGGCTGGCTTCTTTTGGGTGATATTTGACTTCAGGAATTCCAGGGTCACTTGGTACCAGCTCCACAAAGACAAAAATCTAGAGAGTTGTGGCTTATCAGTTTAATTTCTTGGCAGGAAACAAAATAGTATAGTAGTTTTGAGCATACCCTTAAGAAGGCAGAAAGGAAGGAAACAAGTACTGTATTTCTGAAGTGCCTCTTGTGTGCCAGGCATTATGCTAAGCTCTTTACAAGTATTATCTTTTTTGATCCTCACAACAACCCTGAGGGTTCAGTGCTATTAAGACCCTCTTGTTACAGGTAAGGAAACTGAGGCAGAGGGAGGTTAAGTGATTTACTTGAGGTCACACAACTGACGAGTGTCTGAGGCTGCATTTGAACACTACTCTTCCTGACTAGTGCTCTACCCACTGTGCCACCAGCCATCTGAGAAGATTGTAGACCATAGATGGAGAACTGGAAGAGAGCTCAGAGGCTAGAGTCCAACCTTCTCACTTTACAGGAAGGTTGAACTGCTTGTCCAATGTCACACATGTGGTATGCACCCGAGGTGGGAGTATAGCTTAGGTCCTTTGACTCTAGGCCACTTCTTTTCCAACTATACCATGCTACTACATAGTCATTGAAAAATATTATTTTACCAGTCTGTCTCTTTTAAAGACGGTGTACAGTAACTGCAGCAGCTGCTACTGCAAAAGCTGGACTTAGAATAGAAAGAGCTGCGTTCGCTCCCTAGTGTGTGACAAAGGGCAAATCTCACCACATTTCTGATAACACTTGTAATATCTACCCCCTCTAGAATTGTCTTGAGGCTCAATGAGCTTTGTATGTAAAGCACTTAGCAGATGGCAGTTGTATAAAATATATAAAAATTATCACATTAAAAAAATTCGGTAGTCCTGATAATTAGGAAACTTTAAGAACTATGTTAGTTTATAGGAGAAAAGTAAATTGTGTACCTTGCCTAAAGTAGGTGGAGAATCTGTACTTTTCCACTAGCTGCAGAAAGCCTGGGCCACATTAAAAATCTTTTCATTTGATTAGAGACAGTCCCCTAATGCCAGCCCTTAAAGGCCCACCTTCTGCCTAATGAAGGGGAAGCATTTCATGGTTGACTGTGGGTTACAACTCGGGTTCAGAAGTGACTCTTGGTTTCTGCTTTGTGTTAGAATGATGAAAGGAAGAGAGAAATTAACTTTTAAATGGAATTAGGAAATCCACCTTGTGTTTGAGGTTATGAACTTTTGGAGAATTCTGAGTTGGACACGTGGTACATCTAAAAATAAGAACTGAAAATAAGGGTTTCTCCCCTTTTCTTTCCCCCCCATCCCATAACACTTTGAAAAGACAAGCTTTCTTCAGTATCTGAGTAGTGTGCTTGTCCAGCAAATCTGTGAGCTTGAAATTGTCTTGTGAAAAATCATCCTGCCTTGATAGTTGTTAGAAAATGCATTTGTTAAATTGAGTGAATAGATAACTATGCCCAGTGAGGGGCCTTGAACAAGAATTTACACATTGCTAGGGGAGTCTTGTTGAGATTCATTATTGTCATAAGATTTCCCCCAGTAAGATCTTAGCTTGCTTCAATGATATATTTCAGTTGGTTGGTTGATGGTGAAGTTTAGCTACTGACTGATGGTGACTCCTTTGTGATTGTTAAAGCAGCCTTCTCTTGCTCTGCTCAGTCCCAAAGGATGATTAGCTCCGTCCTCGGGAGGGTAACCTAGAAATGAATTTGAACAAATTTTTGGCAAGCTGACGATACTTTCAGTAAATGCTCTTGTATATTTTCTTTTTCTAAAAATTTATTTATTTATTTATTTATTTTGATGTGTCAACAATGACTTTCCATATGCTTTTGAGTTGAAAAATTTTCTCCCCCTTCCTCCCCCACACGTGCCTCCCAAAGACGGCGCATAATCTGATATATGCTTTACATTTACATACCCATTAAACATATTTTCACATTAGTGAAGTTGTAAGTAAAAATTAAAACCAATAGCAGGAACCATCAGAAAGATGAAACAAAACTCAACAGAAGGAAAAAATAAGTGATAGCGATTCGACTTCCATAGTTCTTTCTTTGGATGTGGACGGCATTTTCTATCCCAAGGCCTCCGGAGATGTCTTAGATCCTCATAATGCTGAGAAGGGTTCAGTTTCACAATCTTAGTCATCACATAACGTGGCTGTTATTGTGTACAAAGTCCTCTTGGTTCTGCTCACTTCACTCAGCATCAGACCATATAAGTCTTTCCAGGTTTTTCTGAAGTCAGCCTGTTCATCATTTCTTATAGCACAATAGTATTCCATTACATTCATATACCACAACTTGCTCAGCCATTCCCCAATTGATGGGCATCCTCTCAATTTCCAATTCTTTGCCACCACAAAAAGAGCTGCTATGAAGATTTTTGTACATGTGGGTCCTTTTCCCATTTGTTTGATCTCTTTGGGATATAGCCCTAGAAGTGCTATTGCTGGATCAAAGGGTATGCACATTTTTGTAGCCCTTTGGGCATAGTTCCAAATTGTTCTCCAAAATGGTTGGATCATTTCACAACTCCACCAACAATGTATTAGTGTTCCAATTTTCCCACATCTTCTCCAACATTTATCATTTTCCTGTTTTGTCATGTTGGCCAATCTGATAGGTGTGATGTGGTACCTCAGAGTTGTTTTGATTTGCATTTCTCTAATCAATAACGATTTAGAGCATTTTTTCATATGACTATAGATGGCTTTAATTTCTTCATCTGAGAACTGTCTGTTCATATCCTTTGACCATTTATCAATTGGGGAATGGCTTGTGTTTTATAAATTTGTCTTAATTCTCTATATATTTTAGAAATGAGGCCTTTATCAGAGAGACTGGTTGTAAAAATTCTTTCCCAATTTTCTACCTTCCTTCTAATCTTAGTTGCATTGGCTCTGTTTGTGCAAAAATTTTCAATTTAATGTAATCAAAATGATCCATTTTGCTTTTCATAATGTTCTCTATCTCCTGTTTGGTCATGAATTCTTCTGTTCTCCATAGATCTGAGAGGTAAACTATTCCTTGTTCTCCCAGTTTACTTATGGTATCAGCCTTTATATCTAAGTCCTGAACCCATTTTGACTTTATTTTGGTATATGGTGTGAGATTTGGGTCTATGCCTAGTTTCTGCCATACTCTTTTCCAGTTTTCCCAGCAGTTTTTTTCAAAGAGTGGGTTCTTATCCCAGAAGCTGGGGTCTTTGGGTTTATCAAATAATAGATTACTATAGTCATTGACTACTGTGTCTTGCATATTTAACCTATTCCACTGATCCACCTCCCTATTTCTTAGCCAGTACCAAGCAGTTTTGATGATTGCTGCTTTATAATACAATTTAAGATCTGGAATTGCTAGGCCACCTTCCCCTGCATTTCTTTTCATTAGTTCCTTTGATATTCTGGACCTTTTGTTTTTCCAAATGAATCTTGTTATTATTTTTTCTAACTCTATAAAATAATTTTTTGGTAGTTTGATTGGTATGGCACTGAATAAGTAAATTAGCTTAGGTAGGATTGTCATTTTTATTATATTAGCTCGGCCTACCCATGAGCAACTGATGTTTTTCCAATTATTTAGATCTGATTTTATTTGTGTGAAAAGTGTTTTGTAATTGTGTTCATAGAGTTCCTGGGTTTGTTTAGGAGGTAGACTCCTAAATATTTTATAATGTCTACAGTAAGTTTAAATGGGATTTCTCTTTCTATCACTTGCTGTTGGGCTTTGTTGGTAATATATAGAAATGCTGATGATTTATGTGGGTTTATTTTATAGCCTGCAACTTTGCTAAAGTTGTTTATTATTTCAAGTAGTTTTTTACTTGATTCTCTAGGATTCTCTAAGTATATCATCATGTCATCTGCAAAGAGTGATAGCTTTGTTTCTTCTTTGCCTATTCTAATGCCTTCAATTTCTTTTTCTTCTCTTATTGCTAAAGCTAAGGTTTCCAGTACAATATTGAATAACAGTGGTGATAATGGACATCCTTGTTTCACCCCGATCTTATTGGAAATGCTTCTAGCCTGTCCCCATTACATATAATGCTTGCTGAAGGTTTTAGATAGATGCTATTTATTATTTTAAGGAAGACTCCATTTATACCTATGCTTTCTAGTGTTTTTAATAGGAATGGGTGTTGTATTTTATCAAAAGCTTTTTCTGCATCTATTGAGATGATCATGTGGTTTCTGTTGGTTTTGGTGTTGATATGCTCAATGATGCTGATAGTTTTCCTAATATTGAACCAACCCTGCATTCCTGGTATAAATCCTACCTGGTCATAGTGTATTATTCTTGTGATAAGTTGCTGCAATCTACTTGCTAGTATTTTGTTTAAAATTTTTGCATCTATATTCATTAGAGAAATTGGTCTATAATTTTCTTTCTCTATTTTGACTCTTCCTGGTTTAGGTATCAACACCATATTTGTATAAAAAGAATTTGGTAAGACTCCTTCTTCACCTATTTTCCCAAATAGTCTATATAGTATTGGAATTAATTGTTCTTTAAATGTTTGATAGAATTGCATGTAAATCCATCTGGCCCTGGAGATTTTTTCCTAGGGAGTTCATCAATGGCTTGTTCAATTTCTTTTTCTGAGATGGGGTTATTTAAGTATTTTACTTCCTCTTCGTTAATCTGGGCAATTTATATTTTTGTAAATATGTATCCATTTCACTAAGATTGTCAAATTTGTTGGCATATAGTTGGGCAAAATAATTCCTAATTATTGTTTTAATTTCCTCTTCCTTGGTGGTAGCTTCACCCTTTTCATTCTTGATACTAGTAATTTGGTTTTCTTCTTTCTTTTTTTTAATTAAATTAACCAAAGGCTTATCTATTTTATTGGTTTTTTCATAAAACCAGCTCTTAGTTTTATTTATTAGTTCAATAGTTTTCTTAATTTCAATTTTATTAATTTTTCCTTTGGTTTTCAATATTTCTAATTTGGTGTTTAGTTGAGGATTTTTAATTTGTTCTTTTTCTAGTTTTTTTAGTTGTATGCCCAATTCATTAATCTCCTCTTTTTCTATTTTATTTATGTAAGCATTTAGAGATATAAAACTTCCCCTAAGAACTGCTTTTGCTGCATCCCATAGGTTTTGGTATGTTGTCTCATTATTGTCATTCTCTTGAATGAAATTATTGATTGTTTCTATGATTTGTTGTTTGACCCAATCATTTTTTAGGATTAGATTATTTAGTTTCCAATTATTTTTTAGTCTATCTTTCCATGGCCCTTTATTACATATAATTTTTATTGCATCATGATCTGAAAAGGATGCATTTAATATTTCTGCCTTTCTGCATTGGATTGTGAGGTTTTTATGCCCTAGTACATGGTCAATTTTTGTGTATGTGCCATGTACTGCGAGAAAAAAGTATATTCCTTTCTATCCCCATTCAGTTTTCTCCAGAGGTCTATCATACCTAACTTTTCTAATGTTCTATTCACCTCCTTAACTTCTTTCTTGTTTATTTTGTGGTTAGACTTATCTAGTGCGAGAGGGGGAGGTTCAGGTCCCCCACTAGTATAGTTTTGCTGTCTATTTCTTCCTGTAACTCCCTGAACTTCTCCTGTAAGAATTTGGATGCTATACCATTTGGTGCATATATGTTTAGTAATGATATTACTTCATTGTCTATGGTGCCTTTTAGCAGGATGTAGTTTCCTTCCTTATCTCTTTTGATTAGATCTATTTTTGCTTTTGCTTTGTCTGAGATCAGGATTGCTACCCCTGCTTTTTTTACTTCAGCTGAGCATAATATATTCTGCTCCAGCCTTTTACCTTTACCCTGTATGTGTCACTCTTTTTCAAATGTGTTTCCTGTAAACAACATATTGTAGGATTATGGTTTTTAATCCATTCTGCAATCCTTTCCTTTTATGGGAGAGTTCATCCCATTCACATTCACAGTTATGATTACTATCTGTGTCTTTTTCTCCATCCTTTTCCCCCCATTTATGCTTTTCTTTCTCCTTTTTCCTTTCCCCTTCACTAGTTTTTTGCTTTTGACCACCGCCTCCTTCAGTCCCTCCCCCTTTTATTATCCCTTTCCCTTTTCTTCCCCTTTAGTCTTACTGCTCTTCCCTCCCTTCTTTCCCCCTCCTTTCTTTCCCCTCCCTTTTCTTTCCCCTTTTCCCTCCTACTGCCTATAGGGCAAGTTAGATTTCTATACCTAACTATATTATGCCCTTCTTGAGCCAAATCTGATGAGAGTAAGGTTCAAACAATGCTCCCCCCCCTTCTTTCCCTCTGCTGTAATAGGATTTTGTGTCTTTTCCTGTAATTTACCCTTGTCTGCCTCCTCCTTTCTCAGTACATTTTCTAAGATCAGATTGATCCACTTATTTGGATCCATTTAACCCACTTGATTAGATTTTTTTTTATCATTACATCAAAGTCAACTAATATCCACCCTCTTTATGTATACTCCTTTAACAAGGTGTAATAACAATACAGTTCTCAAGGGTTGCAAGTCTCATATTCCCTTGTAGGGGTTTAAACAGCCCCCCCCATTAACAACATATTGTATCTTTCTGTCCCATTTACCTTTTTATGTCCTTCTTGAGTCCTGTACTTGAAGATCAAATTTTTTGTTGAGCTCTGGTCTTTTTATCAGGAAAGTTTGGAAGTCTCCTATTTGGTTGAATATCCACCTCCTCCCTTGAAAAATGATGCTCATTTTTGCTGGGTAATTGATCCTTGGCTGCATTCCAAGCTCCTTTGCCTTATGGAATATCATGTTCCATGCCCTGCGGTCTTTTAATGTAGAAGCTGCAAGGTCCTGTGTAATCCTGACTGTGGTTCCATGATATTTAAATTCTTTCTGGCTGCTTGCAGCACCTTCTCTTTCATCTGGTAATTTTGGAATTTTGCTATTATATTCTTGGCATTGTCAATTTGGGATCTCTTTCAGGTGGTGATCGGTGGATTCTTTCTATGGTTATTTTCCCTTCTGGTTCTAGGACTTCGGGCAGTTTTCCTTTATGATTTCCTGAAAGATACTGTCCAGGCTCTTTTTTCATCATGATTTTCAGGTAGTCCAATAATTTTTAAATTGTCTCTCCTGAGTCGATTTTCCAGGTGTCGGTTGTTTTACTGATGAGGTATTTTATTTTCATCTATTTTTTCATTTTTTTGTTTCTGTTTGACTGACTCTTGCTTTCTCATAGAGTCATTAGTTTCCATTTGTCCAATTCTAGTTTTTAACAGATTGTTTTCTTCTGTTAGTTTTTGTACTTCCTTCTTCAACTGGCCAATTGTGTTTTTTAGGGACTCTTTTACCGCTCTCATTTGAGTATTAAAATCCTTCTTGAGCTCTTCTAAGAAGGCTTTTTGGTCTTCAGACCAGTTCATATTCCCTTTTGTTGTTGCAGATGTGGGTTTGTTGACAATTTTGTCCTCTTCAGAATTTCTGTTTTGATCTTCACTCTTCTCATAATATGAATTTATGGTATGTGTCTTTTTTACTCATGGTGTTTCTTTGTTCCCTGGCCTTTAAAGAGATTGAGCTCTCATGCTGGGGAACAGAGGGTACTGACCCAAGCTTCTTGTGCTGGGGCCTTTTATGCTGGGAATTGGAGGCTGTAGGTTTCTGGCAGCTTACCTCGTGTTGAGCTGGAATCAGCAAGGCTGGAACTTTCAGGAAATTCTAGGTTGCCTGCTTTTCCTTTCCTTTAGCTTTCGTCTGTTCCTTGTAGATGGCTGCTGCAGGATGTTTATCTGCCTGGGGCCCCCTGCAGTGTTGTCTCCCAGGTTTCTGCTAATGCACCGGGAGATTTCTTTGCTATGGAGTCCTGAGGCTCCTGGTGGTTTTCTGAGTTGGTTTCCACCGGCGCCCGCCCGCCCCCCCCCCCCCCCCCCCCGGCACTCCGAGGTCCAGGGGTTGGTGTTAGCCTGCTCTACCACCTGGGCTTCAGGATTTCTTCACAATTGGAGGCTTCAGGGCTCCTATAGCTCACGTGGTGTTGGGTTGGAATCAGCAAGGCCAGGGCTTTAGGAAGCTTTTAGGTTGTTTTCTTCACCTCCTTTCAGGTGAATGCTGCAGGGTATTTGTCTGCCTGGGGCCCCTTGTAGTTCTGCCTCCCTTATGTTTACTGAGGCACTGGGAGAGACCCGTTTGCTGGGCTGAGGCACTGCTGCTCCTCGTCTTTCTTCTAGTTAGGTTTTTTTTTTTCAGGGGTGATATTTTCTGGGTTTTCAGAGGTTGATAGGGGAGAGTGAGAGCGACTACCTTTTCACTCTGACATCTTGGCTCCCGGAAGCGGTCTTGTATATTTTCAAGAACTCTTATAGATCATTTAGTACAATCTCATATGTACAAAAATATTTATAGCAGTTCTTTTCATAGTAGCTAAAAATGGAGAACTAAGATGGTACCCACGTAAACAAATTGTGGTGTATGAATGTAATGGAATATTGTTGCACCGTAATAAGATGATGAAGTGGATAGTTTCAGAAGAAACTGGAAAGACCTCTCTGTGAACCAAGGTAGTGAAGTGAGCAGCTCTTGGGCAATGATAAAGAATGAAGTCAGAGGACTGAAGATGAGATGAGAAAGGTCCTTCCTGCCAGAGAGGTGATAGAGCTTACAGTACAGAATGAGACATACGTTTTTTTTTTTTGACAGGTAAAGCTTAGGAATTTGTTTTGCTGGAATGTGTATGTTTGTTATGAGGGCTTTATTATTTTTTTAATTGTTTAATGGGTGGGGCATTGTGAAGGAGAGGGTATAATAAATGCTTGGAAAAATTAAACCTAAGAAAGTGCCCACAGAGCCTTTGAATCCCTTACCTGAAGCCTGAAACATAATTTCTCTCTTCTCTGGCCCTTCCTTCCCCCAGGTTTTTAAGAACCATCAAAGAAGTGTGAGTAGTGCTCCCCCCCCCCTTTTTAAACTTTGAGCTGTTGGAATAACTGAGGCCTTATAAGAATGAGGCTTCTGTTGCTATTGACAACCATAGCTAAGAGGTGGGAATGGAGGAACACCTACATACTTTTTATCAGCTAGGAAGGAACTGGGAGAAATAACCAAAGGAATATGATTATAAATGCATTATTTGTACAGGTGAAAAAGAGAAGGTCATAGGCGAAATTGGGCGGTGCTTTTAATGACCTCAGGTTTATCCTTGAAGAGAAACCTATCTCTGTAACATCAGTATTCTGCTAGTGATGCTGTAAATCATGAAATATAATAGTCTTTTCAAAGAATTAAAATTGAGAAGCTTTTCAAAATATCGATCAACTAGAAATAGGAAAGGCACTTCCCATCTGTGGCTATTTTCAGTCTCCATGTCCCTGGGCACTAGACTACCTAGAGAGAAAATAAAACGCCTCCCATCATGGGACAAAGAGGGCCAAAGGAGTTAGAGCTCACCTCACTGAGGAAAAAGGCACAGCTCTACTCAGATAGGAAATATGATGGGGAGGGAATGTATTCTAGCCCCAAACATGGCTACCTCTGGTGATACAGTTCTGGACAATTAAATGTGTTATTAGAAGGCATCTTCTTCATTAATATAGGCATCAGTATAGTGGTGATCGGTAGTGTGGGGCCAATATATGAGTTATTATGTGATGCAAGAGAAGACTAAGAAAAGAAAGCCATAAAGAAAATGGTTTAGAATCATTCTTGAGCAATGACATTTCAATAAGGCGCATGTTATAATGCAATGCAGGCTGAAGAGAATGAAAATGAAAAAAATGTTATCAAGACGTCTTCATTATCAACTTTTTTCTGGTTCAACCCACTTTTACTCTGATAGTCAAACTTTGTTGAATCAGAGCTACAGAAATTATTCTTTTAAAGTCTGATGTTTATATTTTTGTACAACTCATTAAAACATTATTAATGAAAACCTACACATTGTTAAAATAACCTAACAATGATTCTACTCCAAATTATGTAGTCTTTGGTCCCGAAAGTTAATGTGAGCATGGCACACTATTCAATTTTAAATTTATTTTTATACAACCATCTTTTTATAAGTGTTGTGGTCTGTAAGCAGCTACAGTTCTCAAGGACAGGTGAATGATGGAAAGTTTCCTGAACATGCCCTTTGACATAAGACCATGTTTAAAATTCACCAGTACCAGCCTTTAGTGAAGAAAGCCATTTCTAACTGATGTGACACAAGAAATAAGGGCTAAAAAAGTGTGGTTGAAGGAAAGTTTTTAAGGTTACTAGTTTGCCTCATTAAAAAAAGGCAAGCAATTAAAAAAAGGCAAGTACTAGTGACAGGAGGGCCAGCCTTCAGGGAAGAAAAACGTGGTTTCAAGTCTTACCTCTCTCTCTCTCTCTCTCTCTCTCTCTCTCTCTCTCTCTCTCTCTCTCTCTCTCCTCTCTCACACACACACACACACACACACCACACACACACACACACACACACGCACTGCAAACCATGGACAAGTCATTGGGTTTACATAGACAAACAGGCATCCAGGAAGGCAATCATGCAGACAATTCAGGCAATTTAGAGAGAGAGAGACAGACAGAGAGAGAGAGCAAGAGAGACAAACAGTCCCAATATCTCACTCAGATGAAGTTTTTTTTAGCCTAATTTATCTAGATAAATTCTTCACTCAAATCTTCACCAGTAGTGGCTGCTGAACACCAGTGTTAATCTTAATAATAAGAGAATGTAATCTGCAGGGCAGGGACTGTTCTCATTTTTTTTGGTACTTGTATGCCTAGCACTTACCACAGTGGCTGGCACACAGTAAGAATTTAATAAATGCTTGCCGCATTAAATTTGTTTTGGAGGACATAGGAGGGGAGGAACCATAAGCAGGAGAAAGAGGACTTCAGTATTAAAGTCCTTTCTAGTTCTAATTACAATAATCCAAGAAAAGCCCTCCCAGTGGCCCATAAGAATTTGAAAGTTCAGATCTCAGAGCAAGTTACTTTAAGCACCTTGAGGGCAAGAGACTGTTTTATATTTTGTTTCTGCTTTCCCAGCACTTGGAATAGTGCCTGGCACATGGCAGGAGCCTAATAAATGCTTAAATTGAACATCTTATTAAATATTTCTAGTGCCACTCTCGTCCATATCCTTCCTAAAATTGTTTCACAAAAAAGTGCCAGGCATCTCTCTAGAATCTATATCTCTAAACATTCCAATGATTATCCCTCTATCTTGCTACACCTTCTTCCCAAGTTATACATATGTCTACTATAAGTATCTTTTCCATCACTTCCCTTGTGCAGTCAATTTCTGTCTGGTAACATGTTGTAGTTCACAAAACCCACCATGCACCTCTCTCATTCCCTTTGGTTCTTGGATTTTGCCTTTCTCTCAGCCAAGCGTGGCATCTTTGGGAAGCTACATGGTGTAGTGGAAAGGGCACTGGTTTTGGAGTAAGGGACATATAGGTTGAAGTCCAGGCTCAGAAACTCACTAGCTGTCTTAATTCTGGGCAAGCCACTTAAGCTGTCTGTGCCTCAGTTTCCTCATCTGTAAAGTAAGGGGATTGGACTGGATGGCTTCTGAGGTCCCTTTTAACTTAAAATCTATGCTTCTATGATTTAGCCCTGGGTTGTTTTTTTTTTTGAGATTTAGCCCTGTTTTTGAGAGCTTGTGTGTGACACAGTGTCCTTGCCTTGTCCCTCCTAGTCTCTGATGCTGCTGGGCCACTGTGAAGGACATTTAACCCCACCTGCTCCCTGGCTCTCAGAGGCTTTCTTGATGAAGACGCCTCCTGTGTGTTTTGTCAGTCACTGTCTAAAGTGTAGTTTGAGCTTTAAGTAACATCTGGTGCCTTCTTACTTCCTAGTTGGTCATGTTCCAAGTTTGACTTGAATGAGATCCGGCTGATTGTCTACCAGGATTGTGAAAGGAGGGGCCGACAAGTCTTGTTTGACTCTAAAGCAGTGCGGAAGATGGAGGAATCGGCAATTCAGGTACAAAATGCTCATCTGGCTTTTGGTGAGCTCTTTTTATTTTTTGGCCATCTCTGTAATGAGTCAGGTATTGCTCTGACTGCCTGCTTTGTGCTGTGGGGACTCTATAAGGAAAAAGTGACTCTTGTCTTCAAAAGGCTTACAGCTGGGCTGTGAACATGAGCCCATAGGAAGCAATTGGCAAAATTGTTTGGTACATCGAGGGTTTGTGATATGATGGGTGTGTAGGTATTTTTTCCACCCAGGTCATAGGCCCTCTAGTTTAGCAGACATGCCTCAAGAATTACTGGGGAGGAGAAATCCATCCCTCTGAAGCAGACCTTAAATAGACTGGTCACTTGATGATAGTTAAGAGGCTGTTAGGTGATTGGAATCTTGGACTTTGAGAAGTCACAATCACTTTCAAGCCATATTTATACATCAAAGTAGGACTTGAATGGACACACAGACTATTTATGTAAGAATTTAGATGAAGACTAGAGCAAATAATGGAGGACATGGGTCCCAAACTAGACCTTAAAGAGTATGTGGGATTTAGATAGACAGAAGAGAAAGGGAGGACATCCAGGTAAAGGAAATGGAATGAGTTTGAAGTTGATGGTGAGGAGATTGCCTTGACTAAAGTGAAGAGTATGTATTGGGGATTAGAGTAGGGCAGGGAATAGCATTGAATGGTAGAGTGAGGCTGGACTATGGAGGGCCTTGAAAACCAAGCCAGAGAGTTAGAATTTGATGTGGTTAGCAGAAGGAAGACACTAAAGTTTTTTGAGCAGGGGTCCCATTATAAAATTCATGTTTTAAGAAGATTACTGTAGTGCCAGTACCATTTATGCTGGATAAATTGAAGGAGAGAAGCCAGAGCCAAGGAAACTTAGTAGGGAGCTGTTAGAGTAATCCAGGCATAAGATGATTAAGACCCTGACTGGGGCTAAGGCCAGGACAGGGCAGTGTCAGTGAAAATGGAGTGGATAAGTATTTGAAGGTTTTTTTCAATGATAGATTGATGACTGTCCAGGATACAGGATAAAGGAGAGGGGTGGGTGAGTTGAAGATGAGTGTAAGTGTTTTATGTTGGGAGAATGGCAGCACCACTGTTACAGAGATAGATGAGTTGAGAAGTATCAATTTGAGGGCAAAAGATGAGAATTTAGTTTCGGACATGATTTAGATTTTTAGACCTCTAAATTTGAAGGGCAGGTGGAATATATAGGTGTCAGAAAGTCCTTTTGTACTTGACACAAGTGGAACATTTTTTGACTTTTATTTGTCTTAATGCATTTATTTTCCTGCTGATGCAGTTATATTATAGATTTGCCCTCTGAGTTATCACTATCTCAGAATCATAGGATTGTACATTTAGAGCTGAACAAGACTCTCTTTTTAACAAAGGAGGAAACTGAGACCCAGGAAGCAAAGTGATGTAATGGTCGAGGGCAGACAGATATTAAGCTTTGGAGTTAGGGTTTAAACCCTGGATCTAAATTCAGCCCCCTTTTCTTCCTAACCACCACTCACCGAGATCCAGAGTGACCCCCTGAAAGTTTGATAATGCAGTGACTGCCCACCCTACCCCCATTTATACATTTCTGGCTCTTATGGGTCTTCTGGTGTAATGGAATGGGGCAGCTCATTCTGTCCCTTTCTAGGGAAGTAATCTGTACAGTATTATCCCTACACTTGTCTCCCTTCTGGGCTCCAGAGGAGGAGAAGAGCTCATCAGACAGATCTTCTGGTTGCCCAAAGCCTGTTTTGAATAAAGTTAGCTTCTCAGATTCTGGCTTTGCTTTCCCAGATTTCCAGCTTTGCAGCCAAATAAATACTTTACTGTGGTGAAAAAGAACCCTTGGGCCTGGGGGTTACTTCTACCCCAGATAAAACTCATTCTTTCCTTCAGGAAGGAAGTATTTTGGTTTAAAAGGCTACCCCTATTGGGTGTATTCAGAATTCAGGCGTTCTGCTAATCATTAACAAAGGCCTGGACTTACCTGGATGAAACTAGGGGAGGGAAGGGAAATCTCTCAGCTGAGTTACAGTGGGTTTTTACTGTAGATTTTTATCCACAGCAAGGCTCTCCAGGACTGAACCTTTCTCTTTACTGGTGGGATATCATTTAACATAGTTTTCCAGTTCCCTGAAGGATGGGAACTTACTGCACACCCACACACCTCATCAGTGGGGTTCCCCAGGGACAGGCAGAGGCAACAAAATAAAATAACTTGAGCAATTTATAAAAATGGTGGGAAGCTTCAGTACGTTTGGTGAAATGAAGACTTCTGGGAAGGACCTTTGTCTGGCTCCCACTTATAGCACTAAGGAGTCCACTAAGGCCCAGAGAAGTGGGGGGATTTGCCTAAGGCCACAACAAATGAGTGGTACCACTAGGTCTCCTGCTCCTAGTTTTCTGCTCTTAACATGACACCACAATTCACTGGAGAACATATTTATAGTAAATGCTTTGCGCAAAGTCTCTATGCCTTTGCCGTTGCAGGTATAAAGGAAGTTTGTCAGGTGAGTCCGTGTCTTCTTCCTTGATCTGGGGCCAGCACCGTACATCCCTGTGTGCTAGTTACCCAAAAATAACACTCGGAGATTTTCTAGGTATAAAGTGAAAGATTTATTACGTTCTCGCGAGAAGCAGGCGTCTGCTTAGTCCGGCAGTCTGAACGAAGAGAGGCAAGGCACAAAGGTCAGAACAAAGGTTATATAGGCCTAATGTGGAGACACCCACCCACCACTGGCTGTAAATTCCCATTGGACAGGAATTTCAGCCTTACAATCTAAAACTCGAAAATCTACCCCAGAAACAAGGAATCTCATTATAATACTACCAATCCTAGCCATTACCTAATACTAATGTAACAGTACAGATCGTGTGTTTTTCTAGGAACTTGAAACTTGGGCCTATTCAGGCTGGCGTAACCAACCTTGAGTTTGTAACAGTATACAAAACTGTTACACTTAGTCCATCTGAGAGATCTCACATTGTCTCACTCATCCCCATAAAGAGATGTGTGCCCTTTGAGAGGAGACTGACAAATCCTTTTGTCTAAAGGCAGAGATCAGAGACCCACATTCCTCCAAACAGAGCCTGGCTGCCCTGAGTCCCAGGCAGCCAGTCATCTTGTGGGGAGGGGACAGGCCTGTTCAGTGAAAATTAACCAGGAATTTTCTGTATCACTGCAACCAGATATCACCTCAGCAAGGCAAAGTGCCTTTTTTTTTTTATTGGGGAGGTGATTTCCTGACCTCAAATGAAGGCATTTTGTAAACTTATCAAATTGGTCAAGGGTTTTCCTGATTAATCTTCCATATATGAAGACAAAAACAAAACAGGGCTGTCCTCGAGGAACTTACAGTCTCCTAGGGGATGAAACTCACCCACAGATAAGTATATACCAGTTAGTTACTGGGGTTATGTATAGTAAGTTTCAGGAAAGGCCTTGTTGGAGGTGACAGTAAAATTGAGCCTCAGAGAGATTTGAAGAGAGATTTTGAATTTGTGTCCCCAGGGCCTAGCACAGTGCCTTGTGCTGAGTAGACAAGTAATATAAATGTTTGTTGAATTGAATTGAGAAGTAAGTGAAGGCAAACATCCCAACCCTGGGGGGACAGATGGTAAAAAGGTGTCAGAGTGGAAGATGGACTGGCATGAAGAGGGACCTGAAAAGTAGTCTGGTTCATTTGGAACCTGAGTCATAGCAGAATATGAAATCAGTCCATAAGGATATGGAGGAGTCAGACTGTGAAGGACTTGAAATGCCGAGCTAAGGGGCTGATATCTTATCCTAGAAGCAGTAGGGAGCCATGGAAGCTTCTTGAGCCAAGGGCTAACTTGGTCAGACCTGCCTCCCCCAATACCACTTTACTTCTCATTGACTAGTCCAGATTTACCCTCTAAAAATGCATGTTATGTCTTAGACGTTGGAGAGGTAGATTTAAAAATGTGTTATAGCCCAGGCCTTTCAGACAATGAGGCAAGTGTGAATTTCCATTATAAATTAGGTTCCCTGAAGTGCTGGCTGTTACTAGCATAAGTGACAAAAAGTGGTGACTCATTGGAAAGTGTTCAGAGGAGCCTGGTTTTTGGAGTGGGTGCTAGGAACTACTCTGTAGGTCCCTCCCTCCTGAATGATGATGTGAGTGGGCACATGACGGCTGAATTATGTGCTTAGAACTGCCTAATGAGAGTCATGTTAGAGACTAGATAAGCCATCCTTGCTTTAATGGACAGCAAATCAAAAGGTACATAAGACTGAGCTGATGGGCAGGTGGCCTAGTAATTAGAGAGCTGGTCTGGGAGTCTGAAAGCCATGGGTTCAAATTCTACCTCTGACAAACAGTGACTGTGATTCTGATTGAGTCAATTAAACTTTCAGTGCCTCAGGCAACTCTCTAAGACTTGAAATTGCCACAAAGTTGCTCTGGTAGAGGAGATTTTCTCACTAGACCAAAGTTGAAATCAAATACTGAGGGAAACAGTGCTGGTTTTAGAGAGAGGGGGATCTGAGGGTGGGAGGAGGAGACAGGGAAAAGGTGGCCACTAATTAAAAAAAATTTTTTTTGTATCACTTTCATATAAACCAATGATGGAATAGATTGGAGTTTGCATAATCTATATTAATCCCAATGTTACTTTAAAAATGTTGATAATTTTTAGATGTTTATTTTTAAACATAGTTTAAAAATCAATAATAACTTTTTTTTTGACCTAACACCTTTATTTAATCTTGCCTAATTCCTGAGCATTACACATTCTCCAAAGCCATCCCCATCACTGGGTCACCTGCGAAAGAAATACTGGGGTTTTCTGCCAGCCTTTGATTGCCCCTGAATGTTTTATTGAAGGCGCTTCCAGGTTACAAAGATGGGTTGATGAACCTGGCTGTCTTCAAGGTCTGATTTATCTCCCTCTGTCCCCAGAGAACTGAGGATGTCCTCATTAAAATGCCAGTCAGGTGCTGCCAGGCACGGAACAGTATCAGCAGCAGCAGCGGTAGCAATGGCAGCACCTCTTCCCATTCTTCAGTGGGCTCTCTACACGGCAAGGAGCAGCTTCCTAAGTACCAGGTAAGAGGAGTCCAGAATGGAGGGCATACCACCAGAGTGAGAGGCAGAAGCCCCGTACAGAAGTTGTGGGGTGGGGAAGAATGACTCTTGTTGATCTGGTAGCCTAAACTTCTTTAGGCCTGTGTCAGCTGTTCACCTGAGCTTTGCCTTCTGATTCCAGCTACAGAATGATGGAGAGTGTGCAGAGAGGTGGAGGTAGCTCAGCACAGCTTGCCCTAGCATTGTAGTGCAATGAGAAGTAGCAAGCAGGAGAAGTGCCCTCCCTAGTTTTGTCTCTACTCCCATTAAGAATAGCCAGGATCCCTAGTTAGGCTTAAGAATCCACAAGGGTTTCCTGAGTGTGTACAAGCTTCCCCTTCTGAGTCAGCATGCCTGTGCTACTGGCACTGGAAAGGAATTGTTTGGTACCTCAGAGGCTGGCATTCATCTGTGAGAAGCAGAAGAGCAAGCGAAATTCAGCAACCATTTATTAAGCACCTGCTAGGTGCCAAACCCTGTGCTGGGAGCTGGGGATACAAGACAAAAATGGAGCTGGAACGGACCTAGACGCCAGCTGGCCCATCTCCCTTATTTGAGATAATGAAACTGAGGCCCGGCGGGGACTGAGTGACTTGCCTGTGATTACACAAGGTCACATGAGATAACGTGTGAAGTGTTTGCGATTCATAAAGCACCATATCAATGCTGTCATCATCATCATCATCATCATCATCATCATCATCATCATCTTTGGGTGGCAGAGCTGGGATGCTGGGATGTGAACCCACCTCCTTCTGCTCCAAATCTGAGAGGGACCCAGGCTTCTCAAGCTTGTGGAGTCTTCAGCAACCCTAGGGATAGCTGAAGATATGCACTACAGGGCCAGGCTCCGGGATGTCTCTTGTTTTTGTTGTATTGAGTGCCTTTGTCCTGTGGACCTACAAATCCAAATCCAAAACCACTGTACTGTGCTGCTGCCCTCAAAGTGTTTACATTCTACTAGGAGTATCAACACTTCAATAAGTGAATTTGAGAAATAAGGAATTTGAGAAAGGAGGGGGGTTGAGGGTGGGGAGAATGTCAGGGACGAGATGGTGGCACCCGAGATGAACCTTGAACAAAAATTAAAATCCAGACAACTGATGGAATGTCAGTTTTGGAAGGGCCTGGGTATCTGGAGAAATGAGAAATCTTGATTAAGGTTGTAGGGGAGCCCATGAAAACAAGTGAGTTGTTAAAAGAGTAGATATTAGAGACAAGGGTTTTTATTTGTTATTATTGTCTTTTCTACGCTTCATCAAGAATTGTCTGAGAGGGACCCAGGCTTCTCAAGCTTGTGGAGTCTTCAGCAACCCTAGGGTAGCTGAAGATATGCACTGCAGGGCCAGGCTCTGGGCTGTCTCTTGTTTTTGTTGTATTGAGTGCCTTTGTCCTGTGGACCTACAGGTTCTTAGTAGTTGAGAAAATGTGGGATGATATTTCAGTTGGGCGAAGGGAAAGAAAGAAATGGACCTGGCTGTGCAAGGGCTGCTGTGAAATGGAGGAGGAGGGATCAGGGTTTGTGATGAAGCAAGTGAGGGGGGACAGAGCAACCAAAGGACAGCCAGTTGGAGTGAAATGGATGAACATGAAGTTCTTTTCACAATCCTCTTGCACTCTTACTTTGCCAAAAGGAAGCTGTTTTAAAAGGTTAGACTTGGATATCTGAGCAGAATTAGATATTGGCTTAGACTTGGACCTGGTCCGTTAAGTAGGTATGTTTACACAGCATATTTATTTGGGTCTGGTTAAGATAATGTAAATGCTTTATAACTTTCAGCTCAAGTGCTGCCTCCAACATGGATTCTCTTGTTGTTATTGCCTTCCCTTCTGAAATTAATTTGTACTAACTGTATATATTTTGTGTTTGTTCATCTTTTCTCCCTTCCCTCCTCCTACTCATCTCCCCCCCAGTAGACCACAAATAAGCTCCTTGAGGGCAAAGACTGTTTAAGTGTGTGTGTGTGTGTGTGTGTGTGTGTGTGTGTGTGTGTGTATGTCTGTCCCCGTATCCGTCCATCTATCCCCAGTGCCTGTTATGGTACCTTCCTTGTACTGGGCATTTGTTAAATGATTGCAGCGTGTTTCCCTCAGCAGAGAGGTGGGGGACTGACTGGTTGGGTAAAATGTTGTATATGTTGTCTGGTAGTGACTGTGGTTGTTTTATGTTTGGTGATTTACGTGCAACTGCACCTTTGTATACTTTGCTTTGGAGAGAACTTTAGTGTTCAAAAGAAACAGGTTTTTGTTTTTTTTTGAGTTGGGAGGTGCAAAAACTAGAGATTAGAGGGATTGTAAATGATTAATCGAGGAGAGATGTGGACATTCAGAACTCAAATAACACGATTCATTTAGCCAGTAGTAGATAGACATGCCAGTGTGAATTGTTCATTTGCACATGTGAAATAGAATCCTCAAGTACTTTTTGGACGGTTGGTTCCAAATGTCATTAGAATTTCATTTGTTTGTATTGAACAGTGGGCTATATTTCTTTTCTGAACCAAGAAGCAGCTTGTTATATAACACAAGGGTAGCTTTGGGCTAGTGACAGGTATTTGGTAAGGAAGAGTAGCAGCCAAGGGTCTGTTAAGTAGACTACTGTTTCCTTTAGTTTACTTTAGCAACAAGATAAAACAACTGCTGTTACTTTCTTTGGTGTGATGCTGTGAATTCACTTTTCTTTCCTAGTTCCCCTAAGCCTACCTCTTGTTTAGCCATTATGCAAAGAGTCTAATGAAAGGCATCAATGTCCAGGAGGTAGAATGATCTTGTATCAAGTTCATGGGGATAGAAATAGGAATTAAATTCTATGCATTAAGCAGCATGCAGCCTGTGGGAGGATTGGGTGGGGTTCAAAGCCATGGGTCATCCAGGATGAAATCAAGAAGACTTCTCCATTTGTATCTCAGACCCCTGCTGAATCCTGAAGAGACCTCTAAAGGCAGGCCTGACTTAGGCTGGCACCCTGTTAGAGCAAGTTCAGGGTTGGAACAAAAGGACATTTTCTCAGCTATACCATAGGAAGGATATTAAACAAGGATACTCCAGCACTTAGTCGAGAAGTTTTCAGAAAACTGAAAATGACTAAAATGGGTAGATGTGGCACTTCCTCACCTCCATATGGATAGGAGTCTATTCATCACAGTAGGGTGTGGTGATTTACTTGGTCTTGGTATATCTGCCAAGTCTGAAGAGTCCAATCCACATGGGTGGGCCTTTTAATGCCCTTTAAATGACCAGTCTTTAAATGAATGACCAGGACTTTAAATGAAAGTCCCATCCATAGGGCCAGAGGTTACCAGGAAGCTGTGTCAAGGGAGATACAGCTTGAACCTCAACCTCTTAGGCAGCTTTGTTACTTTTCAGGGAAAAGCTAACCTAATTCATATTTAAGGGAGAGGGGGTAAACCCTGGTAGATACTGGTCCTGTCATAAGAAGAGGGCAGCGAGGTGGCACAGTAAATAGAGAACACTGGTATTAGAATCAGGAAGGCTCATCTTCCCGAGTTCAGATCCAGCCCCACACACTTACTAGCTGTGTTACCTTGGGCAAGTCACTTAACCCTTTTTGTTTCAATTCCTCATCTGCAAAATGAGCTGGAGAAGGAAGTGGCAAACCACTCCAATATCTATGCCAAGAGAACTCCCAGTTGGGGTCATGAAGAGTTGGACACAACCGAAACAAAAGTCACAAGAATGCTGTATGGTTTTTATAAAATCCCAGAGTTTTTAATTCCTACTAATCCAAACCGAACCAGTTAGTCCTCTAGTTCTGGCAATTTTGTTAGTCTTTGTTATATTATGTTAAATAATTGGTTAAAGAATCCTGGATCCTGTTTCTTTACAAGATATGTTCTTAATACTGAAGGGACAGTGAATGTTTATATCTGCAATTAACTCAAAATTCTTTAGCACCAAGTAAACTGGTGGCCCAGAGTTAACAGGAACCTCTGCCATGGTACAGGCTCTGACAACTCCCACCAATCTGGAACAATTTCCAACATGGTTCAGTTAGGGGGCATTATCCAGGGTCCAGCCTAGCTAAGCACAGGGAGGCTCAGCAGAAAAGGCCAGCTACTAGGTAATGAAACCTTCACCACCTCATGAAATGTAACTGAGGCATGGAAGAAGGGTCAAGACCTTGTTGCTGAAGGAATACCAATGTTGTCAAAATCGCCTTTTTCATTTCCAAATAAGTCATTTGATACCTTTTGCTTTTATATCACAGACATTTCTTAATACAGTAGCTCCCCTTTGGAATTGAACCCTCCCTTGTACATCCTCTGAGTAAACATGCAAACAAAAAACAACTAAAACAGTCATTGACAGTGGCTGCACTGTGCTTTCCCTCATCTCTCTGTCCAAGAGGAGAGGTATGTTTAATGATGTGTTCTGTGTGACCACGGTTGTTTGTAGTCAGGTGAGCGGTGCAGTGGATAGAACATTGGCCTCAGAGTCAGGAAGACAAGTTCTAATCCTGCCCTAGACACGTACTACTAGTCTACTAGCTGGGTAACAGAGGCAAATCACTCAACTTCAAATGTAAAATGGCATATTAATACCACCTACCTCGAAGACTCTGGTGGTGAAATAACCTGTGTAGAGTATTTTGCAAACCTTAATGTGCTATGTACATGTATTACCATCATCACCACAGAGTTTAACTTGGTCTTTGTGTTTTCTTTTCATTTACGTAACTGTGGTCATTGTGCACGTTGTTCTTTTGGATCTCTCCCTCAAACTTAGCATAAATCTTCCTGTTCTTCACCAAATTCCTCACATTGAGCATTTCTTACTGTATAATAACATTTTGCTACATTTGTCACAATCTGTTCAGCTGTTTCTTAATCAGTGGGTATCCCTTTGGTTTTGTGCTGCTATGAGTATCTTGGTATGTGTAAGATATTTCTTTCAGTCTTTGACCTCCGTGGAATAGAAGTTACACACCATTCTGAAGCATTAAAATATAACATGCAGAACAAATGAAATAATCTCTCTTGTAAAATTTCTAAATGGAGGTAGTGATGATTCTTCTTCCCCATTATAATGAGACTATTGTGGAGATTAAGAAAATTGGCAAATTGCTTTGATCCTTAGGAAGGTAAAGTTTGCAGAGAGAAAACGTCATGAAATCAGTGTTGAGAACAAATCTGAAGAAACCATGCATCAAAGCTCAAGTCTTTATAAGATGACCAGAACTGACTTAAGGAAACAGTCATTACCTTCTTCTTAGCCAAGAGTAAAGGATTGGACAAAACCGTGGTGCTACAGGCACAATGGAGAGAAAGCACTGGACTTGGGATCTGGAAAACCTGAATTCACTTCCTGTCTCCAGATATGTTAAGCCTGTGTGACTCAGGGCCAGTGACTCCATCTCTTATTTTCTGAGCATGATAATAGCATCTGCCTCCCAAGGTTATTGTGAGGATAAAATGAAGTAATATTTTATAGTGTTTTGCAAACCTTTAAGTGCTACATAAGTTCTAGTCAGTGCTGTTATTAACATGTCAACTACTACTGCATATCAACTTTGAGTTTCTTTTCTTCTTTCTACTTGTCATAGTATACAAGACCAGCTTCTGATGTCAACATGCTTGGGGAAATGATGTTTGGTTCCGTGGCAATGAGTTACAAAGGCTCTACCTTAAAGATTCACTATATACGGTAAGTTTCCAGCCTTTGTTTCAGGGATTGAGAAGTGGGAGTATGATGTTGAATTTCGATTAAATTCTACATGTATTTGATTTGTTTTCCCTCTTTTAGTTCTCCACCACAGCTGATGATTAGTAAGGTCTTCTCTGCTAGGATGGGCAGCTTCTGTGGAAGTACCAACAAGTAAGTATGGGATTTCCCCCTCCCTCTTGCTTTAAAAGAAAAAAGAAGATGCTGTTATTTCAAGGTACTCAGTCTTCAAGTTGGTAAAACTCTTCATGATGAGGAACACCGTCAGATGAGAAAGGGATTAATATATAATTGGCCTTAGAATTCACCCACCTAAATTTGACCACTGCCTCGCTGGGAGTGAGTCTAAAAAGCTCTTTTGTGTTCTCAGGGGGCCTTGGGACTGTGGATGAGTGAACGTCCAAACTTTTGGTCTGTTTTAGCACCTTTCTACTTTTAGTCAGATGATAACCATCTTCCTCCATGAAGAGTGAAAAATGGAGAAAGAAAAGGGGCTATGTTGTATTCCATCAGATTGTCATACTATCTTCTCTTTGTCACCCATGGCCTTTTAGTTTGCATCAAAGCCATTTCTGCCAGCTTTCAATGTTCTTGAATGTGTCTTCCTAAATAATAATAATAATAATAATTATAATAATAATACCTTACTTTTCATGCAATGCACTGATATTACCTTGTGTGCTCCTCCCAGCACCCCTCCAAGATAGACAGTTAAGTAATAGTATCCCCAATATACAGATGAAGAAACCAAATCTTGTGCAAAATCACACGATTTATAAGTGGCAGAGTCAGATTTTTTACTCTTTAAGTCCAGCTTTCCCCCTGCACCTGGCTGCTCCCTTGTAAGTGTGGGATTTTCCCTTCTCTCTTATATACAGTCTGTCCCTTTTAAAAAAAAAAGCTTTATCAAGGCCATTGGACAGGATTGGTTTGGCCAACCTGTATTTTTTAAAGCTAAAACAAAAAAGTTGAGCAGAAGCCTTGTTAGTTTCAGATGCTTACTGATATTAGTACATTGTGTAGTTTTAGCAAGGATCTTCTCTGAAAAGAGCTTTTGGAATTTTTTTTCCACTTTCATTCTTGATTATGTCTCTGAAGTAGGAGCATTATAATTCCCCAGTATGATTCCTTCTTAACTTTGAGATTTTAATCCTATCATATTTCATAAATTTTTTAAGCCTGAATAATATCAAAGAAAAGGCCCTGTGTATAATAAAGTATGACCAGTGAAAACTGAATTAGACCAATAGGAAGCAAGTTTGAAGTCATGCTGTGGAGGATGTATTGGAACATAGAAGGATTTTGTTTTTAACCAGGTGTTGTTCCTACCAGCATAGTCTCCATAGCAGGATGAACATTTTTTCTGTAGTATACTGCAAAGCCGAAAAACCTTGTAACAGTCATTCTAGCTATCTTTTCTAATTTGGAACTGTTCGCAATTGAGAATAAATTGCCTTTTAGAGTTGGAAGAATGAAATAAACTAATCTTTAGTGTATGTGAATGTTTAACTTTTGATGAATGGCAAATAGCCATTCATTACCCGTTATGATTATTTAGACTTGATGAGTTTTTTTTACTTAACTTTAATAGTTATTTTACCAGTTTTTTGTTTTTTATGGTAATAAATTTTTCTATCTTGTAGCTGAACTTTTGAGGTTAACTCAACTTTTAACATGATTTGTATAATTATAGTCTTATGTTTTTAGCTAAAATGATTTTAAACCTCTTTTTGTGATACTATTCTAGACAGCTTGATAATTAACAAATACATTTGAAACATCTACTCCCCATATACTTCTCTAAGACTTGATTCCAACATTTTTGGAATTGTAAGTCATTGTGGCCCTAGGGACACCTGAGGGTTGTCCATTCGGTGTCAAAACTGTTTTGGCCTCAGCAGCCGAAGGTGTGGACAGAGGTAGTAGAAAAACAACCGAGTTCTTTGTCGTCAGTACCCTTTTTTTTTTAATACAGTTTGTCCAACAACTAATTAAGTTGGCGGTAAACCACCTATGGTGATAATTCTACAAGCAAAACCAGAGGAAATTGAAGAAATCGCAGCTAAATAGAAGGAGCTATCAACTGACAGCTTCTCTTTGGAAATGTGAATAGAGCAGTTGGTTTTATCTTAAAGCCACAACAACAACAAAAGAACCCACCTATAAATTTCTGAGACACTTGATCATATAACCTTGTATATAGCTCATGATGAACTTAAAGTAAAGTCTCATGAAGATGCCTTGACATCCATTGCTAAGGGAGCAAGAGAATGTGATTACAATAAATTTTGTTTTGAGAAGTTCAGAAAACTCCATTGAGTAATTTTAATGGGTTGCCCAAAAGGCACATAGTAGGCACTTAATAAGAATACTTGTTTGATTGAGGGTAGGTTGCAACATACTGCTCATATTACCAGTTAATAATTATGAAGGAGAAGCAGGATAAAGGATGTTATCAGAGAGAAATAGGACCAGAAAATGAAATGGACTAGTCACATGGTGAGAGAGAGAGAGAGAAAAAACACGAGACAACACGAGAGAACCAATGGAGAGGGATAACCAATGGAGAGGGATAACCAATGGAGAGGGATAACCAATGGAGAGGGATAACCAATGGAGAGGGATAACCAATGGAGAGGGATAACCAATGGACAGCCCACATATGCTCCACTCATTCTCTGTCAAGAGATCTGAAGGACAGCCTCCAGCATGATGGGTGAAGATCATGGGAATTTGTTGGGAGGACATAGGATGGGAAAACATGGATGGATTGCATTCAGCACTGCTGGAGAATGTTATCAGTGGCATCACATATCCAATTGAAGTATAAAAATCCTTGAGGAAATTTGCACTGTGAGAAAAGTTTCCAAAACCAAAGTTGTCATTCACTCCTCTGTGTTATGACTGAGGAATGCTATCTGTGTTGTTTAATTTTTAAACCAGGCTTTTTATTGTACCCTAAATAATCCTTTAAAAATCAGTCATTTTTGTTAGGTGAGATGAGTCATTAGTAGAGGAGATTTTTAATTAGTAGTAGCAAGCACCTACCAGAGTACCCTGCATAGAGTCAATAAATGTTTAGTGAATTGAGTCATTAAGTTGAATTGATATCAGTGATTTGTTTTGACTTTTAAAAAAAGTGTTAGAAACGGTTTCATTTTTATCCTAGACATTTCAATTGACATTTTCCTGCTCTTTCTCCCTTCTTTTCCCTCTTTGGTTTTTAGCTTGCAAGACAGCTTTGAATATATCAACCAAGATGCTAATTTGGGAAAATTGAGCTCAAATCAAAATAGTTTGGGTCCCTGTCGTGCTGGAAGTAACCTAGGTAAAAACCTAGCATAAATAACAAAAGAACGTTTGTAATTAACTGATGTGTCCTGGGTGTGTGTGTTGTGTTCATTTTCTTTTTTGTTTTGTGTTGGGTTTTTCGTTTTCATTTTTGTTTCTGCTTTGTCTTTAACCTGTGATTATTTTTTGATATGTTCTGTTCGCCCGTTCCATGTGTTCCGGTCTCCAGGTGTGCTCCAGGTGTGCAGCAGCAAACTGCTGCAAGGGTTGGCTGAAGGAGGACCTCTCCGGCTCACCCGGAGCGCTTCTTTCTTTGCAGGTTTGTGTGGAATGCTGAGTTCGGTATGACCCACACATATACTAAACCCTGTGGCTGTTCTCAGCCAAGAATCTTCTTTAAAGCCTCACTAGCAACCCAAAGGGCTCTCGGGGTGGCAGAATTTGATTTTGAATACAGCTAAATACAAGACGTTTTCAAAGTTCCACCAGCAGTGAATCTTTTATTGCATATTCCTCAGCTAATGCCCCAGAATTAGCTGGTTTTGAACAGAAATGAGCCCTTAGTGTTTCTAAGAGAATTATGTTTTCTGATTTCCCTGAGTCTCTTCTGCTGCTATGCTGTTATGTTTGCTGCTGTATCTTCTATCCATTAGTCACCTGCTAATATAGATTTCCACTCAAATCATTTCTAATAAGAGCATGGGAGTCTCCTCTTTTTCATTTCTTGATCACCTTAAAAGTATGCCAGTAGCTATTTAAATAGAGCTGATTTAAGTTCCTAGGTTCTTCCCAGGTAGAATGACCCGGTCTTGACTGATAGGTGAAATAGTAGCTTTAAATACTCTTGCTGATTTTAGATGTGGAAATGGCATCACTACAGTCCATCTTGGCATGATGCCAAGTTGGAGGGGACTTTTGCCACTAGCATCTTAAGAGCTTCCCTCTTTGGAATGGGTGTTCATTTCACACTATGCCTCTTTACAGGGAAAAGTCTGCTCAACACCGTGGTAAATGGATACCCTAATAAAAGTGACACCCTCCTACCTCCTTAGAGTGTGGCTTGCATGTTGATATACTTTTAAAATTTGTGAATACAAACAGACTTTGGAGAATGTATAATAGACAGAGTCCTTGGCTTTGTGGCACACTGTTAGAGTTTTTAGCGGTAGAATCTTCTTTTTTTCTTTACTCATCTGTATATCCAGTTGAGGTAAACCTAGAAGGCTCTGTTTCTGTGAGTACTTCATCTCCCAAGTCATCCTATAATGAAAGGAGAGACATATGGAAGATGTTGTATTATGTTTTCAGAGGAAAACTTTTGGTTTTTAATTGGGAGATTTTTCCTCCCTTCTGTTTTTTTCCTTTCCTCTAGTTTATGCATAGTGGCTATTGAAATAATGAAAATTTATTTTGAAGCATTTAGAAATTATAGCTGACTGCCTGTCACGGTGATGATAACAACATCTAAATATGTCTGCCTGAAAGAAAATGAGTTTGGAAGCAAAGGGGAGCTGATTTGGGCCCAGGGGAGCTATACTGCAGACTGTCTTCTTTGTTCACACTGTGATCATTCTTTTTATGTTTCTGATTTTATCTGCCAGTGGCCAACTTTGTTATGTACTTCTAGTTTACTGGCAGCACTAAGTCCTCATGACACTTCAGCATCATTCTAGGTATTTTAAAAGCCATCTTGCCACTGGAGTTGACCACATTGCATAAAGGGATCCTGCTAACGTGTTTTTTCTTTTTTGCCTTTTGTCCCAGCACACAGCACTCCTGTTGATATGCCTAGTAGAGGCCAGAATGAAGACAGGGACAGTGGGATTGCCCGATCAGGTACATATGTTTCCTTTTGTTGATTTATTAAGAATAATGTTATAGTAACAAATATTGTAAGGTTACAAATGGCTTTGCTCACAGCTCCCTGAGGTAGGCTGTGACAGTGTTATTTTCCTCATTTTATAAAAATAGATGAGAAAACAGAGGCTCAGAGGTTAGCACTTATTAAGTGCTTATTATCTGCCATACTGCTCTAAGTGTTTTAGAAATATTATCCCATTTGACGGCAGGCACTCACTAATTAGGACATTAGGGTCCCCAAGCCTGGAGTTTTACAGTTAAGTTCTCCAAGGCATGATGTCTAGTGCGCAAAGCAAAATGGCTGGTGAGAAGATGACCAGGTGTGCATATTGTGAGATTTGGTTTTCTGGTTCTATAGGTATAGACCCTCAGCGTTCAGCTTATTGAGAAGTGATAGTATGCTGGGGAAAACTGATACAGTTTGCCTTCCATGAGACAAGACAGATTTAGACTTCCCCCAAAAGCCAATATGATAATGGACAGTAAGGAATCTCTTTCCATGAGAAAAACCTATTCAGAAAACCGGAAATGCCTGCTGAGTGCTGTGTTTGCAAAGAAGATGCTGACCATTTGGTTGGGTCTGCTCCAGCCAACAAGAGGGTCTGGCTCTTACCCTCTTTTTAGAGACATGTTGTTTTATACTCTCTCCAAGCTTCCCTTTTTTTCCAACTTTAAACTTACTTTTTTTTTTTAAATTACATCACCCTTACTTATCATAAAGTCCCAAATTCAGTGCAAGTTGTTAATCTGCTTTTGAATGCCTCATCTCTGCAGCCGATGTAGAATTTACAGTGCTAGTGGAATCAAGGACCCATTCATTGGTGGTTCCACTCTGGATTGTGGAAGGTGGCTCACGTACTTAGAGAAGCTGGATTGCTAGAATACTAGGCTTCTGATGTCTTGCTTAATTTCTGTGCCTTTGTCTTCCCATCTTTGATTTAAAAAAGTTAGTTGCCATGCAGCTTCATTCTGAGGGCTAAGAGAACACTGTGATATGCAGGTGCTCCTTTACACCTGGAACTTCACACTTGGGTGCTCTGCAGTGACACCTGTGTTGTTATTTTCAGGAGGCAGCATGATCCCAGGACATGCCCTGTCAGTCTGCTTCCTGCTGGAGGACACCAGCACATAAAGAGCCTGTCCTCTCAGCTCTGGTCATCATTAGGCCTGACCACACGAGCTCTCTCCTAGGATTTTGCTGGCTGTTTACTAAGCCTTACAGTCCTTGCCTAGAATCAGCCCAGTCTTCCCAAGAAATCTTTTAAAATAAAACTAAATGACATTTTATCATGATTTGTTACTGCATTCCACCAAGTTTGGTTGATTCATATATATTTCATAAAGCTGTTAAGCAGCTTATGCAGCTGTTCACACTTCTTTAGCATATTGAGGCCTACAAAATGCTTCCCTAACAATAACCCAGTGAGATCCACCGTTTTACCAGTGAAACAACAGAAGACTAGAGGTGAAATAACTTATGTGTGGTCACAACAGATAATAAGTTAGAGCCATGCCTCCTGACTTCCAGTGGGGTGTGTGGGAGAGTGGAAAAGGGCCCTTGGGATCTGAGGACCTAGGTTTGAATACTACCTTTTTCACATTGCTGAGTGACTTTGGGCAAGTCACTCAACTTCTGGGTCTCAGTGTCCTTGGACATAAAATGAGAGGTGTTGCCGCCATCTCCAAATCAGTGATTCTGTGATCATGTCCTTGTGGCTTTCTATTTCTATATGATACACAGACAACATTCCTACCTGATTTAAGGGTGGTGTTTGTGACTACAGTTCAGGAAGATTACCCAGAATTCTACCATTGTTTCTGAGGGATATAATGCAGCTTAGGTGATTTAAACTTTGAGTCCCTTTTTGAGGAATATGAGCTTGGACAAATAGGTGAAAATTAGAGGAGGCAGAATTTGGTTCTATTTAAGGAAGACTCTTTTTTTAAACAGAATTATCTGTTTAAAGAATGGCCTGCCATGTGAGGGGGATAAAATTCCCTACCACTGGAAGTGTTCAAGCAAAGGCTTTTTTTCTGAGATGTTGTAAGAGATGACTCTTTCACAGGATAATAAGAGGTCGAACTAGATGACCTCTGTGGACCCTTCTTGGCTAATGCTAAGATTCTGTGAGTTCAGGGACAGGGCCTGCTCCAGAGAATAAGGAAACTTACAGGTATTGTGAGCAAATGATTATGCTGCATGAAACATAACTGAGAAGATCATGTGTGTATTGAAACAATGCACTTGAGTGGGAAAGAGTCAACTATACCAGTAGGCTAGCTCCCAGAGGCAAAAGCCTTTTCGTCTTATGGACTTGCAAGGCTAGGGGTGGTATTGGGTTTTATCCTAGTTTGTCCCAAGGTTGGGGGCAGAGTCAGCCTTTACCCCAGATTATATTATGGATAAACTGAGACCTGGGACCAAGAAGACCCACTAAGTCACAGTTTACAGACAGGAAGAACTAAATTTGTTAGGCCTTTCCAGCTCTGTGAAAAGCAAGAAGTTGAGTAGCTCCTGGAGGGAGTTGGTTATTATCTTCAGTTTGCAGAAGTGATCCATTTGCCTTGAGCAAACTGAAAAATCCAAAAAGAAAATTAGAGGTGTGGGGAGAAATAGACTCAATTTCTCTGAGTGGCCATTCAGGTAGGGATGTGTTTTGAGGAAACTGATTAGCCCTAGCTCAGGTTATAGAAGCCAGCACTTGGATTTGTTCATCAGGTTTCAGACTGGAGGCTGTAGCTAGAACCGGTTTTTCTTGCCGACTTGAGAAGCAAGCAAGTTTAGGTGCCAAGCTGGAGCAAAATTGAGACGCTGCCAACAGCATGAATGAATTCTAAATGTATCCTCAGAAGGTGACTAGTGGAGTTTGAGAGCAGTGCGGGGCTAAGACTGAATATATTATATGGGGAAAACCAAAGGAAGCCCTCATTATGGTACCTAAAATTGGGGAATGGCAAATATGGTAGATTTGGAGAGATTGGGGGAAAAGGTGGTATGGACAGAGAGTTCTCCAAAGAAGAGTTGAGAGATGGTGGGGGAAAGTTGTATGGAAGCAGCATCAAGAAAGAGCAAACCGTCTCCTCTCCTTGGCTCCTGACCTGTAATCAGAGAAATGGAAGAGAGAATGATTGCTCCTGGATAAACTGTGAAAGAAAAAGGTTGATATCAGGGGAAGTCAGGTTTCAGTCTGTGGGAAAAGAGTATCAGATAAAAATGTTGAGTTTTTCCTGTTCTCCTAAATGGAAATGTACTTAGATTCTCAACAGCAGTTGACTTTATTCCAACTATATTTAGTGGCCACTCTGATTCGAATGCAGAGCTTGCTCCTGAAAGGGAGCTTGAGAGAATTTCCAGAATACTGCAGTCCTAAGGAGCTAGCTGCTGTTTATACTTCTGGGTTCTTTAAGTTCTTTAACTATTAGTATTTATTGCAGAGCTTACTTGTTTTTTTTTCAAATACTAGAAGATGTTCATACAGCTAAAATACAGTTAGCTGTTCTGAATAACCACACATTAAAAAAAACCTTACCAATAATCCACTCAAGTAAACATTTATTAGGAGCCTCTACCATGCCAGGAATTGTTCTAGGTGCTGAGACTAAAAAGACCAAAACAAACAAGGAGGCTGTCCAGAGACCATTGTACTGGAGGGAAATATGGGCACAAAGAAGCAAAAACTAAATAATATCAAATAATTTTTTCTCCTTTCATAAAGTTAACACCTTGGTTGTTTGGTGTTAGCACTGGGAGACTTGGGAAGAGTCTCCCTTAGGAGGAGGTTGCTCCTGCCTGAGCTGCTGGGAAAGGGCTTGTGGGGGGTGGCCCATGTGCGAATGCCATTTTGGGGTACTAGCTAGGCCACCAGTTAGACTGGGCTGGAGAATTTGTGAAAGGGAGTCATATGACATCAGATTGGAAAGATGAGTAGGCAGGCTGGGACATGTATTTTATCCCAAAAGTAGCAGAGCTGAAGCTCAAAACTGAAGCTCAAAACATTTCTTTTATTTCCTTTATGGATCTTAGGGTCATAGGGCCAAGAACAACTGGGTTCTTTTAAACTGGGCTTGACAAGTAGTTTTTGGAGCCAACAAGGCTCTCTTGCTTCTAATCTAGGGCAAGAAACAGATGCTTCTGTCCATTGGTGTTTCAGGCTTGGTTACCAACAGGGAGGAATCGTAAACTCGGTGTACTAAAATGGGAAGGGCCCTTTAGAGAAAATCTAGTACACTCCTTTAATTTTATAGATGAAGAAATGGAGGTGGCCACCCTCCCTCTGCTCCTATCCCTCCTTCGTTAAGTGGCTTGTGCTAGGTGATAGATAGCCACTTAGTGACAGAATCAAAACTGGAAATCAGGAATCCTGACTCCCAATTAAGTAGTCACTCCATTAGACCACCATTTATACAGTGCCTGCCTTTCTAGCCTCTGAGCAAAGAACGTACTGAATCCTGTCCTTGTGAAAGTGGCATTACCCTTTGTAGGAGGACATGTTCCTTGGCTATCTGGGAACTGTTAATGGTCTGATATCACAGATAATTCTGCTAAAAAAACCTTTCATTTTGGAAGAAGTAAAATTCAGGCAGTAAGTAATTATGCAAATACCTCATTAGAAATTCTAAAACCAAGAAACATCATGATAGAGTTCAGGACTTGCTGTCAACAAGTTCTGGGTGCAGATACTACCTCTAACTCTTGCTGTGGGACTGGGCAAATCTCTGAACCTGAGGTAGGGTAGGAGTTCAACTCTGGAAATCTCTGAGACCCATCCCTTTTATTCTCTTTATAGGTATTCTGCATATACTTGTCTCATTAAAATATCAAGATATTAAAATTTTAATTATTAAATTAATTTAGAAAATTAAATTAAATATTAAAATATTAAGATAAAATAGTAATTAAGAGTAAAAAATTTTAAAACACTTTGTATTTATGTGCTGGGGTGCCTAGCATAGTGCCTGGCACATAAAGAAAGGGAGATGGGAATAAGCATTTATTAAGCACCAGCTATGTGCCAGGCACTGTGCTGTGTGCTTTACAAATATTATTTTACAAATATTTTCCCAACTGTCCTGGAAAGAAGGTGCTGTTATCACCCCCATTTTACATAGCAGTTTCTTTGCTTTTCCTTTTCTGTCATTATTACCAGTTCCACCCCAATCCCCATGAAAAGGTCTACCCTTATGACAAAGACAAAGACAAAAAAATAATCCACACATTGGCAGGGTCTTAAAATTAATGTCTCATTCTGCACCCTTGTCCATCACCTCTTTTACTAGAGGCTCTATCTAGTAAAAGAGGTGATGGGCAAGGGTGCAGAACTAGCTCTTCTCTTCCTTCCTCCAAGCCCAAATTTTTCCTGTTAGAGTACTATGACTCTGAGAAATTTGCTTTAACTTTTAAAGTAAGGAATGTCTAAAGAAAAGTCAGCTGGGGTAGTAGATACTTTGCTCAACAAAGCTGAGACAATTACTGGAATAAAAGGACCATTACTATTGACTTGTTGTGGTCTCTAGAGGATCTTTATCTTGTACTTATGGGCTATAAAAGGAACTGGGGAGGTTCTGAGTGTTCAATAAAAAAGGCAAAAATATCATTAAAAGAACTCAATTGTTAGAAGAGGGACCTTCTGGAACCCAGAATGATCTTTTCATTTCTTTGCCTGGATATTATCAGTTTTATGACTGTACGTGAAAGTAATTTTTTCTATCTTAAAATGATAGATTGCAGGATAGGGGTGAGACTGGGCACCTAGGCAAGGGTGGGATGGGGTCCTTCTAGAATGTGCAGGGAAAATAGGTGGAGTTTATGACCAAACTGAAAAAGGTGAGACTTGGATTCAGGGTAGATGATCTGGAATAAGGCAGCTGTGGTACAGAGATAACAGCCCCACATTTGTAGTCAGATATTTTAACTTCAAACTCAGGCTGTGATCATTACTGGCTGTGTGACCCAGTGGTAAATCACTTAACCTTTCTTGATATAGGACTTCTCATCTTTAAAATGAAAGGTTGGTTTAGATGATTTCTGTGGTCCCTTTTGGAGGCAGCTAGGTGGCTCAGTGGATAGAGCACTGGGCCGGGAGTCAGGAAGACCTGAGTTAAAATCCCACCTCAGACTCTAGCTGTGTGACCCTGGGCAAGTCACTTAACCTCTGTTTGTCTTAAACCACTCAAGTATCTCTGCCAAGAAAACCCCACAGGGGGTCAAGAACAGTCGGACAGGTCTAAACAGCAACAACAAAAGGTCCCTTTCAACTCCAAATCCATTGATCCTACCTCAAAGCTAGCTTCAGTGAAGCCATGTGCCAGCATGTGCCAGCCGCTCAGGGCTCTAGCACGGGGCTGCCTCAGCCCGTATGGGTGCAACCAGGAGGTAGTGAGCTGGGTGAGGCCTGATGTCTGGCTTGAGGGACTTTGGAATATTGCTTCTATAATAGATAGATATTTTAGATGCTTAATGCTTGTTATACTTCTTGTATTGCCTGAGTTTAGTGTTAACCTTTCCTCTGAAATCCCAGAAAGTTGTTGGACATGATGGGGCCCACCTGTCATCTCAGCTCCTGGGAAGGCTGAGGCCAGTAGATTTCTGGAGCTTGGGTGTTATGAGCTATAGTGGCCAAGCTGTGGTGAGCCCCTAGGGTTGAGGGGTCACCTTGTTGGCTAAGGAGGGGTGAACAAGCCCAGGTGAAATGGAGCAGATCAGAGCTCCCCTGTAGGATCAGAGTGGAACAGGCCTGTGATAGTCCCTTCACTTCTACCTTGACCAGCCTAGACCCATTTTTGGAAAAAATCTGAGGAAATTTTAGCAGGTTTAAAAAAAAAAAACCCACAACCCAAACTATTGCTGCCATCTGCTGGATGTGAGTGGTAGAACTTTGGAAACATAGTTCTTTGGCAAATCATTTTATTAGGAACGCTTTCAACTTACACTTGTACACACTGAAAAATTTGTTTGAATCAATCAGTTCTTTGTGTCCTTTTTCCCTCTGCCAGCTTCCCTGAGCAGCCTGCTGATCACACCTTTCCCGTCTCCAAGCTCCTCTTCTTCCTCTTCCAGCAGTTACCAGCGCCGCTGGCTTCGGAGCCAGACGACCAGTTTAGAAAATGGCATTGTCCCCAGGTGGTGAGTGGCAGGGGAGAAGTGTGGGTACATTGTCTGAAACTGGCTGGTGGGGTGCAGTATTTCCTCTCCATGGGAGCTCAGCTGATAATCAGAAAAGGGAGGTGAAGCTGTGGTTGAGCTCTAGCCTGAGTCTCTAAATTTGCAAGCCAGAATTTCCATTGAAATAGTAAGGCAACAGACAGGGGAAACCTCCTGAATCTGGGAACGTGGAAGAATCTTGGTGTGGCCATTACATGCTGGGTAGTGATTACAAAGGGGGAATGTTAACCAAAACAAACACACATGGACTTGAATGGGGCACCTTTCCAGAACTACAGCTCATAGGTAAAAGAGATCAAATGAGCGTCTCCTGGCTTACTGTGCCAAAGCCTCCTGTGGCTTTTGAAAGTTATAGTAATTCCTTGCTTTAGACTTGACTTTCCTACTCCAAAGTGAGATTCAGATCAAATGGAATGAAAGTTGACATGAGTCTAAACAGAGGCAGCTATCTTCCTAGTGTCTCATGTTTTCCTTCATGTTTTCCTTCATGTTTTCCTTCATGTTTTCTTTCTTTCTTCCTTTCTTTCTTTCTTTCTTTCTTTCTTTCTTTCTTTCTTTCTTTCTTTCTTTCTTTCTTTCTTTCTTTCTTTCTTTCTTTCTTTCTTTCTTCCTTTCTTCCTTCCTTCCTTCCTTCCTTCCTTCCTTCCTTCCTTCCTTCCTTCCTTCCTTCCTTCCTTCCTTCCTTCCTTCCTTCCTTCCTTCCTTCCTTCCTTCCTTCCTTTCTTTCTTTCTTTCTTTCTTTCTTTCTTTTTTTTTTTACTAATGAACAGGCATTTATTAAAAGAGCTTTTTATGTGCTAGGCACAGAAGATACAAATACCAAAGCAGGACAGTTTCTGCCTGTAAGGAGTCCCTTCCCTTCATTCCCTATGCTTGCAATTCTCTTCTTCATCTCCATCTCCTGGCTTACCTGGCTTCCTTAAAGCCTCAGCTAAGATCTCACCTTCTGCAAGAAAACTTTTCCCAGTTTCCCTTAATGCTAGTGCCTTCCCTCTGTGGATTAGCTCTAGTTTATCTTGATTATATCTTGTGTGTGCATAGTTGCTTGTATAATGTCTCTTTCATTAGACTATGAGATTCTTTTTTTTTAATATAAAGATCCATCTCAATCCTGTGAGTCAAGTTTCTTGTTTGTTTTTAAGCAGTCTAGTTATTAGCATTGGGATGGTGCTTTTTCTTTTTCTTTTTTTTCCTTAATATAAATTTATTTATTTTTAGTTTTCAACATTCGCTTCCACAAGTTTTTGAGTTAAAATTTTCACACCATCTCCCCCCTCCCCCACCCCAAGATGGCATGCATTCTGAATATCCCTTCCCCTAGTCTGTCCTCTTTTCTATCTCTCCCTCCTTCTCTTATCCCCTTCCCCTTCTATTTTCCTGTAGGGCAGGATAGACTTCTGTACCCCATTTCCTGTATTTCTTATTTCCCAGTAGCATGTGAAACCATTTTTTAAAAAAAGTATGTTTTTAAAACTTTAGGTTTCAAATTTTCTCTCTTCCTCCCTCCCCACCCACCCTCATTGAAAAGGCAAGCAACTCAGTATAGGTTGTACATGTGCAGTTATGCAAAACACTTCCATAGTAGACATGTTGTGAAAAACTAACTCTATTTCCCTTAATCCTATCCTGCCCTCTCATTTCTTCTGTTCTTTCTTTTGACTCAGTCCCTTCTCAGAAGTATTTACTTCTGATTACCCGCTTTCCCAGTCTGCCCTCCTCTCTATCATCCCCCTGCTCTGTTGTCCCCTTCTCCCCCTATTTTCCTTTAGGGTAAGACAGATTTCCATACCCAATTGAATGTGTGTGTTATTCCTTCCTTAAGCCAAATCCTATGAGAATAAGATTCCCTCATTCCCTCTCACCTTCCCCTGTTTGCCCTTCCACTGTAAGAGACTTTTCTTTTCTGTTTTTTTTTTGTGAGGTAGTTTACCCCATTCTACCTCTCTCTTTCTTCTTCTCTGAGTATAATCCTCTCTCATACCTTAATTTTATTCTCCAGATATGACCCCTTCATCTTCAACTCACCCTGTGCCCTCTATCTATCTATATATACATACATACAGTTTTTTCCTTCAACTACCCTAATACTGACAAAGTTCTCATGAGTTACAAATATCATCTTTCCATGCAAGAATGTAAACAGTTCAATCTTAATAAGTCTCTTATGATTTCTCTTTCCTGTTTACTTCTTCATGTTCCACTGGAGTCCTGTACTTATTTGAAAGTCAAATTTTCTGTTTAGCTCTGGTCTTTTCATCAGGAATGCTTGAAAGTCCTCTATTTCACTGAATGACCATTTTTTCCCCTGAAGGATTATACTCAGTTTTGCTGGGTAGGTGATTCTTGGTTGTAATCCTGTCTCCTTTGCCCTCTGGAATATTATATTCCATGCCCTGCGGTCCATTAATATAGAAGCTGCTAAATCTTGTGTTATCCTGATTATGTTTCCACAATACTTGAATTGTTTCCTTCTAGCAGCTTGTACTGTTTTCTCCTTGACCTGGGAACTCTGGAATTTGGCTACAATATTGCTAGGAGTTTTCCTTTGGGGATCTCTTTCAGGAGGAGATCTGTGGATTCTTTCAATTTCTATTTTGCCCTCTGGTTCTACTATATCAGGGCAGTTTTCCTTGATAATTTCTTGAAAGATGATGTCTAGGCTCTTTTTTTGATCATGGCTTTCAGATAGTCCAATAATTTTTAAATTCTCTCTCCTGGATCTATTTTCCAGGTCAGTTGTTTTTCCAATGAGATATTTCACATTGTTTTCTAATTTTTCATTCTTTTGGATTTTTTTACAGTGTCTTGATTTCTCATAAAGTCACTATCTTCCAATTGCTCTATTCTAATTTTTAAGGAAGTATTTTCTTCAGTAATCTTTTGGACTTCCTTTTCCATTTGGCCAATTTTTCTTTTTAGGGCATTTTTCTCCTCATTGGCTTTTTGGACCTCTTTTGCCATTTGGGTTAGGCTGTTTTTTAAGGTGTTATTTTCTTCAGTATTTTTTGGGTCTCCTTTAGCAAGCTGTTGACTTGTTTTTCATGATTTTCTTGCATCACTCTCATTTCTCTTCCCAGTTTTTCCTCTACTTCCCTTACTTGCTTCTCAAAATCCCTTTTGAGCTCTTCCAAGGCCTGGGACTGATTCATATTTTTCTTGGAGGCTTTGGATGTAGGAGCTTTGACTTTGTTGTCTTCTTCTAGTTGTTTATTTTGATCTTCTTTTTCACCAAAGTAAGATAATATAGTCTGACTCTTTTTGCACTGCTTGCTCATGATCCCAGCCAATTACTTGAGTTTTAAACTCTTTGTTAAGGTAAGAGTCTGCTTCCAATGTAGAATGTACTGTCCCAAGCTTCAGGGGTTTGTAGCTGTTTTCAGAGATACTTGTAGGGACCTGTAAATTTTCAGTTCTTCCAAGGTGGTATGATAAGGGGCGAGATGTTTACTCCTTTCCTGGCCTGTGACCACCAGTACTCCTTTCTGTCCTGTAACTGTGAGGAGGGGTTCCTCTCCACGATCACTACAAGCTCCACCAAGCCAGTGCTCCTCCTCACCCCAACACCGCCGCCCAGAACTGTGACCCAGATCCAAACACGGGCAAAGCAAGAGATTCCTTTCTCAGCACTGGCAAAGAGATCCCTGCAATCCCTCTCTGATCAGCCACTGGATTCCCCCTCAGTCTGTGGGCCGGAAGCTCAGGAAGCAGCTGCCCCCCCAGCACCACGCTCTTGGGGAATGGAGCTGAAACCCCGCCTTCCTTTCTCAGCGCCGACAGGAAACAGACTTTCCCCACTGACCTTCTAAGTTGTCTTTGGCATTCGTGGATTGAGGAGTCTGGAAACCTCCACAGCTGCCTGCGATTCAGTCCTCTGAGGCCTTCTGCGCTGCCAGGCTGGCGCCATACACCTTTCTGATCAATCATCCAGGTTGTCTCGGGCTAGAAATTTGTTTCACTCTGTCTTTTTGTGGGTTCTACTGCTTCAGAATTTGTTTAGAGCCATTTTTTTATGAGTATTTGCAGGGGTTTGGAGGAGAGCTCAAGCAAGTCACTGCTTTCACTCCGCCATCTTGGCTCCGCCTCCATTCATGTTTTCTTCAATAGTATGTATTACACACACGTTTACCTTAATTTTCAATTCCTTAATGATTTTGGTAATTGGTTTTGTGTCACATTATCTTGCTGTTTAGGCCTGTGGGCCCCACTCGCTGTATTGAGTGCTACATTAAGTGCATTTCATCAAAACCATATTGGACACCAGCTATGTGCAAGACAGTCTGCTGGGCCCTTTGGAGATAGGAATAGGAGTAAGATAGTCTTTTCCTTCAAGAACTCACCATCTAGTGAGGGCCTGGGAGGCAATATGACAAATACCCATTTGGAATATGATGTTGGCTTGTATATATGCATGTTCATACATGTTTGGTAGGTGATGACAAAAGGCTTCATGAAGAAAGTAGCATTTGAGCTGGGTCATGAAGAGTAAATTTCAAAGTGGAGATGTGCAGGCAGTTAGCCAGTAGACTTAATTAGACTTTCACAAAGGTATCACTAAGATGATATAGTAAGAACAATTAGTAGAAAAGATTACCTCAAAACCTGAGGTGTGCTCTTCCACAAATACATAGAGTGTTTCTGGGAAGAATGGCCTCCAACCTAAAGTAGAGGTGACTAGGTGGGCTGGTGGGCAGGAGCACTGTCCTAGGAAGTCAGGAAGATCTGAAGTGTCACTTCCGACACTTAGTAGCTGGGTGAACCTGAGCAAGTCATTTAATCTCTCTCAGCTTTAGTTTCCTTGTCTGTAAAAATGGGGGAATACTTATGGCACGTACTTCCCAGGGTAAAGATCAGCCCTCTTCTGCTGCCCTTCCTACCTTATTTGGTCCAGCCTAGGCAAAGAACTCTGCCTCCCTAAAATTCTGAGTGGTGAATGATGCTGTTTTTATATATAGGCCCAAGGGATGTGACTGATTCTCTTCTCCAGTCAGAAGGTATTTCCTGTGTGGTGTCAGTATATTTTATCCAGGAGTCACCCTATAATCCTCTCAAACTGATTAAAGACTTATTCACACATTATGATGGAATTAGAGGAAAATTCCTTTGTGATTGCATTCTGAGTCATCTGGGAGTTAAAATGCCTCCCTTAAATTGTGTGCAGAACACCTGTGAATGCTGTGATCTGAGCCTAAGGATATAGATTAACAGAATCTTAAGAGCTGTGAAGGAACCTTTCATCAATCACCTGGTCCAGCTTCCTTGTCTTACAGATGTGGATACTAAGACCCGGAAGTGAAGGGACATGGCCCTGGTCACACGTTGGGATTTGCACAGGGCTTATAAGGCCTTCCTCTACTTCAAGTTCTTTATATGACCATCTGGTAGGGGAGCTTACTCAGTAGCCCCAATCCACTTCTTAGAGGATTCAAAAGGTCTGTCAGTATATTCGATTTTCACCTATTTCTACTGTCCTCAGACTCTTGCTTCTTCTCCAGCTGTCTGATGTCACACACCCACACACACCCACCCACACACACCCACACACCCACACACACACACACACACACACACACACACACCTCAGAATGGCTGGTCCTACTCTGGGTCTTTTCTGATTCCCTCTACTTGGAAGGAGGTTTTTTCCCTTTTGAAGTTATCTTATTTTATTTAGTATATATTTTGGACTGACTGATTTGTGAAACGTTGTTATTTTACCTACTGTCCTGGAATGTAAACCCTCTGAGGGGACAGATTGCTTCATTTTTGTGTCTGTCATCCCAGTGACTAGTGTAGTACCTACCAGGTATTTTTGAAAACAGATTTTTATGTATTTACTTATTTTTACAAACGTTACTTATCCTTTTTCACCTCTTCCTGTGCCTCCCAAAGAACAAATAAAAAAAGAAAAAGAAAACCCCAATAAACAAATATGCATAGTCCAGCAAAACAGATTCTCACATTGGTCAGTCCAAACTGCATGTCTCATTCTGCGTTTTTTAAGTCCATCACCCCTTTGGCAGAAAGCAAGTAGCAAGCTTTAATTTGGTTCTTGGAAAGTCAGATTTAGCATTATGTTAATGAAAATTCTAACGTCTTTCAAATTTGTTTTTGTTTAACGTGTTTTTGTCATTATATAAATTGTTTTTCTAATTCCATTCACTTCTTGCTCCTGTATCAGTTTAGAGAGAAGACCTGTTTCCTCTGAAACTCTGTTTTTGCTGGCATGTAGTATTTTTACATTAAGTCTGTAGTATTTAATATGTTTGTTGAATTGAAGGAAGCACCCAGAGTCTTGAATATGTACGTTATTAGCATGAATTATTTTTCACTTATTTAAAATGTTTATTCTGGAAAGAGCTCAGGGCCGGCAAATAAGAGAACCAGCTTCGGTTCTGTCACCAGCTAGCCATTTGCCCCTGGGCAAGACCTTTACGGCCTCTGCTTCAGTTTCATCATTTGTAAAGTGCCTGATGCCCCTGCACAGTTTCTGAGGATAAAGTGAGGTCAAAGAAATGTGTGACATTAGCAGACATTTTAAATCACCTAGTACATACTTTTCCTGTCTCTTCTCCCCCCCCCCTTATTTTACAGATGAGGAAATAGGCCCAGGGAGTTTGAGACTTGTACAAATGATATAGCTAGTGAGTGTCAGAGTTGGGACTAGAATCCGAGTTTCTTGCCTGCCAGGCCAGAGTTGTTTCTACTATGCATGTCAAAATTTTATATATGTATGTGTATATATGTATAGATGTATGTATGTATGTGTGTGTGTGTGTATTTCAATCCTCTAAAAAGATTAGACTGTATTTTATTATGTAACAGGAATGAATTCAAACTGTCACCATAGTGCTCTCAGGCTAATAATGGATCTCAGATTATGAGGATGGTTTAGGACTACGGACTAAAGGACAGTTGTATATCTCCTGGCACAGATGCTTAATAAATGCACTTGTCGATTGATCGCTTAGGTGGGTTATACCACTGTGTAATACAGGCAAACATGGCGTGGACTAAAGTCCAGGTGTACATGTCCTAGCACAGGGTGCTTAATAAATGCTTGTTGATTGATTGATTGCTAGAGTTATACCACTGTGTATCTCAGCTTCCCAATAGATGGCGCACTTTCTCCTTTGACAGAACTGGGGCCAGAGATCCTCATGGAGAGACTGATTTGAGAACTTCGAAGAAAATGTGTATTTGCTTTCATGAGGAAATTTGTTGGCTTATTAATGACAGTTTGCATTTAAGTTAGGCAATATACTGTTTGTTACCAGGGAAGGTTCTTTGCTGAGAACCTTTGGAAAGTGACAATGATATTTTTTTAAGAGTACCAATAAAATAAAAATTATTCCAGAAATACAGTCCTTAGATTTTCTGAGAGGTAAAGGAAAGGGTGAGCTTAGGATAGGAATAAGAGGACTTTGTTTTCCCTTTATATCTCCTGCCCTAGCACAGTGCTTAATATCTACTTGTTGGATAGGGTTGTTTTGAAACATAAATGCAAATTGGATTTGGAAATGTTTCTCTTATGCAACTAAAATACTGGAAGATAAAATGAAAACTGTTCTTGCCCCAGTGGGAGAGGGAGAAGGCTTAGCTGCCATTTTGGCTAGGACAAGAGATTCCCTGACTTGGATGATATGAATTAAGTGACATGTTCTGGAAGGTAGGGCCTTCTTGAAATGATTTATTCAGGAGAGGATTGTTGGGTCCCCTTTTAAGTTCCTGAAGCTTTTTATGGTGCAGTGCACAGAATTTGTAATAGCTTCTTAGAAACTTTGCATTATAAAGAGTGTCTGTGATGCTTTTGGAAATGGAGACAGTCACTTAACATTGTGTCCCTCTGAGGCTAGAAAAACATGAACTCTACACTTTTAGCATTTAAAAAGCAATTGATATTTATAAAACTTTGGGAGATATTTATATTGAGGTTTTAAAAAATTTGAACACTAGGAGTTTATAAAAGCAACATAATTTATGCTTAATTCCACCTGTAATTATAATATGTAATTAACCTCCAGTCCTCACTTCCTCATCTATAAACTGGAAGTAATCATTCTTTCCTTCTGTATCTCATTGAAGAGTTAAGAGATTATAGAAACAGAGGACTTAGTGTTGGAACTTGGAAGTCAGCTAGTTCAGCCTCCTTATTTTTCAGATGTGGAAAGAGGCTCAGAGAAGTTGAGTTGATCTTGAGCCAGGCACTGTGCAAGGTGTTGAGGAATCCAAAATAGACATGCCCTCAAGGAGCTTGTGTTCTTTTTGTTGTTTGTGTATGCACAGACACAAAATCAGTGCAGGGTGAGGGATCTGAGAAGGCCTCATGCCCAAGATGAAACTGGAGCTCAGTCTTGAAGGAAACAAGGGATCCTAGGAAGCTAAGGTGAGATGGTGGTACACTCCAAGCATGATGTGTGGAGATAAGAAGTGGGGGAGCTTTTTTTCCCCCCTTTGTTTTTATTTATTTATTTTTAGTTTTCAACATTCCCTTCCACAAGATTTTGAGTTCCAAATTTGCTCCCCATCTCTTCCCTCCCCCCACCCCAAGATGGCATGCATTCTGGATGCCCCTTCCCCTAATCTGCCCTCCTTTCTATCTTTCCCCCCCCCTTCTCTTATCCTCTTCCCCTTCAATTTTCCTGTAGAGCAGGATAGATTTCTATACCCCATTGTCTGTATATCTTTATTTCCCAGTTGCATGTGAAAACATTTTTTTTAATATTTGTTTTTAAAACTTTGGGTTCCTAATTTTCATCCTTCTTCCATCCCCACCCACCCTCATTGAAAAGGCAAGCAACTCGATACAGGTTATACGTGTATAGTCATGCAAAACACTTCCATAGCAGTCATGTTGTGAAAAACTAAGTATGTTTCCTTTAATCCTATCCTGTCCCCCATTTATTCTATTCTCTCTTTTGACCCTGTCCCTCCTTAGAAGTGTTTGCTTCTGATTACCCCCTCCCCAAATCTGCCCTCTCCTCTATCATGCCCTTGCTCTCTTGTCCCCTTCTCCTTCTGTTTTCCTGTAGGGTAAGATAGATTTCCATACCCAATTGAGCATGTATGTTATTCCCTCCTTAAGCCAAATCCTATGAGAATAAGATTTACTCATTCCCTCTCACCTTTCCAACTACTTCCCCGTCCACTGTAGAAGTCTTTTCTTGTATGTTTAATGTGAGATAATTTACCCCATTCTACCTTTCCCTTTCTCCTTCTCCCAGTATAATCTTCTCTTACCTCTTAATTTTATTGTCCAGATATCATCCTTCATCTTCAAATCACCCTGTGCCCTCTATTTATCTGTCTATCTATATATACATACATATAATTTTTTCCCTCCAACTACCCTAACACTGACAAAGGTCTCATGAGTTACAAATATCATCTTTCCATGCAGGAATGTAAACAGTTTGACCTTAATAAATCCCTTATGATTTCTCTTTCCTGTTTACCTCTTCATGTTTCTCTTGAGTCTTGTGTTTGAAAGTCAGATTTTCTGTTCAGTTCTGGTCTTTTCATCAAGAATGCTTGAAAGTCCTCTATTTCACTGAATGTCCATTTTTCTCCCCTGAAGGATTATACTCAGTTTTGCTGGGTAGGTGATTCTTGATTGTAATCCTGTCTCCTTTACCCACCAGAATATTATATTCCAAGACCTGCAGTCCCTTAATGTAGAAGCTGTTAGATTTTGTGTTGTTCTGATTGTGTTTCCACAATGCTTGAATTGTTTCTTTCTGGCTGCTTGCAATATTTTCTCCTTGACCTGGGAACTCCAGAATTTGGCTATAATATTCTTAGGAGTTTTCCTTTGGGGATCTCTTTCAGGAGGTGATCACTGGATTCTTTCAATTTCTATTTTTACCTCTGGTTCTAAAATAGCAGAGCAGTTTTCCTTGATAATTTCTTGAAAGATGATGTCTAGGCTCTTTTTTTGATCATGGCTTTCACATAGTCCAATAATTTTTAAAATTATCTTTCCTGGAGCTGTTTTCCAGGTCAGTTGTTTTTCCAATGAGATATTTCACATTTCTGTTTTTTTCATTCTTTTGGTTTTGTTTTACAGTGTCTCGATTTCTCATAAAGTCACTAGCTTCCAATTGCTCCATTCTAATTTTTAAGGAAGTATTTTATTCAGTAAGCTTTTGGACTTCCTTTTCCATTTGGCCAATTTTGCTTTTTAAGGCATTTTCCTCCTCACTTGTTTTTTGGACTTCTTTTGCCATTTTTTAAGGTATTATTTTCTTCAGTTTTTTGGGGGGGTTTCCTTTAGCAAGCTCTTGACTTGTTTTTCGTGATTTTCGTGCATCACTCTCATTTCTCTTCCCAGTTTTTCCTCTACTTCTCCTACTTGCTTCTCAAAATCCTTTTTGAGCTCTTCCAAGGCCTGGGACTGATTCATATTTTTCTTGGAGGCTTTGGATGTAGGAGCTTTGACTTTGTTGTCTTCTTCTAGTTGCATGTTTTGATCTTCTTTGTCACCAAAGAAAGATTCTGTGGTCTGACTTTTTTTTTTTGTGAGGTTTGCTCATGATCCCACCCAATTACTTGAGTTTTAAACTCTTTGTTAAGGTAGGGGTCTGCTTCCAGTGCGGAGAATGTACCGTCCCAAGTGTTGGGGGTTTTGTGCAGCTGTTTTCAGAGATACTTGTAGGGACCTGTAAATTTTCAGTTCTTCCAGGTGGTATGATAAGGAGCGAGGGGTTTACTCCTTTCCTGGCCTGTGCTCTGGTCTATGAGTGACCACAAGCATGTTTTTCTTCCTTGTGAAGAGGATTCCCTCTTCACAACCATTACAAGCTCCACCACACCAGCACTCCTTCTCCTTGCCCCAGGACTGCCACCCAGAACTGACTCAGATCCAAGCCCAGACAAAACAAGAGAATCCTGCACTAGCAAAGAGATCCCTGCAATTTCCCTCTGGTCAACCACTCAATTCCCCCTCTGGCCCATTCGGTGGGCCAGAAGCTCAGGAAGTAGCCACAGCCCTGGAGCCCCACACCAGAGACTGAGGCTGGGACCAAGCTTTTCTCTCACCACAGTCACAGGTTTTTCCTGCTGACCTTCTAAGTTGTCTTCGGTGTTTTTGGGTTGAGAAGTCTGGAAACCACCACAGCTACCTGTGATTCAGTCCTCTGAGGGCTGCTCCTCTTGGGTTGGATATTTGTTTCACTCTGTCTTTTTTTGGGTTCTGCTGCTTTAGAATTTGTTTAGAGCCATTTTTTACAGTTATTTGGAAGGGTTTCGGGGAGAGTTCAAGCAAGTCACTGCTTTTACTCCACCATCTTGGCTCCTTGGAACCTAAAAAGGGTAGACAACAAGCCTGTCCATTGCATAAGGCTGGAAAGATCCATGGGGGTGAATTGGGGAAGGGCTTTAAATGCCCTAGAGAGGAGTTTATGTTTGGTCCTAGAGGTGGCAGGGAACCACTAGAAATGCTTTTCATTTATTCAGTAAAAGTTTATTATAGGCCATATGCCAAGCTAGAGACTGGCATACCAAAATAAAAGTGAATCAGTCCTTGCCCTGAAGGAACTTACATTCTATACATAGAGGGAATGGTGGCCAGGGAAGGAAGCTATAGTCTGGGAAGTCACAAAGTTGGTGAGTTGAACAAGAGGACAGTCAGTTGGCACACCTTTGTCAAAAGCATTAGTAGTATTGATGTGATTTCATTCATCCCAGGCAGTGTCTGGAGGTTTGGTTTGGAGGGAAGAGGGCAGCGGGCCAGTGAGGAGGGTCAGAGCCTGCCACCTGAGTTTGTGTAGATTTTTGACATTTTGTGGTTATAGAAGACAGAGGCCTTCTTGTTCAGGGTTCTTAATGCTGCCATGGTGGTTAAATAACAAGAATAGCCAATGGTCCCAATGGCACCTGATGGAAAAGTTGTTTTCAAGGTTGATATTGCTCCTGTCAGGAAGTGGTTAAACATAATGCCATGCTGAATACCACTTGTGGTGACTAATAAAATATGCCTTTGTATCTCTTACACCTAGCTACTGAAATCAATTCCAACTATAGGCAGGAATAGACAAAAGGGTAGAAGGAATATAAGTTTCAAGACAACAGATGTTTTACACTTCTCTCCAAAACAGCTTTTAAGATCAAAGGATTATAGATTGAAAGCTAGAAGAGGCTTTGGAAGCCATAGAGTCCAGTCCCTTCACTTTTCAGATGAGAAAACTGAGGCCCCAAGCATCTGAGGCAGGATTTAAACTGGGATCTTCCTGATTCCAAGTTAAGCACTCTACCCACTACTCTACTGAGCTGTCTATATCTGACTATTTAATAGTATGGTCGCCCCAAAAAAGGAATTAGGCATACATCAGATGGTTTGGAAGACTTTTAAAAATGAGCATTTTTAGTGGTCTTATTCCTGAAAACAATATGAGATAACCTGATGGTGTCATTCCGGTTTTTCAGAAAGGGACATTTTAAAAATAGAGAAGACATGATCAGTTAGTGGGAGATTGAGTCCTGGGTTCAAATTATCAATTTTCTTTTTAAAAAAATTTATTGATATCTTCTTTTCAAAACAGTAATATCTTCTTTTCATCTCCCACACATGGAACCTTTCCCCTACCCCCACCAGAAAAGACAAACAACAAAACAGTTAAGCAGAACCATTCATTATAGTGACTGTCTCTCCCAGTGCCTAGATTTAGCACTGGAGGGGACTCTGGAGCTTCTGTTTTAGCATTTGTTCTTCAGGGACAAGATGGATCATTATAATTAACATTTGGCTTCTTTCAGTGTTATTTTGGTTTATGTTATTATAGCATTGTGTAATTACTCTTACTTTTTCTGCTTACTTTACATCAATTCATACAGATTTTCCCATGCTTTTCCAAATTTCTCACGTATTGTTTTTTAAAGCACAGTAATATATTCCATTGTATTTAAAATCCACAGTTTGTTCATCTGATCCTCAGTGGATGGACACTCTCTTTGTTTTCAGTTTTGTGCTACTACAAAAAGTGTTGCTTTTCTGTCATTGATCTCCTTGGGTGTGTACCCAGTAGTGACGCCACTGTCTCAAAGGATATGAGTAGTTTAAGGACTTTTCAGATTCCAAATATGAGTTTCTTGGGTTAGCATCTCTTTGACTCTTGGCCTTTGTCTGGGATAATTCCTTGCGGTTGCAGTATTAGCTATTCTAGTGTGATCAGATGCATGACAGTTTAACAAACCAGTTTTTCCCCATGCACAGGTCAACTGAGGAGACTTTTAGCTTGGCTGATGAAACCTGCAGTTCTAACCCTGCCATAGTTCGAAGGAAGAAAATCGCCATCAGTATCATCTTCTCCCTGTCTGAAAAAGAGGAGGCACAGAAGAATTTCCAGGACTTCTTTTTCTCCCATTTCCCCCTCTTTGAATCCCATATGAACAGGCTGAAGAGTGCAATTGAAAAGGTAACAAATCCCAGTCCAATGGGTGAGATGGAGAAGCAATAGATATGGGACTTCTTCACTCCTTGCCATGGAAACCTTTGGAGTGGAAATCAGAGCATCTTCCAGGGGACCTGCTGGGGATTGAAGGGTGGAGGTCAGAGCTGAAGAGCTGGATTTCCTTAGGAAAGGGCTGTTTGGTTCCTTAATGTCATTATTGCTGTGTTTGAAATTGGCCAAAAGATTGACCCTTGTTAATAAAGTCAGGAAAAATGAGTTATAAGGAAATATGTTTTCTGGGAAGTAATTTTGACTGCTTTCTTTTTCAATAAGGCCATGATTTCCTGCCGAAAGATAGCTGAATCAAGTCACAGAGTACAATTTTATATCAGCCATCTGATGGAAGCTCTGGGAGAGTTCAGGTGAGTTTCTGAAAAGGAGAAAACACAACCCAAGTCCTGGAGGTTGCTACTGAGCACTGGGTCCAAGGCTTTAGAAATAATGAATAATGAAGAAGTGATGAATACCTCAAATTTGTAAAGAGCTTTAAGGTTTGTAGAGCACTTGCATGTAATTATAAAACACTTTATGTAAATTCTGTCATTGTAGCTATCTCATCAGTCTCTTGAGCTAGGGGGGAAAAAACTATTTTTAAAGATGAAGAAGAAGCCTGGGAAGGCACAGCCCTGGTCTGAGGCAGGATTTGAACTCAGGCGTTCTGACCCCAGATGCCATGCACTGTCCCAGCCTATCTGCTCAAAGGAGAAAGTAGCCAAGAGAAGTAGGGAGTGGGGAATAGGTGCTGGGGAATACAGTTTGTAGGTCAGTGCCTAGCAGTTCAGGAACAAGGTACAGAGTCTCTAGCACCAAGTGTTCCTCACCACTAGCAAAGAGGAAACCTCTAATAGGATTTTTAAAAAATCTCATGTGTGTGCAATATATGCATATGTGGACACACTCACACACTCACAAACAAGCAATATAGTTCTTTCCCCTCGAAAGAATGCTGGGTTTGGAGTCATGATTCAGATCTCTGCTCCGCTACGTACGTTGTGTGCAGTCATGAGCGTAGCACTGCCTAAGCACCTCCTGTGTGCCAGGCATTGTATTTGGCACTGAACTCCTGATTGATTGCTTTCGTGCCCTGAGAGTCCATAAAACCACCGAATCCTAGATGTAGAGCTAGGAAGGATCTTGGGGACCCCCTGGGCCGCCACCTCTTTCATCGTACAGGTAGGGAATGAAGGACCGGAACAGTTAAATGACTTGCTAGAAGTCCTACCGCTAGTCCCTAGCAGTTGTTACTTTTGAACATGTTATTTTTCTTTTATCCAAACAGCAGGCTAGCCTGAGGGGTAGAGAGGTAACCCCTTTGTGGGAGAAACTGTGCCAGAGTTATTTCCTTCATGATTGGGTTGGAATGGTGGTACCACTCTGTGTAGCCAGTTTGCCAGTGGGCACTGGGACCCCCACCCTGCCCAGTCATGTGAGAAATGATTCATTTGGACCTCTACTCTGTTCCAATCAGTATTAATCATTTTGCTGTGATTATGTAGGGGTAATGATTATAAGTTCTGTACTATTAGGCCCCAGACTTGTGAACTGCAGATTGTAAGTTTACTTGCTTAATCATAGGAAGCTAGCTAGAGGCATGCCACCCTTGTTTTTCCTTGTTATGGTGACCAAGACCAGTGTGGCAGAGGTGACTCAATTACATGAAAAGTCCCCCAACTTATTTTTGTACCTCTGGATCACTGTCTCTTGTCCAACATGAGCAGATAACCATCTTATGACCACTTACTCAGTGGAGTTGCCCCACGCTTCGCCCAACCTCTCTGCTGATAAAGCATTTTTTGGCTGATGTATCATTTTAAGCCCTCAAAGCGAGGCCTACCAACTAATGGGGTTCTGTATTTTGTGTAGCTGCTCTAGCATGTTCAGGTATCAAGAATTATAAAAATAAGGCCCTGGAGGAAGGGGGCATCTCAGATTGTGAGGAAGATCTAAGGTCCACTTCATTAGAAAGGACCATGGACCTTTTAATAAAGTGCCATTGGCTCAGAGCTCTGCCTCAGTTTCTTTTATTGTAGGTTGGACAGTTTTAAACTCCACAGTTGATTCTTTATTACATGGCTATGGAATGAGCAGCTCTCTGAGGAGAGTCTAAAAGATTTTGTAGACGTGAGACCAGTGAACACCTTCAATTTGGGAATGCTTAAGTGGAATGAAATGGCTAGATTTGGGAGATGCTAGTAACATATGGGGCCTATTCAGAGACCAGCAACTCTTTTTGGAAATGATCAGATGTGATAGAAGGGAGTATTACATGACACTAATCCCTAGCAAAGCTCATGGTGGTCACATGATCTCTCTGGTTACATACTTTCGGAAAGCAGTGAGGATCTTAGCAGATAAAGACTTTTTAAAAAAATGTAATTTTTTTCTTGGGTTGGTCCCTAAAGGCATCTTTGGAATCAAGACTGTTATGTTGTTCACACTAGTGATCTTGACCACTAGTTGTAACTAAAGCATGATCCAGGAGCCAAAAGTCTGAAATCCCAGAACCAGGAAATAACCCTACAGTCACAGCCACATCTGTTTCCATTTAAAAACATTTTTCACTTTAGAAATTGTGATGACATAAACATTGCTGGAATGGGGGTCCCTGTCTGAGCAGAGTAATCTCATCCCACTTGGTCATGAATGACTCTCACTTCATAAGTTACTATTCTACGAGGGCTTTGGATGCCTTTCAATTGAGAGGCAGCATGATGTACTAGTTAGGGCAAATGCCAAGAATCAGAAAGACCTTGGTTTGAATTCTGCTTTAGACCCTTACTAGCTGCATGACCCTGGATAAATCACTTAACCTCTCTGGTTTCAGGTTCCTCATCTATATAAAATGAATTGATAGTTTCTAAGATCCCCTACAGCTCTAAAAATCTATGATTTTGCAATTTATTAAAAAATTTTAAGCAAAGCAGAGTTGTATTATGACCATATTTATTATTATTAATATTTTGTGTCACATTATTATATAAACATTATAATTAATTATTATTAATAACTAGCATTTCTATAGCGCTTTAAGGTCTGCAAAGTAACAGATATTGACTCTAGGCAAGTTACTTGACCTCTGTTTGCCTTAGTTTCCTCATCTGCCCTTGTTTTGAGAATCTAATGATAGTATTTGTAAAGTACTTTGCAAACAAAGTGCTATATAAAGGCCAGCTATAATAATAATAATAATAATAGGCCAGATTTGAACTCAAGTCAGATTTGAATAGGTCAGATAGCTAGATTATCTCTTGTTGGCTTGGTAAGGCTTCTTGTTGATTGTTCTAAATTTAGAAACACACTAGTGTTTCCAGGCAGGGTACCTGAGACAAGTGCTACCTTGGCCTTTAACTGTGTTGTGGTGAAACTCATTTTCTCTGGAGGCTTTAGTTTTCTTATGCAGAAAATGAGAATGTTGTTTTAGATAATTTTATGGTAGCCATGGCTAGAAGGCTTGAGGTGAGAAAGACCTCCATTCAAGTCCCAAGTCTGACGTATAGGAGCTGAGTGATCCTGGGCAAGTCACTTAACCTCTTAACACCCCCCCCAAAAAAAAACCCAAAACAATCCTAACTGTCTTAGATGCCCTATAGAGTTTCTAGTCTTCTGAGAAGGGAGTTTTACACAAGGAATTCCCTACACTGACAAAATCGTAGGTCTGAGGAGGTAGGGACAGTGTTGGTGGTGGAATCCCTTCTAGCTCTAAATTTTGAAGGTAATGTCTTTTTGGTGTTCTAGACAAAAAGGGAGTGGGGGGACTTAAGAGAAGTATTTGTGTGCTTGTAAAAGCTGAAATAGACTATTTTAACTTAGAGTAGACTCAAGATCTAGGTATCCCCTGGGCCATGGGCAGTGTTGCATTTGGTAAATGCCTTACAAAAATTTTCCACCAAAATCTCATTATTTATCAAGTGGATGTCATAGCTCATAGGACATTGTAAAGCTAAATGCATGTTTTTAAGTGACTCTTAAAATACTTGGAGCCTCTTCAGGGCAATTCACCAACCAGGTGTTATTCACAAGATTAACCAGAACTGTCTTTATCATATTTTTTTTTTTGGTCTCTTCCCCTTCTGTTCTGCAGAGGTGCTATATGGAACTTATACTCTGTTCCAAGGATCACCGAACCTGTGTGGCTTACCATGATGTCCAGCACATTGGAAAAAACTCAGCTCTGCCAGCGCTTTCTCAAGGAGTTTACACTTCTGATTGAACAGATCAACAAGAATCAGTATGCTTCCCCCTTCCCAGTCTTAGGTTCCAAAGCATGCTAGTCCAAAGCATGTGCATGGACACTTGTATTGGCTCCTGCTGTGATATTCTGGCCTGATATTGATCATCCTGGTTGTACTTTTGTTTCCCCTCTAGGTTTTTTGCTGCATTGCTGACTGCAGTATTAACTTATCACCTGGCATGGGTACCAACTGTGATGCCTGTTGATCATCCTCCAATCAAAGCCTTTTCTGAGAAGCGTACTTCACAATCAGTGAACATGCTGGCCAAAACACACCCCTACAACCCTCTCTGGGCACAGCTGGGTTAGTAGCTGATTCTGGTCTCTAGAGAGCATGTGGGGTTGGCAGAACCTCTTAATGTGTAGATCTGAATGAATATTCCACAGAGCAGCATGATATAGTAGATAGAGAGCCAGATGGGAAACCAGAATCCTATCTCTGCCACATACAGCTTTGTGACTGTGGGCAAGTCACTTGAAAATAAGGAATACTCTACGTGAGTGGTTTTTAAGCTTTCTGTTCTCAGGACCTCTTTATGTCTAAAAAAACAATCATGGGCTCGCTGAAGAGCTTTTGTTAATGTTGGTTATAACAATTAATATTTACCAAACTAGAGACTTAAATGTCTTAGTATTATTATGAAAATACTTTTGACCACAGAGGCTCGTTGAAAAGGTCTCAGAGACTCCCAAGGATCCCCAGACCACATTTTGGGAACTGATGCTTTACCTCATGAAAAATGATCCCCTATCTCCTACTCTTTGTGTGTGTGTGTGTGTGTGTGTGTGTGTGTGTGTGTGTGTGTGTGTGTGTGTGTGCGCGCGAGCTATGTGGTGAGGCAAGGGAGGGGAATGGGGGAAGGGTCAGTCTTGGATTGTCAGCTCACTTAGCTGAACATGGGGAGGCCCTGAGGAGAACAGTGAATCCTTGTGGTAATGGCAAACTCTGTGGAGGACAAAGGGGACCATTCAGTAGACCAGAGTTGAAGGAAATGTTGTGTTATATTCCATAGGCTCTTGAATGAACCTTTAATCTAAAAGTAGCTGAATTTAAGCAGCATGAATTTCATTTGTAAAATGGATTTTTTTTTTAGCTAGCAGTGGTTTTCACTGAAATATCATCACTTTCACAAATTTCTAGGTGCTAGACAAAGTCAAGGTAGGGTTCCCTATCCATAAGCTTAAAATCTTAATGCTATGAGAATGGATAGGTGTTACAGTGAATAGAGTACTGGACCTAGGTTTGGGAAGACCTGAGTTCAAATCCAGCTTCAGATCCTAGCTATATGACTGTGGCAAGTCACTTAACCTCTGTTTTCCTCAGTTTCCTTATCTGTAAAATGGAGCAAATAATAACATATACCTCTTAAGATGGTTTTGTGGGATCAAACGAGATAGTAATTGTAAAGTGCTTGACACAGTGCCTGGCATGTGGTAGGCACTATATATATACACATCATCAGTTGTTTATGTGCTGTATTTTCTATGGTGAGGTCCCCACCAAGTACCCCTGTTGTCTCCAGAGGTGTAGTGCTAGGAGAGCATTAGGGCCTGGTCTAGGACAAGAGGGCATGTTTGGGGATGTTTATGACTGTGTTTCAAACAGCATTTTAAATGATTAGCATATATAATTGTTTTGACTGACTAAATCGACCCCTCTTCACAAAAGGTAATGTGGTAAGCAGTAGGGATATCAAGGGTTTTTTAAGTCTAGTCCCTGCCCTTGAGGAGCTCGTGTTCTACAAAGAAGACTAAAACCCACAGACAGTACCTGAGGGCATAGGAGCGACTGAGACAAAGCCTGCTAGGGCAGCTTTACTGGCTTTCTCGGATTGCCCTGACTCTTAGCTGGTTTAGCTTGTTTTCAACTGACTGAAGTTCATAGGGACAACATGGCATAGGATAAAGAATTCTGGCTTTGGAGCCAGCCAGACCTGGGTTCAAGTCTCCCCTATAAATTTCAGAGAAGGTAAGAGGAGTGTCCTCACGAAGGAGTGCCTTGTGCTCATGAAGTCATAGGTCCGTCCCTGTCTCCAGCCCCTGCAGGTATATACTGTTCTGCCTCTCTTGCAGAGGAAAGCCGTGACCCCGTCCTCCTGCTCTCTTAGAATTCCCATTGGGGAGGGGAATGACATCAGCCATGGCAGAGTTTTCCATTCTTCTCAAGGACTTTCCTATTAAGGATTTTATTGTCAACACTCTTACTTCTTACACCACTTATTCCGAGAATTTGTTATCAGCTCCAACACTCCAACATTGGTCTTCAAACTTTTGGGAAATAAGAAGTAATTCTCTCTCACAAAAAGGTCAGGCCCCTTTAGCTATCCAAGTTTTCAGGGTTATGTTCTTGAATAAAGGAACAAATTTGCTGCCTCCTCTCCAACCCCATCTCTGGATAGGGAAGGGATATGTTTAAAAACAGATTTGATATTAAAACAAAAGATCAATAAACTATTTTAAATTATCTATTAAATAATGTTAAGTAAGTCCAACAAAAGATCAATGAAATATGTTTTTAATTAGATGTAACATTATATTTATATTTATATATGTAACAGAATTGATTTCAAATTGGATATGTAATATAAATTCAGGTACTTATATTTATAGCATATAGTAAATCACTTAAAATACAGTTTATTGCAATCTTTTAACATCAGCTACATTTCCAAATATATTCCTTCCTGCTTCCGTATCCAGCCAACCAACCCTTGTGACTAAGAATAAAAAGAAAAGTTGGGGAAAAAGCAGCCCAGCAAAATATATTATATTCCACTCTATCCATCATCCCCTACCTCTGTAAGGGAGGGAGATGAATTTTCTCCTTTCTTCAGGGCCAATATTGATCATTATAATTATGCTTCTGTTGACATCGTGGTAACCAGTGAGCATATTGTTTTCTTGGTACTACTTACTTTATACTCTGCATCAGAATATGGGAATATATATCTTAAGATCATTTTGGATTTTTTTTTTAATTGTTCAAAAGGGAAAGGATTCCTTTAGTATGCCTTCATTTTAGGGGTCCAACATTGCCTTATTTTTAAAGAACTAGTTTCCTAAGGAGAGTTTGAGCCACTTTGAGGGACTTACTTTCCAGGAAAAAGGAGTTAACAGCTCTTCTGTATTCTGCTCTGGTCAGACTCTGTCTGTCGTGTTTGTCTTCACTTCTTGGTGCTACATTTCAGTAAGATATCAGTAAGCTAGAGAGGGTCCAGAAGAGGGCAGCCAGGATGATGAAAGACAGACTTTGAATCAATTGAAGGAATTGGGTGTGCTGAGCCTGGGAGAGTTAGGGTCAGGGATGGAAACAAGATAGCTTAGCTGTTTTCAAGTATTTGAAAAGATGTCCTATGGAAGGGATATTTAGATTTGTTTGTGCCCAGAGTACCTCTGGAACCAAGAGTCCATTAGTTAGATATTGCAAAAAAGCAAATTTAGGCTGGACAATAGAAAAAACTTCCTATAATTAGTTTTCCAAAAGCCAGGTGGGGCTGCCTTGGCTTCTACCTCATTGGCAGTCTTCAGGCAGTATTTGAATAACCACTTGTCAGATATGTTATGGTGGGAATTATTTTGTGGAATAGTTTGAACTGCATGGCCCCTGCTCACCTAGTGCATCCATTCTTTATGACATGACCACTTCTAATCCAGCTAATTCCAGGCTCAGGGTCTGGAGATCATGTTCCCTCACTTCTGTAGAGTCTTCTGTAGGTCAAACATTTCCCTGTTCCATCAGCTAATCCTTGAATGATAGTTTTCAGTCACCTCCCCATGCCAGGCTGCCTTCCTCAAACTCAACATGGCCCTCCAGATGGAGTCTGACCAGTACAGAGAACACCAGGACTCTACCCTCCTCTATTCTGCACCCTACGTCAGACTTGTAAGCTGGTGCTCATTTTCCTGGCTGCTGTACTGTACCTCCATGGGGATCTGGACAGAACTTGTGGACCCTGTCATCTGCTTATAGAGCCATGCCTCCTTCATTATCCTCAACCCATGTCTGCCTCCTAAGCCGATAGTGAGACTGAATTGACAAAAATGTCACATGAGTTCCTGAAAGGCTGTGATCTCCTGCTTCAGCCAGAAAAAATAATCAGAGGGTAGTGCCAACAATAATTTGTGTCCTAGCAGAGTTTTCTTAAACAAAAATATCACTTGTCTTAGTGCTGGAAGACAAAACTGAGTTATTCCTTTGGGTTACTGGGTGGTTTCCTCAGGCAGTCATTTCCTTAGTCCTTAAAACCAAAAGATAAGAGAGGACTTTTTACCCTTGGCGACGCCTTTTATTGCTTGGAATTCTTCTCTGTCCTTCTGGTCCAGCTCTTGAGCTGTTGTGAATAGCACGGATCTTAAAGTGGGGGTGTTTTCCCACGAAGAGATGTAACATTTTTCACACTCAGGCTCCCGATCTCCAAAATGAAGCTCACATCTTTCTCCCTGAACCTCATCTTTCCTTCAAACTTCCATCCTTCCAGTGGCTCTGATTCCTGATCTTACCACCATCCTTCTCTCTTGGCTGTCCTGTACCCTCCCATTCTTGTCAACTCTCTCATAGTCCTTCTCCCCACCCAGAGTCCTTCTTTTAGGCTTTTGTCCAGTCTGCTCCAGTAGCAACCTTTACTCTCAATGCTGCCATCTCTACCCTCCACTCACCTGCCAAAATAGTCTTCCTAAAGAATAGACCTGGTCACTCCCTTGCTCACTTCCTTCACTGATTCCCTATTATCTTGAGGATAAAACATCAGCTCTTCATCCTAGTGTGTGAGAACCTATAAAATCTGTTTCTAGCACCACTTTCCAGCTTTATTTCACATTACTCCTTATCAGACTTATCTACCAGCTATTTATTCTCTGAAGTTGACATTTCATCTCTTAACCTCTGTATTTACGTGACCCTAGGAAGTGTGCTTCTGCCTCCCTATTTCCTTTCACAGTTCAGCCTTCACTGACTCCACCCATCTCAAATTGCCTAGTATTTGCTGTGTCTTTGTAACCCCAGAACCTAGCATAATGACTTACACACTATTTTTGGAGGCCAGGTAGGTTCTGGACCTGTTATTTTTATCAGCGTGAGGAACTCCCAGCGTGAAAACTCGTTCCACCGATACAAAAAAGCCATTCCCTTGTAACTTAGAATCTTAAAACAGTCTCTTGCAGCACTGAGAAGTTAAATGACTTTCTGAGGTGGGCTGCAGGGCACACAAACCAGATCTTCCTGATGCCAGAACTGGCTCTTTATGTGCTATGCCGTGCTACCTCGCACGTAGAGGGGGAAGGGAATAAGTATTTATATAGTGCCTACCATGTGCCAGGTGCTTTTATAAATATTGTCTCATTGGATTCTCACAACAGTCTTGCAAAGTTGGTGCTATTATTATCTTCATTTTATAGATGAGGAAACTGAGACAAACAGAGGTCAAGTGACTTGCCCAGGGTAATGCAGCTAGTAACTGTCTGAGGCCACATTTGAACTTGGGTCTTCCTGACTCCAAATCCAGTGTTCATCCACCAGCTGCCTCATCGTAGGTGCTTTTAAAAAGTTTGCTGAATTAAATTGAGTATCAGAAAGTATTTATTCATAATTTTTCCTTCATATCTTCCCTTGGAATTAGTTCTTCTCTATATGCATTCTCCATATTCCCAGCCCCACGGTGTTTATGGATGTTTTTCTCAGGCAGACTTTACTTTTTCTTCATGTCCTTTTTTCATTCTGCTTATGTTTCTCTATCCTCTAGACCAATGGTCTCAAAATATGGTCTGGGAATCCCTGGGACCCCTGCTGTAGGGGAATCTGTGAGGTTAAAAGCATTTTCATAATAATATTAGGATGTTTCAAATTTATAACTTGACAAATAACTATAGATGTAACCCACATAAACAAAAGCTCTTTGGGAGGCCTCAGTAATTTTTAAGTTATGAAGGAGTTCTGAGCACTGCTTCTCTAGTCTACCTCCCCTTGTTAGCATCTAGTCAGACCATCTCATTATACATTTGAGGAGACTGACTCACTCAAGGTCACTCGGGTAGTTAAGTGGCAGGGACATTATTTGAACTCAGAGCCTATGGTATATCTGCTTCTTGATTTGTGGGTACCTACATATTGAGATGAGTGTAAGTTATCCATTACAATAAGGAGCTCTGGTTTAAGCCAAATCATTCCTGCTGAAGAGTCCCCAAATTTGCTTCTACCTCCACCCCTACCCATGACTTTAGAACTCAGCCAAGGTACCCAGTGTCCTGGTTTCTCAGGTAGAATATTGGCTTGTTAATACAGTTAGGCCTCTGTCATGTCCTAGTGGTAAGCTGTTAGTGGACAGATTTAGGGAAGATATAAAAGAAGGAAAACAAGAACATTGTACGGGGTGTCCCTGAACATACATGCATGCATGTTGTCTTGTACCACCAACCAAAAGCATTTCCAGTCAGGAGGTACCTGCTGGCCTTGGTTTTGTTCTGTTTGAGCATGGAAGTAAAAACACAAGCCTGTGGGAAGGATCTGGGATTTCATCAGCGGGGAGAACTGAGGTGGGAGTTCCTTCCTCCAGCACAGATCACAGTCCTTGATCTTAGAGGTGAATCCTAGAGAATTTCTTGAGGCACCTGAAGGTTAAGTGACTCATCTAAGGTAATAACTCATATCAGAAGAGGGACCTCCTAATTCTGTGCCCAGTGTTCTATCCGTTACTCTACCAGTTTCTATGTAAAATTAAAATAGAATGAATAGTGTCTTCAGAAGAGGCAGTGGATAGAGCTGGCCTTGGAGTTGGAGAGACCTGGGTTTGAGCCCTGCCTCTAACACATGCTGGCTGTGATTGACCCACAGAAAATTACTTAACTCTTAGTGCCCCTGGTATTTCTCTAAGACTCGAAGTTGTAGAACAGATACTAATACACCTTGGTAAGAGAAATCTTTCTACACCCATGAAAATCACAGTTCAGGCAATATATGGAGAGAGAGAGAGAGAGAGAGAGAGAGAGAGAGAGAGAGAGAGAGAGAGAGAGAGTGAGAGAGAGTGAGAGAGAGAGAGAGAGAGAGTGAGTGAGTGAGTGTCAGGCCTGGAGTCAGGGAGACTTAGCTTCTTGAGTTCAAATCTGGCCTCAGACACTTACTTAGCTGTGTGACCCTGGGCAAACCACCTGTTTGTCTCAGTTTTTCATCTGTGAAATGAGCTGGAGAAGGAAATGGCAAACCCCTCCAGTATTTCTGCCAAGAAACCCCAAATGGGGTCACAAAGGACACAACTGAAAATTGACTCAACAACAACAATAAAAATAAAAACCTAATTGCCTTTTTTTCTTATAGGTGCTATGTTTTCATTTTCTAAAATTCACTCCATCAGCCATGTATAAACAATCACTTAAGAACTGGGGTTTTTTTTTGTCTCTATAGGTGACTTGTATGGGGCCATAGGCTCTCCAGTGAGACTGACTCGCACTGTGGTCATTGGGAAGCATAAGGATTTGGTCCAGCGGATCCTTTATGTCCTGACCTATTTCCTCCGGTGCTCCGAGCTCCAGGAGAACCACCTGACCTGGGGCGGAAAGCTCTGGGAAGGTGAGGAAGTGCTGAATGGTAGCAAGATGACAACGGCCCTGGAGAAGGGAGAGGTGGAGGATTCTGAATATGTGGTGGTAACTGTGAGGAACGAGCCTGCACTGGTACCCCCCGGCTGCCCTCACAGACTGGCGAGAAAAAAGCGGACACCCCAGAAAGCCTGGGCACAGCAGACCTCTTCTCTAGAGTCAGCGCAGAAGGAATCAAAGGATCAGGAAGGAACGAGCAGGATTTTGAGGCCTGTGGCACAGCCTCCTTGGATGAAACATCGGATGCTTCCTGGGAGAATCGGGGACCGTTGCATATGGTAGAAGAAAGCCAGAAGCGGGCCTCTGAGGATGACCCTCCAGGACCCCGTAGCCTTGAAAGGCTGGCCAGATCTGAAGGTTGGGCAGTGAGGCTGAAGACTGAACAGCAGGCTTCTCCCAGTAAGGAGCTGAGAATGGAGATGGACAAGAAGCCTCCAGACAGGTTGTTGGGCTGGCCTTGCCCAGACAGATGTTCCCAGGACAGCCCTCATTTAGAGAAAGTCACTTTCCAGATTGGTAGCTCAGTGTCTCCAGAGTCAGATTTGGAAAGCCGAGCAAGGGACATGGAGGAAAAGCTGAAGGCCTTTAGGAATCCTCCTGAGTTAACAAGGAGTCTCTTGGGTCAGGCCAGTGAGACTGCCGAGCCAGCTCAGGACCAACAGGTTCCTCAGGTCCCTTTCAGGCCTGGCATTCGGAGGAATGTTTGCTGTTCCCAGATCCTGTCTTCTGAAGAGCACAAAGTCCTGTCAGGCCAGTGTCTTGTCGAGGGTAGTGACATAAGAATTGATGTCATAGATGCTGCTGAGCAACCCTCGGCACCTTCGGACAGGGGGGCAGGAACTGGAAAGCAAAGAACTCTGGAGGAAGGTAGAAGTTTGTGCTTGAAGACAGTGAAGGGGCAGTCATTAGAACCTGTTCAGAACGGGTGTATGCAGCAGGACTCTGGCCTCATGGTAGCTGCAGATGTCCCCCGTGGGGATGCTGATGGGAAAACTGCCTTCAGGATGGAAGGAGACATTCCTAGGAATGAAAGCTCAGACAGTGCCCTAGGCGACAGTGATGATGAAGTGTGTGCTTCAGCTCCAGAAAATCTAGGCCCCAGCAGTGACAGGAATGAAGAATCCTTAGAAGTAGAGCTGCCATTGCCAAGGTAAAGAAAAAGGGGAAAAAAAAGTTGGTAAGGGGAGAGAATTTCATTGGGAATGTGATCTTTGATGGCCAGAGAAGAAGAGCCATGGGGTTTTTTTTTCTTGTTTAAAGCAGAATTGTGCTTTACTTTATACAGGGAACTACCCTCTACCAATGCAGATTGGTGCCTCCTAGGCACCTTGTTGACTGAGAGGTTGCCTGTGGCACTGAGAGTTGTACAAGGGATTTTCTCAGGGCTGCTCAGCCAGGATGTGTCAGAGGCGGGATGTGAACCGGGGGGTAATAATAGCACCTGCTTCCCAGGCTTGTTGTGAGGATCAAACAGGCTAAATATGTAAAAGCACTTTACAATGCTGTTTCTATTAAACTCCCAGTGGATCAACAGAATAAGCAGCCTTAAGTAAACAACTTGTAATGTATCCAATTGTATGGTTGCTTATTTTCTAATGTGTAAGAAAAGAATGGAGGTGTATTTTTTTTTAATTTGTTAAACATCTATTGTAGGTCTCAGATCATCAGCAACCAAAATGTAAAGAACTTTGGTCGTTCCCTTTTAGGGGGTTACTGCCCCATGTACATGCCTGATCTGGTGCTCCATGGGACCAGCAATGACGAGAAATTGAAGCAGTGCCTCTTAGCAGACCTAGTCCATGCAGTGCACGTAAGTGATTCCATCTCAGCACCTCTCACTTCTGATGGTGGTCATTCTGTGGAGTCATGAGGAGTTGCATATGGTTTGATTTTTATCCAGCCTTTGTGGTTTTTTTTAAGTAATTTACTTTAACTGATTTATCATTAACTTCCCTTTGATGACTGCACTAGAATGACTATATAAAGATTAAGAATACTTACTGGAAAATTGCTCTGTGGCAGCTGATAAGTGCTTTCCCCGCACCTGTAATACTAGAGGAACTGAGCAAGGCAAGATATGATTCTGATGGGTCTGTTTTAAATTGAGCTGCTGTTGAGAATGTGCAAAAATAGACATTTTGCAACAGAAACATGTTGTGTCTTCTATGATGGGGGAAGTTCTTACTGAATTAATAAAATTAGAATTTATCTTTCCCTTCTATTTTCACAGAATAAATGCCAAGTGCCTCCCCTTTAGAGGGGGGAAGGGGAAAGGACACAGAGTGTTAGTAGATGCTGCTCCTAGCTTCTGCTAACTCCATTAGGAAGACTGATCATATATAGCAGACACAGACAAACTCTGAAAAAGGGTTTTTCTGTGAAATGGAATGTAGCAATGATAGACCTGATCCCCTCCCTGGCCTCAGTTTGGGTGCAGAGGTCAGGTGAGGCAGATCAGGATTCAGTTCTTGAGAAGTCCAGTCCCAGGGACTGGGGAGGGAGGGAGAGGGAAAGGGAAGCTCTGTGGTTGCTCCTGACTTTCTCTTCTTCCAGAGGCTGGAAGCATGATAAAAAGAAACACCACTCCCATCCTCCTCTGTTCTTTCTGCCCTCCCTCCTCCCCCTTTCTCTTGCCTTTCTCCCTTTCTCTCTTTTCCTCCCTTCCCTTCCCTCTCCATCGATTCCTCTCTCCCTCCCCCCTTTTTTCTTCCATCTCTTCCCTTCCCCTGTCCTCCTGCCTTTCTCCTCATTGCTGTCTCCTATAGGAAGCCTTTTCTTACTCTTTCTAAACAGTAACAACTTCTCTGCTCCTTTCAGACCTCACATTGTGCTCTTTTGACCCTTTTTTGTGCAGTTGACATGAATTTGTAATTTAATTATTTGTACATATCATTTTATGGATGTGCTCCTTAAGTTCAGGGACTGAGGCTTATCTAAACGATCTCCCAGTGCCCAGCACAATAGCCTGGGTGCCGTAATGTGTGTTTATTTAGTAGAATTATACATGGTCATTGTTATCCATCCTATGCCTGACTAATCTAAAAAAGAATGAACCTTAAACAATTGTACACTTTCACAGAAAAAAAAATCCCTTGTTTGAAATACGTAAATGGTTTGCAAAAGCACACTCCTGCAGTCAGAATTTATACAGTTAGCATTGCTCAATTGATTTGACATGTTATGTGGCTTAAAATGAACTTTGCAAAGGTAGTATGATGGAGCTCATTCATAAGAGTCAGGAGGACCTGACCTGACTTCCTCCATCAATTTAGCACTAGTTCTTTTGGGTTTTTGGTTTCCTTTACAGAAAGAATGTCAAGGTTAATATGTTTCACTGCCTCTGGTTGTATGTGTCTTCCTTGGTCATTAGACAGAGGTCTCTCCTGTAGATTACCAACGGCTAAGATAATGTTCAGAGATGGTATAAAACTGCCTAGTTCTTTTCATTCTCTGTCATCTCTTCTACCACTGCCATGATCACCACAGAAATTGCAGGGAACCTGAGGAGGTTGATGTATTTTCCTTTGTTTTGTGTGTTGTCACCTCCAAAGAATTCACCAAGTGGCCATCCTACGGGTGACAAACTGCCTTGTATTTAGGCTGATTGGTTGTTGGAAAACAGACAACTAGTCTGTATGTAGTTGAAGTCATATTCAGAATCTTTCCTGTTTTTTAGAACCTTTCCAATCTTGTATTTTGTTTGCATAGCTATGCCATCTTGAGAAATTATCATAAACCTTTGTGAAGGAATTTTCCATACAACATTAAAATCATCTTCTCATCACACAAGTCTGACTTGTGTCACATCCTTGCTCAAAAACTGTCATTGACTCCCTATTGCTTGTAGGATAAAATACAAATTCCTTTTTCTGGTGCTTACGGCCCTCTGCAGTTCGAGCCAAACTAGACTAGTAGCTGTTCTCCAAATGGAATCTTGCCTCTCCTGCTCCCATGCTTTTGCAAAAGCTGTTCTCCCAATGGAATCTTGCCTTTCCTGCTTCCATGCTTTTGCAAAAGCTGTTCTCCCCCACATTTGGAGCACTCTTAACTTGGCCTCCCAGCATTTGTATCTTTTTTGAGGACTTGGCTCAGGTGCCACCTCTGCTGTGAAGCCTTCCGTGATTACTAAAGGTGTCAGTGACCTCTCTGTGTTCAAATGAATTTTTTTACCTTGTCCATGTATCTCCCCAAGGAGAAGGTAAGCTTCTCCAGGACGGGGACTCTTTCCATTTTATCTTTATGTTCCCAGTGCCTTGAACATAATGGGCATTTAATAAATATTTATTTAATTGAATTAAAGAAAACTTGTGAGAAAACCAGTGTGAGCTGTTGTTTTTATTATTGCAGCTGCCACTCAGATCATGGGGTGATAGATAAGGCTTAGAGCAGGAAGGAACCAGAAGGATCACACAGGTCAGCCCCATTATTCTGCAGATGAGAATACAAGGCCATAGATGTACCAGAGAGCAAAGGCAGGATTTGGACGTGGGTCCACTGAGCAGCTAAATGTCATTGTGGATATAATGCTGGGCCTACAGTCAGGAAGACTCATCTTCTTGAGTTCAGATCTGCCTCAGACACTTCTTAGCTGTGTGACCCTCAGCAGGTCACTTACCCTGTTTGCCTCAGTTTCCTCATCTGTAAAATAAGCTGGAGAAAGGAACAGCAAACCAACACAGATCTCTGCAAAGAAAACTCCAAAAGGGGTTGCAGAGTCAGATACAACTGAACAACAACCTTTGACTCTAAGATCAGCAGTGCTTTTCCCGTATTAATCTTGTATTTTAAGAGACTACAGTGTCTACCATGGTTTTTAAATGACTTTACTCATGCAAATTCTCCTTGAGATACTTACAGAGAGAGAGAGAGAGAGAGAGAGAGAGAGAGAGAGAGAGAGAGAGAGAGAGAGAGAGAGAGAGAGAGAGAGAGAGATTTGGAAAATGGCTGGTGCAAAAAAAAAGGCAGGAACTTTTTTTTTTATAAAAAAAGAAGTTGACTTCAAGTATGTTTAATTTCACAAAGTGAAATTAGGATTTAGGCTCACAAAACTTGTATAGATCATGTTAAGCACATAGGAATAATACTAATAGCTAACAATTATATAGCACTTTAAGGTCTGCAAAGTGTTTTATACATATTAACTCATGGCGATCCTCACAAGCCTGTGAGGTAGGTACTCTTGTAATCTACATTTTCCAAATGAGGAAGCTGCGCCAGATAGAGGCTAATTGTGCATTAGCAACAACGACAACAATAATAATAGTTAGCATTTATATAGTGCTTTAAGATTTGCAAAGCGTTTTGTAAATATTAACTTAATTGATCCCCACAATAGCCATGTGAGGTAGGGGTTATTATTATCTACATTTTACAAATGAGGAAACTGAGACAGATAGAGACAGAGACTAAATGATTTACCTAGGGTCACACTGTTAGTGAGTGAGGGAACTGAACTGAGGTTTTACTGACTTCAGGCCCAATACTCTATCCACCATGCTACCTAACTACGGGTGAGTTCCCAAATCCTTCAAAACTCAATAACATTATGATAGCCATGAAGCTAACCATTTACCTGTCTACCTAGGGTGAATGGAAAACATTGTTATTTATATTCAGAGAGAGAAAGAGCTGCATCTTTTATTGGAAAATTAGAATCCTTAGTTTTTTATAGTAGAAAGAATTTCCCTTTCCTCTTTTTATCCTTTCTCAAGCATACATTGCCCTCTATCTCATGCCCAGCCAGTTCTGTTAACCTAATTACCATCTGCAAAAAGAGGTGGGTTGTCTGTGGTGAAATTTGGAAGTAAACCATGCTTCTGATTGAATGAGTATGGATTTTAAGATAATGTGAACTTTGAGGTATCTACTTATTTATGTTCCCATTTAGGAGAAGGGGAAGTGAGATAGCTAAGTGATTACTTGTTAAAACTGACCTAGAACCAGCAGCCCACCACAGCCTCACCTGAAGAGGGCGAGCCATAGAGAGAAAAAGGGATGGCTTTGTGTTTAGAGGACCTGGTTCCAATTCTAGCTATAATGCTTCTTTTGAGCTAGGACAAGTCACCTCGCATTTCTGGGCCTCAGTTTTCTTATCTGTAAAATGAAAGGGTTTGCGGTTTGCCTAGATTACCTTGAGGGTTTCTTCCAACCCGGAAGATATGATCCTCTATTGGGTATGGCCCAAACCCATTAGCTCCTTGGCCCACCAGCCGGAGTTGCATTTGGCCCCAAAGTTAGACTTCCCTGATCACTGAATCCCAACTTAAGACACTGAGCTTTTTGCACTTTCCCAGGTCCCTGAGCTGTCCCTGAACTCTTCGGCCCACTGTTGTTGGCAGGTCCTATCCTCCAGATATTCCTGTCCCAAAGAGGACGTTTCCCAGAGCTTATTTACCCAGGAAAAAGGTATATATAAAATAATACAGCAGAATGAAGTAATTAAAAAACACATAGAAAAATACCTGCTTCATCCTGGACTAAATGACACCTAAGCTTCTGATGTTCTCCAGGCTGCTGGTAGAGCATGAGCTTGTTTAAACTGGCTCTCTCATGGCCTGAGACTCTTAAAAATGGTGTCTTTAGTGCTGCTGTGGGGATTCACCCACTTGGGTTCCCTGGATCGACTTTAAAGGGTCCTTTGTCCCAGGCTCATCCATTCTGAGCAGATCAGGAAGCCTCCTTACATATGGCATGTCAGACTTTGGGTATCCCAGAATTCTAGAGTTAGAGGGGACCTCGAGGGCTATGGAATCCACCCCACACATGAACAATAATCCCGTCTCTGACGTTACCCATAAGTGGTCAACCAGCCTGTGCTTAAAAGCCTAGTCCGGTATGGCTTTCTTCCAGAGGTACTCGGCCATCCCAAAGTAGCTTATTCCACCTTAGGATTGCTCTGACTGGTAGGCAGTTTTTCCTGATGTGAAGCCTAAATTTAGTTTTTATTTTGTTTTGCAGCTTCTATCCATTGCTTGTGGTTCTATCCTCTAGGGACAAATGGGAAATCCCTCTTCCACATGACTGCTTCAAATATAATCCCTCTTCCACGACTGATCAGATGTTTGAAGACAGATATAATTTTTCCCCTGAGTCTTCTCTTCACTAGACTAATCCCCATTTCCTTCCACTTCTCCTCATTTGGCATGGACTCAGAGCCTTTCCACAGAGACAAAGGGATAGATTTAGACTTAGACTTGGAGTCAGAAGACCTTGGGTTAATCAGTCAGCTTGACGATCAGCATTTATTCTATGACCAGGCACAGTGCTAAGTGTTGGGGATATATATATCAGGAAAGGCAAAAGACAGTCCCTGCCTTGAGGAATTCATGATCTCATGGAAAAGAGAACAGGTAACATACAAGTTAAATAGACAATCATTACCCCTGAGGGGAGGGATTAGGAAAGGCTTCCTATAGAAGAGTTTTAGCTGGCACTTGAAGGAGGCCAGGCAAACCAGGAGGTTGGGATGAGGAAGGAGACCATTCTGAGCATGGGTGGCAGAGAAAACGCCCAGAGCTGAGATGGAGCATTATTTGTCACACAGCTAGAAGTGTCATGGATCAAAGGGTAGTGGCAGAGAGAAAGTGTCCGACTGCCTTGGAGAGTGGCCCACTGCTGACCAAAAGTGCTCTGGGCCTTTGTTTCCTCATCTATAAAAAGAGTGGATTGCATTTGATAACCCCTAAGAACCCTTCCAGCTCTCAGTCTGTGACCCCTTTTTACCTGTTCCTGATTTTGAATGTCTTTCTCTGTGGGCTGGCCCTTCAGTTTATCATATCCTTTCTGAGCTCTGGTCCCAGTCTCATCAAAGGCCATACAGAGGGACTATCACTTTCATATTCCTGGAAGTTAGTTTTCATTTAATGCAGCCCAAAATTTCATCAGCTTTTGTTGTATTGAACTACTGACTCATGACACCCTCAGATATTTTTTTGACAAATTGTCTATCATGCTTCTCCAGATTTACTTATGTAGCTGATTGCTTGGACCCCCAGTGTGAGACTTTATATTATTCCCACTGAGTTTCATTTTATTAGATCCAGCCCTGAGCTCTCTAGCATTTTTTTTTGGATCTCAGCTATCATTTAGTATGCTAGCCTATCTATCTCAACTTTGTATCATGGCATATTTGATAAACATACCTTTATCTAGGTCTTCATTAAAAATGTTAAACAGCACAGATCTAATCCAGTAAGCATTTATTAATTATCTTCTGCCAACCAATCACTTAACATTTATTAAGTGCCTACTATGTACCAGGCACTAAGCACTGGGGATACAAAAAGAGGTAAAAATACAGTCCCTGCCTTCAAGGAGCCTACCATCTAATGGGAGAGACAATGTGCAAACAAATATATGCAAAGCAAGCTATATACAGGGTAAGTAGGAAGTGATTGATGGAAGTAAGGCACTGGAATTACGAGGAGTTGGGGAAGGCTTCCTGGAGAAGGTAGGATTTTAGTTGAGACTTAAAGGAAGCCAGGGAGGTTGGTAGTCGGAGTGGAGGAAGGAGAGCATTCCAGGCATGGGGTAATAGCATCCCCAGAGCCAAGAGATGGAGGCTCTTGTTCATGGAATAGCCCAGAGGCCAGTGTCACTGGATCGAGGAGCATGTGTTGGAAAGTAAGGTGAAAGAAGACTAGGAAGATAGGAGCGGGGCTAGGTACGCAGGGCTATCCTGGAGGCAATAGGGAGCCAATGGAGTTTATTGAGTCGGGGGGTGGGGGGGGGATGACACTATCAGACTTGTGCTTTAGGAAGATCACATTAGTGGCAGAGTGGAGGATGGACTGGAGTGGCTGAGCCTGAACAAAACTAAGAACTGTTCTTTCCCTCCTATACTTTACATTTTTTGGAGTGGTGCTGCGCTCACTGTTCCTGTGCTAGTGACTGAGCTAGTTCATGTCCCCTTCCCCGGCCCAAGGACAGTGTTCTCATTAGCCAGCTACGAGCCAGCCCCTTGTGAAGTTCACAGCTGATGAGCCCTTTCTTTGGCTTCCTGAAAATGTGCTCCCCTTGTTTCCCTGCTGGTAGTTCTGGCCTGATTACTGGTACCCTCCCTCTTTGGTTTTGGGTGTCTTTCATGTATCTCTGTTTTTCTGCTCTTCCAGTATTTAGTCACATGTTTTTACTTAGCCCAGATACCAGCTGTCACTCACTTCTTAAACTGTTAACTTTTGCTACCCAGCAAGATTACACAGCTGAATGACATTAGCTTAGTAAAAATAATATTTAGCTTGCTTTGTGCCGTTGTCCTTTGTGTGCTGTTTCTCCCCTTCTCTTATTTGGTAAAATCTTCTATATCTGTGACCCTTGAATGATCAGTGACCCTGTGCAGGGGACTTGACATCTTCCCTGGTATTCTGTGTCTCTCTTTTCTAATAAGAGTAGCTTGTATTTGTATAGCTTTCTTAAGTTTTACAGTGGGTTTTCCTAACAACAGCTCAGTATGATTGACTGCTTAGTGTGATCTCCATTTTATGGAGTGAGGGAAATGGATTCAGAGAAGTTAAGTAATGGGCCTGTGGTCACACAGCCTGTAAGTGAAGAATTAGAATTGAACTCAGGCCTTTTTACTCCAAAGACACTGCCCTCTCCTTGCTTGTATGATGCTGGCATGGGCAGGGAGTGTGGGTGTGAAAAATAGAGGAGGAAAAAAGAAAGCCTCCATGGGCATGAGACCATCCTCAAAACTTAATATTGCCTTTCCCTTTTGAGTCTATGCAAAGGATGTGAAAATCCACTTCCCACCCTCTTGATGTATTCATATCCTGTGGCTCCAGGAAAGATGTGCCTGAGGATTCCAGGATAGAACCTTCTAGGGACATAAGTGAGCACTTTTCCTTCACCCTTGATATCTCTCGCAAAGCCTGTGGAGAGGATCTGGCCCTGCAGATGAGCATTGCATGTATGCAAAACCTCCCTTCCTGGGGCCTCAGGCATTTGCAGAATAATCTATAAAATGAGTAGCATTTGGAGATGGCAGCCTCTTCCATTGTATCTTAAGAGCATCAACAGCTTGAACTCCAGAAATATCACAAGGGAGATGGAGGTGGTGGCGTCTCACAGGAGGAGCAGCTCTACAGCCCTGCCTGTGATGCGCTCACAAAGACCCAAGGTAATTAAGCCATTCCTTATAATCAGCCCAGGAGAACAAAGACAGATCTCCATGGGTTTGCGGGGTTCATGCCATTCTTTTTCTTTTTTAACTTTGAACTTAACAGACATTTAGTGTTTCCATGTACAAAGAAGAATAAGAAAAGAGAATTCTAGCAAACTGTGAATATCTCGTGTCTGGCTTCTTCTTGAAAAAACACGTATTAAATTTAATGCAAAGCACCGATAATGTCCTGTTTGTGTCTTTCCCTTTTTGAAATTCTTCTCTTTTTTGTATATATTTTAAAATGTTTCATTGATACTTTTCTCAGAACATGATCATTAACCACCACTTTCTCTGCTCCTCCAAATAAAAGTCCTCTTTTGTAATGAATAATTATAGTAAAGCAAAATAAATGCACACGTTGACTGTGTATGTAAGTGGATGTCCCATCCCTCCCTGTAGACCATAGGTTGTGTCAGGGAGCCTTTGGCAGATTGTCAGAGCCTATGGACATAACTTTTCAGAATGAATGTCAATGCATAAAACAAAATATGTAGAATTAAAAAGGAAATACATTTAGATGCAGGGCAGTCATGAGAATATTAAGAAATACGGGGGGGGCAGCTAGGTGGCGCAGTGGATAGAGCACTGGCCCTGGATTCAGGAGGACCTGAGTTCACATCCGGCCTCAGACATATAATACTTACTAGCTGTGTGACCCTGGGCAAGTCACTTAACCCCATTGCCTAACCCCCCCCCAAAAAAAAAGAAATGCAAGCGCATGGACCCCAGACTAAGAACTTTCTGCTGCTTCTTAGTAATAATAGTCCTCTGTCACTAGGTGGAAACATGACCAGCATTCATCTTCTGGAGTGTGGGTTGTCCTCAAGCTCATCACCCTTCTTAAGCCTTTTGCAGTTGTTTTGCTTTATGTTATCATTATCATTGTCTATATTTTCCTCCTAGTCCTATCCCCTTCACCTTACATCGTTTTATACAGATCTTCCCAGGTTTCTTTGAACCTGTTCTTTTATTATTTCTTTTAGTGAAATAATATTCCATTATAAACATATATGATAGTTCATTTTCCAGTTGATGAGTACCCTCTTTATTTCCAGTTCCTTACTACCACCCCAAAAAATAATTATAAATATTTTTGTGTAGATGAGTCTTCTCCCACAGCCTTTGACTTCTTTGGTGCATATATGTTGAGCAGTGGTAGCACTGGAGCTCATGATATTAAATGGGGGTAGCTGAGTGGCACAGGCTGGGCCTGGAGTCAGGAAGACTCATCTTCTTGTGTTCAAATCTGGCCTCAGAAACTTACATGACCCTGGGCAAGTCTTTTAACCCTGTTGGCCTCAGTTTCCTCATCTGTAAAATGAGCTAGAGAAGGAATACTCCAGTATCTTTGCCAAGAAAACACCAACAGGGTCACAAATAGTCAAAAAAGAAACAATTAAACAACAGCAAATTAAATGATGAATCTTTCAGTAACTGAAGCACAGACATTTGAGAATGTTAGGGCAATAAAAGTCTTTAAAATCCATAGTGTTATAAAGGAACTGAACTTGTTTGATATAACAATTTTTTGTTTTTGTTTTTTACTTTTGCATGCTAGAAGATGAGTGGTGAAAGGACTTTGGTTCACATATCACCCTTCTGTAAGTTACCTAGAAGTCGCCATTCTTATTCCTGTGTGTCATTTACTTTGGACAGTCTCATTAACATGAGAACTCCATCCTCTGGTGCAAATCACTTCCCATCCATTCTTTTTTTCATACTATGTAATTTTTATCCATGTTTTTCTGCAAATCCTGTGTAGGGAATGAATGAATGAATGAATGAATGACAGTTATAATACACTTCTTATGTGCCAAGCACTATGGACATAGCAGAGAAAACAAAAACAGCTCCTTTCCTTGAGGATCTTGGATTCTAATAGAGGAAGACTATGCATGTTGGGAAGTGGTGGCCCAGGAGGGATAGTTTGGTTTGGAAAGTTACAGGAATGGTGGGTAGAACCATAAGGAAGTAGTTTGATACTGTCTTCCCTGGAGCAGTGACAGAGTTGATTTGATTATGGTTCCAGAACTAGAAGGCAGGGGAAGGGAGGGCTGCAAAAGTTTTACATGTAAAGCATCATGATGGCTGATGAGAACTCCAGGGAGTGAAGTGAAGCTGGGCCAAGATGTCATGGGCATTCCTTCATTCATTTATGTTGTCAGCCTCCTGGTTTTTAACTCAGTGAATTGGTTCCCAAAGTCGTGGGAGGAGATCCCTTTGGAAGTTGACTCAATTTCTGGTACAGTACAACCCGTAATATATATTTTTTTGACAACCTAAATTTTTCCTGGTCTTAGCAATATATAAAAGACCTAAAACCCCATCCTAATAATGCTGAGTTTAACTCAGGGATTCTTAACTTTTGTGTGTGTCATAGACCCCATTGGCAGTCTGGCTAAGCCTATGGACCCCTTCTCAGAATATTTAAATGGTCAAAATTAAATAAAATACATAGGATTACAGAGGAGACAAATCCTTTTGAAATATTGTATAAAAAAAAATCTTTTAAAAAAATTTTAAGGATTCCAGGTAAAGAATCTTTGTTCTGGGCTGCAAGATAGTACAACCTACCAGAAGTCCAGGGAATTGGTGGCAGAGATGTTCCCTCAAAACAAACAAACAGAAAAACCACATCATACAGTATGGTACGATGGAAAGAACCTTGGATCTGGAGTCAGAAGACCTGGGTTCAAATCTCAGCTTTGCCAATTACTTACCTATGTGCCTTTGGGCAAGTCAAGTCAACTTCTCTAAGACTCAGTTTCTTCATTGGACTAGATGACCCCTAAGGTCCCTTCCAGCTTTAAATCAATGATTCTGCTGCTAGCATTCGGCCACTTTGGGCAGAGAGTTCACCTAGGCCCTACCCCAGACTGGCTGTTCCTCATTCTTTACATCTATAAGAAATAAGAAAGTGGAGCTTACAGGGTCCAAGAAGAATGAATTTCCTGCTTCATGTGGGCACATGGATACAATAGGTACGCATACATACTATGTTTTCCTAAACTTCACGAGCATTGTTACCCGCTAAACAGTTGTAGATTCCAGGATCTTTGCCTCTTGGATACGTTGGGGCTTAAATTCCTCATTTACAGCAAAATGAATTAGGGTTGAGCTAGATCAGTGATTTCAGGCTCAAAAAAAAAAAAGGACTGGAGCCACTCAGCCATGAATAAGGATCCATTATCTGTGTTTTATTGTATTTTTATTTATTGTGTTAAATATTTCCCATTTTAGTCTGGCTCAGGGCCACACTCAAGAGGGTTGTGAGTTTCATGTTCAGACCTCTGGACTAGATAGATGATCTCTTAAGTCATCGCCTTCTAGCTCTCAACCCAATAAACATCCTATGAACCTTTTTTAGTCTCTCTATTTTGTCTCCCAAGATCTTACTGACCTCTGACCCATTTCAGTGAGGACGCCATCCGCATCATATAGGATTTGGGGCCAGCCCTATGTCGAAGTATGGAACATGTGGATATGGAAAGAGAACAGCTCTCCTAGACCTGAAGCCCACCTTCAGATGTTCAGTGCCCTCTTACTGTTCTGCCTTCTTCCCAGAGCTGCCTCCTGTACCACTCTCCCCAGAAGTACCTTCTAACCTCATTAAAATTCCCATTCCCTCAGTACCCTAATTTCAATCAGCTACATAGACAGAAGTTAAATAATTTGACACAAAAGTACCTAGCTGGTCACATCTTATCTCTTTTTAATTGCTTGCTTGTTCAAAGAGTAGTGGCATTTTAATAGAGAATGCTCAGACATAAGCATTAACCTAGAGGAACAGAATCTCTAGTGGTAGAATTTCAGATTGTGTTAGAGCAGTTCAGAATTGGGGAGTATGTTATATTTAGGTCCCTGAAGTCATATTGTGTAGGCAAAGGATCACTTCACCTGCACAAAGGGCCCCCATCCTCAGCTCACTTGTGTATTGTTATAGTCAGTGAGTCAGAAGCATTGTAGTACACGTGATATGTCAGGCATTCATCTAAGCTAGGATACAAAGAAAGGCAAAAACAAGGTTTCTGCCAGCAGAGAGCTGACCTTCTAATGTGGGAGACAATAAATGGGAGATAAATCTCAGAGGATTGTTGAGAGCTAGAAAGGACCTTCAGCGTCATCTAGTCTAACCCCCTTCATCTGTAGTTGAAGAAACTGAGGTCACAGAGGTAGAGACGAGATCTGAAAATGGGTCTCAACCCTGACTCTATCCCAGACTCTTTCCATTATATTTTCTGTCTCTTCTTAAAATCAGCTGTCTGTGATAGCTCTCAGCACTTACGAAACCCTTAGGAAATATTATGTTTAAAAATCATGATTTTTAATTTAAATAAATTAACTGGAGGGTATATTTAAGAACTGTGAGTGATTCATAAGATTTCTTTTTTTTTGAGGGGGAGGTTGGAGTTTGGGGAGATTTCCTGTCAGCCTGATTTTTTTTAATCAAAGGTTTAGTGTTCTGGAGTCCAGTATCTCTGCAGACTTCATCCTTGTACCTGGCTCTCTGCCATCCAGAGGGGAGGTAAGTTGGCCAAAGAACACATAGCCTTTAAGGTGTGAGAGAAACAGTCTAGAGGCAGTGATTCAGAGGCAGTGGGTGAAGTGGTCCCAGAGGTGTGATCTCCCCAAGGGGCAGCAGAACAGATAAAAGAGGTGAGCACTTGGGATGTAGAAGAGAGGGTGCTGTGAAGGTGAACATGACTGCATTAATCATCTCCTCTTCTTTGTGTGATTAAGGCCCTTTTTTGCAATCCTGTAAGAGCTAATATTAAGTTATGGTGCTGAAGCAGTTTGGGAGCTCCATTGAAAGGTATTCTGTCACATGATCTCCATTTGTTCAAGTTCAGCTTAATGAAGTTATTTGACTCCCCAGGACTGTCTTGTAAAGAATGATTAAATGCAACTCATAGCGTAGCCAAAGGAACTCATACTTGACTATCCAAAGTGAGGCAAAGAAGCCAGGAGGTACATCTAATTAATGCTGCCGTAAGTCACCACCTCCCCCTCTGTGGTTCGTTTGCCGACTGGGTTTGTCACTGATCGTTCCTGTGCGATGGTGCTCATTGATGTCTCTTTGGGAACCAGTTATGGATGTAGGCAACCAAGCAGAAGGAAGTATTTTCTTGGTATCTAGAGTGGTGGTGAGGGATCTGGGAGTCAGGAAACCTGAATTCAAGTCCCTGCTACAATACTTACTAACTGGCCACTAATATGTCACTTAATCTTGCTGAGCCTCATTTTCCTCATCTGTAAAATGGGGAAATGATATTTGTTCCAGTCATTTCTTCAAGGCTTTGAAGTGCTATATATGTGAGGGGTGGTGGGCCAGTAGAAAAAAATATTCCACTTGGAGTCAGGAAGACCCAGATTTCAGTCCTACCTCTGACACTTAACAGCTCTATGACTAGAGAATACATTCCTCAACCTCTCTGAACCTCAGTTCCCTTATCCATAAAAGGTGGCTAATAATGCCTGTCCTACAGAGTTGTTGTGAGGCTGAAGTGACCCAATGTTGTATGGTGAGTATCTGGCAAACCTTAAAGGTGTAGATAGATAAATATCTCTATATTTCTCTATCTCTAGATATAGGTATAGCTATAAATGTACATTATTATTATTATTATTAACAACACATTGTCTAGGACTCCAGTGACAGGCAAGAAGGTCGAATAGAGACTTTAGTAGATTTCTCCCTTGTATCAACCTAAAACAGTTATCCTACACATAGGGTGCTTAATAACCTCTCTGTTTCGAGGAGCACAGTATATTCATTGATCCAGATGTTGGGAGAACCTGAACTGACTACCTGACTAGCTCTGACATTATAAAGTAGATTCTTTTGCCTTGATTTCCCTTCCGTGACATATGATTGAAGTACTTAGCATTGTTGTGAAGAGAAACAAGTGTTTCTAAGAAAGCTGAAGCTTTCTTACTCCTGACTGATTTACATCAAAACTACTTGGTATTGGCTAAGAAATAGAGTAGTGGATCAGTGGAATAGGTTAGGTATGCAAGACACAGTAGTCAGTGGCTATAGTAATCTACTTTTTGGTAAACCTGAAGACCCCAGCTTCTGGTACAAGAACTCACTATTTGACAAGAACTTCTGGGAAAACTGGAAAAGAGTGTGGCAGAAACTGGGCATAGACCAAAACCTTACACCATATACCAAAGTAAAGTAAAAATGGGTACACAATTTAGATATAAAGGCAGATACTGTAAGCAAACTGAGAGAGCAAGGAAAAATTTACCTGTCAGATTTATGGAGAACAGGAGACCAAACAAGAGATAGAGAACATTATGCAATGCAAAATGGATAATTTTGATTATATTAAATTGAAAAGTTTTTGCACAAAAAAAAGGTTTGGTTTTTTATTTGATTTTCCCCTAGAGCTATAATGTTAAAAAAAAAAAAAAAAGAAAAGTTTTTGCACAAAGTCAATACAACCAATATTAGGAGGGAAAGCAGAAAACTGGGAAAGAATTTTTTACAACCAGTGTCTCTGATAAGGGCCTCATTTCTAAAATATATAGAGAACTGTCTCAAATTTATAAGAATACAAGTCATTCCCCAACTGATAAATGGTCAAAGGATATGAAAACTATCTATAGTTACATGAAAAAATGCTCTAAATCACTATTGATTAGAGAAATGTCAATCAAAACAGCTCTGAGGTACCACATCACACCTATCGGATGACAAAACAGGAAAATGATAAATGTCAGAGAAGATGTGGGAAAATTGGAACACTAACGCATTGTTGGTGGAGTTGTGAAATGATCCAACCATTTTGGAGAGCAATTTGGAACTATGCCCAAAGGGCTATAAAAATGTTCATATCCTTTGACCCAGCAATAACCACTTCTAAGTCTGTATCCCAAAGAGATCATAAAAATGGGAAAGGGACCCACATGTACAAAAATATTTATAGCAGCTCTTTCTGTGGTGGCCAAGAATTGGAAATTGAGAAGATGCCCATCAATTGGGGAATGGCTGAGCAAGTTGTGGTATATGAATATAATGGAGTACGATTGTGCTATAAGAAATGATGAGCTGGCAGACTTCAGAAAAACCTGGAAAGACTTGTATGGACTGATGCTGAGTGAAATGAGCAGAACCAGGAGAACATTGTACACAGTAACAACCACATTGTGAGATGACTAACTTTGATTGACTTAGTTCTTCTCAGCAATGCCCACATCTCCAAAAGTCTCATGACAGAAAATACTATCCACATCCAGAGAAAGAACTATGGAGTTCGAATGCAGATTGAAGCATACTATTTGTTCTTTTTTTTCTTCTGTTTTGTTTTGTTTCTTCTTCCTTGTGGTTCCTCCTATTGGTTCTAATTCTTCTTTACGACATGACTAATGTGAAAATTTTAAAAATCCTAACTGATTTAGAAGTCAATTGGCTGACTTCACTCTAACCACCAAAAGATGGGACACACTTGAATAATAATAATAATTACTCCCATTTATGTAGAGCTTTCAGCTTTATGAGTGCTATCCCTTTAAGTAAAGCAGTTAAGAAGGAAATGAAGTATAATTGTATTTCTGGATCAATGTGAGCTAGATGCCAGCCAACCAGAAGAAAAGCTGGATAGCCCAGATCAGTTCAAGTCTTTATTGAATGCCCACTATATCTTTAGCATTGTTCTTGGAGGACTAAAAGAGGCCCCACCCTCAAGAAATTTATAATCTCCTTGGAGGAAGCAAGACATTACTTCAAAAGTGGTATGAGAGCCCATGATCAATGGCGGAATGATGGGCATTGACAGAAAATTCCACAGAAGAAAAAGTGTGGGTTAGAGAAGTTGGAGAACATGTAAGGGATAGGACCTGGGCTGGAGCCTGGATGAGAAGTTGGATTTGTAGAGAAGGGGGAAAGGTGTTCTGGGCCAGAAGAATGACTTGAGTTCAAGGTGGAGGCCTCTTAGAAAAGCAGCCTGCCATTGCCCTGTCTCCTTGGTAGAGGAACAAATCAGAGTCTCTGATTTGACTGCCCTTTTATCCTTTCCTGATTCCCAGATATTCCCCTGACTGCCCCTGACATGGACAGGGTACATCAGGGACCTTTCCTCCGGGGATCTGGGAAGATGATCTAGCACCACCTACACTGGTTGCCCCATCAGGAAGTTGGGGCTTTGATCCCCACCTCCATGAACCCACACACACTCCCAACTAATCAAATACAACAAATTGCCATAGGCCCTTTACAGCTGCTCTGGAGCCAGCAGCACAGAATCTGAGAGTTGAAAGAGGCCTCAGGAGGTCTAGTTCAACTGGTACTTGACAGAGAATCCCATCTTTAATATTTCTTAAGTCGTCTTTCAGTCTTCTCTTAAAGGCTCTGTCCTTCTACTCCAGTTTTCGTTTGGTCACCTGAATCTCATTGCCCCCTAGCTTCTTTCCCTAGGTTCTGTGGTCTGTGTCCTTTTTGCCTCTGTCTCTCTCTGGACAAGGCAAGTAGCTTTGGTCCCTCTTCTGTCTGGCCATGAGTTGAGTCCTACTTGTGGGAGACTCAGCCTACTATGTTCAAGGCCCTGCCCCTGTCCTGTGGGCCAGACTCGACCAGATAAAACAGTTCCCCGTGGGAATTGGCACTTTCCCTGTGTCTTCATGGTCAGCTAGAATGCTGAGAAGATATCTGAGGAAAGAAGTGTTGACAGCAGACTCTGGCATCAGCTTCAGGGGACAGTAAAGATTACTTGCCTAAAGAACATCCCAGACTGAGAGCACGCAGATGCACTTAAATGTGAGCAAGGAGGGCAGCCTACCAAGGCAAGGCTCTTATGGCTTGCGAGAGTGACCTGATTACAGGGAATGGAATTATATTCTGATTTGAAACTCTTTAAGTGCCCCAGGGTACAGCAGCCATTTAAAAGCAGTGCTACAAGAGTCTGTAACATCCTGGCGCAACCAAGTGGTGTAGTGGATAGAGCACCAGCCCTGGAGTCAGGAGGACCTGAGTTCAAATGCGGCCTCAGATAGTCACTAGCTGTGTGACCCTGGGCAAGTTACTTAGCCCCAGTTGTGCCCCCCCCAAAAAAAAGAGTATATAACATTCTTTCAGCAAGGAAAGAGAAGCTACATGAAACTAGAATGTTTAAAGGCAATTATGTTCTATAAAAGTGCCAAAGGATAGTGTATGTGAGGTGATAGGATACAACAGAAACACAAAGAATGGATGATTTAGCTTGGAAAATTCCTGGGATGATATTGTAGGTCAGGCAGACCCATCTGGTGTTATAGGTTCAGAACTGAAACAAAATGAGACACTCAGAGACCATTTATAATTAACAAAAGGAGGTTGACTTTGCTATGGCAGGAAAAGGAATAGTCAGCAAGGATCCAGCAATGACTTATTCAGCTGGACTCGGTTTCCTGCCTCTGGATTGGCCGTGCTGGTCTGCTGGTCAAGAGTCTGAGAAGAATAGCTGCTGATTCCTCTATTCTACTTTTTTATGTCTTTTTAAAAAATTGGTTTTCTCAGTTTTTAGGAAAAATATTAATAAAAGAGGTCTTGTTTCTTATCATAAGTTATGAACCCCTTTAGGGTTGGTTTAATGGGGGAGTAGAGACAAAAAAAGGAAAATTTGAACCTGAGGCAGTTAGGTGACATACTGCCAACACCACTGGCCTACAAGCCAGGAAACTCCCGAGTTCAAATCCTGTATCAAACATTTCCTTACTCTGTGACCCTGGCCAAGTCTATTACCTCGCCCAGCCTTAGTTTTTCTCAACTGTAAAAAGAAGGTAAATAATAACAACTACAGTCTCTGTCAACCAAATTAAAATCGACTAAAAGCCATTGTTTTTAACATTCTGTGTGTAACCTAACTTTTTTTGTATCTCACAAATTATTTGTACCTTACATATCAGAAAACTTAGAGAATGACATTGTGGGAGTTGTCAGTTTTTTTTTTTAATAAAGGTAATGATGGGACCATTAGTAATATTTAGTCAAAAAAAGAATTGTATAAACTAGCTTTTCTGGCTCTGGGAAATGAGAAGGAGAATCTTTGCCACTTTACACTTATTCTCCCAAGACTGTCAGTTCATGTGGTTTTCTTTCTTTTCATAGAGGCAGCATGGTATGGTAGATCCATGCTGAACTTAGGGTCAGGAAGTCATGGGTTCAAATCTTTCTTCTGACACACACTGGTTATTTGACCCTAAGCAAGTCACTTGATCTCTGTAAGTCTCAGTTTCCTTATCTGTATGATGGGGATAACAGCACTTGACCTTCAGAGTTGTGAGCCTCATGTAAAGTAGGTTATATAAAGTGCTTTGCAGAATCACTGGACAATGCCAAGGACTTTGGTAGAGATGACTTTCTTTTCTGGATCATCTGTAGGTGTGACTGCAGGTCACTCCAGGTACACCTGCAGGAGCAGTGACTAGATTGCATCTCTGCAGGGTTTGCTTCCGAAGATGGTGGCTGCAGGCGGTGGATTGGAAGCATTGATGTTCCCAAGGCTCTTGGTTTCAGGATCCTGGACTGTTTCCATCAGGGTCTGAGGGAAGAAGGTGGTCAGGGTGGTAGGTGGAACACTATTTTCATGCTCCGTGGCAGACTGACCAACCTGAGCCCTGGTTTTAGACTGAGGTCCTCCTTTTTTTTAAAATCAGGTCATCTTTAGACTAGCTAGGGGACACATCTGTCAGGGACCTTCCAGCAAGCAATTATTATGTGGTCCTGGTTGTTTTAACCCATTTAGACGGGTCCCTTGCCACACCCCCTGAGGAGAGCAGTAATCGTTCAAAGGCAGCCTGCTCCCAGGCACTTGTCACTGAGTGGTGAGTGTGTACATGGACCCAGAGTCTGCTTGGCAGGTTTCATTATTAAATCATTTCTACAGACAAGCCACAAAAAGACCAGCTCGGCCTCAGAGGAAACGAAGAAAAGGTTCCCTCTTGGAAGTTCTTTGCATTGATAAGGAGCACTGGACTTTTGGGTGATTATTCATTGTGAAGAGACACGTGCCTTGAGGGAGCATCCCAGACAGGAATTTTTAATAGTTGGAATCATGGGGGTGGTGGGAACGATGAGTATGTGTTGGGGGTGGGAGGTGGGGAAGGCCAAATGCTTATATTTTTGTGGCAAACCCTAACCTCCTTTTCTGGATCCTGAAATTTTAAAAATTCTAACTCTCCTCAGAGATGGATTACCCAAAATGTTTCTCTGTTTTGTAAGTATACCTCCAGTCCCTGCCAGAGGATTTAGAGCCAGAATGGACCCTAGAAATCATTTTCTCCAGGCCTCTTCATTTTGTTGTTGTTGAGTCATTTTCAGGCGTCCCTGACTCTTCGTGACCCCATTTGGGGTTTTCTTGGCAGAGATACTGGAGTGGTTTTACCATTTCCTTCTCCAGCTCATTTCACAGATGAGAAACTGAGACAAACAGGGTAAAATGACTTGCCCATGGTCACACAGCTAGTAAGTATCTGAGGCTGGATTTGAACTTGAGAAGATGTTTTCCTGACTCCAGGCCCATGTATTACCTAGCTGCCCTCTTCGTTTTACAGATAAGGAAACTAAGGCCTGAGAAGATGGAGTAAAGTGCTTAAGGTTGAAAAGTGATAAGGAGCAGAGCCCTTTCTTCATTCCCCCACACTTTTTGTCCTGTGTCGTTCTTGCTCGTGTCTTGCCATACATCTTCTGTAGAAAAGGAGGCCAATGGAAGCGTTCCTCTGCTTCTTTTCACATTTTCACCTCATTTTTTTTTTGGTAGTGAGAATGGTGTTTTAAGTTTACTTGACCCACAGTAATTGAGTTTGTTTTCCTCAATGACACACTTTAGAAACCTACAAAGTCACAAGATATGTGAGCCCTAAGTATGTGTTTATCTTAAAGTTCAGCCTGTCAGGCAGCCAGGGACCCTGGTACAAGGGGGCAGCAGCCCTTGCTTATGACACTCCACTGGGTAGCTTCTTTCTGGTCTCTTGAACAAGTGTTCAGGATCTTTATCTCGGCCCCAGCTGCTTTTCTTTTGTTCTTTGGCCCTTCCCACCCTTGTCTATCCTTCAGTCAGTCAGACATCTATTTATTATGCACCTGCTGCAGTTCTGAAGCTATGTGGGGCCCTGTGATGATGTGAGAGAAGTAGAGGAGCGAGATGTATTAAAGACTTAGGCCTTGTCGTATCCCTCGCACACACTCATTGAGTCCTGGGTTTGAATCCTGCCTCTGCCACTTAGAGGCTGTGTGAACTGAGATAAATCAGTCTGTTTGTCTGGATGTCATTTCCTTCGTCTTTTAAATGAAAGGCTTAGACAAGATGGTCTCTAAGGTCCCTTCCAGTCTCTGGATCTTGTGATTTTCTCTGATCCTGGGAAGTTCTTTTGGACTTTGTGCTTGAAATAGGTGCTGCCTGTAGATGAGTGCATCATAATGGGTACATTATTAGGTAACCTTTAGGCCTCTTTATCCAGAGATTTCAGGTAGTCCTAAAGAGCTGGGCACAAGCCTTCCTGCCCCAAACACTGGCTCTTCTTCCTCGTCCTCCTCCTCACTGGAGAACATAACTATGACAGAGATTGTCTCATGGATGCTGCTCAGAGAACTCATGGAATCAACATTTCCACGTGGCAACCAGTCACTCGAAGCTGGGTAACTCTTGGTGGAGTTTCTTTTCAAGGTGCTCATCTATAAATGAGTTGTTAGTGGGCTTCTTTTCCTGCTTCTGGAGTCTGCCTTCATGGAAATTTCAGGGCATGTTTTTAGGACAAGGATCTTGATCCATTCCTTTTTGTGTTTGGCCTTATTTGAGAGGCAGGATGACTCTGGGAAAGAGCTAGGGATTGGGTTTGAGCATTTGGGTTTGGATCCTGGCTTTGGCCTTTGTCAGTTTATTGGCCGTGTGACCTTGGGCGTGTCACAACCTTTCTGGGCCTTGGTTTCTTCATTTGCGAATCAAGGGGGCTGGACTCAGTGACGTTGAACCCTTAGTACTTGTGTGGTCTTGGGCATATTAATTTACTTCTCTAGGTCTCAGTTTTCTTATTGGTAGAATGAGAGGACTGAGCTAGATAACTCCAAAGTCACATTCAGCTCTAAATGTATTAAGCTGTTACATTTTGAATTGTTCTTCCTTCCCTGCCCCACCATCATCCATTCTTTTCCTGACCATTGTGTATCAGATTACATCTCCTTGGAATTTGAGGCCCTCTGCCATTCATCTCTCACCCCTGTCAAAGTTTGCGCCTTTCCTAACTTCATTTAGTGTTTCTAATTGAGTAGTATGTTCTTAGTTCCTTTTGTTGTATTCTCCTGGCTATAGATAACTTTCATCTTCTATAGCATGTCCAGTGAGTGCTTAACATACAGTAGGGGCTTGATAAATGTTTGTTGATTTGTGAATCCCATGTGCCCAAAATAACCTATAATCCACTAAGCTCCCTGCCCCTAATTCATGTCCTCTTCTTCAGTTCCACCTTTTGGAAGAAGGCATTTATAGATCTGTTGGGACATTTAAGCTCCCACCAGAATCTGTTTCTGTGACCCACTAAACAGTTATCCAGGATTGCTTATCACAGAAGGTAAATGGGTAGGTCACTTCATTGTTTTTACATTGGCATCAATTTTATATACATCCTATATGTATCTAGATTTTAAGTTTTCCTAAGAAAGGAACTACTTCAAGTGTGTTCTGCACAGTGCCTAGCATACTGTGAATATGTAACAAAGGAAGGGAAAAGGGTAGTGGTGGAAGTTAGAATAGAAGCTTTTTGAAGTTTAAACCCATTATCTAATAAAATTAGTAAGGTCCACGTTGGCTGAGGACAATACTGTCACCATCCTGTTGTGAATGCATTATGACATACTTATCACTTGAGAGGAACTTATAGGGATTTGCAAGGGGAAGTCAGTCATGGTAGGGTGGGGAGGTATTTCTGTGGTTGTCATTTTAGAGGGAGGGAAGTATGAGAAAAATCTGTGGCTCATTTAATTGATGAGTCCATAAAATGATACATGTGTTCAGGAAACCAGGCCCCATGTGTTCAAGAGCTTGCTATATTAAATGACTTCTTTCCTTTAATGTAAAAGTATACAAGTTTGTGCCAAATATGAATGCTGAATCTTTTGGCTTTATTTGACTGCTGCCTCCTTGAATGGAGAAGGCACTAAACCAGTGTGGGAAAAATTAGTCACCAGCAAGTTGTAGCCATTCCAAGTTCAGGTATAGTTTATTACCCCACACTCCATCTTCCTGAGCTGTGGCAGAGTTTTAGCCAGAGGCTGAGTAGGTATCCTCTTTCTCATTCATAGAGAAAATGTTACTGAACAAACTGCAAAGTGATGGTTTTATTAAGACCATGGAAAACTGAGCCCAACTTCATTATTAAAAACATATAGTACAGAGGCTGCGTAGTACCCTTTTTGCAGCAAGGCTTTAAGACTTGTGTTATCTATGCCCCAGTGATAAGGTATTTCATACAAGATGAATGGTGCATGGACAAAGGAACAGTACCAGTGCTCATTGGCCCGAACCTGCCTGAGCAAGCCCAGGCATTGGACTTTCTTTTTGACTCTTCAGATAGTGCCTGGAACCACAGCCTGTGTGTGTGTGGACAAGCACACATATATGTGTACACTGTGGTGGTAGCATAGTTGGTGATTTAGCCATAGTAGCAAGTTGATGAAAATCTTGTATTTTACCCACTTTAAGTGTTTATTTCCCCAGGGAAGAATTTCCAGATTGCTGAAAAAATAGCATGTTATGACCATGGACAAGTCACTTAAATTCTCTCGAGTTTCCTCATCTGTAAAATGGGACTAATATGCCTCTAGTACATATTTCACAAGGCCGTTGTGAGGCTGAAATGAGACAAAGACAAACTTTAAGCTATCTTAAAAATGCTAGTTATTATGATTCTAGGTCTTCTAGTACATTAGGAAGGAAACAAGCATTTATTGCCAGGCATTGTGCTAAGCATTTTACAAATAGTCACAGCTCTGAAAGTTAGGTGCTGTTATTTATCCCCATTTTACAGTCGAGGAAACTGGGGCAAATAGAAAGCAAGTGACTTGCACAGGGTCATGTAGCTTGTAAGTGTCTTGAGGTCTAATTTGAACTCAGGTCTTCCCAACTCCAGGCTCAGTGCTCTATTCACTGCACCATCTAGTTATCTCTAGCAGGTAACTAGATCTTGACATCTTAAATATCATGCCAAACAGATCCCCTATCTCCATTCAGTTTTTTATTTGATTACTGATGTTGGTAGGTAATAAGTACACAGATGACTCCAATAGGTTCTCTGTAGTCATTCAGTGAAGACTAATATTTGATCTTACTTGTACTCTTTTGAAGGGGAAAAGTTGCACTTTCCAGTTCATTCAACAGATATTTGCACCTTCTGAGTGCAATGTTGCTTATTCTTCTGGAATTATTGTTAAATAGTTATAGTGATATTTTTTTCTGTCAGCTCTCTTTGCTCCCACAACTCATTGCTGAAATAGTCATGTAAATGAAGCTCATGGTAGGGCGTACACGGAAACACTACTGACCCATTCTGCCATTCTCTTTCCAGCATCCTGTGCTAGATGAGCCAATAGCAGAAGCCATCTGTATTATCGCCGATACAGATAAGTGGAGCGTCCAGGTAGCTACGAGCCAGAGGAAAGTGATGGACAATATGAAACTGGGCCAGGAGGTCTTGGTGTCAAGTCAGGTGTCCAGCTTACTACAGTCCATTTTACAGCTTTATAAGCTCCGCCTTCCTGCTGACTTTGTAAGTATTGGTCTGTAAGCCCCTACCGGGATGGGTGAAAATAATATTGTTGGGGACAGTGTGGACTTTCCAAAGACCCAGTGTTCAGAATGCCATTTACCACCTTCAGTAAGATAGTAAATGAATGTGTGAAGGACCACAAAGTCTGACCTAGAGCTGCTTTGAGGAAGAGGTTTTTGGAGTAGTAACTGTTTGGTGCAGAAAGTGTCATGCTACGCATATGAAAACTCTTTTCTTAAGATGGCAGTTAAAGGGAGGGAAAGATAGACAAAAAACAAGTAGAAGATTGCCATGAACAGTGCAGTCCCTGGTGTGCCACAGGTCTGCCTTGTTCATGGGCCTGCTACATTTGCGGAAGTTGAGCATGTAATACAGAGGAATAGAGAACTCATTGCTCATGCATTTTCAATAGACTCTCAGGGCAGCTATTCAGCTATCTTTATTTAAAAATAAACCCAACATATAGAATGATTTAAAACTTAACTCTGCAGATTACAAGGAGGCAGTATGGTGCAACAGAAAAGGATCTGGGTTCTGTTCTTGGCTTTAGCACTAGCTAAATCAGAAGCAGGCTTCATGTAGGTGATGCTTGAGTAGCATTTGGAAAGAAGCAAGGGCTTTTAGCAAATGGAGGTGAGGAGCGAGTTCATCCCAGGCTTGAGGAATGAGCCATTACAAAAGCAGAGACTGGGAATGGAGTGTCATGTATGAAAAATAAGAAGAAGGTGACATTAGCTGAGCATAGAGTGTAGGAAGGAGGGTGACTTTTGGAAAGGGAGATTAAGGACCAAATTGTGAAGGGTTCTTGAAAACCAAAAGTAATTATGATAGCTAACATTTATATAGCATAACTTACTATGTGCCAGGAACTATACAGTGCTATACAAACATTAACTCATTTGATCTTCACAACAACCATTTGAGATAAGCGCTAGTATTATCCTCGCTTTACTGAAGCAAAGGGGTCAAATGATTTGCCTGGGGTCATGCATCTACTGAGTGAGTTCAATTTGACCTCAGGTCTTCTGACTTTACCCACTATGCCATGCCACCTAGCTGCCCCCAGATGAGTTTATATTTGATCCTAGAGGTGATAGGAATCTATTGGAATTAAAGTAGGGGAGTGATGTGATCAGAGCATGTATTTTAGGAATATCCCTTTGGCAACTGTGTAGAAGCTGGATTGGGGAGGAGAGTTACTTGGAGGACTTGGAGTGAGGAGTTGAGGACAGTGCCAGAGTTGTGAACCTGGGTGAGCAGAAGGATGGTGCTATATCTGGCAAAACCAGGGAAGTTTAGAAGAAGGGAAGATTTGGAGGAATGGTTTGAACTTGTTGCATATGAGGAGTCTACAGGACATCTAGTTGGAAATATGCACCTAATCCCTTTCCCTCCCAGTAGAATGTAAATCCCTTGAGGGCCCAGAGACTTGTTTTCATGTTTCCTTTGCCCTCCCAGTGCCTTGCACATTGAGGCACTAAATATGCGCTTTGCTGGACTGGTATGGATTGCCTCGGTCACACAGGGTGCAACAGAATAGGGAGTTCAGGTCCGGTCCTTGGACCCCAAACCAAGGGCTCTTTCTCCCCCTCCTCCCCCTGCTGTGCTGTCTAGAAAATGGAAGCCCTTCTGTCATGGAAAAATTTGTCCTAGGGAGCAGGACTGTTTTCTCTAGTTCACTTCAAGGAACATAATGAAGGACTTTTTCTTAACATCAGAAAAAGCATTTTATTGAAACTCAGAATTGTTCAGCCCAACAGTCTTTGGATTGGAGTATCTTCTTTCATGTAAGATGTCACCTGTGCAGCTTTTGTGAGGCCTGGTGTCATCATTATGAGTTTTAACTACATCTTTCTTCACAAGCTACGTACCCACTTCATTTTCTTCTGTAGGAGCAAGTTCAGTTGCTACAGCACTGCTGATATTTTTTTTCTGTGAAGGAAAGAGTGTACAAAGCTTTAAAAATATAACTCAGTTTAATGCATTCAGATAGAAAGTATGGAGAGCTATTTAATAGTTTAAATGACCTTTCAGTAGCTAATTTTCTGACCATAGGGACTCAAATAAAATGTTCATCAGCAGTTTAAGGCATTGTTTTAAAAGTTAATTATTTGAATGAAGTGCATGTAATTAAGGGGTTGCTAAGCCCCTGAGGGAGAAAAGGGAAAAAAATAGCAGCTAGTTTAATTATGCCTCAAAATTCAAGGCATGGTAATCAGAAATTGCAAAAGCCTGTCCCTCCCAACATGTAGATGCAGGGAAAGGAGCAGTGTTTACCAAGGTGTTCTAAGAGTTAATACTTGGCTACTGTGGAAACACTGAATCAAAGCCTCATAACACAAAGGGTCAGGTTAGTGTCTCCTCAGTATGTTTCTGTGTTTGATGAAACTGCTTGTAAAAAAGAAGCAAAAAAACCCCCATTCCTTCTTATGTGGAAGCCTCATGCTGAGGTTTTCAAGCACTTACAATTCAGCTTTTTCAAAATTTACCGAGTAATTATGATGATTCTGTGTCTCTGATCTATATAACATTAAAATCCATTTTTAAAAAGTGTTCACCATTTACTCTTGTACCACCCTTCTGAGGTAGGAGGGGCATGCAGTCTCTGTAACACGTTATACTCCATTAGGTTATTATGTTTGCATTCTTTTGCTTGGTGCCCTTCATGAGCTTCGCTGGGTTCAGTTCCTCTGTATGCAGCTCTCTCTTCCAAATGCTGGCGTATATCCTGCTCTAGGCTCTCTTCTGGGCCCTGGTCTTATATCAAACTCAGCATGTTCAAAACAATTCATTAACTTCTCCCCCTCCTTCAGCCCCAGTTGTTCCCCTCTTCTGAACTCCTCACTCGCTCATCTTATATGTCCAACCAGTCAGCAGACCTTGTCACTTCTGCTTCTGCCTATCTTGCCTCCATCTCTTCTCTCCACTCAAACAGCCAGCACCAAATCCAGGTCCTTACTGTCCCTGCCTCAAATGTCTTCTCTCTCTCAATTCATCTTCACACAGCTTCCAAAAATGTTATTCCTAAAAGACAGGTCTGACTATGTTATTTGCCTGCTCAGTAAACTCTAGTGGTTCATTATTTCCTCAAGGATCAATACAAACTAGCCAGTTTAGCATTTAAAGCCCTTCCTGATCTGAATCCAGCACACCTTTCCTGGCCTTATTTAATACATTATTCCCCTTCATATACTCTATAATCTAGAAAATTTGGTGTACATGTATTTGGGGCATTTTGGTAAAATTTGTATACTTGGCTCCTCCAAAGAATGTAAGCCCCTTGAAGGTAGAGATGATTTTATTTGTGTGTAGCCCCGTTGTCTAGGCCCTAGAACAAAGAAGGCATTTAATAAATATTTATTGATTGTTTCCCCATTTTTGCAGATGAGGAAACTGAGACTCAGACAGGTTAGATAACTTGTCTCAAGGTCACAGTCCAGAATTCTTTCCACTATAACACAGTTATACTACATTCATTGTGCTAAGCACTCCAAGTAATACAAAGATGCCATCCCTGACCTCAAAGAGCTTACAGTGTAGTTGAGAGGGCAGAAGATACATACACAAAACTATAGTACTAGGTGGAATATGATTTTATCCTAAAGACAAAGTTCTATAGGGTTTCAAACAAAATTCATACAACTGGAGACTGGGAATTGGAGTAGGTTTTATAAAAGAGGGGTGGTACTTGAACTGAGCTTTAGAGGAAGTATAGGATGGCAACAGGCCTTTTTGAGCAGGGAGAAGAGTTGTATTTTTAGTTTCACTGGTGCATTGAATATGATTAGAGAACAGAGGGCAAAAAAGTTGGAGTGACAGATTGAGGACATAATGCACAAAGTCTTGAAAACCAGGGTATAAGGAGTTTAGATTTTTAGATACTGGATACCCACTAAAGGTTTTTTGAGTAGGGAAGAATACCATGATCGAATTGTGCTTTAGGAAAATTAGTCTGGAAGCACTATGAAGGATGGACCAGAGTAAATGAAATCAGTTAAAGAGACTGGGAGAATACCTAAACCAGGAAGAGTTAAAATAGAAAAAAAAAACACTATAGACCAATATTCCTAATGAATATTGTTGCCAAAATGTTAAATAAATACTATCAAGGAGACTACAACAATATATCTATCACAAAGATGATACACTGGATTGATACCAGCAAATGCAGGGCCAGTTCAATATAAAGAAAACCATTAACACAATTGACATATTAAGAATAACAGCAACAAAATGCATAATTTTATCAGTATAAGCAGAAAAGGCTTTTGACAATTTACAATATTCCTTCCTGTTAAAAACACCAGAAAGCATAGGAATAAATGGAATTTTCCTTAACTATCTATAGTGGGGATAAACTAGAGACCTTTCTAGTAATATTGGGGTAAAGCAAAGATTTCCATTATCATCATTAACATTTGGTCTAGTGCTAGAAAGGCTAACTGTAGCAATAATGAAAGAAATTGAGGGAATAAACATAGGCAAATAAGAAAATTATAATTTTTATACATGTGCTGATGACTCGTTTAGAGAAACCTAAAGAGTCAACCAGAAAGCTAATTGACATGATTGACAAATTCAGTGAAGTTGCACACGTAAGTCATCAACATTTTTGTTGTTGCCACTAACTTTGTTACTAATTTTGTTGTATGTTACTAACAAAATCCATCAGGAAAAGAGGAAATAAGAAAAAATTCATTTAAAATATGTCTACAGGCAGTACAAAATACTTGGGAGTCTACCTGCTAAAACACACATAGGAACTCTGTGGACATAATTACAAATCACTCTTTGTACAAATAAAGACACTTAAATAATTAGAGAAGTACTAATTGCTTATAGGTAAACTGAACCAATATAATAAAAATGACAATACTGCCTAAATTAATTTACTTATTTAATGCCATAACAAACTGTCAACTATCATAGAATTAGAAAAAAATTAAGATTCACCTGGAGGAATATAAGATCAAGAATACCAAAATAGCTAACGAAAAGCAATACCAGATCTCAAATTATACTACAAAGCGCTAATCATAAAAATAAATAAATAAAATTGGCACTGGGTTGGAAATCAAGAAGTTGCCTGGTGGAACAGGTGAGATACACAATATACAGAAACAAACAAGCATATTAGCCCAGTGCTTGAAAAGCCAAAAATCCTGGCTCTTGGGACAAGAACTCACTATTCAAGAAAAACTAGGTATAGACCAACATTTTACACCATATATCCAAACAAGTTCCGAATCAGTACATGATTTAGACATAATGGGTAATATTGTTTCACAGGTAAACACACAGATAACACCATTTATTGGGCAGGAGAACACAGGAGGGCTCCTAACACTTAACAGGCATTCTAGGACGGATTCACTTTTGATCCAGTCGGACAGGAAGACAGCTTTGGAGGGGTTAATTAAGCTTACTTTATTCTAGTCTAGTCTTCTCAAAAGAGGGTTGTTGAAAGGGGCAGCTAGGTGGCGCAGTAGATAGAGCTCCGGCCTTGGAGTCAGGGGGGCTTGAGTTCAAATCCAGCCTCAGACACTTGACACTTACTAGCTGTGTGACCTTGGGCAAGTCACTTAACCCCGATTGCCTCACTAAAGAGCAAAAAAGAAAAAAAAAAGAGGGTTTTTGATAATGGGAGCACCAACTCCTACAGCATTCCCTAATCACACTTCTCATGGGGGGGGGGCAAGAAGAGGAGTATAATTCCTTCCAGATCCCTAAGTCTCAATGGGGGCTGGTTGAGGCAAACACAAATTCCTCCCCAAGCCTTGATAACCAATCAAGGCAGGTACATGCATTCCTCTTTGCATTACCCAAATCCCCAAATGGGTCCCCCACTCATGCGCTTTATGTAGGGCAACCGACAATGAAGGCATATTGCCAACAACAGCCTCACGGGTTAACTTTAGCAATATTGTCATTCAGCGCAAGTATAGTAAATATCACTTATGTCATCCCTAAATCTCACTGCACAAGAGTTGTGGAGGTTTGTTTTCAACCATAATTTGTGGGAAATATTATCTAGGGTCCTGGAATTATTATCTAAAAAGAATGGCAAAATCCTCCTTACACACACTAAAACTCACCTTACAATCATAAAGAAATTAGAGGAGCAAGGAAGCAAACATTTGTCAGATCTTTGGATAAGGAAAGGTTCCTGACCACGTAGAAGATGGAGAGGTTGATATGAGGTAAAATTGAACCATGTTTATTACATAAAATTTTTAAAGTTTTTGTTCAGACAAAACCAGCTCGCAAAATCTATGCAGCGAGTTTCTCTGATAAATATCTCATTTCTAAGAAATATAGGGAACTGAGGCAAATTTATAAGCCTTTCCTCTGTTGATAAATGGTTGATATGAACAGGCATATGAAAAATGCCCTAAATCACTAATAATTAGAGAAGTATAAATGAAAACAACTTTGAGATTCCATCTCACACCTATCATCAGATTGGCTAAAATGACATAAAAGGAAAATGACAGATGCTGGAGGGGCTGTGGGAAAAATAGGGATACTTGTGCACTATTGGTGGAGCTGTAAACTGGTCCTGCTGTTCTGGAAAACAATTTGTAATTGTGGCCAAAGAGCTATTAATTACATAGCTTTTGATCTGGGAATACTCTACTAGGTCCTTATCCCAAAGAGATCAAAGAAAGGGAAAAAGGACCCATATGTACAGAACATTTATAGCAGCTGTTTTTGTGGTGTCAGAGAATTGGAAACTGATGGAGTACCTATCAGTTGGGGAATAGCTGAACGTGCTGTGGTATATAAAGGTGACGGAATACTCTTGTGCTATAAGATATGATGATGGAAATGGTTTCAGAGAAACCTGGGGTGACTTCTATGAACTAATGTGGACTGAAGTGAGCAGCACAAGGAAAACAATTTATGTAATAAAAACAATACTGTAAAGACAAATAACTTTGAAAGACTTGGGAACTCTGATCAGCACAGCCACTGTTCACAGTTTCACAGGACTCATGATGAAACACCTCAGACATTTAGCAGCTGTGTGACCCTGGGCAAGTCACTTAACCCTATTTGCCTCAGTTTCTCATCGGTAAAATGAGCTGGAGAAGGAAATGGCAAACTGCTTCAGTATCTTTGACAAGAAAACCCCAAACAGGATAATGAAGAGTTTGCACGTGATGAAAAATGACTAACCAACAGCAAAGATGATGAAACATGCTGCCCACCTCCTGATGGAGAGGCAGTGGAGGCAGAGGGCAGAATAAGACTTTTTGTTTGTTCTGTTTGACTATTACAGGTTGGTAACACGAGTTTTGTTTTCATGCTTTCTCAGTGGAGAAGGGCGCAGTTGAGGATGGTAGAAGAAAGAATGTGTACCTGAAAACTAAAATGAAATAGCATTTCAAAAAAGATACAAACTATAATAACCCTGGTAAGAAGTGAGGATTTGAAAGGGGGAGGAAGGCAGGCATCGTCCTAAGTTTAGCTTTATGAGTATTGTCTCATTTGATCCTCACCACAACCTTGTGAAGTAGGTGCTATTATCATTCGCATTGTACACTTGAAGACACTAAATCATACAGAAGTCACACAATTAGTGTCTGAGGCTGGATTTGAATTCAGTTCTTCCTGACTCCAGGTTCAACATTGTTTTCCATTGCATCACCTAGCGCCAGAATGAGATATGTTGCAGAGGCACTGGATAGTTGAGGATTATAGCAAGACAGAACAGTTGAAAGTCACATGAACCGGCCTGGTGACTAGCACATCCTTGAAATGGCCAGCCACAGGCTCTGAACTTGGTAGAGAGTCATGTGAGGCCAGATGTGATGTGCTGGAAAAATAGGAGGGATGATAAGAGCAAGAGAGGTCAGCCTACCGCTAGGACCAAAAACAGGGCCCACAAGTCTTCTGAGAGTGGAAGAGTTGAACGAAAGGAGATTGTACTGAAAAGATTTCATTAGAACCAGTTAAATGTTACATGAATTGGTTACCACCACACATCAATTACTAGGAAACATTTTCATTCATCTAATACAATGTGTTTGAGTCTCAACAAATGGGGAAAAATCTTTCTGTCTGTGCTAGGGTGATTGATCAGTATTTTCAAACGTAAGTATTAATTATACACATTACCATGAAAGTCACAGGAAGAATTGCTTATAGGAAAATGTACTTCAGTAATCCAATGAATTGGTGTTCTCCATGATGTTGGCAGGCCTCTCTGGACCTGTCCACCATATGCTTCAGCAGGCCGTGTTCTCCCAAGGTTCTACTAGATGTGCTGGGGGTCTTCCTTTTCTCTTCTTGACAGTGAGGGGGATGTGATGCCAGGAGAGCTTTTGGGTTTCCTGTTGGCTATTCCATTGTGAGCCCAGCTTTCTTCATTGCTGGGCATTTCTTTGATGGCATCATTTACAGCTGCTTCTCCTGCATAATTCTTTGCCTGTGACACATCACAGCTTGTTCTTGCCCACCTTCTGCCTGTGCATACCTGCCAAAGTCTTCAGGTTCTTCTCAGATCCCTATGCCAGAAACAGAAAAACTTGCCTCTGGTGAAGGACACAGATGGTTGGTGCTCTCTAAAATAAAAGGGGAAAATGAAGTTGGCTCTAATTCCCAGGACAGTGGCTTCCTGGCTCTTCTTAATCATTATTAAAAATCTGGTTAAAATGCAACCCTTCCAACAACATGAGTACACCCAATGTTGCTGTGTGAAAACATTTCCCAGCCACCAGGGGAGAAGCTTTTAGAACTGGGGATGATTTTGCTGCTGTAAGACTGTGCTTAGAATAATAGTGCCTGGGCTGGACTTGTGTTGTTTCTTTATTTAAGAAAGAGATGGGGAAGAAGCCATATTTTGTTGTTTTCAGTTCTGGTGGTGGTAATACTTTAGCAACACCCTTGGCACTGCCAGCGTTTGCATCCTTAGGGAGCATGGGCCATGACCTGAAATAGGACCCTCACCTTTGTGTTGTTTTGGTTCCACAGTGCATAATGCATCTTGAGGACAGACTCCAGGAGATGTATCTCAAAAGCAAAATGCTCTCTGAGTATCTTCGAGGACACACAAGAGTCCATGTGAAAGAACTAGGAGTTGTGCTGGGGTAAGTAAATGCAGCACTCCTTGCTCATAAGAGCAAGAGCAGTTGGCTTTTATATAGCACTTTAAGGTTTGCGGAGCACTTACACATCTGTCACATCATATGAGCTTCTAACCATGCTATGAACTAAGTAGCAAACTTACTAGCATCCTTCGCTTTCAAGGCTCTTCTGTAGACCAACCCTGTTATCTTGCAGGTAGGAAAACTGAGTCTCAAGAAGGTCAAAGGGCTGTAGATTCCAAGACCTGGAGGGACCTCAGACTCTGTCATTTTACAGATGAGGAAACTGAGGGCCTAGGAGATTCAGTGACTTGTCCAAGGTTACTCAGGTAGTAAGTATCAGAGGCAGGATTGGAACCCAAATCTGCACTCTGTCCTTATGGGTGCTCTTTGGAATCTCTCCAGTTATCATAGACTTTTAACCCACTCACTCACTGGATTGTATCGATTCTGTCATTTGGCCAGTCACTACCTCTGTGTAACCTGTGACATATGGCAAGCAATGGGGTGAGTCAGGTACAAAGAATGAAACAGTCCCTATTCTCAAGAAGCAAATGCTAGGATTCTTAGAGTGAAACTGAAAATTTCAAATGTGAGACTTCTTTCCCCCCGAACAACCACCTCCTAAAACGCCGTATCCTCTGCGTCTGTTACAGTCGTCTCCTAGCAGGGATCACTGGTAGCACCCCCAGGGTGAGGATTGTGGTTCATTGTTATGTATCCACTGCATCTTCCCTTCCCTGGCACCTTGTCATCAAGGAACAGGCAAAAATGACTCCCACTCAGTCTGCCCGCGTGGAGTAATTTCAGGACGAGCTGCAGCACAAGCTGTCGCCTGGGAGCAGCAGCTTGTGTTTACAGCTTCTTCCTCGAGGAGGGGGAGGGGAACAGGACTCGGTGTTCAGTGCCTCCATCACTGCCTACTTCCCACATGTTGTACTGGTCCCGACATAGGCCACTTATGGGCCCTTACCCCTCAGATTTGGCTTATTTAAAAACCTGAGTGCAGTCATGTGTACTGTACCCCACCCCCATGATACTCCTTCCCTTCTCCTCACACACACACACACAAAACCAGTAAATAAAGGTATCTAGATTTATTAAATGAATAATATTATCAAATATGTATATGATTTCTCAATGTGAAGAGATAGTTGTTTTTTCCTTTCAAAGATCTCATTTGAGGAATACAGCCTTAAATTTGGGGATGGCCTCCATTTGTACTGGTTCACTATGTGCTGGGCCAGTCAGTACACCCACAAACGGTGAACATCTTATATTCTTAGGAGCTTGTGACCTGCTGACAATCAGTTATGCAAGTGGTTTGTCTCCTCTTCTCCACTGAGTAATTTATATAAATCTGCCTGGAGAGCTTCATATTGGGCTTATATTGATATACATCAGATTTGCAGGTGGCAGTTTGCCCTGTGAAACTAGCAAGACTGATGTTGTTCATTACCTTTCTTGGCAATGTTTGCCTTTCCCCTTAGTAATGCACATAACTTGTCATAGGGGCGGTTTTGTAAATTGGGAAGCTGAGTGATGCTATGTTCGAGACATTTAAATAACTTGGTCTCCAGCCTTCAGACACTCTTGCCAATCATTTCATCTTCAATGTCCAGGAAAAGTGACTGCCAGTGATAAATTAAATAAGTACTGTGCCTCAGGGAGATAGGATTATTGCAGTTGGTTTGTTTTATCTTAGTATTTCCTGTCATATGTTTTTCTCACACATTTCATTTGTAAAAAATAATTTCTATTTTTGAGGTGTTTGATTTTTCCATTTAACTCTTTCTCTGTGTGTATCCCTCTTTCCTAGATTAATACTTTACCTAGTTCTGTTTCCTTACATTCTCCTCTTTCCAGATGTTCACCTTATGTGTTTATGGAAGTATTTGCTTAGCACCTGTCATTGAGGTAGAAATAGTTCAAAGTGAGATGAAGCGTCTTGTCCTCTTGGACCTTCACCTGCAGAGTGCTCTGTGGGCCAGCTAATTGGGAATCTTTATCTTTACTTTCTTTTTCTCCAACAGCACAAGAAAAGCTAAGAGTAATTTTTGTCCTCTCTCCTACATCTGCCAATATATGTAGTTGCTGGATCAAATTGATCAACCAATAAGCATTAATTGCCTATTAAAGACAGAGTAGTATAATGGTTAAACAGTTTGGCCTCAAGGCCAGGATGACATGGGATGACACATAGTAAGGGTGTGACCCTGAGCAAATTTTTAAATCAATTCTCTACATTACAGAGAAGGTGCCAACTTGCATTGGTGGAAGAAATTTCCTCACCCAGGAGTCCATTATGCCAGAGTTCTATGTACCAGCCACTCTGCTGGTTTTACAAATCTCTGACCAATCTTAGAGACTGAGAAAGTTCTTAGATATTTGGCAGCCATTGACCCAAGACCACATTGTACCTCCACTCTCCTCCTGCCAGATGAGTGGGCAAGGTCTTGTCCATTAGAAGATGTGATATTCCTTTACTCATGTGTCTGTTGGCATCACTTGACCTGAGAATAATTGACCTTGTGTACCCAATGAGAATCTGAGTCAGCTCCTGTATTCAGCAACAGCCTGCATTTTATGAAGGAGCTGGTGCCTCTTTCTTTTCCCTATCTTGGTCCAAAGTCTATTAAAACACAAAATAAGTAGTGCAACTAAGGATACTGAGGGAGATGAGATTTTTTTAAAAATAAGATTAATAAGATGTTATCAAGCAAACCACATTTTAAATTGGGAAGATAGTACTGTTGAAACAGAAGATGAACCTAGAAGACCAGAAGAGATGGTGATGTCATTGACAGAAATAGGGAATGAGGAATAAAAAGTTTCTGGGGTAGGTGCAAGCACATGTAAAACTATCTGTGCATTTATTCACATGTATTCAGATTCTCACTATTTGAAGTTATAATTATGTACACTATGGGTTCCAGCCCAATGTAAATACACAGTGGGAATTTGAATAATGACTTAAGGGGATTCATCTAATTGGGACCTAGCTGTACAGATGTTCATATGAACAAGCACGAGCTTCCCTTTGCTAACAGACAGTGGTCTGTTCTAGATAGTGTTTGTTTAAATGTCTGAATCTTTCCAGCCTGTTGAATGCTTCTGGATGATGTCTCCCTCTGTAGCAGAATGCTGCCTTTGTTCTCTGTTTAAATGTTGCTTTTTCTTTTTAAATTTTCAGGATTGAGTCGAATGATTTGCCTCTGCTGACTGCTATTGCTAGCACTCACTCTCCTTATGTGGCTCAAATACTCCTATAAGCTAAGCCCAGACAGTTGTCCTCTGGACAGAAAACAACGACAACCAATGCAGAGACATTCGACCGAGGAGAAAGGCGGAGGCAGAGCAGTGGCCTGATCCTGACGATGGGCTTGCTGCCACTGCCTGTTTGGTTTTGAAGTGGACCTTTCTTTACAAGACTTTGGTTTACATGACTTCATGACATTCAGGTTCTTCTCTAACACTTTAGTCACCTATGGATCGACAGGAGGAGAAGGTGACCTTTAAAAAAAAAAGGCAAAAAGGCAAAACAAACACTACAGCAGATGCTAGACTTTCAGTATGAACTGGCCAGACCAGCTGGTTCTTCTCGCTGACTTTGGAGGAGGGAGCTGCCCAGCGTATAGAACATTGCTACAGCCAGGCGTTCCCCAGCTAGGAGATGAGACGCTGCCTGAGCTGGACAAGGCACACGGGCCTGTTGTGCGGGTCTGGGAAGAACAAGGACTCTGCAGGGCTTGGCTGCTGGGATTTTTTTCTTTTCCTGCAAGGCAAGAGGAGGAAAGCCACGTTTTCATTGCCTTCAGAAGCTCTGATAGCTCCAACTGTCACTGTTTTGATAATGAAAACAAATGAGGATGCCTGTGGGGACAATGGGATTTATTAGGGACTAGATGTTTTAATTTCTTCTGGGAGGTGATATTGTTTCAGTTGCAAACTTGACTCAGATTTGGAATGGCCTGGGCACAGCGGTTCTAGAAACCTGAGAAGAGATCCAAGACAGTAATGTGATCGAGATGTCCTCGGCAGCGGTCAAGTCCACAGTCCACAACCCTATGTTACAACCTCGTGCTTTAGTGTTTTTGGCTGCCTTTGTTAAGAGGCCATTTACCCAAGTTATTGCTGGGAACTCAGGGGAGGATTTGGGGGGTAAATTCTGGATTCCAGTCCAAATCACTTTCTTCCTGTAACAGTTAGAAGTGACTCTCTTTACATTTTAAATGAGACAGCTGGCCTTTTGTGAAATGAGACCTTAAAATGACTGGGGGAAATAATGTTTGAAAATTTGCAAACATCCTATTGTAATCCTACCAAGTTTTTGCACTATCATGTCTGTGCCTTCCCGTCTCGAACACCCTACTTCTTCCCCCCTCCCGCAAGAACCTTTGGGTAATTGGTTCTGAAGTTTCCCCACTCATAGAGTACCTCCATATAAAATCCCTTGTTCTTAAATTTTAACTCATTTCTTTGGTGTTTCAAATAGCTATGCTTTGTTTTGACATTTTTTCAAAAAGGACATCTTAGTTTACTATCCACCAAGTAGTGTGAGAAAAAATAGACACCCAAGATGAAAAGGGGCATTTAAAAAAAGCATTGAACACCAAAAGTAATCATTTTAGTCAAAGCAATCAAAAAGCATCCATTCACCTTCCTCCTGCTCCCAGGCTAGAGTTAGGTCTGCTAGCAGTAGATGCTCCTAGTTTTGTATGCTGCTTAATTCCCTGTTCTTTCCATTCTTCCTAAATGCAATTCAGTAACGTCTAGTTTGGAGCCAAGATGATTAAAAAAAAAAAAGCAACCCAACACAACACCAGAACGGAACAGTTAGGAGCCTAATCCCTGATCCCCGGCTGCCTGTCTGGCACGCTGTCAGTGAGCCAGGCTTTGCTTTATTCTTTTATGGATATATGTTCACTCTCTTTTTTAAAAAGAAGATGCCAGCAGCAGAAATGAGGAGAGTTGTGGGGTGGAGTTACTTCCTTGGGATGGGCAATTGCATGCTTTTGTAAAAGACTTTCCATTCTTTCCCTGAGATGTGAAATGTTTACCAGCTCATTATGACTCTTCTTTTTTTTGTTTTCTGATCTCCACTCTTATGTGAACATTTCAAAGAGCAAAGCTCTGTTCTTTTATTCTTATACCTTTCTGATTTCCTGAGGAGACTTCGAGCTTTGTCTTTTTAAGTGCTTCATGGGACCACAACTGCTTCTTGTTAACCTTTTGGTGAGAAAAAATGCAGTTCACCTGGCTCGACCGTTTCTGTCCAATACCCTCTCAGGAAATAAGCCAAGCTGATGCTTCTTCCTGCCTGTCCTGTCCCTTCATCTTTGTTTTCTGGTTTCTTTTCTTGCTCATTTTCTAGTCCCCTCACCACCCAACTTCCGGGGTTCACATAAAATACCCTTGCACAGAAGACACTAACCAGTATAACTGCAGTGTGTACATAGTGACTTTCTGGAAAGCAAGCCCATTTAATGGAACCAAGCATTAAAGGGGCCATCTTAACTGCCACCAGCAGCTTTAATGCTACCCTCCCCTCTTTGGTTTGAGCAGCTTTATTTACCCTCTTAATTTATTTTTAAGTTCCAAATTATGTAGTCTTATTTTGGTAAAGTGTCTGTGCTAAAAAAACAAACAACTTTAGGTGGATTTTATATGGGTGTTTTGTCTCCCTCACACTCAGGATTCCAGTCAGTCCATATTCCTCACAACTGTTGCCTCCACAAACAGACCTAGAATGTTACTGCTGCTATTTTCAAATACTGCATTAAGAAAAAACACTCACACTTTCTTTTTGTCTTATAATTCAGCTTCTTTCCAAACCAGAACAGAAACATGTGACATTGTGTTGAAATAAATATTTTTTTTAAGCCAGTGGCTTTATTCTAATTAATTCGAAGACTCAGGAGAGTCCTTGCTCTCTCCCATCCCCACTTCAAAAAGAAAAAGAGAAAAAAAAACTACCTCAGTTGACAGGATTCCACCTTTTAGGGCTTCTTCAACTTTGTAAGTCTTACCTGTTGTTGAGTGTAACTTTTGTAGCCTCTTGCTTCCTAGGCAAGTTAGTATGGCATGACCGAGCAGACAGTGCGTGTAAATGTCGTGGTGATGGACCGCTTTATAGCATGTGTCAGTTTTATTTTTTGATAAATTGATAAGTAATATGAATGTAAGAGGAATTTTCGTGTGTTTAAAACTGATGGTGAAATGAAAAAAAAATGTAGCTGAAAATCTGCAAAATTTCCAAAGCGTTTTATTCTTTTTTCAGTGTTATAATAGCTTTTTGTACAGGCTGCAATCCATTTTTCTGAAGTGTGCTGTTTTTTAATGAAAGTGATTGTAATCTTTTCACATCCCATGAAACTGCTGTTTACACATTACTGACTTTTACAAGCCCATATTTTTCAAACCTAACTTTTTTGGAGGGAAGAAAATCCCTACTGCATTCAATGTGACGCAGCTGCTGTTTGGACTCTTCTAATGAAATACTGAGATTTTATAAAATGTATAGTCTCTAGCTTTTCATTCTAGTCACCTGGGCTAGCCATTGTCCATGAAAGCAACCTATAGAAAGGAACCCTGAAGTTCTTTTAAATGTATAGTTGTTGCCACTAACCTGTACTTTGGGTAGTATTTTTTCCCCATGGATATCTTCCACTACTAGCATGGAAAGTCTATACCTGAACTCTTATTAAAGATGTACATTTGGCTATTACTTAAGAAAACAGAACCAACCCACTGTATAAACTTACCTTGGATCAGAACTCCTGCACCTACTCCAACTTGCTGAATGTTACTTTTAACAGTGAACCATGCGTCTTGGAAGAGAGAATGTGACATACTGAAGCTTCGCTGGCTATGTAAACAGGAGAAAATTCTGGATCTTGCTATTATTGCATCTCTTTTGTGGCAGCCTGAAAGGATCTTATTTTTTGATCAGTCGACTAGGTACCAATGTCAGCTGTGTGGACATTTTTTCTTACTGCTTTAAGGGTAATCATTTTGATCTAGTTCTCTGTGGCATTTGGTGCAATAAATCTTTTGAATACAGCTTAGGCTTTCCTTCTCTGACATTCGTGTGGTGCGTAAACTTAGGCAGACTCTATCCTTTTTGGCCAACAACTCAAATATGCTTGTCAGCCTGGGGTTGGAATGGGTAGATTGACGCCCCTACAGATGGACCACACTAGAGATACAACTCATCAGATGCTCACAAATGTATTGTGAATGGAAGGAAAGTTTCTCCACACAACTATACAACTGACTTGTGTACAAATTCTGCCATGTAGTAAGGAACATACAAAACATACGTGTGTGTACATGTGTGTGTATATATATATATATATATATATGCATATACATATATATGTATATACACACATACATACACACATGTATATACATACACACACACACATAGTAAGAGATAGCATGGATAGAACGCCAGCCTGGGAGTCAGGCCTATGTACTTTCAGGTCTTTCCTCAGACACACCCACTGTGGTGGGCAAGACACTGGATTCGTCAGTCTTCCAGGTCACTCAACACTATGTGCTGCAGACTAAGAATTCTCTATACCAGTGAAACCACAGGTACAACAGACAGCCACACATATATATGCCCTCACTTTAAGTTTGGCATACATATATAATATGTACATCATATACATTTCTCTCTCCCAACCTCAGTATGTCAAGGACTGGGGCTTTTGTCAAAGGTAAGATTGCAACCAGCACTGAAGAAATGCTTGATTTTTTGAGAAATTAAGTAACTTACTCATGGCTAAACAGTAAATATCAGAGGTGGAATTTGAACCCAAGGCTTCCTGACTTGAAATTTAGGATTCTATCTACTCCCCCATATTGTTTCTTTTTCTAGTGCCAGGTTAAAATAGAAGGACGTGGGGAATAGACTGTTTGGAACAGAAGACTTTTTTTTTTTTCAAAGCCAGATTTCAAGTCAATTTATGTGCTAGGTGATGGGAATAGAGACCAAGGAGTTTACGATGTAATTTGGGGATGGGAGAGTGGAAATACATAAATAATTACCATACAAGAGACAGTGAGAGGTCTGGGCAAAAGCTTAGAGAAGTTCAAAGAGAGACCCTGGGGAATAGGAGTGTGGGGGTGGTTAGGGAAGTCTTCGTGGTGGGAGTGTCACCTGAGTCCACCCTTGAAGAACAGGAGGACTTTCAAAAGATGGGGTTGGAAGTGGATGAGGGAGTGGTATAAGAGTTCCTTCAGAGAACAGGTGAAGAAGAGAAGGCAGGATAAGAATAGGGGAATGAATAGTTAGGTTTGGAACACAGACTGCAAAGTAAGGGCAGGAGTGTAAGATAAGAATGGACAAGTTAATTGTTAGCGGACTGGAGCCTTGAATGCCAGGGCCAGGAGTTTATGCAAAGTCTTCTAGTAGAAGAGTGATATATATATATGTAGTCATAGAGATTGCATTAGGACTATTGATTGCTAGGGCAATGATGTGGAGGATAGTTTGAAGTAGAGGTAAGATTGGAGACAGGAAAACCATTTAGGATATTACTATACTTGAGGTCAGCAATACTTAGCCTTTTCTGCATCATGACCTCCTTTGGCAATCAGGTGAATCCCATCAAACCTTTCTCTGAATCATGTTTTTAAATGTAGAAAATGAAATACACAGGATTCCAAAGGAAATCAATTATACTGAAATAACATTATCAAAAATGAAGTGCAATTATAAAAATTAAAAAACAAAATCACAAATACCAGGATAAAAACTCCTGGTTTACCTCATGAGAGATAAGGGTCTGAAGTAGAGTTGTTGCATAAGAATGTAAAGGAGGGCCCAGACGTGAGATATTGAAGATGTAGAAACAAAAGGGCTTAGTAACTGATAAGGTGTGAAATATGAGACGGAAGAATCCAAGATGACTGAAGTTTAGACAGGGAAAGGTAATACACTACATTAACAGAAATGAGAATTGGAGGGTATGGGGGAGGACGATAGTTCTATTTAAAAATCTTGATTTTCAATTGCTCACAAAACATCCCTGTGGACCTATCCAGCAGGCATTTCAAGATGCCAAACCGGAGTACATAGAAGAGATTAGGGCTAGACCTAGATATCTGAGAGTCATCCACAGAGTGATGATAATGAAACCCAAGAGATTGAATGAGATCAACAATGGAATTGTAGGAAGAGGAGATGTCTAGGACTGCGCTTTGAGAGACAGGAAGAATTGCAGAAAGGGAACAGTCCGTAGGAGAACTGTGAGAGTTCAGTGTCACAGATGGCAAGGGACTAGAGGGTGTCAAGAAAGGTGAGTAGTCCACAGTGTCATCAGATGTTGCAGAGGTGCAAGGCTGAAAGATGAGAGGAGGCGAGACAACCCCAAAAGGCTACCACTATCCTAGGCTACATAGGGGAGGAAGAGGATGTGTCCAGAATGAGAGAAGTACTGGCCCAGAATAGGAAGCACCTTGAAAACAATAGTAGTTTTATTCTTTGTCTGTGAACTCACGGTGCCCAATACAATGCCTGTTGCTTGATTTCCTTGTTATGTTCTGTCCTACTTGGACTACATCCAGAATTCTTTGCTCATTTCTGACTCCCCCTTTACCTCCTGTTTTAAGAAGGATTTAATAAGATGATGAACACACCCAGAGCAGTTCGATTTGAACGATGAGGTGGGAGCCAGACTAGAGATAAGACGGTAACAACAAAGTGGAGGTGCTGATTGTAGACAACTTTCTCAAAGAGTTGAGAGATATGAGATGATGGCTGGCAGGGACGGATGGATCAAGGAAGGGCTTTCTGAGGAGGAGGGAGATCTCTTTGTATGAAGTAGAGAAGCAGCCAACAGACAGGGAGAGAACAAGGAAATAATAGGATGCAATCTGCTGTATATGCAGAGGGATGAGTCTTGTCAAGGAGGACTACCGTTCATATGAGCCAGGGGAGGAGACAGTGGCAGAAGAGTGGTATGTGATGAAAAGGAAGAGATAAGAAGGTATTCTTGGTGAGTGTCTAGAGGAGGCCAAATGGTATGATGAGCTGCTGTGAGTCCATGACCTACAAGGATCCACTGAAGCAACAAGGGATGTTCAAAGACCTGGTGAAGAGAAGATTTTGTGGAGAGGGATGGTAAGGAGGGATCCAGTGGCAGTGATAGGTATCTTCAAGTATTTGAAGTGCTGCTATATAAAGGGTGGATTACATTAGTCTTGTTGGCCCCAGAGCAACGAGAGGAAGTTGTAGAGAGAAAAATGTAGGCTTCATTACAAGAAACACTTGCTAACAATGTTCAAAGATGGAATGGACTGACTTGAGAGGTGATGGATCTCTACCTCAGTGGTCTTCAAACTGAGACTGGGTGCTCAATTGTCAGGTATGTTGTAGTGAGGATTACTTCCTTGCATGGGTTGAACCAGATGACCAATGAGGTCCCTTTCAACTCTCAAATGCTGTGATTCTGAGAGGAGAGGAGATGGAGAAAAGGAGAGGGAGGGAGGAAGAGAGAGAGGGAGGGAGAGAGAGAGAGAGGGAGGGAGAGAGAGAGAGAGAGAGAGAGAGAGAGAGAGAGAGAGAGAGAGAGAGAGAGAGAGAGAATGAATGTTTGAAAGGAAGTGTCAGATGGAATAATATCATGAAAGGACTGAGCCACGGGTACAGATGGCTTTAGAGCCAGGAGGAAAGCTATTTTCCTCTGAGATTAAAAAGGATTGTGAGATGGATAAAGCCATTCAGGGAATTGGAAAAGGGAAGCTGAGTGAAGGGAAAAACGGTTGAGAACACTGAAGGAATTAAAGGAATGAAGAACTGAAGCTTTCCCCTAATGTTGAAGCACTTCTAATAGAGATGGCAAATAGGAACGGCCACACACTTGGAATTTAACTGAATTAGAACAAGATCTGAGCTCCTAGCCAGTATAGATCTCTTTTTGATTGCACAATTCTGTCATGTACAATGCTTAATTACCCGCATCTAGGCCAACACTCCCTTCCTCCTCCATTGTACAGGTGAGAAAACTGAATCCCAAAGACGGCTGGTGATTTGGCTAGTCCACACAGCTATTAACAGACCTGGGACTAGAACTGAAGCCCTGAGTTCCCAGTCTAGGAGCCTTTATACTCTTTAACAACTACAAGTTGGTGCTGGGGTGTAAGAGGCTAGGGTATTGCATCCTGCTCCTCTACACAAAAGGACCCCTATACTCTGAACTTATCTGTGTGGTGCCTGAGTTCACTTCTGAGGGAGATTGACCACCTAAATAAAAGGGGAGGCTCCTTTTCCCACAGTGTGGCTCATTACAACATCTTCCTAAAAAAGCAAGGAGTAGGAAGGTAGTCAATGAATTTATTTCCTACACACAAAAGAAATGATTAGCTCCAGAAGCTCTCACAAACTTGGATTAACAAAGACTTAAAATGGTATTCAAAAACACAATTGCTAGGAGGGAAAGACTTAAACCAGTAAAGATGTATATAAAGCATTTGGTTAAATGCTGAATAGGCACTTCTAGTCAGTAAGTATTTATAAAGGACCTACTGTATGGGGCACTGAGGCTCTGAACTGTCCAAACAATTTCTTTTGGGTCCATGTCTTTTGGCAAGCCAAGCTAAGGGTTGATGTATTCTCTGTCAATGGTGTCCTCTCTGATGCAGAAACTCTCCTGGCTATGGGTCAGCCCCGATCAGTGGACTCAGGATCTATGAACCTCTCAGAGTCACAAGACTAATGTAGCTATGCTCAGAGAATGAAGACAAAGAGGTAAGCAGAGGCCCAGGCTCAAGTTTGCTTAGTTGAGCCCCTCAGCTTTAGCTGCCGTGTGGGAGAGGGTGAGGCTTTCTCCTGTCCCTCCAATAATCCTGTCACAAGGTACGCTGGGAGAGAAGAGCAGGACAAATGGAAGGTGAACGGGCTTGGTGCTTTTCAGTCTTGTCCGACTCTTCATGACCCCATGGATCATAGCATACCACTTCTCTCTTCCACTGTCTCCCAAAGTCTGTCCAAGCTCATGTTCATTGTTTCCATGACACTAATCTATCCATCTCATCCTCTGGATCTCCTTTTCCCTTTGCCTCAATCTTTCCCAACATCAGGCTCTTTTCATTATGTGGCCAAAGTATTTAACCTTCAGCTTCAGTATTTGGCCTTTCAATAAATAGTCTGAATTAATTTCTTTAAGAATTGATTGATTCGATCTCCTTACTGTCCAAGGGACTCTGAAAAATCTTCTCCAGTACCACAATTCAAGAGAGTCAATTCTGTGGCACTCAACGTTCCTTATAGTCCAGCTGTCATAGACATACATTGCTACTGGAAAAACTCTAGCTTTGACTGTACAGAACTTTGTTGAAAAGGTGATGTGTCTGCTTTTTAGTATGCTGTTCAGATTTGCCATAGCTTTCCTTCCAAGTTGCAAGTGTCTTTTAATTTCATGGCTGCAGTTGCTGTCTGCAGTGGTCTTTGAGCCCAAGAATATAAAATCTGATACTGCTTCCATTTCTTCTCTCTCTATTTTCCAGGAAGTAATGGGACCAGTTACCAAGATCTTCATTTTTTTTTTGTTAAACTTCAAGCAAGCTTTGACTCTCTCTTCTTTCACTCTCATCAAGAGATTTCTTAATTCTTCTTCATTTTCTGTCATCAGAGTGATACAGACTGCATATCTAAGATTGTTGATATATTCCCCAGCAACCTTAATTCTGGCTTTTGATTTGTCCAGCCTGGCATTTTGCACAATGTACGCTACATATAAGTTAAGTAAATAAGGTAACAATATACAGCCTTGTCACACTCTTTTTGCAATCTTAAACCAATCAGTTGTTCCATGTTCGGTTCTGTCACTTCTTGACCTGCTTACAGATTCCTCAGGAGACAAATAAGATGATCTGGTACTCCCATCTCTCTGAAGACTTGCCACATTTTGTTGTGATCCACACAAAGGCTTTGATGTAGTTAATGAAGCAGAAGTAGGTGTTTCTATGGAACTCTCTTTCTCCACAATCTAGCAAATGTTGGCAATTTGCTCTCTAGTTCATCTTGCCTCTTTGAAAACCAACCTGCTCCTCTGGTAATTCTCAGCTCACATATTGCTGAATCTTAGTTTACAGAATCTTAAGCAAAACCTCCCATTGTTTGGTAATTTGAACGTTCCTTGGCCTTGCCTTTCTTTTGGATTGGGATATAAATTGATCTATTCCAATCCAGTGGCCACTGCTGAGTTTTCCAAATTTGCTAGCATATTGAGTGCAGCACTTTAACAATATCATCTTTTAGGGTTTTAAGTAGTTCAGCTGGAATTCCATCACCTCCACTAACCTTATTGTTACCAATGCTTCCTAAGGCCCACTTGACTTCATTCTTCAGGAGGTCTCCAGATCAGTAATCACACTATTGTGTTTTCAGTAATGTTAAGAGCTTTCTTAAATAGTTCTTTCATGTATCCTTGCCATCTCTTGATCTTTTCTGCTTCTGTTAAGTCCCTGCCATTTTTGTATTTTATCATGCCCATTTTTGCATGATATGTTCCCTTGATATTTCTAATTTTCTTGAAGAGATCTGTTTTTCCCTTTCTATCGTTCTCTACTATTTCTTTGCATTGCTCATTTAAGAAAACCTTTTCTCTCCTTGCTATTCTCTGGAATTATGTATCCAGTTGGATATTGTCTTTTCTTTTCTCCTTTAACTTTTGCTTTCCTTCTTTCCTTAGCTATTCATAAAAGTCTCATCAGACAGCCATTTTTCTTTAGTGCTCTTCTTTTTTTCAGAATGTTTTTTGTTGTAGCCTCTTGTATAATATTGTGAACCTCTGTCCATAGGTCTTCCACTCTGTTTCCCAGATCTAATCCTTTAAATCTGTTCATCACTTCCACTTCATATACATAAGGGATGTAACTTGGGTCATACCTATGTGATCTGATGGTTTTCCCTATTTTTTTCAATTTAAGTCTGAATTTTGCAATAAGAAGCCCATGATCTGAGCCACAGTAAGATCCAGGTCTTATTTTAACTAACTGTGTAGAGCCTCTCCACTTTTGACTGCAAAGTATATAATGAATCTGATTTCTGGTGACCATCTGGTGATGTCCATGTGTAAAGTTGCCTTTTTGGTTGTTAAAAAGGAGTGTTTGTTATGACCAGCAAGTTATCTTGAGAAAACTCTACTAGTCTTGGCCCTGCTTCATTTTGTACTTCAAGGCCAAACTTTCCTGTTATTCCAATTATCTTTGGATTTCCTACATTAGCATTCCAATCCTCTATGATGAATGTGACATCTTGTTTCAGTTATTTCTGGAAGACACTGTAGGTCTTCATAGAACTGATCAACTTTGGCCCTTTCAACATCAGTAGTTGGAGTATAGGCTTATATTGCTGTGATGTTGAACAGTTTGCCTTGGATTGGTATACCACTGGGGCAGCTAAGTGGTGCAATGGATAGAGCTCCAGCCTCAGAATCAGGAGGATCTGAATTCAAATCTGTCCTCAGACACTTACTAGCTGTGTGACCCTGGGCAAGTCACTTAACCCCAATTTCCTCACCCAAAAAAAAATTACCATTCTGTAATTTTTGAGATTCAGTTCAGCAGCCAGTAAAGAAATGGCTTTGCCTTCCTCAAACCACCCAAGTCCTTCAGTATTGAGCCATATGTGGCCAAACTTCCCTTGTGACAAGTTCCCATGCATTCTCCAACCCTATGCAATACCACCATACCACACTGCCCGTGTCTTTGAGCAAAATTTAGTCCCCAGAGGACCAAAGCATATTGGACCCAATCATATTGGCATGGCTTGAGTCTGAGAATAAAACTAGTCTGGTCTCATCACTTACTTGCACTTTGCTAAAATGGCTTCTAGCACAAAGGACTGACTGAATATATCACCCCATGTAGCCAATCAGACTTGTAATTTTTATCTCCACGAGTTCTTTAGAAAATGTTCTCTTCTCTCTTCCTACGCAGTCACCTGGTTCAAGTCATTACCATCTCTTGCCCAGACAAGACAAGACCGTCCCTATTTGGTCTCCCTATCTTCTCTAATCTATCCTCCACAGACCTGCCAAAGAGATTTCCCTGCATATGTACTACTCAGCTCCCTGATACTTTTGGGATCAAATAGAAACTTCTCCACTGGACATTTAAATAGCTTCACAACCTGGTCCCTTTCTACCTTTATAGTCCTTTTACATTTATGGATGCTTATAGATTGTCATCATTGTTTACCACTAAGTTGTTCTTTGCTCTTTTAGATTTGCTCATTTGTTACTTAAATTTTATTGACAGGTTGGTTTTTTTACATAAAAATGAAAATTTTATTGTATTCTCAATTAGTGTCTTTGCTACAGAATTCGTGGATTGGGAGGGAGTTGGAAGGGAGGGAAGTCAGTGAATAATTGTCTGGAAAATCATTTCTTCTCCTGGAAATCAAGTTCTTGAAGACACAGAGATTTTTATGAATTATCCCAATAATCTGTATTTTTAAACCTTCTAATTTCACAAAGAAAAGAAGCCAAGTGGAGCTGAGATCTCTCTCCTAGACTAAAGCTTTCATTAATTAAACTCATTGTCTCCCAGTAGACAAGGTGCTCTACAGCTAAGGCCTTTGAATTTTCTCCATCCCCAAGAGGTCAGAAAGTTGAGGACATCAAGAAGACACACCATAATCCAGCCCCAGTGGATGGATATAGGTATGGTCTGGGAGAATCAGTTCCACTTACTTTTAGACAGAAGGGAGAAAGTGCTTCTCAGCCAAACTGACCTCCACAGGAGTATCTGCTGGATAACACTCATAAAATGGTGCAAAGCAATCACATGCTATCAATTTAGAAAAAAAAAAGAGGTGGTCATGTTGTCACAAAAAATGGCAAAATCAAATGTAAAAATCACCATAAAAATCAATCGAACAATTTATTAAGCACTTACTACTTGACAGGCACCGTATTAGGTGTTGGGTATACAAACACAAAGAATGAAATAATCATTACTCCTGAGAACTACATTCTAATAATGGAGCCCACAAGTACCTGTATAAATAGATACAGAATAAATAGAATGAGAATAAATATGGGTTAGTGAACTCTAAGGAGAGAGGACACTGGCAGGAAGAGAGCAAGAAAGGCTTCATGGAAGAGGTGGTGTTTGAGGTGTGTCTTGAAGGAAGGAAGAGGGATTCTGTGAAGGGGAAGAAGGAAGGGTATTCCCAGCATAGGGACGGTCAATGCAAAGGTATGGAGACCTGTGATGGAGTACCATGTGTGAGGAATAGAGAGAAGAGGCCTATTTGGCTAGATCCAGAGTGCAAGATGGAAAGTAATATACAATGAGGCTGGAAAAACAATTGATTGATAAGCATGTATTACATGCCTACTATGCCCAGGCACTGTACTAAGTGCTGGGACCAGGCTGTGAAGGGTTTATGTTTTACCCTAGAGGCAATAGGAAACCACCAGTGTTTCTTGAGTAGGGGAGTGATGAGGTCAAATCTATGCTTAGGAAAAAATCACTTTGTCATATATTCATAGGATCAGTAAACACATATAAATGTTAGGTGGTGGTAGTGGTGGTAGTAGTAGTAGTAGTTGTTGTTGTTGTTGTTATTGTTTTTACTACTATTGCCTAGTGAAACATGACCCTGACTAGCATGAAGACGTAGACTCAAAGCAAGTCAAGATGATTAATGGTGCTTTCTGGCTTGTTAGTTTATTAAGCTACTTTCCAATGGATTTCATAGATCAGGATAGGATGGCAGCTTTCCAACTGAATAATCATTGTTTTGCTTTCCTCACACTCTGTACAGCAAACAAAAAGATTTATTTAAAAATCCCCCAAGAGGATAACTTGATGGGAAAACAGATAGATAATTAAGTAAATATATGCGCTTGCATCCATGCATACAGGATCCCAAGAATTCTTTAAATCACCTCTGATTTTTTGAAAATTCATTTTCCTGGAAAAAGAAAGAGGAAAAAGACCCATATGTTCAAAAATATTTATAGCAGCACTTTTTGTGTTGGCAAAGAATTGGAAACTGAGAGGGGAATGGCTAAACAAGTTATAGTATAAATGCAATGGAATACACTATAAAAAATAATGAAAGGGACGGTTTCAGAAAAACCTGGGAAGACCTGTATGAACTGATGCAAGGTTTTCATTAGATATTTTTGTCTACAGCTTTTTTCCTCCATTTTGACTTGCCCTCACATAAGTATCATAAGCATATTTGTATCATACAAGGAACTGGTAGGACCTCATCATTTCTTCTTTTTTTTTTTTGTAAACAGTTTACCTGATAATGGAATTGTCCTTTTAATGTTTGATGGGATTTACTTGTAAATCCATCTGGCCCAAGGGGCTTTTTCTTTGGGAGTTTGTTTATGGCTTCTTCAATTTCTTTTTATGATATTTGGTTATTTAAACTTTCTTTTTCTTGTTCTGTTAATCTGGGTATTTTATATTTTGTAAATATTCATCCATTTTGTTTTCATCATCTGTTTTGTTGACAAATAGGTTCTAATTCCTTTATTTCCTCCTCATTTGTAGTGAATTTTTTTTTAACCTCTTGTTTGATCTTGGAAATTTGAGGGAGACAAGTTGGTGGAGTAGACAGAGCATTCCAGTTGAGCTCTCCCTCCAAAAAACTTTAAAATATAATGTCAAAACAAATTCTGTGGTGGCAGAGCTAACAAAAGGTCAGAGGGAGACATTTTTCCAGCCCAAGACAACTTAGGAGGTCAGGAAGAGAGGTCTGTGATACCAGGGTAGGGGCTGGTCCAGGTACACATGGTATGCCAACAACAGCGGTGAGCTTTAGAGGCAGCTGAGACAGCAGTATGGGGAGCTTTTGGTGCACAGACAGAAAGGGGCTGGGCAACCAATCAGAAAGAGATTACAGGGTCACCTGGGACATGGAGTATAGAACCCTGTTGCATTGCCCATATGTGGGTCTGTGTTAAAGTTCCGGGTCAAACAGGAACACTAGTGTTTGTAGCTGCAGGGCAGCAAAGGGCCTGGTCACAGTTTCAGGGCCAAGAGTAGCACTGGCACATTCACCTGTAAGGGAGGTGGGGTCCTTCCAGGTTAAAGACCAGAGCACAGACATGGAGAGCAGCAACCACATCTCTACTTGGATCAAACCATCTTGCAAGCACCAAAACAAACAAACAAACAAACAAACAAAAAAGCCCAAAAAAGAAAAACCAAAAAACTTAGACTTCCAGAACTGGCTCTGAAAAGAGCAACACAAAAAAGCCTTAAGTTTGGGAAAGTATCTGCCCATCCCAGGAGCAAATCCCAATGTTAACACAAAGTTAAAAGTCAAGAAACAGGGTAGAAAAATTAGTAAACAACAGAAAAGGGACATGAACATAAAAACCTACCGTGATGACAGGGAAAATCAAGATGCAAACTCAGAAGACAATGTGAATGACAGGAAAGCTCAAGATTCAAACTCATAAGACAATGTGAAAACAGGTACAAGCAAAGCCTCAAAGGGAAAAAAGTGCAAATTGGACATCAGCCCAACAAGAATTTCTGGAAGAGCTTTAAAAAGAGAGATGAAAGTAGTAGAGGAAAATTTGGATGGAAAAAATGAGAGCAATGCAAAAAACTTATGAAAAGAGAATTAACAGCTTGGTAAAAAGAGGCACAAAAAGTACTGAAGAAAATAACTCTTTAAAAAACAGAATTGGCCAAATGGAAAAAGAGGTACACAACTTCACTGATAAAAAGAACTCCTTAAAAAGAACTGACCAAGTGAAAAAAAGAGGTACAAAAGCTCAACTAAAGAAAATAATTTTTTAAAAATCAGAATTGGACAACTGGAAGATAATGATTCCATGAGACATCAAGAAACAATAAAACAAAATCAAAAGAATGAAAAAATAGAAGAAAATGTGAAATGTCAGTAAAACAAGTGACCCAGAAAGTAGATCAAAGAGAAATAATTTAAGATTTATTGGACTACTTTAAAGGTATGATAAAAAAAAATGTGGGATAAGACTTGAGGCAGGCAGACCCACCAGCAGGTTACTGCAATAATCCAGGTGTGAGGTGATGAGGGCCTACATTAGAGTAGGGACTCTCAGAGGAGAGAAAGAGGCATGTTGGAGAGCTGTTACAAAGGGGAAATTGCAAGCCTTGGCAACAGATTGGATATGGGGGTGACAGAGAGTGTGGAATCTAGGATGACTCTTGGGTTGTAAGCCTGACGGATTGTAGTAATAGTAGCTTCCCTATTAGGAGGAGGGGAAGGATTGGGAGAAAGATAACAAGTTCTGCTTTGGACATATTGAGTTGAAGCTGTCTACTGGACATGTAGTTTGAGAAAGGCAGTTGGAGACACAAGAGTGGACATCAGCAGAGAAACTGAGGCAGTGAAGGTAAATTTGAGAACCATCAGCATAAGGTTGGTAATTAAATCTATGGGAAATAATGAAATTACAAAGTAAAGTAGGATAGATAATAAAGGGAGAAGAGAAGAAGCTCCAAGAGAGATTCCTGAGGGATATGTACAGTTAGAATATGTGACCTGGAGGAGAATCCAGGAAAGGAAATAGAGAAGGAGCGGTCAGATAGGGAGGAGGCGAACCAGGAAAGAACCCAGAGAGAAGAGAGTATGAAGAAGGAAAGATCAACAGTGTCAAAGGCTGCAGAGAAGTCAAGGAGAATAAGGATTGAGAAAAGGCCAGGAGGCCGCTATGGCTGGATCAGAGAGCGAGATGGGTGGAAGGGGTAGAAAGACTGGGAAGGTGGATGGGGCAGATTATGAAGGCAGGGGTATTTAAGGACCCTCAGCTGTTAGAATTCAAAGAGTTTTACCTACTGAAGAATCTGAAACGTTTCATTTTGGGGTAATCCCATATCATGGGTGCTAAAAATACTAAAGCTCCCAATGTAATCCTGGAAGTTCCAGAGAAATTTGGGCTGATAAAATGAATGCCAAGGGATTTTTTTATATGGAAAAAAAAACAATTTTTGTTTTTATGTGACCTTTATTTACAGGCATAGCCCTCTAAATATTTTTTTTAATTTAAGATTTATTTGCTCCCTGGAAAAGGAGGAAACTTACCAAATGGAGCTACTACACATGCATACATATGCACACACATCCACAAAACAAGATTTCATGCTTCAAGGAAGTATCTGGGAAAAGGCATATGCCTTTGACCCATGACTGTTTGGATCCACACAAAATGAGCTTACTGGCCATAAGAAGCTAATGTCAATTCTCCTACAACCACACACAACACATACTAATAAATCATCTGATTTGGTCCCCTCCCAAATCTAAGACTACTTCGGAATGTCAGCTATCCAAGCATTCCCTTGCTTTCTACCCAGTGAGCCCCCAAGGTGAAGACATTGTAAAGACTTTTCCAACTGCCCCCTTGTTAAGAGTTTCAGGACGGATGAAATCTTAGATGAAATAGATTGCTCATGTCAGAGGGCAGGCAGTTCTATGGTGAACTGGCAAAGTTTTCCAAGGATGTGACAAAGCAAAAGAGACCCTCTCATTGTGGTCCTTTCAGCACTGGGAGGTTTGTGTTTTTGACCCAGTTGGTTGATGACGGAAGCTGATAAATCCATTGTATTACTTCTGTTCTAGTAAAGATTTATATCTTCATATTCACAGCTCAGTAAGTATTTACTACTACCTACTATGTATGAGGGATATTAAAAAAAGAAAGACAGCCTTTCTTTAAGAATCTTAATTCAGTATACAGTACCTGTGAATAATATTCCCACGTCCCACTGTTAAGGTAAGAGATCTCTGGCCTTTAGATCTCTATTGTACACCTAGTTTCCATGCTGTATGAAGAAATGAAAATCTGATGCTAACCAACCTGTTCTATGATGTACAGTGGGATGCAGCTATCTCTCAGTGGCAGGGACTATATGAGAATAGCTTTGATAAATTACTTTAAGAGAGCAGACAGAAGAAGGTGTCAGGAGAGAGAACAGAGGGAAGAATGGCCATTACTCCTTACTGGGGACTGTTACACCATGAGTAATGAGGTAGCTATGGTGAGAAGTATAAAGAATTCCTGCAAACAACAGGGCACTTTATGGGAAAGGGTGGACCTGAATGACTGGCCCAGATGAAGCACACTTAAAAATCTTGTTCATACTTGTCTTTCTCTGGTTGCACTGGCACTAGCTTGAGTTTCTGGATAATTTTTTATGCAGTTCTGAGGTAGAATATGTCCTTTACTATAGTTCTTTATTGGACTTTTTGGTCATCATTTGCTTTGGTGGAAACTTTGGGGCTTTGCTAGAGTAGGTATGGAAAAGCTAGACAACCCGTCTCACTCATCAACTAGACCTGTCTCACTAATGAATATTTAAAAGTTTCAAATAAAATCTTAGCAAACAAATTATAGTAACATATTAAAAAAATCACCGTGACTAAGTTAGATGGTATGACCTAAGTTACATCCCTTATGTATATGAAGTGGAAGTGATGAACAGATTTAAAGGATTAGATCTGGGAGATAGAGTGGAAGAACTATGGACAATATTACACAAGAGGCAGCAACAAAAAACATTCCAAAAAAAAGAAGAGCACTAAAGAAAAATGGCTGTCTGATGAGACTTTTATGAATAGCTGAGGAAATGGAAGGAAAGATGGTTCAAAGTTAGGCAAAAAATTAACATAAGCAATCATATTAAAAATAAAAACACCCCAAAACACATGATTATATTAACAGATTTTTAAAAGCCTTTGACAAAGTATGACATTCATGTCTAAAGCCTAAAGATAGCACTAATTGTGACAGGCAAATACTGGAAGCTTTCTCAGCACATACAGGGAAAAGGTAGGGATTCTCTTTTCCCCACTATCATTTGACATAATTTTTAGAAATGCTAGTGATAGTAATAAAACAAAAGAAATAAATTAAGACCATTAATACAGACAAGTAGAAGACACAGTTATATCTAGTTGCTTACTACATGAGAATTAACTTAGAAAATCTCAGAGAATCAACAAAAGAAACTAATTGAAAATAGCTTCAGTAATGTAGCATGATACAAAATAAATGCATAATAAATCAACAGAATTTCTAAATAATAAAATCTGTGAGGAAATTTTAAAAAGATAATTTCCATTCAAAATTATGACAAAGAGTATAAAATATATAGGAGATATTTTACCAATACACACTGAAATATAATATATATATAAAATATATGCTCTCTAAAGAAAAAAAGGAAAGATTTAAATAATTGAAGAGATAATTAGTATCAATGGTTTGATCATACCAACATAGTAAAAATAATAATGCTACTGAAATTTATAGGTTTAATGCTATATCAACTAAGCAATACGTCTGGTTCTTTAACAGGGCTAGACAAATAAGAACATGTATTTGGAAAAATAAGCAGTTTTGAATATCAAAGGAAATAATGCAAAAGAGCAAGAATAAAGAGGGGGGCAGCTGGATGGCGCAGTGGATAGAGCATGGGCCCTGGATTCAGGAGTACCTGAGTTCAAATCCAGTCTCAGACATGTAACATTAGCTGTGTGACCCTGGGCAAGGCACTTAACCCCATTGCCTAACCAAAAAAAAAAAAAAAAGAAGAATAAAGAGGTAATAGACTTGTTCAGTCATTTCAGTTGTGTCCAACTCTTTAAGACCCCATTTGGGGTTTTCCTGGCAAAGATACTGAAGTGCTTTGCCATTTCCTTCTCCAGCTCATTTTACAGATGAGGAAATTGAGGCAGAGTTAAGTGACTTGCCCAGGTTAACACAGCTAGTAAATGTCTGAGGTCAGATTTGAACTCAGGAAGATTAGCCTTCCTGACTGTAGGCCCTGTACTGTATCCACTGTGCTACCTAGCTGCCCTCGGATTATATTAGTAATATATTTCCGTAAACAATAAGACTTTTTGGTGCTTACTGAGAAATAGAAAAGTAGATCTATGAAACAGACTAATAATAGCTAGCATTTATATTAGACTTCAAGGTTTACAAAGGGCCTTACAAATATTTTCTGTTTATCTTCACAACAACTTTGTAAATCAGGTGCTATTATTATCCCTGTATACAGATGAGGAAACTGAGGCAAAGAGAGGCTAAGTAACTTCTCCTGGGTCACATATTTAGTAAGTCTCTGAGATCAGATTTGAACTCAGAGCTTCCTGAGTTCCTGCCTACCTTTCTATCTATTGTGTCACCTAGCTGCCTATGATAAGGAAGAATCTGAAATGACTGAACTCAACCCAGTGTTTAATAAGCTGAAAATAACAAATTACTTGAGTGAAGAACTTATTTGACATTAATTATTGAAAAAAAAAACCCTAAAAATCAGACCTAAGATTTCACGGCATTAAGATCTTGAGGCAGAGAGGGGAGAATTATGGATAAGAATTGTGATGTAGCAGCCAAAAAAAAAAAAAAGCTAATGCAGTCTTGGTCGGCACCAGAGGAACGGCCCCAAACAACAAGGAGGCCATGGTCCTGCTCTAGATTTCATTCTTGTCAGATAAGATCTGAAGTCTTGCGCTGAGATCTTGGATCTCCTGTTTGGGAAAGACATAGATCAGTTAAAGAACACCCAGAGGAGAGCAATCAGAATGGTAAAATAGTGAGTTCAAGCCTTAGGATGATTGCTGAATGGACCAGAAATATTTAGCCTAGGGAACAGATGATTCAGGGGGATGTGGGAGCTGTTTTTAAGGACTCTGAAAGGCTGTTATGTGGAAGAGGGATTTGACGCATTCTCTTTGCCCCAGAAGGAAGAACCAAGAACAAGTCAAAGTAGCAAAGAGCTGAATAGAGACGATGTCAGGAAAAACTTGCCAAGGGTTGGAATTATCTGAAGTAAAATGAACTACCTTGGGAGGAGGTGAGCTTCCCATGTTGCAGTTCCTGAGGCAAAAACTTAGTAGGTTTATGGTAATGAGAATTTTTTAAAAAAAAATTGGGATTGGCTTGGACTAGATCGCTTTTAAGTGCGTTCTGGCTCTGAAATTTTGTTATTCTGTGCCCTGGCATTAGAGAACACACCTACACGATAGCTGAGCGGAGAGAGGCTAAGAAGGATTGGTTAGGCAGGTAAAAAGAAAGCCAGGAAAAAACGTGCCAAAGAATCCAAGGGAGGAGATAACAGAGCCATAACCAGAGTCCAGGTCACTATAATTTACAGATCATGTAGACTTATCTCACTAAGGAATATTTAAAAGTTTCAAATAAAATCCTAGCAAACAGATCCTTGGTAGCATGAAAACAACTGAGCTTAGTAACTGGCTAACAGAAAAAAAAATTAATTAAAATGGGGATTTATCAGATGTTGTCTCCTTCCCTAGATGTTTGCATCCTCACTTCGCCCTCTCCCACCCAGGCCCACCTTCGGAATACCTTGGATGCCTGGAAGTATCCCTGCTGCACCTGAGTCTCCCTATACCTCCCTCACGCCAAAGGAACTGAGCATTGGCTTTATGGTGGTTACCCCAGCTTTATGTCCTACCACTTACTGCATAGACCCCCTAAAAACTGCCAGTAATGTCTATATAGGAAAATACCTAAGAAGAACAGGTGACCAACAATGTCAAATTCTACAAAAAGCTATAATCATCAAAAATGATTTTATATTGGATAAGAAAATAGGGTGATTGAGCAATGAAACAGATTAGGTACACAGCATACAGAAGCAAATGAGCGCAATAACCTAGTGTTTGATAAATTCAAAGATCCCAGCAAGAACTCATTATGTGACAAAGACTATTGGAAAAACTGTGAAGAAGTCTGGCAGAAACTAGGCATGGAGCAACATCTCACACCACATACCAACATAAGCTGAAAATGAATACATGATTTAAACATGAAGGGTGATATCATAAGTAAACAAGGAGAGTAACAGGGGAAAAATTACCTGTCAGATCTATGGATAAGGGAAGAGTCCATGTTCAGACAAGAGACACAGAGGTTAATAGGAGGTAAAATGGATAATTTCAATAACAAAATTTAAAACACTTGGCACAAATAAAAGAAATGCAGCTTAAATTATGAAGAAAGTAGGAAACTGGGGGAAAAATCTGTGCAGGAGGTTTCTCTGATAAAGGCCTCATTTCTAAAGCACATCAGGAACTGAGCAAAATTTATAAAAATAAAAGCTATTCTCCAATTGATAAATGGTCAAGGGACACAAAAAAATTTCAGAGGAAGAAATCAAAGCTATCAATAGCCATATGAAAAAGTGCTCTAAATCACTAATAATTAGAGAAATGCAAATTAAAACAGCTCTGAGGTACCATTATCTTGAACCTATTAGATTGGTTAAGATTATTTAAAAGGAAGATGACAAATGCAAGGATATAGGAAAACAGGGTGACTAATACACTGTTGGTAGAGCTATGAACTAATTCAACCATTCTGGAAACCAATTTGGAACTATGCCCAACCTATTAAACTTGGTACACCCATTGATCCAGCAATATTGCTACTAAGTCCATATACACCAAAGAGATAAAAGAAAGAAAAAGACCCATTTGTAGAAAAATGTTTATAGCAGCCCTTTTTAAAGAGGTGATGCTCATTATTTGGGGAATATGAATATGAATATGAATGCTATGAACATTACTGAGCCATAAGAAATGATGAAAGGGGTGGTTTCAGAAAACACAAGAATACTTACGTGAACCGATCCAAAGTGAAGTGAGCAGAGCCAACAATAACAACAATGTTGTAAAGACACTCTAATCATCACAATGACCCACCACAGTTCCAAAGGACTCATTGTGAAAAATACTATTCAGCTCCAGATAGAAAACTGACAGACTCAGAGTACATACTGAAGCACATCTTTTTCTCTATGTTTTTCTTTTTCTTTCTCTTTTTTCAAACCATGGATAATGTGGAAATTTGTTTTGCATGACTATATTTGTAACAGGTATCATATTTTTTACGTTCTCAATGGGAGGAGTAAAAGGAGAGAGTATTTAGAACCAAACATAAAATAAAATCAATTTTTAAAAAAATTCCGCAAAAAGGCCAAGAAGGATGAGAAATGAAAAAAGGTAATTGCTACTGAAATAGAGTGATGGGCATCTCTGGTGTACTACAATACTATAGAACTGTATAATGATAAAGAAAGGGAAATATCTTACGTTATTCTTCTTGGTCACTTTGGGGAGCTTTGGGCAGGAAGGAAATCTCATGGAAACGTTCCTCAGGTTCCTGATGACAGTGGCCCACTTGGAATGTCTTTCAGAGATATTCTCATGATCACCCATATTCCGGGCAAGAATGCTTCGACTGTTTGGTCCTTGCAGATCCAGAATTTGAGGCCTAGGCTGCCTAAAAAAAAAAAGGAAAAAGGTCAGCTCTGAAAGGGAAAGGGCCTTGGAAATGCTTACTAGGTAACAAAATTCAGAGTCCTCTATATTTCTTTTGTGACACGAAAGAAGTCCACTTTTTGCCAATAAGTTTGGAAAACTTAACTATGCTACATCCCAACCATTTGTGAGGCTGTTTCTCCCAGATCATCGGAAGGAATTGGGGAGTTGAGTCTAAATAGGGTAATTGAGTGTAAGGAGGGCCAGGAGCATGCTGGCCTGGCCTCATAGGTGAATGAGTGATATAGGAAGCTTTCCTGATGCTGCTCATGATCTCATCTCCTTCAAACGGATACCATGTTTGTACGCTCTGTGGCTTTCCTTCTCTTTCACAGCCCTTCTATCAGAAACTCACCTTGCACACTTAGTAGCTGTGTGACTCTGGTCAAATTACCAACCCTTTTTGGGTTTGTTTTCTCATCTGTAAAATGGGAAGGTTGGACTAGATGGTCTCCAAGGTTCTTTCCAGTTTCAAATCTACGATTCCCCTGAACTGCCCCAGCTTCAGCTCCAACCATAGGAACAATTCCCCTGCAAAGATCCTCTGGCTCTTTTCTCAGGGTTCCACGGGCTCAGGAACTCCCCAGTAAAAGGGCTGGCTCCATCATGGTATCTCTAAGATGACTTCAGCCTTCCCTACCTCAAACTCTAAGTCCCAAGGAGGTACATAGGGCCATTCAGGGCAAGAAGGCCTCAGAGTAGCAATTCTCTGCCATTTCTGAGAAGCTATTGTTGGGCTTTCTAATATAACTGGAAAACCCAATGCCGCTCCTCACTGGAAGTTCCCTGGCCTGACTTTCACTTGCTAATACCACAGACACGACAGTCCCCTATCATGCCAGGTAGGGAGAGTGGGCACAAATCAATTGAAATAAGGGCAAAATGGACAGTCACCCCAAGTGCTCCAAGTTTTAGGAGTGACACTGCTGTTCACATTGTGAAAATGCAAAATTCAATGCACTGCGTTGTGAAGAACTGTTTTTCACTGGAGAAAGCCCTTTGAGTTGTACTATTCTGGGGTCCCATTTGTTCTTCATCTGTATCAAGGTGTGATACAAGAGTCTCCTCATCTCACATCAACTCCCTTCCCAGAGGACAAGTTCTAAGGCAGGTCTGCATGAGTAAGCATGGTTAGCAGATGGGCTCCACAATCTTCCTGCTTCTACCCTGCCGTTCCTACTGCTCTCTTACCTAGCTTTTACCTCTCTTCTTATTCCCACCCCCAGTTCTTACTCTTCTCTTTCTCTTTCCGCTGTGGGCAGATGAAAAATATTATGTCTAGCCCCCAGCTGTTGGCTCCAATTTATTGTATGCATTTTGTTATTTGCAAGTATGGATTATTACCTGTCAGTATCTCAAGAAAAATAAGTGGAGAAAGTCTAATAATTGGTACTGTAGACAGGGAAAGAGTGTTGTAGTAGACAGAGCACTGGACTTAGAATCAGAAAAAACTGAGTTCAAATTCTCCTTTATATACTACCTACTAGTTGGGAGATTCTGGGCAAGTTCACCTCTCTGGACCTCAGTTTCCTCAACACTTAATCTCTCTGTGCCTCAGCTGACCTCTAAGGCAGAGGATTTAAACATTTGGTGGGTTTTTAAAATTTATACATGCCCAGCTGCAAACACAATGTCTAACAAATAGGCACTTGGTAAATGATTGTGAGATATTTGTTGAATTGAATTATTCACTTTTATGCCCCTTCAGTATCAAGCCACTAGTAGCAGTCGTAATAGTGGTGGTAGAAATGGTGGTGGTAGTGGTTGCAGTAGTAGTAGCCGTAATAGCAGGGGTGGTAGTAGTAGTGGTGGTAGTGATGGTGGTATTTCTAGTAGTGGTAGGAGGAAGAAGAGAAGCAGTAATAGTTGACATTTATATATGGTACAATGAGGTTTGCAAAGTACTTTACATATATTATCTCATTTGATGGGAGGTATGGTGGTAGAATGAGAAAAGTACATGCTCTGGAAACAGATGACTTGTGTTCAAATCCTGCCTCTGACAGTTTCTTCCTGTGTAACCTTGAACAAGTCACTTAGCCTCCACGGGCTTCAGTTTCCTTTTCTGTAAATTGAGAGGATTGCACTTCTAGATCCTTGGGTGTAGCCTCTTGATTGAGTCCAAGTTTTGTAGAACAAATCTTTTTGTTAGGGGGATTTGTTCTGTGAAGTTTGGATTCAATCAAATGGATGCACTTGAGGACCTAGAGGGCCACATGTGGCCTCAAGGCCACAGGTTCCGCACCCCTGGACTAGATGGTTGCTGTGGTCTCTTCCAGTTCTAAATCTATGATTCTGTGATCTCTTTAATAATCCTATGAAGTAGGGACCACAGGTACTTTTAAAGCCCCATAGGGTGAAATGACTCATTTATGATCATTTGACTGATTAAGTGTCAGAGGCAAAATTAAATAATCCATATCTATCTGGGCTTCCTTGGGTACTCAATAAATGTTCACTGAATGAATACATGAATTAATGGCTATTGTGGGAAAAGAAATTCAGAAAGCATTATAAGGAATATGAAAAGATTCCCTCAAAGAATTTGCAAAGCAGGGGGGAGAAAAACTTAACTTCATGGTCTTTAAGTTTAGAACAAGACTTTTTTTTTAAAAAAAAACAGTAGACAGAAAGTAAAGCTTCTGGAAATGAGGGAAGTATGCTGAATGGGCAACTTCTAGTCAAATTTTCTTCACTACACAGGCTAGGAATTCTGAAGTCAATTCATTTTTCATTGAAAAATTTTTTTTCCATAAACCTGAGGAACAAATTTACAGTAGGAAGGTTCCAAGAATCTGGCAGGAATTATTGCTGTCCCTATATAATACTTAGCCACTTGTTATTACTTAAAAATGTGCCCCAAACTCCTTAAAAAACAAAACACAAAAACCTGAGAGATGGAGCCAAGATGGCAGAGTACATGGAGCATTCCAACGAAACTCTCCTAACATTCCCCTCCAAATAACTTTAAAATAATGCATCAAATTGATTAGGGAATGGCATAGCCAACTAGAGGTCAAGGTGAGACATTTTTTCAGCCCAAGATAACTTAGAATGTCTGAGAGCCCACAATGGGATGGGGGCTGGCCTGGAGCACAAGCAGCGACAACTGTGGGCCTTGAAGTCAGCAACAGCAGCAGAAGCTTCAGGAGCTCTCGGCCCAAAGATGGTAAAGGGATTGTCCAGGAATCCTCATGCTAATACTGTAGTTTCAAAGGAACAGGAACCATTCCCAGGTAGGACCACAGCACAGACCAGGAGTATAATGACCACATCTGTCAGAGGATAACATCAGATTAGAAGCAAAAAATTTTATAGACTTCCCCCCCAAAAAAAAACCCTAGTTGTGAAAACAGTGGCCAAAAAAGCCTAAAGCTTAGGACAGTCTTTCCTGCCCTATCAGTTGAGGAAAGCCTAACTCTAATATAAGGTTCAAAGTCAAAAAATAGGCTGGAAAAATAAGTAAACAACAACAACAAAAAGTTCCTGACCATAAAAAGCAATTATACTGAAAGAAAAGAGCAAGACATAAACTCAGAAGAAGACAATGACATAAAAAGAGCTACAAGCAAAAGCTCAAAGAAAACTGCAGAGAGACACAAGCCCAACAAGAATTCCTGGAGTGTTAAAGAAAGAAAACACACACACACACACACACACACACACACACACAAGATTTTAAAAAACAAATAAGAGTGTAAGGGAAAAATTGAAAAAGAAATGAGAGCAATGCAAAAATTGTGAAAAGAGGATTAACAGCTTGGTAAAATAGGCACAAAAATATTAAAGAAAATAACACCTTAAAAATAGAATTAGGAGGACTCTGGGAAGATGACAGAGTAGGTCAGAAAATTCCAAGCTCTCTAGAGTTCTTTCACAAACAAGACAATATAGCACCCCAGGGCAAACATAGAGGGGTAAAAATATATAAGAGTTGGGGGAAAACAATGGTTTTCCTCAGACAACTGGAAAAGATCCAAAGAAAAATCCCAGGACCAAGGTTGGGAGGTAGCCTCAGCTCCATCCACAGGAGTTTTCACCTCTGGGACAGCATGGGGAGTCAGGCATCTGAACGGGGGAAAATTAAGGGAACCTCTGGTGATAAGGGATGCCAGGCCCAGCTGTGCTGCTGAGACACGGCCATGGATGAGAAGGAACCAGCACATACCTGGCGAGTGCAGAAACAGTGGGGTGGGGATGCCACTGGCTATGGGCATTTACAGGAGAGTGGAACTTTTGGTTTCAGTTTGAGGCCAGAGGGAAGAACTGAAGGAGGATCTGAGGCCAGAGGCACCATCCCCCAAACCCTAGGACTAGAGGTAATTGCAATAAGCTTCTACAAATAAAAAAAAAATGAGCAGGCAAAAGAGAAAGAACCCAACTAAAGAAAGTTTCTATGGGAATAGAGAAGATGAGGGTTTGTCTTCACAGGGGGATACTGAAGCAAAAAAAGCCTCTCCTACCCCAAAAAGTAATGTCAAATGGTCATCTGCCCAAAAAGAATTCACATAAGAACTTTAAAAAGACTTTAAAAATTAAATGAGAGAGATTGAAGATTTAAAAAAAAATACAAACAATCCAAGAAAAACAAGAAGATTATGAAAAGAAAGTCAACCAACTTGGAAAAGGAGATCCAGAATCTTAAGAAAGAAAATAACTCTTGAAAATTAGAATTGGGCAAGGAGAAGCCAGTGAAGTTATAAGAGACAAAGATATAATAAAACAAAATATAATGAATGAAAAAATAGAAGAAAATATTCTGTAACATCTCATAAGAAAAACAACTAATCTGGAGAATAGATCAAGAAAAGATAAAAATAACTGGACTACCTGAAAGCTATGATCAAAGAAAGAATCTTGATATAATAATACAAGAAATGATTTTTAAAATTGTCCTGAAGTGTTAGAACAAGAGGGGAAAGTAGAAATAGACAAAAACCACCAATCACTGCCTGAAAGAGATCCTATAAGGAAAACCTACAAGAATATTATAGTCAAATTCAGAAAGCCCCAGCTCAAGGAAGAAATATTACAAGTAACAAGAAAAACAATTCCAATATGGTAGAACCACAATTAGAATCACCCAAGACTAAGCAGAGGCTATACTAAAAGACCTCAGGTCCTGGAACACTATATATTGAAGAGCAAAAGAACTGGGGTTGCAGCTGAAAATATCATACCCAGCAAAGTTAAGCATAATCCTGAATGGAAAAAAAATGGACATTCAATGACTTTCAGGGCTTTGTTGAAAAAAAAAATCTGAACTTAACAGAAAATTTGAGAAACAAGTTCCAAGAAATATAAGGTACACATCAAAGACTAATTACAATGGACTCGATAAGGACAGTTTACTTTTTATGTGAGGAAATGTAAAAAGTGTATCTAAGATTGTTATTAGTAATTGGGTAGTTTGAAAGAAAGATTGAAGTAGACCTGAGTATGATGGGATTCTAAAAAGTAAAGCTGTATAGGTAAAGATAAAAAGAGTAATTATCTTCTACAAATGAGATGCAAGAGGAAGAACAGACACATAGGAATTAGATGGGGGAGCAGGGCTGGTAGTTCTAGAACCCTACTCTCATTGGAAATGAGTTAAAGAGGAAACAATACATATATATCTAGAAGGGTATAAAAGTCTTCTAAATTCAGAAAGAAATAAAAGGGGATAGGGAGGGGGGAGAGGATAAAAGAGGGATTTTTAGAAGGAACGCTACTCACATCAGATCTGGGTTAAGGAAAGAAAAATATATACATTTGGAAGGTAATGAGAATCTTTTAAATTTATAAAAAAATAAAAGGTGAGGGAATGGGATAAAGAGGTGGTATAGAAGGGTGTCTAGATTAATGGGAGTGGGATTTGGAAGGCTATAAAAGTCTTCTAAATTCAGATAGAAAAGATAAGTGGAAAGGGGGTCAGGGTGGGGGGAGAATATAAGGGAGGGATCTTTGGGGGAGTTAAGTGATAGGAAGGCAAGGTAAAATATAGGAGTCAGGAGAGATAGGAAATAAGAGATACACACAAACATAAAATAAAGATCAGGAGTAGAATTTATTAAGGAAAAAAAGCAAGGGTAGCAATTATGATCTCAGACAAAGTTAAAGCTAAAATAGATTTAATCAAAAGAGAAGATAGGGAAACTACACTTTATGTTAGCTATATCTATCAATTTATCAGTATTGTTCTAGACCAGGGGTGAGGAACAGCAGCCTCAAGGTCGCATGCGGCCCTCTCAAGTGCAGCTCTTTGACTATATCCAAACTTCATTCAGTCAAAGAGCTGTAGTTGAAAACGTAGATGGCTACATGTGACCTTGAAGCTGCAGGTTTCCCACCCCTGTTTCTAGACTATTTAAAATAACTTGACAGTATGAGATTAGAATATTGCTGTGATATAAGAAATGATAAGTTGGTGGACTTAGAAAAATATGGAAAGATTTGGACTTGTCAAGGAAGATGTTATCCACCGTCAGAGAAACAGAGGACAAATAGAGTACTTGCTATAATACATCTTATATGTATGTGTTGCCTCACTCAAAGTGAGAACTTGAAAAAGACCTTAACTTAAAAAAGGCCAAGGTCTTCCACTGCAGCCTGGGCCATTTCTAGTCATCCTGAGCAATATCTGGCCACCGGACCCAAATCGCTCTGGAGGAGAAAGTGAGGCTGGTGACTTTGCATAGCCCTCCCTCACTCAAGCCAAATTCAATTGCAAGTAATGTCATTAAATTCCTGATATTATGGTCCTCTTCAAGAATGAAGGACAAACCATTCAACACAACCACACAACCTCTGTGTGTTTGTATAACTATATCCATGCTTAATTGTAGCCTTCTTGAGGTAGGGGGAGGAACAACAAAGAAGAAGCACACAGCAGAGAACAAAAGAAAACTCACAAGGAAGCAAAGGAAAGATGGACAGCTCTGAATACAATGTGTAGTATTTATTATATAGACTTTCTTGAAGTGGAAATTATTGCTGTATATTTTGAATCTTCTCACCTTCTGCTTTTCTTTTAATATTTTGTATTTAAGTTTTAGTATTTAAGTTTAAAATAAATTTTAAAAAATTAAAAAATTAGAATTGGCTAATAAAAGCTCATTGAAGAAAATAATTCTTTAAAAATTAGAATTGGGCAAATAGAAGCTAATAACTCCATGAGACATCAAGAAACAATAAAACAAAGTCAAAAGAACAAAAAAAAAAGAAGAAAAAGAAAATGTGAAACATCTCATCAGAAAGACAACTGACCTGGAAAATAGACTGAGGAGAGATAATTTAAGAATTATTAAACTACCTGAAAACCATGAGGAAAGAAACAGCCCAGACATCACATTACAAGAAATTTTAAAAGAAAATTGCCCCAAATTGGGGCAGAAACAGAGGGCAAAATAGAAATTGAAAGAATGCATCAACCATTTCATGAAAGTGATCCCAAAATAAAAACTCCCAGGACCATCACAGTCAAATTTCAGAGCTTTCAGGACAAGGAGAAAATACTTCAAGCAGTCAGAAAGAAATCATTCAAATACCACAGAGCCACAATAAGTATCACACAAGACCTAGCATCTCATAAGATAAAGGAGTGGAGGGCTTGGAATATGTTATTCCAGAAGGCAAAGGAGCTAGGATTACAACCAACAATAACCTATTCAGCAAAACTTCTGGAGGAAATAAAGAGTTTTCAAATATTCCTGATGAAAATACCAGAGCTGCACAGAAAATTTGTCATTCAAACACAAGACTCAGCAGAAGCATAAAAAGGTAAACATGAAAGAAAAATCATAGGGAACTCAATAAGGTTAAACTGTTTACATTCCTATATGGGAAGATGATACATATAACTCCTAAAAACTTTATCATTATTGGAGCAGTTAGAAAGAGGCTACATAGTCAGAGGGCACAGGAATGAGTGAATTATGTTGGGATAATCTTAAAAAAAAAAAAGAAGAGAGAAAAAAACAGATGCATTAAGAGAAGGGGAAGGGAGAGGAAGAATGGGGAAAATTCTCACACAAAAAAGGCACATAAGGAAGCTTTTACAGGGGAGGGGAAAACAGGAGTGGGGTAATGCTTGCACCCCAATCTTATCTGAACTAATTCAAAGAGGGAAAAATATATATACAGACTCAGAGGGTATAAAGATCTATCATGCTCAACAAGGAAGTAGAGGGAAAAGGGGCAAGAGAAAGGGGGAAAGATAAGAGGGAGAGTGCATTAAGAGAGGCAATAGTCAGAAGCAAAACAGACTTTTGAGGAGGGGCAGGGTAAAAAAAAGACAAAGAAGGATAAATAGAAGAAAATAGGATGGAGGGAAATATACAATTAATAATCACAACTGTGAATGAGAATGGAATTAAATGGAAGTGGATAGCAGAATGGATTAGAAACCAGAATCCAACAATATGTTGCTCACAAGACACACGCTTGAAACAGACATACACAGAGTTAAAAATAAGGGGCTAGGGCAGAATCTATTATGCTTCAGCTGAAGTTAAAAAGGCAGGGGTAGCAATCATGATCCCAGACAAAAGCACAAGCAAAAATATACCTGATTAAAAGGGAAAACAGGGAAACTACATTTTGTTAAAAGGTATGATAGTCGTATATACTCGGCAAAGGCATAGCATCAAAATTCTTAAAGGGAAAATTAAATGAGTTACAAGAGGAAATAGTAACGGGGAACCTCAACTTTCCCCTCTCAGAACTAGCTAAATCTAATCATAAAATGAATAGGAAAGAAGTTAAGGAGATGATTAGAATTTTAGAAACATTAGATATGATCAGCCTGTGGAGGAAACTGAATGGAATAAAAAGGAATATGCCTTTTTTTCAGCTATGCAGTGTACCTTAACACAAATTGACCTTGAATTAGGGCATAAAACCTCATAAACAAATGAAAAAAAAAATAGAAATGTAATTACATTTCTACATAATTACCATATATTATCTTAAATTACCTATAACTACCATAAATTACCTTTATGGTACCATAATGCAAGAAAAGTTATATTCAATAAAGGGTCTTGGAAGCACACCTTTTGACCCAGCGATATCATCAGTAGGTCTGTATCCCAAAAAGGTCAAAGGAAAAGGACTCATATGTATAAAAATTTATGGCAGCTCTTTTTATAGTGGCAAAGAATTGGAAACTAAGGAGATGCCCTTCACTTGGGAAATGGCTGAACAAATTGTGGTATATAATTGTGATGGAATACTATTGGGCTATAAGAAATGATCAGGGGGATAGTTTCAGAAAATCCTAGGAAGACTTATTTGAGCTGATGCAAAGTGAAGTGACCAGAACCAGGAGAACATTGTATACAGTAACAACAATCAACAATGAAGGACTTAGCTAATCTGATAAATACAATGATCCAATACAATTCCAAGGGACTCATAATGAAAAATGCTGTCCATCTACAGAAAGAGAACTGATGAACTCTGAGTGCAAATTAAAATGTTATTTTTCACTTTTTCTTGCTTTTTTTTTCTTTCACAACATGACTAATGTGGAAATATGTTTTCTATGACTTCATATGTATCATACTGCTTTGCCTTCTCAATGGATGAGGTAAGGGATAAAGAAAGAGAAAAAAATTGGAACTCAAATTTTTTAAGAAATAAATATAAAATATAAAATTCAAAAAAATATTCATTTGATTCTATCTTCTTCTCAAGCTGTCATTCTACTAGCAAAAGCTAACTATACTCATTGCTGACATTTTCATGCCTCTCATTTTTTAGCCACTTGCAATCTGGTTTCTAATCTTATCACTCAACTGCAGTTGCTCTCCCTAAGTTACCAATGATCTAACTGCCAAATCTTATGTCCTTTTTTAAAAATGCATTTTACTGATGTCTTTTGTTTTTACATTGAAGTCATTTCCTACCGTCTCCTCTAGATTGAATCTCTTCATAATAATAAGAGCAAAGCAAAAACGGTAAGCATATCTGATATTACATACAATATATTCTGTTTGTTTCTCTCCACCTCTCTGCCATGAGGAAGAATGTACATTTTGTTATCACTTATCTAGGGCCTTTGTTGATTTTTCCATTATTCAGAGTTTAGCATCCTTTTAGTGACCTCTTTATTTATTTTCCTATAATCATTATGTGCATGTTCTTTCGGTTCAACTTATTTCACCCTATATCAATTCAAATAAGTCTTCCTGAGTTTTCCTAAATTCCTCACATTTGTAATGAAAAGGGAATCATTAACCAAGTCCCTTACCTGAGGATTTTCAGGACTACAGAAGACAGGGAATTTGCAGAAGACTTCATATAAAAAGGCAGAATGAATAAATCATGTCTCTTAATTTTAGCTGTAGTAGTGGGTGCTGTCTGAATATGCCCAACAGAAGTAGCATTAAACAACTGGCTGTTTAACTAGATAGTGTGACCTGCAGAACTCCCTTATTTATTTATCTTAAAATTTAAAATTTATTTACTTTTAGTTTTCAACATTTACTTCCATAAGATTTTGAGTTTCAAATTTTCTCCCTATCCCTTTCTTGTTCCCACCTGGCGGCATGCAATTTGATATGGGCTCTACATATACATTCCTAATAAACCTCTTTTCACATTAGTCATGTTGCAAAGAAGAATTAGAACCAATGGAAGAAACCACAAAAAAGAAAAAAACAGAGGAAAAAGAGAGAGAGCAAATAATATGCTTCAATTTGCTTTCAGACTCCATAGTTCTTTTCCCGAATGTCGATAGCATTTTCCATCATGAGTCTGTTGGAGTTGTCTTAGATCTTTGCTAAGAAGAGATAAGTCTATTAAAATTGTACAATGTGGCTGTTACTGTGTACAATGTTCTCCTGGTTCTGCTCACTTCATTCAGCATCAGTTCATATAAATCCAGGTTTTTCTGAAGTCTGCCTGCTCATCATTTCTTATAGCAAAAAAGTATTCCATTACATTCATATATCACAACTTGTTCAGCCATTCCCTAACTGATGGGCATCCTCTCAATTTCCAATTCTTTGCCACATCAAAAAGAGCTGCTATAAATATTTTTGTACATGTAGAACTCCCTTATTTATAGTAAGTGCCTCTGTAACTTATGTCTCTAGGCTGCATAGCTAGGGATAGTGTAGATAAAAGGTATTGCCTTAATTGGTTTGAGGAAGCCTCCATATGGAGCCAGCAAGAGATGCTGGATAACGCAGTTATTTTCCCAGAAATTTTTGCTAGGGCTTCTTCCAGCTACTAGAAGCATGAATTCTCCATTATAATTTCTATTGCCTTTAACATATGCTATTTTCTTTTTTCTTTCTTTCTTTCTTTTTTTTTAGGCAATTGGGGTTAAGTGACTTACCCAGGGTCACACAGCTAGTAAGTGTCAAGTGTTTGGTCTGAGCCTAGATTTGAACTCAGGTCCTCCTGACTTCAGGGCTGGTGCTCTATCCACTGCACCACCTAGCTGCCCCAAAATATGTTATTTTCATTACCATGTTGTGGTTCTCACTACTCTGATGTTCCTGTGATTTGAACTCAGGCCTGCTGCTGTCAACAAGGACCATGAGCCATTGCTGGCGGGTCAAGTTTGGAACTCAATTGCTGAAGGGCTTGCCACTTTGAGATGACATAGTGATTCTCTTGGATTTCCTGTTGGCGGATGGTTAGAGGAAGGAGTTTTTTCTCTCTGCCCCTTGGAGGCATGGCGGCTACAAATCACAACTAGAGAATATACTTCCTAGGTGAGCCTGAACCTGTGCATTGGGCCCCTGGCTTCATCTTTTGCTTGATATCTCTTTCTATAAACATAGGTGACCAGCCAGTGAGTGATCTGAGATAGATAATTTCACTCTGGTGGTGCCCTCATGAGTACAATAGATTGGAAGTTTTGTATTCTTTGCTTGGTGTGGAATGTCCTGTGGAAAGTGCTTCCTGTAGTGACTGTAGTACTTTTCAGGGAAGAAGATAACCATCAATAAGAAGATAAGTCCCCTCTAAGCCATGGCCTGGCTTTCCAGAAGATATGGACCATGAGGGAACTGCTTAGACAATATAGGACTGAGGTGAAGGTAAGATGCCTATTGAGTAGTACCTTTAAATGCCCCATGTCTTAATCTTGTAAATGTCACCTTCCTGGGAGAGTATAATAGGAATTATAAGTTATTGTATCATGCTTTAAGTCTTTTTCAATGTGTACCATTGAGTCTTTTGTGCTCAAAGCATTTTTAATGGAGGAATTAAATAGCTGCCTTATAGGTGATTTATAATGTAGAAAGAAACGTCCAGGTCACATGAGCAATAAGAGATTTTCTCTGATCCCTAAAACTTCTCCAAAGTAAAAATTATGCACCAGAGATAAAGCAGCTTAAGCATTCACCAAGGCCAGGGACACCCAGGAGCCAAAAGGTTAAAAGAAAAAAAAATCCGTGAACTGATGCTTGACCCTGAGATCACTTAGCACTCTTTCCCTCACTCCCAAGCTACCAACTGGCAGCAAGGCTACACTAGCAGACACAAGTCCACAATACAGGCTTACAATCTTATTCACATACCCAGGTACCCCCTTATTCTTTCCAATGCTGTGGCTCCAGGCTGTGGAAATTTGCCCTAGCTGCAACAGACAGCTAGGTGGCCACTGCCCCTCAGGAGCTACAATCCTGCAGCTCCTGCAAAACTCTGAATTGCCAGTGCTGGGGCAAAGAACTAAGGAATAAAGGGAGTAGGACAGGGTTCTGGGGCCTGGGAGTGGGAGTGGGGAGCACTTTACCAAGCCCAAGGGATAAAGCACAGCATCCAGCTGGGGCCAGTTCTGACCACCCAAAAGTCATTTGGGGCTAAGGTCCAGGCTAGTGAATGGTAAATTATTCAGCGTGGAAGGAGACTGAGATGCTTTGAGATTTGGCCCTCAAGGAAACCACAAAGAGTAGGGAGCAAATCAGAAGGCAAACAATAGGGAAAATAAAGGGGGAAAAACTGAAATCATTAAAGATTTCAGGAAGAAGAAAACTCTAAGACTTTGGACATAAACACTTAAATCAACAAGAAAAACAGTAACAACAGGAGGAAATATGGCCTTCAGATCTAGTAAATGAGTTTGGGCATCCAAGAATGAATACTGCAAAACAAAGGAGAGTGATTCAACACTTGATATGACAGAGATCCAGTGAAATTTGAGGAGAACATGGAGCCATAACATGTTGTCCTTGAGTAGTTCTAAAGAGAAATGAAAATTACGAGGGCAACATTTTTGGCCTGCAAATCAAAAATAATGGGGAAACTAAAAAAAAAAAAACTAACTAAAAAACCTAAAAACTGGAATTTGCAATGGCAAGCCTTACCAAAGAAACAAGAAAGATAATAGATTAAGAAGGCAAACACAGAGAAGTTAAGGACAATCTAGAAGAAGAAAAGTAAAAAATAACGTTAAAGGGAAATATGCTCACTATGCAAGCAAAACATGCTGACAAGGACGTATGGGGACAACCTGGCAATCATAGGTCTTCTAGAAGAACATGACAGGACAAAAAAAACCCTTAATATCATAATTAAGGAAATAATGGAAGAAAACTTCCCAGAACTTCTGAGTTTAGAAAGCTAAATTCCAATCTGAAGAATTCACAGATCACCTCCAGGAAAAAACCCAAAGCTGCAGACTTGAAGACACATACTGATTAAATATAACAACTCAATTCAGAAACAAGATGTGTGCATGATTGGTAGAAAAGCCTGCAAATGCAAAGTAAAGGGAATTCAAAGAACACAAGACTACTCTGTACCCACTAGAAGAAGTAGGAGGGAATAGAATAATGTGCTCCAAAGACTAACGGAGCTCAGGATACAGCTCAGGGTGACCTACTCTGCAAATCTGAGCCTAACCCTACATGAAAAAAAGATGGATATTCAATAATAAAGAAGAGTTAGAAATATTTTTTTTGGGGAAAAAACCAGAACTAAAGAGATTATTTGCCTCTCAGACACCCCCAACAACAGAAATGCAGAAGGAATGAACAAATGCAGCAGGCAAGGACAACAACAGAGTGACAACAGAGACACTGAAAGACTTCTAAATGTGTAAAAGGAGACAGGGATGAAACCAGAAATACGGCAGAGGTAAAAGTGAAAAGACAATTAGGGAAAATTAACTTGGAAACATATTGCCTACAGGTGAATCCATTTTTTAAAAATGGGATATTGTAACATGGGACGCCATGTGAAAGGTAGGCAGGGGAGCAGAGAGGAGTGAGTGATGTGTCAGGATCAAGTCAAGGGCTACCAATGAGGGGAAGGTGACCTATTCGGTCTCAGACAGAGAAGAACCTACAGAGGAGTGTGTGGTGAGGAAGGGAGAAGGGTTGAAAAGAGAGGAAAGGAAGAAGGCCTTACTTTGGTGGTGGGAGGAGGCTTCATAGATGAGTGCTCCTATGATTGAAAAGAGATGATTTGTAAAGGGAGGTGGCCTGGGGGATTTAGTGCATAAAAAGTCTACTCATCCAAAATTGGGAGGAGGGTATGGAACCTCAGGGGCAAGTGGCACCTGGGGGATTGGGAGAGCATGGACACAGGAAGGAAATTTCAAGGCATATGTGGGGGGAAAAGTAACTAGGGGAGGTATAAAGCAATGGTGGACTGCAGAGTTAGCTACATAGTGGGAAAGGGGCCTACCATGAGGCAGTGTCCTCTCTGACACCTGCAGTAACTGGCATTATTCTAGAAATGAGGCAAAATAGAAAAGGAATATCCATGGTGCAAGTCCTCCAAAGCAGTGGATAAAAGCTCCTAGAAGGGAGCTTAGAATGGATCCCATGGAAGATTCGATTTCATGAAGAATACAGAGAATAGAGCTAATTATAAGGGCTAAGTATCAGAAAGCCAGAGTAGACAGAAAGAGGGGATTAATAATGAGAAGAGTGAGAGAAATCCTTTTGGAAAAGGGACACAAAAAAACAAAATCAGAAAACTAATAAATAGGACTAAACAAAGGGCAGAAGAGGAAGGGAGAATCTCTGCTTGATTAACTGAGAGGAAAAAAGTGGAAGAATTATGTAATTAGATAAAAGCACGAGAGAAAAAGGAACTAACAAACAAAATACTAGGCAAAGGGGTGACAAAAGAGAAGAGGGCATCTGGCGGCGGCCAGAAGAAAAGAGATAGTGGGCCACCTGAAAAAAAGATTAAAGTAAATGAAGGAGTATAATATTATGTTTACAGGAGAATGGGGAAAATATAACTTGGGGGAAAAAAAAAAATATTAGAAACAGAGGGAAGAAATGTAAACCTAATACATAACTTTAAATGTAAATGGATTAAATAGTTCAATAAAATGAAAAAGAGCAACAGATTGGTTAAGAAAACAAAACCTTACAATATGTTGCTTGCAAGAAGCACATTAAAAGAACAAAGACATACACAAAATAAAACTTGGAGAATGGAAAAAAATAACTATGCATCAAGTGAGTAATTTAAAAAAGCAGTAATGGTATCAGACAAAGCAAAAAGTTCAAAAAACAAAAGGGGATAAGTAAGGAAATTATATTATGCTGGAAGGAATCATAGACAACAAACCAACACCAGTAATAAACTTGTACACTGGAAATACTTTAGCATCCAAATTCATAACGGAAACGTTATCTGAGATTCAAGACAACATAAACAGTAATGTAATAATGACAGGAGACTTCAAAATAGCCCTCTCTCAGTTGGACAAATAAAGGGAACTGAGCAAAGTGCTGAAGAAATTAGAATGAGACTTCCGCTTCTAGGAGCCAAGATGGCAGAGTGAAAAGGTAGTCGCTCTCACTCTCCTCTATCAACCTCTGAAAACCCAGAAAATATCATCCCAGAAAAAAACCCTGAAACATCTGAACTAGAAGAAAGACAGGGAGCAGCAGTGCGGCAGCCTAGCAAACAGGTCTCCCAGTGCCTCAGCAAAAATAAGGGAGGCAGAACTACAAGGGGCCCCAGGTGGATAAATACCCTGCTGCATTCATCTGAAAGGAGGTGAAGAAAACAACCTAAAGGCTTCCTAAAGCCCTGGCCTTGCTGGTTCCAACCCAACACCAGGTGAGCTATTGGAGCCCTGCCGCCTCCAACTGTGAAGAAATCCTGAAGCCCAGGTGGTAGAGCAGGCAAACACCAACACCTGGACCTCAGTGCCTCAGTGAGGGGGGGAACTGGTGGAAACCAGCTCAGAAAACCACCAGGTGCCTGGCACACCACAAAGGAATCTCCCAGTGCATTAGCAGAAAGAGGGAGACAACAGGGGCCCCAGGCAGATAAACACCTGCAGCACCCATCTAAAAGGAGCTGAAGAAAGCTAAAGGAAAGGAAAAGCAGGCAACCTAGAATTGCCTGAAAGTTCCAGCCTTGCTGATTCCAGCCCAACACAGGTAAGCTGCCAGAAACCTACAGCCTCCAATTGCCAGCATAAGAGGCCCCAGCACACAAAGCCAGTGACCAAGACCTAGGCTCCCAACACAAGAAGCTTGGGTCAGTACCCTCTGTTCCCCAGCAGGAGAGCTCAATCTCTTTAAAGGCCAGGGAATAAAGAAACACCATGAGTAAAAAGAAACGTACCATAGATTCATATTATGAGAAGAGTGAAGATCAAGACAGAAATTCTGAAGAGGACAACATTGTCAACAAACCCACATCTGCAACAACAAAAGGGAATATGAACTGGTCTGAAGCCCAAAAAGCCTTCTTAGAAGAGCTCAAGAAGGATTTTAATAGTCAAATGAGAGAGGTAGAAGAGTCCTTCAAAAATACAATTGGCCAATTGGAAAAAAAATACACTGAAGAAAACAAGTCCCTAAAAAACACAATTGGCCAATTGAAGAAGGAAGGACAAAAACTAACAGAAGAGTACACTGAAGAAAACAAGTCCCTAAAAAACACAATTGGCCAGTTGAAGAAGGAAGTACAAAAACTAACAGAAGAAAACAATCTGTTAAAAACTAGAATTGGACAAATGGAAACTAATGTCTCTATGAGAGAGCAAGAATCAGTCAAACAGAAACAAAAAAATGAAAAAATAATGAAAATGTAAAATACCTCATCAGTAAAACAACCACCTGGAAAATCGACTCAGGAGAGACAATTTAAAAATTATTGGACTACCTGAAAATCATGATGAAAAAAAGAGCCTGGACAGTATCTTTCAGGAAATCATAAAGGAAAACTGCCCAGAAGTCCTAGAACCAGAAGGGAAAATAACCATAGAAAGAATCACATCACCACCTGAAAGAGATCCCAAATTGACAACACCAAGGAATATAATAGCAAAATTCCAAAATTACCAGATGAAAGAGAAGGTGCTGCAAGCAGCCAGAAAGAAAATTTAAATATCATGGAACCACAGTCAGGATTACACAGGACCTTGCAGCTTCTACATTAAAAGACCGCAGGGCATGGAACATGATATTCCATAAGGCAAAGGAGCTTGGAATGCAGCCAAGGATCAATTACCCAGCAAAAATGAGCATCATTTTTCAAGGGAGGAGGTGGATATTCAACGAAATAGGAGACTTCCAAACTTTCCTGATAAAAAGACCAGAGCTCAACAAAAAATTTGATCTTCAAGTACAGGACTCAAGAAGGACTTAAAAAGGTAAATGGGACAGAAGATACAATATGTTGTTAATGGGGGGGGCTGTTTAAACCCCTACAAGGGAATATGAGACTTGCAACCCTTGAGAACTGTATTGTTATTACACCTTGTTAAAGGAGTATACATAAAGAGGGTGGATATTAGTTGACTTTGATGTAATGATAAAAAAAAATCTAATCAAGTGGGTTAAATGGATCCAAATAAGTGGATCAATCTGATCTTAGAAAATGTACTGAGAAAGGAGGAGGCAGACAAGGGTAAATTACATTACAGGAAAAGACACAAAATCCTATTACAGCAGAGGGAAAGAAGGGGGGGGAGCATTGTTTGAACCTTACTCTCATCAGATTTGGCTCAAGAAGGGCATAATATAATCAGTTAGGTATAGAAATCTAACTTGCCCTATAGGCAGTAGGAGGGAAAAGGGGAAAGAAAAGGGAGGGGGAAAGAAGGGAGGGAAGAAGCAGTAAGAGTAAAGGGGAAGAAAAGGGAAAGGGATAATAAAAGGGAATAGGGACTGAAGGAGGCGGTGGTCAAAAGCAAAACACTAGTGAAGGGGGAAAGGAAAAAGGAGAAAGAAAAGCATAAATGGGGGAAAAGGATGGAGAAAAAGACACAGATAGTAATCATAACTGTGAATGTGAATGGGATGAACTCTCCCATAAAACGGAAATGGATTGCAGAATGGATTAAAAACCATAATCCTACAATATGTTGTTTACAGGAAACACATTTGAAAAAGAGTGACACATACAGGGTAAAGGTAAAAGGCTGGAGCAGAATATATTATGCTCAGCTGAAGTAAAAAAGCAGGGGTAGCAATCCTGATCTCAGACAAAGCAAAAGCAAAAATAGATCTAATCAAAAGAGATAAGGAAGGAAACTACATCCTGCTAAAAGGCACCATAGACAATGAAGTAATATCATTACTAAACATATATGCACCAAATGGTATAGCATCCAAATTCTTACAGGAGAAGTTCAGGGAGTTACAGGAAGAAATAGACAGCAAAACTATACTAGTGGGGGACCTGAACCTCCCCTCTCGCACTAGATAAGTCTAACCACAAAATAAACAAGAAAGAAGTTAAGGAGGTGAATAGAACATTAGAAAAGTTAGGTATGATAGACCTCTGGAGAAAACTGAATGGGGATAGAAAGGAATATACTTTTTTCTCGCAGTACATGGCACATACACAAAAATTGACCATGTACTAGGGCATAAAAACCTCACAATCCAATGCAGAAAGGCAGAAATATTAAATGCATCCTTTTCAGATCATGATGCAATAAAAATTATATGTAATAAAGGGCCATGGAAAGATAGACTAAAAAATAATTGGAAACTAAATAATCTAATCCTAAAAAATGATTGGGTCAAACAACAAATCATAGAAACAATCAATAATTTCATTCAAGAGAATGACAATAATGAGACAACATACCAAAACCTATGGGATGCAGCGAAAGCAGTTCTTAGGGAAAGTTTTATTTCTCTAAATGCTCACAGAAATAAAATAGAAAAAGAGGAGATTAATGAATTGGGCATACAACTAAAAAAACTAGAAAAAGAACAAATTAAAAATCCTCAACTAAACACCAAATTAGAAATATTGAAAACCAAAGGAAAAATTAATAAAATTGAAATTAAGAAAACTATTGAACTAATAAATAAAACTAAGAGCTGGTTTTATGAAAAAACCAATAAAATAGATAAGCCTTTGGTTAATTTAATTAAAAAAAAAAGAAGAAAACCAAATTACTAGTATCAAGAATGAAAAGGGAAGCTACCACCAAGGAAGAGGAAATTCAAACAATAATTAGGAATTATTTTGCCCAACTACATGCCAACAAATTTCACAATCTTAGTGAAATGGATACATATTTACAAAAATATAAATTGCCCAGATTAACAGAAAAAGAAGTAAAATACTTAAATAACCCCATCTCAGAAAAAGAAATTGAACAAGCCATTGATGAACTCCCTAGGAAAAAATCTCCAGGGCCAGATGGATTTACATGCGAATTCTATCAAACATTTAAAGAACAATTAATTCCAATACTATATACACTATTTGGGAAAATAGGTGAAGAAGGAGTCTTACCAAATTCTTTTTATGATACAAATATGGTGTTGATAACCTAAACCAGGAAGAGTCAAAATAGAGAAAGAAAATTATAGAGCAATTTCTCTAATGAATATAGATGCAAAAATTTTAAACAAAATACTAGCAAGTAGATTGCAGCAATTTATCACAAGAATAATACATTATGACCAGGTAGAATTTATACCAGGAATGCAGGGTTGGTTCAATATTAGGAAAACTATCAGCATCATTGAGCATATCAACAACAAAACCAACAGAAACCACATGATCATCTCAATAGATGCAGAAAAAGCTTTTGATAGAATACAACATCCATTCCTATTAAAAACACTAGAAAGCATAGGTATAAATGGAGTCTTCCTTAAAATAATAAATAGCATATCTAAAACCTTCAGCAAGCATTATATGTAATGGGGACAGGCTAGAAGCATTTCCAATAAGATCGGGGTGAAACAAGGATGTCCATTATCACCACTGTTATTCAATATTGTACTGGAAACCTTAGCTTTAGCAATAAGAGAAGAAAAAGAAATTGAAGGCATTAGAATAGGCAAAGAAGAAACAAAGCTATCACTCTTTGCAGATGATGACATGATGATTACTTAGAGAATCCTAGAGAATCAAGTAAAAAACTACTTGAAATAATAAACAACTTTAGCAAAGTTGCAGGCTATAAAATAAACCCACATAAATCATCAGCATTTCTATATATTACCAACAAAGCCCAACAGCAAGAGATAGAAAGAGAAATCCCATTTAAACTTACTGTAGACATTATAAAATATTTAGGAGTCTACCTCCCAAACAAACCCAGGAACTCTATGAACACAATTACAAAACACTTTTCACACAAATAAAATCAGATCTAAATAATTGGAAAAACATCAGTTGCTCATGGGTAGGCGAGCTAATATAATAAAAATGACAATCCTACCTAAGCTAATTTACTTATTCAGTGCCATACCAATCAACAAACTACCAAAAATTATTTTATAGAGTTAGAAAAAATAATAAAAGATTCATTTGGAAAAACAAAAGGTCCAGAATATCAAAGGAACTTAATGAAAAGAAATGCAGGGGAGGTGGCCTAGCAATTCCAGATCTTAAATTGTAATTATAAAGCAGCAATCATCAAAACTGCTTGGTACTGGCTAAGAAATAGGGAGGTGGATCAGTGGAATAGGTTAAATATGCAAGACACAGTAGTCAATGACTATAGTAATCTATTATTTGATAAACCCAAAGACCCCAGCTTCTGGGATAAGAACCCACTCTTTGAAAAAAACTGCTGGGAAAACTGGAAAAGAGTATGGCAGAAACTAGGCATAGACCCAAATCTCACACCATATACCAAAATAAAGTCAAAATGGGTTCATGACTTAGATATAAAGGCTGATACCATAAGTAAACTGGGAGAACAAGGAATAGTTTACCTATCAGATCTATGGAGAACAGAAGAATTCATGACCAAACAGGAGATAGAGAACATTATGAAAAGCAAAATGGATAATTTTGATTACATTAAATTGAAAAGTTTTTGCACAAACAAAGCCAATGCAACTAAGATTAGAAGGAAGGTAGAAAATTGGGAAAGAATTTTTACAACCAGTCTCTGATAAAGGCCTCATTTCTAAAATATATAGAGAATTAAGACAAATTTATAAGAACACAAGCCATTCCCCAATTGATAAATGGTCAAAGGATATGAACAGACAGTTCTCAGATGAAGAAATTAAAGCCATCTATAGTCATATGAAAAAATGCTCTAAATCGTTATTGATTAGAGAAATGCAAATCAAAACAACTCTGAGGTACCACATCACACCTATCAGATTGGCCAACATGACAAAACAGGAAAATGATAAATGTTGGAGAAGATGTGGGAAAATTGGAACACTAATACATTGTTGGTGGAGTTGTGAAATGATCCAACCATTTTGGAGAACAATTTGGAACTATGCCCAAAGGGCTACAAAAATGTGCATACCCTTTGATCCAGCAATAGCACTTCTAGGGCTATATCCCAAAGAGATCAAACAAATGGGAAAAGGACCCACATGTACAAAAATATTCATAGCAGCTCTTTTTGTGGTGGCAAAGAATTGGAAATTGAGAGGATGCCCATCAATTGGGGAATGGCTGAGCAAGTTGTGGTATATGAATGTAATGGAATACTATTGTGCTATAAGAAATGATGAACAGGCTGACTTCAGAAAAACCTGGAAAGACTTATATGGTCTGATGCTGAGTGAAGTGAGCAGAACCAAGAGGACTTTGTACACAATAACAGCCACGTTATGCAATGACTAAGATTGTTAAACTGAACCCTTCTCAGCATTACGAGGATCTAAGACATCTCCAGAGGCCTCGGATGGAAAATGCTGTCCACATCCAAAGAAAGAACTATGGAAGTCGAATCGCTATCACTTATTTTTACCTTCTGTTGGGTTTTGTTTCATCTTTCTGATGGTTCCTTCTATTGGTTTTAATTTTTACTTACAACTTCACTAATGTGAAAATATGTTTAATGGGTATGTAAATGTAAAGCCTATATCAGATTGTTCCATCTTGGGGAGGGGGAGGAAGGGGAGAAAAATTTTCAACTCAAAAGCATATGGAAGGATTGATCAAAATAAATTAATAAAATTTTAAAAAAGAAAGAAAAACCAAACCAAACCAAACCAATGCAACCAAAATTATAAGCAAAGAAGAAAACTAGGAAAATAAATTTTTGCAACAAGTATCTCTGATAAAGACCTCATTTCTCAAATATATAGAGAACTGAGTCAAATTTATAAGAAAAAAGAAGTCATTCCTGAATTGATAAATGGTCAAAGGATATGAATAGGCAATTTTCAGACAAAGAAATCAAAGCTATCCTTGGTTATATGAAAAAAATGCTCCAAATCAGTATTGATTAAATAACTAAAAATTAAAACAACTTTGAGGTATCACCTCACACCTATCAGAGTAGCTAATATGACTAAAAAGGAAAACATTGGATGTTGGAGGGTATTGGGAAAACTGGGACACTAATGAACTGTTGGTGGAGTTCTGAACTGATGCAACCATTCTGGAGAGCAATTTGGAAGTATGCCCAGAGGATCATAAAACTGTGCATACCCTCTGATCCTACAATAGTCCTGCTAGGTCTATATCTCAAAGACATAAAAAGAGGGGAGGAAGGACCTATTTGTACAAAAATATTTGTAGTAGCTCTTTTTGTAGTGGCTAAGAACTGGAAATCAAAGCGATGCTCATCAATTGGGGAATGGTAAATAAGCTATAGTGTATGATTGCAGTGGAACATTATTGTGCTATAAGAAATGACAAGCAGAATGATTTTAGAAAAACCTGGGGAGACTTACATGAACTGCTGCATGGTGAAGTGAACAGTACCAGGAGAACATAGTACACAGTAACAGCAATATTGTTCAATGAAGAACTGTGAATGACTTAGCTATTCTTAGCAATATCATGATCCAAGACAATCCCAAAGGCCTAATGATAAAACATGCTATCTGCCTCTAGAGAAAAAAACTTATGTTGATTAAATACAAATTGAAGTGTACTATTTTTCACTTTCTTTCATCCAAGTGTTCTTATACAAAATGACTAATATGGAAATGTTTTTCATAATTGTACATGTATAACCTATATTTGATTGCTTACCATCTCAGGGAGGGAGGGAGGGATAGAATTTGAAACTCAAAATTTTGATTAAAATGTTTTTTTTTTTCAAAAAAGATGGGAGGCAGCTAGGTGGCACAGTGGATAGAACACTGGCCCTGGATTCAGGAGGACCTGAGTTCAAATTCAGCCTCAGACACATAACACTTACTTGCTGTGTGATCTTGAGTAAGTCACTTAACCCTATTGCCTAGCCAAAAGAAAAAAAGAGAAAAAAAGAAAAACAACAACAACAAAAAAAGGTTGACCAAGAGTTGGTGAAGAACAGTGGAAAGAACAAGGAATTAGAACTATAAGTCCTGGATTTCAGTCCTAGCTGTCATTAACTACAGTATAATCTTGTAATTAAGTTCTCAGGGCCTCAGTTCTCTCATAAAGTAAATGAAGAGAAATGGAGAAGATGACCTCCAAGGTCCCTTCTAGCTCTAAGTAAATGATCTCATAATTCCAAATAACCCCCTCCCTTTAAAACAGGCCTGTACAACATATGGCCCTCGGGTGGTACATTGTACAGGTTGGTTTTACATCCTCTACATTATTTATGGGCCACAGGTTTTGCAGGCCTGACCTAAAAAACCTCTTGCTTGTAACATGAAGCAAAACAAACCAACTCATTGGTCAAATCTAACAATATGGACCTTATTAAAAACCATATAGCTCAATGTTTACCTAGCTATTGAGATGATGGAGGGAGTCTCAATTTCAAATGCTACCCTTTTGCAGAAAGACTTTCTTTCCCAATATGATCAGCTTGGAGAGCCTTCTCTTCTAAGTGGACCTTCTGTATTTCTCTATGTGTTGTCTCCCCCATTAGAGTGTAAGCTCCCTGAGGACAAGGATTATATTTGCTTTTCTGAGTATCTCCAGCAGTTAGCACACTTCCTGGCACACAGTAAATACTTAAAAGATGGTCATTGCTTAATTGAAATCAGTATTGGCCTCTATCTTCATCAGTTTTCTGATTCCTCACTATATTTTCCTTTAAATTGTTGTGGTTAGTATATAAATTGATCTGTTGGGTCTAAAACAAGAGAGGCAACATTGGAAGCATATTTATTCTTTTCCATTTTTATAATTCAACAGGCTTTTATGTGATACCTGCTATAACAATACTACTACACTACTACTAATACTAATAATAATAATAGCTAATTTTTATATAACACTAGTATGTTTCAGGTACCGTGCTAAAACCTGAGGATGCGATTCAATGTGACAAGCATTTCTTAATTGCCTTCTATATTCCAACTCCTCTGAAGAGCTGGGGATAATTAAATTCAAATCAACAAGGAATTATTAAACACCTACTCTTGTGCCAGGAACTGTGTTGGAAGTTGAGGAGACAATCTGACAAGCATTTGTATTATACTGCAGGCTCTGTGCTATGCTCTGGGGATGCAAAGAAGTAAAAAAAAACGCCAAGAATGATTTTAATCAATAGTAACAAAATTACCCAGCATGACATTAATATCTGACATTTGTAGAATCAGTTTGGTTTGGTTGGTTCCAATCTGATTCCACTTGCATGATTTAGTTAAATCTTCACAAAATCCTCAGGAGGTAGGGATGCCAGGCATTATCACCCACATTTTATGGACAGAGAATCTGAGACTGGGAGACGTCAAGTCACTTGCCCAAGGTCACCCAAAGGACAACTAGATCTCAAACCTATGTTCTAAGCTCAATGTTCTTCATGTCATAGTCATACCATATTTCTCTTCAGGCAACATCCTGTAATCCATCAAGAAATTAATCCTATATATCTAGATGGGTTTGTTGGCTAATGACTCCAAGATACAGTTTATGGGAATAAACACACACACACACACACACACACACACACACACACACACACACACAAGTTAGATGTGTGTGTTATTGGAAACATTTTGCTGAATCACTTTTTTTTTTTGCCCTTGACTCAAGGACACTGTGATGGTTGGTTAGGCTGGTAAGAAAAAGCCCTTTTTGATGGGAGGTGTAAAGGTACTCTGTCTAAAACTTGCTTGAGTCCTTTGAGGGCTGTAGGGGGCATCCCATCTGTCATGTTGTGGCTTCAGCTATCCATCAGCCCAGTACCACATCTTTGAGGCCCTTACAATGTTTCCTCTCTTCCTTTCTGGTGGCTGTGTCTCACTAAGAGTAAGCCAGACACCTCCCACCCCTTTCCTTTTTCTCTGCTGTCTTTTTGGGCCCAGGCCAAGGGCTTGAAAACAACGATTGTGCATCACAGGGAGAGTGAGGCTTTGATGCCAGTCCAGAAAACAAGCCCTAGGAGAGCCCTGCTGAACACACATGCCGAGGAGGCTTTGGAACTTCTGTCCAAATATTTCCTTTGTCAGAATGAAATAAACTTGTAATCACTAGAGGATAACACTTAATCAAAAGTTTAAAGTGGTGATAGTGACTGGTTTTAGGCAAATACAAACAGCAGTGGCACCCTGGATGAGAAAAATGAGCATTTTCTGGTAGAATGTGTGGTTTAGGGAGTCCTGTTCAATGTGTCAAAGCTACCTTCTTGTCATAGAATAATTACTACTTAAAAAAAATGCATCCTGTATGATCAATTACTGTTTCTGTGGGATCACTGAAAAGTAACCTCATGGCAAGAAATCTTAAAGGAGAAGGAAGGAATGGAAAGGCTATAAAGGATTATAAAACTGTGCATGCCTCCTCCCCAATACTAGGTCTATATCCCAAAGAGATCAAAGAAAAAGAAAAAAGTATGTATTTGTGAAAAATATTTATATCATCTC